>NC_137078.1:102091767-103314267 GCF_951640355.1 Cnephaeus nilssonii | reverse complement strand
GTAACTATCAACTTGTATCCTAGTTAGTAGTAACAACCTGGCAACTAGTACCTGGTAACTATCAACTTGTATCCTAGTTAGTAGTAACAACCTGGCAACTAGTAACTGGTAACTCGTAACTAGTATCCTAGTTATTAGTAAGTGGAAACCTGGCAAATAGTAACAGGTAACCTGCTAAATAGGAAAGAGTAAATAGTTACTTTTAACCTAGTTACTAGTTAGTAGTAGCCTGGTTACTAGTTAAACAGCAACCTAGGTACCAGAAACTGGTAACCTGGCCACTAGTAACTGGCAACCTGGTAAGGGTCACCAACAAAGCCTATCCTACAGCAAGCTAGTCCTTCCTTCCTTCCTTCCTTTCCTTCCATCCTTCCTTCCGTCCTTCCTTCCTTCCTTCCCCTTGTCTGCCCTCCCTGTCCTCTATGAGTAAGATCTAACTAACCTGAATGGGGATCAAAAATGTTAGCACAGAATGCAACAGAAAATGAAACCACAGCAAACATCACTTGGAAACAGGACCCCTGGTCCTAGCTGACAGAAATGATCAACATGAGACAAATGATAGACGCAGAAACAGAATCAAACGCAGCCAACAACACTGTCAAACTGCATTCTCCACCGGAGAGAAATGCACGCGATCTAAGAAAACCGCAACGCAAAATGATGCCTTCAACCCACACAACCATGAAACACCAGGCAACGATGAGGCTAAGACGCATTGCAACGACAAAGACAACCAGCAAACAAAAGGGCCAATCAGAACAACACTCACATAAGGAAACAGGTCTTACATTAATTTTCAAACACAATCCTATCTAATAAAAGACCAATATGCAAATTATCCATCACCCCGCTACACCCACAAACCACACCGACCAGCCAATGAGGAGCGAGTATGCAAAGTATCCCAACCAAGATGTCTGCGGCCAGGGAGCAAGCAGGAGTGTTGGTTTTCCTGGGCGATGAAGGAAGCCAAGCTCTCCGCCCGCTGTGACTGGCCATGGACTCCACTCATGTCTACCAAGTTTCCATTATGGAAGATGAATAAATGCCAACAAAAATGGCTGCGGCCACGGAGCAAGCAGGAGGCTTGGGTTTCCCCAGCGATTGAGGAAGCCAAACTTCCTAGCCTGCCCCGGCCTGCGCTCAAGACAACAAAGTTTCAATTGTGCAAGATAAATAAATCCCAGATACCAGGGCCTCCACATGGGTCACCTGGGGGTGTGGCCAGCCTGCAAACCACCAAAGGCCCCTTGCCCAGGCTCCCCCATGCCCCAAGGGAACCCCCACCCTGATCCGGGACACCCTTAAGGGCAAATCAGCCAGTCCCCACCTGTGCATCAGGCCTCTATCCTCCTATCTAATTAAAGAGAAATATGCAAATTGACTATCACTCCAACAGACAAGATGGCTGTCCCATGTGGTCAAAGATGACTGCCCCCATGTGGAAACAAGATGGCCAGCAGGGGAGGGCAGTTGGGAGGTACCAGGCCTGCAGGGGAGGGCATTTGTGGGGGTCCCAGGCCTGCATGGGAGGGCAGTTAGGGATGACCAGACCTGCAGGGGAGGGCAGTTAGGGACAATCAGGCCGGCAGGAAAGCAGTTAGGCATCAATCAGGCTGGCAGGGGACTAGTTAGGAGGTAATCAGGCTGGCAGGCAGAAGTGGTTAGGGGCAATCAGGAAGGCAAGCAGGTGAGCAGGTGGGAGCCAGCAGTCCTAGATTGTGACAGGGATGTCCGACTGCCTGTATAGGCCCGATCCTACTGGGATCAGGCCTAAAAGAGCTGTCGGGCATCCCTTGAGGGGACCCAGATTGGAGAGGGTGCAGGCTGGGCTGAGGGAAACCACCCCACATGTACGAATTGTGTGCACCGGGCCTCTAGTCTTAAAACAATTTGCAAACACAATGTCAATGACAAAGAGGACCTGAGCATTACACAGGCACATATGGAAGATGCACAGGCTTGCAGGACACAACACGAGCGTGCCAGGAAATCAGAACTGCAGACATAGGCAACTCTGAAAGACCGCCATCATGGAAAGAAGCCTCCCGAACGGAGAGAAGTAGAACCAGAAGCAAGTCACTTGTGCAGGAACCCTGATCCCAAATTAGAACAAGTGCACCCACAGCTGTCTGTGCTGCATGTAGCACACACACCAAACAAACATAAACTGTCAGTGCCTGTAAACTGCATCCAGGGATATGTTTCCAGAGACTTGTGTAGGAAGCGATTATAGGGTTAAGCTTCGGAATGACCTGTAGCAGGATCACAAACAAGTTCGTTTGGAGGGCAGACCCCTCCCAGCATAATTAAGCCTGATCCTGTAACTGATCCCTAGATCTTTCCTGGGTAGCTGGTGGGCTGTGGGAGGGGCAGCAAGTGCTGCCAAAACAAGTGAAACTTACAAGAACATTGTTAATTGCCTTGTTTGTCCCTGATTATAAATAAAGCTTCAGTTTTGCAGTCTGGATCTGTTCTGTGGCCTCAGCCAGGCACAGAAAGATCCACCCAGCCCCAGCTTTCAAATCTATCTCTCCTCTCTTTATTTCTAATATTTCTCAATCCCTGGCTGCCTCCACTTAGAACCGGTTCGTTCATCTCTCTTTCCACGTGGGACGCAGAAAAGGGAGATCCCCGCCATGTTTGGCCCCCGCCGCATCAGGCCCCCGCATTCTGGCGCCCAATGTGGGCCATGAAAGAGGCAACAAGAGGTAAGAGGCAAGGGATCGCTCCCAAGAATTGCTCGCGCCACAAATTTAAGAAATGTAAGGTAATGGGGAGTGTATTGTATTGAACTGGGTGTAAAACATGAGTAATCCTCAAAAATGCTTTAAACTATGCTCTGATAAGCATAGTCAGATTCTTGATTTCTTTCTTAAGTTTTGTTGATGAAACCTGGGAAAAGGTTAGAAAGCAGTTGTGTGAATACCATTTGCACCTCTTCTGCCTCCTGCAGTGGAAGGGTGCAAGTTTAAAAGGAACTTCTCAGCAACTGCCAATAATTCTTTATCTTAAAAAATCTTTTTCTTTCCTTAAAAAATATAAAAATAACAATAAAAGTTGAAAAAATAAATAAGATAAAAACAGTAGATGCCAGACCATTACTGAAACTTCCCCCGAAGAAACAAGGAGGTGGGGGAAAGGCCGCTTTGAGAGGCCTCATCTTCGCCATCTTTATTTATTTTCCAGCTAATGACTTAAAGCTTTTACAAATTCATAAATGCATCTGGGGTTTCTGTGCACATGTAAAGGGAAAGGGCCAGTTTAAAAACAAGTGTGCATAGTTTTGAGCTGAACTTGACTTTTTGCTGTGTACAGAATAAAAACCCGAGACTGTTTTGGCCTTAAAAATGGTGAAGATAAACCGGAGAAAGAAATACAGGCTAGTTTCCCAAGACATCTAAAGTAACTCTTGAAATTTCCCACCAGAGGCAAGTAAATAGCAGGAAGGAAATAGTCAAGTTTACATATTAATTGGCTGAGAGTTTGCTTCTTGACTTCCCCAGCAAGAAAATTGTGACCGTTTTGAAATTTAAAGGCTGGGCCAGGCCTACCGGCTGGAAATTTAAAAGAACTTGGAAGTTTACTAAATCAAATGATAAATTTAAATGATTTAAATATATTGAATTGTTATAATACTGAAATGTTGATCTGAGTATGCATTGCATGAAGTCTAGAGGATAGAAGTTAATCTATTCATTAAATATGCCTTATATTTTATTTGAAATGTATCCTTACATTATTAATTTGAGAAATGTTAAGTATTTAATTTTGCTACCTAAAATTTAAAGCTCTGAAAGTTTAAGGTTCAAATTGAATTGGGAGAAATTATATAAATGTGGTAATAATACCTAAAATATAAAAACGTGTTTTTGAGAAAATAAAATGTGTTTTCTCTTAAATAATTAGGAATTCAAAAGATGTTACTTCTTGGTCTGATTTAAAAAGGAGGGTTAATACTGTGATCCAGATTAAATGTAATTGATATTCTTTAAGATAATTTAAATATATAATCTTCAAATCATATATATATAAATATATAAATATATATATTAGATTGTTCCAAGTGTATTTCAAGGTTTTTAGAGTAGGTTTTAGACATTTCACGGGCCCCGAAATGTTTCAAAAGTCTGTTCTCTCTTAAAACAAATATATTTTCTTAATTAAACCGATTGATACCTGGAATCACATGGAAAGCTTTATCAAATAAAAATTAATTAACATATTTTACGTATATACATATATATTAAATGTTATGACAGTTTTCGCCTGTAAGAAGGGCAAAAACAATATATTTCTTAAATATAGCCAAAATTTTCAACAGCAGCAGAATTTCAAGAAAGACAAAAGCCTCAAGCAGCCTGCATTTTTTAATCGGCTGGAGGTGGGACACTGTTTATGCTTTTAGATCAGACCAATAAAGTATCAAACCTATAAGTTTACTGAATAAGTTTCTTTGCCTTTTTTAAAAAATTAAAGATACCTACTTAAGTTACTTTATAAATTAGCTTTATGAAATATAATCAAGGTCTCATATAAATTAAGTTACATGAGAAGCCAATGTTTTTATAAGTAATTGAATCCAAATAATATTTAAGAACAGATTAGAAGCCAACATTTATTCCTGAATTTATGTAGCCTCCTGCATTAAGCTAAAGGCGGGGCAACATTTGCGGCTTGTGAATTCAGACGTAATTTTGCTTTATTTTTAAAATGAAGATACCTACTTTAATTACTTAAATAAATTAGCTTATTAAATTATAATCAAGGTTTTCAGCTTAATGAAAAGCCAATAATTTTATAAACAATTCTAATAAAGACCAAAAACAGCTAGTGATTGTCTAGTGTGATTTTTTACTTTCTTTTAAAAGAACAGATTGAGCAGCCTCCAGGATGGCCACATGTCTTACCACTCACGTGGCTTGGGGGCCGCCATCTTGAAAAAACAAAAGCCAACCCCCCTCCTTTAAATAAGCCAATGTCTTTGTAAGCAATTTAAATAAGTCTTCTAAGAAAATTACTGAAGGCTTCCCATGATCCCTCTGTATATGCAAATTAGCTAATGGGAATACTCTTAAAAATAAATTTCTTGCTTAATAAAAAGGAGAAATTTGAAAATTTAGAAATCTCTTTCACTGGTATTACAGGATAAACTGAGGATTGTTATTAAAATATTAAATCTGATTCATACTAGTGGTCACCATAACCTTAAGAGAAATTGTTTCATGTGGCAAAGATTTTTAAATAAAACTCTCTATAGCCTGAAAAATTATTTTGGAAGGAAATAAAGAGAGGTTTCCTTCAAATATCATAAGGATTGTAATTGATCACCAATACAATAGGCCTCCGAAGGTGGAGATAAGAAGAGATTAAATGACTTTCAGAAATTATTAGGGGACATTAACTGGTTAAAACCTTGTCTATACAAAAAGAAATTGATAGCCAGTTTGAAATTGAATTGCCATGGCCTAGAGCAAAGAATATCCTTACATGATATTATTCTACAATTTCATTATAATTTTTGATATTTTACAACAGCATATTGTACATTTATCCCAATCAAACTTACAAACTAATTCTTTGAATATTTGGCAGCAATTTAAAAAGGACATGAAAGGATTTAACCCCTTCCAGGGTGTGGAAGGCCCCCTGGGGAGGCACTTGAGCATTCTATATTGGTCCCTCTTGCCCTTTTTGCCAAGAGGGACCCTCTTCTCACAATCCAATTGCCCAAAGCTGTTGCCTGAGTTTTCTATTCATGCTGAGGTTGAAGCCTCATGGTGGCTGGTACCATGGATCTGTCTCTCGCCCAATGGCGTGAGCTGGGCCCTCCATGGAGAAGAAACCTGGGTTCCCCAAGATATGTGATCAGTGTCGGGGCCCCGCCAGCAGGCGAGGGGATCCCAAGGCAGGTGCTGGGCGTGGAGGCCACGGGGGCATAGGCTATCAAGGAGACAGAACTGAACCTCACATCACCCTGCTTGGCCCCGGAGGATGGCTGGTTAGTAAAAGACGGGTAATATTCCTCAGGATAGGAAAAACCTAAGACAGGCACAGTCGCAGAGGGGCCATCAGGACAGAATTTGGGGGTCAACAGAGGTGGGGCACAGATCCTCACCCCCCCCCCCAACATTACAGGGGCTTGAACACTCGCCCCTTCTGAGGGAGGTCTCCTGCCCCATGGCTGCTTCGCGCTTCCCATGCCAGCTCAGATTGGGACCCAGGCAACATACAGAGACTTGGCCCAGATCAGATCTGGACCCAGATAACAGAAAGAGACTTGGCCCAGCTTGGATTGGGACCCAGACAACATAGAGTTGGCCCATGGCAGCTGCCCTATATCTAAATCCAGCCTAAATCCAGGAATGCTCAGGGCTTTCTCAAGGATGCAAAATAACCCTTTCCATTAATATTTACAGGATAAACTAAGATTGTTGTTAGAGTATTAAATGTTGACAGTAAAATAGTCAAGTTTTCAGATTAATTTAAATTGGCTAAATGAAATAAGTGAATATTCAAGAAAAATCTAATTGTACAAAAACTGTTTCTAAAGTATTAACCAAAATTTCTATTGATAGTTCATTTTATGGTAAAATTGCTTAACACCCAATGAATTCAAAGCAGTCATATTCTTGTGCAAAAATTAAAAATAAAAGTCATCAAGACTGCATTTAAAAATTTTTTTATTATAGCCTCATAATAATTAATCAAAAAAGGATAGTAGAATAATATCCTGTAAGAAATATCCTGTAAGTAAATTACATCAAGCCTTAATTTCTTTAAAATTGTACTTTAAAAATTATTTTTCATTTATAATGCTGATAAGGCACCCATGAAAAATCTTATAGTGTCAAAATAAGCCAAAGGAAAATCATTTGGACAAAAATCAAAAGGATCCCAAGTCTAATTTATAGAAAAGATGTCTTTATTAACCTTTGGTCGAGAGTATGTTTATATTTCCAGAAAACTCCAAAGCCCATATGGATTCCTGCAACAACGGATCCCAGAGAGGACCTGATAGGATTGTTTCCAGCCACAGAATAAGTAGTGGCTCACAAGAGCAGAGGAGAAATAGTCCAGAAATAAAGATAGTGAAGATGCCTTGCCATGATAGCAGTCATTACCTGTGCATTGCTGCAGGTTGACCAGGACCAAGGGTAAGGAAGGTTGGTGTGCACACTTACAGACCATGTGTGCACACCCTTCGGCATAGAAGTCAAAAGGTTTGATATTTTGTGTTTCACCTGGACCCCTGACTTAGGGGCTTGCCTTATTTTGACACAGGGAATAGTATTAGCTGCCACATTAAAAGAGATGTTATACCTCAGGCATTAACCATTTTTACAGATGGATCCAGTTCCGAAAAGGCTGGATATACTGCAGCAGGGGAGCAAAGATCCTTCAAACTTTTTATATTTCAGTAGAAATACAAGCTCTTATTTATGCCTTAACAGATTTTGCTACAGAGCCCATCAACCTATAGTAACAGTGCTTATGTGGTAAGTATGACCAAATTTATTGAAACAGCTACTATAGGGCACACTAATTCAGAGGAACTTTTCATTTAATTTTCAGCCTTTATAATGTTATTAGAGAAGGACAATGTCCATGTTTTATTGGAAGCAATGTCCTCAGTATGTTATCCTCCATTCTGTGCCAACTTTAGGGGTAAATCCCCGAGGACTTAAACCTAATCAAATCTGACAAAATGGATGTCACTCAATAGTGGAAAGAGCCAATTGTACTCTTAAAATCATTTATTAAAACAAAAAGGGGGAGACAGGTGTTAATGTGTCACCTCAAAAGAGGCTCAATCATGCTTTTTATACTTTAAAATTTTTTGAATTATAATGCAAAGTATTGTACAGCAGGTGAAAGGCATCAGGCCTCCTGTACAATAGCTTCCACAGAGTCAGCTAGGTGAAAGGAAGCATAAACCAGACAAGAGTTTTATCAGATTCAGTAATAATGTGGGGAAGAGGTTGTGTTTTATATCTTTCCAGAAGGAGCAATGCAGCCAATTTGGGTGTCGGAACATTACATCCGTCACCACAGTGGACCCAGAGAAGATCCTGTGTCCCTTGGCTCAAAAGGACTGAGAGCTGCCCTGATGACAGCAAAGCGGAAGAAGAAGAAAACTGAAAGCTAAGCTACACAGGGGACTGAGGTGCCAACATGGAGTCATCTGAAAAAAACGACTGAAGCACAGCAGATTGTGGTAAAGCAAGAAGTTGAAGCGACTTCTTCAATCATGTTTCTGGCCATGCAAGCCAAGTCTGAGGACTCTTGAGTAAATCAGCAAAAGAAACTTTCATTTAGTAGGAAAATGTTACTGTAGTTTGATTTTTTTATTGTTGTGTTGAATTGGCATTGTTTTATTAATAGCCATGTCTGGATTTTGCATTGGCATTGTTTTGTTATTGGGTTTTGCATTGGCATTGCTTTTTTAATGTTTTAATAGTCAGAAATTTGTTCTTGATGTTTAAATTTTACTTCCATTATTAGTAGCTTAAATTTAAAAGAAAGGGTGAGATGTAGGTAGCGGTTATAGGGTTAAGCCTCGGACTGACCTGTGGCAGGATCACAAACAAGTTCGTTTGGAGGGCAGACCCCTCCCAGCATAATTAAGCCTGATCCTGTAACTGATCCCTAGATCTTTCCTGGGTAGCTGGTGGGCTGTGGGAGGGGCAGCAAGTGCTGCCAAAACAAGTGAAACTTACAAGAACATTGTTAATTGCCTTGTTTGTCCCTGATTATAAATAAAGCTTCAGCTTTGCAGTCTGGATCTGTTCTGTGGCCTCAGCCAGGCACAGAAAGATCCACCCAGCCCCAGCTTTCAAATCTATCTCTCCTCTCTTTATTTCTAATATTTCTCAATCCCTGGCCGCCTCCACTTAGAACAGGTTCGTTCATCTCTCTTTCCACGTGGGACGCAGAAAAGGGAGATCCCCGCCATGTTTGGCCCCTGCCGAATCAGGCGCCCAATGTGGGCCATGAAAGAGGCAACAAGAGGTAAGAGGCAAGGGATCTCTCCCAAGAAATGCGCGCGCCAGAGATTTAAGAAATGTAAGGTAATGGGGAGTGTATTGTTGTAGAGGGCCTCCTGGGAAGACACATGGACATTCTTTAGATTGCTGTTGACTAAGCCCAAGATATTTGACAGAATCATGTCAGTTGCACCCCGCCCCAGGAGTGCGGAGCTGTTGTCAGTTCCTGGCTTACCTTTGTCTAGGTTCCGGAAGAGGGCTTTGAGATGTGGAACCAGTCTAGCACCGGAAAAGAGGAAATGAAATGGACCTGGGCCCTCCCAAGCTCCTTTAATCTTAAGTTTTCCGGTGAACCCCCCTTGTATATGGGAGTATAAATAAATGTGCTGCATGGCTCAGGGAGTCGTCGGTCTCTCCAGCAGAAGAGGCCAGCGACCCACCCGGGACCCAGCTTGCATCTACTTCTGTGTCAAGTCTCTTTATTTCTTTATTTCTCAATCCCCGGACGCCTCTATCAAGAACCAGTTTCATCTCTCTCCGTGCTGGCCACGGAAAAGGGAGATCCCCGCCACATCAGGCCCCCGCATATTGACGCCCAACGAGAGGCAAGAGGCAAGGGATCACTCCTAGAAGTGTGCGCGCACCACAGACTTAAGGTAAGGAGTGGATTGTTGTAAAATTTGAATCAACCGGGTGTAAAAATATGGGTAATTCAGGGTCTCAGGAAAGAGATCTCTACTCACCCCCACCTTCTGCGCCTCCTCCACCTTCCCCACCTCCACCCGTTGCTCCTAAATATGAGTGGGAGCCAGAGCTTTAGGAAAAGAGAATCAAGCATCACGGTGAGTGGGATGATTCAGATGATGAGGAAGATCTCGCTCACAGTTTTGCAAAAATGGCCTTCGCCACCCGGCCTTTAAGGCTAGAAGCAGGTGCACAGCCAAATGTGAAAACTTCAACTTCTGCGCCAATACTGTCCCCTTTACAGCTAACCTTACAGGAGGCAAGACAAGCGGGAGAGGATATTACAGGACTTACAATGTATCCGGTTGTAGAAAGGCCAGACCCTACCAACCCAGGGCAGATACTGAGAGTGCATGAGCCTATTCCTTTTAAAACCCTCAAGGAGTTTAAAACCTCTGTTTCCATGTATGGCCCCACTTCTCCATTTGTCTTGGGCTTGCTTGACACTGTAACTAGTGAAGCTCTGCCTCCTCTCGACTGGCAAACACTGGCTAAGGCATGTCTTACCCCTGGAGATTATTTATGTGGAAATCCAATTGGACTGAACTTAGTGCAGAGCAGGCGGCTAAACATCAACAACATGGTGTGCCTCTCACTCTTGAAATGTTAATAGGAACCGGGGCATATCACAGCTTACAGGCTCAGATGATGTTCCCTTTGCAAGCTTATCAGCAGATAAATGTTTGTGGCACTAAGGCTTGGAGGGGGTTGCCCACTAAGGGAGAAAAGACCATGGACATTACTAAAGTTATACAGGGGCCAGAGGAGCCCTATCAGGACTTTGTGGCACGGTTGCTTCAGGCAGTAGACAGAATGGTTGGAGATTCCGATGCGGGATCCCTACTAGTGAAGCACCTGGCTTTTGAGAATGCCAATAGAACATGTCAGGAGGCTCTACGCCCCTACAGAAAAAGGGGGTCAATTTCTGAGTTCATCCATATTTGTGCTGATATTGGGCCTGCCTTTGTTCAGGGAGTGACTTTGGCTGCTGCATTGAAGGAGTCTCTGCAGAGGGACCATTCAGGGAGCAAAGAAAAAAGGACTTGTTTCACTTGCGGGAGACCAGGCCACTTTGCAAAGAATTGCAGGCAACGGGCTGCCTTAAGGGGGCAGGAAAGTTCTCCTAGTCACCCTGCTCGGCAGCCAAGTCTTTGTCCTCGCTGCCGCAAGGGGAAACACTGGGCCAGTGGCTGCCGCTCCCAGACAGACATTGATGGCCGGCCTATTGTCCCACATCAGGGAAACGGCAAGTGGGGCCAACTCCAGCCCCGCCAAACAGTAGGGGCACTGTCACTCACCCCGGCACAACCGTACCATACCGGCCTGCCGATAGGCCCACTGTCAAAGAACTCTACCACGCCACCCCAGGAAGTGCAGGATTGGACCTCTGTCCCACCGCCAAATATGTACTAACTTCAGATATGGGGCCACAAGCAATCCCTACAGGGATTTATGGACCATTACCTAAGGGCACCATGGAACTCATTTTAGGGAGAAGTAGTTTAACTATGAGAGGTTTTCAGGTTTTACCAGGTGTAATAGACCAAGAGTATACTGGTGAGATTAAAGTTATAGCACAAAAAACAAATACCATAATTCAAATTTTTCCAGAAACTAGGATAGCCCAGATTATAATTTTGCCATATTGTACAGCAGGGAAACTTCTCTCCACAGAGCTTCGGGGAGAAGGAGGATTTGGATCCTCTAATCAAATGTACTGGGCACAGCTAGTTAAAAGAGGGCGCCCAGAGCTAGAATTAAAATTAAATGGGAAAGTTTTCCTAGGAACAATAGATACGGGGGCAGATGTTTCTGTGATTGCCTCCAGGCACTGGCCTCCTGCATGGCCTCTTAATACAGCCACTGCCAATCTACAAGGCATTGGCCAAGTCTCTCGGCCTCAACAGAGTGCGCAGCTCATCAAATGGGAAGATTTAGAAAGAAATACAGGATATTTTACACCTTATGTGCTTAATCATTTACCTATTAACCTCTGGGGAAGGGACATTCTAGAGCAAATGGGAGTATTACTAATGAGTCCCAATGCTGCGGTTACAGCTCAAATGTTAAATCAAGGATTTTATCCCGTTAAAGGACTAGGCAAAAGGCAGCTAGGCAGAGTATCTCCTATCCCCATGTCCTCCCAGCAAGGGAGAAGAGGGCTAGGATACAGGGAGCCACAGCCTTTTCATTAAGGGCCTTGGTCATCTCTCCGACCCAGAAAACTGCTGCAAAAATTACATGGCTCTCTAACGACCCTGTTTGGGTTGACCAATGGCCCTTAACTGGAGAGAAGCTTCAAGTAGCACAGCTTCTAGTACAAGAACAGCTTGAAGCTGGTCATATTGAACCTACTTATAGTCCTTGGAATACACCTATTTTCGTAATTAAGAAAAAATCAGGTGGATGGAGACTTTTGCAAGATCTCCGAGCAATAAATAAAACCATGGAGGTTATGGCCCCTTCAATCGGGGCTGCCCTCACCTACTGCTATTCCTCTTAATTATGAACTACTCATTCTAGATTTAAAGAATTGTTTTTTCACTATACCTTTGCATCCAGATGACTGTAAACGATTTGCATTTAGTGTCCCTGCAATAAACTTTAAAGAGCCAGCGAAGAGATACTGCTGGAAAGTGCTGCCGCAGGGAATGGCTAACAGTCCTACGTTATGCCAGGATTTTGTGGATGCAGCTATCCGCCCCATAAGGCAGCAGCACCCCCAGGCATACATCATCCATTATATGGATGACATCCTATTGGCTCATGAGAATGTGGACACTCTTCATAAAGCTTTTGCAGACTTACAACACTCTCTCTTAACTATGGACTGTGTATTGCACCAGAAAAGGTACAGAAAAGTTCTCCTTTTCAATATCTAGGCAGTTTAATTGAAGGACGTACTGTGCGTCCTCAATGCTTACAAATTCGGACGAATTCATTAGTAACTTTAAATGATTTTCAAAAGTTACTTGGGAACATTAATTGGGTCCATCCTTCCTTAAAATTGACTACTGCAGATTTAGCTCCTTTGTATGGTATTCTTCGAAGAGATTCCTCACCATCTTCTCCGAGACAATTAACTGCAGAAGCTGGTATTGCTTTAACCAAAGTAGAAGCTGCCCTTCAAGCTGCTCAGCTTGCAAGAGTAGATTTAACTAAACCCATTCGGGTATTAATTTTCCCTACTACTCACACTCCCATGGGAGTCATTTGGCAGGACCCAGGAGTAATAGAATGGCTCCACCTGGCCCACTCTCCAACCAAAGTATTAACACCTTTTCATGATTTGGTTTCTCAGCTCATAGTGAAAGCACGGTACAGACTAGTTTAATTAGTAGGGCAAGAACCTTCCCTCATTACAGTGCCATTTACCATAGCACAGCAAAATTGGCTATGGCAATACTCTATTAATTGGCAAACAGCTCTTGCTAACTATCCTGGTCAAATTGGAAATCATTATCCTGCTAATAAGATTTTACAGTTTTTGTCTGTTACAACTTTTATCTTTCCAAAAATAGTTAAGGAACAACCTCTCCCCCAAGCACTAACCGTCTTCACTGATGGGTCCAGCTCAGGGAAAGCCGGATTTCACAGTATAAAGAGTTCTAAAGTAATTCAGACAAATTACTCCTCTGTACAACAAGTAGAAATCCAAGCTCTCATTTATGCTTTAGAAAACTTTGCCTCTGAACCTGTCAACATCTACAGTGATAGTGCTTATGTAGTTGGAATGGCTACAATTATTGAAACTGCTACCATTGGGCATACAAACTCTGAAGAGCTATTCCATCTGTTTATCACCTTGCAAAGAGTTATTCAAAAACGGCAATTCCCATGTTTTATTGGCCATATTAGATCCCATTCTGGCCTTCCAGGTCCTTTGGCTGCAGGTAATGAGGAAGTAGATCGTCTCGTTGCCTCAGTAAAGGAGACCACCCCATTTTCCATGGCACAGGCCTCGCATGCCCTGCATCATCAAAATGCCTCTGCCTTGCTCAAGGAATTCCATATTTCTCGAGAGCAGGCTCGTCAAATTATCAAGCAATGCCCTCAGTGTGTTATCCACCTCCCTGTGCCAGCATTAGGGGTAAATCCCCGAGGACTTAAACCTAATCAAATCTGGCAAATGGATGTTACTCATGTGCCTGAATTTGGCAGATTTCGGTGGGTCCATGTCTCTATGGACACATGCTCACGTTTCATTTTTGCTACTCCCTGAACAGGGGAAAGTGCAAAGCATGTAATTAACCACTGTCTAGTGGCTTTTCCAGTCATGGGACGGCCCCTAGAAATAAAAACAAATAATGGGCCTGCATATACTAGCTCCTCCTTTCAGCAATTTTGCAAGCAATACCAAATTATGCATAAAAAAGGAATTCCCTATATATAATCCCCAGGGACAGGCAATTGTAGAAAGAGCTAATCGAACCTTAAAAACTCAATTACAAAAACAAAAAGGGGGAGAGAGGTATAATCCTACTCCACAGAATCAGTTAAACCATGCCCTTTACACTTTAAATTTTTTAAATTGTGACGATGAAGGTCACACAGCAGCCGAGAGGCATCAAACTCCTGGTGCCATGGCATCTGCCGATATGGCACGATGGAAGGATTTGCAAACAGGACAGTGAAAAGGGTCAGATCTAGTAATGAAGTGGGGAAGAGGCCACATTTGCATCTTCCCAGAAGGTGCTTCTAACCCCATCTGGGTGCCAGAGCGAGCGGTGCGTCACCACCATGGACCTGGACCATACACCTCCGGTGATGATGCCAGCCCAACCACCAGCCCCAAAGGAGAGAAGAGTAAGGCAGCAGGCTAAGACCACCCAAGAAGCTAGTGTCCCCACATGGGGGCAACTGAAGAAGCTGACCACCGATGCCCAGCAAGTGGTGAAAGAACAGGGGGTTCAGGTAACCCCCTCCAACCTTTATCTTGCTATGATGGCACTTGTCAGCTGCCAGGTAAGTATGGCTGCAGCAGAAACTTACTGGACTTATGTTTCAGACCCTCCTATGGCCAATCCAGCCACCTGGACTGGAGATTCAGTGCCAGTATTTACTAACCACACCAATATGGTTGGGGGTAGCTCCGACAAGCATATAACTCCTTCTTTCCAATGTGATTATACTTATAGAGAGAAACCAAGATGGCGGCATAGGTTAAACACCTAACCTACAGCCTGGCACAACAATTTCAAAAATACAACTAAAAGTCAAAACGGACATCATCCAGAACCACAGGAAAGCTGGCTGACTGAAATGCCCACAACTAGAAGGAAAGAGAAAACCACAAGGAAAATCAGAGAAGCCGTAAAAGACTGAGGTATGGAGACACGGGCAGAGACACGAGCCCGCGCGCGTGCGGGGAGGACGGAGCCGGAGAGGAAGGGGCGGCTGACGGCCTGGCTGGCGTTCTCTGGCGGGAAGGAGATAAAAGCGCCAGATTGTGCTGAACCCCAGCTCCGACTGCACTGAACCCCAGTTCCGGGCGAAACCCTGGGAAGCCGGGCTCATGCTGGGGGAGTCTGGGCTGTGGGGCGGAGGCACAGAGGAGTTGCGCCGGAGCCGCGCACGGGAAAGTGCGCAGAGGAGGGACTGTTGCCTGTGCCGCTGGATTGCCCTAGCGGGAAGGAGACAAAAGCTCCGGACCATGCTGAACCCCAGTTCCAACTGCACTGAACCCCAGTTCTGGGAAAGACCCGGGGAAGCCAGGCTCATACTGGGGAAAACTAGGCTGTAAGGCAGAAATGCAGAGAAGCGGCGAAGGGCAGAGCACCGGAGGCGCGCACGGGATTGTGCGCAGAGGATGGTCTGTTGACCGTGCCGCTGAATCGCCCTGGTGGGAAGGAGACAAAAGCGCCAGACTGCGGTGAGCCCCAGTTCCGACTACACGGAAACCCAGTTCCGGGCGAGAATCTGGGAATCCAGATTCATTGGGGGAGAGACTAGACTGTTTGGCAGCACGCGAAACTCCAGGGCACTTTTCTCTCAGAGGTGTTTGCTGGGAGTACAGAGGGACACTGAGACACAGGAACCTCATAGGGCGGGGCTGACGGGAAGCCAAGGCTGTAGGCTCCGCCCTATAACTCCGCCCCATCCAAGCTGAGCACAGAGGCGTTTACAATTTTGCAAGTCTAGTTGAATGGGGCTGTCTCCCGGCATAGACACAGCTGATCCTCACAGCCAATTGGACTGGAGGTCACATCCTCCCAGTGTACCAACAGCAATCAAGGCTTAACAACACCAAGACTTTGCACTCAGCCCACAAAGGGGGTTATCAAGAGCGACCACCTAGGGAGATTGGGGAAGCTGAGCGATAGGGAGGCAGCCAAAAGGGGAAGACACCGAAACAGGTCACGAATATAAGGGATGCTGTAATTCCTGCTGAGGGGCCTCAGGCAGTAGCTGACCTACACTCCATTGGAGACCCAGAAACGAGGGCATCTAGTGGTCGGTGTGAGATGACACCAGATTTCAACCACTCGCATAAGGGACACATTCAAGAGGCAGACTCAGTGAGTGCCAAAGCCTTGCTGCACCAAGACCCGGCCCATAAACGTGTCTCCCACACAGCAACTCTTCCTTTATAGACACAGAGGGTCCGCACAGCCAAGTGGCCTGGAGGACAATTCCTCCCAGTGACACCAACAACAATCAAGACTTAACTATACAAAGAAGGACCAAGATGGAGGCATAGGGCAGAAGCCTGATTGTTGCCTACCACAACAATTTTGAGACTACGACGGGAGAGCAGAGCAGACACCATCCAGAACCACCGGAGGGCTGACTGAGCAGATGCTCTACAACTAGAATAAAAGAGAGGGGTACACGGGATGAAGCTGATGCCGGTGACCCAAAGACCACACTTTAAAAACTACGGCTCAGGCGACACAATGGCGGCCTGGAACGTGCTCGGCGCAGTTCCCCCAGCGGTCTCTGGCTGAGGGGAAGGCTCCACTCACTGCCGAGCACGGACAGACGAGCCCCTGGGAGACATGGGGTGGGAGACTCCGCGCTTGCTGACCTCCGAGTCCTTCAAGAATCTCAACGCCCCGGAAGCGGCCAGGTGCGCACGCTCGGCGACCGGCCACCGCTGCAGACCCAAGGGCAGACGCAGCCACCCCGGACCAGCCCGCCGCCGCGCACCGGGCACACCGGAGCTTCGCCGAGCCCGCCGCCCAACGAGTTCTGCGGTGGCTGCCCTGGAGCTCTGAGAAAATGGCCGAAGGAATTGCTGAGATGGAATTGACCAACAGGAATTGGGATCAAGAAGACGAAACCCAATGTGATTATACTTATAATGGCTTTAGTGGGAAACTTCAGGATGTTTACAGCTTGGTCAAGAGAATAAGACGTCCTATGGTGGCACAAACATTGCTAACATTGAAGGCCCCTGGGAATGCACATGGATATTCTTTAAATTGATGTCTATGGCCTAGAGCAAAGAAATATCCTTACATGATATTATTCTACAATTTCATTAAAATTTTGATATTATCTTACAACAGCATATTGTACAATTATCCCAAACAAACTTACAAACTAATTCTTTGAATGATTGGCAGCAATTTAAAAAGGACATGAAAGGATTTAATCCCTTCCACTGTGTGAAAGGCCCCAGGGGAAGGCACTTGAGCATTCTATATTGGCCCTTTTTGCCAAGAGGGACCCTCCCCCACAGCTGTTGCCTGAGTTTTCAGTTCATGCTGAGGTTGAAGCCTCGTGATGGCTGGTACCACGGATCTGTCTCTCGCACAATGGCATGAGCTGGGCCCTCCATGGAGAAGAAACCTGGGTTCCCCAAGATATGTGATCGGTGCCAGGGCCCCGCCAGCAGGCGAGGGGATCCCAAGGCAGGTGCTGGGCATGGAGGCCATGGGGGCATAAGCCACCAAGGAGACAGAACTGAATCTCACATCACCCTGCTTGGCCACGGAGGATGGCTGGTTAGTCAAAGACGGGTAAGATTCCTCAGGGGAGGAACAACCTAACACAGGCACAGTCGCAGAGGGGCCATCAGGAGAGAAAAAGGGGGTCAACAGAGGTGGGGCACAGATCCTCACCCCCCCCAATATTGCAGGGGCTTGAACACTCGCCCCTTCTGAGGGAGGTCTCCTGCCCCATGGCTGCTTCGCGCTTCCCATGCCCAGCTCAGATCGGGATCCAGGCAACAAACAGAGACTTGGCCCAGCTCAAATCGGAAAGACACCCAGATAACAGAGAGACATGGCCCAGCTTGGATTGGGACCCAGGCAACAGAGAGTTGGCCCATGGCAGCTGCCCTATGTCTAAATCCAGCCTAAATCCAGGAATGCTCAGGGCTTTCTCAAGGATGCAAATAACCCTTTCCATTAACATTTACAGGATAAACTAAGATTGTTGTTAAGAGTATTAACATTTTAACAGTAAAATAGTCAAATTTTCAGATTAATTTAAATTGGCGAAATGAAATAATTGAATATTCAAGAAAATTTAATTGTACAAAAGGCTGTTCCTAAAGTATTAACTAAAATTTCTATTGGTAGTTCATTTCATGGTAAAATTACTTAACATGTAATGAACCTAAAAGCAGTCATATTTTTGTGCAAAAAATTAAAACTTAAAGTGATCAAGACTGCATTATAAAAATTTTGCAAAAGCCTCCTAATAATTAAATCAAAAAGGGGGGGGGGGGGATAGTGGAAAAATATTATGTAAGGAAAAATATCCAGAAAAAAATTTTTACTTTGAAAACTAATTTTCATTTATAATACTAAGAGCAGGACACCTATGAAAAAACACACATGGTATCAGAATAAGCCAAAGGAAAATCATTTTGGAAAAAATGAAAAAGATCCCAAGTCAAATCTATAGAAAGGATTGCTTTACTAACTTTTGGTCGAGAATATGTTTGTATATTTTCAGAAAACAACTCCAAGACCATATGGATTCCTACAGGAGAGGAATTGACAGGAATGCTCCAGCCATGAAGACAAGAGGAAAAACAATCCAGGGATGAAAGACGCTGATGACACCTTGCCATGCTAGCAGTCAGCAGCAGTACGTCACTGCAGGATGCCCAGGACCAAACCAGAGACGGTAGGGCCTGCATTGCCACCGTTTGCCCACCATCCAGATATCATTGCTGACATGTAGACATGAGGAACTATTGGACATTGAAATTGGGACTCAAACATTTTTCATTCTTATATTTTATTTCTGGTCTGTAAATGCAAGATTTTTAAAAAATTAAAAATGGGGGAGATGTAGATGGCCCCCTGGGAAGACACATGGACATTATTTAGATTGCTGTTGACTAAGCCCAAGATATTTGACAGAGTCATGTCAGCTGCACCCCGCCCCAGGAGTGCGGAGGTGTTGTCAGTTCCTGGCTTACCTTTGTCTAGGTTCCGGAAGAGGGCTTTGAGATGTGGAACCAGTCTAGCACCGGAAAAGAGGAAATGAAATAGACCTGGGCCCTCCCAAGCTCCTTTAATCTTAAGTTTTCCGGTGAACCCCCCTTGTATATGGGAGTATAAATAAATGTGCTGCGTGGCTCAGGGAGTCGTCTGTCTCTCCAGCAGAAGAGGTCAGCGACCCACCCGGGACCCAGCTTGCATCTACTTCTGTGTCAAGTCTCTTTATTTCTTATTTCTCAATGCCCGGACGCATCTATCAAGAACCAGTTTCATCTCTCTCCGTGCTGGCCACGGAAAAGGGCGATCCCCACCGCATCAGGCCCCCGCATATTGTATTGAACTGAATTGAAATAGCCTGGTGTAAAACATGGGTAAATCCTCAAAAATGCTTTAAACTATGCTCTGTTAGGCATAGTCAGATTCTTGATTTCTTAAGTTTTGTTGATGAAACCTGGGAAAAGGTTAGAAAGCAGTTGTGTGAATACCATTTGCACCTCTTCTGCCTCCTGCAGTGGAAGGGTGCGAGTCTAAAAGGAACTTTTCAGCAACTGCCAATAATTCTTTATCTTAAAAAATCTTTTTCTTTCCTTAAAAAATATAAAAATAACAATAAAAATTGAAAAAATAAATAAGATAAAAACAATGGATGCCAGACCATTACTGAAACTTCCCCCGAAGAAACAAGGAGGTGGGGGAAAGGCCGCTTTGAGAGGCCTCATCTTCGCCATCTTTATTTATTTTCCAGCTAATGACTTATGTCAGGAGCCAAGAGTCAATGACAAATTAATTCTAACATTATTTTAGTAAGCTAATGAAACAGAACCTCATGGAAACTTAGTCCTCACCATTGGCTTACTTCCTCATGCCTGAGGACAAAGCATTCTTCGCATAGCTGCCCTTCAACCGCCCCATCCTTTATCTATAGTCAACACCCTTTACGACCTTAGCCAAATTATCTAAGTCCACATGATCCGCTCAGCCCCTATCCCTCCTAGACATCTCCCCTTCTAGAACTTCCTCATACCCCCTCCCCTGCCTGCAGCCCCTGCTGGCAAGCACTGATAGGTCCACAGTTCACTCCCCGCACCCCACCTCCCACTCCCTGACTTGGATATAAGGCACCGCTGTAAGAATAAAAATTTGAGGCTTGATCAGAAACCCATTTGTCTTGCCTCCATTCTTCGCGTTCCTTGTTTGTTTCTTTCTCTTAGGTTCGTCTCTGGTGTCCGTGTTGTTGCCCCGCGGGTCGGGGCAACTTAAAAGCTTTTACAAATTCATAAATGCATCTGGGGTTTCTGTGCACATGTAAAGGGAAAAGGCCAGTTTAAAAACGAGTGCGCATAGTTTTGAGCTGAACTTGACTTTTTGCTGTGTACAGAATAAAAACCCAAGACTGTTTTGGCCTTAAAAATGGCAAAGGTGAACCGGAGAAAGAAATACAGGCTAGTTTCCCAAGACATCTAAAGTAACTCTTGAAATTTCCCACCAGAGGCAAGTAAATAGCAGGAAGGAAATAGTCAACTTTACATATGAATGGCTGAGAGTTAGCTTCTTGACTTCCCCAGCAAGAAAATTGTGACCCTTTTGAAATTTAGAGGCTGGGCCAGGCCTATCGGCTGGAAATTTAAAAGAACTTGGAAGTTTACTAAATCAAATGATAAATTTAAATGATCTAAATGTATTGAATTGTTATAATACTGAAATGTTGATCTGAGTATGCATTGCATGAAGTCTAGAGGATAGAAGTTAATCTATTCATTAAATATGCCTTATATTTTATTTGAAAGGTATCCTTAAAAATGTAAAAGTATTATTGATTTGAGAAATGTTAAGTATTTAATTTTGCTACCTAAAATTTAAAGCTCTGAAAGTTTAAGGTTCAAATTGAATTGGGAGAAATTATATAAATGTGGTAATAATACCTAAAATATAAAAATGTGTTTTTGAGAAAATAAAATGTGTTTTCTCTTAAATAATTAGGAATTCAAAAGATGTTACTTCTTGGTCTGATTTAAAAAGGAGGGTTAATCCTGTGATCCAGATTAAATGTAACGGATAATATTTAAGACAATTTAAGTATATAAACTTCAAATCATATATATAAATATATATATTTGATCTTTCCAAGTGTATTTCAAGGTTTTTAGAGTAGCTTTTAGACATTTCACGGGCCCCAAAATGATTCAAAAGTCTGTTCTCTCTTAAAACAAATATATTTTTTTAATTAAACCGATTGATACCTGGAATCACATGGAAAGCTTTATCAAATAAAAATTAATTAACATATTTTACTTATATACATATATATTAAATGTTATGACAGTTTTCGCCTGAAAGAAGGGCAAAAACAATTTATTTCTTAAATATAGCCAAAATTTTCAACAGCAGCAGAATTTCAAGAAAGACAAAAGCCTCAAGCAGCCTGCATTTTTTAATCGGCTGGAGGTGGGACACTGTTTATGCTTTTAGATCAGACCAATAAAGTATCAAACCTATAAGTTTACTGAATAAGTTTCTTTGCCTTTTTGAAAAAATTAAAAATACCTACTTAAGTTACTTTATAAATTAGCTTTTTAAAATATAATCAAGGTCTCATATAAATTAAGTTACATGAGAAGCCAATGTTTTTATAAGTAACTGAATCCAAATAATATTTAAGAACAGATTAGAAGCCACCATTTACTGCCTGACTTTATGTAGCCTCCTGCATTAAGCTAGAGGTGGGGCAACATTTGCGGCTTGTGAATTCAGACGTAATTTTGCTTTATTTTTAAAATGAAGATACCTACTTTATTTACTTAAATAAATTAGCTTATTAAATTATAATCAAGGTTTTCAGCTTAATGAAAAGCCAATAATTTTATAAACAATTCTAATAAAGACCAAAAACAGCTAGTGATTGTCTGAAGTGTGATTTTTTACTTTCTTTTAAAAGAACAGATTGAGCAGCCTCCATGATGGCCACATGTCTTACCACTCACGTGGCTTGGGGGCCGCCATCTTGAAATAACAAAGGCCAACCCCCTTCCTTTAAATAAGCCAATGTCTTTGTAAGCAATTTAAATAAGTCTTCTAAGAAAATTACTGAAGGCTTCCCATGATCCCTCTGTATATGCAAATTAGCTAGTGGGAATACTCTTAAAAATAAATTTCTTGCTTAATAAAAAGGAGAAATTTGAAAATTTAGAAATCTCTTTCACTGGTATTACAGGATAAACTGAGGATTGTTATTAAAATACTAGAAGCCCGGTGCACGAAATTCGTGCACGGCGGGGGGTTGTCCCTCAGCCCAGCCTGTACCCTCTCCAATCTGGGACTCCTGGAGGGATGTCCAACTGCTCTTGTGGGATCGGGCCTAAATGGGCAGTCGGACATCCCTCTCACAATCCAGGACTGCTGGCTACCAACTGCTTGCCTGCCTGCCTTCCTTCCTGATTGCCCCTAACCGCTTCTGCCTGCCAGCCTGATCACCCCCTAACCACTCCGCTGCCAGCCTGGTTGATGCTTAACTGCTCCCCTGCCAGCCTGTTTGCCCCCAACTTCCCTCCTCTGCCAGCCTGGTCACCCCTAACTGCCCTCTCCTGCAGGGTTGATCACCTCCAACTGCCCTCCCTTGCAAGCCTGGTCCCTCTCAAATGCCCTCCCTTGCAGGCCTGGTCCCTCACAACTGCCCTCCCTTGCAGGCCGGGTGCCTCCCAACTGCCCTCTCCTGCTGGCCATCTTGTGGTGGCCATCTTGTGTCCACATGGGGGCAGGATCTTTGACCACATGGGGGCAGCTATATTGTGTGTTGCAGTGATGATCAATCTGCATATTACTCTTTTATTAGATAGGATAGAGGCCTGGTGCACGGGTGGGGGCCAGCTGGTTTGCCCTGAAGGGTGTCCCGGATCAGGGTGGGGTTCCCTTGGGGCGTGGGACGGCCTGGTCGAGGGGCCTGTGGTGGTTTGCAGGCCGGCCACGCCCCCTGGCAACCTAAGCAGGAGGCCCTGGTATCTGGAATTTATTTTCCTTCTACAGTTGAAACTTTGTAGCCTGGAGTGGAGCCAAGCCTGCTGCTCCTTCCGGGGCGGCAGCCATTTCTGTGGCAGTTAATTCACCTTCTACAATTGAAACTTTGTAGCCTTAAGCGGGTGAGCCCGGCCAGGGTATGCGGAAAGCTTTGCTTCCCCTGTTGCCGCCGGCAACCCTGGCCTGCTCTCTCAAGCTCCATTCTGCCGCCCTTTGTTTGAATTTGTTTACCTTCTATAATTGAAACTTTGTAGCTTGAGTGGAGGCTTAGGCCTGCAACGGCTATGGAAAGCTTGGCTTGCTCTGTTACCTGGGAAACCTTGCTCTCTGGCTGCAGCCATCTTGGATTGGGGTTAATTTGCATATTCGCCCTGATTGGCTGGTGGGCGTGGCTTATGTAGTGGAGTGATGGTTAATTTGCATATTACCGTTTTATTAGAGAGGATTAAATCTGATCCATACTAGTGGTCACCATAACCTTAAGAGAAATTGTTTCATGTGGCAAAGATTTTTAAATGAAACTCTCTGTAGCCTGAAAAATTATTTTGGAAGGAAATAAAGAGAGGTTTCCTTCAAATATCATAAGGATTGTAATTGATAACCAATGCAGCATTAGGCCTCCGAAGGTGGAGATAAGAAAAGATTAAATGACTTTCAGAAATTATTAGGGGACATTAACTGGTTAAAACCTTGTCTATACAAAAAGAAATTGATAGCCAGTTTGAAATTGAATTGCCATGACCTAGAGCAAAGAATATCCTTACATGATATTATTCTACAATTTCATTATAATTTTTGATATTTTACAACAGCATATTGTACATTTATCCCAATCAAACTTACAAACTAATTCTTTGAATATTTGGCAGCAATTTAAAAAGGACATGAAAGGATTTAACCCCTTCCAGGGTGTGGAAGGCCCCCTGGGGAAGCACTTGAGCATTCTATATTGGTCCCTCTTGCCCTTTTTGCCAAGAGGGACCCTCTTCTCACAATCCAATTGCCCACAGCTGTTGCCTGAGTTTTCTGTTCATGCTGAGGTTGAAGCCTCATGGTGGCTGGTACCATGAATCTGTCTCTCGCCCAATGGCGTGAGCTGGGCACTCCATGGAGAAGAAACCTGGGTTCCCCAAAGATATGTGATCAGTGCCGGGGCCCCGCCAGCTGGCGAGGGTATCCCAAGCCAGGTGCTGGGCGTGGAGGCCATGGGGGCATAGGCTATCAAGGAGACAGAACTGAACCTCACATCTCCCTGCTTGACCCGGAGGATGGCTGGTTAGTCAAAGACGGGTAAGATTCCTCAGGGGAGGAACAACCTAACACAGGCACAGTCACAGAGGGGCCATAAGGAGAGAACATGGGGGTCAACAGAGGTGGGGCACAGATCCTCACCCCCCCCAACATTACAGGGGCTTGAACACTCACCCCTTCTGAGGGAGGTCTCCTGCCCCATGGCTGCTTCGCGCTTCCCATGCCAGCTCAGATTGGGACCCAGGCAATATACAGAGACTTGGCCCAGATCAGATCTGGACCCAGATAACAGAAAGAGACTTGGCCGAGCTTGGATTGGGACCCAGGCAACATAGAGTTGGCCCATGGCAGCTGCCCTATATCTAAATCCAGCCTAAATCCAGGAATGCTCAGGGCTTTCTCAAGGATGCAAAATAACCCTTTCCATTAATATTTACAGGATAAACTAAGATTGTTGTTAGAATATTAAATGTTGACAGTAAAATAGTCAAGTTTTCAGATTAATTTAAATTGGCTAAATGAAATAAGTGAATATTCAAGAAAAATCTAATTGTACAAAAAGCTGTTTCTAAAGTATTAACCAAAATTTCTATTGGTAGTTCATTTTATGGTAAAATTGCTTAACACCCAATGAATCCAAAGCAGTCATATTCTTGTGCAAAAATTAAAAATAAAAGTCATCAAGACTGCATTAAAAATTTTTTATAATAGCCTCATAATAATTAATCAAAAAAGGATAGTAGAATAATATCCTGTAAGAAATGTCCTGTAAGTAAATTACATCAAGCCTTACTTGCTTTAAAATTTTACTTTAAAAATTATTTTTCATTTATAATGCTGATAAGGCACCCATGAAAAATCTTATGGTGTCAAAATAAGCCAAAGGAAAATCATTTGGACAAAAATCAAAAGGATCCCAAGTCTAATTTATAGAAAAGAGTTCTTTATTAACCTTTGGTCGAGAATATGTTTATATTTCCAGAAAACTCCAAAGCCCATATGGATTCCTGCAACAACGGATCCCAGAGAGGACCTGATAGGACTGTTTCCAGCCACAGAATAAGTAGTGGCCCCTGAGAACAGAGGAGAAATAGTCCAGAAATAAAGATAGTGAAGATGCCTTGCCATGATAGCAGTCATTACCTGTGCATTGCTGCAGGTTGACCAGGACCAAGGGTAAGGAAGGTCGGTGTGCACGCTTACAGACCATGTATGCACACCCTTCTGCATAGAAGTCAAAATATTTGATGTTTTGTGTTTTACCAGGACCCCTGACTTAGGGGCTTGCCTTATTTTAACACAGAGAATAGTATTAGCTGCCACATTAAAAGAGATGTTATACCTCAGGCATTAACCATTTTTACAGATGGATCCAGTTCCAAAAAGGCTGGATCTACTGCAGCAGGGGAGCAAGGATCCTTCAAACTTTTTATATATCAGTAGAAATACAAGCTCTTATTTATGCCTTAACAGATTTTGCTACAGAGCCCATCAACCTATAGTAACAGTGCTTATGTGGTAAGTATGACCAAATTTATTGAAACAGCTACCACAGGGCACACTAATTCAGAGGAACTTTTCATTTAATTTTCAGCCTTTAAAATGTTATTAGAGAAGGACAATGTCCATGTTTTATTGGAAGCAATGTCCTCAGTATGTTATCCTCCTTTCTGTGCCAACTTTAGGGGTAAATCCCCGAGAACTTAAAACTAATCAAATCTGACAAAATGGATGTCACTCAATAGTGGAAAGAGCCAATCGTACTCTTAAAATCATTTATTAAAACAAAAAGGGGGAGACAGGTGTTATGTGTCACCTCAAAAGAGGCTCAATCATGCTTTTTATACTTTAAAATTTTTGAATTATAATGCAAAGGATTGTACAGCAGGTGAAAGGCATCAGGCCTCCTGTACAATAGCTTCCACCGAGTCAGCTAGGTGGAAGGAAGCATAAACCAGACAAGAGTTTTATCAGATTCAGTAATAATGTGGGGAAGAGGTTGTGTTTTATATCTTTCCAGAAGGAGCAATGCAGCCAATTTGGGTGCCAGAGCATTACGTCCGTCACCACAATGGACCCAGAGAAGCTCCTGTGTCCCTTCACTCAAAAGGACTGAGAGCTGCCCTGATGACAGCGAAGCGGAAGAAGAAGAAAAATGAAAGCTAAGCTACACAGGGGACTGAGGTGCCAACATGGAGTCATCTGAAGAAAACGACTGAAGCACAGCAGATTGTGGTAAAGCAAGAAGTTGAAGCTACTTCTTTAATCATGTTTCTGGCCATGCACAGCCAAGTCTGAGGACTCTTGAGTAAATCAGCAAAAGAAACTTTAATTTACTAGGAAAATGTTACTGTAGCTTTATTTCTTTATTGTTGTGTTGCATTGGCATTGTTTTATTAATAGCCATGTCTGGATTTTGCATTGGCATTGTTTTGTTATTGGGTTTTGCATTGGCATTGCTTTGTTAATGTTTTAAGTCAGAAATTTGTTCTTGATGTTTAAATTTTACTTCCATTATTAGTAGCTTAAATTTAAAAGAAAGGGTGAGATGTAGGAAGCGGTTATAGGGTTAAGCCTCTGACTGACCTGTGGCAGGGTCACAAACAAGTTCGTTTGGAGGGCAGACCCCTCCCAGCATAATTAAGCCTAATCCTGTAACTGATCCCTAGATCCTTCCTGGGTAGCTAGTGGGCTGTGGGAGGGGCAGCAAGTGCTGCCAAAACATGTGAAACTTACAAGAACATTGTTAATTGCCTTGTTTGTCCCTGATTATAAATAAAGCCTCAGCTTTGCAGTCTGGATCTGTTCTGTGGCCTCAGCCAGGCACAGAAAGATTCACCCAGCCCCAGCTTTCAAATCTATCTCTGTGTCTCCTCTCTTTATTTCTAATATTTCTCAATCCCTTCCTGCCTCCACTTAGAACCAGTTCGTTCATCTCTCTTTCCACGCGGGACGCAGAAAAGGGAGATCCCCGCCATGTCTGCCCCCCCCCCCCCGCATCAGGCCCCCGCAACTAACAAAAGAGAAAGATGCAAATTGACCATACCTCTGCGACACACACTAGCCAATCAGGAGTGGGTATGCAAATTAACCTGACAAAGATGGCAGCAACCCTGCCCCCCAGCCGCTCTGCGCCTCTGGGAGTCAGAGAAGTCGGGGGAGACGGAGAAGTGGGCGCCAGCGCCTGAGACTGGCTGCGGCCCAGGAGACGAAGAAGCCGCCTACCCAGTGATCCCAGGCCACAGCCAGCCGGAGAAGCCACCCATACTGCATCCCAGGGAAGACGGAGAAGCCGCCTGCCTGCGGTCCAGGTGCCAGCCTAAGGCATGGTAGACAGAGAAGCCACCCACCCCGCAGTCCTGGGCACCACCACCTGCGGCTGCAGCCCAGGCGAAGCCACCTGCCCACCATCCCCTGCAGCTGCAGCCGGCCCGAGCGAAGCTGGCCCGGATCCTGGGTGCCTATGGCTGACCAAAGGGAGGGAAGCCTGGATCCCGTGTGCCTGTGGCCGGCTGGAGAAGGGAATCCTGGGTCCTGGGTGCGGGGCCAAGGCAGAGGTGGTTAGGGACAATCAAGCCAGCAGGGGAGCAGATAGGGATGATCAGGCTGGCAGGCAGAAGCAGTTAGGGGCAATCAGGCAGGCAGGCGAGCGGTTAGGAGCCAGCAATTCTGGATTGTGAGAGGGATGTCCAACTGCCAATTATCCCCCGAGGGGTCCCAGATTGGAGAGGGTGCAGGCCGGGCTGAGGGACACCCCTCCCCCCCCCCACTTCTCGTACACGAATTTTGTGCACCAAGCCACTAGTTTCTATATATAAAAGCCTAAGCAACCGAACAACCAAAAGACCAGTTACTATGATGTGCACTGACCACCAGGGGGAAGATGCTCAACACAGATGCTGCCCCCTGGTGGTCAGTGCACTCCCACAGCAGGACTGCCACTCAGCTGACCAACAGGCACCAGATGCTGGGCTCACGACTGGCGGGTGCAGCTGTGACACCGCAAGCTTCTCCCACCTCCACAGCAGCAGGGCTGGGATGAGCAGGAGTGGTGCCCAGCCCAGCTTGGGCTCCTCCCCAGCCGCCTGCCGCTTCATGCACTGCTACATCCCTCAGGGGATGTCAGACTGCCAATTTCGGCCCAATCCCTGCAGGCCGGCAGTCCAACATCCCCCAAGGGGTACCAGATTGCAAGAGGGCACAGGCCAGGCTGAGGGACCCCGACGGTGCACGAATCCATACACCGGGCCTCTAATTCTTAACAATACTTGTAGGTATACAGACCTTGTCAGTGCCTCAGGATGGCTGACTATTTTTGATATCTGTCCTTTTTCTCCTTGAAAAGCTTTTGATTTCCACTGTAGGTGGAGGTGTCACAGACAGGGCAGATGTCCATTAGCGGTTAGGAACCTAATAAGGTTCATTACAACAATGTTGGTGAGTCTTTAATTAATGTTTCTTTAAATGGACAAAAATGTCCGGGTGTTAAGTCGTGGTCATTGACCTCTTTGTCTCTGGGAGAATATTGTGACATTAATGTTGTAAATTTATCAGTCCCTGTAACCTGGTTAATAAGCCTTGATAATAATGTAAAATGTCTCCTTTTGGTTTTTCTTATATTTGAAAAATAACATAAAAATTAACAATATTTAAAACAGTGATAAGAATAATCATTTTTATTTTATTTAGCCTACAATCAATTTTTATTGATTTTTTTTACCTTTTTTTATTGAGGTATTATATGTGTACATATCTTACCATTACCCCCGCCCCACCCCACACCCATACATACCCTCACCCCCCAGAGTTTTGCGTCCATTGTTTATGCTTATATGCATGCATACAAGTCCTTCGTTTGATTTCTTATCTCCCCCACCTCTCCCTAACTTTCCCCCTGTAATTTGAAAGTCTGTTTGTTGCTTTACTGTCTCTGTATCTATCTTTTTTGTTCATCAGTTTATAATGTTCTTTATTATCCATAAATGAGTGAGATCATGTGGTATTTTTCATTCATTGACTGGCTTATTTCACTTAGTATAATATTCTCCAATTCCATCCAGGTTGCTGCAAATGATGAGAATTCCTTCTTTTTTATGGCAGCATAGTATTCCATTGTGTAGATGTACCACAGTTTTCTGATCCAGTCATCTGCTGATGGGCACCTAGGCTGTTTCCAAATCTTAGCTATTGTAAATTGTGCTGCTATGAACATAGGGGTGCATATATCCTTTCTGATTGGTGTTTCTAGTTTCTTCGGATATATTCCCAGGAGTGGGATTACTGGGTGAAATGGGAGTTCCATTTTCAGTTTTTTGAGGAAACTCCATACTGTTCTCCACAGTGGCTGCACCAGTCTGCATTCCCACCAGCAGTGCACGAGGGTTCCTTTTTCTCCGCATCCTCGCCAACACTTGTCGTTTGTTGATTTGTTGATGATAGCCATTCTGACAGGTGTGAGATGGTACCTCATTGTTGTTTTGATTTGCATCTCTCGGATAATAAGTGACTTTGAGCATGTTTTCATGTGTCTCTTGGCCTTCCTTCTGTCTTCTTTTGAAAATATTCTGTTTAGGTACGTTGCCCATTTTTTTATTGGATCATTTATCTTCCTTTTATTAAGTTGCATAAGCTGCCTGTAGATGTTGGAGATTAAACCTTTATCAGTGATACCATTTGCAAATATGTTCTCCCATGCAGTGGGCTTTCTTGTTGTTTTGTTGGTGGTTTCTTTTGCTGTAAAAAAGCTTTTTATTTTGATGTAGTCCCATTTGTTAATTTTCTCTTTAGCTTCCATTGCCCTAGGGGCAGTGTCAGTGAAGTTCTTTTGGCATATGTCTGAGATTTTGTTGCCTGTGGATTCCTCTAGTATTTTTATGGTTTCCCGTCTTATGTTTAAGTCCTGTATCCATTGTGAGTTTATTTTTGTGTATGGTGTAAGTTGGTGATCTAGTTTCATTTTTTTTGCATGTGTGTGTCCAATTTTCCCAACACCATTTATTGAAGAGACTGTCTTGACTCCATTGTATGTTCATGCCTCCTTTGTCAAATATTAATTGAGCATAGTGGTTTGGGTCGATATCTGGATTCTCTATTCTGTTCCATTGATCTATATGTCTGTTCTTGTGCCAGTACCAGGCTGTTTTGAGAACAGTGGCTTTGTAATACAGCTTGAAATCTGGTATTGAGATCCCTCCTACTTTATTCTTCTTTCTCAGGATTGCTGCGGCTATTCGGGGTCTTTTTTTATTCCAGATGAATTTTTGGAGAGTTCTTTCTAGGTCTGTGAAATATGCTGTTGGTATTTTGATGGGGAGTGCATTGAATCTGTACATTGCTTTGGGTAGTATGGACATTTTAATGATGTTCATTCTACCAATCCATGAACATGGTATGTTCTTCCATCTGTTTACGTCTTCCTCAACCTCTTTTTTCAGTGTCCTGTAGTTTTCCGCGTATAGGTCTTTTACCTCCTTAGTTAAGTTTATTCCTAGGTATCTTAATTTTTTTGGTGCGATGGTAAATGGGATTGCTTTTTTAGTCTCTCTTTCTGTAAGTTCACTATTGGTGTATAGAAATGCCATAGATTTCTTGGCGTTAATTTTGTATCCCGCTACATTGCCGAATTCATTTATTAACTCTATTAGTTTTCTGATGGAATCTTTTGGGTATTTATGTACAATATCATGTCATATGCAAATAAGGACAGCTTCACTTCTTCTTTTCCAATTTAGATGCCTCTTATTTCTTCTTCTTGCCTAATTGTGATAGCTAATACTTCCAGTACTATGTCAAACAGGAGTGGTGAGAGTGGGCATCCCTGTCTTGTTCCTGTTCTTAGGGGAAATGGTTTTAGTTTTTGCCCATTGAGTATGATGTTTGCTGTGGGTTTATCATATATAGCTTTTATTATGTTGAGGTATGATCCTTCTATTCCCACCTTGTTGAGAGTTTTTATCAAGAAAGGGTGTTGGATTTTGTCAAATGCTTTTTCTGCATCTATTGATATGACTATGTGATTTTTATCTCTCAATTTGTTTATGTGATGTATCACATTTATTGATTTGCAGATATTGTACCATCCTTGCATTCCTGGGATAAATCCTACTTGGTCATGATGTATGATCTTTCTGATGTATTGCTGGAGCCGATTTGCTAGGATTTTGTTGAGGATTTTGGCATCTATGTTCATGAGGGATATTGGTCTGTAATTCTCTTTCATTGTGTTGTCTTTATCTGGTTTTGGTATTAGGGTGATGATGGCTTCATAGAAGGAGCCTGGAAGTGTTCCTTCCTCTTGAATTTTTTGGAATAGTCTGAGGAGGATAGGTTTTAGTTCTTCCTTGAACGTTTGGTAAAACTCTCCTGTGAAGCCGTCTGGCCCCGGGCTTTTGTTTGCCGGAAGCTTTTTGATGACTGCTTCAATTTCTTCCATAGTTACTGGCCTGTTGAGCTGTTTAGATTCTTCCTGATTGAGTTTTGGAAGGTTGTATTTGTCTAGGAATATGTCCATTTCCTCCAGGTTGTCCAGTTTGTTGGAATAGAGTTGTTCGTAGTATTTTGTAACAATCCTTTGTATTTCATCGGGGTCTGTTGTTATTTCACCTCTTTCATTTCTGATTTTGTTTATTTCTGTCCTCTCTCTTTGCTTCTTGGTGAGCCTGGCTAGAGGTTCATCAATCTTGTTTATCCTTTCAAAGAACCAGCTCTTGGTTTTGTTGATCTTTTGTATTGTTTCTTTGGTCTCTATGTCGTTTATCTCCGCTCTGATCTTTATTATTTCTTTCCTTCTGCTTACACTGGGCTTTTCTTGTTGCTCTCTCTAACTCTTTGAGTTGTTGGATTAGGTAATTTATTACCATTGTTTCTTGTTTTTTGCAGTAGGCTTGTAGAGCTATGAACTTCCCTCTCAGGACTGCTTTCGCTGTGTCCCATAAATTTTGGATTGTTGTGTTTTCATTGTCATTTGTTGCCATGATGTTTTTTATTTCTTCCTTGATGTCTTTGGTAACCCAGTCATGGTTTAATAGCATGCTGTTTAGTCTCCATGTGTTTGATTTCTTTGGGTTGTTTTTATTGTAGTTGATTTCCAGTTTTATGCCACTGTGATCTGAGAAGATACTTGATATGATTTCTATCTTCTTGAATTTGGAGAGACTTTGCCTATGTCCTAACATATGGTCTATCTTTGAAAATGACCCATGTGCACTTGAGAAGAATGTATATTCTGTGGCTTTGGGGTAAAATGTTCTGAAGATGTCGATTAATTCCATCTGGTCTAGTGAGTCATTTAGGATTGATGTTTCTTTGCTGATTTTTTGTTTAGAGGATTTGTCCAATGGTGATAGTGGGGTATTGAAGTCTCATACTATGATTGTATTGCTGTCAATCTCTCCTTTGATATCTTCCAGGAGTTTTTTAATGTATCTTGGTGCTCCTGTATTGGGTGCATATATGTTTACCAGAGTTATTTCTTCTTGTTGGATTTCTCCCTTTAGTATTATGAAGTGTCCTTCATTATCTCTTGTTATGTCCTTCACTTTGAGATCTAATTTGTCAGATATAAGTATTGCTACCCCAGCTTTTTTTTCATTTCCATTCGCCTGGAAAACCTTTTTCCATCCCTTTACTCTCAGTCTGTATGCGTCCTTTTTTTTGAAGTGGGTTTCCTGTAGACAGCAGATATATGGGTTTTGTTTTCTTATCCAATCTGTTACCCTGTGTCTTTTGATTGGGGCATTCAATCCATTTACATTTAAAGTTATTATTGATAGGCACTTATTTGTCGCCATTTTTATTCTATACCCGTGTTCCTTCTTTGCTTCCTATTTCTTTCTTTCTTTCTTTTTTTTTTTTTTTTACAGCAGACCCTTTAGCATTTCTTTCATTGCTGGTTTGGTGGTGATGAACTCCCTTAGCCCTTTTTTGTCTGTGAAGCTCCTGATTTCACCTTCAATTTTGATTGATAGCCTTGCTGGGTACAGTATTCTTGGATTGAGACCCTTCCTTTGCATGACTTTGTATATTTCATTCCATTCCCTTCTGGCCTGATGAGTTTCTGTTGAGAAATCAGTTGCTAGTCTGATGGGGGTTCCTTTGTATGTAACTGTCTGTCTCTCTCTGGCCGCTTTTAAGATTCTTACTTTGTCGTTGGTGTTTGCCAACTTAATTATAATGTGCCTTGGTGTCGGTCTTTTGGGGTTCATTTTGCTTAGAACTCTGTGAGCTTCTTGGATTTGTGTGGGTTTTTTCTTCCCTATATCAGGGAAGTTTTCTGTTATTATTTCTTCTAACAGGTTTTCTATTCCTTGCTCCGTTTCCTTTCCTTCTGGTACCCCTATTATCCTGATGTTGTTTTGTTTTGTGTTGTCCCGAAGTTCCCTTAGGCTCTCCTCATGCTTTCTAATTTTTGTTTCTAGAAGCTGTTGTAATTGGGTATTTTTTTCCATCTTGTCTTCTAGCTCACTTATGCGGTCCTCTGCTTCTTCTAGTCTACTCTTGATGCTTTCTATTGAGTTCTTTACAGCAGCGATGCCATTTTTCATTTCTTCTTGGTTCTTCTTCATTTCCTCTTGGTTCTTACTCATATTGTCGAATTTGTCTTCCATCCTTTTCAGCCACCTTATGACCATTTCTCTGAATTCTTTCTCTGATAGGTTGCTTGCCTCTAATTCGTTTACTTCCTTTTCTGGTGATGCCTGCTTCTCTTTCCTATGGGGGCTATTTCTTTGTCTCCCCATGGTTTCTCTTCTCCGGATGTCTGGTTATATAGTTCTCTCTCTCCGGCGTTGATTTAAAGGTACAAAATACAACACAACCAGGCACAACACACAAGGCACTGAACAGAATTGTATTCACGATATTAATAACCTCCAATAAAGGTAACCACCAGAGAAAGACAAATTAGGGAATAGGAGTGGAAGAGGGAGAGTAAAAAGAAAGAACAACAACAAAAAAAAGAGTGTGAATCTGAACTTGGGAAAAGAGCAGGAAAAAAAGAAAAGAAAAAAAAATAAGAGAGACAAGAACAATACTAAGAAAGAAAAGGGGAACAAACTATATATATGGGGAGTAGACTCCACTAGAACAACCACTAATCCCAGCAAATTCCAGCAACACGAGCCTGGAGATTAATACAAACTGCAACACCAACTAATATCAAGGGAGGCAAGGGAAAACAAAAGTAAAAAACAAACAAAAACAAAGCAGACAATAGAACCAAACAAACAAAAAGAATAATCAAAACAATCTCATAAAAAAGCATAAAAATTCAATCTAATCAACATTCAAGCAAACAACAACAAAAGGCCAGAGAGAAAAATAATTTTTTTAAGGTAGCATAGAGAGAGGTATGTATGGATTTGGAGCAGGGGGTTGGGAATTAGATATATAAGTAGGGTGAAATTTTAGCAGAGGGTAAACTGAAAAAGTAGGGAAAATCTAAAGCCAGAAAGGGTTAAGATAAACAGGAGACCAAAAGGGGAAAGGTTAGGAGGAGAGTGATGGCAAAATGTTAGCGTTGAGATAGGGTAAGGGAAAGATGCAAATAGAATGTAGGACACTAATCCCAAAATAAAAGAAAGAGAAAATCAAATGACATTTTTAAAAAAATAAGTAAAATAATAGTAATAATAATGCTGATTGAAAATAAAAATGTAATAATTAAAAAGGTGAAAATCGAGTGAGGAAAAAGAAAAAAATTTAGTTTCTTAAGTAAAAGATGCAAAAAATGAAAATAAAAAATTAGAATAAAAAAATTTTTTAAAAAATTGAAAAAAGAATTAAAAATTAAAAAATAGGAAGACTAAAATGTGCAGTAGCGGCTGTCATTCACTTCCTCTATTATTCTGTTTGGTATGCCTGTTTCCCAGTCTTGGCAGTATTTCAGTTCAGCTTCGTTCCTCTGCTCCTCAGTGTTGTAAGCCAGTCCTGCTTTTTAAGCCGGCCGTGTCTTAATTTCTCGTATTTATTTTTGATTACATCAGAGACAATTAGCGTTTCAGCCCCTGGATGGCAGTGTTTCTGAATTGACTTCCGGGCCTCTCTAGATTTTTTTTTCCCCTCTATGGCACTCACTACCGGTTTGTGGAGGTGTGCACCTCAGAGCTTGTGGAGGTGTGCGCCTCAGAGCTGCCTCTCCGATGGTCACACCCAGCTCTGCTCCCCAGGTCTTTCAGGGTTTTTCCACCTGGGTTTTCCTATGTATTGGGCTTAGTAATCAGAATCGGAAAGAGCCCAAGTGTGCGGACAGAGGGTCTGTGCGCCAGACTAAGGAACCTGCACTCCTTTGAAAATTCTTAGTCTGATCCTCCTCGTCAGATTAAAATGAGTTGCTTTTAAGAGGTCACTTCTGTTAGCAGCTCAGAGGACCCCCTTCCACATTCACGGATCACGGCAGCTCCAACTGCCGCCGATTTTTCTAGGCACAGACCTCCCAGTTCCTGCCGGTCCTACGGCTCGCGCGCTTCCCTCCCACCGTGGGGATTAGAAACCACACCTTATTTCAGGCAAAATCTGACCTTTCCGTGGTGCAGTGAAGAGTTCCTTTGAATCCGAATGTTTGCGCTGATAGGGGACCGGTGTTCTGGTGCTCGCAGCTGTTCAGTGTTTGCAATTGTCGCGGAAAGTCAGGTTTCCAATAAAATCCTCCTTTCCTTGAAAGATGGCGAGGCGCCCGGTGAGCCCGCAGCTTCGGGAGGAGACCCAGCCCCTGTGGGTGCTGCACGGTCAGGGGAACCCTGGCCAGCACTCCCCCGCCTTCTCCTGGAGTTTAGCTGTCCCTTGGCTTGCCAAGATACACTCCCCCTGCGAACCTCTGCTGCTCCTACTCTCCGCCCCAGGACCAGACTCCAAACACGACTCTATTCCGTCGCCATTTTTTCTCTCCAATTTTTATTGATTTTGATTTGCCAACATTTTTATGAATTCAGGTATTTCTTAGAGTCTTATAAATATTTAAATACTAGCAGCCCGTTTGCAGGAAGATTCGTGCAATAGACCTTCATTCACCTGGCTGCCTGCACCAGTTTTCTGCAGGCACCAGGGACGCAGGCCTTGGCTGTGGCCACCGCCTTCTGCCTTCTTTCAGGGTCGGGGCTTGGCCCTGGGCGGCGGCCTTGGGCTCTGCTGCACCCCAGCGTCCCTGCTAAGGATCGTAGGAGCCGACCCCCAGTGGTTGCCTGCTATCCGTGCAGGCTCCCCGCTGGTGCCCAAGGCCAGGAAAGTGCGTCCCTGCTACGGATCTTAGGAGCCGACCCCCTGGTCATTGCCTGCGATCCGTGCAGGCTCCCTGCTGGTGCCCAAGGCCAGGAAAGTGCGTCCCTGCTACGGATCTTAGGAGCCGACCCCCTGGTCATTGCCTGCAATCCGTGCAGGCTCCCCACTGGTGCCCAAGGCCGGGAAAGCCTCCGCCCAAGGCTTTCCCGGCCTTGGGCTGAGCCGCACCCAGCATCCCTGCTACAGATCGTAGGAGCCGACCCCCTGGTCATTGCCTGCGATCAGTGCAGGTTCCCCGCTGGTGCCCAAGGGCGGGAAAGCCTCCGCCCCGAGGCTTTCCCGGCCTTGGGCTCCGCCGCACCTCAACGTTCCTTTGACAGTTTCCTGGTGGGCGTGGCTTTGTGGGTGAAGCAAAGGTACGGTCAATTTGCATATTACTCTATTATTAGGTAGCATATGACCTGTTTAGAAATCTATAATTTACAGCAAACCACTCCTTCTCATGAATTTTATAAAAGATGTAATTTATTTGAAACTGTACTAGAGTAAAACAATGATTCTATAAATGACAAAACATAAGGTAGCATTGTTATAGATTTTTTAATAAAGTACTTGAGGAAAACTTTGCTTTTTAATGATTATTGTACAATGACATAGAGAATAACATATAGTCCATATATTTTTTTAGACTTAATATGTAACTTCAATTAATATCTATAATTTTAAAACTTTGACCATGGATTATCAGAAGTGCATGTTGAACATTAGAAACAATTCATAACCTTCCAGTGTGTGGACCACAGAGACCTGGAGTGTTACTGCCGAACGGCCTCACAGGGAACCACTGCTCTTGGCTGCTTAGTGTACTGACAGGACACGTGCTACCCTGGGAGTTCCCTGTTTAAATCTGGCTTTCAAATTTTGCAATTTTTTTCTTAGTGCAGGTTGAAATTTTTATAACATCCATTTTAATAAAAAATAAATGTATATAAATAGAACATAGATGTTAGTATTTTTATTATTAATATCATTATTATTACTTTATTGTTATTTTAAGTATGTTAATGTTTAATTACTTTTTGTTGTTAATCCTCACCTGAGGATATTTTCCCATTAATTTTTAGAAAGAGCGGAAAGGAGGGGGGGGGAAGAGAAAGAGAGAAACATCGATGTGAGATAAACACATTGATTGGTTACCTCCTGTATGCTCCCCAACCAGGGCTGGGGATCGAGCCTGCAACCCAGGTAATGCTCTTGACTGGAATTAAGCCTATAATCCAGGTATATGCCTTTGACTGGAATCGTAGTCGGGACCCTTCATTCGGCTGGCCAAAGCTCTATCCACTGGGCCAAACCGACTAGGGCTAGTCCTAATGACTTTTAAAAATTTTTTTTCATAAAGACAGGGATTAAATTGTTGAGGTATTTCAGGGCCCATTGGAATAAATTAGTCATTTTTCGTTCAACTATAACATTTCTTACAATTTAAACTTTGGAAAGATTGTTAATTAAATATTATGACATAAATTTTGTAAAACTAGGTAAGGCTGGGTAAAAATAGTGTTAGTATTAAATATTTTGTCCAGACTATAAGATTTTGTTTAATTTAGAAGTATTTAATTTTTTAGGCCCATAAAAGATTACATCCTAATAATGCCATATGGAGGGAGAAAATGCACAGCACATAATACAAAGATGTATATGTATCATACAAATACCATATACTTACAGATTATATACATAATTAAAGAGTAACTCGCCTTTTTTGCTTAAATATGTATTTTCATATTTTTTTAATCCTCACCAGGAGTGAGAATATTTTTTCCATTGATTTTTAGAGAGTGGAAGGGAGGAGTGAGGACGGCAGAGAGAGAGAGAGAAAGAGGCAGGAGAGAGGGAAACATCGATGTGACAGAGACACATCTATTGGTTGCCTCCCACATGTGCCCTGACTGGAGATGGTATTGGACCTGCAAATCAGGTAAGTGCCCTTGACTGTGAATCAAACCCACAACCCTCTGGTGCATAGGACAATGCTCTAATCACTGACCAATGCCAGCCAGGGATGTATGTCCATATTTTATACTTTTTTATTTAAAGTAATTTAATATATGAGAATTTTTAGTGTTTGGAAGTCCAAATTTTCAATGATAATGAAATATTAACCAACCATTATTGCCTACATGGACTTGTATTAATATATATTTTTTATTTTAATGGCCATTTTAAGATAAGATTTCAAGTAAAACCATCTTTTTTCTGTAAAATGCTTGCCAGTAATAGGATTCCTATCAGGAGTATTATTGAGAGCTGGGGTCTGGGAGTTTCTGACCTTGGAGGCACAATTTCCCATGTAAATTGTAGTGGGGGGGAGGGGCGTTTGAACATTGGCAGTCTGAGCAAATTCTCTAGGGAGGTTATGTAGTGGGTCAAAGTGTGCTGCTTATGGGTTGAACTCTTTGAGGCTCTCAGCCATTGAGTGGCATTCAACCCTATTACATACCTCAGTTTCTCTCCCCAGCTGTCTAATACAGCCCTGAGGACTCGGAGTGCTAGGTGACCAACCTTTATATGCGTGTCCCCGGATGAGTCAATTTCTTAATTACAGTTGTGTTGGAGGTTCCCTGTGGGGCACCTACAAGTCATGAGGAATGACCTCTGACACCTCCACAAAGATTTTTAGTCCCACAAGAGGGTTCAACCTGGGCATGTATCCAGACCTGGAATTGAACACGTGACCTTTTGATGCAATGGGATGATGCTCAACCAAGTTAGTCACAATGGGTAGGGCAAAGGTTTTACCTCTTTTTTGTTATTTTGTTTTGTTTTGTTTTTTAATCCTTACACAAGGATATTTTTTCATTGCTTTTTAGAGAGAATGGAAGAAAGAGGGAACGACAGAGAGAAATATCCATGTGAGAGAAACACATTGATTGGTTGCCTCCTGCACAACCCCAACCAGGGCCCAGGCCAGGGAGAAGCCTGCAACTGAGGTACGTGCCCTTGACCCGGATCGAACCCGGGACCCTTTGGTCTGCAAGCTGATTTTCTAGCCAAACTGACCAGGGCAAGGTTTTACCTGGTTTTTCAAGGTGACAATTTTAGGGGAGGTCTCAATGAAATATCTCAATAGAATATTTATTAACGCCTCATGTGTCCTTTGACATGCTGATGCATTACAAAGAGCAGAAACAGTGATCAGGGTCATTCTCTGATCAGTTTCACCTTTTAAAATGTCACTGGAAAGGGACTTGAACCAAGGGGGATCGGCCCAGACACGGTCTGGAATGTGTAACCCATTGGCTCCTAAGCATCCTAGGTCAGGGAAGATACATTCTTGTGATTTATTAGTTGTGCCTATAAATTACTAGGCCCTGTTAGAGTCTCAGATTCCCCATTCCCCTTGCCAAGGACTTTTCCTAGCTTTTTCATAACCTGCCACAACTCTATACACTTGGGGACTCTTATTAGTGTTGAATTCAACGCAATGACCATCAGTGGACAGAGACTAGATGCCAGAGCCATAATCAGGACCCCAGACACACACCCTGGACTCCAGAACCTGGACCCTACAGAGGACCACAAACCAAAACCTGGACCCCCGGCCCTGGGATTCAAACTCGAAGCGATTCCCCTGACTCCAGCATACTATGCAGCACAAAATCCAGAAACCGGATGCCAGAGACTGACAGCGGATTCTTAAAACCAGATTCCATACACCAGAATCTGAATCTATAGATAGCTGCACTCGGACCCCACACAAGAACCCAGGACACAAAGCCACACACAGAGACCCAAAACTCCAGATACACACCCAAATACATATTTGACCCAAAACCACAGACCCTGGACATATAGCAGGGATCTATGATTAAGACGCCACAGCCACAATCTGGCGTTGGAGACAGACACCAGACCTCAGTTGCCAGATGCCAGATGCATGAACTGAACCAGATCCTCACATTGCACACAAACCCGTGAATCAATAAAGAGAAATCCTGTCACTCTAAGTCCAAGCAGCTAGTTTCACAAATACTTTTTTTTCATGCCAATGTCAATGTATAAGAGAAAAAATAATTTCAGAACTTCAAAATCCTACCAAACCCTGCAGTGTCACACACATAAGGCTAACAGAATGAAAAAGTAATAATAATGCTTACCTTTACTGGCAGGTGTCCATGATCTCTCGGCTGCAGCAGTGTGATAAGTTAGCCGTGTCCCAGCAGATAATTTAACAAGGCTGGCTCTTCAAAACCGTGGGAGATTTAAAAAGTAATTATTTGCCTCATACCTTGTAAATTCTAACAGCTGGGCTAATAACCAAATTAACATGATCAAATTAAGAGATGTACTACATTTAATACATGCACAAGGAAAACTCACGTACAAATGAATGCCAAAGACAAGAAGGAAATGTTAGGAACTGGAAATGTTGGAAAATGGGGAACCAGGGTCTTAGATTGTGGAGGTGAAATGGGTGATATTTAGGAAAAGTGCAGGATAAATGGAATGTTAATTTTTGTTAGGTAATCTCAAAAACTATAGGATTGGAAGAAGGGGTAAGATATGAATATCAAGAAACTCCTGGTAGCCTGGACAGTGTGACTCAGTGGTTGAGCATTGACCCATGAACCAGGAAGACATGTTCGATTCTGTCAGGGCACATGCACAGATTGTGGGCTCGATCCCCACAGTAGGGGGCATGCAGGAGGCAGCTGATCCATGATTGTCTCTCATAATTGATGTTTCTCTCTCTCTCTCTCCCCCTCCCTTCCTCTCTGAAATCAATAAAAATATATTTGAAAATAATAAAGGAAACATCTGAAAAAGCAAATGAATGAATAAAAGCTACCCCAACCAGATAGGATAATGTATTGTGTTATAATGCTACAGTAATTTAAAAACTTGGGTAATGTCCTATGAATAGAAAAGTTGGTGGAACAGAATACAAAGTCCAGTAATAAACTAAAATACATATAGAAGTTTGGTATAATAAAAATATCTCCTTAGACCAGTGGGAAAAATATGCATTATATAATAAACTAGGTGCCTGGTGCACTAAATTCGTGCACTGGGGAGGGGTCCCTCAGTCCAGCCTGCCCCCTCTCACATACTGGGAGCCCTCAGGGGATGTCCTACTGATGGCTTAGGCCTGCTCCCCATTGGGAGCGGACCTAAGCCGCAGTCTGGCCTCCCTTTGCGGGAGGCGACCGGGCTGATCAGGGGAAGGTGCCAGCCCCATCACCCCACTGCTGCAGCCACTGCCAGTCACCGCAGCCGCCAAGGTATTTTCATCAACACAGACTCCAGTCCCTTCACCATGAAAAAATGACAACTTTCTTTAGGCATTTTCAAGATGTGTCTTTCATAGGATATGACATTTCTTTCTTTCTTTTTCTTTTTATCCTCACCAAAGGATATGTTTCCATTGATTTTTTTCCCCTTCCCTCCGATCGCAGGCTCGGCCCCTTCCCAAGCCTAATGCCTCCGCCCAATGGCCGGCTGGGAGTGACCTGGGTGCCGAGGAGGTTCCCGGGACCCAGGTATGTATGCAAATTAACCGCCATCTTTGTTGGGTTAATTTGCATACTCACTCTGATTGCCTGTGGGCATAGCGCAGGTACGGTCAATTTACATGTTTCTCTATTATTAGGTAAGATGGTGTTGGAACAACTGAATGGGAAAAAATATTGAACCAAAAAACAATTCATTTCACTCATAACTAGTATAAAATCTGAAAGCTAATGAAAACATAAACGTACAAAGATATCAAAGTGAAAGAATGGAAAAAGATATATTAAGCAAACATAAACCAAATAAAAATTATATGATAACACAGGAGACTTAAAGGCAAAAAAGCATCACTGTAAATAAAGAGCACTTCATATCAATAACTTCATTTTAACAGGAAAATCCACATTCGCAAGCACTTCATCACATGAAATCAAAGTACACAGAACCGAGCTACAAGGGAAACTAGACAATTTTATCATCATAACTAGAGGCCCAGTGCACGAATTCGTGCACCTTGAAAGGAACTGTGGGCTATGAGGCCCATCCTCTGTGCCCCCACCCGGCCACTCCCACCACAGCCCCCCAGTCCCCTGTCTGCCAGCAGCCCCACTTCTGCGGCCACCGCTCCCACACGCTGACAGCACCGTCCCACTTGCATCCGCTGACAGCGTGGAGCCACTGGGGCCGGCGCCAGCAGTGGGTGCTAGCAGGGCCAGCACCGGCAGCAGGTGGGAGAGGCGGCTGAGGCCCTGATCGCCCCTCAGGAGCAGGGGAAGGTGGAGAAGCCCTCAGGGGTGATCAGGGCGGGCAGCTGCCACTCGCACCTGCTGATGGTGCCAAGTGATCGGGACCAGCACCTGGCACCAGCAGCAGATGCGAGCGGCAGCTCTGGCACTGGCAGTGGGTCCGAGCGGCAGCTCCGGCAGCAGGTGGACTGCAGTACATGGGATCAAAGAATTTTCAGTAACCACCAGAGGCTCGCCTCAATGACAGCAACCGGTGCCCCACCTTGGTCTGGCACCCCCCGCTCACCTGCTCCACCATCCCACAGCAGCCAATGCCCACCATGTTCTGCACATGCCCCCTGGTGGTCAGCACATGTCATAGCAACCAGTTGTTTGGTTGTTCCACCATTCAGTCTATTTGCATATTAGCCTTTTATTATATAGGATAAATTTATAATCATAATACATCTAACACACCTCTCTCATTCAGAGACAGAGCATAACTCTTTCAGAACCAATAGCCTCCCACAAATAATTCAGTAAAGATGTAAAAAACTTCAACAATCTGAGCAGCAAACTGTAGTCAATGTTCAGAGAACCCACTGTACCCAACAACCTTTCCTGCTGAAAGGCACAAAGGTGTTATTCCCAAGTTGCACACGAGATGGCAGCAGAGAAGCACACTTCAATTATAGTTTATGTGACCATGCAGTACCATAAAGCAAGTTTCAACAAACTTCAAAGAACTGAAATCATATACATTATGTTTCTTGTTGTCATTGCAGTTAATCTAGAAATCAGGAACAGAAGGCACCTAGAAACTCCTTATATTTAAAAGTTATGAGTCCCGGGTCCAGGCGAGGCCTCGCGCCCCTGGGACCGGGTGAGGCCGAGCGCCCCCGGGTCCGGGAGAGGCTGGATCCCGGGTCCAGGTGAGGCCGCGTGCACCTGGGTCTGGGTGAGGCCACGCACCCCTGGGTCCGGGTGAGGCCACGTGCCCCAGGGCCCGAATGATGCTGGGTCCCGGGTCTGGGTGAAGCCACGCGCCCCTGAGTCCGGGTGAGGCCGCACCCCTGGGTCCGGGCGAGACCAAACCAGATGGAGTCGGACCTGCATTACCACCATTTGTCCACCATCCAGAACTGAAAAGTCAGTGCTGACATGTACACATAAGGAACTGGTGGACATTGAAATTGGGTCTCAAAAGAACTGTTGGTCCAGAATGAAACTTACTACAGACTGATTCATTTGCCTGTCAGCATAACTATTATTGCTCGTTTCACATTCGGTTCTTATAAGTATATTTCTAGTAACACATGATCTCACTCATCTAGGGGAAATGATGAACAACATAGACTGATGAAACCCAGAAACAAGGAGGCATCGATCGGACTGTCGGGCCTCAGAGGGAGGGTAGGGGAGGGTGGTGTAGGGGGGAGAAATCAACCAAAGGACTTGTGTGCATGCATACGAGCCTAACCAATGGTTAAGGACAACAGGGGGGTGGGGGCATCCGTGGGGAGGGGTGTGGGATGGGAATGGGGGGATGAGGACAAATATGTGACACCTTATTCAATAAAGAAATTAAAAAATAAGAATAATAATAAATAAATAAATAAAAGTTATGAAATACACTTCTAAATAACCCCAAAATACATCACAATTTAAGTTAGAAAATAATTTGAACTGAATGATAATAGTACATACCAAAACTTAAGATGAAAAAATGTGCACTCATATATGCACATATTAGGAATAAAAGCTGAAAATTTGCATGTTTTGCATCCGTATCAGGAACCTAGCCTGTCGGGTATAGCTCGGTGGTTGAGCGTTGACCTGTGAACCAGGAGGTCATGGTTTGATTCCAGGGCACATGCCAGGGTTGTGGGCTCCCTCCCCAGTTGGGGGTGAAGTATGGTAGCAACCATACTTAGGTAAAAACTGTTGTTTGAATTTTAACCCTGCTATTCTGGCTTCTATACACACTTGCTTGCTTGGTCAATAGGGTGGTTACCTCAGCTTCCAGACTGAGACCTGGAGACACACAGAGGTAATTTTCCTGTGCCTGTGGACCAGGACTACAGGAGATTGATTCCCACTGACTCAGTAGCTCCAGGAGTAGAAACTGTAGATAACCTTTAGAGATTACTGACTCCACTTGGGTCTGCTTCTGTAAAAACCTGCTTTCCCAAGATAGGGCCACATTCCAATAATGTCCAGCAGGGGCTGGGAACCCCCCTGCAGGCTGTTCCCAGACTTGAGAATTTAGAATTTAGAACAAAGGAAAATTTTTGTGGTTTGGACCTTTAAAAGGACTGCCTACACCTGGGACAGCGCGGTCGTGAGGGTGGCCACCTGCGTGTGGTGCCCTCGCGGCCGTCCTGGCCAGTTCAATAAATCCTTGCCTGCTTTTTTTTTAATCAATCAGCAGCCTCCGGTGGTCTTATTTTTGATTCCAGGGTTCGACCCCACAACAGGGGGCATTCAGGAGGCAGCCATTCTCATCATTGATATTTCCATCTCTCTCTCCTTCTCCCTTCCTCTCTCAAATCTATATATACATTAAAAAAACCTAAAACAGTAAAATAAATTGAGAAAAAACAAAACCAAGGAAATGTGTGCGTATATCTGAAGGGGGATATACTTAATACCATAGCAATTTTTTTAACTCTTGGGGTAGAATTTTGAATTAATTTTATTTTTTCTGCATTACTTAATTAAACTGCAACAAACAAAGCCATTTTCATTTTAGGGAAAACATATACTAGAGGAAAACATGGGATAATTTATAAATAATAAGCTATACTGTTGTGGAGACAACACAAGTCTTTCCTTTACTCACCAAGCCTGGTCTCTTAGTTCAAAGAAAATAGAAGCTCTTCCTAATTGTTTAGCCCAAAGTGGCTCCTTTCATAATTTGCACTTTTTCCTATGCACTCCCAGCAGTTCTGAGAAGAACTCCTAAGCTTTGGGTCCCTGGAATTTACCTGAGCCTGGTTCTAACATTTACAAGTGATGTTCTTTTCAACACAGAACAGATCTCTCGGAATGAAGATGCGTTTTCATTCTTTAAATTATAAAATTGCGTCTTCATTCTTTAAATTATAAAATTCACACACACACTTTTTTTGGTTAATCCTCATCCAAAAATATTTTCTTTTCTTTTTTTTTTTAATATATTTTATTGATTTTTTACAGAGAGGAAGGGAGAGAGATAGTCAGAAACATCGATGTGAGAGAAATATCGATCAGCTGCCTCCTGCACAAATGTGCCCGCAACCAAGGTACATGCCCTTGACCGGAATCGAACCTGGGACCCTTCAGTCCTCAGGCCGACGCTCTATCCACTGAGCCAAACCGGTTTCGGCGAGAACATTTTCTTCATTGATCTTTTAGAGAGAGAGGAAGGGAGGGAGGGAGGGAGGGAGGGAGGGAGGGAGGGAGGGAGGGAGGGAGGGGGAAAGAGAGAGAAACATCCATGTGAGGGAGACACATCGATTGGTTGCCTCCCATACTCACAGGGAATCAAACCTGCAACCCAGACACATGCCCTTGACTGGGAATCAAGCCCAAGACCCTTCGGGGTGCGGGCCTACGCTTTAACCACTGACCTACACCTGCCATGCCAAATCCGTTTTATAGCTTTAACATTCGTTGCTGACAGACCGAGCCTCAGCGCCTGGGCTCTGCCTCCAGAGAGACTGCAGGATGGGACAGCGCAGCTCAGTAGACTGACAGGGAGGCGGCGCTCCAGAAGCTGGTGTTCAGCCGCAGGACGTGCCCGTGAAAAGTGGTCCCACAGGAAAGGCTCACTGATGTCCACCCGCCTCTCAAGTCAGGAAAAATCCTGCTGGTCATCTTTTATCTTCGACCCAATGTTTGGTGTCCCAAAACTGATCTAAGGAGACATCTTTATCCTACAAAAGGTATTCATGGTTTGGGGCTATTTACTAACACTTCTGTGCTGTTCCGTTAATTTACATACAAATGAATGCGAAAAGCAATGAGGTAATATTTGTAATACAAAGGTTTTGGGAAACGGTGAAGCAGGGTGATATTTAGGAAAAGGCAGCACACTGGGCAGGTTATGTTTGTAAGAAAACCCAAACCAATGGGACATGTGCGGGTGGGGTGGCCAGCAGGCTCCTGTTTGCACCTTCAGGTCTGAAGCTGAGGCCTTCAGGCTAACGTTCCCTCCGGACACCAGGCATCGCCATGGAAACCTCTTAGGAGAAATGGGGGAACTACAGGTTCTTTCTTAACTTACCTACCAGTTTAACATCAACATGCACAGTGCACAGCTGTGTCCTGTTGATTCCCACCTTTGGACGGTAAATAAGAGCTTCACATCCAGAAGCTAAACTTCCAAGCTTCAACTATCTACGAATTTCCCCCTTTAATCCTCACTGACTTCAGAGGATGCGGAGGAGATAGAGAAACCCCGGACACGCCGGGACCTGGATCAAAGCGCAATATTGTTGGCTACAGGCCAACCAGTCGCGGGGCCATGTTGTTGCAGCTGAAACACATCATCACTCCTCAGAGAGCGTCCATTACGGCTGCGGGCAGTGACACACACGAGGGCTCCGCACAGAAGCCACAGGAGAGCCTGGGGGCGGCTGTGGCTCCTGACACATAAGTCCCAGCGACAACGGGGAGCCGCCACTTGCCCGGCCACTGCGCCCCCTCACGCCTCACACCTCACACCCCTCTGCCCCCCTCACCTCACACCCCGCACCCGGAGGCCTCTCCTCAGGTCCTCTGTGCGACTCACCTCAGCCTCAGCCTCAGCCTCGCGCCTGCGGCCTCTCCTTGAGCCGCTCCTCACACCTCAGGACCCCGCCACGCTGCTCCCAGGCACCTCTCGCCTCAGGCCGCCAGCGCCTGCCTCGTACCTGAGCCGGTGTGGCTCCACTTGGGACACCTTCCTCTCCTCAGGTTCAACGGCCTCAGTTCCCGCTCAGCCCTCACAGCCCGGCGGGTCGGACGCACAGCAAGGCCACGCCCCTAAGTCCCAGACCAGCTCCAGCCTCAAGTCCGCCCCGCCCCTCATTCCAACCTGGCCCCGCCCCTCCAGAAAACAGCTTTGTGGCTTAGCCTTTTTTTAGTTGTTAATCCTCACTGGAGGCTATTTGCATTGATTTTTTAAGAGAGAGTGGAAGGGAGTTCTAGCCGGTTTGGCTCAGTGGATAGAGCATCCACCTGTGGACTGAAGGGTCCCAGGTTCGATTCCTGCAAAGAGCACATGCCCAGGTTGCAGGCTCCATCCCCAATGGGGGGCGTGCAGGAGGCAGCTCATCCATGATTCTCTCTCATCATTGATGTTTCTATCTCTTTCTCCCTCTCCCTTCCTCTCTGAAATCAATAAAAACATATTTTTAAAAAAAAGAGAGAGAGAGAGAGCCCTAACTGGTTTTGCTCAGTGGAGAGAGCATCGGCCTTCCGACTCAAGGGTCCCAGGTTCGATTCCAGTCAAGGGCATGTACCTTGGTTGTGGGCACATACCCAGTGGGGAGTGTGCAGGAGGCAGCTGATCGATGTTTCTTACTCTCTATCCCTCTCCCTTCCTCTCTGTAAAAAATCAATAAAATATATTTAAAAATAAAAAGAGAGAGAGAAAGTGGAAGGGAGAGGGAGAGACAGAGAGAAACACATCCATTGGTTGCCTCCCACATGCAGCCCCCAGGCCAGGAATGGTGCCCTTGACCCAGGGCCAACGCTCTAACTGCTGAGCAAACATGCTAGGTCTGCTGCTAGACTTTTATCTGTGACTTGCTGCTGGCCTCATGTCCCAACTCCATTTATTATATAACAAGAAGCCCAGCGCGCAAAATCGTGCGGCTCCACCCACCCGCGCCAGTCTTTGGTGGTTTCGGCGTTAGGGCCACTGGGTTTTTATAATATAGATGCACATTTTTCTAATGACCTGAGGAGACATATTTAGCATACAAAATTTATCTTTGGATTTGGGTCTCTTACTACACCTTCTATTCTGTTCCATTAATTTATCTATTTGGCCCAGCTGGCGTGGCTCAGTGGTTGAGTGTCGACCTATGAACCAGGAGGTCACAGTTAAATTCCTGGTCAGGGAACATGCCTGGGTTGCAGGCTCGATCACCAGTAGGGATTGTGCAGGAGGCAGCTGATCAATGACTTTCTCTTATTGATGCTTCTCTCTATCCCTCTCTCTCCCTAAAAATTAATAAATACATATATATTTTGAAATGTGTCTATTGGGAAGTAGTGCACTCCTGAATCCTGTCCAGAGGAGGTGATCATGAAAAGGGGTCCAACTGGAACCAGGAAGACGCTCCCCAGGAAACTGGTCCTGAGGAAGCACTGACTTGGAAACAGCTGGAGAATGTGCTCACAGACTCCAGCTGGCTGCAGTGCACCCCACCCCAGGCATCCCCTCTAGTTCGACCCTTATCTCAGGCACCCCCCCATCCCCCCACTGCCTGTACCAGGACGGAGACATCGCATCCAGGTCTCTCCTGGCCTGTTTTTGCAGACACCAGCTGCCCATTAGAGCTGGGCTGGAGCCGGGACACATAATTCATCTCAAGGTCTCTACTGGCCCCTCATGTCCCCTGGCCCCTTTCCTCGTGTCCTCTTTCCCATCACATCCTGGCAAAAGCAGGGGTGGAAAATTCAGCTCCAGAGCTTTCTCCTTTTGCCAGGCAAGCGCTGTAACCACACAGGCTGTCTAGAACCGTGATACAGAATTCTGCTCAAGGTCTTTCCTGGCCACGTACCCCAACAACCACTGTGCTCTTCACAGTGGGTTGAAGCAGGGAGAGAGAATTTGCCTGCAGGTCTCTCCTTGCCCATTAACTCATGACCCCCTCAAAAGGTGCGTGGAAAGGAAATAAATAATTTGTCTCCAGTTCTCTGCTCACCTCTTAGCCAAACACCTGCTCTGCCCCTCACATACTGCTCTCAAGGCAGAACGGAAATGTTGCCCCAGGTCTACTGCGTTCTTCCCCAGACACCTCATCTCCTTCATAGCTGGTTCAAGCCAGGATAGAAAATCTGCCTCCAGCTCTCTTCTTGTCCTTTACCCAAGGACTTCCCGTGCAACTCACACTGCAGACGGGTGATATGGATGATAAGAATAAAGATCCCTACTATAAAGGGCTCCTGATGAATAACTGAGCTCAAATTTAGCACACACAAAAAAACAAGCAAACAGAGCCTCATGTTCATTTCTACACAGGGGCTTCTCATACAAACCTCCATTCATGGAGTGACCTGCAAATGTCCTACCACATTGAACTGACTGATAAGTCATCTGGACTGAGCCAAGAAGAGATGACAGAACACATAGACTGGAGCAGAGAGGAGCTGAAATGTGTAGCCTGAAAGGGAATTCACTCAGGGGAAGCCTGACCCCAGGGTTTCCTCAAGCCATGACTTAAGGACTCCAGTTGGCGTTGAGCTAAAGATAAGGACCATCAATTAACAGACACCAGACAGCGGAGCCAGGCTTGGGACCCCAGAAACAGGCCCTGGTCCCCACAGCAGACCACGAACCAAAACCTAAACCTCAGACATAAAGCCAGACCTTGGGCCATGAATGCCAGACACCAGGTGCCAGAGAATGACACAGGACACCTTCCATCAGGCCCTGATGCCATAGCTGCACATGGACCCCACACAGGAACGCAGGAAAACAGCCACACCCAAACAGAACCCAGACAAAGAGCTAAACACAATTCACCCCGAGACCACAGACACTGCAGCCAGAACTCAGATCTCTGTTTAGGAACCCAGGTCCCTAAGTAGGCACTGGACACCAGACACCAGTTACCAGATGCCAGACACAGGAGCTGAACCACAGGCCCCAGGCCCTCACACTGTCAGCAGGGCTCCAGAGCAGGGGCCCAAGAGTTAGAAAATAATTAGAACTGAATTATAATAAAAGTACTACATTACAAGACTTACAGAAAAATGTGCAGTCTTAAGTGCACATATTAAGAAAAGAGACAAGCTGAATATTTACAAGTTTTATACACTTCTTAGAATCTAGAATAGTAAATTAAGTCCACAGAAAGTAGAAGAAAGGAACTGTGCATGTAGAGTTGTCTGGAAAGGTATGTACTTTTTTAAAAAAAAATAAATTTCTTTTATTGCTTTCAGAGAGGAAGGGAGAGGGAGAGAAATAGAAGCATCAATGATGAGAGAGAATCACTGATTGGCTGCCTCCTGCATGCCCCCCAATGGGGATCGAGCACGCAACCCAGACATATGCCCTTAGCTGGAATCAAACCCAGGACCCTTCAGACTGCAGGCTGACACTCTATCCACTGAGCCAAACCAGCTAGTGCTAGAAAGGTATGTATTTAAAACGAAAGCAGTTTTTACCTCTTGTGGCAGGATTTTGAATTAATTGTATTATTCTGTATAGTTTAAGTAAGCTGCAACAAACAAAGCCATTTTTATTTTAGAAAAAAAAGTAATAGAGGAAAACATGGGATAATTTAAAAAGTATAAGAACCTGGATTGCTGTGGAGAGAACACCAGAGGCCTTTTCTCTGGGCACCCAGTTTGGTCTCTTGACAGTCAGAGGAGGAAAATTATTCCAAACATTTTAGACCAAATTCGCTCCTTTTCTACTTTGCACTTCTTCATGTGTCACTGCAGCAGTTCTGATAGAGGAAATTTTCTAAAATTGATCTTAGCCTGGGTCTGCATTTACAGGCAATGTTCTTTTGGACAGGGAACAAACCTCTTAGGGTCTTTTTTTATTACTAATAAATTTATCATTTTTATAGCTACCTTAGTCATTGTTGAAAGACCTAAGCTTAAGACTCTGCTCTGCTTCTGAGAGCCTGTGAGGTTGGCCCTCCCAATGCTCAACTAAACTGGGACCAGAACTGTACACTCCTAAATACCGTGTCCAGTCTACAGGATGTGCTCACGGAAAGGTAGTCCCACAGGAATGCCTCACTTAAATTGGTACCTGAGACTTGTACCCCAGAAACAGTCCAGGCACACACTTTTGGTCCTCACAGGCTGGCTGTATCTGCTCCCCTGCCCCAGCTCACCTCATGTTAGGTCTCACAACCTGGTACCACCGCTTGCATGGATGCACTTCACCTTATGTCCACCGCATTGCTCTCCTGATGTGCAGACTTTGACTGTGCAACCTGGCCCAGTTTCTCATCTCAGGTCCAAGGTTGCTGTTGTCGACAAATGGCAGGAAGCAGAATCTCAACGAATTAATGGAGAATGGAGGTTTTTCACCAAGTTATATAAATAGACATGAAAGGAGTAGATATAAGTGGGTTACATGAAATCCATTGGTGATAGATTTGGGAGGTGGGAGAAAGCAAAGAGGGGAAACCTCTGGGGTTGGGTAAAAAGTAAAATAATAAACACATGCTTCTTTTAGGTGGGGCAGGATAGTTAACAGTCAACAATTAACATGACAACAATAACAATGGGGGAAATTGTGGTCTCCGCCCTGATGCACTGGTTGTGCCCGGAGGGGTCTGGAAAAGGGGAAGTTACAAGTTACCCTGACCTGCCACAGGTATGTTATCAGATGCAAAATAGACAATAGTCTCAGTTATGACCAAAGTTGATCTTTGTCAGGGAATATACCGGCCTAGGACATGACTACCCACCATAAACTTTTTTAATATAAAAAGTTTAATTTCAGACCATCCTTGTGGTTACTTTAGGTCTCTGAGTTTGCAAGGCCACCATGCAGACCTTCCCTCAATTAGTCAGGTTTGCATGTGGCCCTTTTTCGTACACAAAATTAAAAACTAATATTTTTTAGTTTCCATATTTTACTTTTTTTAGTGATTCACATTTTACCATTTCTGGCAATTTCATTTATTTATTTTTCAGTTTGGACTTTTTGACAGATATAATAATGTATACTTTACATTATGTCATGTCAAGAATAATGCAGAGTTTGATTAACTTGATTAGATAGCCCCCACTAGATTTGTGCATTATTAAAAAATGCTTTGAGCACAGCCAGCGTGGTTCAGTGCTCCACACTGATTCAGGACAATCAATGAGTCCGGGCTGACCCAATCAAGCAGAGACAGAGTTGAATCTGTGGACAAAGATTACATGGGAATGCAGGAATCATGGGCATGGGGGGTGGGGGGAGGCTGGTGCGGGAATCCCTTGGGCAACAAGGTTGTTAATCTTTCCATGATAATAGGCAGTTTTTGAATGGGGATGGACCACATTCCAAGGTTGGCTCCCAGGTGTGTAGGGGGGGGAGGGGAGGCGGCGGGGGGGGGGGGGGGGGGGGGAGAGCGTACAACACCCAGCCAGGTTAGAACTTGCTTTCTTTAATCAAAACAAAACAATCACGGTTAGCAGATCATGATTAATATTTCTTATTTTACTTCTTATAACTAATAACTAGTCCCCAGTATAAATATTTCTCTCTTCTCCATGTCCAGCGCAGCTAGAGAGCAGTCTGGTTCCTGAGTAGGGGTGACGGGGGATTGAGAAAATGAAAGAGACAGACACAAATACAGTAGGGAAAGCTGGGACTGGGTGGGACCACTGTCCTCTGATGGAGAGACAGGGACCCAGAGCCAATACAGCACATTTATTTTATACAGCAAAAAACAGGAAGTTTTGCCAAAACCGGTTTGGCTCAGTGGATAGAGCGTCGGCCTGCGGACTGAAGGGTCCCAGGTTCGATTCCAGTCAAGGGCATGTACCTTGGTTGCAGGCACATCCCCAGTAGGGGGTGTGCAGGAGGCAGCTGATCGATGTTTCTCTCTCATCGATGTTTCTAACTCTCTATCCCTCTCTCTTCCTCTCTGTAAAAAATCAATAAAATATGAAAAAAAAAAAAACAGGAAGTTTTACTAAAGGTCAAGACAAAGGAGATTATGTGCATTCTTAGGTGGACCCGAGTCATATTCATTCCTGGTGCTTGGCTGAATTTAGTTAATGAAACCCACCCCCTGGCGCCTGGGCTGAAGGTCAGGCTGACAACACTCCTGCCCTCTGGCAAGGTGTGTTTCCAGCAGATGGCTCTGCCAATGCCACTGGATTCAGCTGACAATAATTAAAGAAATGCTCATGTGCCTTACCAGGTGCTCTCTACACCCCAGTATTCTATTTCTGCCCCTGACAGTTGAGCATTGACCTATGAACCAGGAGGTCACAGTTTGATTCCAGGTCATAGCACATGCCTGGATCCCCAGTGTGGGGCATGCAGGAGGCAGCTGATCAATGATTCTCTCTCATCATTGGTGTTTCTATCTCTCTCCCTCTCTCTTCCTCTCTGAAATATATATATATACTAGCGTTCCCGTTGCAGGAAAAATCCTGCAATAGGGTTTCCTGATGCACTCTACCCCGCCCCGCCTGCTCTCCTCCCTTGTCCCCCGCCCCGCGTTCTCCGCCAGCCCCCCTGCTTTTCTAACTTATCCTCCAGCCCGCTCTCCTTCCTTCTCCCCCGGCCCTGCCTCCGCTCCTCCCTTCTCCCCCGGCCCCGCCTCTGCTCCTCCCTTCTCCCCCAGCCCCGCCCCTTCTCCCCCTGCCCCGCCTGCTCAACTTCCTTCTCCCCCGGCCCCGCCTCGGCTCCTCCCTTCTCCTCCCCCCGGCTTGCTTGCTTCTCTGCAGCTTTGCTCCCTTCTGCAGCTCTTGGCTTCTTTCTACGCTGTCTTGATATGTAAATTAGCCGCCATCTTTGTTGGGGTGATTTGCATATTCGTCCTGATTGGTTGGTGGGCGTGGCTTGGCTGGTGGGTGTGGCTTGGAGTAGCGAAGGTGCGGTCAATTTGCGTATTTGTCTATTATTAGATAGGATATATATTGTAACCAAATCAACCTGGTTACAATGGATTATATATATATATATATATATATATATATATATATATATATATATCCTATTATAACCAAATTATTGGATTATATATATATATATATATATATATATATATATATATATCCTATTGTAACCAAATCAACCTGGTTACAATGGATTATATATATAATCCATTGTAACCAGGTTGATTTGGTCTTTAAATTCCTCACAGTTGGCTAGTAGGAGCTCCTCAATGCCTCCATCAGTCTTTATGCACTTCCTTGCTTTCTGGTGCATTAACTCACCTCGTACCTCCTCTTGCTCAAACATTTATCAATTCTTTCTCCAAAGAGACTAGTTCCTTTTAATGGGAAATTACATTAGGAACCAAGAATTGTCTAATTCTCTAGCATACTGTAGAAATCATTCTACTTATGTATATTCTTCATTTGTCATTTACTTGCCATCCTCCTTTTCTGATGTTTGGCAGTATCTAAGGAAAAGCCACATGTTGGGCCTTCTGAATATATCATGTTTATAATGAGGCTGTTAGACTATTGGGGTAGGCAATTAGCTCAAATAGATTGTGGGAGAGGGGATTTCATGTACCCACTTAGGTCTCCTCCTTTGATGGTAATTTATACAACTGGTTGAAAAACTGCCATTCTCCGGATCATTATCTCAGAGCATTATCTCAATAAGTAGAGATTCTGCTTCCAGGCACTTGTTGACAGTTTGGCTCAATAGAAACTCACAAAAATTATTTACAGGTGTTAACGTAAAAAACCCATTGAAACCTGTAAAGAATTTTTGTGAGTTTATTTGAGCCAAACTGTCGACATATGCCAGGAAGCAGAACTTCAATGAATTGAGATAATGCTCTGGAGAATGGCGGGTTACATCCGTATTTATATATTGCAATCAAAGGAAAGGGACATAGGTGAGTTACATGAAATCCATTGGTGATAGATTAAGGAGGTGGGATAAAGCAAAGCGGGGAAACCTCTGGGATAGGATAAAAAGTGAAATGATGGACATATGCTTCTTTTACATAGATGGATACAGGATAGTTTAACATAATTAACAGTTGATAACAATAACAATGAGGGAATGTCCTGGTGCCATTTGTTGTACCCTGAGGGGTCCGGAAAAAAGGGAAGTTACAAGTTACCCAGACATTTTGCAGCTCTGTTATCTTAGGGGCAAAAAAGACAAATGAGCTCAGTAAAGATCTAAGTTGATCTTTGTCAGGGAAAATACTGGCCTAGGACATGACTACCCACCATAACCTGTTTGTAGTTAAATATTTAATTTTCAGACCATCTTTTGTGGTTATTTTAGGTCTCTGAGTTTGCAAGACTGCCATGCAGCCTCTCCTGAGCTTGTCAGGAGGTGAGGCTTCTCCTCCCTCAGCAGGTTCTTGGTGGTCACAGCCCAGGGTTAAGCTCTGGGGCTGGAGCTGGCTCTGCTGTTGGTGGTGCAGCTGGAGGTAGGAGTCACACCAGGGCCGTGGCCCAGCTGCCCCGCTCAGGAGGGAAGTGGAGGGGTGCTGCTCCAGCACCAGCATAGGGCTGACCAGGCTCTGGCCCTGGAGCTCGGGATGTGGTTCTGGAGCAGAATGAAAATGAGGCTTGTGCACATAACTGATTCACCCTATGTCTTTCCAAAGGCAGGACGACCCTGCTGCCTTAGAGGGAAGCCAGCCCGTGATCCTCACCCCAGACAGTCTTCCCAGCCTGAGCCCCTCACCTCCCAGCTCTGCTGCAGAAAGACCCGGAGAAGATGGGAAGGGCCACCAGGCCTGAGCCAGGCACGTTGACCTGCGTGGAGGCCAGCTTCAGCGTGAAACAGGGAATTGCAGGGGCTGGTTGATACCTTGCACCTGATCCGGCCAGGCTCCCACCATAGAGAACTGGTCCTGAGGGAGGCAGGTGTGCAGCAGGGTCAGAGTCCTGGCCGTTCTGTCCACACTGCCCTCCCTTGGCACCTTGCTTGGCTCTAGGCCCCTATGCCAGGGCACATCCCACCCTCGACCCCTGTGTGGGTGTAACACAGAGTCTGTGTAGGTCTCTTCTTCCCACTTACGTCTCCCAAAGGGCCTGGACACAGCCCACCCAGCCCTCGCTGTCCCTGGGCCCCTGGACTGAGGGTTGAGACAGCCCTGGGAGCAGGCTGCTCACACACCTCCTGTTCTGAGCCCAGTGACGGAGGTCAGGAGGGTGAGTGTGGAGAGAGGCAGGCTGAGAGAGATGGGGCTGTGGTGGGGATGGGGGCCCAGGGGACAACTCTCTGGTCCCCGGGACCTTGGACCCCACCCATAGTTCTCTTTGACTCCTCTCCTCCAGCCCTGAGCTCCCATGGGAATCGGAAGAGGTGTAAGAGTCAGGGTTCTGCCAGGTACTCTGAACCCACAGTTCCCAAACTCTACTCCCACCCTGTCCTGTAGACACAGGAGGCCCTCCTCTGAATCCAAAGTCCACTCACTTTTGTAGGATTTCCTGTGATTGCACATCCCGGGCAGAACCTGGGAAGATGCCTCCACATGCACAGGAGGCCATGAGGGTGTCAGATCTGACCTGTGTCTAGTGCCCCTGTCTGGCTCACTAACTAGAACTGAGGCCCAAGGATCATGTCTGCTTTGTTCATGGAGTTATGCTGAGTATCTCCCAATATCCCTGCTTGTAGTAGGTGCTTCATAACACAACCACAACCATCCCAGATATCCAAGTGGGCCTCAGTGGGGTCCTCTGTCCCTGGAGATCCCTAATCTGGCGACAACATGGACAAGGACAAAGACCACTAGATGGCATCTCAAGGTCCTTGTCCGGTCACTTGCCAAGCTCACAAATGCCACAGGCCAGTGATGGGTGAGGCTGGCAACTCTTCATGGGGAGAGAGACACAGCCTGCCCAGCAGCCAGCCCTTTCTGCAGAGCTTGGATCTGGGCTTGGCATCCTGGGATTCTGCCCAAGCTCAGCTCTCTGTGAGACAGATGGGGCGCTGAGCTAGGCGGCTGCAGCCTGAGTTCCCTCTATCACTGCAATGTCACCCCATCAGTGAGACTAAAGGCCTGGCAAAACCACCCAGGGCTTGGGGGCGTGCTGCAGGTGGCCACTGGTGCCGGTGCCCTGTGAGCCTAGCCTTTGACCTCTCTGACGTCATCTGCTGGGTCAGGTCCTGATGGGGCGCTGGGGAGAGCAGCAGAGCCTGTTCCCCCCTCCCTGAACCCAGACTTCCCTGGCTAGCTCTGAGAGGGTCTGGCTTCCTCGCGCGCCCTGGGTGGGAGCGACTGGCAGGGCCTCTGCACAGGTTCGCAGAGTCGCCATCAGGGGGCGCTGCTCCACCGTGAAACTCCTCACTGCTGAGAGATGGTCAAAAAATAGAGGCATGGAAATAGGGGTGAGCAAACAGGAAGCTTTTACAGAAAAGACATAACAATGACCAGATTCCCAATTTCACATAAAGGGGCTCATATTCTAAGTAGTATCTGCATGTAGAAATTTGGTTTGTTAATTTTGGCCAAAGCAGCGCCTCTGGAGACCCATCTAGTTCCCAAAACCCAGCTCTGTAAGGACACCAGGGAAGGGGCTTTGAGATCAGCAAATTATTTCCCCAAAGAGAAGCTGCATGTGCCCGAGGAGCCACTCAGTCTCTCTAAGGCTACTTTGTTGTAGAGATGATAGTGCCTCCCAAAAGGGCTGTTGGGACCCTCAGAGTCAGAGTTTATCTTTCCCACCCTGTCACCAGGCACCGCGGCCTTCTCACACCCTACCCCTCTCACCCCCCCACCCTCTCACCCCCCACCCCTCTCACCCCCCACCCCTCTCATCACCCACGCCTCTCATCACCCACCCCTCTCACCCCCCATCCACTGGTAAATCGCTGCCTTCTGAAACCACTGTTCAACTGAGAAAACAAATGCATAAAATAAACAGGCCAGGTACTACTCCACATCCACTAGAATGGCTATAATCAAAGAAAAGAAAAATAACATGTGTTGACGGCCCTCCTGCACTGCTGGTGGGAACGTGAAATGCTGCAGCCACTTAGGAAAGCAGTCTTGGCATTCCTCAAAAAGTTAAACCTAGAATTGCCATGTGATCCAGCCATTCCAGGCCTAGGATTATACCCCACAGAATTGACAACTGGTACTCAGACATGCACATGGGTATACATGAAGCACTACTCACCATCGCCAGTAAATGGAAGCAACCCAAACCTCCATCCACTGACGATGCGTAAACCAAATGTGGCCACACGACGGAGTGTCATCTGGTCGTGACAGGAATGGAGCAGCGACAGCACCACAGCACGGATGCATCTTCACACATCTCGCTAAGTGAAAGAAGCCAGACACAGAGTGACATATCGTATGAGTCCGATTATGAAACGTCCAGAAAACGCAAATCCACAGACCAAAAGCAGATGCGTGGTGGCCAGGGGGTGGGGGAGAAGGTACCAGGGGATAACTGCCTAATGGGTACAAGATTTCCTTTTGGGGTGATGATGTTTTGGAACCGAACAAAAGCATTGGTTGCACAATACTATGAATGCTCTAAATGCCAGCTAATTGTTTCATCTCAACACAAGAAACAAATCAGGTTTCATGTGCCCAATACACCGGTAGTGAAGCTGTGCCTGGAGTCATACAAGCCCCGCCACCATGGATCCCCAGCCTCATCTGCTGCTCTGGGGTCTGACGTATGGTTCCCCCCAGCCTCTACCCACAGGACCCTCTCCATGTCCCTACTGGCACCTTCCTCTCCACCTTACCTGCCCTCACCCAGGCCCTCCACCTGCACCAGCTTCGTCTCCTGCATTTCATACACTTCCCTATGAGACCCCACTTCTAACATGCACACCCCAATTTCAGTGACTGAGGACCAGCATCTGGGCCTGCCCTCCTGTCAGGCCCTCCTGCCCTCAGCCTGATGCTGGGAGTCCCTGCTCCCCCAAAGGCTGACCCTGCTCCCCTGGGAAACTCCCCTTGGGTCTTCACCCCCTGCCCTGCCTCTACTGCAGACCCTTGGCCCTTTATCACCCTCAGTCCCTTCCAACTTCGGGAGGAGGGATCCGCTTTCCATGACTCGAACTCCCCTCTCCACTTTGGTCCTCTGTCAGACACTCTTGGTCAAAATCTAGGAAGAGTAGCTTGCAGAGGATCTCTGCTCACTCAGTGCCTCCTGTCACACCCACAGCTCCAAAGCTCGCCAGCCCCACCCATGTCTCCTCAGGGCTCTCAACCTCTCCAGGACCTTTCTCAGAATTGACAGCTCCCTCCCCATCAGCACACTCCTTTGCCCAAAACCCAGCCCGAATCTTGGGGAGCACAGGTCACATGTGTCTCCACGTGAAGAAGCCAGGAGCTCCACGTGAAGAAAAAACTCCAGGAGCCCCACTGTGTGGTGTCTTGTTCTTCCTGTCCTGGGTGCAATCTAAGGTAAGTCCTGAGGCTTTTCTGTCATTCGCCAGTAACCGAAGTCTTCTGTTCCTCGGCCATTTTTTCATGCCTCATTCCGTCTTGTGTGAGCATACACACCGGCCCCTTGCAGGGTCAAGGAGGAGCGGCAGGGCCGGGTCTCATCTGATAGTGGCTGTGAGAATCCATATTCTCTGGGCTTAGGAGTAGCTTGCACGTATATCTCTGCTCACTCTCTGCCCCCCCTCGCCACCACTAGGGGTGTATTGCCTATAGACCCTCTGAGTACAGTTCCCAGAAGCCACCAGGACAGCTCTCTTCCCAGGTGGTGGGTCCTGACCAGCAATGAGAGTTCAGCCCCTCCCCAGAGTCCCTACTCCCCTACCGAGCGAGCAGCAGCAGCAGCAGCGAGCAAGCCAGCAAGGTTTCTCCTTAGGACTTCCCAGGGCCCCTCCTTCTACCTGAAGGGGCCTCCCGCTGGCCAAGTCTCAGCTCACTGTCAACTTTCAAGACAGACACCCAGTCAAAAATAGCCACGGAAGCACCTACCCTGCTACAAGCACAGACTGTCTAGCATTTTTCTCATTCATTGAATAATCTTTTTGTTCATTATCTGCCCCACACCCAAGTAGACTACAAGCTGCAGGCAGCCAGGACCTCCCAGCCCCTAGCAGAATGAGCACATAGTAGGAGCTCAATGAAAACTGATCATCACAAATAGATCCAGAGACATAGAAGCACGGAACAGACTGCGGCATCTCAGAGGGAAGGGGAGGGTAAGAGATCAACGAAAGAACTTGTATGCATATAAGCACAACCCATGACACAGACAATAAGGTGGTGAAGGCCTAGGGCAGAGGATGGAGGGGGCCCACGGCCTAGAAAGGGGTCAATGGAGGGAAAAGGGGACATATGTAATACTTTCAACAATAAAGATTTAAATTTAAAAATAATAAAATAAAATAAAAAGGGTCATCTAAAAAAAAACAAAAAACCTGGGTGTCAGCATATGGAGCTGTTAAAGCTACAGGCCACAGGGGTAGAGCAAGGAGATACAGAGGCGCATAAGGGAGGGAGCAGGGACCACACTGAGGGTGACCATGCAGTTTCTGGGCTGGCGAGGGCAGGAGCTGGAATGAGGGTGTAGGAGGGGGAGGAAGGTGCAGGAGGAGGAGGGGGAAGGCATAGGAGGGCGAGGGGGCATTAGCCTGAAGCAGGAGACAGGATCCTGCTCAGTTTCCAGCACTGTGACTGGTCCTGTCCTTGGCCTTCCAGGCCTCAGTTTCCTCGTCGGTAACCTGGGGCAGTGCAGTGAGTGTTAGTGCCATGATCTGTCCATGCAGCACAGTGCCTGGCACACTGCTGCTGCTACTAATAATAATGGTCGCTGGTGTGTCCTTATTGTTTTCCCTGTGATGTTGGGAGGAAGGACAGGAGGCAGATTGGCTGCAGAGAGCTGGTGGGTGTGGAGGAGGGTAGAGAGGAGTGTGGGACCCAGGAAGGAAGGAGTGGCTTCCTCAGTGACCAGAAGGGCACCTGGCCAGGGTCCTGCGCCAGCAGCGCGCTGGGTCCGCCCCCCAGGATCTCTGTCTGGGGTATGACCAGCCCGGGACACTCCAAACTCTGCCCCCTCTCCCCTCCTCGGCGCAAGCATCAGCCTGATCCCCTGGGACCTGCGTGGCGGGGAGGAGCGCAGCCGCGCGCTGGGGACAGAGAAGGGGCGGGAAGGGTTAAGCCGCCGCTGCGGGTGGGGGTGCGGGGAGCTGCCGCCGGCGAGTCGCTGCGATTGGCCCGGCGCGGGGACCCGGGGGCAGCTGCGGGCGGACAGCCGCCCAGACTTCCCGGACGCGCCTGGCGCCTGGGCTGTGCCGCCGGCGGCCTCCAGGGACGCTGCCCGGCTGCCCGGGGACAGCTCCGCTCCCGCCAGCCGCCCACCCCACCATTTCCCCAGGCTCCCGCCCCGCTGGGCCGTGGGATGGTCTCTCTCTCTCTCTCTCTCTCTCTCTCTCTCTCTCTCTCCTCTCTCGCTCTCTCTCTCTCCCCTCTTGTCAACCCAATGACAGCGCGGCTGTCAGCGCCTCCCACGCGTTTGCCACCCCCTCCGCCCGCCAGCGGAGAGGCCCCAGGGTCCAGGACTCCTGTGGGGCTGAGTCTGTCCAGAGGCCCGGTCCGTGGGGCTGGGTGCTCCCAGACCCCAGGAGCCTCACAAACCTTAACAGAGAGGGTGGGCCTGCGCCCCATCCTCCCCGGCTGCGGCCAGGGACCTGAGGGCCGGGGGGGGGGAATACCGGCCAGCACCCCCTCCACGACCACAGGCAGCACCTGGAAGAGGCTCCAGAAATCCCCAGTGTGTGCTCCCATGTGAGGGCAGGAGTGGATGGATCTTAGTATTGTGAAGAGTCCAGGTGAGATGGGATTCTGTTGAAAAACATCTAAATTTGTACAGAACTCCACTGCAGACCCAAGGTGGGGCGGGGCGGGCTAAGACTCCTGGCCCACCATCATGGCTCAGTGGTTGAGGTCAACCTGGGAACCAGGAGGTCACGGTTTGATTCCCAGTCAGGGCACATGCCGGGGTTGCAGGCTCCATCCCTGATTGTGCGAGAGGCAGCCAATCAATGATTATCATTGACTAGAGGCCCACTGCACGAAGATTCATGCAATAGGCCTTCCTTCCCCTGGCTGCCGGCACCGGTATTCCTCCGGCACCCGGGACCCAGGCCTTCGCTCGGGCTGCAGCAGAGAAGCCAAGCCTCTTCAGTCTTTAGTCTCCAGTCTTCGCTCCGCGCCTGTGTATGCAAATTAACCCATCTTTGTTGGGTTAATTTGCATACTCACTCCTGATTGGCTGGTGAGTGTTGTGGAGGTGCAGTCAATTTGCAAATCTCTCTTTTATTAGTGTAGATGTTTATATCTCTCTCTCCTTCTCCCTTCCTCTCTGAAATCAATAAAAATATATTTTTAAAAAAAGACTCCTGGAAAAAAATTGACTGAACACCTGCCTTCCTGTCTCCCCTCCCCACTAGGACCATGTAAGACTTCAGCCCCATGGGATTTGGGGGGAGGGTACTTCCGTTTCCATGCTCCAGCTGTTGCCTGTCCTTCCTCAAGAGGGGCCTGGACTTGGTCTGTGTCCTCTGTCCCCCACCCTACTCCCACCCTGGCCTTGCCACAGCCTACCTGTGGCTCCTCCTCCTCACCCCATCCTGAGCCCCTGGACCTTTATACAAAGGCAGGAGCCTCCTTCCAGCTGCCTCCCGGGGGGAGGGAAGCAGTGAGGCGAGCACCTGACTGCTCCCTCATCTATCACCCTGAGCTGTGTCACGATGACATTACTCATCCTTGGCCAGTGATGAATGAGATCAGTCTAGAGAGGACCACACATGTGGGGGTGGGGGCACCCCATTCAGGACTTCTGGGCCTGGGTGACAGAAGCAAGGTGCACTGTGTGTCTGTGTCTGTGCACTGATGGGTACTCTTGTTAGTAGAAAGACATGTGTGTGGAATTCTGTGTGAGAGTGACAGCAGCGGGGTGGGGGCTGGCTGGGATTTGGAGTTTGGGCATGGCAGCCAGGGGGGGGGGGGCTGGACAAGGCTGCAGAGGCGAGTCAGAAAAGTGGGGTGAGCCATGGAGAGGGGTAGACAGAAGGAGGGGCTGGGTGTCTAGAAGCCTAGCCTGGTGCCTGGTGCCGAGGGAGGGGTAGCAGGCAGCTTGGGGTGTTCAGGCAGGATGACTGACAACCGCGTGATCCCAGGTGACGAGCAGAGCCCTGCCCCTCCAGCCTGGAGCCTCCAGACCTTAGATATCCAGAGGTCAGGCAACTCTCAGCACCAGCCCGGGCAGCAGGATGGCCATGCGCTCCTGTGACCCTACTGATCCTCTCTCCCTTCTGCTGTCAGCCCAGGAACCCTTGAGAAGTCCTTAGCTGGCCATGGAGGGGTGAGTTAGTCATCACAGCGAAGAACTGAGGACGAAGCCTTGGCCCACAGCAGCTGGGTCCAGAGGACCAGGCCTCAGACCTGCTCTGCCACCTGCCAGTTGTCACCTGTAAAAGAAGTAAAAAGAGCACCTAGCTCACAGGTTTCTGTAAGATTATGCTAGTGAAATGCTGAGTCACTGTGACACTTATTTCCAAGGCCTCCTGAGGGCAGGCTGGCTCCTGGGGTCCCAGTTCAGGTGGGAATAGTGGGTGCCTGTGTGGGCCAGAGTTTTGGAAATGCAGGGATGTGTGCTCAGAAGCTCAAGGGATAATGTTCTGTCCTGATTGGAGAGATCCAGGACGCTTCATGGAGGACGTGGCATCTGAAATCAGCAGTTGAGGTGAGTCAGGTTAGATGAGGGGCTGCTGTCAAAGTCTGTTCTGGAATTTGCTCGGCCCACCCCTCCTGGGGAGCCCTGAGGAGGCTGTGACAGGTGTGTCACCTGCCCCACCTGGAGGGTTGGAGGTTCCTGCTCTGACTACCCCAGCAGGAAGGAAAGGCTATGTGAACGTTCACCTGTCCCTGCAACACAGCACTGGTCACAGAGGCAGACTCAGTGTTGGCTGAACAAATCTGAGCGAAATAATAAATGTGTGCTCACCCTGCAGGCAGTGGAGCCGTGGAGTTAATGAGTCGGGAAATGACAGGCTGAACACTCTGGGCAGTCGAGGAGAGGCCAGTGAAGACGGTAGGAGCCTGGGAAGGCTGCCCCACAAGGCCAGGCTCAGGGATGCTGAAGACTCTAACAGGGGAGCAGGGGGTGGGAGGTGGCGGGGGGGCATTGCAGCCTGGGCAGAGGGTCTGTGGTGTCTGCGCTATTTGGGCCCCGAGCTTCCCAGAGTCACTGCATTTGAGGACCGTGCCTGGTAGGGAGGGAGGCCACCTCCCAGGAATAACACTGGCCTCCAAGTCCTCTAAGAGTGGCTGGAGGCAGCATCTTTCCCCCCACTTGGGCCTCCAACTTGGGGTTACCAGAGGATCTACCTTGCTGCTGGCTGTGCTGACACTTTGAACTGGGCTCTACTCCCAGCTTCTCTCTGGGAAAGAGTTTTGCCTGCCACTCGAAGAATTCCTGGCCCATTGGAGCCTTTGGGTCCAACCTGCCCCCCCAAAAAGAAGAGACAGAGTCCAGTTCAAGACCAAGACTTCCCCTCCACACTCCCTGGACAGCCCACACCTGCTGCATATGCAGAGCTGAGACCAAGGTCCCGGCTGCCTGCCGGCCAGAGGTGCGCCTCCTCCAGGGGCTGTGCCCAGGCTGCTCCTCTGGCCAGAGGGCCAGCCCTGGGAGCTACCTCAAGCTCTGTGTGACAGGCCAAGGTCTGAACCCACCTGTTCTGGACAATGCCTGCTCCAAGCCAAAGCCAGATGCTGCCAGTCCTGCCCATGTCTCCTTTGTGCAAGCTTATTAGAAAACCCCGAATACAGTGTTCATTACAACTGCACCCAGGTGTTCAGAGGGAGGTGCTGAGTGGGGACATCTCGGAGCCAAGTGAATGCAGTGAGTTCAGTCGTGGGAAGAGAGCGGAAGCTTGGATGTGGATAGAGCTCTGCAAGAGGCTTGGGCTCAGACCCCACCCCTGTGGAGGCACCCAGCACCGGCTGGGCAAGTGCCACCTAGAAGGAACCACACCTTCCACACCTCCATTCAGGACGTCTGTGGTCTGGAGCCCCGCACTGCAATTTCCCAATCTTGCCTCAGCCCCAGCCTGCCCACTCTGGGGATGGTGACAGGAAGGGCAGTGGGCAGGGCCTGCCCCAGGGTGCTCATTTCTGTAGTTACTGTAATTGCTGGGGTCTGTGCCTGTGTTCAGCCCCCACCTCTGCAAACCTCAGCCCCTCCCCCTGGGGGGCAGATGCATACCCAGGGTCACCACCCCCACTACCCCACCCTCTGCCAGTGCCTCGTTGGCACTACACTGGTGTCTGGACTACTTGCTCAATGCCTGTCTGCCAGACCAGGAGCCCAGCACCAGACACAGGAAGACAGGGTAAGCCAGGGAGCAAATGCCGCGTCTGCAGGTGCTCAGGTACAGGTGCTGGCTCTGCACCCAGGGAGGCATAGACCCAGACGTAGACTTTTCCTCTCCTCTAGTCAGGGGCTGGGATGGGCTGTCTGTGGGCCTCTGCTGTGCTGATGATGAGGATGGCTGCCCTTACTGACCAAGTGCCCCCGGACTCCCTGGTTTGGCTTCACTAGCAGAGGGAGGGTCTGAGAGCACACAGGCTAACGCTCGGAGCCCTCAGCTCCAGGGCCAGGGGCTGGGGGTCCTGTCACTGAGGGGGAGGGAGGACAGAGCTCCTCTGGAGTCCCCACAGCCAGCAGCCGCTGACAGCCAGGCCCAGGCAGGCAGGACCCTGGCAGTGTGAGTGATGGTGGGCTGAGCGATAAGAAACTAATAATTTATGTTTCTAGCTCCACGGCTCTGGCGCCGAGGGAAGGCTGGGCCACAGCCGCCTCCTCACTCCAGCAGCCGCAATCCTTTATTGCACAAATTATTAACGACCAGAGAATGAACGACTCCATAATCAGATCAGGGCTGCCAGCACTTTTCATTTCACTTATTTGTATAAATTCTGAAGTCGGGGTCTAGCCTGAGTTCAGAAAGCCAGGATCATGCTGGCTGGGTGCCCAGGGCTGCCTCCCCTACTCCTCCCTGCTGGACAGAGCCTGCCCTCTCTCCCCTCCCCCCAGGACTCCGGGGGTGATGAAGACAGAGGGGATCAGGGAGGTCAGAGAGGGGGTCCGGGAGGTGGGACTGCACCGGAGACCTGAGTTCATGTGGACTCTGTCCTTCTACTGCCCCAGGGCCACCTCCTGCCCGCTCTCAGAGGCAGGGGCCGGTCCAGGGCTGGGGAGTAGGAGAAAGCCTCCCCTGCTGAGTGGAAACCTGTCCAGGCCAGCATCTCTCCAAGGCCTGAGCCTGGACACACCCGCCCCTCCTGTCCTCCCCTCACTGAGCCTCGCAGGTGGGTCTGTCATCTGCCTTCCGCTCCTGTCCTGCTGTGGTTGGGCTGGGCTGTTGGCTCCCTTGGGCCTGGGGACTTAAGCTGTGAGGTTTTCGGTGGCAGCACCAAAGAGCGAGCTGCCTGGAGTCCTCCTGAGTCCACTTTTAATCTCATTGACCTCTCGTTATACTACAGCGCATAAATTCTGATTTGGAGCGCTTATGTTCCATCATAAATTGGGCTGGCAGACTTCCGATCAACAAGATAAAGCTGTCTCCTGTGAGGTGGGTGTTTTATTAGTCTTGGCCTCGGCGCTGCAGGCAGAGGTGGGGGGCGAGGCCTCAGCTCAGCAACCCTCCTGTGCTGCTCAGAGGGGCCGATGGTGCCTGGGGTCTGAGTGCCTCCTGCTGTCATGAGCAGGCACCAGCACCTGGGCCCACATCCCCATAGCACCAGCGTGAGCAGCTGCCAGATCCCCGGGCTGGGCACTGGAGGGACGAGACAGAGGCCTGTGCACATGCGTGCCCCTACCTAGAGGTCATGTCTTCCTTCAAAAGCTCCATCTCTGCCCCCTTGCTGACACTCTGACCCAGTTTCTGGATCAGCCTGCCAGCACCGCCTGTCAGCACCCTGTTCCTCACCCACTCTAAGTTCAGTTCAGTAGTGTCTCTGAGCAACCTGGCCTCCCACAGCCTTGGCAGCACCTAAGAAAACATGTGGGACCAGCATATGTGCCCTAACAGGAGAGGAGAGCAATCCTGGGAGGCTTCTAGGAGGAGGGAATGCTGCTGTGATTCTGGAAGGTACGTAGGTGGGAACAGAGCTGAGATGGCCACAGGCACAGTGAACATAGCACCTGGACCCTGGTATTTTTAGGGACCACAAATGTAACTGAGGAAGAAAAAAGGACATAATAATATCAAATATCAAATACTGAAGCAGCATGGACTATATGCGTCTTCACACCAACACAGTTGTAGAATAGAATTTAAACATTTTAATGGAGGGGGCTCACAAAAGCAAAAGGTACTACACTAGTCGTAATGGGGCCCTGAGTGGGTGCAGAATAGTGATGTTGGGGACTGGGGCTCCTGGGCCCAGGCAAGGCCTGGAGGGCAGGGAGCCCGGACTGTTCCCGGAGGAAGCCCTGGAGAGCAGGGTGGCCAATGTGCCCATCAGGCGCTGGTTGAGTTGGACAGAGTCTGGGGCTGTCATGGAAGTAGTGAGGGGTGAGAGGGGCCTGGGAAGGAGCACAGAGGGAAGTCCGAGTGAGTGCAGTTCTCTGGTGACTGGGGGCCAGGTGGTGAGGAGAACTGGTGGAGGGAAAGGGCTGTGGGGACCGTGAGGTGGACGCACATGGCAGGCTGTAGACTCTTGAGTGTCTGAACTGAAGCTAGAGATGCAGACCAACAATCTGAAGAAAACCACAGAAGTACGTACAAAAGATAAGAGTGGGCCCTAGCCAATTTGGCTCAGTGGCTAGAGCATTGGCCTGCAGACTGGAGGGTCCTGGGTTCGATTCCGGTCAAGGGCACATGCCTGGGTTTTAGGCTCAACCCCCAGTAGGAGGCGTGTAGGAGGCAGCTGTTCAGTGATGCTCTCTCACCATTGATGTTTCTATCTCTCTCTCCCTCTCCCTTCCTCTCTGAAATCAATAAAAATGTATTTAAAACAAAAAAAGATAAGAGTGGAACCTAGGGTAGAACTCACCAATCCGTTTACTTATCCATCCACCAACCCTCCACCCATCTAGGGTGGAAGGGTGGGGAGGCAGAAAAGCACCTGAAAGAGTGAGAAGTGAGAGAAGGGAGGCTGATCTGAGAGGAGGGTCTCAGGGCATGTGTAGCTCATCTAATATACAGCTGGAAGCAGTGTGGAGGCCAGAATAGGGCACAAAGAGGAAGCAGCACATTAGCATCAAGCTGAAGCTGACAAGTTTGCTGAGGGCCGTGTTCCTGGCTGGAGGATGGGACGACCCAGCCCAAGTGTGGCTTTGCCCAGACCAGTGATGAATCAACTCATCCTGCCTCTGTGGCCCCAGGCTCTGGAGCACCCACATACCTGCTGCACCTCAGACAGTTACTCAATTGCTGGCTTGGGGCAAACTCTTGTATTTTGGCAAGACGGCCCAGTCCAAAAGGATGGTCTGTCCATTCTCCTGGACGGAGTCTGCAGCACACAGAGCATGAAAATTGGTGCCTCTGTGGGCAAGGCATGCGGACCCACATTTGAGGATCCCACACCCCTCTCCACACTCTCAGACCAGCCCCAGCCACTAGCTGCCTCTTTTCCTCCCACTTTTCAGAGGTCTCCAAGAGCCTTCCCAGTGCCCCAGTCTGCAGGTGGGAAGCCCCGCCCCCTGCCCCCAGGGCCAGCCTGGAACTGTGTTAAATGCCCCTGGGACTGTGGTGACCTTGGCTATAGCCCTGAAATTGCTGCCCTTCCCCTACCCATGGTAGGTTCTGGTCTGGCATGTGCATGCGGGCTCCCCTCATGGTCTCAGCCAATAGCAGGTGGTGCCCTTCAGCCCACCCACTGGGGCTGCACCTGGGGAACTGTGCATGACTTTATGTGCATCACAGAGTCGCTGCTGTCATGGCACAACGTGCAGGGCCACCCCATTGTGACACACAGATACAGAAGAGAACATGACCCCTGATGGCTCACCGGCCATAGTAATAAAGAAACCCTCACAGACAGCACCCACAAAGACATCAGTGCACCCACAAGGAGGTCACAGACTCAACCTGCCTTTAGAAGAATAGGTCCTATAGATGGGGGTCCAGGGCTTGGCCGCAGGTGGGGTTGGGCTAAGTATATGACCTCAGAAAGCCAGCCTGGCCAGAGCTGTGCTGGGAAACACGGAGAAACTAATGTTCACCTTTGCATGTCACTTCTGAAAATCTCTGAGAAATTAGTGGTGACAAAGTGACTGTTGGTCGTCTGTTGACCCTGGTGGTGGGACTGTGTGGGAGGGAGGAGGCCTCTGGTAGTCACCAGCTGTACTGGGGGGTGTACCTGTTTCTTCATGCAGGAGGGGGCACTTCTGTGCCGCCCTACACGGCCAGCATGGACCTTGGGACAGCACCACACCTGTCCTTGGGCCCCACCCTCAGCTCTCAGTCTGGGCAATACCTGCTAAAAATCCTTGCCCTAACCGGTTTGGCTCAGTGGATAGAGCGTCGGCCTACGGACTCAAGGGTCCCAGGTTCGATTCCGGTCAGGGGCATGTACCTTGGTTGTGGGCACATCCCCAGTGGGGGGCGTGCAGGGGGCAGCTGATCAATGTTTCTAACTCTCTATCCCTCTCCCTTCCTCTCTGTAAAAAATCAATAAAATATATATTTAAAAAAATAAAAATCCAGGGTGCCTACCCTGGGCCCTACGGGAGAGCCTCCTCTCTGTGAAAGAGGATGTCTGTGGCCATGGAAGCTGGGAGGCCCAGCTGGGCTGAGAGGGCTACACCCGTGGTCGGCAAACTGCGCCTCGCGAGCCACATGCGGCTCTTTGGCCCCTTGAGTGTGGCTCTTCCACAAAATACCACGGCCTGGGCGAGTCTATTTTGAAGAAGTGGCGTTAGAGGTTTCAGTTTAAAAAATCTGGCTCTCAAAAGAAATTTCAATCGTTGTACTGTTGATATTTGGCTCTGTTGACTAATGAGTTTGCCGACCACTGGGCTACGCAACAGTGTGTGTGCAGCCAAATGCTGGCATGTGGGGAAGTCAGTGAACTACTGCGAGCAAGCCCTGCTTGCAGGGCACTCCTGTACAGCAGGAATTCCACCACATAACCAGTCACTTCTGGACCAGTTTGGACTCCCTGCACAGCCTGGCCAGAAACTTCTGCACACCGCCCCCATCAGCCCCTTGGATCCAGCCAGCTTCCCTCTAGGCTTCTGCTCCCAGTGTCCCCACCTAGGTGTCCCCTCTTCAACTTCAACCTGCAGAAAGCCCACCTGAGCCCACTCCTGCTGTTCCCATGGGGCCTGATCAATGCCCAGTGGCTGAGGATGGCATAGCCTTGTGTCCCTATTGGGACTGTGGTGGGTTCTGAGCCTCACAGGTCTGCCCAGCCCACAACTGGTAAACATGCAGAGTGGATGCATGACCAGCACAGTCGGGATTGACCCTCCAGGGCATAGCCCCCAACAGTGAGGAGTATGGGTCCCCAAGGTCTTTTTTTTTTTTTTTAATATGTTTTATTGATTTTTTACAGAGAGGAAGGGAGAGGGATAGAGAGTAAAAAACATCGATCAGCTGCCTCCTGCACACTCCCCCACTGGGTATGTGCCCACAACCAAGGTACATGCTCTTGACCGGAATCGAACCCGGGACCCTTGAGTCCGCAGGCCGACACTCTATCCACTGAGCCAAACCGGTCAGGGCGGTCCCCAAGGTCTTTTTTTAAAAAAATATATATATATATTTTATTGATTTTTTACAGAGAGGAAGGGGGAGGGATAGAGAGTTAGAAACATCGATGAGAGAGAAACATTGATTAGCTGCCTCCTGCACACCTCCCACTGGGGATGTGCCCGCAACCAAGGTACATGCCCCTGACCGGAATCGAACCTGGGACCTTTCAGTCCGCAGGCCGACACTCTATCCACTGAGCCAAGCCGGCCAGGGCAGTCCCCAAGGTCTTGATGTGGGATCTGTGTTGCATGTGAGCTGATGTGCACGGCAGGGCTCGGGTCACAAGAGGAGGGAAGTAGAGATGCACGAGGACGGGGCCTCTGCTGACCTCGGCATGAACACGTGAGCACCTGGGCGTCCCTCCGCCCTCAGGTCTGGATCTCTCCTCCCTCACACTCAGCCGTGCTGGCACCTTTTGGGACATGGGGTGTGGGGGGCCCAGCTCTGCCACTCAGCTCTGGTCATCTCCCTGACCTGGCATCTGGAAGAGGGGCCATCGTGGTGCTACAATGGCTTGTGTCACGAGGGGTGAGAACTGCACAGGACCTCGCGCCCACATCCGTACCCCAGGGCCGCGGCCACATCCAGGGATCCTCCCTCCCTGCCTCCCAACCCCAGGCCAGGTCCAGGCTGCAGGGAGAGGAAGGGTGGAACCAGCCTCAGGCCCTTCATGGGAGACTCTTCTGCTCCCAGCTTCCTGGAGGGCTCTATTCCTTCCTTTTGTTTGGCACCACCCGGGGGAGCCCCCAGCTCCTGCACTCCCAGCCCATTCCTGCAGGAGCATGTAGGGTGTTAAGTTAGTATACACCCTGGGTGTGTGTGTGCTGAAGCTGTCAGCATCTGCGCCCCTGTCCTGTACATGCACATGGGTGTGAGCACACATGCAGGTGGCTGTTTGTGCTTTCAGAAGGCATGCGTCTGTTACTGACTGGGTGTTGTGTGGGCACAAGTGTGTGTGCAATGAGTGTGCTTCCTCACAGCTCAGTGTCAGCTCCGTCCACACCTGTGGGGCCAGTGCGACTGTCTTTGCATACCTTCCCCAGTGGGGCAGGTCTAGGCCTGCCCTCCAACCCCCCTTTCCCTGGATGAGCACAGGCCAGCTTTCCTGCAGCCTCCCCTCTGGATCTCTCTTCCTAGGATAATACCACATCTGGAGCTCAGTAAATGATTTACTGATGAAGCATGGATGGAAAGAGGGCACTAAGGGGTGCAGTCTGGAGAGGGGCATTGGCAGGCACTCCAGGATGGGAGGGTCCTGGCAGGAGCGCCAGTTGGGGACAGGGTCGGGCAGCGCCAGAGGGGGCGGTCAAGCCTGGCTGAGCCCGGGTTGAGGGTACCGGGGTCGGCGGCTGCCCCCGCGCTCCCCGGGGAGGTCTCCGGTCGCCCGCCGTCTGCGCCGCCCGCGGGGTTATTTATGACCCCCTCCCCTCTCTGGCGGCAGCGGCGGCTCCGGCCTCGGCCCAACAGCGGAGGGCCCCATCAGGGGGACCGCGACCAGCGACCGCCTGCGCTGCGGAGGCCCTGAGCGGGGCCTCCGCCGCTGGAGGTGGGGCTGTGGCCGCAGACCCACCTGCCCCCCACTTCCCCCACCCCCACCCCCCACCCACACACACACACACACACACACACACGGTGTAGCCCGGAGGGGGATGATTCTAGCCTCTGGCCCCAGTCTGAGAAGTACAGAGGTACCTGTGGGTCCAGGTGGACAGGTGGGAGGAACTGAACAGATCCTCGCGGGAGGGGGATGATGACCAGGGGTGAGAATGCCTGGTCCCCGTGGGAAAGTGGCTCTGACCCCGGAAAGCAGAGGGTGTGTTTCCCATGAAGAGGAGGAAACAGGTGGGAGTGAACCTCCCTGATAACCAAGGCGCTGGAAGGGGAACCAGCAGGGAGCTTTGCGCTCAGTCACAATCTTTTCAGGAAAGAACCCTGGTCCTCTAGAGCAGCAGTCACCAACCTTTCAGACCTCACAGACCACCAGAGGAGTGGAGCCAGATGGTGGCATGGAGGTTGGGCTGGCAGAGCTAGGTTAGTGCCACACCTTGCCAGCTGAACCCCTCTCCTGAAAGCCAGAGTTGGGGCCCCCAGGGCCCTCCTTAGCCACTGTGGGCTGTGATGAAAGTGTGAGAGGTGGTTTTACAGAGGAAAGGGAGGTCCCATCCGCAGGCTCAGGGTTGTGACCAGACAGTGGGCACACTGGCCGCCCACCAAGCCCTGGCATCCTTGCATTGACATGATGGTTCCTCCATGGGCCTTGGCTGTAGACATGGAAGCAGCACACCTAAGAGCAAGACACAGGCCACAAAGGTGGCCATGAGGGGAGCTCCCACTATCAGGCTACATAAGGACTCAGGCTGCAGATGGGGCGGAGGAGCCTCGGGTGGTGAAACAAGGTGGTCACTCACTCATGTACACCCATGTTCCCATCAGCAGACAGATGTCCCGGGAGTGGAAGAAGCAGAAGGGGGTGCAGAGGTTTGGGTGCCCTGACCAGTTAGTTCCTGGTCTGAGCCCAGACCTCCATCCGCATGCTGGTCTTGGTGCCTCAGCTGAGGATGAGGTGGGCAGTGGGTCTGTGAGGGAAAGCAAAATGATTGCCAATGGTCAGCCACATGCCCAGCTGGTAGGAGGTGAGTGGCGGTGGTGTGTCCCCTCACTCTCAGCCCCTCCCTTGCAGAAGGTGCTTGTGCAAGCTGTGACCCAGCTCGCCCTGCAGAGACTGGTCAGGGAGATGCCCACAGATGCCCTGCCGGTTGCATCTCAGAGGGGCAGGGATTGGGGTCTGGCTGCTGGGTTGGGATCTGAGGTTACTTCCAGCCTGTCCACAATGACACACCAGAGAAAGACAAGCCTGTCTCACTGGTTATTACCACAGCCACAGCCTCTGGGTTTCTCAGCCTCCCTTCCTAATTCTCCCGGTGCAAGGATGACATGCTGACCTGCACAGCGGTGTGGGCTGGTCATCAGGGGACAAGCCGCTCTCATTCCTGCTCTCCAAGTCACTGAGGTGGACATGGATGTAGCAGGTCCTCTCCCCCAGACTTGCTCCTCACAGGAAACAGGATGTGCTCAAGGGCAGAGCCCCTTCTCCTCCCCACACCTCCCCATCCCTCACCCAGACTAGGTCCAGCCCACCTTCTTGCCCCACACCTTGGCTCAGATACTGTTTGCCTTAACATCAGATGGCCTGGATATGAAACAGCTGTATGACATCAGGAGTGTTACTTGACTTTTCTGTGTCTCCCCTTCCTCATCTATAAAATGGGAAAGAAGGAAATAATACTGAAATGATCAACTAAGGCATATAAAGCAGCAATCAATAAGCAATAGAAATGTTATTGTTATTCACAGAACACAAACCCTCCCCATCTCAATTGATAAGGCCGCACACCACAAACCCAGGCCTCACACCCTGCAGGTGCAGAGGAGCCCCCCCCCCCCCCCCCCCACACACACACACTGATGCCCACCACGCACAGGCACTGGGCAAACACCTATCCAGAGCTGCAGGCTCACAATCACACACCTGTCAAGGAAGCGGGGGGGGGGGGGGGGGGGAGGAGCCCAATCCCGGATCTCCTCCTCTGACAGGAGCCCTCTCCGGATCTGGGGCCCGCCACCACCCCACGTGGAGTCACAGACTCCAGCAGCGGGCCCCAAATAGTAACTCCCTCAACAAAGGCGCTTTTCGTGCGCGCCGGGTCAGGCTAGCCCGCCCCCACGCTAGGTCTCGCTTCCTCCTACCCTCAACCGCTCAGGGGGTGCAGCCCGGTCCCGCCGCCTCGGTGTGAGGCCGGTCGGCCTTCACGCACCCCCTGTTGGAGCCCGCGCCCGCCCGCCCGCCCGCCGCGCCGGGGCCTTTTAAATGGGCCAAGTTGTGGCGGCGGCGGCGGCGGCGGCGGCGGGGGGAGTCTCCCAAGTCCCCGCCAGGCGGGCGCGCGCCAGTCTACGCGGGTGCGCAGCCCGGGCGACTGAGCTGGGCGGGGCGGGGCGGAGCGGGGGCCTGGGACCCCCGGGAGGGGTGGGGCGCGGGGCCCGAGACTTCAGGACTCCTCTCCGCCCCGCTCCGCCCGGAGGGCGGACCAGCGAGCGGCGGTGGGGGCGGGGCCGCCCCAGGGGGCGCGGGCGCAGGTGGCCCGGCGCCCCGCGGAGCCCCAGGGCGCTGGAGCTGCGCGGTCGGCACGTCGATCCGGAATCGATAGCAGCTCCGGCAGCACCATGTCTCCGTTAGCCGAGGCCCTGCCAGCCAGCTGGGCAGCTGTCCGAGGTGGCCCGGCAGGAGGCGCGGCGGCGGCGGCGGCAGCGGTGGCGGCGGCTGCCGGCGCCGGGGCGCAGTAGCGGGCAGGGCAGGCGCACGGCCAGGCGCCTCCCGGGTCCCCCTCCCGCCAACGAGACCCTACGCCAGCCTGGGAACAAGTTGCGCCGGCGGCGGGAGCCAGGCTGCAGGACCACTGGCCCGCCATGCCGGCGGTCAAAAAGGAGCTCGCAGGCCGCGAAGACCTGGCCCTGGCTCTGGCCACCTTCCACCCGACCCTGGCGGCTCTGCCGCTGCCGCCGCTCCCTGGCTACCTGGCGCCACTGCCCGCCGTGACCGCCCTGCCCCCGGCCGCCTCGCTACCTGCCACGACCGCCGGCTACGAGAGTCTGTTGGCTCCGCCGCTCCGCGCCCCGCGCGCCTACCTGAGCCTGAACGAGGCCGCCCCACACCTCCACCTGCCCCGGGACCCTCTGGCCCTCGAGCGCTTCTCAGCCACTGCGGCCGCGGCACCAGATTTCCAGCCGCTGCTGGATAACGGCGAGCCGTGCATCGAGGTGGAGTGCGGCGCCAACCGCGCTCTGCTCTACGTGCGCAAACTCTGCCAGGGCAGCAAGGGTCCATCCATCCGCCACCGCGGCGAGTGGCTCACCCCCAACGAGTTCCAGTTCGTCAGCGGCCGCGAGACGGCCAAGGACTGGAAGCGCAGCATCCGCCACAAAGGTGCGCCCGCAGTGGGGCCGCGGGCCGCCCCTGTCCCTGCCCTCCGCTCCCCGAGGACCCGTGGGTCCGGACCCCACTCGTCCGCCATCTGGGAAACTCCGTCACTGCCCAGAGAGGGCGCTGTGACTCCGGGGCTGCCGCAGGGACACTCTCTGTCCCCCCCTCCCCCCTCCCGCCTTACACAGTCTGCTCTGTGGACCCGGGCAGAGCGTCCTCGGCCTCCACCGTCCGCCCAGCTCCCGCTGCGCACTAGCCAGCTGCTCCTTACGCTCCGAAGGTCTTTGCAGGATTGCTGGGCCTCGGGACGCAGGGGAAGTTACGGAAACTCGGGAGAGCAGGCGGGAGGCGGGCTGGGCAGGATACTCCCCCTCACCCCGACCCCGGAACCCGGAGCCACGGGTTCTGCCGGGAGCGGAGGGCACACGTGCGGCCGAGGTGCGGGTGCGAGCTGCTGGAGAGAAGGGCGAGGCGTAGGGTTGGCGCAGGCAAGTGGGGGCCGCGGGGCCGCGCGTCGGGTCGGGGGCGCGCGCGGAGCTGGACCGGAGATGAAGCTGGGAGCAGCCTGTTGGGCTCCGGCAGGAGTCTGCTTCTTCGGGCGCCTGAGCGGGCAGCCAGGAGAAGTGCGGTGAGCGGGGGTGGGGGGAGTTAAAAAGTTAGGGACCCAGTAGCGTTCGAATTTGAGGTTCGCGGGTCCACAGTGGCCCCCCTCGGTCGGGGAGGGCGCTCGCCCAGGTCTTCAGTTCCCGAGCTCTGGAAATCCCCGCGGGACCCACGAGGATGGGGTGGGCGGCAGGGCTGGTGGTGGGTTTGGAAGTTGGACTGAGGTGGGTGTGCATATTCGTGCCGGGAGGGAGCCCTCGGCCCTGCTGCTGACTGCACCCTGGAAGTGTGCCCAAGTGCCACCCACTCCCTCACCGGTCCTGCCTCGCCTCTCCTCGCAGGGAAAAGTCTGAAGACGCTTATGTCCAAGGGGATTCTGCAGGTGCACCCTCCAATCTGCGACTGTCCGGGCTGTCGAATATCCTCCCCGGTGGTGAGATGTGGGAGACAGTTGGGCTTCGGGGTCTTCTTTCTTTCCAGGGGAGCATGTGCTTATTTTGTAGGATCCAGAATCCTAACCTCAACTTTGCCAGTGTGCAGGAGGGAGCTCCCTGGGCAAATAGGGGCGACATTGCTTGGGGTGGGAATCCTGGGCACCTGGAGGCCCCTCCCCTTTGGATCCTGCCTATCTGGAAGCTTTCTTTGGGAGTTTTGGAGCTGCTTCTCCTAAGTCCTGGGAATACCCCAGGGTGTGAAGTTTCCTCCCTGGAGAGTCTCATCCAACTGGCTTGGAGACCCTGCCCTCAGCAGTCTGGCGGGTCACCATGTCGCCTGGCCAGCTTGGAAGAGGACCTGGTCCTAGGTAATGCTCGTTCTGGGGTGTGACAGTGTTGGCCAGCCGATGTGTGTCTGGGGTGGTTACAGGCTTGGATGTGAATGATGTGCCTTTTTGGGTACCCACAGCTGGAGCCCTGCAGGGCAAGACCTTGGGTTTGCAAGACTGCCTGGGCCTTTGGTAACCAGAACTGAGGCTGGTTGGAGGCTGGTGTGAGGCCCCAGCCCAGTGTCGACATGGCCTAGGGGAGCCGAGCAAAAGGTGCTGTGCCTGCCCCAGCACATGTCCTCCAGGCAGCAGCGGGTGGAGAGTTGATCTGGAAAGGAAATTGCATCTCAAGAAGGACCAATTTTGAGCCCCTGGGGAGAGCCGATTAGAACCCTGGCTGCGTGGTGGGTGGTTGTGCTGCTCTTACTGGCATCACCTAGCAGCCCCTCTCGCAGGAAGGGGTGGGAGAGCAGAGGCCTGAGAGGACCCAGGGTCTCTGGCCTTTCCCTTAGGGACAGCCATCAGTTGGGGGAAGGAGGAGATGTTCTGGGTTCCTCTTGGGCCCTGACGGCAAGGAATCTGGAGGAACTAGGAAGCCACAGACACCTGTGAAGACTGACACCAGGTCAGACGCACACGCTGGGCAGGGGAGGGGGACTCGCTGCGTGCCCACCGCACACATTGTCTGACATGAGCTCATCACCCACAGCCATGCCTGCACACGACAGTGTGTACACAGGTAGCCCACCTCCTGCCACGGCCTCCGTACCTTCCTGGGGCCAGAGACCAAGCTCACCCTCCACTTCTGCACCCTCTCAAGCAGCTGGTACAGAGGAGGGGTCCTCGCCTCCTCGCCGCTGGCCTGGAGTTTCTGTTCAGGTGGGAGGAGCTCTGCCTTCCCACAGGAGCAGGGGAGCAGATGGCCTGAGCCCAGGACCAGTTCCTTATGGCTGTGGCGTGGATGGCGGTTCAGACAGGGATAGGGACACAGTTTAGGACTGCCTGCCTGTCCGGGGCTCCCAGGTTCCTGCTTTGCATGAGCGATCGCTCAGACCTGGGCTTGCCCCTCCTGAGCCTGGTCCCTCCCAAGCCTGTCATTCTACCCCGCCCTTAAGGAGCCCCATGAAACTCCTGTCTTTCCAGCCCCCACTTTTCCACACAGACTGGCTTCCCCCACAGCCAGCTCCACAGGTGTATGTACACCACACAGTCACGGATACTCAAGGGGCAGAATATGGGTCTGTGGCACAGGTATCATGCAGCCAGACAAGCGGCCATCCTTGCTGCCTGAGGAGCCAGTATTTGGCTAGGGGTGGAGGTTCGGCACCCAGTTTTCAAATCTGTGCTGCTAAGCGGGGATGAGTGGCTGAGGTTTCCAGTGTATGTGGAAGGCATGCATGTCCCCTGTCCTTGGTCGGGGTCAGGGCTGCCCATCCTGTTTCTGTCTCTGAGCCCCCCTCCCACGGGAGCACCCACAGGAGCCGCCCCAAGCCAGCATAGCTGGTCTGGCCTCATCGCAAGCAGTAGTCTTAACCCGCCATTTCTCTCTCCTCTTCCCTATCCTACGGATGAGAAGCAGAGGGCACACCTTTCCTTTCCTTCTTAAGTGGGTTTGATTCAGCAGGAAAGGCGGTCCTGATGCTTGGCCTACAGCAGGCTAGAGAAGGGCAGAGCTGAGCGGGACCTCCCTGCAGAGTTGCACTCCAGACAGGCGGGGAGCTGTTTCAAACTCCCGAGCCCACTGGCTGGCACGTAGAGGTATGGGGACCAGACAGTGGTCACCTGTGCAGCCTTACCCATGCTTTGCTTATGCTGGTGACGAGCTGGGCCGGGGTTAGGGTCAGAGAGGGGCTACGGATCAGGCCCTGTCTTGCAGGCTACTCACAGACTGACCGCCCCCCCCCCCCCAACCCTGTGCTGGCCCCCGGCTGCCTAGTCTGTCTCACTGAGTGCTGCAGAGGAGACTGGAAGGGTGTCCTGGTAGACTCCTGAGGGCAGGTGTGGAGGAGACCGGGGCGCCTGGGGGTGGGGGTGCTGTGTGTCTGGAGGTGACAGTGGACTGGGTCTAAAGAGAACCTTTACTCAGGACAGGACTGATGGCTGCAGAGCCGCCCTTCAGGTCCAGGGTGGCACTGGTGCAGGGAGGGGCCAGGTCCCCCTGACACTTTGCTCCTCGAGCTCAGGGGTGTGGTGGGGACGCCTTATCCTGGCAACAGAAGGAAGGAGGTCAAAGGAGGCCCCTGGGACTGAAAAGATGAGAGAGAATTAGATAATCCCAAGACCCCTGCCACCTCCCTGAGCCAGTAACTTGTTACTAAGTAAGAAAAAGCTCCCTGTCCACCAGCAAACCATCACTGCCTTTTCTTCTTCCCCCGGGGTGGCGGGACCTGAGACGCTGGACAGTGCCGTGTGTGTAGGAAGCCCCCCAGCGTGTGTGTACCAGCTCTAAGCATGCACTACTCTGTGTGGAGTTCCCTGTGCATCTGCGTTCTGGCTCAGGCACCTCAGCTCTGTGCCATGAGCCCTACCTGGTCATGGTGGGCGCAGGGGTGGGGCTCAGGGGCCTTGTGGAAAACTGGATCTCTCAGGGCTCCTGGGCTCACAGTGCTGGGCTGGCCAAGTGATCTGTGAACCCAGGCCTGCGATTTGCAAGGGCTTCAGACCCTGTGGGACCTGGGCTCTGCATGGCTTGGTCTCCATTGGGGGTTCACAGAGTCTGAGTAGGGCTGCCAGGCAGACACGCAAGCACACATGGAGGGCACTGCACGTCAAAAGAGTGACAGGACACACAGAGGGGCTGTGGTGCAGACAGATGACCCCTCTGGGTTCTGAGGAACTGGGGAAGCCGAGTCTGCCTTCAGGTGGCGTCTCACACTCAGGCTGATGGCCGGGAAGGTTGGGCTGCAATGTGCAGTCTGGACAAGGCAGTGCCCAGAGCAGCCTGGCCAGGGCCACCCCTGAGCCTCAGCCCTGGCCAGGGTGGAAGGGCGCCCATGGAAGGGCTCTGCCCGAGGCCTTGTCTCCCTGCTCTTGGCCTCTGGTCAGTCGTGGCTTTTGCCAACCCTGGGGCCCATCCTGGAGGCTGGTGGCCCCCTACTCTTGGCTAGGGCAGTGGGGAGCATGGGCTGCTGACTGTGCCTATGTGATCTCAGTGAGGCTCTGTCACCTGGGCCTACCTGGGGGTCGGGCCAGGGTGCAAGCCACCAGGGGGCCGAGGGGCTAACCTTCCTCTATTCCCTCTCTGCCCAGAACCGGGGGCGATTGGCAGACAAGAGGACAGTTGCTCTGCCCTCTGCTCGGGTCCTGAAGAAAGAGCTGACCCCCAGCTTCTTAGCCAGTGATGGCGACAGCGACGGGAGCGGGCCAGCCTGCGGGCAGCGGCCTGGCTTAAAGCAGGAGGACGACACACACGTCCGGATCATGAAGAGAAGGTACTTTCCCAGGGCGAGGGCGTGGAGGGCATGCGGGCTCAGGTGCCAGAGGGGACGTCGAGACAGGTCTGCAGGCAGCTGGAGGCAGGTCCAGGCCTGGAGGGGAGTCCTTTGCCCTCGAGACTGGGCCCGAGTTTAGCTTGTTGTGCCTCAGCTGAAACATGCCAGTCCCTCCTTCTCATGGGACCACAGTGAGAGCCCACCTTGCCCCTCGTGGGGCAAAGGACCAAGCCAGGACTGGATCAACATTGTTGGGGAGCGGGCACAACAATGGGCTGAGGAAGGAAGGGGGACTCTGCCCAAGGGCTCCGGGGAACAGGGAGGCCCGGGCAGGGTTTGGGAAGGGGTGCCTGGTCCCACCACAGCCAGGCAAGGGGTGGGGAGTGGGTGGACCCTCCCTCGGGGCAGCCCCTGTACACTTGTGCTCATGTGCCTTGGCAGGTGGTGGCTCTGCTGGGTCCTCACTGTCCCATCCCAGTCTTGGGGCCACCCTTCCTGACCTCCCACCTCTCCCCTCACGGCAGAGGAACCTCTCTCTGGCCACTGACTTCTCTGTCCATCCATCCGTGATGCATCCCCAGAATTTCTAGGCCTCTTCCCACCTAGTCTTTCAGCACTTTCCAATGTCTCCTACGCTAGTAACCCTCTCGGACCTCAGGACCCCACTGCCAAGCCCACACCCACACCTGGTAAGGTGAAGCACCACACAGGCTTCCCCCTGCCTCCTCAGCCGTGGTCTTTCCAGGGCACTGCTGTGGTGGAGGGCCTGGGCACAGGGCAGAGCTGGGCACGGAGCAGAGCTGTTTCCTGCCTGATCTCTGATCCTGGCGTCCCTCCTGCCTCCATGGTGCAGTGGTCACTTTTGGGAAGGCAGTTGGCAACAGCTGGAACCCCGGGGCCTATACCTGGGCTGACACCCAGCCATTGATTGGCACTGGTGGCAGTCGCAGGCTCGTTCTGGCATGGTTCCAGCCCAGTTGGGGTACCTCTAGCCACTAGGAGTTTGGGTTTGGTCACATGAGTGACATGCAGAGGGAACTGCAGCCCCCACCCCAGCACAACGTGGGGCTCCTTAGGGCCTACAGCAGAGACATGGTGCCTCAGCTCTGTGCTTCCCACCTCCTGGTGGCAGCCCTCGGTGGTTGAACTGGTCCAGATGGCGCTGGAGACAGGGGGTGCTGGGGGTGGATGAGGGACATGCCACACACCTGTCTGCTGTCCAGCTGCCCATCCTGGAGGCCATGCTGACTTGCCTTCTTTCCTCCCAGGGTCCACACCCATTGGGATGTGAACATCTCCTTCCGAGAGACGTCCTGCAGGTGAGGTTGGGGCCTGGATCAGGCTTCCTCCCACACAGTGTGTGTCTGCTTCTAAATCTCTCCGGCCTCCTCCTTCCTCCCCTCCTTCATCTGCGGTCTGTCTGTCGACTTGTGCCTGGGCCTTGGCAGCACAACCCTGGAGCCAGAGTCCCCCTCCCACATGGGACTGGCCATTTGAGCCCATTTGCCTAAAGATGAGGCCATAGCCGCCCCCTCCCATCCTCCCAAAGACCCACCAGGAGGTGAGAATGGTGATGTGTGAGTGGAATCTTGAAGGAAGCATAGGAGTTCCCTAGGGAAAGGGGATGTCTGCAAAGACATGGAGAAATGAGGGGAGGGCATATGGGAGGGGAGGAGGTTCCCAGTCAGCAAGTCTAGCTCGATCAGATGTTAAAAAGCCTTGGATGCTAGGCCTCTTGGGCGTTGTCCTCCAGGCATTGGGGAGCCACCGAAAATTCTTGAGCTGGAAGAGTGACCAGGTGTATGTTTTGAAAGGTCCTCTTGAGGCCCTGCCCAGCAGGTTGGGGGTTTGCTGAGTCCACAGGGATTCAGGCTGTGGAGGCAGGATGGAGGGAGATAACAGTGAGGGGACCTGAGAGGAGGTTGGGGGGCATTGGGAGACACAAGTTTATGGTTCCAGGGGGGCAAGGGGTGATCAGCCTGTGGGCGGAGCCCAGGCCGTACTTTCTGGTCGGTGGGGTCAAGTCTTATCCTCCTCCTGGGGAGGCCACAGGAAGGGCAGCGGGCAGTGAGCATCAGGTCTGGCCGAGCTTCCTCGGCAGAGCACGGGTAGAGCTGGTTCTGCCCACTCCCAGCCTGGCTCTGAGGTCTAGATCTGGAGCCAAATTACAATGAAAACATCTTCAAACTTATTTCTACCTCATTTTGAAGTTGCCCGCTGAACTGATCCTTTTTATAAACTATCGTGAACAGTGATGACATCTTATGAGGCTTGTACTTGGGAAGCTACAGGATAAATTTATTCGCGAAGCCGGTAGGAACCCAGGAGCTGCTGCTCCTCTCCAGGGCGACTCTCCCTGCAGGCCCCCCAACCTCGCCCCCACCCACCTTGGAAAGTGGGAGAGGGTCCCCCTGCTCAGACAGGCAGTAGAAGCAGCTAGGATCATTTCCTGGCTTTTATGAGAGGAGAGATGGTGGGGGGGGGGGTGGCCAAGGGGACTTTCAGCCCCCCTCCATGCAGCACCCGGCCCAGCTGCCTCACACTGCCCACCCTCTCTTTGTTGCCATGGCCCCTTTAGGCCCTGTCCCTCTGTCCTTTTGTCTCTAGTCTCCTGTCTGTCTGTCAGACTCTGTCCATCTGTCCAATCTGCCTGTTTGCCTGCCATCATTGCTCTCTATCCTTCTCTGTCTGTTTGTCTGACTCCATCATCCATCTTCATCTGCCTCTCCATCGTCTGTCTGTTCATCCCGTCCTTCTATCCATCTGACCCTGAAGTGGATGGGTCTGAGCACTGGGCAGCAGGCAGATGTGGTCCCTGCCCTGTCGAACCCCTGAGCTGGCCCGGAGGTGGGAAAGGACTGGGCAGTGTGATGGTCACTGAGGAAGCCTGTAAGGCCCCTCTTCCTCCTCCCAGCACATCCTCCTCCACTCAGCCCCCCAGGGAGCCTCAGAGCCCCCCTACAAATTGCGAGTAACAAATAATAGGTGAGAGAGAGGGTGCTTTCATGGCTTCGAGAACCTCATGCTGGATGCCCGGTGAGGATTCACCTATTATCAGTCAGTGTGTGCAAAGTTTCTTTGTCGTGTAATTTGTTCAGTGAGTGACCAGAACAGACTTCCCAGGGCAGGGACAGCCTATCTTGGAGTGAACCCCCAAGGCAAAGAGTGGGGTGTCCTGGTTTCCACTGGGCATCATCCCCAAGGGGCTGCACCACCCTCGAGTGCCCGAATGACCTGTGCATGAAAGAGCTGATGGCTGAACTGGAGGCCTGTTCTCACCTGTCAGTCACCTTCTGCAGGAGCCCTGGGGACCTGAGGGCAACATTGGCCCCGCCTCTAGGCCCCACCCAACCCTGGTGCTGAGACAGCAGCTCATCTCCTACCCCCGTTGATGAGGATGAGTGAGGGTGTGGATTAGCTTCTAATTAGTCCTCTACAGTACCTGCTCCCACCCCACCTGCCTTCCTGTCTTCGGGGGGGGGGGGGCACCTTCTCTCCTGAGGGTGGGGTGGGAGGGAGCCCAGCCCTGGCGTCTTTGGTGCTGAAACTGATCTGCTTAGGGGACAGCCCTGGATTAGCCGCTCAGCCGCCCAGGCCAGGGTGCAGGGCTACTTAATGAGGTTTAGGGTCGGTTCCAGGTCACTCCATGGAGGTCCCCCTGCAGTGGCCCAGCCAGGAGGCTGCTCTGTTACAGGTGGGCCAGGGAGCAAGGGTGCTGGGGGGGAGGGGGCAGTCCCTCCTGCTTCTCCTCTGTCCTGCCCCGACTGTGTCTGCAAGGTGGCAGGTGACCCTTCTTCACTAATGGAGTGGGGCGCCATCTCTACAAGTCGCACTGGGGTTTCCTCACTCCCTCTTCTCTCTGGGGTTCTGTAATGTAGGGTTGAGCTGATTTAACAGCAACAGAAGCAAGAGAACAAAAGAGTTACCTACATGCTTACCCTAAGCCCTCCCCCACACACACACCCCAAGGCCTGGCCGAGGTTCTGCTGGGATACTTGAGGTGAGCAGGCTCCCACCATACCTGTGTCCATGTCTGCAGGTCCGCAGGGCTGTGGCCCCCATGAGTGCATGTGCCTGTGTGTCATGAATGTGCGTCTCCATTCATGTGCTGGCCTTTGGTCTGACCCTTGGTTTCCTTATTTGAAGAAATCGGGGGTCCCTGGCTGGTTGCAAGTTTTAGTTGAAATAGTGTGGGCAGCGTTCTCTCTGAAGCAGCCAGGGCTTCGGTAAGCGCTGCACACACGTGACAGTGTGTACCGGGGCTCCCCGGGGGGCAGGCGCACTGCCTGGTGGGTGCCTGGCTGCCTTCCCAGTAGGGGGCATGGACACAGTCCTGGTCACTGGAGAGAGCATGGCAAGGCTGCGCCAGCCCAGCTCTGCACGGACCCTCCCTGGAGCTGCCGTGGGGTCTGTGTGCAAGTTCCCCTGCACAGCAGACACTTGGCAGGTGCTAGCTGTTCGATGTTGGTCCTGCTACAGGGATGCTCACACACGTGGGGTCACAGGCCACCTCCGGAGGTGTGCAGAAGGCATGGCCGCACTCAGATGCTGTCCCCTGATGCTGTACACGCCCACACTCAAGCTTGGTCTGGCACCCTGCCTCATGGGTCCCACCTTCCCCATCTTGCCTTGCTGCAGCCAGGAGAGCGACCTTCCCACCCTCCTATCCAGCCTGCATCGCAGCAGCCACCTCGTTATGCCTGAGCATCAGAGCCGCTGTGAATTCCAGAGAAGCGGTGTGGAGATAGGCCTGGGAGGTCCAGGTGAGGAGCCCGGGAGTACCAGGGGCCAGGAGGGGGCTGCCAGGGCCACAGCAGCTTAGCCTGAGGACAGCCCTTGCCGCCACCCTTCCAGTGTCTGCTCAGTGGCCTGGATGCCGCCACCCCCAGCAGCCTTGGCAGGCAGCCAGGGAGGCCAGCGGAGGAGGAGGAGGGAGGTGGCGAGGCCGGCTGTCCCCTGGGGCTGCATGTGATGGTAATTGTGTTAATCCCGGCCAGCAGGGCAGACGGGGGCGGAGGCAGTGGCTCCATGGTGGCTGCTGCTGCTGCGGTGGGCTTGGAGTGGCGAGGCCTCTGTCACCCCTGCTCACAGGGGCAGACGGAGGCAAGGACGGTCAGGGATGTGCGGGCCTCACAGAGGCTCAGAAAGGCACACCTACAAATGGCATGCACTGAGCAGCCCCACAGCACACGGGGTCCCAGGAGGGAAGGGTCCCTCACTGAGAGCAGGAAGACTGGGTAGGAAGGTGCTGGCCCAGGAGCTCTGGGATCACCTAGGAGGGGTGGCTCCATGAGGGGCAGCAGCTCAGAGAAGGGCTGTGGGCTGGGAAAGGAGCTGGCAAGGTCCCTGGCTGTCCTAGGAGCCCTGGGCAGGGAAGTTTCCAGCAGTGGCTGCAGTTCTCAGGGTGGCTGGGCAGGGGGTGCCAGCATCCTGGGCCCCCGAACTTCCCATTAGTGCCCCCCCGCCCCCCCCACATGCCTGTGCCTGGGAAGGGCCTGGGGTGGGGGCTGCTTCTAGAGCCGTGCTGGAGGCTGCTGAGCAGGCGGCTGATAAAATCTAATTGCCCCATCGATCGGCGGAGCCTCCGGAGCCCCGTGATGATTGAGATATTCTGAGCCAGGGGGCCCTCCCTGGACAGCAGGGCGCCTGCATCACACGTGTGCCCAGCCCCAGCCAGGCTGTGCTGGGGGCCCTGCGTGGCTGGGTCAGGGTGTCCTCGCTCCCACTTTGTGCCGAGGTCACCCTTGCTCTGCAGGAAGTGCCACCTGTGCACTGGGCCCAGGTTTCACCAAGGCCTCGACCTCCTCTCCGGGCCGTAGTACCCATTGCCTCCCTCTGTTCCTGTGGCCCTGGCGTGGGGTCACCTGCCTGTCTTTACCTGCTCTTCCCCAGAAGCCACCTGCTAATCCTGTCCCCACAGCCCCAGCCCCTCCCTGGCCCCTGAGTGGGAAGGTCGGGAGGACTGTGGGGGGGCCCAGGTGGGTGGGGGCGGCACCTTGTGGTTGGCCGCCTGCTTCTGAATCCAGGCTGTGTCCCTGCATAAATGTGGCCCTCATCACGGACTAGTCACCTGACCCCCTGGCAGGACCTTATGTAGCCACCACGCGGGGGACCCCTCCCCACTATAGAAAGGGATGGGGGGGGGGGTTCCACTGTGGACAATGGGAAGCAGGTCACAGGGAGATGAGAGCCCTGGGTTATGTGCAGGTTGGGGTGTGGACCCAGCCCAGGCCCAAGCCCAGGCCTGGCATAGTCGGACATGCGGCCCTCCTGCCTGAGACCCTGAGGCCACCGGGCTGTCCACTGGACTTCCCTAGGGGCCTCATGCTGACTGTGCCTCCATCCTGCCAGGCCCCTGAGGTAGGGATGGGGCAGGGCCTGGGCTGAGCCACGGGATGGGCCAGTGGCAGCAAGGTGGCCAAGATCAATAAGTTATTAGCACCATTCTGTCAGCTGTAAAGTGGAGATTGATCGCGCCGCACTTCCTGGGCTGATAAAAATGACAGATTAAGGGAATAAGGAAAAGGAATTAGGCTCTGGAGTTGATGGCAGTGTCCCTTCACCGAGGTGTCCTGGTGGCCCTGGGTCACAGAGGGGGCAGCTCCTGCACCCCACCCCCCAGGCCTCCCTGAGCAGGAAGAGTGTGGGGCAGTCCTCACCCCTGTCCTGGGAGTGGCATCAGGAGCCTCTTCTCCCTCTCTGGCAAGGTGCTGAGCAGGCCTACACTTGCACTGGACAACCATCTGGCTGGGTGGGGGCAGCAGGATGCCTGTGGGGTCCTGAGTTGCCACCTGAGGCTGTTACCAGAAATGTGCCATCACATCACACACACACCCAGAGCCCAGGGCCAGCACTGTCCTCTGGCTGGAGGCCTGGGGCTTGGCTAGGCAGGGCCTTGATGTGGCCAGGACCTACGGACACCCTGAGCAGTGATGGGTGTGGTTCTGGGTTGACCTGGGGCTGGGCAGGGCCAGAGGCCGGAGTTAGTGAGCCTGGGTTGTCCCTCTCCCTCCCTGCTCTTCTCAATCTCCATCCCTCCAAGCCCTGAGATACATAGTGGGGCTCACTCTACCCTCCCCCAGGTGACCTGTTGGGCAAGAGGCTAGGCCGCTCCCCCCACATCAGCACTGACTGCCCTTTGGAGAAGAAGGCTCGAAGCAAGTCCCCCCAAGGTGGGAGCCCCATGGGGGGTGGTGGTGGAGGGGGCAGGTCACAGGAAGGGGAAGCATATGGGGAGGGGTTTCTTTCAGGTACCACCCAAGTGGAGAGGTTGGGCTGACCCCACCCTGCAGCCCAACCTCTCCACTTGGGTGGTACCTGAAGGAAACCCCTCCCCATATGCTCCCCCCAAGCAGAGACTCTGTTGCTGTCAGAGCTGGGGCCCAGCATGGCCCCCGAGGATCACTACCGCCGGCTCATGTCCGCACTGAGTGAGGCCAGCACCTTTGAGGACCCGCAGCGTCTCTACCACTTGGGCCTCCCCAGCCATGGTATGTGCCCCTTACCAAGTGTCCACCTACCTGTGATGGGCTCTCCTTGCCCCTGGAGGCCAGTACTCGCCCTGAAAAGAAACCCTGGGGTCTTTGGCTGCTGACAAGGCTGCGCTGGGTGCAGGGCCCCATAAGCAAGCTCCCTGGGGGTGGGCAGAGACATGACTCTCCTCCCTCTGCCTGAAGAAGGACACCACCAACAGGTCCCCTGCAGCCCCACCCCTACCCCCCACCTGCATGTCCCCTGCGGCCCCACTCTCTCACCCACAGGGCCACACACCCCCACGCCACATGCAGACACTATCATTTCACACTGTGAGCCTGAGTGGGAGTGGGGGCCAATGCCCCTGCCATCCATGCAGGCAGGCCTCCCCTCCAGCTGGAGGGTGCCCGGGTGTCAGGGCCTCCTCCAGGGAGCGCTGAGCCTGCCTGGGGGCGCGGGGGGGGGGCAAGAGCGGGGGGAACAGCCTTAGGAACTTCCCTGGTGGATCCAGGAGGACCTCACTGGTACTCAGAAGCCTGGCTGGAGGCGCCTGTCCCTCCCCGTGCCCCACCCTGTGCTCGGCCCTGGCCATCTGTCCGTCTCAGCTCCCAGCTTGGGAGTCCCACCCACCATCGCGAGATCACACCTCAGCTCCCTGCCCAGCTGCACCCTGACCCCAGCCCCCAGTCTGGGGAGCGTGGTTGTTGTGGCTGGAAGGTGGGTGGGGGGTGCTGGGAGAGGGGGCAGGACTTCCTCTCCTCACACAGGCACTGTCCCCCAGGGCAGTGAGGCACCGAGAGCCTGAATTATTCACCAAATGTTAATAATTTAAAAATCTTCCTTTTTAATTGCTTTCCTTGCCCTGCCTGGGGCCGGCTCGGCTGGCCTGCGCGGGGGAGGGGGCGCCGGCCGCCAGGGAGCAGCGCCGGGAGCTGGGCTGTCAATCACGGCCCCGCGCCGCCGCCCCCGCTGCGGAGCCGACTGTAAATAACCCGGCCGCCAGCGCGCGGGGGCGCGGAGGCCCCACTGGGATCGATGCAGGCGGCCGCGCCGGCTGGGCTCTGCGGGCTGGCACCCGGCCCGGGCAGGGCCCACCTCCGCTTTTCGGGTAATTAATTTATAAACAGGCGGCGGCGGCGGCGGGAGCCTGCACATACGGGGGGGGGGGGGGGGCGGCTGCGGGGGGGACTCGGAGGCCCGGCCCCCGAGCAGGCTGGAGGGATGCGGATGGGTAGCAGAGAGCATCAGGCGCAGGGTGGAGTGTGCACGGTGTATACCTAGGAGGGGGCCGCCTGCGCAGCCTCAGTCTTGGGCTGGAGACCACACTGCCCTCCAGGAGCAAGCCGGCGCCCTCTGCCTTGGGCATTGCACCCCCCTCCTCTCGAGGCTCCTGCAGCCTTACTCTCCATGCTCTCTGAACTGTCAATATCAGCAACACTCATGCACCCCCAGCCTCCACTGCCAGCTGGGTTTTCCCCTCCCTCTTTTCATCCCTCCCACTGCAGTTTGGCTACTAACATCCCCATGTCACTTCCAAATGCTTTCCTGGCCCCCCTCCCAAGACAGGTGGGTGCCTCCCACTCCCACCCCAGCATCCTGTTGCACCGTAATGATCTGTCTCCCTTGCCCTGTGGTCTTTTTGGGTCAGTGTGAGGACGTGCTCTCACTGGTTCTGGTCTTGGTGTCCTTGGCCAGTGCCCTGTGCTTGCCCGGGGTAGGGGGTGAGAGCCCAGGGGGCTCTGGGTCACTGCTGTTGTCGCCCCTCCCCCAGACCTCCTGAGGGTCCGGCAGGAAGTGGCAGCAGCAGCTGTGAGGAGTCCCAGTGGCCTGGAAGTCCACCTGCCCACGTCCACAGGTCAACGTCGGAAGCAGGGCCTGGCTCAGCACCGAGAGGGCAGTGCTCCAGCTGGCACCCCATCCTTTTCAGAGAGGTACTGGTGTGTCTGCATCTCAGAGGCCCCCATAGGCACTGTGCTTGCTGCTGGGGTGGGTAGACTTATCGCCTGGTTTTTGCAGGTCAGGGTGGCAGCCTGCACCTTCATACTTGCCAGCCACCTTGACTCTCTCATCCCAGCCACTTGGCCTTGTGGGGACTGAATGTGCCAGGCACTGGGCTGGCCTTGGGTTCATGGCTTATCGTGCAGAAGGGACCTGATGCCCTCCTGAGCTGGGCAGAGGCCCGAAGAAAAATATTCCTGGGGTAGAATGCGTGGGGGTGACCCCCCCTCTGGTTGGAGTGCTAAGGGCGATTCCCTTTCCATTGAGCAACTGTGGGACCTGCTGGATCCAGGTGCCCCTGAGACAGATGAGGGCCTGGCTCCCCCAACAGGTAGGTGAGGGCGCCAGATGCAGATTGGGGGACTTCGTGGAGAGGGGGCAGAAGGCAGAACCCGGAAGTCGGAGGCCCCAGCCTCCAGCAGCACCGATTCAGACTCGAGCCTTTGGCAACACAGACGCTCGTCGCGGCCCGGAGGCCCCAGGAAGGGGGGGGGGGGGGGGGGATGGTAGACCTGAAGAAGGGCGAGCGAGTGATGGGGCGGGAAGAGCTGCAGCGATCTCTGCCTCTGTTGCCCGCTTCCCCGCGACCCCCGCCCAGAGCGCCGTCTACAGCCGCCTCCCGAATCGCGGCTAATTGTGCTCCGCCCCTGGCCGCGCAGGGTCCGAGGACTGGGAGGCGAGGCCCCGGCGCGCCCGCGGTAATTACCGCTGCAGTCGCCGCCGCCCGCCGGGTCAGCCTCCGCGCCGCCGCCGAGATTAATTGGCGCCGCCAGCGGGGGCCGGGCGGGGGCGGCGCGCGACCTGAGGCCGAAAGGGAGCGGTGCTCCGACCGCCAGCGGGGCCGCAATTAGCAGCGCGGCCGGCGGCCGGGCGGGGCGGGGCGGGGGCGGGCCGTTCCGGGAATGGAAGGGGCGCACGGCGTTCACCGCCCTGCCGTCCACAGGGAGCTGTCCCAGCCGGCCCCCCTGCTGTCGCCCCAGAATGCTCCGCACATCGCTCTGGGCCCCCACCTCAGGCCTCCCTTTTTGGGGGTGCCCTCGGCTCTGTGCCAGACCCCAGGTGAGGAGTAGGCGGGTGTTGGAGGCTGGTGTCCTGGGGGACTCGTGCGTTCGGGGCCACCCGGTTTGCCTGTGCCCCACCAGCGTCCGCGAGTGTTCCTCTAGGACCCAACCCTGCCAGGGACAGACGGGGGCGGGGGTAGGCGCTTGGGGGTCACTGGACCACTCGGCCACCCGCTTCGTGGACTGTCCCCTTCCCCAGGCTTTGGCTTCCTGCCCCCCGCCCAGGCGGAGCTGCTCGCCCGGCAGCAGGAACTCCTGCGGAAGCAGAACCTGGCGCGGTAGGTGGCGGGGCTGGCAGGGCAGGAGGTGGCCCCGTCTCGCTGGGTCCTGACCCTGCCCGCCCCCCGCCCCAGGTTGGAGATGTCGGCAGAGCTGCTGCGGCAGAAGGAGCTGGAGGGCGCGCACCGTCCGCAGCTGCTGGCGCCAGAAGCTGCGGTGCGCCCGCCTGACGGCGCAGAGGCCCTGCTGGTGCTGAGACCCAGCTCCGCACCCAGGCTGGCGCTGCCCCCGCGGGGACCCCCCGGCTCCCCCACCCCGCCGCGGGAGCCCACCCACCGAGCCACTCGAAAAGGGATCGTCAGCCCGCCCTCAGCCCGGCCCAGTGAGCCCAAGGAGACCACCGGGGCTGGGCTTTGGGTACAGGATGGCTCTGAGGATGAGCCCCCCAAGGACTCAGATGGAGAGGACCCCGAGATGGTGGCTGTTGGGGGCCGGGGCCCCACCCCAACTGCAGGGACCAGCTCTGAGGGGAAGGGACTTCTCGCAGGGTCCGTGCTGCCCCCCTCTCTGCCCTTGAGCGTGCCCTGCGTCAGCCCCTACCTACACACAGGTGGGCACCCCAATGCTCTAGATCCCTCAACGGGGGTTGGGGGGTGGGAGGGCACTCCCCCCACTTCCACTTAGGGAAGTCCAAGGGGGAAAAAGGCCCTTTTAGTCATGGATCTGGACAAGGGCAGAGGTCAGCAGATGGATGGGAACCTGGAAAAAAGGCAGCCGCAGTCCTAGTAACTCCACCTCCCAACCAGGCGCCATGGGGGGACTCTTCAGTGATGGGGAGGAAGCCACCGCCCCTGAGGACATTAGCAAGTGGACAGTGGACGATGTCTGCAGCTTTGTGGGGGGCCTGTCTGGCTGTGGAGAATACATACGGGTGAGGGGGCACCTGCCCAAGATGGTTCTGAGCTCCTGTCCCCCAGTGCCTCTCCTCACTCCCATTCCCCTCCTCAAAGGGTGTAGGGGACACTGTGCATGCTCCCATCCCAACCCGCAGTGCTGTGCCTTCCACATAGGCATATGCCCGTTTTCTTTCACAAGAATATTTTCCCTAAAACTGCACAAACAGCTCCTCTTGGCTCCACTTTCCAAAGCTTGAGCCCTCCACCACCCCACCCCACCCCACCCCGACCTGATAGCCTTGGCCTGGCTGAGGGACCCTGCAGAGCAGGCTGGCAGTTCCCACACTCAGGCTCTGACAGGCTCCCACCCCACCAGGTCTTCAGAGAACAGGGGATCGATGGGGAGACCCTGCCCCTGCTGACGGAGGAGCACCTCCTGACCACCATGGGGCTGAAGCTGGGGCCTGCTCTCAAGATCCGGGCGCAGGTGCGTGCCAGTGGGGCGGTGGTCCCACATCCTGGAGGGACAGCACCGAGGCCCTTCCTGGCTGCAGACCCCCAACCCAGGCCTCTCTCCATAGGTTGCCAAGCGCCTGGGCCGAGTCTTCTACATGGCCAGCTTCCCGGTGGCGTTGCCACTGCAGCCACCAGCACTGCGGGCCCCCGAGCAGGAGCTCACCTTAGGGGAGCAGCCCCTGTCCCCAGCAATGGTCCCCTCGCCCTATGGGGGGGGACAGCCCACTGCTGGCCAAGCTTCACCCAAGCAAGAGAACGGGACCGTGGCTCTGCTTCCAGGGCCTTCAGACCCCTCCCAGCCTCTGTGCTGAGTTGTGGGGAGCCTATACAGGCCCCCACCCTTTAGTGCCAGCCACTGCAATGCAAAGGCTCCTCCCCACAGCTGCTTTTCCTCTGGTTTTGGAAGCAAAAACACAAAGAACTTTTAAAAAGAAAACATGTGACTTAAGAGGAAAAGAATGTGTTTTCAAAGACTTCTGGGGGTGACGTAGAGCCTGGCGCACACACCTGGGATCCAACCTGGGTGCTGTAGACAAACCAAAGACAAGCGGTTCGCTGGCCAGGCGGCCACTGGCTCCCTTGGGAACTGGGACTGCAGTGAGATTTCAGCATCCTGACATCAGGTGAGAGCTCAGCTTCCCTCACGGGCGCCCAGCACCCTCGGGTGCAGCAGTGGGCAGGCTCCACAGTGCATGTGTCAGTCACCAAGGCTGCCACTCCAGTGATCAGCACAGTGCTTGCTACTTCCTGGTCTTTTATGTTGTAAAAATAAAGCCCTGTCCGCCATCTACTGTCCTTCCTGGGGTATGGGCACTGACCCCAAGGCCAAACTGCTGGTGAGATGGGGCACTGCCAGTGGCCCTCAGTCCTCCTCAGAGAGTTGTAGGTCCTCCAGTTCATCCTCCGGCCCCTGGGCCAGCAGTCGCCACAGCTCCTGGGGGGCCAGCCCTGACTCTGCATCTGAGCCTCCATCTGCAGGGAGACACCGAGGCTACATAAATTCTGCTTTATCAGAAGCCAACCTGGGCGTTACTCATCACTAATTAATCACAGCACTAATTAATTTATCAATGCCACTGCTGCTGGCTGCCAGGGCCAGCAGGAACAGAGCAGCTGGCCCTATATCCCCAGGGAGGAGCTTTGGGCACACAGGCTCAAAGGGCACAGCAACCCTGACCTCAGGAACCACTCACCCTCTGAGTTGCTAACTTCTTGACCGCTACTGCTGCCGTCCTGGTCTTCATCGTCTTCATCCTGGTCTTCCTCCTCTACTCCCTGCTGAGCTCCAGGAGACCTAGGTGTAACTGGGGGCCAAGGGGAAGAGCCCATGGGAGGGGTCCACGAGCAGAGGCACAAGGGGTGGGTATCTGGGCTCACAGCCCTGCACCCACCCTCCCCTTGGGCCTCCTTTGTGCAAGTGGAAAAGATTCAGAACTGCCCTGGAGAGTAGTGGGGAGAGGGACAAGGCCTAGGAACACATGTTCCAATTCCAGGAGGCCCATCTCAAAGAAAGGAAAGTGGTGGGGAAGGGCAGAGTGGCCCCCGCAAACAGGAGCTGAGGTGGGAGTAGGTGCCCCTCCTCCAGGCCTGCTTGCCCAACCCCTGGGAGTTCAGGCCGAGCCATGCAGGCCCACCTCTCTCTGAGAAGTCTGCAGCATCATCCTCATCACTGTCCAGGTCAAAGAGATCCTTGAATTCCACCCTGTCCTCATCCTTTCTGTCCCCCAGCTTCCGCCGCTTTATCTCGGGGAAGTTCAGGTCTTCCAGCTGGAAGGCCCAAAACAAGAGCAGAAGGTGAGCGTGTGCAGGAGCCCTGGGTGCCAGCCCGGCCACACAGCCACAGCCGTGCTACCAGCAAGAACCCTCCACACCTAGACCCAGTGTCCTGTTTTCTTCCTTCACACAAACACCTGCTGGGCCACTTTTCCTCCCGAAGCCTAGTGAGCATCCCTAGGATTCCTGGACAGCCACCCGCCCAGTGAGGGAGGAGGCCCCAGCCATCCACTGGCCTTAAGTGCCATCCAGGTCACAGCCACATCCTTCAGGGCAGCCCCAGCCCTGCCACCCTTGCAGACGTTGTCCCCAACAGGCTCCACCCCCATCCTGTCTTATCAAGTCATAGCCAGGGTGCTAGGTCCTCATCTCAGAACAATCCAGCCGGGCGTGCCCAGGCTCCGACATCCTCCCAGCCCATACCCGCTCTTTGCCACTGATTTCCAGCTGGATCTCTCGGTCCCTCAGTTTCCGCCACTGGCTGTAGTACTTGGTGAGCGGAGTCCCCTCCTCTCGGATCTGCTTCTCCCAGTCATCCTGTGGGGAAAGGTTTGGGTCACGTTCCATCCTGGGCAAAACCCCAAGCCCCAGCCACACACGGGTGCCCTCCCCACTGACCACGGCCTGCCGGTTGGCCACGCCGAAGGAGGCCCTCTGGCGGAGGCTGCAGATGTGGTCTGCGTTCTCCTGCACCTTCTCCAGCAGCTGGCGCACCTGCCGGCAGTAATTGGCCACCTTGCATTCTCGGAGGAAGGACTTCAGCTGCAGAAGGAAGAGGGGCTCAGCCAGCTCCCCACAGGGCTGCTCTGCACACAGCCAGGGGCCCATCCCCCACGTGTGCCCAAAGAAGTGGAGGCGTGGGGGCGGAGCCATCTGAGAACCAGGGCCTGACCCCTCGGATCCCCCGTACATGAATCTGCACTGGCACAGCCACTCATTCCTTTACACACTTGTGGGTTTTTTTCCTTCGACAGGAGAATCAAGCAGTTGTGGAAAACACAGGACTGCAAAGCCTAAAATACCACTGGCTCTTTACAAAAAAAAAAAAGTGCTGACCTGTGGGGCTTCAAGCCCAGAAATAGAGCCTTGCCCACCCGAACCCATGTCCCGTTGGGCCTCTGAGCCAGTGCACTGGGTGGAGGCAGCCCCACCCCAGGGCTATGCAGACAGGCAGCACCGCTCCCAGGAGGCACAGGCCTCCCTGAAACAGGAACATCTAGGCTAAAAGCAGGGGCTTCCGGGAGGGAGGGCGCGCCCCCGGCCCCCCTATCGCCTGAAGGAAGCTGAGGTAGCCATACCTTCGTACCACACTCAGGACCACAGGGGAGGCATGCAGCCAGGAGACCAGCCCACTCAGTCCCAACTCCCCCAGGAAAGACTCAGGGCCATCTGTCCCTGGGCTGTGGCAGGCCTGGGATCCTGGTAGTCACCCAGGCCAGCGTCCCACCACTGGCTCTGTGGCTGAGACAGGCTGTCTTCTTCCGCCCCTGTGTAAACAGGGAGCTGAGGCCATTAAAACACAGTCTAGTCAGCCTCACAGTAGGTCACAGAGGGGTCTGGGCAGGGCAGGGAGCCGGACAGCGGGCACTCACCTGCAGGATGGCGGGCAGCGCCAGTTCGGGGAAGGCGATGCTATGGGCCTGGCTGTGCAGGTACTCGAGGGTGAGGTCATACAGCTGCTCCACCAGCCCATCCTGAGGAGCAACGGGAGGAGAGCTCAGGCACCTCCCTCACAGGCTGAATGCCAGCTCCCTCTCCAAGGCAGGAAGAGGTGGGGACCCACAGCTTCACTCAGGCTCATGGGGCTGGGGCCCACGGGTGTCTGCTCCCTGACCCTGGGAGCCGACGAGAGTCTATGCAAAAACTCCACAGGGCAGCAAGCCCCTCCTGTCCACACTCCTCTTGCCTCCATGGTCACTCAGGATGCCAACCCGTGTCCTCTGACATCCTGCGGTGGCCCCACCTGGGGCACTCCCTCCATAGCCCCTCCCTGGAGGCCAGCCTTACCCGGTAAGCCTTCTCCTGCAGGTTGACCTTGGACAGCTTCAGGATCACAGTGAAGTTGATGGGCTTGGAACTCATCCGTCCCGGCTTCCTGTTGAAGTCAACCTGCTGGAAAACCTGCAGGACCGACGGCCTCATCAGCCAGACTGCAGTGCCCACATCCCACTGCACCCCACCCCCACTCGGGTCCCTGGAGACCCGTCATGAGAGCAGGGACAAGTGGCCAGAGGCAGTGCCAGACTTGCAGCCCCACAGAGCCCCCTGGCCCAAGAGCCTGTTCGCCCCCCAGAGTGGGACCCTGGCCAACGGTTCCTCCTACTGCTGCTGCTGACCCTCCCCTACAACCCAGCCTGAGCGCCCCAGGAGCTGCGTCTGGAGACAAGAGTCCTTCAGTCCAGCACCACAACAGCCTCACCCACGATCATGTCCCCAAGGGCTGCATCCCCAGGAGCAACACACCGAGGGGCACGAGGTCTCAGGCGGGAGCTGGCAGCCTTGCCTCTTCGTCCTCTACAGAGGGCAGGCTGTGCTCTGTATGGGTCCTGCCTTGGGGAGGAGCCCCCGCCCCTGGTCAGGAGGCTAAGGCAGCCCAGGGAACAGGGTGAGTGCCTGGCCTCTCAGCTGGGCACTTCTCCCCAGGACACCAGCGCTAGGGAGGTGCGGGGGGGGGGGGGGGGTGTCATTCTATAAGCATGAATCTTCTGTTCCTGCCTCAGGGGTAATCGGGATGAGTTCCTGAGGGGCATGTGGGCCGAGGCTGGGGGAGCCCAACTGGGGAAGGCACCCCCAACAAGAGACTCCACAGAGTTGAGCTCATGTCAGCTCCAGATGAAAAGCAGCCGTGATGTGTGGACAACAAAGTGGTCCCCGGAAGGGCAGGGTGTTTGCACCAGCCTGGCTCAGCCTAGAGGGAAGGGGGTGGTCTGATCTCCCACACAGGCTGCTCTTAACCCCTTTTCCACCCAGGGAGGGAAGGGCTGGGGCTCCCCGGAGGCAGAGAGCTCGGCTTCCACTTCTGTGGTCAGTTTTCTCTGGAGAAGAGAGGCCTGCACCCCTGGGTTAGGGATGTGCGGGACGTAGCTATGGCGAGCCCAGTAGGCGTCAGTGCAAAAGTGAAGGAGGAAAGAGAACAGGTGAGGGAGACAGTAGGCAGAGGACAGAGACAGGTGCCCTGAGCTGGCCAGCAGTGGGGAGCTTCATGCCTGGACACCAGGGCTGGGGTGGGGGTGGGGGGTCATTCTATGAGCATGAATCTTGCACTGTCCTTGCCTCAGGGCATCGAGTGAGGAGGTTCCTGAGGCTCCCGCCCTCCCCCTCCTGCTCCAGGGCAACCACAAACCTGACCTCTGCCTTCCTGAGGCATAGCTCTGAGCTGTCTGGTGGGTGATGGGTGTGAACTTCTGAGTATTTCCTGGGTTGGGGCCTAACCACCAGTGGATTTCTGGGCTTTGGACCACAGCCTTTCCCAACTGAGCTTATGTGAGCATGCACACGCAGATGCACACTCTCGTGCACACAAACGTGGACGTGCAGAGGGCAGATGCAGCCTTGGAATTAGACCTGGGTTTCCGGCCTGGATCTCCCGCTCGCACTCATCTCGGGCAAATGCCCAGATTGACCCAGGTCTGTGCCCTAAAACCAGCACCCTCTGGTCCACCCCACAAGGCAGCTGCCTTGTCCTCACTGCTACTCTTGCCAACTAACACATGCCACCAGCCTAGGCAGAACAGCGATGCCCTTGCAGCACCTGGGCCTCGCCCGCTCACCTCCCTGCTCACCTCGAGGATGAAGGGCAGCACGGGGATGAAGGTGCCGGTGCCTTCGGAGAGCAGCGTTAGGATGCGCACGCAGTGCATGCGCAGCGGGTAGAAGCGTGCGGTGGGGACCAGCCTAGGAGCAGGAGGATGGGAGTGAGTCGAGGCCCAGCCCCCAGGATCCCACAAGCCCGCCCCACCCTCCTGGCACTGCCCTGACCTTTCCCATGGAGCCCCAACTGCAGCAGGGATCCTCCCTATCACCCCTCTCAGGGTCACTGGCCACACCTGCCCCACCGGATTCCTGACAGAACAGAGCAGGACACAGGCCTTCAGGACTTGACTCCTTACTCAGTTATGGAGCTGAGGGGACACCCAACCAGGTTGAACTTTGTTTCATTTTAATGTGTTTGTAGGGATCATTCATTCAAGCCTTTCATCACAGCTTTCAACTCTCCTTCAGGAGGACAGGGCTGCCCCCTCCTGGCCAACAGCCACCAGGCCACGCACAGCTCCTCCATTCTCTGCTGAGACCCACATGCCCAATGTTCACATCCAGGATTCCCTCTGTCCAAGAACCCTGTGCGAATAAACCCAATCCCCTTCAAACTGCACGTGGCCCTCTCCAAGAATGCACACTGCTGCATCCTCGGACAGAGACACTAGGGAGGCACTCACGGCGCAAGCCACCCAGAAGCCGAGCTACCCAAGCCTGGGTGTCCTCCCACGCAGGGTACAGGCCGCAGACAGCTCCAGCCCAGCCCCTCCACGGGTGTCGCCAAGTCACAGACTGCAGACCCTCCCTAAAGGCCTGGCCACCTGGGAGAGGACCCCTACAGGAAGCCTGTGACCTGCCCTCCAGGCCTCAGGGCCCCACACACTCAGACTCACTTGATGCAGCCGAGGACGACCTGGGCGAGGGGGTAGATCAAGGGCTGGAGGGTGTCGCTGGGGCAGATGGTGCTGAGGACGCGGCACCACAGCTGCAGGCAATGCACGAACTGCCAGTTGTACACGGACTGGTGTGTCTCCTGCAGGGAGCCCCCAGGTCAACAGGGTCCCCAGGGCCCAGCCCCTCCTCTGCGCCATGCGCACAGGCCCCAGCAGGCTGAGCCCCTCCCAACCCCACAGCAAGGACCCTGCCCCAGCCCAGCCACATACCTTCTTGCGCATGGTCATGGCGTTGCGCAGGTGGATGGCGAGCTGGCGGATGTACAGGAAGGCATGCTGGTAGGCAACGCTGGTGTCCAGCGCCAGCAGCTCGGTCAGTGTCCGCTGCATGAAGCTGATGAGGGGCAGGGTGCTGGGGGAGGTGAACTTGCAGTTCCTCACGTACGTGATGTACATTTGCTGCCGGAAGACCAGTCACAGCTGCCTGAGCTCCCAGGCCCCAAGGCCCACCACGACACCTGGGTCTGACCCTCAGAGCTCCTGCCTCTCAGAACCACAATCCGGCCGTGTCTGCTGCAGACCCTCCCCTGGGGCCCCTGCTGCTGCTCAGCTTCCACAGGGATGTACCCCAAACCTTGGGCACAGAGTCTGCGGTCAGAGGGAGGGCCCAGTACCAAGGGAGGGTGAGCTCCAGCAGGAACAAGTCTGGGGGCCAGCAAAGGGACCATGAGGGACTGAGAGGGAGGAGCCCTGCTGCCAGGCCTATGCAGGGGGATCTGGAAGTTCCCCGTGCGAGGCAGGCCACCCTCGGTTTGGAGCTGGGCACCAGAGTCCCTGCCCCCTCCACACCCGATGTCCTTGTGCACTGAGGGGACAGCTGCACACTGCAGTCCACAGAGGCAGGGAGCGGGTAGGGATGCCATCATTGTCACCACCCCTTCTCAGGGAGGAAAGGTGACAAGGACCTGGGTCTGCCTTGAGCAGTGAGAGGTGCTGACCACGAAGGCAGCCTGCCAGCCCTCAGGCTGAGCCTCTAAACCCTGATTCGATGGACACAAACAGGGGCAGCAGGGGTGGGAAGCGCTGGCCACACTACCTTCAGGACGGGGCTCAGGAAGGTGTCTTTCTTGTGCCGGCAGACTCTGATGAGGACCAGGAAGGCCAACACTCGCACTGTCTCCTCGCCTGTGCTCCACAGGACCACCATCCTCTGCAACGAGCGAGACGTCACAGCCAGCCCCGGCCTCCCCAAGTCCAGCCAGAGGCATCCATGGACATGGCTGAAAAGCAGCCCCAGCTCAGAACCTGTTCCCACACGCCCAGCTGTGTTGCCCGAGGCAGACCCCGGTGTGGGGGGCATGCTTGAGGGCAGCCACATGCACTTGAGCACGCCAATGGGGTATGCCCACCTTGAGCAGCATGCGGCACTGCTTGGGGAAGGTCAGGAAGTAGGGCACGGAGCTGCTGATGTGCTGCAGGACGGCCGCCGCCACCGTCGCCTCTGCCACGCAGGCCACGAGCTGGGGGAGCAGGAGGTCAGCGCCGCCAAACCCACCACATGGAGACACAGAGAAGGTCCAGACCCCACTGCCCATGGACAGGCCCTGGTGACCCAGCAGCGCCCACTCCCCCGTGGACACCACACCTGTATGACTGAGCTCAGGTAAGCCTTGATGTCCAGCCGGAGCTTCCCCCACAGCGGGCTACTGGATGGCTGCAGCAACCTGCAGAGACCACACCGCCCCACCAAGTGAGACCCAAAGCTTAGACACCCCCCAGTTTACACATTCTGTCCCTGCACAGGACACAGGGCCCTGTGGGGAGACCCTCTCGAGAGTGGCCATGACCAATGCCTGAGGGATAGACTGCCACTTCCCCAGGGTTCCCAGAGGGCACACACCTGCGACAGGCAGGGAGGGCTCTGCGGTCTAACCCAGGTGCTAACCACCACCACTGCAACCAGGTTTTCTGTGGCCCAAACAAGCTTTAAAAAAAAAAAATCAAAGTCGCCCTGGCCGGTTCGCTCAGTGGATAGAGCATCAGCCTGCAGCTTAAGCGTCCTGGGTTCAATTCCTCTAGGCAAGGGCATGTACCTCAGTTGCAGGCTCAATCCTCGGCCCCAGTCGGGGTGCAGAGTACGTGTGGGAAGCAACCAATCGATATGTCTCTCTCACATTAATGTTTCTGCCTCTCCCCATCCCTTCCATTCTCTCTAAAAATCAATGGAAAGATACCCTTTGGTGAGGATCAACAACAACAAAAACCCTGAAGTGGCCCGGCTGGTGTGGCTCAGTGGGTTGAGTGTCATCCCATGGACCAAGAGGTGGGTTGCGGGCTCGATCCCCAATAGGGACGTGTGGGAGGCAGCTGACGGACGAGTCTCTGTCATCAATGTCTCTCTCTCCCTCTCTATCTAAAAATCAATAAAAACATGTTTTTTAAAAACCACCTGCTGAAGTACATGAAGGGGCAAAGGCCAGGGGCACCGTGGCAGCTCACTCTGCCCAGGAGGCAGTGCTCTCCACTTCCTCCAGCAAGGGCAGCGCAGCGGCCTCCTTCCCAGGAGGGCACCGCCAATACTGCATCGGCTGCCCGCACACTCACTGCCGGTCCCCTTTCCACCCTGCCCTGGACAGACAGGGTGCCTCCACTCGGCCCAACCCCCCTCAATCCATCAGTCCAGCCTGACCACCACCACCAGGCCCAGGTGATGACAGAGGGCCTCTCTCTGGACACTTCTTTCTTCCTTTGAAAGGCATTTGGGCCATGTGGTTGTGTGGCCCTCCCTGCCCCAAGTAACCCCTGTTCTACCAATCTGCTGCCCTCCTCCCTCCTCTGAATACAGCTTCTCTGCTTGATCTACCTCTAACCCTTAACGTGCAAGGTAAGGTTCTCAAAACCACCATCGACCAGGACCCCCTAGGAGACACACCCAGCAGCTGCAGGGCAAAGGGCAAGGAGAGTGAACAAGACTGTTCATCCAAAGAGGAAGAAGAGAAGAATAGAGTAAGAGAAGGAAGGAGGGAGGGAGGAAAGGAGGAGGGGAGGAAGGGAGTTGGAGAGGGAGAGGGGAGAGGGAGAAAGAATTCTGAACGGGGAAAATCGGGAACAAAAGGAAGCAGTTTGTGGTCCCCGAGAAATTCTGGGCAGAGAATGTCCCTTCTCAGGAAGAGAAAAGGACAGGGCCACTCCAACAGGCCCTGGGAGCCGAGCCTCTCCCCAGAGCCCAGAGAGAGCCTGCTGTCCCCAACATCCCTCTGTGCCAGCTGGGCCCAGAGGGAACTGCCAGGTCCCAGACCTCTGCTTTCCCCACACTGCAGGGCCCTGAGTACCCTCCACCCCACCCCCCCTCACCTGCTGCTGTCCTTTGGGGCTTTTCCAAATAGCAGCTTCTGGAGGCAGCCAAGGAGGTCTCTGATGCAGAAAGTGACCAGAGCATTGAACACTGCAACGAGAGGACCACAGATGCCGCTTACAGGACAGCAGATGGAACAGAGAGCCTGTATCCCAGGTCCCCTGGCCCCAGCTCACCAGCACTGTCTGTGACCTGGAATTTAACGGCCTCAGCACCCTCTGGGTCTCCTTGGGTGGTAGCCACAGCTGCTCGGAACGCCTGCACAACTTCATGGAACAGCTTTGGAGTTAGGTGTTGCTGAAGGGGCAACAGAACCCAGAATGTTGAGGGAGCCATCGGCTGTGCTGGACAGAGGGGGAGGCAGCCAGCAGCTCCCAGAACCTGCCCTAGGAGAGAATGGCACCCCTCGCCCTCATTCTCACACAAGGGAGAGGTGAGGACAGTGTTCCATGTGCCAGGAATAAAAAGACAGAGTCCAAAATCCTCCTGGTCAGGCAGGGAGCCCAGCTCAGGGGCCACAGGGGAGGGGCTGAGGGTCCCAGATCTGGACGATGCCAGCTGTGCACAGCTTCTGGAGTTCTCCCTTTCCGTCCCTTCCTTTCCCTACAGAAACCACGGCCAGACCCTCAGAAGAAGGGGCCTGACTTGACCAACTAGCAAAGGCACAGAGACCATATCCTGCCCACAAGAGACTTCAGGGAGCAAGGAGCCAAAGAGAGAGACTGAGAGCAAAGGAGCAGGCAGAGCCCCTAGGATCTGACTGAGGAGACAATGCAGTCCTGGAGCCTCCTTGCCTGAGGAAGAGCTATGCGAAGTAGCTGGCTGCTAGGAGAAGGAGACCTCCCATCTGCACAGTACCATGTAACTCAACCGAGTCAGGCCGACTGCTAACGGAGGGGGGGGGGGGCGGGGGGGGTGTCCAGCCATTTCTCACTTTTGCTGCCTGCTTCCATCTCTCGACCATGGCCAGGGTCACTGGGGTAGACTCCCTCTTCTTCCCCTTCGATCCTCTGGAGGCCCCATCCTTGTCCTCCTCACCTTCCTCCTCACTGGCTTCCTGCACCAGACACAAGAGGGTCGGGCTAGAGCAGGAAGTAGAGGCCAGGAGTGTGCCCCCTGCCCCCAACCAGCTCCGTCCGGGTCCTCACTTCCAGCATGTCGGGCAGGGAGTGCAGCTGCTCCTCTCCATCCTCAGAGCCGTCGGAGTCGCTGAAGTTCAGCAGGCTCTGGTCGTTCTCCTGCAGGAACTTGTAGAACTCGGGGTCTTTGTCCTTCAGCCGAGAAAGCTGGTCCTTGTGCTCAGATGCCCGGCCTTTACGTCGACTGGGGAGGCGGGGGTCAGTCATCCAGTCAGACGGATGGGCAGAGCCAGTAGGGGTGGGAGGTAAGGCTTCCTGGCCTCCCCACTGCCAGCTTGCTGGCCTCTTCTGGGAAGATAGGGAGCTAACCTGCTCCCTCACAACAGCTACCCACAATTAAGGCAGGGGATTTCTAGGGGGTAGGTTTTAAGATCGCTCTGTGCCCCACGCTCCAAGCTCACACATCCCACAGCCTCTCTCTACGTTTCAGCAGGTGCATTTCAAACCCAACATGCACAACACTGAACCTGGGGCTCCCCCAAACTTGCTCTGCCCACCCCTGCTTTACCTCAGTGGTGGCAACTCTACCTTTCCAGGCACTCAGGTGAAAGGTCAACCTCTGTCTGTCTCTCATACCCAGCATGCACTGTGTCAGGAGATCTCACCAGCAATATCTTCAAAACCCCTCCCGCCTCCTCTCTAACCAGTATCATCTTTCAGTCACCACAAGGGTCTCTCCCTGTCCCCATCCCTGCGCCTACAGCAGCCCAGGTGGCTCGCGGTGTCATCTGTCACGTGCCATTCCTTCACTCGCAGCACAAATCCCTGCGACTTCCCTTGTTACTGGAACGCCTTATAAAGGGCCCCACCACCACCTCTCCAGGTCCACCCCTCTCCTGCCACAGCCACACTCACCTCCGCGGGAGGCCCGCTCCCAGCTCGGGACCCGGCTGTCCTGCCGCCTGCAACACCAGGACCTGCTTCCCCTACCGGCGGCGCCGCCTGCTCCCTTAGGTCTTTGGTTAATTGTCACCTCTTCCAACGACCTTCCACTCCACTCCACTCAGCACGAGATGCCCGCCACGCTCCCGCTTTCCCTTTCTGTCTTCCCTGCACCTCCTGGCTCACCCAGCCTGAGGGGGCCTCCCGGACCAGCCTACGCCCGCCTCCAAACCAGGCTAGGTAGGCACCGAACGGCCGCTCGGTAAGCATCCGGTGAAAGAGTAAATAAGCCCGAGGGTGCGGGGCAGGGGCCATCGATCCCCAGACCGCAATGCTGAGGCCCCAGGAACAGTCAGCAGCCCGCGGTTGGGGCGCCGGGACGACAAAAGGGGTGCTGCCCACACGCCCGGGGACACGCCCCGCTCACCTGGCGGAGGGGCTCCCGCCTGGCCCATCCGGGTTCCGGGAGGCTCCGCGCGCCGCCCGCGCCTGGGCTTCCTCGGCTGCTTCAGGCTCCGACTCGGACTCGGAATCAAAGCCCGAGGCCAGGAACTCATCCACCGTCAGCTCCGCCAGGCGCCTGCGGGCCCCGACACCGGAATCACGACCGCCCGCCAGCCCGGTGCCCGCCCCGCTGCCCGGACACGTAGGGGCGCAGAGGGGCCCCTGCGGACTGGAGCGCCGCGGGGAAGCCTCATCGGCCCCCAGACTCGCCACTCACCGCTTGCTGCCCCGCACCCCCGCCATGCCCACCGGCTGCAACGTGAGCTCCGCTTCCGGCCCCAGAATGCCGCGCGCCAGCCGCACTTCCTCCGCAGGCCCCACCCCTTGCCCCGCCCCGCACGCTGGCTCTGCGGTTCTCCAGCCGCGGCTCCCGCGGTCTGCGAGCGGGAGGGCGTGTGCACGTCCTCTGTGCCGCGGGCGCCAGGCTCCAGGGTGGCGCGAGGGAGGCGGCTCCGGCGCAGGCCCGGTTCGGTCACGGCTCCCGCGCGCCTCCGCTCGGGCACTGGGCGGGACGTGCCGCTCTCGCTCTTTCTCCGTAAGAGGCAGTGATAACGCCACCGACCTGGCGTCAGACGGGGCCTGGGGCCCACGGGGACCCCGGGCGCCCTCGCCTCGCCGGGTCACAGCCTCCCCAGGGCTCCGTAAACACGTGCCTGTGAGGACGTCAGTGCATCGGCAACGGACAGAGTGCACCACAGAGGACCCCTATAGAGAGCGCTTACAAATCAGCAATAAAAACCCAACACTCTGGTAGGAAAAATAAAGCAAAATAGAGACGGTGATGCTTAGATGGGCAGTTCGCCAAAAGATTCAGGACACCCTGGTGGTCAGACTGGCCTCGCCCGACCAAGGAGGGTCAGAGCCAGGAGAGCAGTTTCCGCTTCACGGGACGGTCCCTTCGTCTCCGTGGTGGGGAAGGGGGTGGGGTGGGGGGCGCTCTTATTCAAGGCAGTTGGCCCAAATCTACCCGGAAGTACTACGCCTGGTACTTCAGTCCAGCGACTCCCCCTCTGCTGGGAATTCACCTGTGAACACCTCTGCCTAAGGCCACAACCCCGGGTCGGCAGGGACGGCCGCTTTCCAGTGCTGATGTGGGAACAGCCGCGGGTGCAAAGGCCCAGAGGCTGGAAGGTTGCCTTAAGGAAGGCCTGTGCCCTCCTTCCCGCCAGACCCCCCCAGTGGATCCCACAGCCCCCGGGGCGCGGGGAGGCTCTGGTCAGACCCCTCGACCTAGCGTCCTTCTCCTCCCACCCCCACCCCGCAGCCCGCGCCCAGCTCGAGGTCTGGGGCTTGTGGGGTGGTGGGGGCTTCTTGGGTGGGTTAGCGGGGGCGGCAGGCCCGGGAGCTTCTGGGATAGAAGCGGCAGACGGGGCCCGGGGTGGGGCGGGCGCTTCCTGGAGGGGCGGGCGGGCGTGGCGCCGGGACGTGGAGAGGATTTGCGTCCCACGTTGCGCGCCCGCAGCCGCGGGAGCGCGGGAGGCTGGGCGGGCGGCGCCGAGAAACAACGGCTGCAGGCAGCGGCGGGAGCCAGAGACGCGGAGCAGCCGCCACCGCCGCGCAGCCCTCCAGCGGTCCCGGCCGTTCGTCTGGGCGTCCTCCGCGGATCGCGGTTCCGGTGGCCGAGCCCATGCAGCCGCGCAGCGAGCGCCCGGCCGGCAGGACGCAAAGCCCGGAGCACGGCAGCCCGGGGCCGGGGCCCGAGGCGCCGCCGCCGCCGCCACCGCAGCAGCAGCCGCAGCCGCAGCCGCAGCCGCCCGCGTGAGTGCGGGACCGGGGACCGCGAGCCGGGCCGGCGCTGAGCGGGTCCGGGAGGAGGAAAGGAGGGGCGCGCCGACCTGGCGGGCTGCCGGGAGGGGACGGCCTCGGCGCCCGCAGGCTCGGGCCGCCAGCGGTGTGTCCAGCTGCCCCTCCGGGGGCGCGGGGCCGGGCGCCCCGAGGTGGCTGCTCCCGGAGGCACCCGCCCCCCCCCCCCCCCCCCCCCCCCGGCCCGCTGCCCTTGAGTCCTGGCCGCGCCGCTCCTAGAATCGCCGGCTTGTCTGCCGAAGGGGGGCGGGGGGTAGGCTGGACGGGCGAAGCCGCTGGAGGGTTCAGTGTGGTCACGCCTGGCCGGTGGGCTTAGGGGTCCGCTTCACAGCCGCCTGAGCCACTGACCAGTTTCACTCCGGGCACTTCCTGTGCCAGCGGGGCTGTGGACACCCGACTCCGATGGAGCGGGGAATGCTGGCCATGGACAGAGCAAAGCCTGGTTCTGAGGAGGCCTGGGCACATAGGGTCCGGTGCCCAAAGAGGGGTGGGCAGAGAGGCTCTACAGGCCCAACACCCCGACCTCAAGGGACGTGGGAGACTCCTGGAAGTGAGGGAGCAGATAGGTGAGCCTAGGCCGCAGGGGAGGTCCTTGCAGGTGCCAGGTATGGCCCTGGGGGAGGAGTGGCCTCCTGGTGCCCCGGTCCTGACCTGGCACTGCCCGTCTGCAGCACCGAGGCCGAGCGTGCGCGGACCCGGCAGACCCGGCCCACAGCCCCCATGGAGGGTGCCATGCAGCTGCTGAGCCGGGAGGGCCACACCGTGTCCCACAACTCCAAGCGGCACTACCATGATGCCTTCGTGGCCATGAGCCGCATGCGGCAGCGTGGCCTCCTGTGTGACATCGTTTTGCATGTGGCCGCCAAGGAGATCCGAGCTCACAAGGTGGTGCTGGCCTCCTGCAGCCCCTACTTCCACGCCATGTTCACAAGCAAGTACCACCCCACCCGTGGGCACCGGGGGGGGGGGGGGGCTCTTCCGGTCTCCCCAGGCGGGACTGGCCTGACCCACTGTCCCCACAGATGAGATGAGCGAGAGCCGCCAGACCCACGTGACGTTGCATGACATCGACCCTCAGGCCTTGGACCAGCTGGTGCAGTTTGCATACACGGCTGAGATTGTGGTGGGCGAAGGCAACGTGCAGGTGAGGTGCTTTCCCCTCCCGGCCTGTGTCCCACCTGGTCTCCTGCCTCAGCTGTCCTCACCTGTTTCTCTGTCGCTGCTCCCCTGCCCTCTCTCCCTCCTCACCCACAGACTCTGCTCCCTGCTGCCAGCCTTCTGCAGCTGAATGGCGTCCGTGACGCCTGCTGCAAGTTCCTGCTGAGTCAGCTTGACCCCTCCAACTGCCTGGGCATCCGGGGCTTTGCCGACACGCACTCGTGCGGCGACCTGCTCAAGGCAGCACACAGGTACGTGCTGCAGCACTTCGTGGACGTGGCCAAGACCGAGGAGTTCATGCTGTTGCCGCTAAAGCAGGTAACGTGCCAGCTGGGGTGCAGCTTGGACCATGACCCAGTCCCTGGACCCCAGAAAGCACCCAGCCCTTGGACTCTTTGACCCCCATCATTTGGGCCCTTAAGGCCCGGGCCTCTGCCCCCTGGCCCTTATTCCCAGCCTCTGACCCATGTCCCAGCCCCACCCCCTGCCTCTGACACATCCTCTGCCCCCATCTTTTGACCCCACCCAAGCCTTCTTCTTTGCTCTGGGCCTGGGCACCCAGGAACTGGGTCTGTGGTTCCTGACCCCACTTGGCCCCTCCTCATAGGAACACTGGGCCCCCCATTGGACTCTCCTTCCCAGGCATCATCAGGGCTCCGTGGGCCCCCAAGACCCTCCCCAGATTTCAGGTCTGAGGGTCCCTACCCCCAGGTGCTGGAACTGGTCTCTAGTGACAGCCTGAACGTGCCTTCAGAGGAGGACGTCTATCGTGCCGTCCTGAGCTGGGTCAAGCACGACGTGGATGCTCGGAGGCAGCACGTCCCACGGGTGAGGCCAGCCCCTGGGGGCCGCTGTGTCTAGGAGGGAATGCAGTGTCTGAGGACCTGGGTGCACCGGGGCTCCTCCGTGTCCAGGGTGTTGCAGGCACACGTCTCAAGAAGTGTCCGGTGGAAAGGTAGACAGGTGTCTGGGGGGTCTCACTGCTAGGAGGAAGTGTGCCCACGGGTTCTGCCTGCTGCCTGACCATGGCACTCCTGCATCCCAGCTGATGAAGTGTGTGCGTCTGCCCCTGCTGAGCCGGGACTTCCTACTGGGCCACGTGGATGCTGAGAGCTTGGTGAGGCACCACCCTGACTGCAAGGACCTGCTCATCGAGGCCCTCAAGTTCCACCTGCTTCCGGAGCAGAGAGGCGTCCTGGGCACGAGCCGCACTCGGCCCCGACGCTGTGAGGGTGCTGGCCCTGTGCTCTTCGCTGTGGGTATGCCCACCTGCTTGGTCCCCCACATCCCTTCCCTCTCCCTTCACCTCTCTGTCCGGCCTCTTCTATCCATGAGCCCGACACCAGCCCATCCCACCTGTGCTGGTCACATCCTGCACCCACCCATGTGGCTCCTCTGTCCACCTGTGGAGGGCCCCTTGTGGTGTGACCCACTCAAATCCCTGTCCACACCCTTGGAGCCCCCATACCCTCCACCTTGAGCTGTGCCAGAGCCCCCCATCCCATTACCTCCCTGAGCCCCTCATCCTGTCCCATCCCCTCCCCCTCCCTAGGTGGCGGGAGCCTGTTCGCCATCCATGGGGACTGTGAAGCCTACGACACACGCACGGACCGTTGGCACGTGGTGGCCTCCATGTCCACACGCCGAGCCCGAGTGGGCGTGGCGGCAGTCGGGAACCGGTTGTACGCAGTGGGCGGGTAAGTGTGGAGGCTGCTCTTGGGTGAGGGGCCCATGTGTGCCCACTGGGCCAGCCCTGACCGGCAGCGGACCCCTCTCCTAGTTACGACGGGACTTCAGATCTGGCCACCGTAGAGTCATACGACCCTGTGACCAACACCTGGCAGCCTGAGGTGTCCATGGGCACGAGGCGCAGCTGCCTGGGTGTGGCTGCCCTGCACGGGCTCCTGTACGCAGCCGGTGGCTACGATGGGGCCTCCTGCCTCAACAGGTAGTGGCGGGGGTCGGGGCAGGGTGGCCTTCAGGGATGGGCTTGGCCGCAGGTGTGCTGCATCAGGACTGCAGAGGTCAGACCTCGAGGGGAGCAAAGCGGGATCCCGTCTGTCTCAAGTCCCCTAGGCCTGTTCTCTGTGCCAGCCACCTGTCCCTTCTGCTCCCCTCTGGGGTGCTTCCCACGGGTCTAGGACTGGGCCCAGGTGGACACTGGCACAAAATCACCCAGGCAGCGGGGGCCCATGCACACCCAGCAGGCCCGCTTCCTGTTCCAGTGAGACTCTGGGGTCAGTCTCTGACTTCCCATCCTCTGGGGGAGGGCAGCCCTGGTCTGCTACCGCTCAAGGCCAGCAGTGGTCCTGTTGTCCACAGTGCCGAGCGCTACGACCCTCTGACGGGAACGTGGACGTCCATCGCCGCCATGAGCACCCGCAGGCGATATGTCCGTGTTGCTATGCTTGGTGGGTGACAGGGCTTGCTTGCCGTGGCGCCTACCCCTGCCTGCCCCACCCTGGAGACCCCACACACAGCAGGCAGGCCACGGTCATGTTGACTCCCTGCAGATGGCAACCTGTATGCAGTGGGCGGTTACGACAGCTCCTCACACCTGGCCACTGTGGAGAAGTATGAGCCCCAGGTGCGAAACACCCCAATCACCGGTGTTCCCCTCCCCAAGTGCCGTCTGAGGTCAGCACTCTGGCCACCCACACCCCCCAGAGCCTCAGACCTTTAGATCCACCCGCCCCTCCCCCCTCGTCCCACAGACACCTGGCCTGGAGGGGGCTGTGTGCTGTGGAGGCGGAGGGAGGCTGGTAGTGGGTGTGCCCCAGCGGGTCCCCTCACCACAGGCGAACACGTGGACGCCGGTGGCCTCCATGCTGAGCCGGCGCAGCTCGGCCGGCGTGGCGGTGCTGGAGGGAGCGCTCTACGTGGCTGGCGGCAATGACGGCACCAGCTGCCTCAACTCTGTGGAGAGATACAGCCCCAAGGCCGGTGCCTGGGAGAGTGTGGCACCCATGAACATCCGAAGGTGTGCTGTGCCACAGCCCGGGAGGGGCCCCTGTCCCCCCACAGCCTGTTTGCCCCCAAGAGACAACTGCTATGTGTCTCACCCCTGCGGCGTGGTATGCCCGTCCCCCCTCCCTGTCCAGGCTCAGCTCCAGTACTGCCCCCCACCCCGCACCTCCCAGCTCCAGGAGGCTCCTCCCACGGCCTGTGGCCCCGCCCCCAGAGGCTTCGGCCTTGGCCTGTGGCCCATCTGGATCTCACTCCCGCCTGTCCCGCCCCCAGGAGCACCCACGACCTGGTGGCCATGGACGGCTGGCTGTATGCCGTGGGGGGCAACGATGGCAGCTCCAGCCTCAACTCCATCGAGAAATACAACCCGAGGACCAACAAGTGGGTGTCTGCGTCCTGCATGTTCACGCGGCGCAGCAGCGTGGGCGTGGCGGTGCTGGAGCTGCTCAACTTCCCGCCTCCATCCTCGCCCACGCTGTCCGTGTCGTCTACCAGCCTCTGACCCATGGCGGGACTGACAGGCTTGCCCGCAGCCTCCCACATGCCTTAAGCCCCACAGGGGGCCCAGCGCCTCCCTGCCCTCAACGTGCATCGGGGTTGGGCTCCCCACCAGGGACGCCCTGTGCTGTCTGTCCACGTGTCCGTGTCCATTCCGCAGCGTCCGTTTACGTGTGTGCGTTTATTTATGTGTGCGTTTATTTATTCAGTATTTATTGATGATGAATAGTGCCGCTGCTACCAGTTCATACGATTGCTCTGGAAGTTTCTGTGTCTCTGGGACCAAGCTGCCATCCGGGTGTCCTCCCGCCTCACTGGGGGTGGACACTCAAGAGATGTGGGTCAGGGCCAACTCGGACTCTGCAGACCTGGGGGAACCAAGGGGTAGATGCAGAGCAGCAGGTGGGGGGAGGGGGCCTTCTGAGCGGACGCAGACCCCAGCCTCCACTTTGCACAGGCCCTGGCCTCACAGGGCCAGGCGTGCTGCGGGAGGCCTGCGGGGGCGGGGCTTCCTGCCTGTGGACGTGGCGTCTCCTGGATCCTGCACTGAGCTGGCACCGCGAGTGCCACAGACCCCTCAGCAATATGAGCTGCCTTGGACAATAAACGTGTTCCTCGGGCTCTGGGCCTGTGTCCAGTGTGATCTCTGCCTTTTGGGGTCCTGTCTCGGGTGACCAGGAGGGTCTGGGGGTGGGTATACAGTTGGGCTGAGGTACGGCGTTGGCATCTGGGGCCTTGGAGGTGGCGCCATTGTGTCCAGCTGGGGCAGCGCTGCGATGTCCTGGACGAGAGGCTGACCCTGGCCCCTCAGCCTGGTCCTGCGTGGGCCCAGGTCCACCATGCCTGTCCCACACCCCCCTGGGAAGTCCACCCACAGCCTCCTTCCTGGATTCTGGTTAAGCCTGTGGGACCCTGACCTTGGCGCAGAGTGAGAGTGAGGACTGAACCAAGGCAAGCGAGGAGGCTGGGGAGGGGGGTCCTGGCTTTCCCTTCCCTCACGTTGGACTTGCTTCTCCAGCGAGCACCCATCCCCCCTCCTTACAGTCACTGGTGACTCAGATGGGCATTGAGGTGGAAACAGGATGTGTGCTCACGTGGGGTGCCTCGACGGGGTCCCTGTCTCCCCGAGCTCTAGCCCCAGACACCCCAGCCAAGGTTCTGGCGGGGCATGCACTTGGAGGCCCGTCCTTTACAAGTGGGAGGCTGAGTTGGAGGCTCTGGGCTGGGTTGGGGAAGCTCCCCGTACCTCCCAGGACTGCCTTCTTCTGCAGAGGACCCAGGGCTAAGGACTGGAAGGCTGGGCCCAGGTAGGAGTCGTCCCGCCCAGAGAGGCTCCACCCTCGCCTGTGTTTGGGCACCAGGCAGACGCTGCCAGCCCCGCCCCAGGAGGTGGGGGCAAGAGGCTCAGGACCGAGGGACCCAGACCTGTCGCTCCGCTCACTAGGCCAGCCGCCACCACCGCTACCGCCCATGGGGAACAGCCACTGTGTGCCCCAGGCTTCTAGGAGGCTCAGGGCCTCCTTCTCCAGAAAGCCCTCGCTGAAGGGCAGCAGGTGAGGGGGCGCGGCTCGAGGCTGGGTCTCAGGGTCGCCTCTACCCGCCTGGGGGCCAGGCTGTGAGCCCCTCCCTTCGTCCGCAGAGAGGATGGCACCAGGAAGCTGGCCGGCCTGTTTGGCTCCGAGGCCAGTCCGGACGACGGGGACACCACGGCCGACAAGATCTTCTGCTACATCCCGGGGACGGTGAGTGGTGGGCGTGTCCTGCGCGGTGCGGCCACCAGTGCGGGGCTGGGGGGGGGGGGGCGGGGGAGGGACCGTGTCTGCTCTGCCCAGGGCCCCCAGGGGCAGCCCCGAGGGGGGCGTCAAACCTAGAACCAGGTGAGGAAGTAGGAGCAGCCCCGCCCTAGAAGCTGGTCTGGCCGAAAGTCTGAGCTGAGAACGAAACTGGGACCAACTCTGAGTCAGTGGGTGAGCAGCGCCGGCCCCAGCTGGCCGGGGGCGGGGCCTCCGAGGCTGCTCCGAGGGGTGGCCAGGCCGGGAGCCCGGGGTCTGCAGCTGGGCGGGGACTGGCCAGCGTGTCCAGGCACCTTTGGGTTGGACCAAGCACACGTGTCTCTGAGTTGTTTTGTGTGGGCTTGGATGTTGTGTTCCTAGCGTGGAAGTGAATCCCACCCCATCCGCTCTTTACTCTGAGTAAGGGGCTTGGGTGAGCAGTGAGCCAGCCTCGCCCTTATTGCAGGACTCAGTTTCTTCCAAGGTGTCCCCCAGCATCCAGCACCCACCACTGCCTCCTCCCATAGCAATGCCCTGCGGGGCCCCCACCCCCACTCCCAGGGCCGTACTGCAAGGATTGGCACAGTTGAGCTGAAAGTCACCCCGCCCCCTGCCCAGCCCCTGTGGGGGAGACACCCAGCGTCCCAGATGACTGGCATGCGTCCTAGCATGTGAGAGAAGTGACCCCCAAGTTGTCATTCCAGGAGAGGGTGTAGGAGGAACAGGTGTAACTGTGCCAGGGGCTTGGGCCAGGGCTCCGCCCTGCAGGCCTCGGTTGGTCCCCATGCTGGTGTGGACTTCCACCACCACCTTCTCATGTGCCCCCGGCAGGCTGGCCCCGCCCTGCCCCCTGAGGTCCAGGGCTCCCTGGGGCAAGGACTGGCTCCAGCAACGTGCTCCCTCAGAGGGATGGGGTCCCGAGTGGCCCCGTCTCGGACCTCAGCTCCTGCTACCCAGGCCCACACATTGTAGGGCCTGGTAGAGTCCCTCCAGGTGCGGTGGTCCTCTTGCCAGGACTGGGAGTGGCTGGACAGGGCACCGGCATGTTGTGTCGGGAGATGGGGCTCCGGAGAAGTCGGCTCTCCTTGGGTCCTGCCCGTGGTGGCTCTGAGCTGACTCCTCCCTGGACCCTAAGGCTGAGCCCGGGCCACAGGGCCAGTTTCGCAGCCCTTCCTGCTCTGTGGCCTATTTTTCACAGTCCCATCCCGGCATCATTCCCCGAACTGGGTGTGGGTGCAGGAGGCCCCACCCAGAGGCAGCGAGGCTGGGAAGCTGTGCGTCTGTCTGTGCACATTCCTGGGCTTGTCTAAGGGGCGGCTCAGCTTGGCCAGGGCACGGCCGACTGGGAGGCAGCCCCTGCCAGCTCCTGAGGAAACATGGCCCTCCACAGCGCCCTCTCCAGCCGCAGCCCTGTCTGAGTCCCAGTCTGATGATCAAGCTCCCATTTGTGGAGGCCTCTCTGTGCCCCAGAATTGGCTGTGTGGGGGTGCTGGCAGGCAGGCACTGAACCCCAGCACATCTCAGACCTGTCCTGGCCCCAACGATACAGCAGTGGCCAAAACAGACAAAACCCCTGTTCTCAGGGTGTTCCCATCCCTGTGACACAGCCAGATGGCCAGACAAATGAGCACAAGGTATTATGAGGAAGATGAGGTTAGCACTGAGGTGTGCAGAGGGGTCAGGGAGGTTGGGAAGTTGGAGGGGCAGACAGGGCGTCACCGAGGAGGCGACATGAGCCACTCCCTGAAGGAGGTGAGGAGACTGTCCCAGGCAGAGGCTCTGCGCTGGGCATATGCCTGATGTGAGGGAGGAGTCAGGGTGGGGGCAGGTCCTCGACGACCCCTCAGACATTGCCAGGCAGGAAGCCCGCCCGGCCCAGGGCTAGGCAGCATGTCCGGGCACATTTGGGCCTCCACGAAGTGACGTCAGGAGATCAGGGTCACGGCTCCCTTCCAAGCTCCATGTTCACAGGCGTCACATTGACTCAACAGGGGCTGTAGAGGGACTGGCAAACACATCAGGCATCCCCTCCCCCCTTTTTTAGAACCAGGTTAAACATTTACCAGCCAATAGAAATTCAGGAAGGTTTTTAAATATATATGTTTTTATTGATTTCAGAGAGGAATGGGGAGAGAGAGAGAGAGAGAGAGAGAGAGAGAGGGAGAGAAACATCAATGATGAGAGAGAATCATCGATCAGCTGCCTCCTGCACACCCCACACAGGGGATGGAGCCCAAAATCCAAGCATATTCCCAGACTGGGAATCAAACTGTGACCTCCTGGTTCATAGGTTGATGCTCAACCACTGAGCCACACCAGCTGGGCCAGAAGGGTTTTGAGTATTATCTCATTCAGACACCCAAAATACTGTGACCAACCAGACTTAGGGGCTGAATAACCAAAATAAGAGTACACAGCTTAGGAATCTCCTTTGAGTCCAAACATCACTGTCTCCACCACTAGTCTGTGTGACTCCACAACTCGCAGTGAGGCGGTGTGTGTGTGTGTGTGTGTGTGTGTGTGTGTGTGTGTGTGTGCATGTGGTGCGTGTGCGTGTGTGTGTACTGGAGCTCAGGCCTCCTCCCCTGAGCGGTGCTCCCTGCAGGACCTCCCGGGCCTGGAGAGCCAGCGAGAACACCTGGACCAGCCGTTCCTGAGCGTTTTCAAGAAGGGACGGCGCAGGGTGCCTGTGAGGAACCTGGGCAAGGTTGTGCACTATGCCAAGGTCCAACTGAGATTCCAGCATAGCCAGGTGGGGGCCGGGCTGGGTGGGGGTCTGGACCCAGCCTGCAGCCTGCCCCCCGCCGGTGCTCAGACAGCAGCCCTGCTCCCCCAGGATGTCAGCGACTGCTACCTGGAGCTGTTTCCTTCCCACCTCTACTTCCAGGCCCACGGTTCTGAGGGACTCACTTTCCAGGTGAGGGAAGTGGGCAGAGGAAGGAGGCTGGGGGGACAGGGAGGAAGCCCCTGAGGCGGTGGCCACGGCGCCTGGGGGTGCTCAGCCTCCGATCCCTCCGGGCTCTGGCAGGGGCTGTTACCACTGGTGGAGCTGAGCATCTGCCCGATGGAGGGCTCCAGAGAGCATGCCTTCCAGATCACAGGTGTGTGGGCACGAGCAGTCCCGCCCAGGAGGGTGAGAGGGTCAGGGCGTGTGGTAAGGGTGCCCCCAGGGCAGATGGGGAGCACCTGGCTCCCTCAGAGCGCCCTCTGGCCAGGCCCAAGGGCATTGGCAGGACCCTGAGTGTTGAGAGATCCTGACTTTTCTTCCAATGGGCACATGGCCGTGTGCCTGGCTGGGGGGAGTGCAGCAGGTCCTGGTTAGCGCCGTATTCTCCCGCCAACTGCAGCCCTGGGGTCTGCGGGAGGCCCCTGGGGAGGGCCCTCTCCTGGGGGTGCCGGCCCAGTCCCCCCTGCTCTCCACCCACAGGCCCACTGCCTGCCCCCCTTCTGGTGGTCTGCCCCAGCCAGGCCGAGCTGGGCCGCTGGCTCTACCACCTGGAAAAGCAGATGGCCCTTCTGAGAGGGCTGCAGCGCTGCCACTCAGCACCCCCGCAGGTCAGTACCGCGCACCCCAACCCCCTTTCCCAGCCCCCCTGCCTGCCTGCCCTGACCCCCGTTTCCCAGGGCCCCCCTGAGGACGAGCTCCCCTGGAGTCTGCAGCACAGGCTGACCCAGCTGCGGACCGCATGGGGGCGCCAAGTGGTGGGCAGCGCCATCTGCGCCTCAAGGGTCAAGCTGCAGCATCTGCCATCACAGGTGGGTGGGTAGGGGCACGGGCTAAGGGGTGAGGGGTAAGGGAGGGTGGAGGCAGCAGGTGGGGCCAGGCCCTTGCTGCACCCCACTCTGCCCTTGACCCCCCGCAGGAGCGATGGGACCGGATCCTGGTCCTGTACCCGACTTCCCTGGCCATTTTCTCGGAGGAAGCGGACGGGCTTTGCTTTAAGGTAGGTCCTCCCACTGTGACCCGCCCCAGGGAGGCACCTGTGTGTAGGGGTGGGAGGGGGCGGCAGCTCAGGAGGAACCTGTATTTCGGGGCCAGTTGGGACAGAGCATCCTGGCCCCACCTACCAGCCTGCTGCCCTGGTCAGTCAGGTCTCAGCTCTGATGTGAGCAAGAGGGGCCCTGCCCGGGCACCTGTGTCACCATGGAGGGTCCTTGGCCACATCACCTGGGGGTGACCATGGTCTTCAGTTGCCGAGAAGCACACATGGGGGCTTCAGTCCCCCCAACATCCCTCCCAGTCAGCGGTGATGGAGGGGACCCGTCCCCACGAGCATGCGTCTGTGTCTGCCATTGGTTGATGAGGTCCCCACCCAGAGGCCGGCGGGAGGCAGGGAGATGCCCCCGGGGCAGATGGGGAGCCCGGCTCCCTCAGGGCTGTTGGCCTTGACCTTGCCTCACCCGGCCTGGTATCCCCATCTCTGGAGGGAGAGGGGAGTGATGGGCCCAGGCAGAGCCCCAGGGTTACCCCCAGGCGAAGGCCCCACCTCCCTCACTGCCCCACAGGGGGAGCTTCCACTCAGCGCCATCCACATCAACCTGGAAGAGAAGGAGAAGCAGATCCGCTCCTTCCTGATCGAAGGTGGGCTGTGACCGGGCCTGGGAGGGAGGGTGCCCGCGGCTCCCGGCTCTGCCCTGGGCCTGGGGACGCTCACGGTGTCTGTGTGCCAGGCCCCCTCATCAATACCATCCGGGTGCTGTGCGCCAGCTACGAGGACTACAGCCACTGGCTGCTCTGCCTGCAGACCATCTCCCGCCGGGAGGGAGCGCCCCTGCTGCCTGGCCCCGAGGGCTTCCCGGGGCTGCGGGGGCCCCCCCAGGTGAGGGTCAGCAGGCCCTGGTGGGCAGTGATGACACAGAAGGGCAGAGGGTGGGGCTGGGCGTGGGTCAGTGGAGAGAGGGGTCCTGCCACATGGCTTACTACCCCCCACCCACTGCCAGGTCCTGGGCAGTGGCCGAGGCTCGCTCTCCTCAGATGGACAGACCAGCTGGGACTCGGGGTACCCAGCACCCCACTCTAACCGCACCAGCCGCTCCCTCCCCGAGTGCTCAGTTCCGTCCAGAGCTGGCTGCCCTGCCCAGCCTGCATCTGTGAGTGTCTGGGGGTAGGGGCAGGGGCCATGAGGTGAGCTTGTGATGTGGAGCCTGGGTCCCCATGGCACCCCGTCCCTCCTGGGGGAGGGGACTCAGAGGATTGTGTGGGAGAGGGCCCCGGGAACCTTCTGGAAGGTCGTGTTCCCCGCAGGACCAGGCCAACCCTGGTTGGACCAGCGTCAGTGGGCAGAAGGCAGAGCTAAGACGGGGCGGCAGCAGTCGGTCACCCAGGAGCAAGGCCCGGGGCGAGGGGCCTGGCCCGGCCACCCCGCTGCACCTGGACCTGACCAAGGTGGGCCCAGACACTGACCCAGCCCTGAGTTCGGCTCTCCTCTGCCCTGCACCTCCCTGGCCTCCGTCTCCTGGGCCCGAAGGTCCTGGAACCACCTAGGAGCCTCTCTCGAGGAGGGAGGACATGGGGTGGCCCGCTCCTGGAACTCTGTCTCTTCCGCCTCTTGCCTGCAGCTGACCAGGCCGAGCCTGGAGGGTGGCCCGGAGGCCTCAGACCACTCCCTGGAGACACCTCACTCCCCGCTGTACGCTGACCCCTACACACCACCTGCCACCTCCCACCACAAAGTCAGAGACGTCCGGGGCTTGGGTGAGGTCAGTGCCCTGCTGGGGACAGAAGGGCCAGATGTGCCCACAGCCTGCTGCTTGGAGTCTAGACCAGTGGTCGCCAACCTTTCGGACCTCACGGACCACCAGTGGTCCACGGGCCACCGGTTGGCGACAGCTGGTCTAGACTATGCTCCTCCCCCTGGGTCTGGGGTTGCCACCGCCTGAGGTTTAGAGGAAGCCTGAGGTCTGCTCAGGCCACGAGAGGCAAAAGGGGGTTGCGGGCAGGGGTCCCTCAACTCCGCCAGGCCCAGCCCAGGGCCTCAGTCACCCACCGACACTTCCCTGGCAGTTCCTCGCTGCGATGAAGAGCTCGCTTGGACCCGAACCCTCGAGCCCGTTCCCCTCCGTGCCCGTGTCTGTGCCTCTCTCCAACCCCAGCTCTGGAGTCTCCAGCCCCCACTTGCTCTCCAGAAAGGGAGCCCTGCAGCCCCGAGCCTCTCAGCGGCACCGGGGCTCCGTCAAGGGCCGTGGGCCCCGGCCCCCAGACTCTCCTCAGCTCGTGAGTAGCCGCCCCCACCTGGGCAGGGGTTCTGTGGGCCCTGGGGGACCCCCCGGGAGCAAGAGAGACAGAGCTGGATACTGGGGCAGTGGGCACTACGGGCAGCCGTGGCAGCTCATGGGCTGGTCTCCAAGTCCCTTCCCCAGGGCGTGACTCTCACACTTGTGTTTGGGGTTCCCAGATCTCCCCGCCCAGGGAAGTTTCGCCCGACCCCCCACTGCCTCCACCAGGTGAGTGAGAGGCCCTGCCTCCTTCCGGGGGGAGCTGGGGTGGCACTTCCTAAAGACACACACACCTCTGCCCTCCCACCAGATGGCGGACCCCCCAGGAGCTGTGACAAAATCTGGGACCAGGCTCCGTCTCCCTCCCGCCAGCAATGGCCCCGAGAAGCACCTGAGGCTGAGGGGGGGCTCACCCAGTGGATCTGAGCCGCTTCTCAGGCCCACCTGCCAGTGTCGACTCTGGGGGGTTCTCCAGCAAGGCCTGGGTCTTTCTTTGTGGGGCCTCCGGCCAACCACCCAATACCCAGTCAGGGTCTGACCCCAGGGGGTGGAGGGGGTCTCCAGAACCCTGAGCTTTCTAGGATCTGGAGGGGCTAGGAGGACAGCTTCTCCCCAGGATGCCCTGACCAGTGCCCTGGACCACAGATGAGGGCGCGATGCCCAGAGGGGCTGAGCCTTGGCCCCCAGGGAAAGAGTGAGGGAGAGGCTTGAGGGGCTTCACCTGGGAGTGGGAGAATGGAGCAGGGATGAAGGTGAAGGTCAGAGGGCTGAGGAAGTTGGGTTATGGAGAGTCAGAGTATGTGAGATCAGAGGTCATGAGGACCCGAGGTCAGCAAGGTCAGAGCTAGGAGGTTGCCCATGTGGGTGGGTGGCATTGCTCGGGAGAAAGGGACAAAAGACTAAAGAAGAAAGAAGAGAAGGAGATTTTATTTGTCTGTGTCAACGCGTTCTTCACTCACAGCCAGGAGGCCCTGTGGCCCCGGGACCTGTGCTCGCTGCCTGGCTGGATGCCCTTCCAGCACCCAGCTGGCCCCTGCCCACCCTTCTGCCCTCTCTTTGGCTCCTCTCAGCCCCGGGACAAGCCCAGTGTCCCATTTCTCAGCCTGACACCATGAAACTCTGCTTGGAACCTCGTCCAGGGCTCTCCCAAGGAGGGGCTCCAGGCTCTGCCCTGCAGACCCCTACCCCACAGGGGCCACTGGGGTCACCTTCCTGCAGCCCCTCCAGGTACCTGCTCCTTGTCTCGGGCAGCAGCCAGGAGACCTTGGCCACAAGCCCTTGGGTTCAGGGTTCAAACAGGCCAAGGAGGCCCTGCCAGCCCCACCCCGCCCCTGCCCAGTCTCCAGGTACTTGGACACCCTCTGATTTCCTGCTCCATCCCACCACTCACCCTCTCACTTGATAACCAGACCAAATACAAAGGCCCAGTTCCATTTGATTTTGGAGAAACCACAAGTAATTTCTTAGTATAAGCACTCTCACATACTGCCTGTCTGAACTTCCAGCTTTACTGGACACCCTGCTTTATTTGCTAATCTGGCCACCTTCCTAACCAGTTCCCTGCTGCACCCCAGCCACCCAACCTTCCCAGTCTCCCCTCCCAGGTGCGGGCACAGCCTGGGCTTCGGCCACTGGCCTGAGCCTCGGGTGGAGTCCAAAAAAGCCAGGACCGAGGACACTGGCTCCTTCTAGATGCTGCCGTGGAACACAAAGGTCAAAGGGCAAGGCCAGAGGGCAGCACCTCGGCCTGAGCATCTGTGGCCGTTTCCTGGTCCTGCGTCTTCCTGGGCTGAGTCTGGCTCCTAGGGGCTGGGGCTTCGGCGTCCCCGCCTCACCTGCCGGCGGAAGTAGCGGATGGCAGAGATGGTGCCGATGTTGGCCAGCAGGACTGCAAGGGAAGCAGGAGCTGCCTGGGTGCCGGCTCCCGGCCTGGTCACCACTTGCACCTGCACGGCAGGCCTCAAAGGGTGAGAGGAAGCCAGTGGGGTGAGCAGTGGGTCAGCAACGAGAGGAGCAAGGTCAGGGAAGAAATTTGTGTCCCCCAAGCACCCTGACCCCTGCTGGCCCCTCCACTTGACTTCTGGGCACCAGCCCCACTCCCCCCAGGGCCCCCAAACCTGTTTTCCAGGCGTCTGGGGTGTGCAGATCTGAGGTTCTCACAGCCCAGGTGGCAAAGGCTACAAACACCAGGCACATGTCCTTCTGGCTGAAGGTAAACGAGGTGAGGGGACCCCAGGACTCCCCTAGGAAAGGAAAGCACATTCTGAGCTCCAGCTGCTCCCCTTAGATACGTCTGTCCCGGGACATGTCTGTCTGGAGACACGTCTGTCCTGCACATGTCTGTCTGGAGACATGTCTATCCTGGACATGTCTGAGTCACATATTCCCCATGATGCCTCTGTCCCAAGACATAGGCAGTGTGTGGCACAGTTGAGTCAAGTCAACTTGGGCCAGTTGCCTCTGGGCACCACTTCCTGGTTCCTAAACTACCTTCCCGAAGGAATGTGAGACCACGTCCACTGAGTGCCCACTGCCCAGTGCCTGCCCTGCCGGAGGCCAGGGGCAAGGATGTCAAGTCATCTGGGCCTGAACTCAGGGTGACGGTCGGTACACAGCCAAACCCTTGAATGACCTGGGTTGCCCCACCTGGACTGTGTCCTGGGATGGCCAAGCACTGCTCCTTCCTTCCAAGATCCTCCTTGAGGCCTCTCCCTGGCCCAGACCAACCTCCTGGCATGCCCCCTCCCACCCCCGCCTTGGCCTTCTGGCTGACATCCCTGGACAGTGTGTTCCCAGGACCTGGACAGGCCATGGGGCCCACGAGACACGCACCTGCTTGCCTGAGCACCAGGTCGAGCTGCTCTGTGGCCGCTGGGCTGGGCTCCAGTGCAGGGCCAGGCTGCACCCCCTGGGTCCCCGGTGTGGGGGCCTCCCGGGCCTGCAGCTGGAGGAGGGCAGCCGGCCCCAGCACGTCCTCCAGCCCGTCCTCCCCAAGGAAGTGTTCATAGGCCTCGGGGAAGGAGATGGGCATGGGGTCTCCGGGCAGAGGGGCTGGCACAGGCTTGGCCTCTGGGGCTGGGGCCGGGGAGTGGCCCCCCTGGGGCCCAGACCTCTTGGCTCGGCTGTCCCGGAAGAAGAACTCACACACTTCTGGCCACTGCATTTGGGCCTCGCCATCCTCTGCCTCCTCAGCCTCTTCATCCACCTCCTCAATGGTGTCACAAAAAAAGAACTCGTAGGCCTCAGGGACGGTCACGGCAAAACAGCTCTTATACCCAGGCCCCCCCGAAGCAAAGGCGGCAGGGGGGGGCAGGTGCTTCAGGATCCGAGGCTGGGGAAGCCTGGGCCCAACCGCCACTGCGTCCCAAGCTCCAGGCCCCCCGCGGCCCCCTGCGGCCGTCCTGGGGGCTGAAGGCCAGGCTGTGGCTGGTGAGAGCGGGCGCGTGGCCTCTTCTGACCCCGGCTCCTCGGGGCTGGGCTCAGACACAGAGAACCGCACTTTCTTCTTCTTGCCTGGGACAGGTCCTGGGGGGGGCTCCCCCGAGGGGTGTCCAAGCGCACCTGCAGAGGACTCCCCTCTGGGCTTCTCTTGGCGCCCTCCTGAAGACACCACAGAGCCCAAATCCAACTTGGCCTGTGGGGCGCCCTTGGCCTCCATCGTGTCAGGCCCGGCCTGGGGAATGGAGGCCAGGGTGGGTGCACCCACATCAGACTCTGCCTTCGAGGCAGGTACGGATGAGTCCACCTGCGGCTTGACCTTTCTGCCCGGTGGGGTCAGGGCTACATCCAGTCTAGGCTCGCAGGCGGGTGTAGACGGAGCCGTGTCAGGATGAGGCTTGGAGGCGGGTGTAGATGGAGCCGTGTCAGGATAAGGTTCGCAGGTGGGTGTAGACGAAATTGTGTCAGGATGATGCTTGGAGGCGGGTGTAGACGGAGCTGTGTCAGGATGAGGCTTGGAGGCAGGTGTAGACGGAGCCGTGTCAGGATGAGGCTTGGAGGCGGGTGTAGACGGAGCCATGTCAGGATGAGGCTTGGAGGCGGGTGTAGACGGAGCCGTGTCAGGATGAGGCTTGGAGGCGGGTGTGGATGGACCCGTGTCAGGATGAGGCTTGGAGGCGGGTGTAGACGGAACTGTGTCAGGATGAGGTTCGCAGGTGGGTGTAGATGGAATTATGTCAGGATGAGGCTTGGAGGCAGGTGTAGACGGAGCTGTGTCAGGCTGAGGCTTGGAGGCGGCTTTAGACAGAGCTGTGTCAGGATGAGGTTCGCAGGTGGGTGTAGACGGAGCCGTGTCAGGATGAGGCTTGGAGGCAGGTGTAGACTGAACTGTGTCAGGATGAGGCTCACAGGTGGGTGTAGACGGAGTTGTATCAGGATGAGGCTTGGAGGTGGGTGTAGACAGAGCTGGGTCTGACTTAGCCATTGAGAAATCTGGACCAGGCTCTGGGGCAGGTGTGGCCACAGCGTGTGGCCCAGCTCCGGGGGTCATGCTGAGTGGGTCCGTACCTTGCTCAGTCGTGAGGACAGGTGTAGACAGATCCAGTCCCGGCCAGGCCACCTGCTCAGGGGCCCCTGCAGACTCCAGGCCCCGCTTGTCCTGCCCGGCTCCTGCAGTCAGCTCGGCTGGCCCAGCTGAGGGGCCCTTCCCCCTGGACCCAGCTGGGCTTCGGCCCTCCTTGGGCCTGGCCTCGGGGAGCAGCGGGGAGCCCAGCGGGGTTGTGGGAGCAGAGCCCGCGGCACTCGAGCGCCCACCCCCCTTGGCACCCGCAGCGCGCCTCTTCTTTCGGCTGGGGCTTCGGGGTGGGGCTCCAGGGCTGCTGGGGGGCCTCTGGGGCAGAGGGCTGCGGCCTGGGGACTCAGGGCTTGGAGGAGGCTCACCAGGGGGTCGAGGGGCAGGGTCCCGGGGGGCTGGCCCCTGCAGAAGCCTCTGCATCTCGTCTTTGGAAGGCACTGGCCCTTGGAGGGGCACGCTCTGGCCGGGAGAGGCGGCGCCCGAGCTGAGGGACGGCCGGGATTCTGACCGTGCTGACGTGCTGGGCATCTGCTGACCGGCCCCCAGGGCCAGGGCGGGCTCCTGCCAAGACCTGCTGACCAGCTGCTTCGTGGCCGCCCGGTCCTCCTCCTCGAAGCCAGGCCAGCCACTCCCCCCGAGCAGGGGCCGAGGCCCGGGGGGACTGCTGCCGCTGCTGTCCCCTTGGTCAATGTCACTGGACAGCAGCTCGTCCCCAGAGGCCAGGCTGGCCTGCAGGAGGCCACACTCCTCAGCGGTGGCTGAGAACTCAGCCCAGTCCTGGTCACTCAGCTGGACACTGTACTGGAAGTTCTCCATTTCGGTCAGCAGGGCGCGTGAGCAGCAGAGCCGGGGTCTTCACCCCCTGCCCGCCCACCAGCACCCCTCCGCCCTGGCTCAGCACTGGGCTGGCATCTCCGTCCTGAAGGCCAGCAGAGCAGGGTGCAGACGGCAGCTGGCTGCTTCCTCCAGGTCCAAATAGCTACAGCCCCACCGTCCCTGTTTCCAAATTGACCCCCCGTGGCAACTCTACGATATGTGGTCACATTCCTTCCACCAAACAGCGCTCTGGATCGGTGAGGGGCACGAAGAAGTAGGATCCTTGTGCGTGGATTTTCAACCCCAGAAGTGGCTTTCCTTCATGTCTCCAAGCATCTCCTGCTCAGCTGGGTCGGCCTTACCCTCCAACTTTCCTCTGGACAGGCCGACCTGACTGTGGGGAGCCCTGGCCTGTCCCAGCATGCCCCAGGTGGCATTTGGCCATGGGGGCGGGGCCACAATATCCAGCAGGTGACCAGCCTTGGGTGATGATGACCTTCCACTAGCCTTGGCTGGGACAGGCTGCTGGGCTTCCTCTGAGCGCACGCTGGTCACGCCGGTGCTGGCCAGAGGGCACGCGGGTCCCCAGGAGGAGCCTAGGGAGGAGTCCCCAGAACAGAAAGGAGCTCCTGCCCCCCTCGGTCATCCTTAGGGTCTGTGTCCCCGACCCAGACGTGCCCCCTCCCCTTGCCCCGTCTCAGTGACCCAAGGCGACCCTGGCTGGAGAGTCTCCAACCCCTCAACCCCTGTGGGCTGCCCTTCTGTCTCTGAGATGGAGTTGCCTGGACTCCAGGCACCGAGGCAGCTTCCTGACCCTGAACTTCGCCCTCCTCTCTAACTCTGGGGAAGGTCCCTGGGGGCTATCTACCTCGGGGACCCCTCAGGGTGGGAATAAGGGGCTGCTGGTGTCGTACCTGAGACCCTGCAGCAGCCAAGCAGCAGCGCTGGGCGTCCAAGCTGCCTATCCATGGCCTGGTGCTGGCTCGCCATGCAGCCCCACCCCCATAGCCAAAAATACCCATCCCAGGGTCACATGTCTCCTGCCAGCCAGCAGGGCCCAGGCCACAAATAGATGGCATTTGAGGGGCCTCCAGCTACGTGAGGGACACCTTCCTGGTCAGGTCGGACTCTGGCCAGAGAATGCTGACCAGCAATCACCACGTGGCCTCCTTTGCCTGGCTGAGGGCTGCTCCTTCTTCTTAAAGGGACCCCACTGCTGGGAGACCTTGCTCCGCCCCCCATTCCCCCACCCTCTGCCCCCACAAGGCCAGTCCAGGACAATGCCTGTGGGGAATGGAGGGGTTAGAGTGACACGGTGGGAAATGATGGATTCCAGAATGTTCCTCCAGGTCCTCTGGAGGTGATCCGTGCAGACCCCTCCCCGGCAGCACTGCCCATCCTGCTGGGAATGTGGGGGATGTGTGGAGTTGTTGAAGGCTCCCAGTGGAGGGCACCCCAAATGGGCATGGCCCCTGGGCCTCTGGAGAGGTCAGGAAGGAAAATGGGGTCACTCCTACCAGCATCACCCCACGTAGGCTCCTGGGGATGGGACCCCAAACGGGTGCAGGAAAGGGCATCAGATGCCACCACCCCAGGTGAACCAGTCCCCAGGAGGGGGGCGGGGTGACATGCCTCTGACATGGCTGGCGAGCAGCAGCTCCTGCCAGGACTCCCCTGAGCACTTTGCCAAACACTGTCCACCCTGAGGGACACCTTCCTGGTCGGGTCGGGGGTGCCAGGAGGACCCTCTTTCACAGTAGAGTTGGGTGCGGCTCAGAGAGGGTGAGCCACACAGCCAGCGAGTGGCAGAGTTGGGTCCCAAAGCCCCTGCTGTGGGCTGGGCTCCCGGCCATCCTGGGCTTGGGGCTGTGCTGCCTTTCCCTGGGCAGGTCATGGTGATGCATCGGCCTCCCCGCTGGGAGCACAGGAGGGAGCAGTGGTGTAGACAGCACATGGGCACACAGGGAAGTAAGACCATTCCCAACAGCCCCGCGTCATGGGAGGAAGCGAGAGCCGGGACGAAAATCCTGTGAGAGGCTGAGGGACGGGGCCCGGGGGCGGGGACAGCGGGGCCGAGCTTCGAGGGTGACAGTGGAGGCATCGCAAGGATGCGCCAGGATGGGCATTGAGTGTCGGCAAATGATTCCGCGTGACAGGTGTTCAGGAAGCGCTCCAGGGAACAAATGGCGAGCGAGCGCAAGGCATGGCCACCGCCAGACGCCACACGAGAAGGCTGTGTGTTCCTGGGCAGGTGAGCCTGGCCGGGGAAGGTCACCCTCCGAGCCTTTCCACGTCTGCACTCCTGTGTCTCCTTGGGGCTCCTTCCTAGTCATGCAGAGCTCTGCGCCAGGTCCAGGCGTGGGATTTCGCACACCAATGTCAGTGCAGCCTGACGCTGTCTGCCTGCCGTAGAGTCTCAGATCCCGGCTGGAGGGCTCTGTCCCACAAGGCTGCCCCCCTGGACTCCAGGCCCCCGGACATCTGTCTAACTTGGCACAAATCAGAGGTTCCCATGGCTGCTGCCCTTGGATTGGGCTCCTCAGCTGGAGTGGCTCTCAGAACTCAGGGAAACACCCGCATTTGCCAGCTGATTATGAATAGATGGGACAAGGGACACAGATGATCACGGGATGCAAGTGATGCGCTGGGCATGGCACGTGGAAGGGGCGGGGCTTCTGCGTCCTGGGTGCCACCAACCGGCAGCTGCCCTTCCCACTCACTCCAGCCCACCTGGCAGGGTCCTGCGCAGACTGTCTACCCGGGGTCGGTCATTCACTCTGGGTTCAGCCCTGTCCCCTCTCACGGGAATGCAGAGCTTGGTTTCTCTGGGGACCAGGCCTCACCCAGGAGCCCAGCAGAGCTGCTCACGGGACGAGATACTGCTGGTGCTCCTGCCATCCATGACATGACAAGGGTTTCGGGAGCTCGGTGCCAGGAACCGGGGCAGAGACCAATCTGTACAAATTGTGTTATCTCATGGTCATTTCCTTCGCTATTCCACGGTCACTGTCACGCTGGAGCTGGGGACTGGGGGCTGTGCCGTCAGTGCCCGCCAGGCGCTCACTCCGCAGCATATCCTGGGCTGGGGCTTGGGTTGTTTCCATTTGCAGCTAATAATCAACAGCGATGTGATGACCAGTCAGGAACATCCTTTTGGCAAACGTGTGTCCATGGTTTTGTAGAGTGCGTGGGTCAGAGGGCGCGGTGGGCCTGCCCAGCTGTCCTCCTGCGTGGTCCTGCATTCACCAGGGGCTAGACAGTCTGGGACGGTGTGCCCGCGCCTGCCGACCTCCAGGCTCACACCTCCTCGATAACAGTAAGGCTGCTGGCCATTCAAATCATCTCCTCAGGGCTTTTGCCGCTTTTCTAGGCCTTTTCCTTACTCATTTGTGGGAGCTTTCACACACTTTGCATAGGCATCTTATTAAATGTTTGCACTTTGATTATCTCTCTCTCTGTCTCACTTTTTCAGTCTCTTCACGGTGCCTTTGGATGAACAAATTTTTTTAAATTTTATTTTGGATGAACAGCAACTTAGATGGATAAAATTCAAATTTCAGCACAGTCCAAGTTGTCAACAGTTTCCTTGGTGGTGATCACTTTCCTGTTCCCTTGAGCTCCCTGCCTGCCCCAAAGCCTTGCAGGTGTGGGGAAGGTGACTTGTTCCCTTTGTAAGCCTCACTACCCTACCTCTCCCATCGGACCTGCGACCGAGCTGGTGCTGACGTCCCCCCAGGATGGTGGGTGATGGGGTGTCCTGTCACTTTTTGTTTCTTGTGGACACCCAGGGCCGGGTCTCACTCTGTGGCACACACGTATGTGGACCTGCATGTCCAGGCAAACACGGGTTCCCACCAGGGGAGGGCTCTTTGACAACCGCCCTGGCGGCCATGGAAGAAGAGAATACAGGGTCACAGGAGGCAGGGAGGCTGGCTCTGAGGCTCTGGGGAGTGCGGTGGGCGAGGTTGGAGGCCATGCAAGGAGGAGAAGGCCTTTTGAAAACCAGCTGTTGCTGGAGTTAATTACCACCCCATTCGGGGACCTGCTTGGCCCCGGGGAGGTCTGGCCGCAAGGAAAACAGGAGAGCTCTACAGCAGGTCATTGGGACACTGACCCAGCTCCTCCGTGGAGGCCTTGTCTCTGCCGAGACCAGCATCTGGGCGGGAGGGAGCGATTCTGTGGATGGAATGCACCGCCACAGTGGGAAGCAGACGTATCAGAAAGAGGCGGTGAACGGCAGCCTGCGCTACCCCTGGCGGCCACCAGAGGACACAAGACCCCCACGGGAAGCCAGCAGAGCTGCGGGGTGGAGGGGGGCGGGGGGAGGGCCTGGACACTTCTTGGGGTGCCACGCCCCGTTTTGAAGGTTTGTAGCCACTGTGAAACTGTAAATACCCCAAAACAAGAGCCAACTTTCAACGAGCAGCTATTCCATGCCGGGCACTCTTAAATGCTTTCCACAGATTACGGGCTTTTTACTTTAAAAATTGTAATCATGCCCTAACCGGTTTGGCTCAATGGATAGAGCGTTGGCCTTCGGACTCAAGGGTCCCAGGTTCGATTCCGGTCAAGGGCATGTACCTTGGTTGTGGGCACATCCCCGGTAGGGGGTGTGCAGGAGGCAGCTGATTGATGTTTTTCTCTCATCAATGTTTCTAACTCTCTATCCCTCTCCTTTCCTCTCTGTAAAAAAAATCAATAAAATATATTTTTAAAAAAATAAAAATAAAAATTGTAATCATTTTAATGAGGTATAATATATACACGACAAACTTCACATATTTAAAGTGTAAAATTCGCTGCGTTTTGGCCGGTATACACCCAGGAAGCCCTCACCTCAATCCAGAGAGTGAAGTGCCCATCATCCCTGAAGGTTCCTCTCCCTTGGAACCGCCTCCCGGCCCTGCTCCCCTGGGATGTGGTAGCTTAGAATTTTATGCAAATGAGTCAGGCCGTTTGTTTCCTCTCGTAAGGACAAGAAGACATGTCTGGTGTCTGTCACTCGGCATAATTATTTTGAGATTCATCCACACCAGTGTGTATATCAATAGGTCTTTTTAAAATTATTAATGTGGAGTGTTCCGTGTTGGCTACACAGTTGGTATTTCCGTTCACCCGCTGATGGACCTCTGGATTATCTCTGGTTTGGGACTAGTCTATATAAAGCTGTGTCTGGGTCTTGTGTAGACGTGGGCTTCCATTTCTCTTGGGTAAATACTACGTAAGGTGGGGTCACAGGACAAGAATACCCTTAACTTTCTAAGAAAGTGCTAGACTGTCTTCCAATATGATTAGTTGTCACTCCCAGCAACAGTGTGTGAGGCACAGCCTCGCCGACAGGCGTGGCCAGTCTTCTTCCGTCATCAATACACGTCCAGGTGCCTCACTGTGGCTTTAACCTGAACTTCCTTGATGACTAGTGATGCCGAGCACCCCTTCATGTTTAGTTTTGTTTCTGCCATAATCTTCTGTGCAATGACTCAGATCTCTTGCTCATTTTCTTAATTGGGTGAGTTCTTTTCTTATTGTTGACTCCTGAGAGATCTTTGAATCTTCTTCATCAGATGTGTGATTTGCAAATGTTTTCTGCTACTCTATGGCTTATCTTTTCGTTTTCTTAACAATATGAGGAGCAGAAGTTAAAAAAATTTATCGGGGCCCCAGCCAGCATGGCTCAATGGTTGAGCGTCAACCTATGAACCAGGAGGTCGACCCAGGTTGCAGGCTTGATCCCCAGTGTGGGGTGTGCAGGAGACAGCTGACTGATGATTCTCTCTCATCACTGATGTTTCTAACTCTCTCTCCCGTCCTCTATGAAATCAATAAAAATATATTTTTTTAAACCTATCCATTTTTCTTCCATGGATTGTTGTTGTTTTTTTGATGTCGTACCTAGGAAATCATTGCCTAACAAAAGGTCACAAAAATGTTTTAAGCTTTCTCCAGAAAGTTTTGTAGTTTTGGGTTTTGCATTCAGAACTATGATTTGTTTTGAGTTAATCTGTGCCTATGGTGTGAGGCATGGTTCCAGGTGATTTTATTTGCATATAGATGTCCAGTTGTTCCTGGTCCCATTGAAAACATGCCTCGTTCTCCAGGGAATTACCTTTGCACCTTTGTTGATGATCAACCAACTGCATAGGGAGGGGTGGGTCTACTTACAGAGTTCTAAGGGATAGTTTTCACTTTTAGTACTTTAAAGATGTTCCACCGTCTCCTCACATGCATTTTTCCAACAAGAAATCTGCCGTCATTTTATCTTTGTTCCTCTGTGTATAACGCCTCTTTTTTCTCTAGCAGCTCTTAGAACTTTCTCTCTATGGCTATTTTTGTAGGGAGGGGGTCAGCAGGTTTATCAATACATGATTCACACATCATACAATCCATCTATATAAAGTAAATGGTTTTTAGTTGTGCAGCCATTATTATAATCAAATTTAGAACATTTCCATCACTCCACAAGAGGCCCCACCCACCCCCATTCCCCTCAACCTCCCCCCAGCTCCAGGAAACCACTGATCTAGTTTCTGTCAATTCGAATGTTCTAAACACGTCAGGTAAAAGGGATCACACAATATGTGGTCTTTCGTGACAGGTTTCTTTCACTGAGCATAGTATTCTCGAGGTTCATCCATGTTGTATGTAGCATGTTTCGGTACTTCATACCTTTTTATTGTCAAATAACATTCATTTGCATGGCTATACACACTTATTTATCCATTCAGTTTGTCAGTTGACAGACATTTGGATTATTTTGACTTGGCTGTTATGAATAACTAGTAGCCCAGTGCACAAATTCATGCACATTGACAGGAAATTAATTAGAAGAAATATTTTAATATTGCTATTTGTCCTTTCTCTATAATAGAAGTATCAAGAGATGAAAGAAAATTAGTAAAATGTACATGAAAACAATATATAAATTGATTAATAAAATCCAATAATAACATGATATAACAACAAATATTTTCCATGAAAATTTTACTGTCAGAATCTTCATTCATCATTAATTTTTTTTAAATATGTCAGGTATTCTGGAAAATTTATATCATTTGGACAAACTTTGCCTTTGCTACAACATCGAGTAAATTTTCCATCAGATGGTTTTTCATCAGAGAAATTTAGGGGTAGGCAAAATTGACATGTAACAGTCATTCCACCACAACTGTGTTCGATAATTGCATCCTCATTTACCTCATTTTCGCTGTGAAGGCAGTTCCTACATTGTTGGTAGTACTTGTTGATGACTGTTCTTCAGACATATTCTGTCGATGACACTGGCTTCTTTCGGCTTCAGAGGTACGTTGTGGCAATAGTTGGCCTTCAGACATATTCTGTTGACAATTTCGGCTTCAGAATGTCAACAAAAACGTGACATCATTACCCAGTGCCCACAGACACCGTTTGCAGGCTGGGCTGGGCTGTGGGCCACATTTTGCACCATGGCAGCATCGGCTGCAATTTGGTGGGCTGTTGCTCCGGGGTGGTGGTGGGGCCTGTGTCCCACTTGGGGGAAGCTGAGTGTTGCTTTGTCAGTGCCAGGTCCTTGGTGCCGTTTCTCTGTGTGCGTCACAGCAACTCCTGCATTGAGTGTCTGCCCCCTGGTGGTCAGTGCATGTCATAGTGACCAGTCATTCCGCCATTAGGTCGATCTGCATATTAGGCTTTTATTATATAGGATACTGCACATGCTTTTCTGTGGACATTTGTTTTCATTTCTTGTGGGTCCAGGCCCAGGAATGGAATTGCTGGGGCACATGGTAATCCTACAGTTAATCTTTTGAGGAACTTCCCGACTTTTTCTAAAGTGGCTGCACCTAACCCATGGACACAGACAGTAGGATGGTGAAGGCCTGGGGTGGGGAGGGGACAGGCTGGAGGAGGTGGGGGCGGGGAGGGACATATATACTTTTAACAATAAAAAGATTTATTTCAAAAAATTAAGTGGCCCCAGAAAGAAACTCACTATAGACTGATTCATTTGCCTCTCAGCATAACTATTATTGCTTGTCTCATTTTCGGTTCCTATAAGTGTATTCCTAGCATCACATGAGCTCACTCATCTAGGGGAAAAGATGAACAACATAGACTGAAGAACAAGAACAGCATTGATCAGACTGTCAGACCTCAGAGGGAAGGTAGGGGAGGGTGGGGACAAGGGAGATAGATCAACCAAAGGACTTGTGTACTTGCATATGAGCCTAACCAGTGATCACGGACAACAGGGGGAGGGGGGCATGCGTGTGGGGGGGTTTGGGAAGGGAATGGGGGGGTTGATGACAAATATGTGATACCTTAATCAATAAAGTAATTTTAAAAAATTAAGTGGCTGCACCATTTTACTTAAAAATTTATTTATTTTTATTGATTTCAGAAAGGAAGGGAGAGGGAGAGAAACATCAATGATGAGAATCATCTATCGGCTGCCTCCTGCATGCCCCACACTGGGGACCGAGCCCACAACCCAGGCATGTGCCCAGACCAGGAATCAAACCATGACCTCCTAGTTCATAGTTGATGCTCAACCACTGAGCCACACTGGTCAGGCCCATTTTACATTCTTACCAAAAACATATAAATGTTTCAATTTCTCCACAAGCTCCTAACATTTATTACTGTCTCTTTAATTATAGTGATCTTAGAGTGAAGCGGCATCTCTTCGTGGTTTGGATTTAAATTTCCCTGATGGCCAATGATGCTGAGCACCTTTTCATGCGCTATTTATTGTCTATTCAGATTCTTCATGCATTTTTAAAGTTGGATTTTTAATCTTTTTTTATTATTGAGTTGAGTTATTTATATATTCTAAAGACAAGTCCCTTGTCAATGTTTTGCAAATATTGTCACCCATTCTGTGTCTTTTTGCTTGTTTGCTAATGTCCTTTGAAGTACAAAGCATTTTAACTTGTATGAAGTCTACTTTGAATATATATTTTAATGATAGTTTGATTTTTAGAGAGAGGGAGAAGAGAGAAACATCAATGTGAGAGCACAACATTGATCGGCTGCCTCCTGCATGCCCCCTACTTGGGATCCAGCCCGCAACCCAGGCATGTGCCATGACCGGAAATCGAACCAGCAACCTCTCGGTGCACGGGATGCCACCCAAATCATGAAGATTTGCTCCTGGTCCCCATAGAACAGCCTGGCCAAGGTCTGTGTAACACTTTCCTGACCTGGGTTGGCAAGGAGAGCCCACGTCCAGGGTGCTGAAGTGCCTGGGGCCTTGAAAGACAGTAAGAGGGTCAGGAGTTGGAAGTGCTCAGGCTGGAGCCAGCCAGCCCCTGGGCAGGGATTTTTGGCTCAGACTGTGGCCGGCACAGAAGTTGGGGGGTGGGCATGGGAGCCAGGAGAAGACAATGGTGCCTCCCCACACTTGGGGCTGCTGGGCCCTTCCCCTCACTGTGCTGGGACAAGGCAAGGAGGGATGCTGGGGGAGCCCCACCCCCAGGGTAAGGATGGGAGGGCTGGAGGTGGGAAGCTATTGCTGCTCAGGTATCTGCACCTCCCTTACTGTGAGGGCAGAGGGTGATGTGGGCCAAGCACAGGGCTTCAAGCTTCCAGCACTGACCCATTCTACTGAGCCAGCACGCCCGCGCAGATATCAGTGTCCCTCAGTCGAAGCAAGCCCAAAGCCACCAGGTGGCCAGGTGAGTGTCAGGGTCAGGTGGGCACCAGGAGGTGACACCTTTGAGGTGGCAGCAGCCAGGCGCTTTTTGGTAACCCTGGCTACCAGGCTGCAGAAGGGTCATTGTGGCCTGGGCATGTTTGTGGCTGTGCTATCCTTATTTGAAGCCTGGGGCCTGTGCACCCTCAACCCCTGCTCCAATCGAGGATGCTCCACCAGTTACTGCCACAGAAATGCCCCAGCCCTGCCTGGATGCCACTGGGGTGGCATGAGCTGTGGCTGCTCAGCACCCACATGGCAGGGGCTGCACCCACCATTGGGGCTCACTGGGAACCTGCTTCCAGATCAAAGTCAGGCCAAGCCCCACTGCTCGTCAGCTCAGCTGCAGGGCTGTATCTATTCCCACTGCCACCCCAGTCCTCCCCCACAGTCCCATCCTTGCAAGGGCTCAGCAGGGGTCATCCCTGGGTGGCCGTGGGCATATGTGTTTATTGCTATCGTTATTTATATTTATCTTAGATTTTATATAAAATTTCTTATTTAGCGTAACCGATTAACCTAAAACTTGGCAGCTTGAAACAACCAGCATTCATTCTCCATTCAGTGTCTGAAGGCCAGGAGTCCAGGAGTGGCTCTGGGGTTCTGGCTCAGGGACTCCAGGAGCAGCCCTGACTGTTGCTGCAACTGGGGCTTGTCTGAGGGCCGGACGGTGCCAGAGGACCTGCTACTGAGCCGACTGTCATGGCGGTGACCGCAGGTCTCAAGGCCACTCTGGGTTGCCTTCTTCATGGCAAAGCACAGCTGGTCTCCCCAGAGTGAACATTGTCAGACAGACAGAGAGCAGGCAGCACTTGCAACCTTGTCTTGAAGAGACAGTCAGTCACTTCTGCGGGAGCTGAATACCAGGAGGGGTCACGGGGGCCTCGGGGAGACTGCAAGCCCAGGGTCGATTCTTTGCCCAACAAGGGTGCATCCCAGGAGGGGTGTACCCCCAGGGCTCCAGGGAGCAGAGATGGACAGCCCAGCCCAGCCCAGCTTTGGGGAGCAAGTGTCCCCATGGAGGGGAGGAAGTTGCTGGTGCCTGGAGAGAATCGGGCACCACAGTGGGGGCTGCCCCAGCCTGTCCCCCACGGCAAATTTCCTGGACTGGTTCTTCCTCCTGAGCTCATACCTATGATTTGCTGTCATTGTCTGGTCCCCAAGCCCTGGCCCTACAGGCAGACAGACATAGGCAAAGGGACCGACAGGCACCAACACCCAGAGCAGGCGGATCGGCTGACAACGCACATTAACTCGGCAAACATTTATTGACCCATGGCCCTTGCAGGAACCAGCTGGAAGGAGGCCAAAGACACTGGAGAACAAGACACTGCCTGCCATGGAGGGAAGTGACTAAGCACATACCCGCCCCCCAGGAGGGAGTTCTGGTCCCTCCCTGCCCCTCCACAGGCCAGGCCTGAGAAGGTGTTTCATCACTACTTAGCAGGAAGTGGCTGCAAGATGAAAACCAAGATAAAAATAGCTGGTGGGGGGTGAGGGGATCAGGGAATGACCCAGATCCCATCAGAGGCCAGGGGAGATGCAGGAAGTTGAGGGGAAGAGACCCCAGTGGGGACAGCACTCCACGGTTTGGGCTCCAGCTCCCACCACAGGGTTGGCCCCAGCTCTCCACTGGCCTGGGCAGTTGTCCAGGCTGGCGGGGGGGATGGGGGGGAGTGCTTCCTTCCACAGCTGGAGTCTAGGCTGCTGTTCCAGAGCCAGCTGCCCTCAGTTGCCGGAAAGCTACAGCCTGAGGAGGGCCTGGGACAGCCCCTTGGTGCTGCCCTCTGCCCAGGCCCTCACCGTGGGGCTGCCTCAGCTCCGTCTGCTTCTCAGACCTCCCTAACCGAACTAGGATGACGACCCTCCCCAAACCTCCTGGCTCCAGCTTTCATGCAAATTAATCCATTAGGTCAGTGTGGACTGAGTGGTTCCAAGTGTGGGGCTCAGCTCTGAGCAGGCCCTGACTCTTCCCCTACCCACTGAGGCTGCACACCCCACACCCCCAGGCCTTCCCCTCCCTGAGCTCCCCTCCCCCAGTACAGACCCTCTGCAACCCTCCTGCTCAGGAGGGCCTCCCAGGCCTACTGAGTGTGTGTGTCCACACCGCTGCCACCATCCTAAGCCACTGACCCAGGCCCTGACGCTCAGGGACACGTGCGCAAGGCGCCAGAGAGCAGGGAAGACTGGCCTGGTGAGGACTTGGAGATTCCCCGCCAGGAGGGCAGACGTGGGAGCCTTGAAGGAGGGGCAGGCCAGCCTCAGGCAGAGACTCACCCTCCTCCTCCGGGATAGGCCCTGGCCGGGCAGGCGGCAGGCAGGCAACAATCTGAACTGCGGTTGGGAAATTAATCTTGGCTCCGCCTCAGGCGCTTCCAGTCCAGGCTGTGTACCTGGGACCACCCCGTCATTGCACCGGGAGCGCAGGCCCCGGCAGACTCCTGGCCCAGTGTTCAACGCCACCTGGCGTCGCAGTCTTGTATTGCAGCGCTGACACACGCAGAGGCTCAGGACGGACGCTTACGCAGAATGAACCCCCAGTCCTTTCTCACTGTCGGGGAGGGGGGTGGTCCCAGGGCAAGGCCAGGCACTCAGCAGGACTGGACTTTGGTGGGAGCGCACCCTCTGAGCCCCGGACTAAGTGCTTGTGCCAGCCTCACTCCAGTTCCCTGCCCGGGGCACTCTGATGCCCTCTCCTGCTGGTCCCCAGTGCTGGGGAGACTGGCCTAGGGCACGGTTCACGGAGGAGGGGACAGACGGTAAACGTGAGAACAAAGCAGGAGGTGGACCAGGCGCCTTAAAAATATTGCCCAGTGACGCTGGACTGGCGCTTCCCAACAATGGGGTGTATTCTGGAAAACGTGGTGACTGTCGCCTTCTGCCTGAGCCTCCTGCAGACCTCACACCCCCCTCCCACTTCAAGGTGGATCGCTGGCTCCTGCCCGGGTGCGGGCAAACGCGACGCCTGGGCGGACCCTAGAGGGGGCGCACCTGTCAGGAGGGCGGGGCCTGGGGAAGGGGGCGGAACCCGCACGGAGCTTGGCGGCTCCGCCGCCGCCGCTGAGCGCTGATGCCACACGCGCTACCAGACTAGATCCTTCCCGGAAAAGACAGAAACAAACACAAAACTCTCATTGCAGCCGCTGGAAATAAATATTCCTCATTACAGTCTCAGCAAAGGCCGCGGGTCTGGATCGGGGCGGCCTCACCGCAGCCAAGGCCTCCAGGGCGCACTGCGGCCCTGCAGCCCCGCCGAGGGGGCGGCGGGGGGCGCACGGGTCAGGCCCTGCAGGAGCAGCGGCGCGAAGGCCGTTTCAGGGCGCAGCGGGGGGAAGGGGCCGTCGAAACCCGGCAGCGGCTGGCGGCCCACGTAGACCTCTGGCGTGGGACCTTCCGTAGCGGGGGCCGGGGGCGCCGAGCGGCTCGGCGGACCCAGCTGGCCCAGGCAGGCCGCCAGGTGGCCGAGCAGGCGGGAGCGCACGTCGGCCGGGATGTCCTCGCAGGCGGCCAGGAAGCGGTGCACCTCGGCCAGGCACTCGCTGAAGCCGGCGCGGTACTTGCTCAGGACGGCGGAGTCGGCGCCCAGCGCGGCTGGAGGCAGCGGGGACAGGTGGTGGGTTCGCCGTGGCGGTCCCGCGCACCGCCCCCTCCCTCTCGCCACCGTGTCTCACCTGCCCCTGGCCCGCGCCGAAGGCTCCGCAGGTGCCTCACGGTCATCTCCAGGATGTCCGCCTTCTCCAGCTTCGAGTGGCGGGCGCTCTGGGGGCGGAGCCGGTGTGAGCGGCTGCAGCCAGCAGTGCCCCCGACTCAGGCTCCGCGCCTCGGTCCCTCGATCTCGCTCCGCCCCGACTTACCTCTTTCCTGAGCGCGTCCAGGAGGAGGGTCTTGAGCTGAGCGAGGCTCTCGTTGATTCGCGCTCGGCGCCGCTTCTCCATGACCGGCTTGGAGGACTGCAGGTCGGGCCGTGGGCCGTGGCTGAGTCCCGCGTCCATCCGTCCCCCCATGCGCCTCCCGCCCAGGCCCGACCCGGTCCCACCTTCCGGTGCGCGGCCGCACTCCGGAGTCGGTTGGGGGTTCGGCTGGCGCTGGCGAGCGCGACTGCCCGCGGCGAGGTTCTCGGCTTCCCCGGCGTGTCCGCCGGCATGGTGAGCCCTGCGCCCCGGTGCCGGCGGGCGCGGCGCCCCGAGTCCGGGTCCTACAGGCTCCAGGCCCGCGCGCGGACGCTTCCCGGCTATTTAAGGAAGCGCCCCCCGCGGGTGTGTGAACCCCGCTCCGCTCTCTTTCCCACACTTGCGTCAGCCAATGAGCGGCCGCTCCGCCCTCCCGCCCGCCCCGCCGGCCGCTGGGCCACCGCCCCCCGGCTGCCCGCGGCAACTGTCCGTCACGCGTCGGCTCCCGGCCCGCCGACCCGCGGGGGACAAAGGGGAGGGAGCTGGGCCTCATCCCGCGCCCGCCTCCGGCCCCGCCTCCGGCCCCGGCGGGAAACCGCCGTGCCGCCCCCTGCGAGCGGCGCTCGGGCAGGAGGCCCCCTGGGCGCCGGGCTGTGGACCCGGGCGGAGTCGCGAGGCCCGCCTTCCCCTGAGCGGGAAGTCTGAAAGGGAAATTCTCGAGGGGAACCGAGTCCGGGGGGGAGGACGAACCTCGACCAACACCCCCCTTCCTTCTCCGCCATCCCGGTCCCGCCGGGCCTGGAGCCTCCGCACAGCCGGGCATCGCCCTGCCGCGTCTCAGCCCCCTGGATGCCGCCGCCTGCAGCGCCCACGAATGACCCGTGACACGTGGGCGTGGGAGCCAGCCACTGGGCAGGAGAGAGGGCGCTGGCAAAGGTCATACAGTCAGGGTGGCATCACAGCACAATTAAATGATGGCACAAGACCAATGAGGGTGAAGCCGCGGGCAGGTAGAGGGACGTCACCAGTCAGATAGGATGACGTCATCAGACAGACCGTAAACCTGTCCCAGGTGAGGCTGGTGAGGTCCCCAGATAATCAGAGATGATTGTCTCAGGGTGAAGGTAGGTGATGACGCGAGCCAATGGGGTGACTCATGGGGCTGGTGATGTCACCCCCTAGGTTTCAGGACATCAGGGTCAGCCCCACCAGCAACGTGGAGGGACAATAGCTAAGGTTTTGTTTATTTTAAAGAGGCAAAGTGAGGGAAACAGGGCTATGCTTACTTTCTTTTCTAAAAATATTGATTTCAGAGAGGAAGAGAGACACAGAAATATCAATGATGAGAGAGAATCATGGATCGGCTGCCTCCTGCAGGTCCCACACCTGGGATCGAGCCCGCAACCCAGGGCATGACCGGGATGGAAACCCGGGCCCTTCAGTCTGCAGGGGACGCTCTATCCGCTGAGCACAGCCGGCCAGGGCTGGGCTGGGCCTAATGTCGTGTTTGACGTTGTTTTCATTTTGAATTGTGTGGCAGGAGCGCTACAGTCCTGAGTCCTCGGGGTCTCCGGCCCGTTGCCCACGTTTTCCAAGGCCCACGAGTCGGCCTGGCCTTGGAACTTCTAACCGGTGGGAGGCAGGCGGACAAACAATCACTGCTCGGCTGTAAGACGGACATGGGGGCGGGGGCTGCTGGGGAGTGGAGGCCCTTCTTCCGCCGGTGGTCGGGGTCTTCAGGGAAGTAGGCGGCAAGCAAGGCTGCGTGGAGGGCTGGCCGCGGAATCAGAGGGATGGGGAGGGGCCGCGGGGGCTTCCGGCCCCAGAGGGAAGAGGGGCGGCCTCGAGGGGCTTTTCTGACCCAGAGAGAGAGCCCACTGTCTGCGCCCAAGGGTCACCTCGCCTGCTGGGAGCCTACCTAGTGGTGGCGTCCACGGAGGCCCTGCCCCAACACCGCCCGGGATCCATCAGGCCCTGGTGCAAAGCAAAGCAAAGCCCCGCTGGCCTCCGGGAAGCCTTCCAGTATCCTGGAGCCACGCCGGCCCCTCGGAGGTCAGTCTGGGGCGCCAGGCGTGGCGGGAGGCGCTCAGATCCTCCTTGCCACACACGTGCCTACACGGGTGTGCGGGTGCGGGCCTCCGGACTGGCCTCAGGCCGAGCTGCCGCTCACCAAGGTGAGGCCGCCCCCACCCCCACCCCCACCTTCTACTGCCCCAGAGGAGCCAGTGGAGCTAGGCAGGAGGCGCTGGGAAGACAGGGGGACAGAGATCCGCGGAGGGGACCTGCCCACCCAGAACCGCCTGGCAGCGCTGATGGTTCCACTGCCTGCTCGGACTAGTCCTGCTGGCCAGGAGGTCTCCCAGACCTGGAGCCCCCACTGGACCCCCAGGGGCCACCTGGACCTTCTCCTTCTAGGCGTCTTGGGGAGAAGCTGGGGACCCGCACTTCCTGGGGGGGAAAGGGGGCGCTGGGACCAGTCTAGGGGGTTCTGGACCACCCCAGCCGCCCACAGAGACCAGATAGGCAGTCAGTTCAGACGGAAAAAACTGGCCTGGGAGCCCTGTTCTTGACCTTCCTTTCCCTTGGAGTTGTCAGCTGGGCTCACTCGCCCCGTACCTGTTTCCTCGCCTATGCAATAGGTTATCTTTCTATTTTTCCCGGCGTCATTGGGGAGATGACTGAGATCCTACTTTGGAAGCATCCAGAACATAGAACTGGACACATGTCAGCGACAGCTGTTAGTGCCCAGGAGGCAGGCAAGAGAATGGGACAGGTTTTCAGGTCCTCCTGGGGAGACTGAGGCAGGGAGGTGCTGCCTAGACCCTTTCCAGAGAGGGAGGGGTGCCTCCCACCCAGGGTCTCCTCAGGCCTGTGACTTGAAGGAGGTGCAGGAAGTGAGCCGCCTGTATCTTGGGGGGTGGGGTGAGGTGCAGGGGACATTCCAGAAAGACGGACAGGCAGTGCCAGGAACTGGGGCACGAGCGAGCCAAGTGCCAGAGGAAAGGAGATGAGAAGGAGCCAGAATGGCCAGTGTTCCTGTGTGTGGCCAGCACCCCTGTGTGTGGCCAGCTTATCACTCCGGGGCCGTGGGGGGAGGGATAGAAGCAGGACTACTAGGCTGTACCTGCAGTAGCCCAGGTGAGAGGAGATGGTGCCCTGGGCCAAGTGTGCAGGGGTCAGTGGCGAGGACTGAGAGGTACTTGGGAAGGCGTTTGGTTGCTGCTGTTGTTACATATATGAAGGGCTTCAAAATACAATCTATATATATAAAAGCCTAAGCAACCGAACTATCAAACGACTGGTCAACCAGTTGCTATGAGGCGTACTGACCACCAGGGGGCAGACGCTCAATGCAGGAGCTGCCCCTGGTGGTCAATGCACTCCCACAGCCAACCTCCCAAGGCCCGCCAACCTCCCACAGTCTCCCCCCCCCCCCCCCCCCCCCCCCCGGCTTCCCCCGCGGCCTGATCCAGGCCGAGGGACTCCACCTGTGCACGAATTCATGCACCGGGCCTCTAGTCAAGAATATGAAAAGTTACCTATGCTATTTTAAAGGTTTAAGGAAGTTTAAGTTCGTTTGTAAATAAGCCCCAATATTAACCAAAGGCCCCTTTATAAAAGACTGTTGTGATTTCATAAATAGAATATTAAGGTTTGGGACCAGAACTTAACTATTTTGTGGCCATGTTGTTAGGTACAATCTAATATATTTTTTTAATGTACTTTTATTGATTTCAGAGAGGAAGGGAGAGAGAGAGAGAAACATCAATGATGAGAGAGAATCATTGATCGGCTGCCTCCTGCACATCCCACACTGGGGATCGAGTCTGCAACCCAGCCGTGTGCCCTGACTGACTGGAATGGTGACCTCCTGGTTCATAGGTCAACACTCAACCACTGAGCCCTGCCGGCTGGGCCACATTTATTTCCTTTTAGCTAATATTTGTATGACATGTCTCTTTTCATCCCCTTTTAAATTTCCTGTATCTTTTATATCTCAGATGATTCTTGCCTTCTGTAAACCACATACAATCAGATTATTTTTAATCATGGTCATTTAGTCCCCCTGATTTCAGCCCTCTGGCCTGTAGCACTGTGAGGGCATACATTTCTGTTGTTTTAAGCCACGGGTTTGTGGTGATTTGAAACATGTGCTCCCACAGGTTCTGTCACGTCGCCTCTGTGGTTTTCAGGTCCTCCTGATGAAAGCAGGAAGACATCAGGTCACATGGGACAAAGGAACTAAAAGTACCCGTATGTCACGTATTAAGAAATCAGCAGGGCATGAGGTGAGGGGTGGCGGGTGGGGGGCAATGAGGTGATAAGGACACATATGTAATACCTTATTCAATAAAGAAAAAAAAGGAAGAAATCAGCAGACATATAAAGCATGTTTAAGAATGGTCATCGGGGGAGGTTGGGGCGTTTTAACTCTCTGTGTATTCTTTTTATTGTTTCAAAAAATGTTTGTGGCTTTCTTTTTTGTTTGTTTTTCCTCTTTGTGGTGTTTTTTTTTTAATATATATATATAACACCAATATTATTTATGCAAGGAATGGGTCAAGATATAAACTTAAAATAATTTTTAAAGTTTTCAAAAATCATTTTTGTGCGTGTTAACAATTTTGGTGCCTTATCAGAGTTTTGGGGGGTGGAGGGGAGGAATGGTCAAGATTTATATTCAGCCCAGCCGGTGTGGCTCAGCGGTTGAATGTCGACCCAGGAACCAAGTCACTAGTTGATTTTCGTCAGGTTGCGGGCTTGATCCCCAGTAGGGGGTGTGCAGGAGGCTGCCGATCAATGATGTTCCTCTCTCATCAATGTTTCTGTTTCTCTATCCCTCTCCCTTCCTCTCTCTCTACAAATCAATAAAAAACGTATTTAAAGATTCATATTCAAAACATTTTCTCTTTGCCACTCTTTGACTTTTTGTTGTTGTAACCCTCACTAGAGGGTATATTTTTCATTGATTCAAAAGAGAGAGAAATGGAGAGGGGAAAGGGGGAGAGAGAGAGAAAGGAACATGGATTGGTTGCCTCCAGTACTCACCCTGACCCAGGATCAAACCCAAAACCTGGGTATGTGCCCTGTCTGGGAGTTAAACCAGACCCTTTGGTGCACAGGATGCCGCTCTGACCAACTGAGACACCAACCAGGCCTGTTTAACTCTTTGAGGAATGTCTGTTTTCCACAGTGGCTGCGCCATTTCACATTCTCATCAGCAATGTATGAAAGTTCCAGTTTCTCCATCCTCATTAGCACTTGTTCTGTTATTAAGAGGCCCAATGCACAAAATTCGTGCAAGAGTGGGCCTTCCTTCCCCTGGCTGGCAGCTGGCAGCACCGGCTTCCCTCTGGCACCCGGGACCTGGGCTTCCCTCGCAGCCCCAGCTTCGCCTGGAAGGATGTCTGGTCTAATTAGCATATTACGCTTTTATTATTATAGATTATTATTATTTATAGTCATGCTAGTGGGTGTGACATATCTCGTTGTGGCTTTAACTAGCATTTCCCTAATGCCCAATGATATTGAGCATATTTTCAAGAGGCTGTGCCCATTTGTATATTTTCTATGGCGACATGCTGTTCAAGTCCTTTGACCAATTTTTAATTGAGTAATATTTTTGTTGTTGAGTTGTAAGATTTATTTTTATATTATGGATACTAGACCCTTATCTGACATACGATTTGCAAATATTTTCTCCCATTTTTGTGGGTAGTCTTTTCACTTTCGCAGTAATGTCCACGAGTTCATTTTTGTAGAAAATAAAAGATACATCTCTTTCATTAAAAAAAAAAAATCTGAACAAATATTGGTGACCATCCCTGGGTAGTTTGGGTTGTCACTATTTTGTTATTTCTGAATTAACTGTGACAAGATTTTCCAAGTTTGTTACTTTCGAAAGTTGGTAAATGGAAAGTGAAACTTTCCCATCATCACTTCATGTTGTTATGGCTTTTGTTGAAGTGCAGGTCATTTGGGGGGGCGGGGGTTTGGAATGCACACTCCGGGGGAGGAGGCACACAGGGTGTCCCACCCTGGGCGCCGCGGGCGGGTGGGAAGTCCCTCCAAGGATTCCTTACTGTTCTCCTTGGGCTCAGTTTCTGCCACTGGCTCCCAGGCTCGCCTTTGGGAAACGAAAACTGAAACTGAAGCTGAATCGGTGGCTGGTGAGGCTGCTCCCAGACACGCCCCCTGACGTGTGAGGCTCAGGCTCAGAAAAGGGGTGAGCCCTCAGCGCCTGCCGGAGAAGGAGCTGGAGCTGAGACAGTGAACTCATCATCCTCCTCATCGTCGTCACGGCCTGGGAAGGACCTGGCATCAGAGCCCACAGCCATGGTGAGGCGGGTAACAGGCTGGACAGGTGGGCTGGGCACCACTCCATTACCCTCTCCCTCCCTGTGTGCCAGGCAAACAGAGCTGCGCCAAGCTCCCAGGTTCCTAAGTGGACACCAGGGCTCCTCCTGACACCAGGGTCTGGGCCTTGGAAGGTGGGTTCTGCCCAGTGGCTGCTTCTAGGTCCCTTGGGGGACAGCTTAACTAGTGAAGCGAGACCAAGTAGATGGTCACGGGAGGCTGGCTGTTCCTCTAGAAATGCCCCCTTGTGCTTCTGTCTCCTGCACTTGAGGTCTCTCCTGGTGGGTGGAGAGGACACAGAGGAGGGAGCAGGGTCCAGGGCCCTAGGAGCTTGCCCTGCGACCAAGGTCTTGCGTGTAGTGGTACCAGGGTCTCTGAGCTCCGTGTGATGCCCACAGGGCGGGTACCTGAGGGTGAAGATGCTGAGCAAGGAGTTCCGGGTGCCCATGAGGGACTCCATGCTGTTGTCGGAACTGAAGCAGCTGATCACCCAGGAGATCCAAGTGCCCGCCTTCCAGCAGCGCCTGGTGGTCCAGGCAAGCAGTAAAGTGCTGCAGGACGGGGTTCCCCTGGCCCACCAGGGCCTGCGCTCCGGCAGCGAGGTCGTGCTGGTGGTGCAGAGCTGCGACAAGCCCCTGAGCATCCTGGTGAGGAACGAGAGGGGCCACACCAGCGCCTACGAGGTCCTGCTGACGCAGAAGGTGGCCGAACTCAAGCAGCAGGTGGCTGACCGGGAGAGCACGAAGGTCGACCAGTTCTGGCTGAATTTCCAGGGGAAGCCCCTGGATGATGAGCAGCAGCTGGGGGAGTACGACCTCACACCCCACTGCACTGTGCAGATGAATCTGCGCCTTCGGGGGGGCAAGGAGGGGCCAGGAGGACAGCGCTAAGAGCCACCACCAGCAAGTCCCTGGCCAAGGGGGCCCATAATAAACGTTGATGCAAAGCTAACTGGCTGCCTCTGCATCTTCCCTCACTCCTGCCCTGTCACTCTCGCTTCCGCTGATGAACCCTGGGGGAGAGGTGGAGGAGGAGGAAGGCAAGCAGACCCAGGGTCCCTGGGTGGTCACAGCCCAGAGCCGAGTAGGATCAACTAGTAACAACGCTCTCCCACACCCCCACCCTGCAGAAAGACTGGAGGTGTGTTCCCACACCTTCGGGAAATTAACTTCTAGAGAAAGAAAAAGGCCTCACTGGGGTCCATCCCTGGCCCAGGTGAAGCATGGTCAGGCCCTTGCACAACTGGCCCCACCCAACATCTGGGTCAGCAGACAGCATGGGGGGGGGGGAGGCCAGGTCAGACCCCAAAGGCCACAAGGCGATGTCCCCACTGGGATCAGCACCCCTGGAAGCGGTGAGGGAGGGGAGTCCTAGGGCCTGCCTGGGTAAGCTGGGAGGTGGGGCTCCGGGCCTCTCTGTCCTCCGGGACCCACTAGCCCACCCTGTCCAGTCTGCATTGGTCTGGAAGGGGTGTGGACAGGGCCTGAACATACACGTCACCACTGGTGACTTGCTGAGTGGAGGCTGTTCGAAACATACATACACCTGCCTTCGGGTTTTACTTAATGGAGAGGTCGTGGCCAGAGGGAAGGACGCCTGAATGGGGGACTCCTGTAGAAGAGCTTTGGGGAGCACCGCCTGGCACAGGCTGCACGTGCTTCCACACCAGATGCTACCCCCGTTTCCCAAATGAGCCCACAGGAGCCAGGCTGAGCCAGCCTTGGACACAGGCAAGATGGGGGTGACAGAACAGACAGCTCTCTGGGCCAAAGTCCAAGATTCTGGGGACACTCAGACCTCAGCTTTCAGACTATTCGGGCAAGTTATTTGGCTGGAGACCCAGCGTCCCCTTTCTGGTCTGTGGGAGTCCGTATTTGGGCTGAGGGGTGGGGCGCAGCCTCAGGTCTGCCTTGCCTAGGACAGATGCGTGCGGGGGGCTCTCCAAGATCCAGCCACATTTCCTGGGCCCCACAATCACCTCTTTACTGCAAGTCAGCAAGTGTAAGCACACACCTTGATGCCATCCTCCTTTCCTGAACCCCCCACAGGGTCTGGAGACGTAGGGTCCTTCAGAGGGGGCTCTGCATAGCTATCCCTTCCTAGCTCCTGGCCCCAGCTCTGTGGCAGGCTTGGTGAGGGGGCACCTCACATCCAGCCCTGGGAGAACGGAAGGGGCCTCCTCCCCCTCCCCCTCGATCGTCAGCCAGGCCAGGCTCCAATTTGGACGTTCTGGATCGCAGTTTGTCCCTGCACTTAGCCGGGCGGGAGCAGCGCGATTCTGGGAGCTGGGAGGGGGCGTGGCTGGCCGCCCCCCCAAGACCCCCGCCCCCGCAACCAGTGACCCGCAATTGCCGCCGCTGGACGGCAGGGAGCGCCCTCCGCCCTGCAGTGAGGCCCGAGCTGACCCAGGAACGGGAGGTAGGCGGGTCTGCGCTCAGTTTTGACCAATCGGCGCAGCGCCCGGACCGCATTGGCCCTCGCCCGCGGGGGGCGTGGCCTATGGAACGGCCGCCCCTCCCGAACCCGCGGGGGTCCCGGCCCTGCCGAGCTTCCGTCCGGGGGCTGCTAGGGGCTGCAGTCCCCCCGCAGGTTCCCTGTTCTGCAGGGGCTCCAGCGGCGGCGGGGTCCCGGCAACTGGCAGCCCCTTCCCGCGGCCGGGGAGCCCCCGCCGCTCCGGCCCCGGAGTGGTCTGGAGCCCCTTGGAAGTCCCGTCACGTCGCCTCCAGATTATGCATTAACCCGGCTCCAGCCGCAGTGCCTGGGGCGGGGACGCGCGCCGGGGGGGGGGGGGGAGGGACATTCGTCCGCGGGGGGCCGTCCGTGGGGGCCGCCGCAGCACACAGCACCCTGGGCTGCCCTCCGCCCGGGCCTGACCCACCGCCCTCCTCGACCCGGCCCAGCCGCCCCTTCTCCCCAGCCCAGCCTCCGCTCGGCGCCGCTCTCCCGGCGCTTTGTTCGTGGGGCCGGCGCGGATCGCGGGGCGCCGGGCGGGCAGGGGCGGCGCGGGCGGCGGCGGTGAGGGGGGCGGGAGCGGCTAGGGGCGGTGCTCTCCGGGTCCCGCCCCCGCCCCGCCCCCGGGCCGCCCGCGCTCCCACCGCCTCCAGGGAGCTGCGTCCCGTCCTGTCCAGTCCGGTCCCCGGCGCGGCCCGGCCCGCGCGCTCGCTCCGGCCCTTCCGCCGCCCTCGGCCCGCCATGGCCAGCCTGCGGCCGTCCGGCCCGACCCCGCTGCCGCCGCTGCTGCTGCTCCTGGTGGTGGCCGCGTGCCCCCTGCCCGGCGTCGACGGGACGTGCCCGGAGCGCGCGCTGGAGCGGCGGGAGGAGGAGGCGAACGTGGTGCTCACGGGCACCGTGGAGGAGATCCTCAACGTGGACCCGGTGCAGCTCACGTACTCGTGCAAGGTGGGCCCCGCCGGCACGTTCCATAGGGGCGGCCGTTCCAACCCTCCTGGAGCCCGGGCTGGGGGACTCTTGTCTCGCGATCCCGGCTCCGAACCCGAGCCCCCCCCCGCCCCCTCGCGATGCCTGGCCGCCCGCGGAGACCCCCGCCCAGGCCGTGGGAACCAGCCCCAGACGCCCCGCAGAGCCCGCGCCCGCGCCCGCTTCCTTGGCGACCGCCGAGCCCCCGGGTGGGGCGCCGGGTCCCGGAAAACTCGCGAGCGCCGCAGGGAAAGTTCCACCGCAGCCCCACCGAGCGGCGCCCAGGCCCGGGGGCCCGGTCACGTCCGTCCCTCCTCCCGAAGCCCGCTGTGCCGCCCCCTACGGAGAGTGTGGCCCCCACACCCCCTCCCCACCTGCCCGAGGAAAGGGATGAGGGGCCGGGGAGGAGACGCTTTCTGCCCGGGGCGGAGGTGGGGGTTCCTCTGGGTCAGTGCTCGCCCCCCAGGACTTTATCAGGGCTGGAGGGGGTGGTCGGGAGAGGGGGTTTCACATCTAATCTCCAATCCCGGGGACCCCGGTGGGGGTGCTGCAGTGCCGGGTGTGGGGGCAGGCGCTGAGAAGGGGGCGGGGCCGTTACTGAGCTCCACTGTGCACGGGGGGTGGCCCGGCAGGGGCAGGTGCCTCATCCGCTCCCGGGAGAACCGCATTTCCCCCCGGCCACGCGAGGGGGGCTTGCGGGTTCTCTCCTTCAGTGAGACCTGGCAGCCCCCGGGGCACGTATGGTGGGTTTTAAACCACAGTCCATTCCTAGGGTGTGCTCAGGGGACCCAGGCCCCTCCCCCACATCTGGCCCCTAAAACTACCTCCCCGACCAGAACTCGGATCATTCCTCTTGCTTGGAGATGGGAACGGGCAGCAGCTCCTTGTAGCTTGGCCTGTGAGGGCTACTGCTGGGCTCCCCCGCTGGGCCCCCTCCCCTCCACCTCGGGGCACTTTGCCAAGTCCCTGCAGGATTTTCCCGACTTCCTCCCTGCCGCTCCTGGGTGTGGCTGGGGTGGGGGGAGGCGATGAAAGCTGCCCGCCCTCCCCCTGCTGGTTTTGTCCTTCTGAGCCTACTGTGTGTCTGGAGGTCGGAGGGAGAGGGCTGGGCCTGGCTCACCCAGGCCGCTGGAGGGTGGAGGGGGTCCCTGCAGATGCTGCAGACCCTAGGATCCCAGCAGGGGGGACGTAGGCAGGTGAACTGGCCACCATTGTCTTTCATCCCCCATTCCAGCAGCCGACCCCCCAGAGCTCCTGAAGAAAGAGGCCATTTCTCAGGGGGCTGGGCCCCTGTCGGGGGACCTGTTCCTTTGAGGGCAGCCCGTCGTTCAGCCTACATCTCCTGCAACCCTCCTGCCACCCCCATTCCCATCCCTGTGGACTGTGAGCATCCCAGGGCACAGTTTGTCTGAGAAGGTGCCCTCAGGGCCCCCAGAGCCAGAGCAGGGAGGGTGGGGCTGCCCTGTGCTGCCCAAACTTGATTTTGTGGTTCTCAGGCTGCCTTTACTGCACTCACTGCTGCACTCACTGCGGGAGCCTGGCGGGAGGAGGGGTCTTTTATCTCCTGGGAGGGGGTGTCTTAGCCCACCCACAGGGCTGCAAAGAATGCAGCTGGCCCAGAGCCCTGAGCTCAGAGCTTGTCGCCCGGAAAGTCTATCATCCATGTTAGCGTCTCCTGGCTCCATCCAGGGCAGGCCAGAGTAGTGGGTGGGCAGACGGGGAGAGTAAGGCAGGGAGGCAGGCAGCCCAGGCCAGGTGGGTCCCCTTCCCATATCCAGCCTGAGCTGACATGGGCACTATTGGAATCGGGGTGGCTGGGGTCAGTTAGACCTGGGGGTTGGGAGCTGTTTCCTGGAGGAAAAGGCCCAGACGCCCCAGGCTGCCGTTTGCCTCTGGCCTCTGTGGCCTCCTCTTCCCAGTGGGAAGTGGATCACTGAGACCTGCCCCCCATTCTCCCCCAGGTTCGAGTCTGGCGGTACTTGAAGGGCAAAGACGTGGTGACTCAGGAGAGCCTGATGGATGGCGGCAACAAGGTGGTGATTGGCGGCTTTGGAGACCCCCTCATCTGTGACAACCAGGTGTCCACTGGGGACACAAGGATCTTCTTTGTGAACCCTGCGCCCCCGTACCTGTGGCCAGCCCACAAGAACGAGCTGATGCTCAACTCCAGCCTCATGCGCATCACCCTGCGGAACCTGGAGGAGGTGGAGCACTGTGTGGAAGGTGCGTGGGGCCAGGGCGACCGAGGGGCCCGAGGGGAGCGTGCTGTAGGCTGGAGCAAACTCTCGGGGTCTGACCTCCTTGCAGCTCCCCCGCTCCTCGGCTGTGTCTCTGCCATCTCCAGGCCATTACCAGTGCTCCCCCCAAACCTCCACAATGCCACCATCTTTTGTCTTGAGCCGAGCAAGTCCCAGCCCTGCAAAGGGACAGGCCTCCGTCTCTTAGCCTCCCCTCCCCCTCCCTGGCTCTGTACCTCGTAGAGGGTCCTTTTCTCGAGGAGAGGCTGGGACCAGGTGAATGAACACCAGCTGTTCATGTTCCTGCAGAGGCCCAAACATCTGTCTAGACAGGGCCCAGATGTTGAGCAATCCCTTGGGGGTGGGGCCTATACATGGGGGCACAGCCCCCTTGTGTGTTCCAAGGCCTGTCATTTCTGGGAAGGGGCAGCTCTGTGGGGTGAGGGCTTCTGTGGGTTTCAAGGGGTGTGGGACTCCGTTATCGAGGTGGAGAACTTTTTCTTGTCGCCTGTCCCCACACGTCTATTCTGAATGGCCTGAGAGCATCCCTCCCCCACCACAGCCTCTGGGAGGTGAGCAGGAATCACATGACCAGGGCTCTCTCCCCTCACCCCCCTTCATCCCAGTATAGTCCCAGTTAGGAGTTGAGATCCTTGGCTGAGGAATGTGGCAGGGAGAGCGTAAGAACTGCCGTTGTCCCCACATCCTGCCTGTCCCCTCTTGGCTGCCTAGTGATGTATGGCGGGGGGGGGGGGGGGGGGGAGAATGTTTCTCCCCAGGGGAGTAGGAGGGGTCTGTTACTTCCTGTCCTGGGAAGGTGACCCTGTCCCTCTGATTTGCTCTTTTGGCCAGTAGGGAAGTCCCCCTTCTACCCAATTTAGTGCTGTGATGCTGGCTTGTTTTTTTGTGGGGTCCTGGATGGTGGACTCATGGGGCCTGGAGAGGACTGTGCTTGGGAGGCAGACCCAAGTGGGCGGGAGCCCCATGATGTCTTGCCCAGACTGTGGTTGGCTGCTTCTGGGGTTGCCTCGTGGTCCCGGCCACAGCGTCATACAGAGGAGCCAGCAGGGCTGGGTGTCCTAGTCCCTTGCCAGCACTGGCTCGACTGAGGGGTCTCAGCCTGGCTGTCCTCCTCCCTGGCAAGGACTTGAGACTCTGGCCTCACTCTGGAAGCTTGTGGTTGAGGGAAAAGATGGGAGTGAGACGCGGGGACCGGGCAGCTATGTGATGTGATGCTGTGTTGTGGGGTGAGTGGGGGCTAAGGAGAGGCTGGAGAGAGGGTCAGGACAGAAAATGCCCTCTCCCTTGACAGGGAAGCATCGCGAGGGTCAACCATTAAGTGTACTGCTGGGTGGGTCCAGCCTGGGGGTCTGTGATCAGTAACTGAGGCCTTATGTGGGGGTCAGAAGGCATGTGGCGTGAGGGCCACCACGGGCACAGCAAGATTGGCCATCCTGCCAGAGCCCCACCCACACCAACCCGGCTCTGGACACACCAGGCTGGGCAGAGAGACAGCTGGACAGGAGGGTCCACAGGGAGAGCCCCCAGCTAGGACTGAGACTTGACCTACTGTGTGCTGTCTGCCCTGGCAACCAACGCTCAGGAGCAGGACCCAGGCTCTGGCTGGGGCAGGTGCTGGGACGCACAGGCCAGTGTGCAGCAGAGGGGTGAGTGCCCAGGAGGGCTGAGCCACCGGACCCTCCTGAGGTAGGCCCCGCAGGGGGAAGGTCCGGGGAAAGGAGTTCCTGGAGATGAAGGGAAAGGAAATGGCTTGGAGCCTTGTGGGTGGAGGCCAGGAGCCGGGAGGGGAGGACCCAGACTGAGGAGCCTCCCACTGCAAGGCTCTGGATTTGAGCTGGGCCACATGGATCTGCTTTAGAAGCCAAGGAGGGCGCTGAGGGCAGTGGGCTGGGCGCTGGGGCAGGGCTGATACATCACAATCCTGGTTTAGATGAGAGGGGGTGTCTCCCCTGAGTGCCCCAAAGCCTGAGGGACAAGGTCCCTGGAGCTAGGGCCAGGCCGGGGAAGGAACAACCTTGTGCCCAGTCCCTCAGGCTGGGTGGGTGGGAGGAGGGGCCACCTCCTGTTCTGTAGGGGATGAGAACCTCAGACCCCACCCCAGGCTCCAGGAGCCCAGGCCTCAGCCTAGTGAGGAGACAGGGCCTGAGATAAGCTGTCCCTTCCCCGTCTGACTGACCCCATTTTGCTTCCAGGGCCCCCCAGGGCCCAGGGCGAAGTCTGAGCAGCCACTGATCTGTGGAGGTCACCCCAAGACCACCGGGTCTCACTTGTCCCTAGCACACTTCACCCCCTGCAAGGCCCAGAGCAGCCAAGGTGGGGGCCTCGTCCTCCCAGGCCCACCTCTTCCTCCTCCCTGCCTGGGTCCTGAAGGGCACCTGCTGCTCTCAGCACACCTGTCCCCAGCTCTGCTGGGACCTGCCTTCCTCTGTGTCTCTCTGGGACCTGCAGGGTCTTCCTGGCTCTGCTGGTCAGGCCCCTTCCCCAGCCTCTGCCCCCGGAAGGCACCTCCTCCAGTTCTGACCTGGGGAACCACATTCCTGGCATAACTGAGACAGGTATGTGTCCCTCCCTCTGCGCCACCTTTGGGTGAGGGAGGCCTGTAGCTCTGGGACAGCCTCTTCCAGAAGGAGACTCCTCCCCCCTGCTGCTTTGTCGGGGGTGTGGCCTGGCCTCCTCCACTGACAGCCACCCCCACGCTGAGCCTGCCCAGGCTGGCAGCTGAGCAAGCATCTCCTCCAGCCCTTGGCCACCTTGTCCTGGTCAGGGCACTGCCCACTTACTCCACCACATGAGGCTAGTCCTGGCCTCCCCTGCAGCCCCCAGGAGGACACAGGCTGGCCGAAGGCCGGCAAGGCCGCCGGCGGCCCTCCCCTCCCCCGTAGGAGCCAGGAGCAGAGAAAGGAAGTGTTGTTTGCCCCCGCCGGGCCTGGCACAGGGACAGGGGCCTGGCACAGGGACAGGTCGAAGTGAGTCTGGCGCTGGCCCTGCCCAGCCCTGAGACCCGGGTCCTGGTGATCACACTCCCTGGGCAGCGGTGCTGTAGAGGAGTGGGCCCTGCATGCCAGGAGCTGACCCTCCATCTGCCCGTCAGGCAGGTAGCCAGCTGTCCGGGGACGTTTCTGTGCTCCCCCCCCCCCCCCCCCGCCGCCTGGCACTTAACCTCTGCACCCCTTGCGATTCCTCGGCCTGTCCCACCCCCTTCACATTCTTCCCCGCTGACGGGAGGTGACTTCTTCCTGTTCACGGCTCCCTCTCCTACTCTCCTACCCCCTCTGCACTGTAGGTTCCCACCCCGCCCCCTCCAGGCCCCGCCCAGCGCCCTTCCTGGCCCCTCCCCCGGCCGGGCCTGGAAGAGGCAGGTCGGGGCTAGAGGCTGCCCGCCCGCCTGCTCCTTTCCTCCCGAGGCTGGGGGAGCTGGGGGCGTGCCTGCCCAGGTGGGGCGGGTCCTTCCACCTGGCGTCCGGGGTGGGAAGGCACCGTGGGCGCTCCCAGTGCGCAGGACTAGACGTGTGCGGGCAGGGGCTCCACGTGGTCCAGGTGCTGGCGGGTGGCGTGCGATCCTGGGGGCAGCTAGGGCCTGTGACCTCGTTGCTCCCTTTGGGCTGAGTTGGTGGAAACACCGCTTGGCTTTTTCCATACGGACCCAGCCCCTTGCCCCCCACCGAGAGACGAGCCCAGCCTCCGTTCTCCCCCCACAGACTGGAAATGGGAGGAAATTGTTTTGAAACTGCCCTCCCTCCTCCCTCCCTCCGTCACATGGGGGTGCTGGACGGAGCGTTCTGGTGGGGCCTGCCCGTACCCTCGCAGCCGCTGGGTGCTGGGGCCTGAGCTGCACAGGTGAGGGATCGGCAGGTTCCCTAGCCGAGGCCTAGAGCTAGCTGGCCGAGGTCTGGGACTGCACGTTGGGGCAGGAAGTGCAGGGACTGCCCCAGGAAGTCTGGGTGGGGGGAGGGGGAGCGCGCCCAGACCTGGGGCCTCAGGTCAAGCAGCGCCATCCTCACCATCCCCTGTGCATCCAGGCCAGGCGGCCTCCCCCGGCCTGTCTGCTTTGCTTCCTTCCTGGAGGGTTAGTCCCCCAACCCGCAGCGGGGAGGTAAACAGCTGCAGGAACACCCCCCCCCCCCCCCCCGCCCGGGTCCATCCATAGCCCATAGCTTCCACCTGTGGAACCCAGGCCAGCTGCAGTTTCCCCCCACCCCACCCGCCACGTTCAGCCCTTGCCCAGAGGCCTGGGTGGAGGGCCATGGACTTCCTGTCTGCCCTGCCCTCCTGGCCCCAGCACCCCCTCACCACAGGCCACTGGGGCTGCGGCACCATCACCACAGCAGCCCTAGCGGCACTGACACCCCAGAGACCCAGGAAGCGCCTGCCTCTCACTCAGAATGGGACAGCACCCCAGTAAGTTACCCCAGGACAGTGACAGTGTCGCAGCTCAGCTGAGGAGGCTGCTGTGACCCCTGTGGGTTTGCACTGGGGCCCAGAAGTGGTCATGTTGGAGTCAGGCTGCGGCTGGGATCTGGAAAGGGGTGATCTAGGCCTGCCGTGGGAAGCTCCCCTCCAAGCCCCCCCCCTCACACACACACACCCCGCAGACCCTGAGAACTTCCTCTGAGGAAGGCCCCCTGCCGGGCACTGACAGCTGGGCCTGGGAAGGGGCAGAGGCCCCTCCTAGCCACTCCCTCGCTGCCCCCCATGGAGAGATGCAAGGAGAGGGAGAGCTCTCAGCTGTGTGGCGTGCACAAGTGCATGTGCATGTGTATGTCTGTGCACATGCACTCTCAGCCTCAGACACAGTAATCTGTGCACAGGAGGATTCTGGTCAGAGCCACAGCAGGTGGCCTGTGGTTCCCACCATGCTGGTTTCCTGGAACCAAAGCTGGTTTCCCTGTGCTCTGTTGAGGGCCAGGGGCCCTGCAGGAGCGCTAACAGGAGGCTGGTAAGGGGCAACCTTTGCTTGTGTGCAGGCCTTGGGGACAGGGCTCCAGCCTCTGTCCTCTGTGCGTCCCAGCCTCTGCTTGCTGTAGCTGCCTCGTCCGCTCCAGTGTCCAACTGTGTGTGTCTGTGTGCATCCCTCCCTCCCCTGAGCCTGGCAAAAGGCTGGGCACCTCCTCCTACACCTCTCAGTGCTGGAAACCAAAGGACTGTGTTGAGGGCCTGAGAGTCCCTGGGGGGCCATTTGCTCCCTCACATACCTGCCAGACCCTGAGTCTGACACAGGGCTCTGGTGGGGGTCGCTGGACTGAGAGGGGCCTGAGCTTCCCCTGCTCCTCCCCTCAGCAGCCCTGTCAGTCACCAGGCGCTAGGCCCCGGGCAGAGCAGGCAGCCTGGTTTGGCTGTGCTGGCACCTGTCCCTCTGCTCACAGAAGTGAGGCCCCAGTGCACACCTGGGCCAACTGTGGCCCTACCTGGCTGCCAGTAGGGAGGGGATGTGGGCCCACTTCTCTTCCTGGAGCGGGTGGAGGGAGGCTCAGCATGTCTGTTCATTCATTCATTCATGGTTCCTTTCTCACCCACATTCCCATCCACCACCCCCAGTAGATCCTCAAAGGGCCACTGGGAGGGGCGGCTGCTGTCACCTGCACAGGCCCCTGCCGGTTCCGGGTGTGCCTCCCAAGGAGGCCAGGTGTGTGCAGGGGGGAAGCACATTTTGGGCAGAAAGACAGTGGGATGAGGTGAGCAGCGGGTGGGCCCTGTAGTGGGGATGAAGGGTAATGGGGGGCGTGGTGCAGGGAGAGGGCTGGGAACCCACAGCTCACTGCCAAGCCCTGGATGGGAACTGAGCCGATCCTCCTGCTGAGCCAGCCTTCCACCTGACAGCTGGCATCGTTGCCGCTGGTCCCATTAGCGCAACCCCCCCCCCCCCCCCCGCTTTCGTCCACACCCTGGTGGCCCCAGAACCTCCCTGCCCCGTTTGTCTTTTCCTCTCTTCAGCTCTCTCCTCACTGGGTCTCCTGTCTGTTTGCTCCTTTATTCCCTGGGTCTGTCTGCCACCCCTCTTCGTCCTGATGTCCAGCTGGCTGCCATCTCCAGGAAGTGCTCCCTCACACCCCACTCAGACCGTGGTGCTGGGCTGTGTATCACCCATGGCCACACAGCTGGGTCCTCGACAGAAAAACGCCTCCCCACTCACCACTGACTCACTGACCACACCTGGGCACCTCCCTTGCTCCCCCAGCTTTCTCTTTCCTTCTGGAGATGTGCTTGGAGCAGTCCTGGAGGAAAGGGGTGGTGTGGGTCAGCCCCACCCCATCCCTACCTTTCTCCAATGGTCTTCTCCCTCCTCTGTTCCACTGGCGCCCCCTAGCGGCTCTGTCCAGGCTCCCTCCCCCTGTGCTCCCCGGCCTGAGGACCTGCCCACTGGCTCCTTGTCACCCTGGGTCTTCACCGCACTGGCTCTGCCCAGCCTCCTGCAGCCTCCTGAGCCTGTTCTCAGCTGGGCACAAGTAGTGCCTGTTTGAGGGCTCCCCCTCCAGGGCTGTCACACCCCTCTCCCCCTGATTCAGGTCTCTGCAGATTATCACCCCTCAGACCCTCAACCTAGTGCACCACTGCCACTGGGTAACCTGAGCTCTAGAACTTTCCTGACTCTGGACACACCTCCCGCTTTTAGCCCCTCAGGGAGGAGCTCAGGCCGGCTGGGGAGGGAGGGAGAAAGGGAGCGAGGGAGGGGTGCCTGCAGTGCCTGCAGCTGCCTTCCCCGCTCCCAGCCCAATGAGCTGTCCCTGCTGAGCTGCTTCCAAACCCTCATTTAATCCCACCGTCCTGCAGAGCGAGCTAACTCACAGCCCCTGGAGTCAAACGTGAGCACCTCCGGCCTCACCTGCGGCTGATCTGGGCCTGGGCTGGACGCCACCTCCTTCCCAGGGGCTGGCCTGGGTCCAGCAGCTGTGTCCTGTTGTGAACCGCCAATTGTCTGCTAAGGCTGGGGGAGGGGCCTGCCGCAGCCTGAGACCGGACACCAGGAGGCCCTGAGGGGGCAGTTGGGGAGGGGTCTGCTCTGCTCGGTCCTTTTCCCTCCCCCGCCCCCTCCTCCGTCGAGGCAGCCAGACACCTGTGACGTGCGAGCGCATTTAGTGGTGCGTGTGCGCAAGTGTGACGTGCCTGCCCCAGAGAGGACAGCTCCCCCACCCCCGATCCTCTTCCTCTGGATGTAGCCAGGCGTCATCTGCATGAGAAAGGAGCCTGCAGGTTGCCAGGGGCTGGACTCCGTCCTCTCTAGACCCCATCCCCCACCTTCCTTTTCTGGGCCAGAGAAGTACAACCAGAGCCTGTGCGTGTGCACACGCTTGTGTGTGTGCTATGTGGATGAGGACCCAGCTGTGTTGCATGAAGGTGAACGTGTGTGTGAGGTGCCCAGTGTGTATGTACACCGGTGAGTGAGTCGGTGTGCACGCACGCAGCTGACACCAGTGCCCATGCAAACTTGAGTGGGTGTGTGCATGCCTGTGTGGCACCTCGAACACTGAATGTGTGTACATGTGTGTGTAGTTGCATGTTGCTGTGTGTGAGCCTCGAGTCCAGGGGGCTGATTCCGCGCTCTGAGCACCCTCTCTATTCCTTTGTGGGGCGTGAGCCGCCTGGGCTGGTCTGGGCTGAAAGACTGAGTCTGAAGATCCCAAAATAGCTTTGGTCGCCTGGATTCCCCTCCCCCAGCTGGGTCTGGGGCCTCAATGGCCCTTTGTCTCTGAAGACCGCCAGCCCCTGTGGGGGGCTCGGGCTCGGGCTGGGGCTGGGCTGGGAGGGACCAGGCATCCTGGCGGTTCCCTTTCCCCCAGGCCGGGGCGTGCCGGCCCCAAGCCCCACCCCAGCGTTGGCTGGTTGGCCAGCCCCTCGTAGGCAGATCCCAGGGTCCCTGCCAGCCCCCTGGTCTCCCTCCGATCCCAGGCTTACGCTTCCCACACCTTGGTTTCTTCCCCTCCCACTTCACGGAGCCCCCAGTTGCAGTGGCAGCAGCAAACGGCCTGTGCGTGTGTCCCCCGTGGGCCCTGGGCACCCTGGTGTTGTCTGAGGGGCCATCTCTGAGCCAAGGGATGCGGATCCAGTCCTGGGGGGCTACAGAGAGAAGCACATGGGAAAGTGTGTGACCCTGGGCTCCCGGCCAAGCCGTGCCCTGAGATAAAACGTCAGACCCTGCCCTGGGTGCTCCCAGTCCAGGGTGGTGCCGCAGGAGCCACGGGCACTATCAGTGTGGTGTGGGCAGTGCCAAGGTTCAGCGAGGTGTGGGGCGGGGTCGGTGGGAGGCCCCTGAGGAGAGGGAGGCAGCTGAGGGTTAGGGTCGCCAGGGGCTGGAGGGGTTGTTGCTGTGGGTCCGCCGGGCATTGAGTGGGGGAACCACTCTGATCGGCGTTTCCTGCAAGGCTTTATTGGAACCTCGGGTTCCAGGGCTCCAAGAGTTTGAAGACCTCTGCTGGGGGTGATGAGGACCCTGCCTGGGGGGCTGACCCCGTGTGGGGTGTGGCATTCGTGTGCCTGCTGAAGGACAGAAAGGAGTCGAGGGATGGACCTGGCAGACTGGGCGCTGGCAGCAGGTGGCTGCCCGTGAGGAAGGCTGAGTGTGTCTGGAGGAGCCCTCCTGACCGGAGGGAGTGATGGGTGGGACCCCAGGGCCTATTTGTGAGGCAGCTGGATATCTGGTGGGTGGGACGCCCTTGGGGGAGGGTTCTGGCTGGAGGCACAGAGGTAGGTGGCTGTTGCCCTGTGGTGGTACCAGGAAGGGTCTGGGGAGAGGGACCCCAGGGAACTGGGTGTGGTTAGGACGGAGATGAAATCCGAGAGGACGGGGTGATACTGGTGGCCATGCCACAGCAGTTTGTCTGGAAGGAGACCTTCGGACAGCAAACACAGATGCCCCTCCCAAGGCCCGTGCTCAGGGTCTGAGCGTGAATGTGACTGTGGGTGTGATAGGCTGGCTGTGACTAAGTGTGGGGGGTGAAGGGGGTGCAGTTAATGTCTTTTCAGCTGGGGTAGGGAGTCGGTCAGTGGCCAATGGAGGAACTGGCCAGGAGGGATGCTGGGATGGGGCGGGGTTTGGCCTGACACCAAAAAGAAAAGGGACCCATATGCTGGAGACTGCTTTGTCACTGTGAGAAACGTCCAAACCTGTAGAGCGTTTTTATGAGTTTATTTGAGCCAAACTGACGTCAATTGCAGGGAAACAAAATCTCAAAGGATTGAGAAAACGCTCTGGAGTGAGTTTTACTTATTTACTTATTTTATGGGCTAGAATCGCAGAATCACGGGAGGAGACTGGGCGGGGTGGGGGGGTGTATAATGTGAAATCCGGGTGGGAGAAAGCAAAGCGGGGCAACCTGTGGGGTTGGATAGAGTAGAACGGAAAGACACACGTACGTTGGTGGGCGCAGGGCAGTTAAGTGACATTCACAGCACAGGGAGAGGGTGTGCGGACAAGAAACCATCCTTGTCTTGCTCTGGGTGTGCCCTGAGGGGACTGCGAAGGATATTCTCTGGCATTTCCGAGGTATGTTATCTTAACTGCAGGGGTGACCTTTGTCACTGGGAGCTCCAGGCCGAAGCACAGGCCTAGGCAGTGACGCCCGCCTTGACCCGGTTTAGTTGCGAGTTCCAGGGTCTGACCATCCTGGGCGGGCTTTCCATTGCCGAGCTTGTCAGGGTGATTGAGTGGCCCCTTTTCCTCCACAGCTTCCTCCCCCTCCCCCGCCCCCCCAGAAAGGGCCGGCAGACTCTAGGAGGGGCAAGGGGGCCGTGTCAGGGGGCAATGCCTGTGACCAGGTCCAGGATGGAGGGAGCCAACAGCGGTGGGTGTGGTGGGGGCACTAGAAGGTGGAGGGTCGGGGTGCAAGTGAGTGAACTGTGGTCATGGAGATGGTCACCTATGGGATCCTGGCCGCAGAGTGGGATGTGAGTGGTGGGGACGGTGGGGGCAGGGCACGCGTCCCCCACACCCCAGCAGGCCTGGAGCTGAGGGCCTGACATCTGGGCAGGGCAGGGGCTGGGGTGTGGGAAGGATACCCCCTGGGGGAGGATGTGGAGCCTTCTGACCAGGCCCAGCCCTGCTGACACACCATGGGCCTGAAGTTCCAGGGGCGGCCGCTGGGGGGCGCTCCAGGCTCGCGGGCGGACCCCGCCGTGAGTCCCGAGACTATTTACTGACCCTTATTTACATGAACTCATTTGCATGCTCCACCATCCGGAAGAGAACTGGGGGGTGCGTGAGTGGTTTGAGGTGCTGCTGTCTATTCCTAGGAGATGTGGGCCCATCGTGGCCACCTCCACCCTCCGAATCGGACGCAGGCCACTGCCCACCTTATGTGTCTGTACTTGAGGGTCCTACACATACGGGCAGGGTGGGGCAGCTGGACAGAGACACGCACAGGCCCACAGTGACCCCAGACAGCAGCCCAGAATAGGGCCCCTCGTGCAGGCCCGAGCCCCCCTCCCCTCCGCCAGGACGCAGACCTCACACACTGCACCGCCCAGCCCAGCCCAGCCCAGCTCGTGGGAGCAAAGGGAACCTGTCCCTGACCGGCCGCAGCCCCAGCTCCTATCCCTCCTGTCCCTGACAGCGCCCCACTCACCCCTTCACCCACCCCCTCCCCAGCACCTGCCGCCTACTCACCCACCCCCTCCCCAGCACCTGCCGCCTACTCTCCCCTCACCCACCTCTGCCCCAGCCCCCACCTCTACCCCTACCCCCATCTCCTCCCTAGCCACTACCTCCTGCCCGACCCCTGCCCCGCCTGCCCCGCGATCCCTTTTGTGCCGCCCTCCGCCCTCCTTCCCTGGCCGCCGCTGCCGCCGCCCATCTCCGCGCCGCGAGCCGCGACTCCCCGAGGACGCAGGGGGTCCCAGAGGCGCATCTTCCTTTGTCTCTGCTCCGCCCGCCCTGGCGCCCCTCGCCCCACACTCACGGCCTCAGCCCGGCGAAGGCGAGGGCGCGGGGAGCTGGCGCTGCTCGCCTGGAGGCGGGAGCCAGGCGCGGCCCTGCCTCTGCCGGGCCCGCTCTTTATTCTCTGCCGGTGACGCGCACGCTCCTCCCGCTGCTGCCATCGCGCGCCTCTGCCAGGGACCCGGCAGCCAGGACCCTCCGCGCCCTCGCCCCACCTCTGCCTCTGCCAGGACCCTCCGCGCCTTGGCGGGGAGAGGGGCGGCCGCCCCGCCCCCGCACCTCCGAGGGCCTACCCGCTGGCAGCCCCCTCCGACAGGTCGCTCCAGGGTAAAGCCGCTGGCAGGACAGGACTGAAAGGGATCGGCTCCGGGCTGCCGGGCCCCAGAAGACAGCCCTGCAGGGAGCTGCTGGCGACTCCGGCCGCGGGGATGGGTTGTGGACAGCAGAGGTGGCCACTGGCCCTCCATCCCTCCTCTGCCTCCCTCTGAGCCCCGTTTAGGATTTTACCGCGGAGGAATTCTGCACACCTCCCTCATGAGCCTGGAGGGTGTGGAAGGGGCTGGGTGCCCCCAGACTGGCTGGAGCTGAACTTTGAGAACACAGCTGCTGTCAGCTGTCCCAGGATTTTCAGAATGGGGGGAGTCGCCCTGGAGAGGCCCAGGGGCGCCCCGTGAGGCCCTCACACCCCAGGAGTGGAGGCTGCGGAGCCCAGGCCATGCCTCCTCCGCTGGTGCTGGAGCGGGACCCGCAGGGGCAGCGTGGGGTCTCGCTGCTGGTGCGCTACCTCATGATCCCCTGCAACGCCTGCCTGATCCTGCTGGCCACGGCCACGCTGGGCCTCGCCGTGCTGCTCCTCCTCAACGGCTGTACGTGGCTGCGTCGTGGCCACTGGCCGCCCGAGGGACCCTGCCCTGTGGCTGAGCTCCCCGCCCCAGCTGCCAAGGACTGGGGGACAGGCAGGGTCACCGAGAGGTTGCCAGCTGGGGTGAAGCTCCGAGGAGCCACCTGCATCTTCTGGGACAGGATGGGCCAGTCTGGATTCCTGGGTCCCTGGACGCCGTTCCTTGGACTCCCGGGGGGGCTGAACATCGTCCTGAGTGGCAGGGACAACTTTCTCGGGGGGCTGGGGAGGAAGGGGCCAGGTGGCTATGCTGGGAGTGGGGCTGTGGCAGGTGTGGACTGGGCTCACCTAGCAAGTAGGTGGCTGCCACAGGCCTGCAGCGGGGGCCCCACTGACTCATGTCAAGCCCTGACCGTGCAGCTGGAGGGCCAGAGGTGAGCCAGGGCCTCTGCCTTTGTCCACCCCAGGCCCCTGCCCGTCCTCAGGGCTCAGGGTGGGGCCAGGGAAGGGATGGGCAGGCAGGAGTGACCCCACCAGGTAGGGTGAAGGGACTGGTTTTGGAAGGGCCTGCTCATAGGGCCTAACTCGGAGATTTGTTTTCTTTTTCAGACAAACCGGGGACCCACTTCACACCAGTGCACCCGACACCTCCAGATGGTGAGTGGAGGCATCCATTAGTTACAGGCTGAGGTTGGGAGTCCATGCCTAGAGGGGTGATGGAACTTTTGGGGTCATGGGCCATTCTTGGGGTGTGTCTGGGGCAGGGAGGTGGCTAGACAAGGGACAAGGGACCCCGGGTTCCTTTCCAGGGAGTCCACAGAGCTGGGCAATGGAGGGCGCATGGGTCTGAGTCCCTGGGCCGGGCAGCCCCTTAGCCAGCCATGCACACAAACGTGGCTCTCACTTCTCTGGGAGTGAGGTCTGGAGCTCACAGGTTGAGATGGTCAGACAGGCGCAGAGGCTGGGAGCTGGGGGCCTTGGCAGGACCGACGACGCCTGTCTGGGAAGGGGTTGGGTTGGAGGGTCTGTCCCTGGGACTGAGCACGCTGGGGCCTGGCCTCTCGGGGCCTATGGGTGTGGGAGGGAGAGAGGAAGCTGTTAGGGCTGCAGGAGTGGCCTGCATTCGGGGAGGGGGCTCCCTGCTAGTCCAGTACCTGCCCAGGTTCACGGGAGTCGCCTGTTGGCATGTGGGATGGGCCGTGAGAGGAGGCAGGCCTGTGCTGGGCTGTGGGCAGGTGCCTAGGGCGGCTTGGACTTACAGATTGGGCTCCTGGGAGGACACCCTATCCCCTCTCTCGATGTCCTCATCTCCTCTCCTGACGCCTGAGGGCTGGTGTGTCTCCTGCCCTTTACACACCTTCCCACAGCTGCACACACAGGCCCCAGACCCGCATCCGATCCCATTGCACACTCGTCATCCCTCCCAGGCACACACATTGCACATTTGTGTTCACGGGCGGGACGTGGGGTGTCCTCTCCATCCCCAACCCACTTAAGACCCGGAGTGGAGTTTAATATGCGCACTCCAGCGGGCGGCTGTAAGAAACCACCACCACCTCCAGCGTTGCACATTGTGGGGGGGCCGTGGGCCTGCAGGGAGTGAGACTATGAGGGCCGTGGAGTGGCCAGAGACAGGCTCCTGCAGGAGGCTGGGCTGGGGCAGGGCCCGAGCGGACCAGTCAGGGCCACAAACCCAGGGGTATCTGGGTAGCACTGCATTTATGGGCGGCAGTTTGCATGGTGATGAGAGCTAATACAGGTATGCATGCGTGTGCGTGGATGTGTGATTGCACCTGCCTGTGCTCGTGGTCTCTGCTTGTGCAGCTTTTATGTCCAATCATGAACCTCGTCTTGAGGCTTTATGCGCCCTAGTCCCATGGAGGTGCAGGCGCATAAATGGACAGTCGGGAAGCGGGCATCAAGGGGTGCACGGGAGCAGCCCTCATCCCACTAACAGCCTGAGCGTGGCCTCGGGGACTATTTCAGCCTGGACAGGGGCCGAGTCCATTATGCTCCAAACCTCAGCTTTGCCCGAATCAAGAATCAAGTCACCGGATGCCACAACTGCCCTGGAGACTGGGAGAGCTCCCCCCTTCACAGCCGGGAGACCGCCCCTCAGGCTCTCATTCCGGGTGGGAGATGGAAAGGCTGGGACCTGGGAGTTCGTGTGGGGCCTCAGCTCGATGGCCCCCCAGAGGCATCCTGTCCTCCCCCCGCCCCCCGCCCTGAGCCACCTCCAGTCCATAGCTAGTCCCTGGGCACCAGTCCCTGCCCCAGCCCCTGCCTTCCCTCCATCCTCTGTGCACTGCCCCGGGACCAACGGGACTCCTCACCTTTCTCCCAGAGCTCTGTCGTGAGCGGCAAAGCAGATTCCTGGGCTGTGGAGAAAGGTGCAGGTCTTGGCAGGTCACCCGGAAGTAGGTGTCCTTGGCCAAGGGGTTAGACATTGGTAGGGGTCTGGCTGGACCAAGGTGACCAGAGGGGGAAAGAGGCTGAGCCCAAGGGCACCGACACGGCAGCTGGCCGAGGAGCCTGAGGTCCAGTGAGGTGCCCAGGTCCTTGGCCATGGGGTCAGGACCCTGGGAGAGATCTTGATCAGCAGGTCCAGTGGAGGCCAAAGAGAACGGTCAACTGGACATCAGCAGGTGCCAGTGGTTTGGCCTGGGGTCCAAGGGGCTTGGTTGAGAGAGAGACCGAATATGAGAGAAGTGATGGGGGTGGTGAGGAAGGTGACAGTGTGAAGAGGGGTCGTGGGTGGACACGGTTAGGAGTGGTTTGAGCCAGGGCAGGGAGGCCAACATAATGACGGCTCTTGCACCACAGTCATCATAGCTGGCAGCCTCACAGCTGGGCACTGGGTACCCCACAGCCTCGGCTCACGTTGGCCCATTGAACCCACAACAACCCCAAGGCAGGTCCCACTGGCCCTTTCCCAGGAGGCGCTGAGACGTGGCTAGTGAGATTCGGGGAGAGCCTGGCTCCTGGATATGATGAGGGATCCGAGGTGGGGGGTGGGGCAAGGGTGTGGCCATGGGAGGGACATCAGGCTGGGGTGTCCACGCTGGCCCCAGGCTCTGGTTCTGTCAGCCCATATGGGGTGGCAGGGGGGTGGGGGAGGTAGGGGGGAGACACCCAGGCAGACATGCAGGAGCCTGGGGCGGGCGTTGCTGTGGCAACAGCAACTCAGCTCGTGGGCTCCCCGCCCTCCGTAGAATTGAGGGTGCTTCCTCCCACCCTACTTTCTGAGTCTGCTGGGAGGTGATGGGGAACCCCCCCCCATTCCCCATAACTTATTCATGCTAATTGAACCCAGTTAAATATTTATGAGGTCCAGACAGCTGTGGCCTTTAATGCACCCCCCCACTTCGCCGCCTGTGGGTGTGCAGTCCTGGGCGGTGCCTGAGGAGTCCGCCTGCCCCCTGCCCTCTGGGCTGCTGCAAAGGTTCCGTGACAGGACGTGTGCTGGGCACATGCAGCTCCCAACTGCAAAGATAAGAACTTAGATGTTTACAGAAAAATGACGGGTCTGCAGGACCCCGTGCTGGGCCTCTGTGAGTGTGAGGGGGCGGGGACATTTGAGTGTGAGGGGCAGGACAGTACTGAAGTGGGGCACAGGAGGGCAGGTGGGAGAGGAGGAGGCGTGTGGGTGCCCAAGGGGCCCTGGGGAGAGATGCTCACAAGGCTGGGGAGGCCCTGGGGTGGGAGGGCAGGAGGGCTAGCCACACAGAGCGAGGGCCTGGGGGCAGCTGGCCTGGGGGGTGGAAGGTGATGGTGGGCAGAGGCAGGGCCCACGTGGGGATGGTCCTGGGGTTGGGGGAAGCCTCCGAGAAGCAGGAGGAGAGATGTGGGAAGATGGGAGCCAGGGGCAGCAGGGCGGGCGCTGGGTCCTGGCCTGAGCCAGAGGGTGGAGCTGTGACCAACCTCAGGTCTCCCGCCCCCGCCCCCAGCTGTGCCCTCGGGTGACCAGGAAAGGCAGGGAGTGGTCCGTGGGGGGTGGGAGGTAGCACGGGTCAGGGGCGTGGGTGGGCCAGGACAGTGAGGGGGTCACCTCAGGTGAGAGCCTTTGTTCTGCTGGGGGAAGGCTCCTGGGCGGTGCCTGCGACCGAGCCGGCCTGGGGCGGGCACTCCACGGGGCTTGTGGGGAGGTGTCCCCCACAGGGCGGCCTGGGCCAGGGCAAGGCTGGGGCTGGTGCGGCCCGTGATGGGCGGGGTTGGAGAGGGCAGGGGTCCTGTGAGTGTGCCCACGAGCATGCATGTGTATGTGGCCATGATGGGCACACATGGTTTCCTGTGTGAGTATGAACATGTGTGGACATGTATGTGCACATGTGACTGTGTCCTTGGAGTTGAATAAATGAACCGTGTGGATGCTGGACCCTGGACCCAGATGACTGAGCGGGGAGGGGTCTGGCAGGACGGCTCTGAGCCTCCTCGCCCGCCCCCGCCCCCGCCAGCCTGCCGCGGGATGCTGTGTGGCTTCGGCGCCGTGTGCGAGCCCAGCGTGGAGGGCCCAGGCCGAGCCTCCTGCGTGTGCAAGAAGCGCGCCTGCCCCGCCGTCGTGGCGCCTGTGTGCGGCTCCGACGCCTCCACCTACAGCAACGAGTGTGAGCTGCAGCGGGCGCAGTGCAGCCAGCAGCGGCGCATCCGCCTGCTCTTCCGCGGGCCCTGCGGTGAGTGGGGGCTGCCAGGGGCGGGGAGGGGGGAGAAGGGGGTTTGCCAGCCAGCGTGACCCACCCGGCCCCGCCCACAGGGCCCCGCGACCCCTGCTCCAACGTGACCTGCAGCTTCGGCAGCACCTGTGCACGCTCCGCGGATGGACAGACAGCCACGTGCCTGTGCCCGGCCTCCTGCCGGGGAGCCCCAGAGGGGCCCGTGTGCGGCACGGACGGCACCGACTATCGGGGCGAGTGCCAGCTGCTGCGCCATGCCTGTGCGCAACAGGAGAACGTTTCCAAGAAATTCGACGGCCCCTGTGGTGAGCTGCCCGGACTGCCCAGGTGGTGGCTCGCCCTGCCTGTGCCCACCGTCCCCTGCACAACCTCCGTGCGCCTGCCCCCGCGCCCTAGCCGCGCCCTAACCGCGCCCTCCCGCCCCCAGACCCCTGCCAGGGTGCCCTCAGTGACCCGAGCCGCATCTGCCGTGTGAACCCGCGAACCCGGCGCCCCGAGATGCTGCTTCCTCCTGAAAGCTGCCCTCCCCGGCGGGCGCCCGTGTGCGGGGACGATGGTGTCACCTACGACAATGAGTGTGTCATGGGCCGCACAGGGGCCGCCCGGGGCATCCTCCTCCAGAAAGTGCGCTCCGGGTCCTGCCAGCCTCAAGGTGGGTGGCTCACCCCGCCTGTGCCCGCCACCCCCTTCATGCCTCTCGGGTCCCCACAAACCACCTCAGGCGCCCATGGGTCCCCTGCATGTGCCAAGATCAGGGCCGTGGCACTCGGGCCTCTCTGATCTCATTGACCCCCCCCCCCCCGCCCCCACCCCAGACCAGTGCCCAGACCCTTGCAGGTTCAATGCCGTGTGCCTGTCCCGCCGAGGCCATCCCCGCTGCTCCTGTGACCGCATCGTCTGCGATGGGGCCTACAGACCTGTGTGCGCCAAGGACGGGCACACGTATGACAACGACTGCTGGCGCCAGCAGGCTGAATGCCAGCAGCAGCGTGCCATCCCCCCCAGGCACCAGGGCCCGTGTGGTGAGCACCGTGGGGGGGGGGTTGTGCCTGGAGCAGGCTGATCCCACGTCGGTCCCTGCCGCCATCATCACGCCATCTCCATCCGAGTCCCCTTCCTCCTGGGTGGCAGGCAAGGCGGGTCGCTCTGGGGTCTTGGCAGGGCTCTTCTCCGTCAGTGGGCTCTGCGGCCCCTGGGGGCATGAGCAGCCTCGGGGTCCCCTCTGGGCGGAGCTGGGTTTTGCGGGGCCAGCAGAAGGTGGGGCGGCTCTGTCCACGGGTCTGTGCATCTCTCTGCGTCCGTCTCCTGTCTGTCCTTCCTTCCCTCTCGGCTGCACCTCTTGTGTCTTCCAGCCTGACCCACGGGCAGGAGGACGTGCAGCGCCTGCCGCCGGGAGCCCGCGGTCTGAGGTCTGCCCCAGCGCGCGGGGGGGTGGCTCGCTGCTGCCTGGCTGTGTAGCCCTCAGAGCAAGTGGACAGACACCTCCCCGTGCGCCCTGGGTCTGACTCTGGGCTGCAGACTCTTCCTACCCACAGAGAGAGCCCCCACACATGCATACGTGCCCCAGGGACAAGGTCAGGGTCATGGCCCGGGAGGCTGGGTAAGCCCGGCCCTCATGTAGCCCAGAGAGCTGCCCTCCCTGGCAGGTGCCCGTGTGCGGGGACGGTCAGGAAACCCCGGTCCTGAGGGCAGCCCCACTCCACACGCCTGCAGGAGGCCGGGGCGTCTGGGTCTGTGTCCCTGTCCAAGTCTGTTACGTGTCTGTCCCTTTCTCTGCTGCGTCTGTGCCTTGGCCCAGCTCCTGGCCCTCTCTTCCCGCGCCATCCCCACCCAGGAGGGCCTGCTGCTCAGAGCTGGGGGCTTGTGCGTCCGTCCGCCTGGGGGTGGCAGGGCCCCCTGAGTGCCGTGTCCTCCGCAGATCAGCCCCCGTCCCCGTGCATCGGGGTGCAGTGCCTGTTCGGGGCAGTGTGTGCCGTGAAGAACGGGGAAGCAGAGTGTGTGTGCCAGCACACGTGTCCGAGGGTCTACAGCCCCGTGTGCGGCAGCGATGGGGTCACCTACGGCAGCATTTGCGAGCTGGAGTCCGCGGCCTGCGTCCTCGGGCGAGAGATCCTGGTGGCTCACAAGGGACCCTGTGGTCAGTGGCGGGCAAGGGGGTCTTGCTGGGGGCGGGGGTCCCAGTCACCGTGGTGATGGAGCCTCCTCCCTAGACCGCTGTGGGCAGTGCCGCTTTGGAGCCGTGTGCGAGGCCGAGACTGGGCACTGCGTGTGCCCCTCGGAGTGCGTGGCCCTGGCCCAGCCCGTGTGTGGCTCTGACGGGAACACGTACGCCAGCGAGTGTGAGCTGCATGTCCACGCCTGCACACGCCAGATCAGCCTGCATGTGGCCTCCGACGGACCTTGCCGTGAGTGGGGGTGGAGGGGGACTGTGTCCCCGCATCTCCCAGCTGGGTCTGCTGACCCAGCCGGGTTTTGCCCTCTGCAGAGACCTGTGGAGACACGGTGTGCGCCTTTGGTGCCGTGTGCATGGCGGGGCAGTGTGTGTGCCCCCGGTGTGAGCGCCCCCCGCCCGGCCCCGTGTGCGGCAGCGACGGTGTCACCTACCCCAGTGCCTGTGAGCTCCGCGAGGCCGCCTGCCAGCAACAGGCTCAGATCGAGGAGGCCCGGGCGGGGCCGTGTGAGCAGGGTAGGTGTGGCGCAGCCCGAGTGGTCTGCCTGGGCACCGGCTCCAACCAGCACCACACGGGTGACCAGCCCCCTTCCCACAGCCGAGTGTGGCTCCGGAGGCTCCGGCTCTGGTGAGGACGGCGAGTGTGAGCAGGAACTGTGCCTGCAGTACGGCGGCATCTGGGACGAGGACTCGGAGGACGGGCCGTGCGTCTGTGGCTTCAGCTGCCAGGGCGTCCTGAGGAGCCTGGTGAGGCCTCCCCCTCTCAGGCGCTGGGTGGGCAATGAGGAGGCGCCACGCCCCCCCACTGACACCCCCCCCCCCAGGTCTGCGGCTCCGATGGCGTCACCTACGGCACAGAGTGTGAGCTGAAGAAGGCCCGGTGCGAGTCCCAGCGAGAGCTGTATGTTGTGGCTCAAGGAGCCTGCCGAGGTGCGTGGCACGCGGGCTCTTGTGCATGTTTGCTGTTCGCTGTTCCCTTGTGTGCGTGTTCACAGGTGTGTGTGCACACAGATGTGAGGCGTGTGTGTGTGTGTGTGTGTGTGTGTGTGTGCTGGGGCAGGCAGGAGTGAACATGTGCTCTAAGTGTGCAGTGCTGGTGCATATGTATGTCTGCAACTGTCGTGTGTGGACTGGTGTATCACTGTTAGTCAACATGTGTGCACTAAGCACCTACTGTGCGCCAGGCTGGACTTCGGTGCAGGGAGTCAGCAAGGCCCACCCTCTGGGCACTTTCTTTTGGGGGAGACTGGTGGTGACCCGGTAAATATCACAGGTACACAGAGCCCACAAGTGTGTGCTCATGCGTGCACACCCCCTCATGTCTGCACAGCTGTGTGTGAATGTGTGTGGTTTGCAGGAACACCGGTCAGTGTGTGTGTGTGCCCCTGACCACCAGCAGCCCTGGAACACGTGTGCACATGGGGGGCTGTATCCGTGGGGAGGAAGAGTCTGCAATCCAGTCAGGCCCAGGGCAGGACGGGTTGCAGGGACACACTCACCCGAGTGTGTATGCCGCCCCGGTGTGTCCAGGGATGTGTGTCCTTGATCTTTGGGTGTTCCATGTCCTGTGTGAACAGACGTGTTCCTGTATGTGGTGTGGGATCCTCGCCTGTGGCCTGAGCTATAGGCTCCGGCCCCAATGGCAGTGGCATTAGGACGGGGACGGCGGGACCAGGGGAGGCGGAGGTGGAGTGGCCAGGCCCAGGGGGGTCCGCCCCACGTGGTGTCTGAACTCCCACCTCCTCTGCAGGCCCCACTGTGGCTCCGATGCCCCCGGCCGTCCCCCTGCACTGCACCCAGACCCCCTTCGGCTGCTGCAAGGATAACGTCACTGCTGCGCGGGGCGTGGGCCTGGCCGGCTGTCCCAGTGAGTCCCCAAGCCTGGCCCTGCCCTACGTCCACCCAAGCCCTGCTCGGTGTGACTGTCCCGCCCTGGCCTTGCAGGCTTGTGCCAGTGTAACCCCCACGGCTCCTACGGTGGCACCTGCGACCCGGGCACAGGCCAGTGCTCCTGCCGCCCGGGTGTGGGGGGCTTCAAGTGTGACCGCTGTGAGCCCGGCTTCTGGAACTTCCGTGGCATCGTCACCGACGGCCGGAGTGGCTGCACCCGTGAGTGACGGGCCCCACGGTCGGTCCTCAGTGGAGCCCTCCTGCCCGTCCCTGCCGTTGCTGTGCCCTGGGTCCCCCACGCGGGCTCTGGCCTGCCCTCACCTGGCAGGGGCTGGGCTCTGGGGCCAGTGGGGCGCCAGGCTCAGACCTCAGGTCCCCGCCCCATCCCCTCAGCCTGCAGCTGTGACCCCCGAGGTGCCGTGCGGGATGACTGTGAGCAGATGACTGGGCTGTGCTCCTGCAAGCCTGGGGTGGCTGGGCCCAAGTGCGGGCAGTGTCCCGACGGCCGTGGCCTGGGCCCTGCTGGCTGTGAAACAGGTGAGGGCCCTGCTGGTGCCGGGGGCAGGGAGGGGGAGCGGGGAAGGGGGGCCTGTGCTAGGGGTGTGGCTGTCACGGAGGCAGCCTCCTGAGCCAGGGGGGTCCCCTGTGTCTGTGCCAGACTCCTCGGCGCCCAGGACCTGTGCTGAAATGCACTGTGAGTTTGGGGCGTCCTGCGTGGAGGAGGCTGGCTCTGCCCACTGCGTGTGCCCAACGCCCACCTGTCCGGAGGCCAATGCTACCAAGGTGAGGGATGGGGTGTGCGGAGGGTGGGGGTGTAGGAGGGGAAGGGGCACCCCTGGCATCCTTGCCCTGTGCCCAGGTGTGCGGGTCGGATGGAGTCACCTACGGTAACGAGTGCCAGCTGAGGACCATCGCCTGCCGCCAGGGCCTGGACATCTGGATCCAGAACCTCGGCCCGTGCCAGGGTGAGGCCGCCCGAGCCCAGCACTGACCAGGAAGGCCCGACCTGCCTTGACGTGGCCTCCACCCAATTCTCCCCTCTCCTCCCCCACAGAGGCTGTGGCTCCCGGCGCCCGCCCCACACCCGTGTCTGTGGCTACCTCGGTGCGCTACCTGAGTGAGGCACCCCCGCCCAGCGCCCTCCCCCTGGCTCCCGGCAGTACCCCCCGCAGCCGACCCACCCCTAGACCCTCATCACAGCCTCGGACCACGGCCAGCATCCCTAGGGCCACTAGGAGGCCCGAGCTGACCGTCCCCCCCACGGTACCCCCCTCGGCAGCCAGCCTTGCCACAGCAGCTTTCAGCGAATCTGGCAGCGCCGACGGGAGCGGTGACGAGGAGCTGAGCGGGGACCTGGAGGCCAGTGGGGCCGGCTCGGGGGGTGAGCGTGGGCTCCGGGACGTGGGGGCAGGGCCCAGGGAAGCTGCACCAGCAGCTCAGCTCAGACCACCCCTCCCCAGGACCTGAGCCCCCCGAGGGTGGCGGCGAGGTGACCCCTGGGCCACCCATCGAGAGGGCTTCCTGCTACAACTCGCCTTTGGGCTGCTGCTCGGATGGCAAGACGCCCTCGCTGGACGCGGAGGGCTCCAACTGTCCCGGTGAGTGGGTGGCCGGGCTGGGGTGCAACGTGAGGCGTGGCCTGGACCCACCGGGGATGCCGTCTCCTCTGGAAGCAGGCTGCCCAGGAGGCAGGCCCGGGCCTTCTGGGGTTCCGACCTTAGCACACACGTGTGCATGGTCTGGGGGATTCAGCACACTCACACACACGTGAGGTCCTGGACCCCGCACACACGTGGGTGCCTAGGACCCCGTGGTAACCTGTCTCTCCCGTTGCACGCCGGCCTGGGTGCTGCCCCGAGGAGTCTGCCTGGTAACTGCCAGCTGCCCTACCCCGGCTCCCACTAACCTCATGACCATCCGACTAATCGCCACCTGCCTGCACCCGTGTGGCTTGCTGCTGGGGCTGTGCCCATGGCCGGCCCGGAGGCCGGGCGGTGCCAGGCAGGGCCTCACTGCACCCTCCCCCACAGCCACCAGGGCGTTCCAGGGTGTGCTGGAGCTCGAGGGGGTCGAGGGGCAGGAGCTGTTCTACACGCCCGAGATGGCCGACCCCAAGTCCGAGCTGTTTGGGGAGACAGCCAGGAGCATCGAGAGTGCAGTGAGTTCGTGGTGTTGGGTGGGGCACAGCCCTGTCTCCTCCCAGAGAAGCGCTGGGGTAGGGGGGCTGACGGCCACCCTGGGCGGCCCCTGGAGCACCCCTCCTCCCCCACAGCTGGACGACCTGTTCCGGAACTCGGATGTCAAGAAGGACTTCTGGAGCGTCCGCCTGCGGGACCTGGGGCCTGGCGACTCTGTCCGGGCCATTGTGGACGTGCACTTTGACCCCAGTGAGCCCCCCACCCGGTCTCTCCCAGGGGGATGGGCGCTGCACAGGCTCCTGTGCTCAGCGTCCCTCTTCCCCAGCCACGAGCCTCAGGGCGCCCGACGTGGGCCGCGCCCTCCTGCGCCAGATCCAGGCCTCCCGGCGCCGGCCCCTGGGGGTGCGGCGGCCGCTGCAGGAGCACGTGCGCTTCATGGACTTTGGTGAGCGCCGGCCTGTCCTGTGCCCAGCGTGCCCCTCCCTCCCAGCAGCCTCTCCTGGCGCCCTGCGGCCTGGCACCCTGACCATCCCCCTGCCTGCAGACTGGCTTCCTGCCTTCTTCACGGGAGCGACCACAGGAGCCACCCCTGCCGTGGCCACGGCCAGGGCCACCACCGTAGCCGCGTCCGCTGCCCCTCGGGCCCTCCACCCCAGCCACACAAGCCGGCCCGTGAGCAGGACCACAGGCCCCCCCACCACACGCCGGCCCCCCACCACGGGCCCCAGCCGTGTGCCCGGACGCCGGCCCCTGCCCCCAGGCGCCCAGCAGCCCCGGAGGCCCTGTGACTCCCAGCCCTGCCTGTATGGGGGGACCTGCTGGGACCAGGACTCGGGGGGAGCCTTCACCTGCAGCTGCCCAGCCGGCAGGGGGGGCACTGTCTGTGAGAAAGGTAAGGGCCATCCTTGCTGGGGAGGGACAGGCAGGCACTTGGGGCCAGGTTTGGGGGCTGAGGAGAGGGGGCTAGGCTGAGGGATCAGGGGGCGCGTTTCGGGCTGGAAGACGGGGCTGTGGGCGGGTCCTGTCCCCTCCACCTGGTGTCTGTCTCGCAGCGCTGTACCCCTCGGTGCCGTCCTTTGGGGGCCACTCCTTCCTGGCCTTCCCCACGCTCCGCGCCTACCACACGCTGCGCCTGGCGCTGGAGTTCCGGGCGCTGGAGCCCCAGGGGCTGCTGCTCTACAACGGCAACGCCCGCGGCAAGGACTTCCTGGCCCTGGCGCTGCTGGGCGGCCGCGTGCAGCTCAGGTGGGTGAGGCAGTGGGCAGGGTGGGCGGAGCCTCTGCAGCCGGGTGGGCAGCCGGCCATGGGCCTGGCTCCCTCTGGCTGTCCTGAGCACCCGCTTCCCCCGGCACCCCCAGGTTTGACACAGGCTCGGGGCCCGCGGTGCTGACCAGCTCGGTGCCCGTGGAGCCCGGCCAGTGGCATCGTCTGGAGCTGTCTCGGCACTGGCGCCAGGGTTCGCTCTCGGTGGACGGCGAGCCCCCCGTCCTGGGCCAGAGCCCCAGTGGCACGGATGGACTCAACCTCGACACAGACCTCTTTGTGGGTGGCGTCCCCGAGGACCAGGCCGCTGTGTGAGCATCCGGGTGCCCTGACCCCAGGCCTGACCTCTGGCCTTGGTCTTGGTCAGGCTTGTCGGCCGAATCCAGGAGGCCTAATTTATTCGAGGAGCAAAGGGGGAGGTGGATGGGGGAACGAGGGGGGAACACGACTGTGACCCTGATCTTAGCCCCAGCTCTTGCCCTGCTCCTGACTCTGCCCCATCTGGGGGTGGTACCCCGAGGCCTAGTGTGACCCCCAAGGAGGGGTGGGCTGACCTTTAGTCCTGACCCCGACCCTCAGCCCACCCCGTTTTGGGGTGTGGGGAATCACACTCACCACCACCATCCCCCCCCCCCCCCCGCCCCCGTCCTGGCGCAGGGTGCTGGAGCGGACGTCCGTCAGCATCGGCCTCAAGGGCTGCATCCGCCTGCTGGACGTGAACAACCAGCGCCTGGAGCTCGGCAGCTGGCGCGGGGCCACCGGGAGTGCCCACGTGGGCGAGTGTGCGGCCCACCCCTGCCTGCCCAGCCCCTGCCTCGGGGGGGCCCCATGCCAGGCCCTGGAGGATGGCAGATTCCACTGTCAGTGCCCCCCTGGCCGATTTGGTGAGGACGGGGCCGGGGCCGGGGCCAGGGGCCAGGGAGCACCTGTGTGTCTGCGGCAGCGGCTCAACCTCTTGGGGCCCCACCCTGTCTCCGTCCAGGCCCCACCTGTGCCGAGGAGAAGGACCCCTGTGACCCCAACCCCTGCCACGGGGCGGCCCCCTGCCGTGTGCTGCCCGGGGGCGAGGCCACGTGCGAGTGCCCCCTGGGACGAGGGGGTGCTCTCTGCCAAACAGGTGGGGGCGCCGGGCCTTAGGGCCGGAGGGAGGTCAGGTCACGCATTTGGGTTTGGGTTCTGCTCCGGGTTGGGCTTGGGGTTAGGCCAGGGGCTCACAGGGCGGTGGGGTGCAGGGGACCCCAGGGTCAGGCCCAGGGCCCTGTGTGACTCTCTCGTCCTCCACAGAACGGAGCGACCCCGGGCCCTTCCTGGCGGACTTCCGCGGGGTCTCCTACCTGGAGATGAAAGGCCTGCACACGTTCGAGCGGGACCTCGGGTCAGTGGGACGGGTGGTGCGGGCAGCGGTCCCCCGGCCCTCGGCCAGCCCGTGAGCGTCGGCACGCCCGCGCTGACCCCCCGTGGCCCCAGGGAGAAGATGGCGCTGGAGGTGGTATTCCTGGCGCGAGGCCCCAGCGGGCTGCTGCTCTACAACGGGCAGAAGACGGACGGCCGGGGGGACTTCGTGTCGCTGGCCCTGCGTGATGGACACCTGGAGTTCCGCTACGACCTGGGCAAGGGGGCGGCGGTCATCAGGTGTGCGCGTGGGGGGGGCCAGGGCTGGGGCTCGGGCAGCGTCATCGGGCCCCGTGTGGCGCTCATGGTGCCCTCTCCCCAGGAGCAAGGAGCCCGTGGCCCTGGGCACCTGGACCAGGGTCTCCCTGGAGCGAAACGGCCGCAAGGGCGCCATGCGTGTGGGCGACGGGCCCCGCGTGCTGGGGGAGTCCCCGGTGAGTGTCCGGCTGTGGGGCCCCCCCCTCCTCCCCCTCCTCCTCCTCCTCCAGGCGGCGTGGCAGCCCTCCCACGCGACTCTCACTGAACTGTTTTCTCTCCCGTCTGTCCTGTGCCTCTGTCTGTCCGCTCTCTGCTCTCTGGCCTTGCTCTGCAACCCCCACCCCGCTCTCCGGATGTCAGAAATCCCGAAAGGTACTGGGGCTCCCTGCTCGCTCATCTGCTGGTCTCTGCGCCTCCATCCCTCCCTCCGTGCATAGAGTAGCCCCTCCCCACTAAGTCCCATCGGCCACTTCTGTGGGATTAACTGCCTCCTAGCTGGGCCGGAGGGCGAGGGGGCCGGGCGGACGGGCGCAGCGTCCAGTCCCTGCCCCACAGGCGGCCCCACAGCCCCTCACCCAGCGCCTCCCGCAGGTGCCGCACACTGTCCTCAACCTGAAGGAGCCGCTGTACCTGGGGGGAGCCCCCGACTTCAGCAAGCTGGCCCGGGCCGCCGCTGTGTCCTCCGGCCTCGATGGCGCCATCCAGCTGGTGTGTGGGGGGGTCTCCTCGGGGGGCTGCAGGGCAGGGGCAGTGGGCAGGACGAGGCTCAATCCCCTGTCCCCCCAGGTCGCCCTGAAAGGCCATCAGCTGCTGACCCGGGAGCACGTGGTGCGGGCGGTGGACGTCTCCTCCTTCGCAGGCCACCCCTGCACCCAAGCCTCGGGCCACCCCTGCCTCAACGGGGCCTCCTGCCTCCCCCGGGAAGCCGCCTACACCTGCCTGTGCCCCGGGGGCTTCTCGGGGCTCCACTGCGAGAAGGGTGAGCACTGCCGGCCGGGCTGAGGCTCAGGGTGGACCCCCGAGGCCCACCCTCACCCCGACTGTCTCTCAGGGCTGATAGAGAAGTCGGCAGGGGACCTGGACACACTGGCCTTTGATGGGCGGACCTACATCGAATACCTCAACGCTGTGACGGAGAGGTAACGCCCCCTCTGCTCCGCTGTCCATCCATCTGTCCTGTCTGTACGCCGTTCAGGGCCAGACGCTGGCCATGCCACACCCGCTCGGCCGGCCCACTGCCCCTCCTCCCTCCTGCCTCTCACCTTCTCTGTCTCTTTGTTTCCAAGCGAACTGACCAATGAGATCCCAGCGTAAGTAGCACCTGGGCTCCTCCACCTCACTCGCACTCGCATCGTCTGTGCCTGTTCTCTGTTCCTCGCACCCGAGGCAGAGGCGGGACTTCCCTCCCCGATGGAGGATGGGCGGGGCTGTGTGTCCTGCACGGGCTGTTTCCCAGCATGGAAGTGGGAGCTACCCCTTCCGGGATGTGTGCTGAGGGCGGTCACCATCCACCCCTGAGCTGCTGCTCTCACCACATGAGCATCTGTGTGCGTGTGCGTGTGCGTGTGCGTGTGCGTGTGCGACGCTCCCATGTGTGCGCTGGGACGTCCGGGGTCTCCCACCAGGAGCCCTCAGTCTCCATTCTCCCCACCTCATTGCCTGCCTCCTGACCTCTGCTCCCAGCCTGGGCCACGCCCACCAGCTCTGTCTGCACATGCGAGTTGCACGTGTGTCATTGCCGGGCTCTATGAGGGGTGGGGCAGGTGGCCAAGGGTCCTCTTCCGAGGATGCTTGCTCCTCCTGCCTCCACCGTTGGAGAGGGGGCGTGGGGGCTGCTGCGGGCCACCCTGCACCACAGCCTTTGTCCCCTGCTCACCTGCCTCCCTCTCTTCCTGCTTCTAAGCCCCGAAGCTCCAGACCCCAGGGCCCTTCATAGGTAAGCACGTGGCACCAGCCCTGCCATCTGCCCGTCGCTCTGAGCTGCCCCTCTGTCCACCTCTCTCGTGTCTGCCGGTCTGGCCCTACCCCCGACTGTCCGTCTCTCAGCCATCTGCCCCACCATTGGCATCTGCCCCCTCCTTGCCCGCCCGCCCCCTGCCGCCCTCGGGGAGGCCTGACCAGCCCTCTGCCCCCCAGCGAGAAAGCGCTGCAGAGCGACCACTTTGAGCTGAGCCTGCGCACCGAGGCCACGCAGGGGCTGCTGCTGTGGAGCGGCAAGGCCACGGAGCGTGCCGACTACCTCGCACTGGCCATCGTGGACGGCCGCCTACAGCTGACCTACGACCTGGGCTCCCAGCCCGTGGTGCTGCGCTCCACTGTGCCCGTCAACACCAACCGCTGGTTGCGGGTCAGGGCGCACAGGTCAGCAGGGGCCCAAGGACCAGGGCGGGAGGGGCCTGGACCTGCCCTCAGGGCACACGGGGTCACTGGTGGCTGCCTGGCCCGAGGTCACAGCTGGTGAGGGGGAGGGACAGGAGGACCCCGCAGTTTGCTTGGGGAACCTGACCTGAAAGGGGTCCTTGCTGCTGGGACACGGCACCCTGACCTGACCCGACCCCCAGGCCCTCTCCTGGGGTCAGTGCCACCTTGTCCTGGCCCCGGGGGTGATGTGATGGGGCTCAGGACCTGGAGGCGGCAGGGTGGGCCCTCAAGTTACCTGATGGCTCCCCACCCTCACTCAGGGAACAGAGGGAAGGCTCCCTGCAGGTGGGCAACGAGGCCCCCGTGACCGGTTCCTCCCCGCTGGGCGCCACGCAGCTGGACACAGACGGAGCCCTGTGGCTGGGTGAGTGAGTGGGGGAGGCCGGGGGGTTGGGGGGTCTCAGAATCTGAGGGACAGACCCAGGGTGGTGTGGGTCCAGGAGGCCAGAACATCTCTGTTGGTCACTGGGTCCCCCCTGGGCACGAACAGGCCCCAGGTCACTCACCTGGGCATTCAGTGCTGGTGGGTCTCTGTGCCCACCGTGTCCCGGCCTGCCATTCCCAGCAGTGCCCCCTGTGCTTGCTCTGCAGGAGGCCTGGAGAGACCGCCCGTGAGCCCGGCCCTGCCCAAGGCTTACGGCACGGGCTTCGTGGGCTGCCTGCGGGACGTGGTGGTGGGACAGCGGCCGCTGCACCTGCTGGAAGACGCCGTCACCAGGCCCGAGCTCCGGCCCTGTCCCACCCCCTGAGCCCGCGCAGCCCGCCGCCCACCCTGCTGTAATTATTTTATATTTTTGTAAACGTGTTGCTTTTTTGATATGATTTTCTTGCCTGTGTTTTGGCCGCAGGGACGCTCGGCCTGGCCTCCCTCCCGTCAAGGCAGGCGAGCTGCAGAGGCAAACTCGGGCCGTGGGACTCTCGGGGCTGATGTGGCCACAGGGAGGGCGTGGCTCGGACAGCAGCCTCAGGACACATCCTCCGCCCGGGCCACCATGTCCAGTCCCTCCCGCTGGGCTTCCCTGCCTGTCAGCAGACCCCCCAGCACATGGAGCTCCACCCGACCAGTCTGTGTCCCCAGAGCTGGGAGCTGCTGCCCAGGTGGAGGGGACCCTCCCAGGCCTCCCCTGAGCTAGACCTCGTCCCGCGGGGAGGGGGCAGCCTCACCAGGACTGGCCTCGAGCCTGGCGGCCCCCCCGGGCCTCCTGGGCCAATACTGTGACTTAGAGGTGACGTTCCTGCTGGGGCCACCGGCACCCCTGCCCTCGCGGTGTCCGCCAGCCCCCGGGTGCTGGGGGCAGAGGCCAGGCCCAGGACTGTCCCGGGCCCTGACCTCAGCTAGCCCTGCCACCGGGGATGTGGCTGTGCCCCTTCCCGACACCTCGGGGCCCCGTGAGGAACCCTGAGGGAGTGGGCCAGTGTGGCGTGGTCGGTGTCCATTGCCTGCGCGCCTGGGCAGCCAGCGTCCAGGCCTGACCACCAACCAGAGTTCTCAGTGCATTGATTTTACTTGACGTCTGGGGAGTGGGGCTCAGGACAGCAAACCCTCTCCCGTCCTGGGAGGAGGGGTGGGTGTCCTTGTTGGAGAATGACGGAGGCCGGCCAGGCGTCTGACCGAGGCCCAGGAGTGGGTGCAGGGACAGCAAAGACGTCTGCGAAGCTAGAAACGCCTTAACCTGCAACATCGCGTCTCATCCCCACCAGCCTGTCCCCTCCTGCACCTAGACTGGGGCGTGGCAGCCCCAACTCCCACAGCTGGGCTGGGATGTGGGGCCCACAGGCTGAAGGGAGCCCCGTATGTCACATTACTAACACCCCCAGTCTGCCTGTCAATCACCGTGAAATAAAGTCTGAACGTGTTAAAGGTGCTGGTCTGTGTATCCCCCCCCCCCCCCCCCCCCCCACCGCGCTGGCTCCTCTCCCGTGGCTTTTCTTAGGCCTCGGGCGCCCTTACAGCCTCAGACGGAGGGGGCCCTGTCCTGGGGTGGGGCTGCCTGTGGCGAGGAGACCCCCGCAGTGAGACTGGGCACACGGTCAGGAGCTGGTGGGGCAGAGCCTTGCAGGCAGCACCCCGCACACTGCCCTGGTGCGCGCGTGTGCACGCGGTCAGCCATTTCTGTGTCTGAGCACAGGGTGGGGCAGGAGCTGTCAGGAGAGCGGGCCTTGGGGGAGCGAGGAGGGTGAGGGTGGCAGGGAACCCTCTTCACTGGCCCACCCTGTGCTCAGACACCTCGGCCTGTGGGAGACCCTCAATGGAAGCCCGAGGGGCTGGGCCTGTGGAGCAGCTGTGAGCCTCGAACCAGGAGCAGGAAAGAAGGGGGGCTGTGTGGCCTCCGCCCGGGAGCTCCTGGCTTTTATTCAAGGGAACTGTTTTGCCCGGCCGGCGGGGCTCGGTGGTTCAGCGTCGACCTATGAACCCGGAGGTCACGGTTCGATTCCCGGTCAGGGCACATGCTCGGGATGTGGGCTCGATCCCCAGTGTGGGGCGTACAGGAGGCAGCCGGTCCATGTTTCTCATCATGGATGTTTCTCTCCCTCTCCCTTCCCCTCTGAAATCAATCAATCAAAAAAGAGAACTGGGTTGTGGTTTTTTTATTTATTTTGTGTTGATAGAAAAAACACAAAATGAAAATAAAAACACCCATAAGCTCAGGTGACCCACCTGCTGGCGGCGTCCACAGTCTCCTCCCTGAGTCACTAACTGCTTGTTCAGGGGGAGCGTGGCGCTCCTGGGTGTGACGGCCCAGGCGGCGGGAGGGGCTCTGCAGAGGAGGAGCAGCTGTGGGTGGGTGCAGGGTGGACAGGCCACTGGTCCGGTGGTGGGCCCCTCCCACCTGCACCCTCCTGGAAGGTGGTGCCCACAGAGCAGGACCCGTCCGGTACGGTCACGCCGAGGTATCCGGAAGCGCCCTCTGGGGCACCCCGCAGTCTGAAGCTCAGCGCCTCGAAAACCTGCTTTTACCTTAACTTCCTTGGCGATGTCAGACGTGCTGGCGCGTCACCTTTGAGGAAGTGGGGTGAGGTGCAGCGGGGTTTGGGTGAGGGGGGCAGAGATGACCTGGTGCAGGTGAGCACCCAGCAGCCGCTGCCGCTGCCGACACCCCAAGAGACGTGCTTGGGGGATGCAGGCGAGATGCCACCGGGATGTCCTGCCCTTTGGGCCCCGTTGCCTCCAGGCCTGGCGTCCTGACACGGTTCCCACACCAGGCCAGATACCTCGAGGCCAGCCTCACAGCGGCCGGCGTGGGAAGGACGTTTGCTGAGGGAGCCGGGCCTGGGAGGTCAGAGGTGCTGTGACCCGGGGGCAGCATGTGCCCTGCAGGGGGGGTGACAGTGTCTCAGGCGGGAGGGGCAGCGGGGTGAGGACAGTGGCAGGCCTTCCCTCTCCCCCATCCAGACCCTCGGCCCTGCTCCAGGGTCCCTCCGGCCACCTGGGAAACCCCCCATTGTCTTCACCAGCAGAGAGGTGTGGCCAAGGAGCCTGGAAGCCTGGTGAACCTTGAGCTCGGGCAAAGGTCAGAGCTATGCACTGACTGTTGAGTCGAGACAATGGTAGCTGAAGCAACTTCCCGACCAGATAGTCATGTAAATCCTTACTGATAAGATAGTCTGTCTGTTACTGGAATTGCCTGCCTAAGGGCTATAGGTGTGTCCCAACTGAATGAAAGGATGGCAAGGCCTGAGCACAAGTGGAGTCCTTCCTCTTTCTTTGGGCTCCCACCTGGCCCCCCAATTTCCAAATTATTATTTCTTGTCTCATCTCTGTCGTTTGTGCATGGCCTTCTCCAGAGCCTGAACCCTGAACCACGCGGGATGTGGGTCATCACAGCCACCAGAGATGTGTCCCACCTGGTGGGTAGCCCTCCCCTCCCTGGGCCTGACACCAAGGGCAGAGCTGGGGGTCTCCAGGAGGGTCTAGTCTCCCCTCCAGACTCAGGCCCTGACCCTGCCTACCTGAGGCAGCAGCCCTCTCTCAACAAGCTCCCTCCCATCAATGCCTCTTAAGGGCCAGGGTCGGGGGTAGGACCCCAGCAGGGAAGTGTCTGAGCTTCCTGCCTCCATGGAGAGTGTGACCGGAACTGGGCACTCCCTGCCCTTTCTGCCGATCTGGCTCCCTGGGAGTGCAAGCATGCGCTCGTGCGCGCGCGCGCACACACACACACACACACACACACACACACACACGTGTGAGCTCTGATGCTAGCATGCATGTGCCTGTCAGGGGGAGCCACACAGGTGTAACACACGTGTCACTACTTCCTGGCACTTGGCACACCCCTCTTAGGCTTGGTAAGGGTGGAGGTCACAGGAGGGGTCACCCTATGACCCTGAGTGACCCCTAGATCACTGAGGGGCTGGACAAAGCCTGATCTGCGGGGCACAAGGGGGTTTCCCTCTCCCTGAGCAACATCCTCAGTCCCCACCTCCCCCCAGCAGCGCCTCAGGGGTGAGGGGCCCAGGACCCTACAGGGTGTTGTGAGGAGGCTGCTGGCACAGTGGCCTCTGCAGGATTGTGGCTGAGAGCTTCGGCCTGCGGACCAAAGGGTCCCGTTCAGTACCACTCAAGGGCACGAACCTCGGTCACAGGCTCCTCCCTCGCCCGGGCCCTGGTTGCGGGCGTGCAGGAGGCAACCAGTTGACGTGTTTCTCTCACATCGATGTTTCTATCTGTCGTTCCTTCTTCCACTCTCTCTGAAAATCAATGGAAAAATATCCTCGGGTGGAGGATTTAAAAAAAAACAATAGTGGAAAGGAGTTGGGTCTCTAAGAACGTGTCAGCCGCAAAGCCCCGTGGTCCGAGGTTTAGCGTCCAGGGGAACTCAGGAGGAGGTTTTCCCAGGGGCCCCAGGGAAGCTGTCTGGGGGCCCTGTCCCCAGTTGTCTGCAGCCCCCGGCAGGGCAGGGGCTCCGGGGTGAGGCTGTCGGTCATAGAGGGCTGGGGGCATGGGGACGGATGCCTACCACCCACGGTGCACCCTGACTGGACAGGGGCCGGCCTTGGCCTTGCTGTTCCTGGCAGCGGCCATGACCTCCAGGCGGGACTGTCCCGGAAGCTGAGGGTGGCGACAGGGGGAGGGTCCCCCAACGGTGGCTGCCCTTCCAGGTGCCATGGCCAGGTGCCCCACATCAAGGTCCAGAGCACAGGAGACTCTTCGGACCCGTGTGACTCTGGCCAAGCACTGCACCAGCCAGCATGGCGGGGAAACTGCTCTGCTAGCAGACGGGGCGGCACCACAGGGCGGCAGGACCCCTCGTCCAAGCAGAGCAGTGGCGTCTGTGTGTGTGCGCCTGTGCGTGTGAGTGTCCCAGGGCAGGGTCTGTGGGCACAGCCCAGGCGCCCTCCACCCCGCACGGCTGCAGCAAAACTGAAGGGCTGTCCGCCTGCCGCCTGCCCGCCTGCCCGCCTTCCCGCCCCAGGGTCCCAGGCACCCGACGCAGGGGCGAGTGTGCACAGGGCCCTGCAGCTGCCTCGCCCCTGCCCTTCTGGCTGGAGATGTGGGTGGGCAGGTTCTCCCAGCCTCGGTTTCCCCATCTGCACTGCGAGGCCTGAGGGTGCATCCCCGGGAAAGGGGGCGGGGCTGGGAGGGAGGCTGCCTTTCCTCTCCTTACTGAGGACCAGGCTGCCACCTGGTGGCCACCCCAGGCCCTGCAGGGCCTACCTGCCCAGCCTCCTGCAGACTCTGAGTAGGGGAGGGTCAGAGAGGGGCAGGATAGATGGTCTGGGTGGGCCTGTCTCTGTCTGTCTCTGTGCCCCCTCACCTGGCCAGGTGTGACCCCAAGTCTCACCTGTGCTCCCAACCCTGCCCCAGCTCAGGTGGTACCATGGGCACCTGTCTGGCAAGGATGCTGAGAAGCTGCTGATGGAAAAGAAATGCCGGGCCCTAGCTGGTGTGGCTCAGTGGATAGAGCGCCGGCCTGCACACTGAAGGGTCCCAGGTTCGATTCTAGTCAAGGGCACATGCCCAGGTTGTGGGCTCGGTCCCCAGTGTGGGGTGTGCAGGAGGCAGCCGATCAATGATTCTCTCTCATCACTGATGTTTCTATCTCTCCCTCTCCCTTCCTCTCTGAAATCAATAAAAATATATTAATATAATAATAATAATAAAATGCACAATTCCATTGTTTACAAAATAAAAAAAGGGGGATGTCGGGATACCTCCTGGTGCGGGAGAGTCAGAGCAAGCCGGGGTTTTGCTGTCCGCGCTCACACAGCCGCCGGACAAGGTGGACTGCGGCTACCTGTCACCCGCATTCTCATCTGCTCCCGGTAGGAGGCAGCGGCCAGGTGGGGTGTGACTCCTGGGAGGCGGTGGTGGCCCCACAGCCTCGGGAAGTAGGATGTTGGAGACGGGGAGGCGGATTGAGAGCCACAGAAGAATCCTATGGTGAAGTTGGGGGCACGGTGCCCCCCGCCATGAAGCATGGGATCCAGAGTGGGCTGCTTCCCTGGGGGCCCACAGCCCTGCCCAGGAGAAAGGGTGCAGGGCAGCGGGCAGAGGGGCAGCGGGCGGAGGGGCAGCGGGCGGAGGGGCAGCGGGCGGAGGGGCAGCGGGCAGAGGGGCAGCGGGCAGAGGGGCAGGGTGTGGGCCAGGCAGCTGTCCTTGGGAGGCGCTGGGGACCCTGCTAAGCTTGGACAGGGGTCTCTCCCTGCCAGCCCTCGAGGGGTCAGCTCAGGCCACGAGGGTCAGCTCAGCCAGCACTGACAGCGTGTGCGGGAGCTCAAGGCCACGCACGCCGGCGAGAGGGCTTCTGGGAGGAGTTTGGGGTGCGGGTGCAGGGAGGGGACAGTGAGGGTGTTGCAGGGTGCTGTGGTCTGTGGAAAGGGGTCAGGGTGGTGGTGGGGTTGCAGGCTCTGGGGAAGGGTCAGCTGTGGCTGAAGCCCCCGTCTTGTCCTGCCTGGTGCTGCGGGGGCAGGAGGGCAGGCTCCTGTGTCCGAGGAAGGAGAAGTGGCCAGAGAACAAGCCCAAGGTTTGACTCAGGAACACCCTTCCCCGTGAGGGACCTCGGTGGGCCGTTTCCCACCACAGGGTGAGGCTCCCTCTTGCACACTCAGGGCCCCTTCCTCACCTGGAGGCCTGAGTGGCATCTTCCCTCCCAGTCGATACCACCTGTGTCTCCTGCAGTGTGGATGACAGTGCACCCGGGTGTGCATGAGGCAGCTGTGCCTGGCCAGCTGCATGTCCTAGGAAGAGCCAGGGCCCAGGTTGCAGACCTTGGCAGAACCAGAGACATTGGGGGAGGGGTGTGGCAGTCCCCAAGGGGTCCTCAGAGAGAGCTGGACGAGACATTGTCCGGAGCCCCGCCCCAGGTCGAGGCGGAAGGGACCTGTGAGCCACCTGGGCTGCTGGGCGTGCATTTGCATAGACTTGCATGTGTCCTGTCACTGGAAACAGCAGGCAACTGACCCACACCCCCTTCCAGAGTGACCCAGAGGAGAAACCAGGCAGGTGTACACTGCCACCAGGCCATCTGCAGCCCACGGTGCCGCCTCTGGGCCAGGTGCAGCAGGAGACACCTGTCAGTCAGGGCCCGTGCCCATGTGCTCACCGGGCTTGGGCGGGCAGCTGGCCCAGCCTTGCTTCTTCGGGCTTCAGGAAGCTCTGGGAGTGGGGAGGCCTCGAGAGCCCTGAACCCCATCTGGTCCTCCCAACCCCTCCTGCTCAGCCTTGGCCCTGCTGACCACTCCTTCTGGCCTTGGCTTTCTCCTCCCGGTTTATCCCCTGAGCCCCTCCGCCCCCCCCCCCCCGCCCCGCCCCGGGTCACAGCCGCACCTGCTCTGACCCTGCGGCCTGCCCCGTCCTGCCCAGGAGGGGCCACCACGCACAGTGAACCACTACTAGGTGCACGGGCTAACAATGCGGATTTTTTTCAATAGATGGAGTTACACGTATGTTGACATCTATGCGATTTAATATATGTGCTATTTTGTTGTATTGACAAGCTTCAAAACTTCATGTCAAATTTTCTGAAGGTGTTAACATCATAGATATTTTTACGCTAAAAAATGTTGAATTTTGTGCCAAAAAAAAAGAGCATTTGCGGGAAGTTTTAATTCATTACTTTATTTTGAAGAAAAGTGCTGCTGAATACCTCGGGAAATTTATAATGAACATGCTCCATCTTGAGATACTTGTGAACGCTGGTTTAAACGCTTTAAAAGTGATGATTTCGATGTGAAAGACAAAGAACGTCCAGGTCAACCGAAAACGTTTGAAGACCAACAATGACAAGCATTATTGGATGAAGATGCCTGTCAAACTCAAAAACAACTTGCAGAAAGATTAGACGTTGCTCAGCCAACAATTTCCGGTCTTTTACAAGCAATGGGAAAGATTTTAAAGGAAGGAAAATGGGTGCCACATCAACTGAACGAAAGACAAATGGAAAACCGAAAAGTCATCAATAAAATGTTGCTTTAACGGCATGAAAGTCTTTTTTGCATCGAATTGTGACTAGCGATGAAAGTGGATTTATTTTGAGAATCCCAAACGCACAAAATCATGGATTGATCCAGGTCAACCATCAACATGGACTGCAAGGCCAAATTGTTTGGGAAAGAAGACAATGCTCTGTGTTTGGTGGCATCAGGAAGGTGTGGTGTATTATGAGCTAAAACCAGGTGAAACCGTTAATACTGATCACTACCAACAACAAATAATCAATCTGAACCACGCTTTGATCGTGAAACGACCTGAATGTTCCAGAAGACACGACAAGTAATTTTGCTTCATGATAACGCACCATCACACACTTCAAGACCAGTTAAAGACACGTTAAAAGATCTTGCCTGGGAAGTATGAACCCACCCGCCGTGTTCACCAGACCTTGCTCCTTCAGATCACCACTTGTTCCGATCGATGGCACACGCACTTTCTGAGCAGCACTTCAAAACGGACGAAGTGGAAAATTGGGTCTCTGAATGGTTTGCCTCAAAACAAGAAAAGTTCTATTGGGACAGTACTCACAAATTACCTGAAAGATGGGGAAATGTGTAGCTAGCGATGGACATCACTTTGAAGAAAGCACTTTTGATGTTTCTCTTGAAATTATCGTGTTTTCTTTGGTTACAAAATCCGCATTTTTAACCGGTTAAAAGTTAATCCGCACTATTAACCGGTTGATGGTTAATCTGCATTATTAACCAGTTGATCATTAATCTGCATTATTAACCGGTTGATATTAATCCACATTATTAACCTGTTAATAGTTAATCTGCATCATTAACCAGTTGGTGGTTAATCCACATTATTAACTGGTTAGTAGTTAATCTGCACTATTAACCGGTTGATGATTAATCCGCATTTTTAACCGGTTAATGATGTGGATTTTGTAATCAAAGAAAACACGACAATTTCAAGAGAAACATCAAAAATGCTTTATTCAAAGTAATGTCCATCACTAGCTACACATTTCCCCCACCTTTCAGGTAATTTGTGGATACCGTCCCAATAGAACTTTTCTTGTTTTGAGGCAAACCATTCAGAGACCCAATTTTCCACTTCTTCGTACGTTTTGAAGTGCGGGCAGCAGCACCTTCGCGGGCATCGCCATGGTGAGCCGCGCCCCACCTCCCAGGGCAAACCCTCAGAAGAGCCTGACTATGGTCCAAGCGCCCGAGGCATGAGTGGAAGTGCCAGGGAGCAGGCCCAAGTCTGGGTCCCGTGGGGGGCAGGGCGGTGTCCCCGCCAGGAGGCCACAGGCACAACTAGGGCATGAGCACAAAAACCCACAGAACCGGGTCCCCGCCCACAGGACCCCGGAGACCTCTGGCAGCGGGTACGAGGGCCCACATGCCCGTGCCCCGGGGAGCTGAAGCCCCGTGAGGAGGACTGTGTTTGCCCCGTGGGTGAGGCTCAGGTGGTTGGGCTCGTCCCCTGCACCAAACGGCTGCCGTTGGATTCCCACTCAGGGCACAGGCCTGTGTTGTGGCTCCGTCACCGAGGGGGCGAGCAGGAGGCAGCCGATGGATGTTGGCTGTTTCACTCGCACATCGACGTTTCTCTGTCTCTGCCTCTCTGTTTCTCTTTCTCTCTCTCTAAAAAAATAAAAAAGAAGGACTGTGTGAGGACAGCACCCTGGAGCTTGTCCAGGAGCCTGCCCGTCAGACCTGGACCCTGGAAACGGGGAGGGCAGTTGGGAGATCCCGGTGTCCTGGCCCTTATGGGACTCCCGGGTGAGGGTGGGGGGCAGGGTTTCAGGGCTGTGGCTTGTCTCTCAGGGTGAGAGGCCACCAGTGACCACCTGCACAGCAGGGAGTGACCATGTGTGACCCTGTGCTCCACATGCTTGAGTGTCAGCCTGCATGTGTGACACACGTGACCAGTGAGCTGGTGGCCAGTTGTGCTTGTGCCGGCTCCCCTGTACCTTCCATGCACACGACCCCGGCCTCCTGCACACGACCCCTGCCTCCTGCACACGACCTCTGCCTCCAGAGCCTCCCCTCAGCCCTGCCCGCAGTGGTCTGAGCCCAGGCCATTACATTGCAGTCACACGTGGATAAATGCTTGTTGAATGTGTGAGATGCTCATGTGACCACATGTGCAACCTCACATGCCTGGCCCTGCCCGTGATGAGGGCGAGGCTCCGTGTATGTGGCTGACTGGTGTGTGTGCGTGCTGACTGGGTGCAGTGTCACTGTCATGCGGTCCGTGGTCACGGGCACCACCCCATCCCCAACGGTCTGTGGCTCCGTGTGTTCCCAGTAAAACGCCTGTTCCCGTGCTGTGATTGCTGGGGCCAGGGAAAGGTGGTGTTCTGGCCCCCACGAGGCCCATCTTCTCTGGGGTCCCCACCCCCCAGAGGCTCAGCTGGGTGCAGCAGGAAGTCCAGGGCTTTGGGGTGAGGGGTGAGCAGGCTGAGCCAGAACCGGCCGGGCCTCTCTTGGCCATGCCAACCTGGTGGTGCAGGGTTCCGGGCCTCTCCCCTTTGCCCAGGGTGGGGGGGGGGGGGGGAGGATGGCAGGGCTTGGCCCCGTTACCAGCCAGGCCCGGGAGGGGGACTGTGGTATGTGGACTGTTGGACATACATCAGCAACTCTGCTTCTGTGCCCCCATGACCCTCGGTTCCTGGGGTTCAGGGGTTCTGCAGCACCCCAGTCAGGCTTCCCGCAGGATTGTAGGACCCTGACTTCTTGGGGTTCAATCCAGTATGACGACGGCTGAGGAGGAGGGGGCTCTGGACCAGGCCAGGCCTCCCCCGTCCCAGGTGCTCTGGGTCCTCCCACCTCCCTCTGGGAGCCTCAGGGTCCTGGGGGGCAGCCAAGTCCCAAACTGCCCCAGCCCCTCCTCAGCAGAGACAGGAGTTGCACCCGGAGGCTGGGACCCACCTGCCCTAGGGGCTGCTGGGAGTTGGACCCAGTGGGGCAGCCTCTGGATTGAGGCTCTCTGGGGAGGGGTGGACCGTGGGCTTTTCTGGAGGGGGGGGGTCAGTGGTACAGGGAGGAGGGCGCACAGGCAAGGACCCTTCCCAAATGTGCATACAAAATAATTTATTTAAAAACGTACAGTTCAGGAGGGTTGGATGGGCCCTGTTCAGGGAGCAGGGTCAGCACCCCGACCCCACGGAGGGGCCGGCCCTGCCTGGGGAAGGAGCCGGGTGTGAAGTGCGCCTCCCTTCTCACAGGGGCTGCCCCTGTGGGCGATGCACAGTGCGAACAGGGGGCCTGGCCAGGTGGTCTGCCGGGGCCTCGGTCTCCATGACTGGGAGTTAGGGGTGGTCTCTGGGGCTCATAGGACCCTATTATTCTTGGAGGCTTTGGGGAGCCATCAGGACCCAGCCCCGCAGAGTGGGGTCAGGTGAGCCAAATGGGGTCCCCAGAGATGTTAGGGCTCTTGTGGGGTCCTGGGACTGATTCCCAACAGCCGCCGCACCCCTCACTCCCGCTGTGGGCTGGGGACCCAGCATGGAGCATGGACCACCTAGTCGTCTGCCAGGGGCCCGAGAGGGAAGGTGGCTGGGTAGGTGGCTGGGTAGGTGACGGTAGTTGGCACGGCAATGGCAGGCGGCCGGGTCAGGCAGTGCAGGCTGCCGGTCCTGAGCGCACACTGCACAGGCCAGAGCACCACGCAGAAGAGCGCCAGCAGCAGGGCCGTGACGAGCGCCATGCGCTTCCAGTCCCCGCAGCGGGCCCAGCAGCGGGCCAGGCGGCCCCGGTGGTGGCCGGTGGGGCTGGGGCTGGGGGTGGGCACAGCGGGCTCGGGGGGCTTGCTCAGGCCCACGTCCACACACACAAAGCCGGGTGTCGCCAGGCCAGGCACAGAGGGGGGGAGACAGCAGCACAGCTTGGTGCCCTCTAGCCACACGGGCTCCTCCCGCCGCAGGTGCGCCGGCATCTTGGCCTGCAGCTGGCGGCTGGTGCGCAGTGCGGGGGCCCCGTCGGCGGGCACGGCGGTGGGCTGCCGGCAGAACGGGCAGGGCACAGCCTCACTGCCGGGCCGGCCAGTTGGTTGGGCAGCCGCCAGCCGTGCCAGGCACTCCAAGCAGAAGACATGGGTGCAGGACAGCTCCTTGGGCGTCTTGAAGATGTTGTCGTAGCCAGAGAAGCAGATGGAGCACTCCAGCGGGGAGGCCACCTTCTCCGAGCCGGGGGTTGCGGGGGACCTGGGGCCGCTGACCGAGCCGGGGGACCTGGGGCCGCTGACCGAGCCGGGGGACCTGGGGCCGCTGACCGATCCGGGGGACCTGGGGCTGCTGACCGAGCCGGGGGTTGCGGGGGACCTGGGGCCGCTGACCGAGCCGGGGGACCTGGGGCCGCTGACCGATCCGGGGGACCTGGGGCCGCTGACCGAGCCGGGGGACCTGGGGCCGCTGACCGAGCCGGGGGACCTGGGCACGGGGGCTGTGGGGCTGCTCAGGCCGGGGGGCGGCGTGGCTGTATGCCACACCTGCTGGCATGATGACATGGCTCTGAGCTGTGGGACAAACAGAGATGACTGTGAGTGACCCCAGGCTGCCCCTTCCTGCGAGGTCAGCCTGTCCCTCTCCCCTTTGCCCAGGAAGGACACTGACCACCTGTGGGTGCCACCTGCACCCTGTCCTACCCCCTCCTGCGCCTCACGCTGAGGCTGGGGCAGCGCAGCCCGGATGGGTCTGCGGACGGACGCCATGTGCACAGGGTGTCGTGCTGAGTGCCAGGGGGACGCCTCAGGCTGGCCCTGCCCTGGCTGTGCCCCCGGCAGAGGTGAAGTGACCATCAATGGCCCACGACAGTTACTATTCCCATCTGGGCTCGGCCGGGCTGGGCCAGGTCCTGGGACATCACAGCCATGAGCAGAAAAGGCAGCTTGGAGGGTGGGGGACTCAGCCAGGCCACCTGGCAGCGGGCCTGGGCTCTGGGTCAGGTGAAGTGGGTTTGAACACGGATCCCAGTGTAGGCACCTGGCTGGGTGCCAGGCCTGGCTGGGGAGGTCAGGACTGGGTCTAGGGCTGAGCCAAGCCGGTCTATGGGAGATGGAGAGGCCTGAGGAGGGCGGAGGCTGGTGGCCTGAGGAAGGTTTGTGTCCCAGCCGTGCCCCGAACCCAAAGGGCCAGCCTGTCTGCTAGTGGCAAGGTCCTGAGTCAGCCCTCGGCCCTTGAGGAGAGGGGGTACACGGGCCTCTGTCCTCGGCCCGGCACACAGCTGCCTCCTCCTGTCCCATCCCATTCCCCTGGGGACCCTGTCTCTGTCTCCCTGGCTGGGCTCAGATGGCCAGTCTGCTGACCAGGAGCCTGCCCAGCGCTGCCCCTGCCCCTCCACTGGGCCTAGGTCTCCACCACAGGCAGCCACCTGGTGGACAGAGGAGGCCAGGGCCTTGGGAAGACCCTGTCCCTGGCCCCGTGGAGCTCAGGAGGCCCCCAAGGCGGCCCGACCTGACTTGCTGGCCTGTCGGGGGATGACTCCAGGATGACACGCCACGAAGGCTCCCCATCGCTGCCCGTGACCAATAGCCTGAGTCGTGGTGCGTCACTGTGATGTCACCAGTGCCCGCATCCCAACACGGAGGTCGCCGTGCCCTGGGGACAGGGTGGCTGCGGGTCAGGCCGCAGCGTGGCCAGGTCTGGGGGACGGGCTGTCCCCCGCTCCAGCCGGCGTGCCCACATAACCGGTTCCTTGGCACGGAGGCCCCACCCCGAGGAGCGGCCCCACCCTGAGCCGGTCCAGGTGAGAGGTGAGAGCGGCTGCGTGGGCCTTACCTGGCGGCCGGGGGTCAGCGGGGCCGGGGCATGGTGCTCCTGGCCGGCCAGGGCCAGGCTCCGCGGCTCCTCGTCCTCCTGCTCAGGCAGCAGTGCTCTCCGGGCCAGGCCCAGCCTGGGCTCCACGGGCAGGTGTCCCTCCGCGGGCTGGTCGCCAGCTGTCTCGGCGGCCTGGCTGGCAGGTGCGCCTCTGCGTGTTCCTGGCAGGTGGAGGGCAGGGGTTGCGTGTCCCAGGTGTGCGTGCTGACAGGTGTGAGTCCTTGGGCTGGTCCCGGCAGGTGTATTTATGGACTCAGGTCATGCCGGCCGGGGGCGTGGCCTCGGCCTCGGGATTGGCTGGCCTCCCGTCCTCTCCCTGGCGAGCTGGGCGCAGAGGGTGGGGTGCAGCGGCGGTCATTGAGGCCTCCACAGCCTGGGCAGGTCTGGGGGTGGTGTCTGGAGCAACTCCTGAGGCCTCCCAGCCCCCCACTCTGCACCTCAGCCCAGGTCCTTACACCCTGTGATCTCACTGATGTCCCCTCCACAGCCCTCCTTCCTGCCCCCCCCACCTCATGTACACGACCCGCTGACATGTGTGTCCACACGTGTGTCACCCCAATGTTCACACGCATGGCTGTCCAGACCTGGGATTCTGCTGCCCCCGTTCCCGCCCCCACAGCCTTTGGGTCCAGGGACTGGGTGAGAGGTCAGGGCTGGGAGCACCCCCAAGGAGTGGGGTCAAAGGTAAGGGTGCCTCAGGGACCAGGAGGGTCACAGGACTCGTTTGGGGTGACTGCTGGGGGCACCCTGGGTTACACACGTGGGACCCTGGAGCCCAAGGAAGCCCCCGACCCCACCAGGGGGTCTGGAAGTCTTCCCGGGGGTGGGAGCGGTTTCAGCCGGTCGGCATGGGGCCCTGAAGACCTCGGGGCCGGCGGGGGCCTGGGGGCTGGGCTGAGGGGCCAGGGTTTACCCAGTGGCACAGACTGCACCCCTCACCCGACCCGTGCCCCCGACGCCCCCATACCTGACACCGCCCCCAGCCCCTGCGGTCATGGCAGGTTGCCCCTCGGCCGAGAACAGCACCTCTGAACAGTGCACGCCTGGGCTGGACTCAGGGCGTGGGCCCCCGCTGCTGACACGAGACCCCAACCTTGAGCCTGGTGGGGGGTGCTGAGCATGGTGAGGCTCGGAGTGGTGTCCATCCTGGCAGGATGGCCTGCCTTACACCCACTCAGCTGGTGGCCTGGGACCCCCCGAGACTGCCCAGCTCCAAGCACTAGAAGAGCTGAGACCACAGGGGTCAGAGGTCAGCATGAGGACCACCAGCCCAAGGCGGTAGGTGCATAGAGCAGGCTGCCTGGGCAGGGGACCCCAGAAGGGGCAGCCACAGGGAAGGGAGAGATGGGTGCCGAGGGTGAGGTAACTGTGGAGGGGGGGCAGCACCTGTCCCTGCAGAAGGGGGACCTGGCCTCAGGGGGGGGGGGGTCCCAGTGAGATGCCTGACGCGGAGGCGGGGCTCTGAGAGGAGTGTGGGGCCCCAAAAGGGGGTGGGAATTCCGCCAGAGGTGGGGGATCCCTCCTGTAGGGAGCCTGGGAGGGCCCGGCCTGGCCCGTGCCTGTGAGGCCCGGGTTCCCATGGGGACGGACTCGGTATCACAAGGCGCCTCCAGGAAGTGTCCTGGTCCCTCTGCTCCGAGAACCTGAGGCTCCTGGGAACATCCCAGCTCTGAGGTCACCGGGCTCCTCAGGGGACAGTCAGGGGCCAGAGACGAGGGGAGAGGAAGGCCCGAGGAATGTGCCGTGGGCGTGGCAGGAGGCAGGGCCAGACCTGGGGCTGGGGCACCTGCTCCCTCGCCAGCCGGTGAAGCAGCCGTGGCTGTAGGTGTGTAAGTGTGAGGCCCGCACGTGTCCTGTGTGGGGACGGGTGGGTGGGCATGCACACCCCAGCACGTTAGCCTGGCTGAGTGACAACGCGTTTCTGCGTGGGCAGGTGCGTGGACCTTTGTGAGGGGAGCATGGCTGCCGATGGGGGAGCCCTCGTGACCCCTATCTTGCTGTGGCGGGCTCCTTCTGGGCCCCTGGCTGGGCCCTCTGCTTTCACACCTCCTCCTCAGGCCCCACCGGGTCATGCCTTGAGCCCCGCCTCCAACCCTGCTGTAGGTTGGCCCTCCTGCTGACCTCTGACCTCTGTTGGCTCTCAGGGAGTCTCCTAGTTCTGGGTGAATGAATGAATGAGATGCAGCTGTGACTCCAGGGCGCACCCCCAACCATCTCACCTCCTGGGGCATCGGGGGAAGGGGGGGACACAGCCCCCCATGACGTGGGCATGGTGCCCAACCGCCTGCTTTGGCCTGAACTGTGACCCAGAAATCGCCCTCATTGTGGCCCATGTGAGGGCCTGGAGTCCAGGTGAGGGCTGGTGAGGGGCTCAGGATGGAGACGGGAGGGGCTGTGCAGGCCCCACTCAGACCACCTGCCCTGCCAGTGCCCCCACCCTCCCCTCTGGTGCCCAACCCCTGCTGTCTGGCCTGGGGCTCAGGGTCATGGGCTGGCAAGTCCAGCAATCCCACCCCTGCTAACTGGGGGCCAGGGGTGCCCATCCCCCCCCCCCGCCCCCCGGGCTCACAGGTCAGGGGAAAGGCGTCCCAGTGTGGGGCTGGGGCTGGAGGCAAATTCTGAGAGCTTTGAGGTGGGCTGGGGAGGGTGTGGAGAGGGCCGAGGTGACCCTGCGTTTCTGGGCGGGAAGAGATGGAGGGTGGGGGGCACTCAGGGATGCAGCGGCTGGGGAGGGCCTCCCTCTTCCTGGCCTCCAGGGCCTGACCGGCCAGACCTGCTGTCCTGGTCGAACATGGTGGTTTCCTGTTTTGTCCCCGTTACCAGCCTGGCCTGGTGCCAACATGGGAGCAGAGGGCATGTGCTGTCCTGGTGTGTCCCCCCCACCCCACCCCCAGCTGGCGGGCTCCTCCTCCTTCCCTATGGTCCCTGAGCTGCTGGGAACCCTGACCTGGTCTCCCCACCCCTCTCCCTGCCCTAGCCCGTGAAGTGGAGAAGTTGTCGGTGCTGCTGTGGGCAAAGGGGGTGACCAACACCTCCACGTGGCACCCCAGGACCCCCACACGGCACCCCGGGGTCACGGCTATGCCCGCCTTCCCTTCTCCACCAGGACTGGTACTGGGCCCCACCCGCCACTGGTTCAGTCTGGCCAGGCTCCCTCCCTCCTGGCAGCGGGCAGACCGCAGCTCAAGGACGGGGTGGCCCCTCCCTGCCAGGGCCTGGCTCTGGGGAGGCTGTTGGCCACGGGCGGGGCAGGCAGTTCCCGGGCACCGTCCCCAGAACAAAGGACAGAGCCCTGGGAGCCTCCCTGCATTCGCTGGCTGTGCACACCCCTCGCCCTCCCCAGCCCAGCAGACGTCCCCCCAAGAGCCATAAACCTCCGACGGGGTGTCCCGGGCACAGGTGAGCAGGTGTCCGCCAGCTCTGGGGTGAAGCCCTGACCCTCCGTGGCTAGCCACCTGCTACACACCGTCAATGTCCCCTGCTCACCAGCCCCTCCAGCTGGCACTGCCTCTTGGGCCCATGGGTGTCCTGTGCAGGGGCCCCTGGTCACCCCTGGTTTCCACGTTGCCCACCAGCTGCTCCTGCTACAGAAAAGCCCTCTAAGCAGCAGCCTCACGCGTGCCCATCGCAGCCGACGGGGGCACTGGGCGTCCTGCCTGCCTGCGGAGCTGGGAGCAGGCCCCTTCGCCCAGGAGGAACGCCCCGATGGTGGGGCTGTGCGGGAACTCGTCCGCCGGCCAGGGTGCAGGCTTTTGGGCAGGGGCCCTGGTCCTTGTGGAGGGCTCTCCCCTCCCCCTCCACCCCCGCGAGGGGCAGCAGCTGGACGGGCCTCAGCCTGTGCAGGACAGAGGGGCCTGCGGTGAGGACAGGACGTTTATTGGGCCAGGTCTACGCTGGCTCCCTGCTCTCGGCTGCTGGGCGGGAAGACAAGCTCGAATCTAGACGCTGGACGGGCATCGCCATACCGAGGGCTCGGGAGGCCGACCACGCAGGCCCTCCTCCGGCCCCTCAGAGTGGCACAGACACTGAAGAAGAAACTGGGGGCTGCGGCCGGCGCCGAGCCCAGCGTGGGAAGTGGCCACGACACTCCTTTCTCCACAGCAGCCGCTTTCCTCCGCCGGTCACGAGACCAGATGCCCACGCAGCATCCAGGCGAAGGGGGCCTTGGAGGACACATCCCTGGGGCCGGGCCCTGAGTCCAGCACTGCGGGCACGTGTGTCCTGGGGATGGAGCCCGAAGGCGTGGGCCCTGGGTGGGGAGCAGACTTTCCTACAAATGAGTTTCTGCTTAAAAAGAGACCGAAGTTGGCAGGAAACCAGGAAACACCTGCAGTTCCTGGAACCCAGGGGTCGTGGGCTGGGGGTCGGCCCAGGACAGGCCTGTAGGTGCTGCGGCCTCGGGACCGGTCCACGTCCCTGTCCCCACCCCATCCGACACCGGCTGGAACACCCAATGGCCCCGGCCTCACTGCCTTCGAAGGTGCTGACCACTGGGCTCCGAGGGCAGAGCGTCTGGCCGGCACTGCAGCAGGGAGCAGCCTGGCGGTCCCTCCGTCTCTCCTGAGGCCCAGACCTTCCCATCCCGGCTCCCAGCCAGTCTCGGGGACGCCTGCTGTGGTCAGTGACGCTGAGCGGCCATGGGCAGGACACAGCAGCGCAGGAAGCTGGCTGGAGGCCATGCCGCGCCTGCCGCTGGGGCTGAGAGCTGAGCCGGGCGAGTCCAGGCCTGTCGAGGCCCCACGGGCACAGCCTGACCTGGGGCGGCCCCTCCGTGGCGGTCGGGGTGCAGAGTGAAGTGAGCCTGTCAGACGTTGCTGACCCGGGCCTCCACCAAGGAGATGGCAGTGGGGCCCGCGTCCCTGTCCGAGGGCCGCTCCCGCCTGACGTAGCGCGGCTTCCGCACTGAAATGTGGAGACAGGTGGTCAGCGTGGGGCCTGGGGCGGGTGGGGTGTGGAGCAGACCCCACTGGCACCCCTGGGGCCGGCAGAGGCAGGACACGCCTGACCCAGCAGTGAAAGCCCCAGGCCTCAGGGGCAGAGCAGGGACTTGGCGAAGGGCCAACCCAGGGAGGCGGGGTGACCCCAGGCCCCATGCGGGGTTCCTCCTCCTCCCCTTCTCCTCCCCCCCTCCCCTCCCCACTTCTCCCCCTTCCCCGCCTTCCTCCTCCCCAACAGACTCCACGTCTCAGAAACCAAAGGGAAAGGGCACGGAAGCCCTGGCTGATAAGGGAGACCTGGCCGTCTGGAGCTGCCAGGGGTGGAGGCTGTGGGGCCTGAGGCCAATGAGTCAAGTCCCCCAGCCTCCCTGCTGTGGCCCTCAGGCAGCTGATCCACAGCGAGAGCTGACGTACCTGAGGACTGTGGCGGGGGGATCATCGCGGCCTTGAAAGGAGAGGACAGTGAGACTGGGGGTGCCGCACTGAGGGACAGACACGGGACAGACACGGGACAGACACAGGCACACACGGGAGGGCACTCGGCCCACCCAGGTGACTTACGGCTTCGCTGGGCTGCAGGGCGGGGGCTGTGGGAAGAGCACAGGTATCACCTGGGGGCCACGCAGCCACCTCAGCCTGGGGGGTCCCTCAGCCTGTGCCCCCTCCCCCAGGGGCTGTGGACCCTGCAGAGGTTCCCCCACATCTGTCAGCCGTGCCCTCATCTGGCGTTAAGGCCACATTTCCCACCTGCACTTGGGGGTGGTGGCCCCAGGCGAGCCCCACCTTCCCACCTTCAGCAGCCACACGCGCTCTATCCTGCATAGAGCGGGGTGATGGGGGGGGGTGTGGGGGGCCAGGGGTGTGGGGGGGGGGATACGAGGATGTACCTCTGTTCCTCCCGTAGCAGAGCCGGGGCAGTTTACTGCTGCGCTTGAGGTAGAAGAAACCGGCCACAGCGAGGATGAGGCCCGAGCTGACGAGGAAGGTCCCCAGGAAGAGAGAGGCTGCCACTCGAGGGCCCCCTGCAGGCAAGGCCCCCCTCAGCCCTTCCTTCCACACCTGGGCCTGGGGGGCGCCACAGGCAGGGCCTGGGGGAGGGGCCACAGGGAGGCCTGGGGGAGGGGGCACCTAAGTGGGCTGCCCGGGCCGCCAGCCTCGAGGCCAGGGCAGCGCACACCACTTCCTTCTGGTCCTGAGACGCTCAGGGAAGCCTCGCCCTCAGTCCAGGGCCCATGGCCCTCCTGTCCCTGCCTGACTGCAGTGGCCCAGCGGGCATCAGGTAAGAGGGGGGTCCTGTGCCCGCCCCGGGGCCCCGGAGCTGAGGGGCCCTTGTCTGGGTGCAGTGTCTGCACCCTCCGAGCCCCACGTCTTAGCAGAGCCAGGGGACAGCGCGGGACCTGGGTGTCCTCCGACCTCCAAGAACACACACGGACAAGGGACCTGGCGGGCTGGGCGTGAGGCAGAGGGTGGACGCGTGGCTCTCAGGGCTCCCCCTGCTGGGACCGTCAGGGTGCACGGGAGGCCCTGGCCGTGCCCGCAGCCCCAGTGGGGCTGCTCTCCATGCACAGAGCCCAGGGTGGTCTGGCCCTGGCCCTGACGTGGACACGGCCCTGCTTGGCCAGCACCATGGTCGGGTCGGCACTGGGACTGGGTCTGACGATGCCCCCTCCCCACGCCCTGTGGGGAGGCCCTGCTCGAGCCTGGGAGCCAGCACACTCACCGGGACTGGGCCGCCCAGGCGTCCCTGTGCTCCTGTTGGCGGGGGACTGCGTGCCCTGGCCAGCCACTGTGGGAGCACACCTGTCAGCGCGGGCCCCGCGGGGGGACCCGGGAGGACCCCCTGGAGCCAGGCACAGCCCACAGGGGTCGCGGGTGTGACCGGGGAGGCAGACAGCTCTCAGGCCACAGCTGTCGGGTGGGAGGGATGGGGAGAGGGGTCCGGGTGAGCTGAGGCCTCAGGGAGAGCGGGCCAGGTGGGCGTGGGGGAGGGGGCGGGGACGGGCGACCTACGGCCTCTGCACTCGGAGCTGCTGTGGGTCCCGTTCCTGCACCGCACGCAGCTGGCGCTCCCGTCCGCATTCCAGCGCCTGAAGCAGCCTGTGCGACAGAGGCAGTGAGGACGGCCCGGCCGGGCGAAACCATGGCAGCTCGCGCCTGCTGGCGTCTGCCAGTCGTTACCCGTCTGGACGTCGGGGTGGCAGCACAGGCCGGGACGGGTCTAAAGCAGGTAGTGCTGTGTGGCCTCCCTCTGGACGGGCCTCTGCCAGCACAGCCCTGACCGCCAGGCTCAGGCCACCCCACCAGGGCCTGGACGGCTGCACTCCTCTCGGCCAGGTGTGGCCTCCGCTGCCCCTGCCCCTCCGTCGGGTCCCACATAGTCCAGCGGCCAGCTCTGCCCAGCCAGTGGCCGGTGGACAGCCCGTCTTGCCAGCTGCACCCTTAAGGGCAGGGATTGTGTCCTTCACCCTGATTATTTCTTCACATCCTCAGCGCTTAGCACGGAGGCTGAGCAAACACATGCTCCACCGCCCCCGAGTGCAGTGCTGGCCACGGCCGAACCGGGATAAGCCATCGGCTAGGCCCCTCTCAATGACCTTCCCAGACGTCTCATCTACAGACGGGTCAGTGAGAGGGAGGCCTTGCTGCTCTGGCTCCCAGCGAGGGCAGGGCCCCAACAGGGACGTGGACGTGGGTGCAGCCGTGACCAGCGCCAGCTCCCACGCACCGTGCCGGGCCAGGTTCTTGTGAAAATGGTGAGCTCTGTTCCTTCCCCTGGCATTTCGGGGGAAGGGCCGTGGGGAGGCCACGGTATTCACTCTAGGGTCGGCTGCAGGAGGCTCGGGAGGGGTCTGGCGCCACCACGACGCTCCCAAGAGGCCCCGCTGTGCGATGGGTGCAGGGACAGCCCCGAGGGAGCCAGGACCGCGACCACACACTGAAGGAGCGAGGCCGACTCAGGAGCCAACAGGCCCTCTGAACACCACCTGGCCCTGCCTCGCTGGGTGGGAGGGGTGGCCAGTCCCATAGGGTCAGGCCCCTCCAGAGACCGGGACCTGCGGACAGAGGATTCACCCAGATCTACAGACACCGCCGGCGCAGTCGATGGCGAGTCCTTGGCTTTAAAAGTCCAACGGAGATGCTCTGTGAAAAGGTCCCGCCACACAGACTAACTAGAAGGCGCTCCCGTGGCATCGCAACTCTCGCTGAGCGCACGTGAGCAGCCAGCCGGCGAGCGAGTGGCGAGCGAGCCTGGTTCCCTCTGGAGCAGGGGCGATGCAGAAAGTGGTGCCTCAGGAGGAGCTGGCGCATGTGGCTGCGGCTCCGCCTGCTCATGGCTGAGGTGTGTGTGCCTGGAACTGGACTCATCGGATTCTCCTCGTCCACCCGTACCTGCCTACAGCCTCCACGCGGACGTTTCCAACTCTCTCCCACCTGACGAGGGATCACTAAGAACTACAACTGCCCTGGCGGGAGCCCCGGGAACGGAGCCGGACGCCCTGAAGTCCTGGACGGTCACGCGTGGACAGCCTTCCCGCCTGCTGCCGGGCGAGCCGCTCAGAAAGGCCACAGCCCCCAGCGCCCTCAGACATCCAGGCAGCTGCCAGGAGGCTCATCGATGGCGGCTCCGACCCCTCCATCCAAGGGGCTGGGAGCGCAGCCTCTGGGCCTTCTCTCAGCTGCCTGCTCTCTGGACACGAAGCTGGGCTTGCATTGGCTCCAACCATCGGCCTCCTTGTTCTGTCTCCACAGCAGTGCCTCCCCACCCCCCCGCTGCCCCCCTGCAGAGCCTCACTGGGGGGAGCCCACCCTCCACACTGCCCCCGATCCGGAGACCCTGTGCGCTGACTGAGGCGGCTCCTGCGCGTAGGACAGGGCGCGGGGAGCCGGGTCGGCTGCTGTCTGCTCGTGTCTACAGCTACCAACTCGGTGTGAGTATGCGAACGCCTGAAGGTACAACGTCCAATGGACGGAAGAAAGCCAGACTGCGTCAGCTTGGACATAAGTTACTTTTCGCTCAAGACGTAAAAACACAGCAGGGGCCCCTCCACTTCCTCGCAAGGCTCCGTGCCGAGCCCACAAGCACGCGGGCGTCGGGTGCCTCTCCGTTGGCCTCCCTCACTCAACCGCTCTCAGGCCCAGCCAGGCCCCCCTGAGAGCAGAGCCGGCCTCTCGCCACCCCACACCTCCCGCTGCTCAGCACCAGTCTCCCCATGGGCCCTGCCCACCAGCCAGGAGGAGGTGGCCAGGCCAGGAAGGAGGTTTGCATGGGGCCACCCCTCCCATCCCGTGCCCTCCGACCTCCCCGAGGCCTGCGCACCCGCTGCCCTCACAGCCGTGGTGAGAGCCGCAGAGGCTCAGGCCAGATGCTCACCTGGGCCACAAAGGCTTGCGCCGGGGCAGGTGGTGTTGGCGTCCACCACGTCCACACAGCACTTGGACTGCTGGCCCTGGAGGGGATGGCCGGTCAGTTCCCAGACCCCGAGGCCGAGGGCGCGTGCAGGGCCTCGAGGCGGAAGGGCCAGAGCCCCCGGGGGAAGGGCTCGCCTCCAGGAGGGGCTGGGCCGCAGGCTCCAACCTCACTTCCTGGCACCAGGCCACAGGGCAGGGCACTCACCGCGCTGTCCGAGGACTTGCTGGCAACTTCCACCAGGAGGCCGGCCAGGAGGATGGCGCGCTGGAGCGCCATGTCCCAGAGCGCAGGGTCCGCAGCAGAGAGGGGCGCTGGGCTGCCGGGCGGGGGCGGGGGACCTGGCCTGGCCCCGTAGAACGCGAGCTGCAGACATCCAGCTCCTTGCAGCCTGGCACTCTGCGGTCAGGTTTGCTGAGCGGCCAGGAGGCTCACGGCCAGGTCTGAGGCCTGCAAATCAAGGTGCCGGGTGAGGCCCACGGCCGGTCACGGGTCACGGCACAGCCAAACCAGGCCGGGTCCTCGGCCTCCGGTGCTCCGGGTCCCCCTGGACTGGGCTCAGACGGCTCCCTCCCCCACAGCTTCCCGAGGGAGGAGGGCCGGGCAGAAAGGGTGATGAGCCGTCCCTGCACATGAGCTCAGGCAGGGCTTGGCCGTCCATCACCTCGTTGGTCCTGGTAAAACCCGAATCCCTGTCTTGAGCCTCTCCACCCGACGCGAACCTGCTGGGTGGGAGGGTGCCTCTGGGGCAGACACAGGCTGGTCAGGGACCCTTGGTCAGGACCCAGGCCCAGGCTCCAGCAAAGCTCCCCACACTCACACCGACCTCACTGTGGGGGGACTCAGAGCCGAGCTGTGGTGTCCCTCATGCAGCCAGGCCCACACGACCCGGCGTGAGGCAGACAAGCTTTAGCAAACTCCCGCCAACTTCCAGGGGGACCCCAACAGCCATCTGCCTGGCACACGGCAGGCGAGTGTTTTCTCGCAGGAAAGTCGCCTCTAGGAACACCGTGCACTCGGCAGAAGCAGCGACGGAGGTGCTCAGGGCGTGAGCACAGGAAGTGCAAGTAACCCGCTCGCTGCCCTCATGTCCGCACAGGGGAACGGGGCGTGTGACAGGGGAACGGAGCGTGTGACAGGGGAACGGGGCGCGTGACAGGGGAACGGGGCGCGTGACAGGGGAACGGGGCGCGTGACAGGGGAACGGAGCAGGAACCTGAGCCGACAGAGGGCAGCGCAATCGGCTCCGTTAAAACGTGGTTTCTCACAGGCAAACTAAGGTGGCTGCCGAAACCGGTCCGGGTCAGGGTGGGTGCTCAGACAGGGATTCGCCCTGAGGTTCCCGTCAGCTCCGGCCAGTCAGCCACACCAGCTGATTCTCACCGTCGGGCAGGAGGCCCAGGGCCAGCGCCTGGAGAGGAGGCTGTGGGGCCCCTTCCTGACCCACAGGCGGGTCCCCGCGCTGTGTGCCTGCGCCTCTCCTGGGTGGGTGAGCCAGGACTGGGGTCTCCCCTCGACCAGCGCCTGGATCCGGCAGGCACACCCTCCAGTCTCCCTAACCGCCTCCCGAAGGCCCCGCCTCCCCCCTCCCCCAGGGCCAGGGCTTCGCCTTAGGGACTCCGGGGCACTAACGTTCAGCCACACAGGAGACCCCGGGGCCACGGGATGTTTCCTGGCACCATCAGCGAACAGTTCCACAGCCGGACGCATTGGTCACCACTGGTCCAACTGGCCTGTGCCGGCCACTGCATGGGAACCACACCTCCAAACCACTGAGTAAGTGCAAGTCATTTTCTATTTTGGACCCAAAAGCCAAATAACTTGGTAAAAGGATGTCTACAAGGTCAAGAGAAACTTGGTGAGAATTTAAATTGAACTATTCTTTCAAATTCCCATTTTCCTTAGGAAAACCGGTTTCGATACAGAACCGTCTTCGGGTCATGGCGATTCTGAACGCGTCAGGAAGAGTCACCGAGTGGGATGGTTTGGCCAGTCGGTCAGGGGCTGGGTCCTGGCAGGACGACCGTGCGCACAGGCTCCCGAACAGGAAGGCTTTGCTGGGCGTCCACCCGGAGCAGGGGGACCCCACCTGCGCCCCCCGCCTTCCGGAAGCTGCGGCTGAAGGGGGCGTGGCGGAGCGTGCTCCAGCGCCTGTTTCAGGTGCGCTGACCTGCCTCTCTCCCACTGCTGGACGTCACCCGTCCATGTGGGTTCGGCTGGACGGCTAGGCCAGCAAAGGGGGCCAGTGTGAAGAGCCACTCGCAAAGCAACACTAACGCGTGCTTCTCCATCTAAAACCCCGTGACTTGCTGAGAGAGAACACAGTGCTGTCAAACGCGTGACTGGACGAAAGGGAAAAGGTTCGGGGCCTGGCCGGGGAGCTCAGTTGGTCAGAGCGTCGTCCCATACACCAATGTTGCGGGTTCGATCCCAGGTCAGGGAACATACAAGAGGCAACCAATGAATACTTAAGTAAGTGGAGCAAATGGATGTTTCTCTTTCCTTTCCTTTCTCTCTCTCTAAAACCAATCAGTAAGTGTTTTTAAAACATACTTTTTATTGATTTCAGGGAGGAAGAGAGAGATCGATCCCCAGTAGGGGTGGTGCAGGAGGCAGCAGGTGCCCGACTGAAAATCGAACCCGGACCTTTCAGTCCGCAGGCTGAGGCTCTGTCTATCCGCTGAGCCAAACCGGCCAGGGCAGTACATTGTTCTTTGAAGTTTTGGTCTGTGACAGGCAGAGCCTGCGCTGCCCAGCGCTCTGGTGTCCACCCGCCAGGGCTCTGCGCGCGGAACAACCATCAAAGGCATCCGAGCCGCGGTGACCACGTGTCCTTAAATGGCCCCGAACAAGGGGTTGTCGGGAGCGGCGGGCCCTAGGGATGCGGCTGTGGACCAGCCACTCGGGACCACCTGCCGAGACAGCCCTTCGCTCTGCTTTCGGGAGGGACTGGGGGGCGGGGGTGGAAAGGGGGGGGACGGAGGGGGTGTGCGCCCGCCAGGAAAAGGGCTTTCTGCGCAATCCCGGCTCTGTCTCCTCCTACGGCTTCTGAACACAGCGAGGCCGGGGGGACCCCGCTGGACCCGCGCCGACGCGGTGACACCCCAAGGACAGGCCAAGGCTGCCGTCTCCGGCGGCGGCGACACCGAGAACCACGCGGAACAAAAGCGAATTCGAGGGGACAAGGCGGCTATAAGTTCGGTCACAAACGGCTTCGGGCAGAAATTGCATTTACCAGACGCTGTTGCCTGAAATGTTGTGAAAATCGTACCCGAACCACCTGGTCTCCATCACGTCGGAGCTAAAACATCTACTCCGTTCTCAGGCGACGACGCTCAGCTGCGACCGACGGCGAAACCTACGTTTCGGCCAAGCCCGGGCTGTGGGGTGATGAACGCGGAAACCCTGGGGAAGAGGCCGCAGATCCCGGACGGTCCGGCGCAGCGGGCGCCGAGAGAGGCCCGGGGGGCTCGGGACGGGGTCCCAAGTCTGGCTACGGGGGCTCCCTCGGGCCCTTTGTCCGGTTCCCGATCCCCGCCCCGCCCCGAGACTGCCCCGCCCGCGCGGCTGCGCCTCCAGACCGCCCGGGCCCCCGCCCCCGGCCTGCCCCACGGCCCCGCCGCCCGCCCACCCCCAGCCCTTCACTCACCCCGGCGCCCCTTGGGTTCCTCTTTCGTACCCCCCGCCCTCCAGGTGGTCGCGCCGAGCACCTTGGGACATGTAGTCTCTCCGCTGCCACAGCCCGGGTGCCAGGGCGCGAGACTACCAGCCCCAAACTACACTTCCCGGCGGTCTTCGCAAGAGCCCACTCTCGCCAGGTGGGTTCCGGTACAGGATTCTCGCGAGGCCTTGTGAGGCGCGCGCGGAGCGACCTGGGAAGTGTAGTCTAGGGCGCAGCGGTCCTGGCCTCCAAGCCCTGTACTGGGCTAGGGAGGAAGGAGGTGGAGAGGAGAACTACACTGCCCAGGATTCCTCGCGTGCGGGCGGTCTTTGGCGTTGCTAGGAGACCGGGAAGCCCGGCGGCAGGACAGCAGCGGGCTGCGAAGTGCAGACAGCAGATATGACCCAGTTTTGGGCGCGGATAGAAGGCTCCCTCCTGCGGTCGAAGCGACGCTGGCGCCGGCCGCCCCTCGGCTCCACTAGAGAAAGTGACAGCAGGTGTGGCTCGCTGAGCACAGTGCCATGTGGCCGATGTGCGGAGGCCGTTGTCTGAGTGGCTGGGAAAGCACGCGGACTAACCCATTTCGCTGCTGAGCGCCTTGGTGACGCTGTCTCCGAGTGGCGCCTGCAAAAACCGAGGCTTCCCAGCCCAGACCTTTCGGACGCTGGGCTGCGAGGCCCCGCGGGTCCCGGCCAAGCTGGGCAGGGACGTTTACTCCACGTGGGGCTCGTGATGTGAAGCCCAAGTCGGAATCTTTGTCCTCGGGCTCTGGTGCAGCGCTGCCACTCTGGGGGTGATGTGGAGCCTCTCTGGGGTCAGGATTAAACAGGATATCACGGTGCCTGGTCAAACCTCCCTTGGGCATGCAGAGCGCCCCGGGAGGAAGGGGGGTGCCAAGGAGCTTCTGGGAGAAAAGACAGTGAGACTGACCACTGCCCTTTTCGTGTCCAGCCTGGTTATACCTTCCCTGGCGGTGGGGTTGGCCCCCAGAGCAAGCAGGCAGGCAGGGTCACTGGGTGTGCCCCGGGATGTCATCCTAAGAGATGCGCTGCTCACTGCGTCCCTGGGCGGAGCCAGTTTTCCTCAAGGGCCACTTGGAGAGCAGTGTCTGGGCCGGTGACTGAACAGACCTGTGGCTTGGCCACCACCGGGCACGACTGTTCCACAGGCTCTGCAGGTCTCTCCGCAGCCCACAGGACTATGAGCAGACGGTGACCTGGGTTCCTCTGAGCTAGCGAAGCTGGTTGGACTGGTTCCTCTTCAGCCCAAGCTCCACCCCATGGACTCCTGGTAGGGAGGGGGCTGGGAGTGCGCCCCAATCAGGCCCAAGACCATGGGTCGAGGTGACAGGGGTATTGGGACCCCCCACAGCCCTAGGCTGGCTTTGTCCCAACAGGACACCAAAGTGGGTGGAATTTCCACGTGTGTGGTCTCAGGCTCTGCCTCTGAGCCACCCTCGACAAAAAGCAGCACACCACCACTGAGCATGTCTTGCAGAGTGACAGCCTCTCAGTGAGTCACATGTGCTCATGAAAGGGATGCCCCTCAGGCCTCTGGCAGGCCTCGATGTGTCTCCTGCTCCGGCCTTAGAATGACACCCTGTTTCCATCAGCATCCCTGAGGTCGTCTGGGTGAGAGGTGGGTGCCGGTCAGCGCCAGGAGCGGCAGGTGTGCTAGGCCATGGGGCACAGGACAGCTGGCACCTGCCCATGCCCACATCCCCCGCCCCGGGCTCCTTGGCTCTGGGATGCCCATCTGGCCGAGTCCTGGGGGTTCTCTTCCCCTCTTGATGCCGTCTCAGGACATTGTCCCCAGCTGGAATGTCCAGAGTTTTCAGCAGCCACAGAGCACCAGTGTTCCCCACGCAAAGGGATCGGGTCAGGAGGGACAGTGGGTGTGACTTCTCAGCTGGAGTTCAGCGTCTGCTGGGTTTCTCTCCTTGGAAGCAGGAGGTTAGGTTCCAGGATGCCCCTCAGGCCTCTGGCAGGATCCGTCTCCAGGTCTGGCCTCGGAATGACACCATGCTTCCGTCCACCAGGAACTTGGGCGTGGCCGACCGGGATGAGCTGGTCACTGATGGCAGCAGGTTTTCAGGATGATGTGGCTGACGGTGACGATAAAAACGCTTGAGAACGAAGTCACGCCTGGGAATGTGAAGCTCACGTGAGCAGGAGGAACCTGGGCCCCGACCTGGGACCCATCCCGTCTGCGTTCCGGCTCTCGCTCTGCTGTCTGCTTAGGCGCTTCCTGCGCCTGCCAAGCATCGCAGAATGACTTTCTGGGTCTCGGGGCGGAGCCGTGTCCACCTCCTGGGCTGCTTCCGAAGACCCGTGGACGCAGTGGTCCGGCCTCTGAGGCTGTGCTTCAGCCTGAACCTCCCAGCGTCCTCTGTCCATTCACCACAAATCGTTTACCATCGGAGGGCGACGCTTTCACTCAGGGCTTCTCAGCAATGTCGAGCGGGGCTCCCTGAGACGCCACCAGAGAAGCCGGGGGGCAAGAGGCTGCCGAGTGCTCGCGGACTGAGTCTGCAGAGGCTGAGCCGGGCCAGGTTGTGGTGTTCAGTGAGGGGCAGGCTAGGTTAGGACTGGGCACGGGTCCCGGTGATGGTTTAGGGTTGGTGGACACAGGAAAGCAAAGGTTCTGAGGGGTCTTTGTGGGATCTGTTGAAAGCCTGGTGTTTAAGGTTTTTTTCCCCCATAAAGTTCCTAAAATGAACAATGCAGTTCTTTTATCTTTCTGTGCAGCAGTTTCTTTTTGTTTGTTTTTTGTTAATCCTCACCCAAGGATATTTTTTCCATTGATTTTAGAGAGAGTGGAAGGGAGGGAGGGGAGAGAAAGAGAGAGAGGGAGAAACGTTGATCTGAGAGAGACACATAGGTTGGTTGCCTCCTTCCCCTCCCAAAGGGGCTGGAGATCAAACTTGCAACCCAGTACATGCCTTTGACCAGGAATCAAACCCGGGACCTGGGACGCTTCAGGGCAAGGACGATGCTCTAACCACTGATCACACCAGCCAGGGCTGTGCGGGAGGTTCTTGAAGCCCCGCCCATGCCTCTGTCTGAGGCCACAGGGGATCCTCACCTTCCTCAGCTGAGGAGGGTCCCTCCCCTCCTACGTGGCTGAGAGGGCTTTTGTGTGTTTTGTTTTTAATCAGGAACAGATGTTGACGCTCAAATACTTTTTAAAAACATCCATTGAGGGCTCTAGCTGGTTTGCTCAGTGGATAGAGCCTCAGCCTGAGGACTAAAGGGCCCGGGTTTGATTCCGGTCAAGGGCACGTGCCTGGGTTGTGGGCTTGACCCCCAGTAGGGGGCGTGCAGGAAGCAGAAGATCAATGATTCTCTCTCACCACTGATGTTTCTTTCATTCCCTCTCCCTTCCTCTTTGAAATCAATAAAAAGATTTTTAAAAGTCTGTTGAGGTGATCATATGGTTTCTCCTTTTTAGTTCGCTCATGTGTTGAATTACATTGATTTTCTAATGGTAAGCCAACCTTCCGTTCCTGGGGGGAACCCCATCTGGTCATGATACGCTATCCTGTTCCTGTGTTGCTGTATACAGTTTGCTAACACCGTCCAAGTTAAGGATTAATTAGCTCCGAACTTCCTGTCTGTTGTGAGGGACACGGGCCGGGTTCTCTCGTAGCCACTGGCCCTGGGTGCCCTCGCCGCAGAGCTGGCTGCAGTTTACCGTGGAGCCGGACTTTTCCGTGAAAAGATTCTTAACCGTATACTCAGTTTCTTCTCTTTTAGAAAAAACCCTATTTTTGTTATTTATTTACTTTTAAATAATGTTTCTTGATCTCAGCGAGGGTCTTTGGTTTCTGTGCTGTCTCCTGAGACCCCGGACGTCCCTGGTGCTCGGCTCGTTCCTGTAACAGGGCTGTTGGAGCGAAGGGATTGCAGCCCTGGGTCACCCACAGCTTCAGAAAGAGGGGAGGCCACCGCCGCTCACGGCAGAGCCGGGACCAGCTGCACCCACAGGGCCAGGAGGGGCCCAGAGGAGCCTGAGCCTCGGAAAAACAGCGCCCCCCCCCCGCCCCCCGGGGCTCCATTGCATCACCTGAGGAAGGCGGGGGCGGGGGGGGGGGGGGAGCGTGCCTGGGCTAGGGCTCCAGGCTTCCTGCTCCTCAGTTACCTGTGCTGTTCCCAGCCTCCTCGCCCCCTGGTTCGTTGCTAGAAGGGTGCTTCGCTGTCCACAGCTCTTCCCACAGTCCGACCTGTGGGACGTGGCACCTGTGGGACGTGGCGTGAGCAGGCTCAGGACCCTGGATCCCCTCTGGGTGCAGAGAGCTGGGCTCTGTAACCCAACCCCGGAGCCCCCCTCCCCCCCACCTGCAGGGACTCAGCCCAGGGAGCAGCAGGTGAAGGTCGTTAGTGCTTCCCACTGGCAGATGCTGGGGGAGGCTCAATTATCAGCGAGTTCATTGCCAGATTAGAGGGCGGCCCTAATTGCTGTGTTTCCCCCACTCCCCACCCGTTCTCCCCACCAGGCCCCTTTCCAGGGCAGCATGGCCAGCTCAGGCCTCAGGAGGGAAAGCAGATCGGCTGGAGAAGCTGCTGGGTGCCCCCAGCTGTCCCCCCATCTTTGCCTCTAGAGTGGGGGGGGTTGGGGTACTCACCCTGGGGACCTGCATACTCACCCGTGGCCGCCAGCAGGACCCCAGTGCACAGCAGTGTGCTCGGGTCTGCAGGGTGTGGCTGGGGCAACCTGAGCCCCAAGAAGCCGAGGGTCACCTGGTGAACTGGGAGGAGAGGCCTCTAGGCAGCCGCAGGGCTGGTGGGACAGGACCTGGGGTGCCTGCCAGGCCGGGCTCCTGGGCCCCAAGTGCACATCGGCCTGGCCAGAACCTCCCAGAACCTCCCAGAACCCAGCCTTTCCGGGAAGCCAGTCTCCTGTCTGTGGTCGCCAGACAGCGCTGCCTCGTGGTGGGCTGAGTGGCCAGGTCATGGCTGGGTCTGGGGCTCGGCCAGTGCCTGACTGGGGCCTGGTGACCTCGACCCTCAGTCTGCCGGGCTGGTGTCAGGGACAGAGAGCGGACATGGGAGTCCACTGTCCCCACAGTGCCAGAGGGATTGGGACCCCCGCCCTCCCCACAGTTCTGGGGGGATGGGGACCCCCACAGTGCCAGGGGAATTGGAACCCCCGCCCTCCCCACAGTGCCAGAGGGATTGGGACCCCCCACAGCGCTGGGGGGATTGGGAGGAGCAGTCCCTTGTAATTCTCCAGCCAGCCTGCAGGTGGCGCCAGCGGGCAGCTGGGGAGGAAGCGTGGGCCTGGACCCTTCCTCGGGGAGGCGCTGAAATGGGGGCCCCTCCGCGTAGAGGAGTGTGGGGTGCTCCTGGGGTTGGCGCAGAGGCAGCCCCTTCCCTGGGAGGAAAAGGGACCCCGCCTTCGACCTGTGCCTCTGCGTTCCAGGCACCTAAAAGCCCCAATCACAGCGCCCTGGGGTCCCCCAAAACCTCACCAGCACCTCAGAAGGGACATCAACCAGGTCATCCCACCTCCCGGCCAGGCAAGCAGCTGGGCCCTCCTGTTCTGGTATCAGCATCCTCCTGTCTCGGGCGCCCCCACCCCCAGGACCGTCCCGTCTCTGGTGGACTTCTGGGTGCACGAGAGTGACCAGCTCCTCTGACCCTGGGCAGCCGGGTGGAGGGATGCCCGACCCCCACCCCATGGCCACGGACTCGCCACAGCCCCTCTGCTCCACTAGGAGGCGCCAGACGCACCCCGTCATTCGCTCAAAACCGCAGTCAGGGTTCCCCAAAGACACAGGGCAGATGGGCGCAAAGATTCATTGTCAGGGTGCTCCCTGGGATGGGGCTGAGCCGTCCTGAGGTCTGCGGCCAGCAGGCGGGCGACCCCGGAGGGCCAGTGGGGTCCTTCCTGTCTGAGTCCTAGGACAATCAATGACAAGCGCCCCAGTTTGAGGGCCACCCCACAGGAGGGACCCTGCAGAAGGGATGGGGCCCACCCCAGGGGAGGGGGACCTGCTTAACTCAATCCACCAATTTAAGTGTTCATCTCATCCGAACACCTTCCAGGAACATCGGAATGACGTTTGACCACGTAGCGGGCGCCTGAGGCCCAGCCAACGGGCACAAAATCAGCCCAGACTCTCGCTGCGGGGACCCGGGGACGTGGGGCCGGGGCTGAGGGGCTGGAGGAGTGAGTTCATGACATAGACATAAGCGGACAGAATGAGCACAAACAGGGAGCTCTTCCCACGAAAAGCCCCACATTCCTGTAGGACATGCGGCCTGGCGAGAGGCCGGCCTGTGGGAGGCGCTGTGGGCCATCGGCTTTGGCTTCAGGGCCCTGCCTGGTCTCACCCGTTAAGCAGTTAAAAACAGAATGTGCAGCCCTGGCCAGTTTGGCTCAGTGGACAGGGCATCGGCCTGTGGACTGAAGGGTCCCGCGTTTGATTCCGGTCACGGGCACGTACCTCGGTGGCAGGCCCGAACACACCCTGGTCAAGGTGTGAGGGAAGGCAACCAATCGATGCATCTCTCTCCCTCCACTCTCTAAAAAAACATAGAAAAACACCCTCAGGTGAGGATGAACCACAAAAACGTGTACCTTTTCCACTTCATGCTCTTAACCAACCACGCGCCGCTCCATCAGCAGAAACGAACTAATCCATAAACCAGGTGAGTGGCTTCCAAAAACCAAACCACACCGAGGGGCACTGGCCTGACCCAGCCGGTGTAACCCAGGCACCAGGAGGGTCCTCGCTCCCAGGACCCTGGGCGCCCCCCCCCCCCCGGGCCCCAAGGGATGCACGTGACAAAAGTGATGGGATGGCAATTGCTTTTAAAAAAATGTTATGTTTTTGTTGATTTGAGAGAAACATTGAGGTGAGAGAAACCTGCACCCACCCGCAGGGATCGAGCCCACAACCTGGGTGTCTGCCCTGACCAGGGGTTGAACCCGAGGCCTTCGGTGTCCCGGGCGTGCTCCCACCACCTGAGCCACTCGGGCCGGGGTGGGAAGGCACTGCTAAGGTTGGTTATAAAAGGGTCACGGCTGATTTGAGGTTGAACATGTATGTTGTGATATTGTAGATGTTTCACCCACCTCCCTGCTCTGGAGTTCAACTTGACTGAAAGGGAAGATAAACCTTCAGCTGCAGCGTCTGCTACCCTGGATATAGCAACCTTCTCACTCAGCAGGAGCAGCTGGAGCAGCTGCCAGGCCTTCCCTCCGGAGGAACCCCCGGGAGAGACGAGGCCTGGACGTGTTACCATGGGCTGACACGGAGCAGACGAGTTAACCTGTTCAATGCGTGTGTGCATATGGGGCAAAGCTAGATTTTTTACTTAGTTTCTTGACGCTTACAGATGTCTTAGGTGGCGAGTGTTTTCTAACTAGACATTAAAATAGTAAACGGTAGATTTTATATTAAAAAAAATAAATAAATGCAAGGGTCACAGCGTGTCTCGCCCTGGGGGAAGCAGGCTCAGCCACAGGAACTGAGACCCGCCCGCTGCCCTCAGGCTCGACCCCGGGGTCATTTCTCACTCAGCAGCGGCAACGGATACAGCATGGGGAGGGCTGGGCGTCCTGTGCTGGCCTCCGCCCATGCCAGCGTGCCCGAGGGTCAGCCCGGCACGCAGTGGGACCCCAGGTCCAGCGCCCCCCACGCCCCACGGCTGCCCGAGCCCCTGCAGGGCTGCCAAGGGATCCTCTGACTTTAGGCCCATTTAATACTGAATCCTGGGCACCACGCCCTGCCCTGGGCAAATATGTATTTAGTCACTGAGGGCTCACCGGGACGAAGGCCACGCAAAGCTCGTCCCAGCCCAGGGGTCGACAAGCGCCCCACGGGGCCGGCTGGCCAGGCAGGGGGGCGGCGTGGGGCGAGGAGGGGGCGCCGGGGGACTTCAGGTTTCCGGGGGACTCACAGCACAGACGGCCCCCCTGGCAGGAGCCGGCGGTGAGGGTCCTGCGGGCACCTGCCCTGTGCAGAGGGCGTGGCGAGCCCGAGCGGCGCTGGGCCAGAGGCCAGGATGTGTCCTGCGCGGTCTCTGTGTGCTGATGGTGCGATAGGAGGGAGGCGGCTGCAGGGAGAGGCCTGGGCGCCCCCACCTTATGGGGCTGCGGTCTGGAAAGACGCCGGGGGCAGCCAGACAGGTGGGCGGCCTCGGCCAGGCGGGCAGACCTCCCAGCCCGCCAAGGCCTCGGGCGCCGTGTGGGCGCCTGCCCCAGAGCAGTGCAGGGAGGGGGTGGGCTGTGTCCCCCTGGGGACCCTGCAGGCCTCTCCTGGTGGCACCTGGGAGGGGCCGTGGGGACTGAGAAATGTCCTGTGGGGACCCCAGCCACAGGGCTGCCTGGGCCTCAGCAACAGGGGCTGCTGGCTGAGCTGGGAGGGGCCCGGAGGTGGCCAGGTGGTCAGTGTGTATCCAGGACTCGTGCCCCAGGTGAGGACACCTCCTGCCCTGCCCTCTGGGCATCTCCTGGGCGGGTGCAGATCCTGAGGGCCGGGGCTGCCCACCCGGTCAAGACTGAATTCCCTCTGCCCTTCAGGGGCTGGGCCTGTGGGCAGGGTGCTGGGCGGGCGACCTGGAGCCCGGCCCACACTCCTCCGAAGGACTGGCCCTCCAGGGAGCCACAAGCCCGGTCCCAGCACGGGCACTCGCCTGCCTCACGTTCCCAGCACAAACATAACGCGCACCGCCCCGTCGAGTCAGCAGAAGCCCTCACGGCCCCTGGAGCTCTCCCAGGCCCAGGAGGCTCCGCCAGGTGTGGTCGGTTTGTGAGAAGGAGGCAGGTGGGGGGCGGGGGGCAGCGCCCAGGAGGGACCAAGGGAGCCGCAGCTCTGAGCAGGGTCCCCTCGCCACCTGGGGCAGCCCCAAGGGGGCCAGGGCTGGTGTGTAATGAGCTGCAGCCTCCCTGGGCCCCGCCGTGACCTCCGTGGAGGCAGGGAACACAGGTGTGCTGGTCACCTGCCTGGGCGCTGGCTCTCCGACCTCGTCCCTGGAATTCTAATCAGAACCAGGACAGGAGACGAGGTGGTCACCTGACACCCGTGGACAGATACTGTCCCGACTGCGGCCACAGGGCCAGTCGGTATCGCGACACGCAGCGGCCGGCTGGTCCCAGAGAAGTAATGACAACGACGGGAAAGTACAACCTTGTCTCGAATGGAAAGAGCCTCGTTGGTTTTTAACCTCCATTTACTTCTGTTACATTTACTGTAGTGACGGCAGCGAAGGCTTTGTAAAGAAACACACTAGCATGTCAGCTGTGGTGCGTGAGAGCTGGGTCAGGGCTGGGTCATCCTTCTCACCCACCCTACAGTGGGTGACCTGTGGGTGACCAGTGGTGACCTGTGGGTGACCCGTGGGTGACCAGTGGTGACCTGTGGGTGACCTGTGGGTGACCCCTGGGTGACCTGTGGGTGACCAGTGGTGACCAGTGGTCTGCCTCCCACCACCGGGCTCATGGCCCAGTGGCCCTTCCCAGAGCTGTGCCTCCCTGGCTGCCCAGGTGGCAGCTCTGAGCGCCCACACTGGGCATTCGTGCTGCTTGTCGTGTCTGGAGGCGGCCAAGGGCGGGGGCAGCGTGTTCCCTTCCCGCTCCCACCAGCTGCCCCCAGCCGGGCTGCCAGCCCAGGCCCTTCCTGTTGTCAGACGGGTGGGATGGTCACAGGTCCCCCCCTCCCCGCGGGCTCCCTGCAGCCACACTGCATTTCAGAAGGAAAAGCCTCTCTGTGGGCTCCTGGCTGACCCGACCTGCACGGGGTGCCCTCCCCTCTGGGGAGAAAGGACGCGGTCGCCGTGAGTGCAGCTTCCGGGGCTAACGGCGCTCAGGCCCTGAGTGTGTGGTGGGAAGACCCTCTCACCTCCAGAGCCACTCTGGGGGGACCACCTGGCCCCCATGCCTGGGCCCCGGGACTTCAGGGGGCTGGCGCCTGGTGAAGGGCACCGCCTGGCTGGTGTGGGCCCTGTGGCTCCCGGGCTCCTGAACGGTGACGGCCTGGGACCTGCGTGGGCTTCTCCAGGCACCGCCTTCACGGCCACGGGCCACTGTGTCGCAGCAGCCAGGGGCTCCGGGCTGGACCTGGTCCCCAGTCACCTCCCTGGTTGTGTGTATGTGGACGATGCTCATACACAAGCATGCTCACAGGTGCACACACTCACACACAGGCATGCACACACGTGCACACCCACACACATGCACACACGCACGCACATGCTCACATGCACACACAGGTGCACACACACAAGCATGCACACAGATGCACATGCTCACACACAAGCGTGCACATGTATGTGTGCACACACATGCATGCGTGCACATGCACATGTGCACACACACAAGCATGCACACACGTGCACACTCGTGTGCCCCCCACCACACCTGCCCCTCTGCACTCACCCTGCTCTCACCCCTGTCCACTCTGCCCACTCCCCCCTGGCTGTTGACCTTGCTGGGGACACTTCCCTAGGACCCCACCTTGTTTTCCTTGTCCACGTGTTGCCCCAGACTAAACCCCCGTCTCCCACACCCTGGACTGCCCTTGGCTGTGGAGCCTCAGTGCCCGGTACCAGCGGCTCCTGGTCGGGGCTCACGAACCCGACCCCTGGGATGGGGGTGTCTCTGCTTCCCTCCCTTGGGCGGTGGCGGCCGCGTCCCCTGAAAAGGCCGTGGTTAGTGAGGGCGGGAAGCCTGCACCCTGGGCTGCACCCGTTTGGTCTGTGCGGCTCCCTGTTTCTAACAGTGGGCGCGGGCACCCAGAGCCGGGCGAGCATCTGGATAGACGGCCTCGTTCTGCTCCGGCTCGTGTGTCTCTGCTTCTGGTGTCAGACACGTTCCCGGCCGCGGGGCCTCCCGTGTGACAAGTTTTCGAGAACCTGGGAGTCGACCACGTGGGGCAATAGTTCTTTCCCACCACGTGTTCCCACTCCCTTTTCTTTCTGTTTGCATAGGTTCCTTCTTTTTAAATATCTCTTTATTGCTTTCAGAGAGGAAGGGAGAGGGAGAGAGATAGAAACATCAATGATGAGAGAGAATCATGGATCGGCTGCCTCCTGCACCCCCCCCCATCCTCCCACTGGGGATGGAGCCCGCAAACCAGGTGTGTGCCCTGACCGGGAATCGGAATCGAACCGTGACCTCCTGGTTCAGAGGTCGATGCTCAACCACTGAGCCACGCGGGCGGGCGGGCAGTCTCTCCCACCATGTGTCCCGCTCCCTTTTCTGCATCGCTGCCTGTGTTCCCTCCGGTGTGAGCATTTAGGACGGGTCAGAACCGACATCTCACAGCTGACACCTGCAGGCACCTTGGGACACGCCCCCCCCCCATGGTCCCACGGGGACCCGGTGCCCCGGGTTCGGGAAGGGCTGTGTCCAGTGCGTGGTGCCCCCCTTCTGAGGGCGAGGACGGGAGCAAAGGCTGTGAACGGAACATCCGAGAGGGAGGCCTGGGCCTTGGGGGGACGCATCCAAGCCCGTTAGCCGTCACAGGGAGGGCCTCTCGTGTCAGAGCCCTGGCGTGAGGGGGCGTGGGACCCGTGTGGCCGGGCCGGGGTGGCCGGGGGTGGGCCCCTACAGAGCTGTGCGTGGAGCTGCAGGGGCCCGGCACCTCCACAGACACCCCTCGACCCTCAGGGCTCCCTGTGGCCATTTCCTCTTTTCTGTGACACCATGCGGGACGCCAGCCCCGAGTGGACCCCTGCGCCCACGTATGTCCCCAGGTTTGTTCCTGGGGTCCTGGATGAGAGCCTCCCGGGCTCAGCTTCTCCAGCCCACAGGCTCCCTCCACGGGCTCCCTCCACGGGCTCCCTCCACGGCGCTGAGGCCACGTGCACAGAGAGCCGGCGGGAGCTGCGTGGCTGCCTGGACCCGTCCTCTGTGGTGGGTTGACGCCACGTCCCCTGGAGGCCCAGTGCCCTCCGACGTGGGATATGTGGGTCTCCCCGGGGGCACCATGAGGGGGGTCAGGCCGTCCTACCGCTGGAGAAACTCCAGGTCTTTGCAAAGGAAAACTGGTCTCGGGCTCTGCCTCTCCCAGCACCGTGTGCCGGTCCCCCCCGTCGGGGCCACAGGGCCCACAGGAGCTCCGCGTGGCCTCTGCCACGTCCAGCCGCGGGGTCACGGCCGGAGCCCAGGATGAGGACAGGACTGGGGGTGGGAGTGTGGGGACGGGCGCACAGGCTGCGGGGGCCGGGGTGGGGGAGCCGGTGCCCCACCCTCGGTGCTGCTGGCTCCCTCCAGGGAAGGAGGGGAGCCCGGCCTCGCCCCTCTGACCACTTTCCTTTTCTGTTTTTTTCTCCTCTTTTCTCTCTTTTCCCCACGCAGCCTCTCTGTTGTTCCTGACGTATTTACTTTGAACGGAAAGCCCTTGGCATTCCTGTGCAGACAGACACGATACACAAACCTGGTTTTCCCTCGAGCAGAAGTTAAAGATTATTCAACGCGGAATTCCTGGGCTGTGCTGCGGAGGCCGCTGTACCAGGCAAAGGTTTCCACCGCCTTCCCTGGCCGGCCAGGCCGATAACGCCGCCCGGAGCCTCGTGGCCGCGGCCGACCCATCCTCCCGGACCAGGTAGGACTGAGGCTGACAGGGAGCCTCGGGGTGCAGTGTGTCTTGTGGGGTCTGCGGTCACCCCCACCCCCGATTCTGAAACATTCCTGTCTGAGCCGCCGTCCGGCCGTGGTCGTCTCGGGCATCCTGGAGCTGCCGGGGGCATCAGGGCCTCGGGCGGTCCCAGCGGGGAGCTCGGGGCTGGGGCCTGGGCAGCCCCGGGCCTCCGGAGGGTCTCACAGAAAGAGCGTGTCTGCTCTTCGTTGGGGGCGGGGCGACCGTGCCTCGGCACACACTGGGGGCGTCTGAAACGGCTGGGAAAGCTGAGGCTGGCCAAGGGGCCGTGCAGGCGGCTGCCACCCGAGGCCCCGAGGCCCCTGGAAAGTCGGCTCATGTGTCTGCACGAAAGGCCACGAGGGGCTCACAGCTCCCGGGGGAAGTTGGGGTTCAGCCCTCTGTGCCATTTGTGGGTGTTATTGAGCTGCCAATAGCAGCAGAGGATTGCCAGGGCCCCAACTGCCCATGGGATCCAATTATGACCCGGCCGCTCGAGGACAAGGCACCCTGGGCCCAGCAGGAAGGAGAGGCCGGGGTCCTCCGTTCACGTTTCCCGGACGGGGCAAGGTCAGGAGCTCTGGCCAGGAAACCGAATTCATTCCTTGAAACAAGACCCGTGTGCCGTGAACACCTGGGGGAGGGATTCCTCGCCGGCGGAGGACCAGCCCCCTTCCCGAAGCTGGAGTCAGTCCCGCCCAGGCTCTGAGCCCAGGGGCAGGGCCCACGGGGGCACCAACGAAGCAAGATGGGGCCTAAGACACGGACGGCTCCACGGGGTAGCTGGTCACGTGGCACAATGGGAGCGTTGTCATGGAGACCTGCCTGACCAGGAAGGGGGACATGGGTGGGGTGTGGTCGCATGATGGGAAATCCCAGAGAAATGGGTGTTGTCCGAGCAGGGAAGGGCGGTGGAGACCGTGCGGGGTCAGGCACTGCAGACGAGTCAGGGGAGACCTCTCCTTGAGACAATAACCAACTCACAGCCGATTTACCGATAACCGGTGAGTCCCAGGCCTTGGACGGTGGAGATGGCATCAGCTGAATTTTTATTTATCTAAAATTTTTAAATTTTTTTTAACATTTATTATTATTGATTTCAGAGAGGAAGGGAGAGGGAGAAAGAGAGAGAGAGAGAAACATCAATGATGAGAGAATCATTGATCAGCTGCCTCCTGCACACCCACTACTGGGGATGGAGCCAAAACCCAGGCATGTGCCCTGACAGGGAATAGAACCGGGGACCTCTCCATGCACAGGACAAGGTCCAACCCACTGAGCCACACGGGCCAGGGCTGCACCAACCGAAATTTTAATTTCATGTTGAGTCAGTTGTCCCTGCACGTAGTTTCAGTCAGATATTTGTAGGCAGCTGGACAGACAGCCTCCCACCCACACAGCCCTGCCCGCCCGGGGCCCACGTCCGCCCTGCAGACAGCTCTGCTGTTTGCCAAGTTCGTGGGGCCACGGGGAGGAGCAGCTTCCCAGAGCTCCCGTGTGAGGTGTTATGTCGCGTTCACCCGAAGGCAGCTGCTGGCATTCCCTTCCACACGCTCCCCGCCGTCCACACCGGGGTCCCGTGTTTCCACCGAGTCACGGTTAACTGTAGCTGCCCTGCACGCGTGCACGCGTGCGGCTCCCGTGGCACCGCCCAGCCGGCACACAGGGGTTTCCCTGGTGGACGATCGCCTCTCCGTCCCTGTGCTCGCCGAGTCTTCTCCTGGCTCGTGACAGAGACATCCTCAGACTCTCCCGGGGGCTCAGAGTGGAACACAGGGGTGTCTGCGGGCCCTGCGGGCGCCCGAGCTCTGCCCTCGCCCTGGGAGGACCCCCGTGTGCGCAGGCTGGACCCAGGCCGCCCTGGCCTTCGTCCTGAGGACTCCCTCCGCCTCTCTCCTGGGTGGACTTCCCCGGACCCGTCTTGTTTTTGTGGGGGCTTCCTCGTTTTTGTGGGGGGCGAGCTCCCTGGCTTCCTAAGAAAGGGCCGTGGCAGACACATGGTGTTAAAATGCCTCCCTCCCCCTCCCTCAGGGGACAGTGTGGGGGTGCAGGCATCAGCACAGCCACCAGGCTCCCTGAATCGTGCATCTCCCAGAGCCCAATGCTGCGGGTAAATGGGGTGTCCCTGACCCCTGACCTCTGGCATGCTCGAATACCATCACCTTCGGAGGCACCGGGTCAGGGCTGCTCTTATGATTCCTGGGGACCCAGTTTAGCCATAACAGGGTGTCAGGTGCAGCCCCCCATGGAGGGAAGGGGTCCAGGTGACTCAAGGAGACCAGACGTAGGGGAGAGGTGACGAGTTCACCTGACAACTCTTGCAAAACCACCAGTGAAAACCACGGTTGAGCGGCAGGTCCACGTCTCCACGCGTTTTCTTTCATAAATACAGCCGCCCGAACACCCGCAGGTGTCACATCTGGGTGCGACCCGCCGCGCACCCAGCGTAGTATTTGGGGCCTGCAGCTGGGACTCCGGCTTGGGAATGCTAAGATACTGACTTTTATCCTCAGTTGGTTGAATCTCGCAGGGGGCTGCCCTGGTGCCTGGGGACTCAGACGCAGGGACGCAGGGATGCAGCTCAGGGAGGGAGAGAGCACGGCTGCGCGGGGTGGCCACGCCGTGTGCCATTCGGAATGACCCCTTGGAGGAAAGCACAGGAGAGGCCCATGGTCACCCAGGGTGACCGAGGTGGGGCCCTGCCTGTCCCGGTGGCCCTGGTGGGCAGCCTGGTCTGCTGTCTTCAGGCTCCAGTGTGTCCTTCCCCGAGGGCACGGGCGATGCTGGTCTGGGGACGGTGTGTCCGCTCCTGCCCGGAGCCTGCGGGGGAGGCTGGGAGTCGGGCACACGAGGCTTCCCCACCTGCCAGGCCAGGGCCGCCCCAGACCCCAGGGCCAGGCGGGCCCCTCCCGGGGAGGAGGCTCCTGTCTGTTCCCAGGCGGGGTGGGCGGCGGCCAGCGGGACAACGTCCTGGTTTAATGTTTCACTTCCTCCTCGTATGATTAACCCTGACAGCCCTCCCTCCGGTGCCTGGGGACAGAGGGTGACCTTTCCCTCTCGCCCGCTCAGTCTGTGTCGGGTCAGGGACTTGGGGGACACCCACGGTGTCTGTCTGTCTGTCCACTGGCTCAGGTCAGATCTGGGGTCCCAGGTCCTGCTTGGACATGCGCAGAGCGTCCTGGAGCTTCACCCGGTGGCTGTGGGGGGGGGGGGGGGGGGGAGGGGGGAGGGGAAGTGTCCTGGAATGTGGGTCCTGAGTTTTGCTTTCCTGAAAACAAAACAAGGATTTGATTCATGGGCACGTTCCTGCTGAGCATGCGAGGTCAGTGGTCAGGGAGTCGGGGAGGTCTCCCTTTCTGCTAACTAACAGGCCGCGTGAACAGCACAGTGGACGTCACCTCCCTGCGAAACCCCAGGGCCACCACCCATCTTCCAGGACCCCAGGCCTTTCCTGCCACCGGGGTCCCCCAGGAATCCCAGGCCTTCCACCCCACACACAGGACCCCAGGCCTTTTGGCCCCCATCCCACTGCAGACACACCAGAACAGGGTGGCGCCTTCTCCCCGGGAAACCATCCCGCACATTCTGTCAACACCAGTGCCTCCAGGCGAGGTGACCCCACAGGGTGGTGCCCAGGTGAGGAGCCCAGAGCTCCCCAGGTCCTGTGTGGGCCCTGCACCATCGTCGGAGGCAGGTGTGTCTCTGCTCAGAAAGTGGGGGTCTTGGGCACATGCATGTCGCTGTGGCCAGTGGCCCAGGGGTGAGGATGCACCCCCAAGCCTGGGTGAGGTGCTGCCGTGCCCCCCTGAGCGTGGGCAGAATTGGGTGGGAGCCACGGGGGGAGAAGGGAGGGTTGCACACCTCAGCCTCGTGTCCACACCACCTCCCCTGCCACCGGGGTGCCCTGGGGAGGCGAAGCAGGGGTGGGGGCAGCTGAGGGGCAGGCAGAGCTCTGAGAAACACGGGGTGAGGGCTGGGAATGGTGGAGGTGGCCCTGAGGGCTCTCGGCTGAGCAGAGGCCTGGCAAAACACGAGAATTTGGGGGCTAAGAGTGGAGACTGGGGGGGCCCTGGCCCTGGGGAGGAGGGTCTGGGGTCCACCCCAGGTGGGTGGGCTGGGCCGGCAGGTGGAGGGCACCTGTGGCCACTTGCAGGGGAATGAGTGAGGTCAGCGGTGACCCTGCAGGAAGCAGCCTGGGAGGGGGCTGCCCGCTGGGGCTGGGCTGGCATGGGCAGCCGCTGGGGGGCGGGGGCACAGAGCAGAGGCCAGAGGCTGGGTGCTCCCTGGGCAAACACCCTAAAACCTGCCTCAGGCAGAATCCAGATACAGGACTTTAGCTCCGCTGCTGGGAGCACACTGCCTTTTGCTGCAGGTTGGGGTGGGAGGGGGTGGGGGGGACCTGGTCCCTGGGGGGCCCTGAGGTACTGAGCCCCTAGGGCAGGCAGGAGGGCGGGCCTTCCCGGTGGGACCCAGCAACCCGCCTGCATAGCCGGGTTAATTGGGGTGCAGGTGCAGATATGCAAACAAAGGTGGGGCGCCAGCGGCTTAACCCTTTCTGTGCTGGAGCCCAGGAGCGGGGCGGGCCCGCGGGGGCAGGAGGCTGGAGACTGGGCCAGCGGTCAGTTTGCCCCGGGCGCTTGGCCGCAGGCCTTGGTGGGGCAGGCGGACAGCAGCCCTGCGGGTCGGGACGGCTGGGTGGGGCCGGGGCCGGGAACCGAGGGACGAGGCAGCCCCTGCCCGCTCCTTCCGCGCTCACACCTGGGCCCGGAGCCCGCGCACCTGCCCGCGCCCCCAGCCGCACCCCTTCCTGGTCTCCAGCTAACAATGCGGGCGGGGCTTTGCGGCGGCCTTCCCGGGGGAGGGGGCGCCTCAGCAGGGCCGGGGAGGGGTGCGGTGGGTGGGGGCCCAGCTTTGCTTAAGGAAACCCGAGCCCCGCCAGGTGCGCGGGAGACAAAGGCGCCGGCGCGGCTTGGAGGGCGGGGCCTCCGCCCGGCGTGGGCGGGGGTAGGGGGAGGGGAGGGGAGCCAGCGGGGGTGGCGGGGTCCCGTTCCGCCTGCCCCCCCCACCCCTGCCGCCCCTCCCTGGCACCTGGGACCGCCCTTTAGTCCTGTGACCAAATCACCCCTTGGAGAGGGTTTCCCTGGAAAGGCGGAGGCTTCCATGAGGGGCTTGGCCGGCCCCTCCCCCCCTCCTTCCCCCTCCCCCCAGGCCCCCTCCACAGGCCTGGCCCAGCTCTGGGCTCCCCAGCCCTCCCCAGTGTCCGGGTGCACATGGGCACCCCTGGGGCGGCTGGGGGTGCGCAGAGGGCGGGGCTCCCTGCAGAGAGAACCCCTCCACCCTCACCTGGCCCACCTCCCGGGTGTGGCACAGCCTCTGGGCCTGGGTTCCCTGCCCTGTGACCCCGGGGCCAGGGGCAGGGACCCCCCCCCCCCCCCCCCCGCCCCACACTCCCTGCCCTGGGGCCCTCCGCCAGCCCCTCCCTGTGGCTCTTCCTCCTCGCACTCGGCAGGCACACACCCTCGTTCACACACATGGTCCCACATGCCCCCACGCACAGCCACGTGCTCACACTGGGGGGGTGGTGCCCTGAGCTGGCAGCCAGGTGACAGCCGGCAGAGCTCTGCCCACCCTGGGTCCCACTCCAGCTGCTGCCCCCTCCCAGCTGTGGGCGCGCTGGCCTCCCTGCCTCCGGGGGTCCGGGGCCCTGGGAACGGGAGGCAGCCGACCTCCTTCCCTGGGTCTCCTCCGGGCTGGGGCTGTCGTGACCTGCCTGCCGTCCACCTCAGCTCCCTTGGCTGCGAGCCCAGCTCCCTCCCGCCTCCACCTTCTCCAGGAACGGGCGTGGCCGCGCTCTCCCCACCGGCGACTCCTGCAGGAAGCCCTCCCTGACTGCTTCCCCAGCTTGCCTCACACTCTGGACTCACAGGCAGGGAGCAGTGAGGAGGGAGGAAAGGGAGGGGAGTGGAGGGGGCTGGGGCCCCCGCAGGTTTGCAGGCGCCACGGCCACAGGTGTGTGCATGGAGGCCCCTCTCCAGAGACAGCTCCCTCCCCACCTGTGGGCCGGCCCAGAGCGTCCTGGTCTGTGGAATGATGTGAATTTCTCAGAAAGCTGGGTTTGGACTTGTACGGTTTAAAGGAAGCATCCTTCCCGGGGGCTTGGTCCCCCTCAGGACCGGAGCTGAGCCTCTGCTTTGTGAGTGACGGCTGGTGCGTGGCGTTTGTGGACGCCCTTTTCTGTGAGATAAACACGTGCTCGTCCCCAAGTCTACGTCGGGGGGCTGCGTCTGCGTGGTGTTTTAAAATATATTTTTATTGATTTCAGAGAGGAAGGGAGAGGGAGAGAGAGATAGAAACATCAATGATGAGAATCACGGATCGGCTGCCTCCTGCACGCCCCACATTGGGGATGGAGCCCGCAACCCGGGCCTGTGCCCTGACCGGGAATCGAACCATGACCTCCTGGTTCATAGGTCGACGCTCAGCCCCTGAGCCCGCCGGCTGGGCTGCGTCTGCGTTCTGAAGGGACGAGGAGAACAGGGGCCCAAAGCAGGGCTCCTGGGCCTCTGGACGCCTGGGGGTCGAGGGCCGGCCCTGCGGGTGGGAAGCCCACCACCGGCCCCTGGCCTCACCCGGGTCTCTGGCCTCCAGTCAGTGCTGCCGGAATGTGAGTGGCCATCGGGGAGGGAGGCCGTGGCGAGGTGCCGGACGCTCAGGAGCGGGCTCTGCCGTCCCAGCTCCAGGCCCTGGGCATGCGTGGAGGAGGCCGTGGGGCTGAGCCGCAGGAGCTGCGTCAGGGCCAGAGCTCTGTGGTTAGAGAGGGGCCCTCGTCTGCCCACCAGACCGAGCAGCCACGCTCAGGGGCGCTCCGAAGTGTGTGCATGCCCCCGCCCCCCGCCCCCCTGCTCCCTTGGTACAGAAAAGACAAACGGCAGAGGAGGGGGCAGGAGTGGGGGCCAGGTTGGTACAGATGGGGAAGCTGAGGCTCAGCGAGGAGGGTCAGGCTGAGGAGGTGGCCTCAGCACTCGGGGTCCTGCGTGTAAACTGCTGCCCTCTGCCCGGTCCCGGGAGCCTGTAGGGTGGAATCTGAGGACAAAGCCCTGCACCCCCGCCGTGTCCAGTGCGACCTGTGCACCCCACCGGCTCACCTCTCAGGCCCGCAGGTCGGCTGGGGCAGGGACCCCCCGTAAGGCAGGTGTGGCCCAACCAGCATGGCTCAGGGGTTGAGCGCCGACCTATGAACCAGGAGGTCACGGTTCGATTCCCGGTCAGGGCACAGGCCTGGGTTGCAGGTTCAGTCCCCAGGGTGGGGGCGTGAAGGAGGCAGCCGGTCAATGCTTCTCTCTCATCAGTGATGTTTCTGTCTCTCTCTCCCTTCCTCTCTGAAATCAATAAAAAGAATATTTTAAAAAAGAACGGGGTGCTGCCCAGGACCCCACCCTGGGCAGAGAGTGATCTGCGTCCCCCTGCTCCCCAGGGGGGCTGGTTTAGGGGAGCTTCCAGGGAGGCTGGGTTTGGGGGAGCTTCCAGGGGGGCTGGTTTGGGGGAGTTTCCAGGGGGGCTGGTTTGGGGGAGCTTCCATGGGGGCTGGTTTGGGGGAGCTTCCATGGGGGCTGGTTTGGGGGAGTTTCCAGGGGGGCTGGTTTGGGGGAGCTTCCATGGGGGCTGGTTTGGGGGAGCTTCCAGGAGGGCTGGTTTGGGGGAGCTTCCAGTGAGGCCACCAGGAGAGCTTGTGGATGTTGAAGCGAACACGGGTGGGCCCCGTGAGTCAGGTCCAGAGCCACCTTCGTGGGGCAGGTCTGCTCCTCAGCCAGAGGCTCAAGCAGGGGCAGCAAAGGGCCGGCATGCCCACGGGGTGCCCCCGACACACGTCCCTGCCTCTCACAGCGGCTCAGGGTTCAGACCGGAATGAGCGCCGAGACCTGGTGGGCATTTGGGTGCATGCCCTCCCCCCCCCCCCCGCCCCAGCACCTCTGTGCTGCCCACCCACCAGGTGCGCCCAGGGCCGGGCCGGGTCCCGCAGGCGCCTCTGGCCTCCCTGGCGGCGTGGCCGGGACCAGGCGTGGACAGTCCCCTCAGACGTTTCCCCTGAAAGACCCGGAGCCCAGACGGGACCCTCAGCTGAACACCGAGTGCGGGCGGTTTCCGATGGTTCTCCTTGACGATGGGGTGAGAGGCACGCGTCCGTGGGAACCACACTTTGAACTTCGACCTTTCCCAGGCTGGTGACGTGCGAGGACTCTCTGGCTCCCGTCAGTCACGCGCGCCCAAGGGCCCACATCGACGGGCCGCGTGGCTGCGCCCAGCGTTTGGGGTCCCCTGGTTTGTGTTTCTGCAGCTCTTTGCTCCTGCAAAGCGCCCGCCGGTGTCTCCTGCGTCTGTGAGGAGAGGAGGCAGGACGGGGTGAGACAGGGGTCACCCCTGGCCGGCCGACCGCAGTGCTCCCAGCACAGGGAGGGGGGCTGGCTCCGAGGTGCCTCCTGGTTGAGGTGCATTAAATGCGTTTTCGATTTAACCGTGTTTTCAACTCTGATGGGTTTAGGAGGACGTACGGCGAGAGGGTCCCCCCGTGTGATGTCGCCGGGCCAACGGTGGGCGACTGGGCCCATGGTGGCCTCTGTACTCTGTGTCACCGTTTAAACGACTTATATTCTGTTACTTGCCCACAAGCAGCTGCAGGTGACCCCGCCCCGCCCTGGCTGACCCCTCCTAACTCAGGTCTACACCCAGGGTCACAGCTCTGGGCTGTCACTCTTTTAAAAAAAAATTTTTTTTCAGAGAGGAAGGGAGAGGGAGAGGGAGAGAGAAACATCCATGATGAGAAAGAATCATCGATCGGCTGCCTCCTGCCCACCCCCTCTACCGGGGACCAAGCCCACAAGCCAGGCATGTGCCCTGACCGGAATCCAACCAGGACCCTTCAGTCTGCAGCTGACGCTCTATCCACGGAGCCACGCTGGCCGGGCTGGGTGGTCACTCTCGCGCAGCATTGCCTGGCCAGCAGGAAGACAGCCCTGTGCTCTGTGGGGGAGTTCCCGAGGCTGGCGGCCCCGGCCCCTCACCGCCAGCACAGGCCCCGCCCTGCTTTGTTCCCTGCAGCTCCAGGCCCCTGAGGACGGCCTCCACCCCCAGGCAGGAGCCCCCGCCGGCTCAGCCTCAGCGGTGGCCCTGCAGCCGATGCCCCTTGATGGTGCCAGTACAGGATCGAATGGGGGGAGATCTTCCAGCGGCTCCCTCGTCCCTGGGGCCCTGGCCCCGCCCAACTCTGGGGGCCCTGGGGGCGCTGGGGGTGCTGGCAGAATTGGGGAGGGGCCACAGAGGACGTAAGAAGCCTCTAGTTTGGGGCGTGAAGGCTCCTGCCCCCAATGGGATGCAGGGGCCCCGAGGTGCGGCCTGGGGTCACCTTCTGGGTCAGTCAGCACTGAGGCCCACCTGGAAGGGGAGGACAGCAGTCCCACCCATGGCACTGGGTGGGCGCCAGCACGGCGGGGTGGGGGGGCACCTGCTCCCTCTGGCTGGAGAGGACCTGCACCCCCACGGTCACCCCAGCAGCCCTGGGACTCTCCCTCCGACCGCCCCCACGCCCCCTCCCTGAAGGCCCCAGGGGTTCCAGACTTCACTGGTTCCCTCAAAGGGACCTGCCCCCTCCCAGGGCCCACGAACGCCCCCCTCCCTGACCCCCACCGCCCGCCTCCACCCCCCATCCTCAAAATCCTGCTTCCCAAACAGCTCTCCCAGCCCCCGGCCCTGGGCCCTCCCACGCCCTCTCACCCTCACGGCACCCACAGGGCCGCTCCACAGTCCCGCCCCATGAGCACCCCCGGCCTCCTGGGCTGCAGCCTGCAGCCCCCCAGGGTCGGTCTGTGCAGGCCCCTGGCTGCCCCGTGTCGGGGTTGTCCCTGGTCCCCAGGGTGCCCGCTCTCCTCCACCTCCTCAGCTCCCACTCGTGGCTGCAGGAATTGCCCAGCCGGGCACCTCCTCCCAAACTGTGGTCAGGCCCGCGCCATCCCTGGGCGATGCCATGCTCCTGGCAGAGGGGCCTCCTGGGGGCCTCAGAGTCCCACAGGCCCCTAGCCCCGCAGTACCCGGGCCACCCCATCTCTGAACAAAACCCTCCCTGACCCCACGACCCTCAGCCACTGCCTTTCTCTGCCTCCCGCCCCCTCTAGAACCACAGGCTGGCTCCTCCCTGCTCTGCTTGCTGGTCAAGGTCACAGTGACCTCCATGTTCCCTCCTGGCCACCTACTGGCTGGTTTCTGTGTTCACCTCCCCCTTCCTGCTCCCCACTCCCCTCCGCCCAGGCCTCTCTGCGTCTCCGATGTTGCAGGACCTGGCCTGCCTTCCCCAGGGCTCTCCCTGCACAGCTACTGCCGCCGGCGTGCCAGGTCCTGGGTGGACTCCTGCAGCCTGGAGCCGGCAGGTGCCTGGTCAGCACCGATCCAGACCTGCCTGGTCACAGGCCCTGCGCCCCATCCGCGCCCCCTGGCTCTCCAGTCGTCCCTCCGCCCCAGCCTCAGTTGTAACAAAGTCTCGTCCCCCAGGGAAGGAGGGTCCGCACAGCACACTCTCAGCCTCTTTTCACCAATATCGGCCGGACGATGGTCTCCAACTCTTGTCCCAGCGTTTTGGGGACCCGCTTTGGTGCCCAGCGAGGCTGACCGGGCACACGGGTCGAGGGGCTCAGGCTCTCTCTAATCAGCTCTGATTTGGTGGCTCTCATGGTGCTGGTCCTCCGGTCAGTCAGTCAGCCTGGAGGCCTTGCTGAGCCACGGGCCCCTTCCCCCAAGCTCCTGCCCCCCAGGCCCCTGCTCCCCAGGCCCCTGCCCCCCAGGCTCCTGCCCCCCAGGCCCCTGCCCCCCAGGCCCCTGCCCCCCAGACTCTTGCCCCCCAGACTCCTGTCCCCCAGACTCCTGCCCCCCAAGCTCCTGCCCCCCAGGCCCCTGCCCCCCAGACTCTTGCCCCCCAGACTCCTGCCCCCCAGGCTCCTGCCCCCCAGGCCCCTGCCCCCCAGACTCTTGCCCCCCAGACTCCTGCCCCCCAGACTCCTGCCCCCCAGACTCCTGCCCCCCAGGCCCCTGCCCCCAGGCTCCTGCCCCCCAAGCTCCTGCCCCCCAGATTCCTGCCCCCCAGACTCCTGCCCCCCAGGCTCCTGCCCCCCAGGCTCCTGCCCCCCAAGCTCCTGCCCCCCAGGCTCCTGCCCCCCAGACTCCTGTCCCCCAAGCTCCTGCTCCTATCCCAGCCCTGGCTGAAATGTCTGGCCAGATCACACATTTTTGCCCAAAGCTTCGGCCTCAGGTTTTCGTCACAAACCCACCCATCTCCGTTCCTCCGCACCCACCCGCCCACTCCGCTGGCCCGCGGTGTCATTCCCTCCCAAGCACCCCAGCCCCTGACACGGCCACGAGGGAAATGGCCCCTCACTCTCCGGCCCCCGCAGCCCCGACCTCTGCCCTCACTGGCCTCTCACTCCCTTCCCCTCGCTCAGCCCTCTGCTGCCCACGTGAGCCAGTCTTCTGACCCAGAAGGTGGGCTGGTCAGCAGCATGGGAGTGGGGGAGCCGGGGGTCTACGGACAGGGCATGTCTGGGGAGACAGAGGCAGGTGGGTGGTGTCTGGGCCGGGGTGGGGGCCTGGGGGTCCCTTGGGTGGAGAGGAAGGGGTGTGTGGAGCCAGCCGCAGGTGACGGCTGCACAGACTGTGAACATACTGGATGCCCCTGAATTGTTCCCTTTAAACGGCTAACTTTGTGTTATATAAATTTCACCTCAATTAAAAAAACTCTCTGCAAAATAAGCTCCTACACTCCTCCCAATCCGCCCGGGATCCAGGTGCCATGGTCCCCTCCCTGCGTCCCTCCTCCCTCCTCCCTCCTCCCTCCTTCCTCCTCCCTCCTCCCTTGTGTGGGTCTGAAAAATAAGCACTCAGGGCAGGTGGGGGCCCCACAGCACAATTACGCTCCAGGAGTGGAAAAAGGGGGTGGTGATTTCTCAGCCCCGTCCCTGGCGGCCCCAGGCACCTCAGTGACGCCCCCTCCCTGCCTTTGAGACCAATTACCCAGGCGGTGGGGACACGCGGGCCCAGCAGCCTCATTAACGCGCTGCCTGCTGCCTGCTGCCTCCAGGGGAGACGGCTCTGGGAGGGCGGAGGGCGCTGGTCCGGGGCGGCGGCTCAGCCACCTGAGGGCCTGGAGGAGCGGCAGGAGCCCGGCCAGCCCAGGGCCCAGGTGGTGCAGGGCCCTCCCCGGCGAGGCTGCCCAGCACAGGGGGCCGCGGTTCCCTCCCTGCCGTGGCGACAGGTGCCTGGGTTGCATCAGACCAGCGGCCCCAGGGGGTTCCTGCAGCACCTGAGGCCCAGGTGTGCCCGCCCCACACCCGGCTCCCAGCACCAGGCCCAGCCGCCTCCCGCAGGTCCCCACAGCGGCCCCTCCTCCTCTGCCCCATAAAGGTGGGTTTCTGGAAGGTTCCACCTCCATCCCCTGTCAGTGTGCTCGGACTGGATGGGGGAGGAGGCCAGACTAGAGGCTGCTGGTTGAACGATTAAAAAATATATATTTTTTTTATTGATTTCAGAGAGAGGAAGGGAGGAGAGAGAGATAGAAACATCAATGATGAGAGAATCATTGGTGAGCCGCCTTCTGCACGCCCACACTGGGATCCGGGCAGGTGCCCTGACGGGGAATTGAACCGATACCTCCTGGTTCATAGGTGGATGCTCAGCCACTGAGCCACGCCGGCCGGGCCAGTTGTAAAACAGTTTCTTAAGTGGAGCACTCACCCCTCGCGGCCTCTCCAGGTTCCCTGGCAGGAGCCAGGGTCGTGGCCCTTCCCGCCCCCGTGCCCGCCCTCTGGAAGCAGGGAGCCCAGAGCCTCTGCCCTCGCTCCCCTGACCCCGGGTCCCAAAGGCTCAGGAGCTGCCTCTGTCCCCGTCCAGGCAGGAAAGTCACGGCCATGGTGTCCTGCTCCCCCCAGGACACAGGCCCCTCCCCACTCACAGCAGCTGCTCCCCAAAGGGCCCCCAGAAAGCTAGGAAGGGCCTTGCCCCAGCACCCCTCAGCTCCCCTAGCTCCATCCCTCCCTCCTCCTGGAGGTCACCACGCGACCTGCACCCTTCCTCGACGTGCCTGGACCGCCCACAGTCACACTGGAACCCAGCTCCGTCCGGTCTCTCCCCCAGAAAAAGAGGCTACATACAGAAACAGCCCCGGGGACACCCAGGACCCCGAGGGGGTGTCCCCAGGTGGGACCCAGAGGGACCTCCTCTCTGACCCCATCGACCTCCTCCGTCTCCCCCTCCAGCGAGGCTTCCTGACCCTCACTTCTGCCATCATGGAGGACACCGGGGGCTCCTGGGCCGGTAGTCTGATGGGGGGGGGGGGGGCACGAGGTCAGGGGTTAACCAGGGAGGGACCTCCCAGAGGGCGCAGTGTGTCCACCTGCCGGGGAAGCCCCAGGTGTGGCTGGGACAGGGCTAAGCCAGGGGTCAGGTCAGGTGGAGCCAGACAGTAGCCAGTGTGACCTTTGCCCTCTGCCACCAGCCCTGGGAGCACCCAGGATGTAGGGCACAGGTGGGGCCAGGTGGGGCCAGGTGGGGCCTGTTGGGCTTATGGAGGTGAGAGCACCCGGGCCAGAGTCGCCGCTGGGGCGCAGATGGTGGGTCCCCCCACTCATAACTGTGGCTGTGGCTGTGGCTATGGCTGGAGAGGGTGGGTCAGAGGTCAGAGGGGAGAGTCCACAAGGTAGTGAGGCTGCTGCAGCTGAGCTGGACGTGGAGGAGGGTGCAGGGCTGGGAGGGCGGAGGCGGCGGGGCCTCGGGCTCAGCTGAGAGCCCCACCTGCCCTGGGATCCCTGCCAGCACCTGCCCCACCTGGGGGCTCCAGCTTCCACTCAGAGCAGGGAGGGGGGCGGGAGGGAGGCAGTACGTCCCAGGAGCCACCCCTACCCCCACCCAGGGGCTGTCTGGGGGCTGGGGAACAGTTCCTTCCCTGGAAGCCCATCCTACCCCCTCACCTACCCCCATCCTACCCCCCTAATCTGAGACTTTCCACTCAAATAGGATGCTAATGCGCTGCAGGCTGATTTGGGAAGCAAATCTGAGCGGCCTGCTGGGCTGCTGGGCGTCAAGGTGGGGCCTGCGGGCTCAGGTTTCCCGGGAGCCAGAGTCACCCAGTGGGCGGTGCCCCTAGAGGGAGGCGCTGGGAGGCCTCCCCGTGTGCAGACCATTCGCCCATGCAGGGGGCGGGGGAATGCAGAGCCAGGCAGCCCCCCACAGGAGAGGGTGGCTTGAGGCCGCACTATAAAGTCACCTCGGACGTTTTGCCGTCATCTCACCTCCACATGGGCAGACGGCAAGGCGGCCTCGTGGCACCGGCGCTCATGCTGTGGGTCCCAAACCCGCTGACCCTTGTCCCCGACCCTGGAGCTGCAGCCCTGGGAGGGGCCGTGCTGCTGGGAGAGGGGCTGGAGGGTGAGGCGGGGTGGGGGGGGGGGGTGGGGAAGGGGGACAGGAGGCCGTTCCGCAGCCTCAAGTGGCCGTGACCCAGGCCCAGCGAGATGCACCGAGGGGCCTGAGACACGACGGGAAGGTGGGAAGGAGGCGTTTCACCAGCCGAGCCTCTCCTGTGGCCGGAATCCACCAGGAGCAGAGAAGCCAGGCCCTGGTCCTGGCTGCTGCGGTCTGACGGCCTAGAGTGTAGGACCCTGTTTAAGAAAAATAGAACAAAACAAGAAATGCAAAGTTGGGAAGAAGTGTGATTTTTGTTTAGTATCTGAAAAGAACTAAAAACAAATGGCTAATTTTTGAAAGCTGACAAATACCGCAGACATCCTAAAATCCAGACAAAAAACAACCCATCTTCTTTATTAACTAAAAGCGTGTCCTGACGCCCTAGCTGGTTTGGCTCAGTGGACAGAGGGTTGGCCTGAAGACTGAAGGGTCCTAGGTTCGATTCCCGGTCAAGTTCACAGGCTCGGGTTGCAGGCTCGATCCCCAGTAGGGGGCGTGCAGGAGGCAGCCGATCCATGATCCTCTCTCATCATTAATGTTTCTCTCTCCCTCTCCCTTCCTCTCTGAAATCAATAAAAATATATTAAAAAATAAATAAAATAAAAGCACGTCCTGACAGGTTGCCCCATGCCAGGGACAGGCAGGGACAGTGCCCACAGGCACAAGGCAGGGATGGGAGTGCCCGTGGGGCAGGTGAGGAACCCGTTATCTCCAGGGAGAGACGTGGTGGTGCAGGCGTGGAGCTCCGCCCCCCAGTGACACCCCGGGACAAGCACACCCAGCACCCAGACAGTGGCTTCTAAATCCACCCGCCACTGAAGGAGGCAGGGCCGCGTGGAGAAAGGGCGTTAGGGAGCCTGCAGGATGCGCCGGGGCATCTGTGTCCAGAAAGTGTGGTGAGCCCCCGGCTGCACCCGCTGTGAGGTGCAGGGAGATGCCCAGGCTGCCGTCCCAGCATCTGCCGAAGGCCACCCTGCTGTCTCCCACCCGCCCCACCCCCGGCTTCTTGTTTCTTCCCGAGTCACTGGGACTGGCCCCACCTGAGAGGGCCAGACCCTAGGCCAGGCTGGCAGGTGTGAGCCCTGCAGGGCAGGAGGGGATCAGACTCCCAGCAGGTAAAGCCTGGAGGCCTGGCGTCAACCTGGAGCTGCTCAGCAGTGGCCAACAGGGCTCAGGGCTGGGACTCAGGGCCTGACTCGTCCCCAGGACCTGGGGAGCCCAGTTTCCCGCAACTGCCCACTGCACCGCACCCACCTCACCCCAGTGAGCCCCCCAGCTGGGCGCTGAATTCCCATCTGTCCAGCTGAGCCAGTGGGCAGTTAAAAACAAAGTCCGAACGCCGAGCAAGCCTGGGAAAGGCTGGTGGTCAAGGGGCCAGGCTCACCAGGGCGCAGAGCAACTCAGCTGAGGCAGAGTGTGGGCAGGGCTCGGTGGGCTCCCCACCCAGGGGGTCAGAGCCCACCTGCCGGGCCTCTCACGCTGAGGTTTGCCCACCTGTGCGGCGTTTTTCATTGCCTTGTATTTTCATTTCAAATGTTTTTGAACTCCACAGCTCTGGTTGTTATTACGCTGGTGTGTGAAGTCAGAATTAATTTAGTCACCACCTCTGCATCTTGACCCTTTGCCTGTGACGCTGTGTCCTGTGGTTTCCTTCACTGAAAGTAGGCTCAGGTAGATCCTCCCAGTTCCCTCCTGCTTTTGCTTCTTTTGTCTATTTTTAAAGCGGCGGGGGGGGGGGGGGGGGGGGGGGCGCCTTGCCCTGGCTGGTGTGGCTCAGTGGATAGAGTTGGCCTGCAGACTGAAGGGTCCTGGTTCGATTCCCAGTCAGGGCACATGCCCAGGTTGTGGGCTAGATCCCCAGTGTGGGGCATGCGGGAGGCAGCCGATCAGTGATTCTCTCTCATCATTGATGTTTCTATCTCTCTCTCCCTCCCTTTTCCTCTCTGAAATCAATAAAAAATATATATTTTTAAAAAATACATTTACAATGTGGAAAAATAAAGATGACAAGTTTAATATCTTCAGGGAACTGGATTTTTAAAAAATTGATATAGTAGATTTTTAAAAAGAAGCCAAAGGAACATTTAAAAATGAACACACACACACACACACACACACACACACACACACACACAAATGAAAACATATAATAACCACCATTTAAAACTCAATGGATAGGCATAATGTCAGATTAAAAGTAGGTGAAAAGAAAATTGGGGAATTGGAATATAGGTGAGAAGAATGTATCCAGAATAAAGGCTAGAGATGAAAAAAAAGAAGAGACATGGAAATACAGAAGGGAGGATAAGATACATGTGTTACATATACTATATCTCTATATATAAAAGGCTAATATGCTAAGTGTCTGACCACCTGACCGGTTGCTATGATGCGCACTGACCACCAGGGGGCAGATGCTGAACACAGGAGCTGCCGTGACACACACTGGCCATTTACAGAGAAATGGCACCGCGGATCTGGTGCCCACAAAGCAACACTCAGCTTCCCCCAAGTGGGACACAGGCCCCGCCACCACCCGGAGCGACAGCCCACCAAATCGCAGCCAATGCTGCCGAGACCCAAAATGCGGCCCACTAGCCCAGCCCAGCCCGGAAACGGTCACTGTAGGCACCAGGTAATGACATCACATAGCAACGCCTGGCTTCCTCTCCCTAGCGACTAGCCTCCTTGCAGTTTCTTCAGCCCAGGAACACAACTTGCTTTATAGCCAGGTGGAAACATTTTACACTTTAACCAAATGTCTGTGAAGCGTTTCCTGTGCCTCATCTCATTTGATCCTCACAGAAGTCCTGGAGTAGGTAGATAGGAGACTTGGTGGAACCCCATTTTCTTTTCATTAGCCAGAAAACGGAGATTTAGAAAGCTTAGAAACTTGACCCGACTGAAAAGAAGTAAGAAATGGTGAACCTTGAAAATGACTTCAGGTTTTCTCACTGCAGAATATAGTCAAATACTGCTGCAGGTAAATAGTTTACTCTTTGTTCTCCCTGCGTGATCTACAATAATAATCTGCTTCGTGTTGGTATTTACTGCTGTGTTGCGGACAATTACCTGAAAGAGAAGTTGGGGTGCTTCACTGGGCTGGAAAAGTTTAGCTAAATCAGAAAGCAGGTCTAACTAAGCAAGTTTGTCCTATATCTATAAAAGGCTAAGTAGACTCGTGTATGCGAGATACATATAAAGCTCTCACTGGCGCCAATCACACGCGTGTGTTTCCATCTGTCATTGTCGATCGTGAATTTGGTTGACACTTCTATTATAGAGAAAGGGCGAATAGCGATATTGAAACATTTCTTCTAATTAATTTCCTTTCAATGTGTACGAATCTGTGCACCAGGCCACTAGTCCTATATAATCTGTTAGGGATTGGAAGAGGAGAGAAGAGGAGAAATTAATTCTTGAAACAATACTGTGTGAGGATTTTCAGAACAGTCGAACGACATCAAAATACACATTCAAGAATGGGGCCACCTGGACTTGAGGTTCCGTGGAAGAGCGAGATGGCTGGGGCTCAGGCGGGAAAGCCTGCAGGGGACGTGGGGTCACTTTCTCTTGGTCCTCACTGTGGGTGGGCCCCTGGGGCCCCTGGCTTTCTGTGGGGAGGAGGTCTGGTTAGACACACACCCTCACTTAGGAGGACCCCGAGCTTCCACTCACGTGCCAGCTCCTCAGAACAAGGTCCACGTCTCACCCGTGGGACAGTAGCTTTTGTGCTCACTCGCTCTCGAGACCATGGTTTCCCTTTGGCTTTAGCCTGATTGGTCCTCGCCAGTTCCTTGTCTCCACGTGGCATCTGCGTTGTCCTGGTGAGCAGGCTGGCCCACCACGGCTGCAGAGGCCAGCCCAGTGTGGGCACCTCCTCCCCAAGCACTCTCTCCTTTCGGCTCGCCTGTCTTCACGGGGAATCCACCGCCCGCTGGCCACCCAGGAATCCTGGGACCTCCCCCCCCCCCCCCCAGCACTGTAGACCCTGACTGTACTCCGTTCCCACCATCAGCAGGAGTCACCAGATGTGTGCCCCTTCCAGGGTGTCTGCTTGAGAAACTCCCAAACGCCACAGGGGGTCTGAGCTGAGAACGCTGGACGCTGGAGGGGAATGTTCTGGGTCTTCCCCAACCTCTAGATGTCGGGGTCCCCAGGGGTCTGTCTACACCTGCCCCCTCCAGCCCAGGATGGACCCAGGGTGCCTTGGGCTCTGGTGGACACAGTGACCAGCTGCAGACAGACCAGGCCAGGCCTGAGGGCCCCCTGGAGGCAGCTGGAGACCTCAGTGGGTAGCTGGGGGGAGGGGGGTGCGGGTCTGGTGAGCTCTCAGGAAGAAATAAATGGACAGTCTGAGGGCCAGGAACCCAGACGCCTGGCAGACGACCTTGTCCAAGAATGACGTGTGCAGGTTTCAGGCGTCCGGCTCAGCTTTTTCTGGGTTCAGGTACCAGGTGTGGCCCCCAGGGAGACAGCCCGGGGAGAAACAGGTGCTTCCGGGTCTCAGGGAGAAGGGGTCAAGGCCAAGGCCAAGGCCAAGGCCAGCTGCAGGAGCATGTGAGGGGCTGGGAGGATCTCGGACATCACTGATGGGACACTGGGGCCTGAAAGTGTGGTCCAGGCCAGGAGGGTGGGGAAGGGGGGCTGGCATTTGTCCAGAAGGCCTGGCGAGGGGCCCCCAGTGCTGGTCTAATCTAAGCCTGCCTAGCCCGGGCCAGTTTGGCTCAGTGGATAGAGCGTCAGCCCGTGGACTGAAGGGTCCCGGGTTTGATTTGTAACTCTGTTGCAAGCTTGATTCCCGCCCCAGTGTGGTTACATGCAGGAGGCAACCAATCGACGCGTCTCTCTCTCTCTCTCTCTCTCCCTTTCCCTTCCACTCTCTCTAAAAATCAATGGAAAGATATCCTCGGGTGAGGATTAACAAAACACACACACACACACACACACACACACACACACACACACACACGATAATCTCACCCCTGTCTGTGGGCCCGTCCAAGGCCTCATGGGATGGCCAGGCCTCCAGGCCAGCTCGGTGGGCTTGGGGTGGGAATGTGGGTGAGAACCCTCCTGCCCTGAGCCTGGAGCAACCAACAGTCCCTGGGCCCTCAGGTCAGTTGGAGGAGCAGGGCCGGAAGGGGTGGGAAGACAGATCAAAGGTGGTTTCAGCTGAGCCCCTCGGTGCAGCCAGCCTTTCATTACAGCAGGGCCCCCTCCTGCGCCAGGTCGCTCACCTGTCAGCACAGCGGGAGGGTGCAGCCCGGGCAGGGAAGCACCTGGCCCTGTGGATCAAGGGCAGGAGGTGAGGCTGGCAGGCGTGCCGGCCCCACCCCCACCCCAGCGCCCCAGCACAGCCTCCCTGCAGGGCGGGCAGGGGTCTCGGCCGCCTCCTGCGACTCGGAGGGGACGTGGGTGCAGGGGCCCAGACAGACACCCCTGGGAGGCCCCAAGCAGGCAGAGCTGGTGCCCCCTGGGGGAGCCCCTGTCCACAGTGGAACCTCCAAGTCTGAACCCCAAACACTAGGGTCTGGCTCGTTGGGCCTGTGACCAGATCTCCCTCCCGGTTTTGCTGAGTGAAGCATGTGTTCTAGGGAAGTGCTGATTGGCCGGCGGCAAACTTAGTGGGACAGGGAGTCACAGGCCCCTTCCTGACCCGGGTCAACAGCCCCGACTTGGAGGAGGGCCCCGGAGGGTGAGTGACAGCGTTTGCCACACCCCAAGAGCTGCCCCCAGGGACAGCTGCCCCAGTGAGTCCACATGGGGCTGGCGGGTGGCCCCAGCATCCACCCACACCTGCCCCAGGTGTTTGCTCTGCTGAGGCCAGCAGGTGAGTCAGAGGAGCCCGGGGCTACAGGAAGACACCTACTAGAAGCAGAGAAACCGGGCAGGCGGGCGTCTCTGCGCCAGGTCCCCCCAGAGCGAGGGCTGGTTGGAGGGCTAGGAGAGGACCCAGCCCTGAGCCCGAGCCCCAAAGGCTCCAGGGCTGCCCCCCCCCTGCCCCCAAACTGTCCTAGCGGAAGGCGAATGCCCCCTCGGCCTGGCCTCCGGGCCAGGGCTGGGCCCAGAGGGTGTGGGCCCTGTGGCGGGTCGTGGCTGCCCGCCATGCAGGAAGCAGCCTCAGCCCAGCACAATGGCCCTTTGTCCCGCCTGCCCCGCCCCGGGAGGCTCAGCCCAGCCAGGCCAGCTCTTCCACCAGCCACTGTGTCCCCAAGTGTGGAGGTGGCTTCTGTCACCCCCCCCCCCCCCCCGTCGGCCTCCTCCTCCCCCCGCCCCCCCCCCCCAGCCTATTTGCTTGCTGCACCCCCTCCTGCTGTCATGGAAACAGCCATGCCCACCAGATAGCCCGCCAGAACCTTTGTCTGGCACTGGTTTCTCCCGCAATCCGGCACCCGGTCCAGCTGCCAGGCCAGGTGACGTGGGCCTGGCGTGCTGTGGGGTGGCCCATGCTGACCGTTCAGGACCTGGGTGCTCATCATGGCTCTGCTGCACCCCCCTGTCCGCACACCCTTGAGGGGAGGCAGTGCTGCCCCCAGACCTGTGCCGGCAGGGGTCCAGGCCCCCTCCAGTGCCTGCTGCTGGTGACAGCCCTGGGCCTCGCGGTCAGGAGTGACTGCACCTAGGCAGGGCCTGGGAGCTGGCCCTCAGCCAAGCGCAGGCACCCGAGGGTGCAGGCCAGCTGGGCTGCCTGAGAGGACCAGGGGCAAAGGGAATGGTCTCAACCGGCCACTGGTTGAAGCCAGTGATGAGTCCTGCCCGCAGCACCGGCCCCTCCTCGACCATCTCACCCACAAGGGGGCAGACATCAGGCTCTACAGGTGACTTTGGGTCATTTTTACTTTACTTGGACTCAGACAAAACAGAGCAAGAACTGTGCCGGGGTCACTGCAAGGTCAGGGAGCAGGTGGCCAGCCAGGCCAGAATCTTCCTCTTCAAAGTGACCACCCAGGGCATTCACACCCGGACCACCCAGCCATGCAGGGCAGAGCCTCGACCCCTCCCACAGTATCTCAACCCCTCACCTGCACCACCTCGACCCCACCTTCACCACCTTGACCGCACCTGCACCACCTCAACCCCACCTGCACCACCTCGACCCCACCTGCAACACCTCGACCTCCACCTGCACCACCTGCACCACCTCAACCCCACCTACACCACCTCGACCCCACCTGCACCACCTCGACCCCACCTGCACCACCTCGACCCCGCCTGCACCACCTCGACCCCGCCTGCACCACCTCGACCTCCACCTGCACCACCTCGACCCCACCTGCAGCACCTCGACCCCACCTGCACCACCTCGACCCCACCTGCACCACCTCGACCTCACCTGCAGCACCTCGACCCCACCTGCAGCACCTCGACCCCACCTGCACCACCTCGACCCCACCTGCACCACCTCGTCCTCCACCTGCAGCACCTCGACCTCCACCTGCAGCACCCCGACCTCCCACCAGCAGCTCAGGTTGAGGGGCTGGCCTCCACTCAGCCAAAGCTCAGGTGCTTCTTGGCCTTCTCGTGCCTGGGCTACGAACATGCCTCCAAGATCCAGCTTTGGCCAGCGTGGCCGCCTCTCATGGGACAGCAAGTTCGAAAGAAACGCCCAGAGTGGGCGAGGAGCATGTGGTGGGTCTCCCGCGCCCCAGGGCCCGTCAGAGCACCTCTTGGCAGCTCCCTGTGCGGCCGCTTTATTAAACCTCAGACGACGGCCTGGCCTTTCATCTGAGTCAGACTGACTCGGACCAGGGTCTGAGTTTGTGGGCGGAGCCTAGAAGGGGGGGTGTCCTGACCAGGCCAGCAATAGGACCAGTAGTCAGACCCAGCCAGGTGCTGCCATGGTAACGAGACAGCCACAGGAACCCCCGCCTGGTCCCCACACGCGCGGGGACTGACTGCCGGCTCTTCCTCCTCGTGGGTCAGGGTGGAGGGCACCGCTTTCCACATGACCGTCCCCCATCAGTCCCCACCACGTCCCAGCACTCAGGGGCTCCGTGGACATGGGCTGTGGCTCCCTCTGGCCACCCTGGGAGCTTCTGAAGTGGCAAGGCCATGCCCATCAGCCCCAGCCCCACCCACGTGGCTGAGCCAGGAGGTCCTGACCCGCCACACCCGGCGCTGGGTGACCGAGTGAACGAGTGAACGCGACGGGGCGGAGGTCGGGGCAGGAGCCTGCGAAGGGCCAGTGGCCAGCAGCCCTCCTCCCGCTCCCATCCAGCGCGAATGCCTCCCGGCTGGGTTAGTGAGCAAAGCCTCGGCGTCCCCAAGCACGGAGCCCATCAGCCAGAGCTGTGCCTGCCTCACCCCACGCAAACACAGACACAAGAGCGGGTGTCGGGCGAGTGGGTGTTGACAAAGGTGTGTGTGCCCTCCACAGCGCTAGGGTCTGGAGGGAGGTCAGAGGGTTGGAGGGTCAGAGGCCACTGATGCTTCCCGAAGCTCTTCCCTGGGGCCGGGGGCACCGACCGACCGGCTCCTGGGCACCCGCCCTCTCTGGCCGGGAGGCGCTGCGGCTGTGGCACTCCTTGGGGCCTGAGGCCAGGCTGAGCTCAGTGGGGAGTGGACCAGCCTGGGGACGTCTGGGGGGCAGTGGACTCAGGACCCTGCTCTGAGGGGGCAGAGGGAGGTTTCGTGTCCCCCCAGGGGCCCCGCGATCCAGGCCCGTGGGAGCTGTGGAGGGGCTGTGCCATCCTCTGGATCCCCCTGGAGTAGGTACTATGGGAGGGGGGGCAGCCCCCGGAGCTGTGTGGCCCTCAGGAGCCTTTGTGCTGGTGACTCCCCACTCTGGCCAGGTCTGTCCCAGGACAGAGACAAGGCCCCACGAAGCCCTGATCCAGGGGTGAGCAAACCAGAGAGCCAGCCGGGGCAGGGGGCGGGGGGGGGCGCAGATTCGTTATGGAAAGTGGCCGGCTGCTAGGGGGGGGCGGGGAGGGGATTCGTTATGGAAAGTGGCCGGCCGCTGGAGAGGGGGGGCTGCTCTGTGCTGGGGCTAATTACTGGCTGCTTGTTGTTTCAATACGGCACTGCTGCCAGGTCAGGAGGCCCCTCCCCACCTGGATGGGGCCCTGGCCGCCCCGTCCTGCGGCCACAGACTCCCAGTCCTCCTCCTGGGGTCCTAAATGGGGGCGTTTCCCAGCCTGCCACAGCCTCAGCCACAGGCTGGGCCCCAGCATGGGGACCTGTGCGAGACACCCCTAGAAGGGGGTCCCAGGATCCCCGCAGAGCAGGACCCACACTGTGGCCGGGCCTGGGCGAGGGGCAGGCACAGCTCTGCGCTTCGGTCCCTGGGGGGCGGAGGGCCTTTGTGGGCTGTGACCCCTCTCTGCCCCCTTCCTTGTCCAGCAGGGCTGTGCTCAGGGCCTGGCCAGGGGCGCCCCGCCCCCCCCCCCCCACACACACCCCTGCTCGCACGCCCCACTGCAGCGCCTGCAGCAGCTCCCTGCCCTGGTTTTTGTTCAACCTGGGCCGGGCGGGCGGGCGGGCGGGCGGGGGCAGGAATGTGCGGGGCCTGCGGCCCGCCCTGCCGCCCGCGTCACGTAGCTGCCTCCCGCTGGCCTATGGGAGCCGGGGGGACACACCTGTCGGCGGCCAGCCGCGGAGATTGGTCGGCGGGGAGCAGGCACCTGCATGGGGCGGGGTGAGGCCCTACATGTAAGGCGAGCCTGGGGCCACGCCGTCTCTTCCCGGCCGGCCCTGCCCCTCGCTGCAGAGGGACGGCCAGCACCTCCATTGTTCCCGGCCCCTCACCACCCCCGGCCCGGAGCGCCCACCTGCCCCCCTGCCCCCCGCGGGTGGACTCCCGCTTCTCCTCCCCGCGGAGCCGCAGCCCAGGAGGCAGGGAGCTGGTCTTCCGGCTGCTGCCCTCCTGGTCCCCCTGCCACGAGGCTGGTGGGGCAGCTTGGGCCGAAGCCAAGCCTGTGTCCTGGGCCGACAGGTATTTGGGGTTACGGGAGCCAAAGCTTCTCCAGTGTCCACCCCGAGGCCTGCTGGGTCCGGGCATGAGGACGGCGCTGGACACGCAGCCTCGCCGCCAGGCTGGGGGCAGGGAGTGGCCGCCGCCTCCTCCAGGTGCAGAGCCTGTCGGGGCAGGTAGGCAGCAGGCGGAGGAGCGGGGAGGCCGCGCGGGAGGGGAGCCTCCGGTGGACACTGGCCCTGCTCGGCCGACCCGGCCGGGACGCAGCCACTGTGGCGAGGTGCCCATTCGGCTCGCAGTCAGGACCGAGGGAGGTGGTCCCTCTTCTCGGAGGGGAAGGCGAGCCCCCCGGGTGGGGCCCGCGGGGTGCTGGGTGTGGAGCCATCTTGGGCCCAGCCGTTTGGGGTGCCTGGGCCGAGTCTGCGGGGCCCGGCGAGCGTGGGCGCCGGGTGGTAGGCGTCCTCCCCACCCAGAGGGCCGCCTGGGTCGAGGGCCCCGAGGGTGCAGCCTTCTGCCTGACACAGCACTTTCTGGAAAGCTCTTTCCCCAACGAGCCCCTGCTGAGCCGGCCCCAGGCCCCATGTTCCCTGGGAGTGGGTCGGGGAGGACGCGGCGCCCGGCCCGGGTGCTGGGCTTGCAGTTGGCTCGTGGGACAGGCTTGGCTCTGCCCGCGGCCACACGGCGACGGTTGGAGCTCGGGGCAGAGCCGGTCTGGCCCGGATCGGGGCCCTTTCTCACCCGCCCGAGGCGTAGGCGCCCACAAAGCCGGAACCGACTGGGAGAAGGAGTGGGCTGGCCCTCGGCCGACATGGTTACTCAGGGTCAGGACCAAAGTCTGGTCTACAGATTCTTGACTGAAATGCAAAATGGCCCTGCAGCCCCACGGGCATCGTCCTGGCAAGGCCTGCGGCTCGGAGGCAGGTATGACGTGTAGGAGGGTCGTATCCATGGGCCGAGCTGGTTCTCTCTGCGGAATCAGCCAGAGTTCATTGTTCTTGCACAAAACTTGTAGGGCTACGTATGTGATGTTTTAATTAACCCACTGGGAGCAGTTCAGCCCTTTTTAGGCTGAGCCTCTGGAGAAATAGGTTGGTTTTGTTTTGCTTTTGTCTAGTAACCCAGGTGAAATGCTTAAAAGTGAAAGTGATTGGGGGGGGGGGGGATTCGCCGAATGCGTTTTGCATTTATGGAAAGGCGAAGTGCAGCCTGCTGTCCATTTCAGACACGTTGGCGATTTGCAAATCCCTTATTTGCAAAATCAGTTTGTGGGACTGTTGTTTGGGGTGGATGTAAGAGATCCAGGGAGCCAGCCGCCCGAGGAGCCGTCGGCTGGCCGGCGTGGGGGCCAGGGGCGCCCCCAGAAGGGCCGAGAAGCGCCGGGAGGGGAAATGGCGGCTCCTCGCAGACGCACAGGCCGGCAGGACGCCCCCGCCTCTCCCGCACGCACGGCGCGGGGTTGGGTTTCAGCGCTTTGTTCTCCGCGGCCCTCACCATTGATTAAGGCCGTCCGTCCGGGCAGGGCAGCCAGCAGAGAGGGAGCTTTCGCACGGATCGGGTTCGCCTGCCCAGGGCCCCGCAGGCCACAGGCCGGTGCCCCGAGGGGTGTTTGCTCGGCCAGGACTCCTTCCTCGAGTCTCCCACGCTGAGCCCGGTCGCCATGGCGATGATTAACCAGACCCGCACACAGCGCACAGACGCTGGCTTCGCTCCCTGCCAGCCACGGGCCGGGGCAGGCGGCCCGGCGTCCGGGCACTGGGACACGGGCAGCTTCCTCTTCACTTTGCATTTCTGCCAGTCAGCCTCCCGCGTCCGCGGTGCCCGCAGGCTGAGCCGGCGTTCGGCGTCGGTCTTGGCTGTGCGTTCACAGGAGCCGAGCTCAGGAAGAGAGAGGGGCTGGTCCTAGAAGTGGCAGGAAGCTTCCCTCTGTCTGTCTGTCCTGCACCCACCGCCGCCTGAGTGGGAACGCGATGGCCGAGGAGCTGCTGAAGGCAGGCAGCGGGCGCCGTCCATCTGGCTGGCAGGGCCGCCCGTGCTCCCCGAGGAGCTGGCCCGAGTGGCCAAAGGCTCTGGGGACACAGGTGGAGGCCGGCCTGAGCGTGAAGGCTGGCTGCAAGGAGGCACCGGCCGCCTCCCTCCCTCAGCCCCACCGGCTCCCTGGGCGGGCGGGCGGGCGGGCAGGCGGGCGTGAAGCTGAAACGTAACGCAGCTTGGAAAGCGAAGCCTAGTTCGTTTCACCTGCTCAGGACACAGGCCCGGCGTCCCTGGAGCTCACCGCTTTGCCGGGGTCTGCGGGACAGACCTGACCAGCCAGGTGTCCGGCCAGGAGGGACCAGCGACGGGGCACAGGGCAGGGGCCTGGGCAGCCCGCCTGCCCCCCACGCTGGGCCTCCACCAGGGTCAGGGTCAGGGTCAGGGTCAGGTCCTCTGAGAAATCTCGGCCGTTCCCGAGGACGGAGCGGGAGAACCGGGTGGACCTGGCTGAGGCCGGGGTGGGGCGGACGCGGGCTTCGCTGTGGTCAGCCCGGCAGCCTGGGGGGAATCGGCACAGGGTCCCCACCTCCCCCCGGCAGCCTCTGTGGGTGGAAGGTGCCGGAAAGCTTGAGAAGCTGCCCTGGTTGGCTCTCCAGGCCCGGGTGCCACCTGTGCAGGGGGCAGAGAAGGGACAGGAGGGAGGACGACGGGCAGAGTGCCAGGGTCTCAGCCCCAGGCCGGGGCCCCAGGTGTGGGATGGGAGCAGGGGGGCTGCAGACACGCCTACTTCCTTGACCCCACTCTGACCCCGCGTCCTGGGGGTGGCCACTACAGACGGGCTTGCGCCTGGGATGGTTGCCCTGCGTTCCGTGATTGGGCATTACTGTCCCATCTGCTCTGGGCTTCGCCCCCGACCAGCAAGCACACAAGCCTGCACACCAAGTGAGCGCCAGGCCTAGGCTGAGCCGAGCTCCCCTGTCACCCCCTGCAGGGCCAGCACGTCTCACCCTCGGACTCCACAGCCAGCGTCGGCCAGAACCCCCGGCCCGGAGAGAGGCAGGCAGACGCCAACCTGTAACCTCACTGGTGAGAAGCAGCATTGCCTGCTGGGGGGGGCAGGGGGGGCAGAGCCACGGCCACCCTCCATCCGCACCCTGAAACCCTCCTCACCCTGGACAAGAGCAGGAGGGGCTGGGCTCCGGGGCAGCGCCTGGCCGCCCCTCACCTGGGACTCGGGGGCTGAGCCTGCTGTCCGTGTCTTTCCCTGGGACGCCCACCGGGAGGGCACCGCTCTGCCCCTGACGCTGGGGCTGCCAGCCTGCCTGCTGGGTGGGCGGGGAGGTCACCCTGAGGCCCTGACCCCAGGGGCTCCCAGCTGCAGCCGCCCAGCCTCCCCCAAGCTAAGCCCCCTCACACAGGGCCTGGGGACCCCCTCCTGAGCCCCATCTCTCTCCGCTCCTCGGCTCAGTGTCCTCAGAGAACGTGGGTCCCCTCAGGCTGCTGAGTGCCCCCCACCGCGTCCCCTCTCCCCGGGCGGCCCCGGACCCACCTGGGGGCGGCCATCGCCATCTTACTGGGCAGCATTGGATGTGTCAGGTCTCTAATACTGCCTGGTAATGATGACGGCGGGGCCCTGCGCGCAGCGAGGGGCCGCCCCCAAGCCCCCCAAACCCTCTCCCACACAGGTTTCCCCCCCCCCGTCCTGCCCGGTGCCTTCCAGGTGGGGTTACTGGCAGCCCCCCCAGGCCCTGGCGGGTCTGAGAGCCCCTCCCAGCCCCACGAATGGAAGCTTCCGCAGCTGCTCTGAGCCCCTCCCCAGACAGCCCGCGGGATTGGGACGCTCAGGTGCCCAGGCCCTGCCCCTCCCGCCCCAGCAGGTGCCAAGCCACACCCAGCAGGTGAGGGCGAAGCAGAACCAAGACAAAGGCTCTGAGGGCGCAGGGCAGCGCGGTGGTCGGCCGGCCAGGGCCCAGGTGGGGGCCCCCTGGAGGGCCAGCTGCACCTCCAGCCTCAGTGCCAGGCCCCAGGCCCTCACCCTGGAGCAGGCAGGCCTCCCGCCTGGTCCTCCTGCCCGGGGGCCGACCGTGTGTCCACCGGGTGCGCGGCCGGCACACCTGGGCCCCTGTGGGCATCTTACCGGACAGTGCTGGATTATCGGCTTGACTCTAACACTGTCTGGTAACGATGTTCAAAGGTGGCCCGCCGCTCGCTGCCGGAGCGCCCGAGGACGTGCTGTCCTGAGTCCCTGGCCCAGAGCCGGGCTGAGACCCAGGGCGGGTGGGGCACGGGGACAACCTGTCCCAGCCAGGCCCGCGGCGACCTGACCCCCAGGGGAGACCACGAGGGCCCGGACGGACGCGGCCGGAGAAGGGCGTCAGCCCCGCCCACCCGGGCCTCATCTGGGGCCGGTGCCCAGCGCGGTGGCTGCCGCTGGGGGCGCCGAGGACTCTCCCGGAATCGGCTGGCCGGCCAGCGGCAGCCACTCGGTCCAGAGCTGCTGGCAGGCAGCCCTCCCGTCCACCACACAGGTCCCATGTCCACGGGGGCTTCCACACTCGTCCGCGGAAGCTGGCCCTCCTGAGGGCCCGGCCTGCTGGGTCCGCAGTGAGCACTGGCCTCTCTCACACGCTCTGACCCTGACAGGGGCTCGTGCTCCCGGGCCACCTGGGACGCAGGGAGGACAGGTGCGTCCAGGTGCCCTGCCCCGGCCCACCGGCTGAGCGTGGTGGGCCCCCCCCCCCCCGTGCTATTCCCCGACGAGGACGGTCTCCCTGCCCTGCCCCCCGGTCTCCACCAGCCCCACAGTGTCACAGGCAAGAAAGGGAACGTGGTCTGAGATCGAGGTCAGAGGCCCTGGGTTTTATCTTCTTTATCGGAAGCCAGGACTGGGGCTCGCAGACCTGCTGACACGCACAGGGGCAGCCCTTCTGGCCCGGGAACCCCACCCAGCCCTGGGCCCAGCTGGTCTCTCAGGGGAGGAGGGTCTGCCCCAGGCCTCCTGTTACTCATTAACAAGCCGGACTCAGGGTCAAGTGCAGGGCAACCAGATGCCTCAGCTGCTCTCTCTCTCTCTCTTTCTCACACACACAGACACACATGTACGCATGCGCACATACATGCACACGCACACACCTGGGGGCTGTATGCTGGGCTGGGTTCTGTGGGAGGCCTTCCTCGAAGCAGCCCAGGGGCCAGGTGGGTCCGGGGAGGCTCCAGCCAGACCTCAGGCCGTGGGCGTTGTGGGGATCGGAGGTGCCGCTCTGCAGACTCAGGGGCCCGGGGTCTCGCCCCCCCAGCCGAACGCCGCAGACAGGCAGCCTGTGATGGGCGTCTTACCAGACACGGTTAGACCTGGGTCCTTCTGTCTAATACTGTCTGGTAATGCCGTCCATCCACGGCCCGGTCGCCGGAGGAGGGCCCCTCGCCGACGCCGGGTGGAAGTCGAGGTCCACTGTCCATCGGGCCGAGCCGCGGCTCTGACCAGGTGGTGCGCGCCTGCCCAGGCCCGGGGCCCTCACGTCCTCCCAGGGCACAGGCCACACTGGACGTCGCCGCCCATGACCCTGGCGGGGGATCCCCTGGCCCTGGGGTGGGCTTTCTGTCACAGCCATAATAAACCGTTGGGGCAATTAAGGGTGTGGGGCCCCGGGCCTGGCCTCTGTCCCCCTGGGGCACAGCCTCCCCCACAGCCCAGAGGGCCCCCCACTAGGGTCCTTGTGTCACCACACGCAGTGGGCCCTGCCACAAGGCCAGAGAGACGGGAGTGTGGTCAGCCCCACCCCTGCAGCCCAGCCTGGAGCCCTCCCCAGGGCGGTGACCTCATCCCTTACCCCCCACACCGGTACCAGGCAGGGCTGCCTCAGGAGGGCAAGACAGAAGCCGCCCAGCCCCCCAACTCCCACCCACGGTGGGAAGAGGACCGGTGGCAGGCAGTGGCCCAGAAACCCGGCTGCCCCGCCCACCCCCTGCAGTGTAGGTGGCTGGAGGGCACTGGGCGTGAGACCCCACCCTCCGCCGAGAGCAAGAAGCTGGGGGAGGAGGGGGACGGGCGGCGGACAGCCACCTCCTCCCTTCCTCAGGTCTCAGGTCCCCACCACCTGTCTCTGGGGCCTGGGCGGTTGGGGGGCATGCTCTCCTGGTGCCCCACAGCCCCCCTCACCTCCACCCACCCCAGACTTTGGCTCACCCCACCCTGCTCCCTCTGCTCCCCAACCTGTGGCTCATCGAGATGTCCTGTCTAAAGCTGTCCCCCAGACCAAACTCTGATGCTGACCCCACCCCAGCATCTGTCTGTCCCCGCAAAGCCCGCCCTCCCCTGAGAGCTCTCAGCGGGTCCCAGGGCTTGCCAAGGCTCTGCCACTCGAGTGGGGTGGTGGTCCCCAGGCCCCTGCCTCTCCCCCTCGTTCCCCGCTCTCCCCGAGTCTTCCCTGAACTCGGTCTGCATAGCCAAGTGCTAGAGCAGAAAGAGGGGGTGAGGGGGGCCCCAGAAGGCCTCTCTGAGCAGGTGGCCAAGCAGGGGGCCAGGCAAACACTGCTGGAGCCAAGCAGAGACCCCAAGGCCAGAGGCCGCCTGGCACCACGAGGAGACCTCCTGCCCCACGTCCAGGAGGCCTGGCCCTGCCCAGCAAAGGCGCCGCCTCCCCAGGCCACACCGCGGCTGCCGGAGGGGCGCTGGGCCGTTCCAGCTCCCCTGGCCCCAGAGAGGGGGTCCGGCTTCCCCTCCCGCCTCCAGCAAACCTGAGGCCGCCCGATGCGGCTGCGGCTGCTACCGACCGTGGCTGGGACGGACCCCCCTCCCCCCACCCCCCACCCCCCCCCCGCCGCCACGCAGCTGTTCGATCAGGAGGCCCAGTTTTCGGGTCTGAGCTCTCGGTGTCACAGGAGCAGGGGGCCACCTCCCCGGAACCTGTCAGGAACCGGGGACCGAGGTGGTGAGCTGGCCCAGGCGCCTGGGGCCTCCAGGGGTCCAGCCCGAGTGAGGGGGGGCCACGGGCTCCAGTGGGAGGGGCTGTGGCGTCCGGGGCCTCTGTGCTCAGGCCTAGGGAAGAGCAGCCTGCAGGCGGCCAGGGGCCACCCCACCCCGGCAGGAGCCCCGAGCTGGGGGTCCCCAGCGCCCAAGACGGGGTCCCCAGTGCCCAGGGAAGTGCTTGGCCAGGGCCCCTGCCCCCTGTGGGGCAGAGAGGCCTGGGGTGCGGCTGCCTCTGCAGGCTCCCAGGGTCCCCCCGTGAGCATGAAGCCCGGGACCCCGAACGTGAGGAGGGGCTGAAGGGGTGCGTGTGTCTTCGGAGGCCACACAGCAAAGGGCCCCCCGGGCAGGTGGGGCCTGCAGCCGTGCCTGTCCACAGCCGAGGCCAGAGTCGGCTCAGTGCCCTCGGGAACTCTCGGGGAGGTTCCTCCCGGCCTCGGGGGCTCCAGACCCCCTGGACTTGGGGCACAACCCTCCAGCCTCTGCCCCCGTCTGCCGGCGGCTTCTCCCCTCTCTGTCTCCTCCTCTGCCCGCCTCCCTCTTAGGAGGACGCTGGTCACTGGATTTAAGGTCCCATCCGCCGGTGCCGGGGCTCAGAATGTGGACACACCGTGGGGCCACCCTCCAGCCCTACAAGAAGCAAAGGCAGCCCGGCCACGTGGCCCAGGGGCTGAGCGTCGGCCTAGGAACCAGGAGGTCACGGTTCGATTCCTGGTCAGGGCACAGGCCCCAGTTGCGGGCTCGACCCCAGTAGGGGGCGTGCAGGAGGCAGCCGGTGAAATGACTCTCTCATCATTGATGTTTCCATCTCTCTCTCCCCCTCTCCCTTCCTCTCTGAAATCAATAAAAATATGTTTTTAAAAAAGGAAGACGCAAAGGCACTCAACACAGAGATCCCTCGTGACCCACGCAAGGCCCTGGGAGCGGAGGCACAGCCCCAGGCGCGAGCACCCCCACCCGGGGGGCGTGCTGTCTTCCTGGAGCCCCCTCTTACTGTTCTATACAGCGGGGACCCCACGTGCTGGGGCTGCGGTGAGGGAGGTGTAATATGGCCATAAAGCCGAGTGAGCTCAGAAAGCTTTCTGGGTCCAGTCTGAGGCCCGGGCGTGGACGTGAGGGTCCTGGAAGGCGGAGGGGTGACCCCGGGCAGAATGCGGGCCCAGTTCCCCGGGCACCTGGCCCCCGCCCCTCCCTCTCCACCGGCTCCCCTCTGGGCCCTGGGTCGAGGTTGCTGGGAGACGGTTGCCAGGTCACCACTGTTTCCCGGGCAGAGGGATCACACCAGCCGGCAGGGCAGGTGAGAGGGACGGGTGGGCCAGCAGCTGGGGTCCTGGCTGGGTGCGAGGGCTGGGGCCTGACTTCCCTTGCCCCCTGCTTGGCCACCACGGACCCTGTTGGTCCTCTGGGGATCCTGCCCAGGAGCAGAAAGAAGGAGGGGAGGGTGGGGAAGGGTGCCCCTGCTCTGTGGAGAGCCCATGCCCCCAGGGCCACAGCATGAGGGGCACAAACCCCAGGGCCGGGCCAGGAAGGGCGTGCCTCCTGGGGGTGTCGGCTCCTCGGGGCAGGCGCCTTTGCCAAGGACCAGGTCTGTCTACCAGAACCGATGCTCCAAAGGGCAGCCTCCCGACACCCGTGGGGACCCCGGGCCCCGTGGACAGCCCGCCCCCGCCCAGGAGGTGCCAGCCCGGCAGACAATGTAAGCGCCTCCCTCGCACCCACACCCCCGCGTGGCAGGACACTGACACCCCTCATCCCTTGGACGTTTCCTCCAGGTGCACGAGGGCCTTCCGCTCACCGCGCCGCAGGGCTTCCCGCCGGTCTGTGTGCCGGATCAGGTACCACGTTTATTTCAGCGTCGATGGCAGGGTTCCGTTTCCCCTTAACCCGCCCCACGGTGCCCGATGCGATGTCGGGGGCCACACGGCGTGCCCCAACCCCTCCGGCGTAAAGCTCGTCTCTGTGTTTAGATTCTGTCCTTCGGAGACGGAGTCAGGCCAGGGCTGTGGGTCGGAGCCGATGCCCGCAGCCGCCTCCCACCCCAAGCCCGGGCCAGCCCCCAGACGCGCACCAAACTCGGGCTCACCCGCGGCTTTTATTTATCTTTGTTCATTTTAACGACAAGAAGGATAGCTCGGGGCCTCATTCTTTGTGAAAATAATAAACACACGGTTAGACGCGCCACACACAGGCACCTGCCACCTGCCCGCCCACGGCCACGGCCAGCTTCCCCGGCGGCTCCGGCGGCTCTGCCCCCCAGGCCTGCACCGCAGCGGTGGCCATCGGCTGGGCTGGGCGGACAGCCAGCCCCTCGCCACCTCATGTTCCTGTCATAACCTCGGGGTCCCCCACCAGCTGGCTCGCGGGACCCTGGCCTGGTCTGCACTGCCCCCCCCCCATGGTCCCACCAGCCTCCCTTGAACATTAACTGCAGCTGCCCCGCCCCCCCTTTACCAGTGGGGAGCTGAGACACAGGCCAGTCCCGGCTGCGGGCCTTCGCTCAGAGCCTGTCTCCGGACCACCTGAGGGCCCAGCCCCTGTGTGCTGGCGTCCCGTCCCCACCACCCTCTCGCGGGACGTGACCTCCTGCTTCCCGCTTTCAACTCTGGGTCCTCCTTCCTGGGCCATGTCCTGGCCTGTGTGTCCATGTCTAATTCCCACTCACTCCGTCCGGACCAGCGCTCAGCCCTCCTGGGGGCTCTGTCCTGGGGGGGGCGAGGCTGGGCCACGGGCAGAGGGTAAGACGCCCTCATCCTGCCGTCACTCGGCCCCCAGAACGGTGCACACGTCTGTCCTACGTGGGGGGGAGGCCTTGTCGGTGTTTCTCGGTGACCGTCCTCTTTGGGGACACCTGGAAGCAGGTGCCGCGCCCTGGGCCCCGCCTGCTCCGGGGTCCCACCTGCCTTCCCACCACTTGTGCTTTCCATCAGCAGAGTCCCCGCCTCCCAACAGCCCCCCACGGGGAAGGAGCCGTTCAGGAACAGCTGAAACTGCCCCCTGAACCGTTCCCGAGTTGGTCAGGGCCCCCTCCTGGGCAGCAGCACCTGCTGCAGGGCCCCCCTCAGACACAGGGCGCCTCCATCCCGGCCGGGGTGCCCCTCCCGACCAGAGGCCTGATGGCCACCCTCCTCCTTGCAGGCGGCACGCAAGCCAGACAGACAGTCCCTACAAGAAAGGCCTCACCAAGGACAGACAGAATGCAGACACTACCCTGGCCCTGAGGGGCACCAGGCCCCACAGTCACCATGGAAACAAGAGCCAGCCACACGGGGGACCCCAAGCCCAAGACCCCAGGAAGCACGCTGCCCCCTACAGGGTGGGCCTGACCCCGGGCCAGCCACGGGGGCCAAGGCCGCGGGCTGCACGGTCCCGGAAGGGGCTGCGGACAGTGTCTTCTCGGCGGTGCCCCCACCTCGCCGTCCCCACACCCGCAGCCCACAGCCACACCCGCTGCAGCCACGGCCGAGGACACCGGGCACTGTCCCCTCGGACCCAGGTCAGCACCCCGAGAGGCAAGCCGTCAAGGATCAGAGGGGTCTGGCGGAGCCGCCCCCGGGACCCAGGTGACTGCAGCCCTGGGAGGGCCCCCTGGGGCCTGGCACCCCATTCCAGGGACGGGGTTCTAATCGGGGACCACACACAGCCATGCCCCGGGAGGGGCCCGCAGAGCCAGGGTCTGAACAGGCACAGGGAGGGGACACTCTCCCCCCACAGTCTGGCAGGCACTCTGCCGCCCTAGCCCCCTGTCCCTGCCCAGGGCAGGCAGCCCATCACCCCTGCCTGGCAGGGGTCACCCATGACATCATGATGGACATTGTGACCCCGCCCTCCTGGGCATGTCCCTGTGCCACGTCCGTCCCAGTCCAGCCTCCACCCTCGCCCCTCACCTGCCCCCAGCTCTGCCCTGTTGGTGAGGAGGGGCCTGCCCACCCCAAGGCTGCCCCTGAGGGTGGTGACCAGCCCTCTCTCCTAGACGGCACGATGGGCCCAGGCCGCTGGGCAGGCCTGTGCTGGGAGGAGACGTCCCACATGGGCTGGGGGGCTGCCTGGGAGCTGCCGGACAAGGGCGGGACGGGGTTGGCCGGTCTGGAGCCCAGCCGGGACTGGACGTGGCCAGGTTCTGAGTGGGCACCCCCATGTGCAGGCTGGGCCCATGAGAGACCAATGGGGAGCAGCCACGTGGACGGGGCCCTGAGTCCGCTGAGCCAGCCGGACCAGGATGCAGGTGGGCTCAGGTCGGGGCTGGGACGGCCGGGGAAGCCCCCGCCGGCCGGAGCCTCTGACCACCCACCTGTCCACAGACCCTCTGGAGGACACGGGCGCTGCCAAGCCCCGGGCCACCCTCCTGGAGAGGCACCTGCTGGGGGCGGAGAAGCAGCCGCCCGGCACGGGGAGTGGCCCCTTCTTCTACATCGGAGGCACCAACGGGGTCGCCATGTGAGTGGGGGCCTCCGTCTGGGCCCAGCCCCACTGCCCCCAGGGCCCAGTCCACCTGGGCTCTGCCACCTGAGGTCCCCTGGTCCCCTCCCTGGCAAGCCCCCCCCCCAGGTCCTCAGGCCCCAGGGTCATGTCTGCCCCGGGCCCCACAGAATCAGCTCCTACTGCAAGAGCAAGGGCTGGCAGCGCATCCAGGACGGCCGGCGGGAGGACTACAAGCTCAAGTGGTGTGAGGTCAAGTGTCGAGACAGCTACCTCAGCTTCCGGGAAGGTAGCTGGAGGGGCGGGGCTCGGGGCCTAGCGCAAGCAAGGACGCCCGGGCAGGGCCTGGGAGAGGGGCTGTCCCCTCCGGCCGGGAGCCCGTGGCGCCTGGGCAGCCGAGGCCCTGCAGCCGTCCCCCGCGTGCTGCCCAGGGCTTTGTCGTGCCAGGCGAGCAGCTGCTGTACCAGCTCCCCAACAACAAACTGCTCACCACCAAGATCGGGCTTCTCAACGCCCTCAGGGAGTACGCCCGGGTCATCAGCAGGGTCAGCCGGACATCGTCGTGCCCGCAGGCCAAGTACGCCGCCCTGGCCCCCCCATCGCTGGGCACCCCCCCTGACCCCCCACACACCCATCCCTCCTGCCACCCCATCCTCAGCAGCACACCCGCCCATCTGACATGTCAGTCCATCCCTGGTCCTGGCCACCCTCCGTTCTGTCCACCACCGACAGCCGTCCCCCCACCATCCTCCCACCACGCACTCACCAATCTGTCTCCACCCCAAACACTGCCACCCATTACATCCCATTACATCCCCACAGCCCGCCCCCCCCCCCCGAGTCCGTACCCAGCACCCAGCACAGAGCCGCCCGCTGGTGTCCCTCGTGTAGTCATCCATCGCCCACCACACCCATGCCGTCCGCCCCGGAACCTGTTCCCACAGACCTCCACCCTCACTGTCCTCGGCGGCCTTCACCCAGCTCTGGCCCTGCCTGAGCCCCTCAGCAGATTCATCTACCTGGTGTCCACCTGGCCACCACGACACCATCTTTATACCCACACATCCGGTTGTCCACCTCCCATTTCAGTCAGCACCTCTCACCTGTCCCTCTCCGGGCATGTCGCCCACTGAGCACCTGTCCGTCCATCCACCTACTTCCATCCCAGATCCACCTGCCCAACCGCCACCCATCCACACACCCACCCACCCACTTCAAAGCTTCCACCATTGCCCGCCTCTCCACACCCACACCCACCCGTCCATCCTCCACACACTCCTTAGTGGACACTCAGGTCAGGCCCTGTGTACAGATCTGGAAGGGACCCCACACCCGCTCTGGAGGAGCTCCCCTGGACCAGCCCAGGACGCCTCGAGTCACAGAGGTAGACACACTCAGCCCAGCTGGGAGGGGCGTTCTGCCCTAAATTGAAGGATGGCCTGGTGTGAGATGACAGAGTTAAAGGGCACCCCGGGCAGCGGACGATGCTCAGGAATCCGTGCTCGCTGCGTTCCGGGCACTGTCCTTCCCCGGGACACTGACCGCTCGGAACTGGCCACTCACAAGTGCCCGAGCCATGTAGCAGACAGCCTCCCGGAGGAAGAGCAGGGACGTAGAGGGGGCGGGTCGTGCGGCAACCTGTAGTGAGGCCGGGTGTGCAAGGATCCACCCACGGAGAGCTCTGGCAGGGAACAGAGGGTGCGAAGGCTGCAGGGGAAAGGGGTTGGAGCGGGTGGAGCCCAGCCCAGCTGCCCAGCGGCCCTAAGCCTGTGCAGGAGGGAGACAGCCCAAGTATGCCCCCCACCTCCCTGCTCCCCAGGATTCTGAAAATGGAAGAATTTTTCCCAGAGACCTACCGTCTGGACATCAGGGATGAGAGAGAGACATTTTTCGGCCTCTTTGATGGTGAGAGGCAGCTGGACGCCGGGCCTGCTTGGAGGGGAGGGTGGGGGAGACGGGTTCAGGGCCGCACCAAGGTTGGGTGTGATTAGGGCAGGACCAGGGCCGGTAGGTCCCGGTGGGGGCGTGACCAGGGGGGGAAGAGTGGAGCCAGGTGGGCGGACCTGGCTGGGGGGGGCTGTTGGGCGTGGCTGCGTGTGGTCCGGGCAGAACGCGGTAGGAGCTGAGAAGGGCGTGTTTCAGGGCGTGGAGAGGTGTGTTGTCTGGGGTGTGTGTGTGTGTGTGTGTGTGTGTGTGTGTGTGTGTGATAAGTTTGGGGGCGTGGCCAGGGCGTGGCGGGATGGGCGTGGGCGGGGCCATGGGTGAGGCCCCGGGTGGGTAGGATCGGCGGTGGGCGTGGCCACGTGGTTTGGTGGGCGTGGTCAGAACCTTGGCGGGGCGGGAAGGGGCGGGGCCAGGGGCGAGGCCAGGGGTGGGTAGGGTCGGTGGTGGGCGTGGCCATGTGTTTGGGTGGGCGTGGTCAGAACCTTGGCGGGGCGGGGCGGGGCCAGGGGCGAGGCCCGGGATGGGTAGGGTCGGTGGTGGGCGTGGCCGCGTGTTTGGGTGGGCGTGGTCATAACCTTGGCTGGGCGGGGGCGGGGCCAGGGGCGGCGGGGACTCAGGCGGCTCTCCCCGCAGAAACCCAGACCTGGATCTGCAAGCCCACCGCCTCCAACCAGGGCAAAGGCATCTTCCTGCTCAGGAGCCAGCCCGACCTCGCCACGCTGCAGGCCAAGGTCCAGAGCCTGGAGGACGACCCCGTCTACCGCAGGATGCCCTTCCGGACGCCTCAGGCCCGGGTCGTGCAGAGGTGTTGGGCGCCCGCGGGGGTGGGACTGACCCTGGGCCCTGCTGGTGCCTGTGAGGGCTCGTGGGGGTCTCCGTAGGGGAGTCCCTGGCCGTGGAAGGCTGCAGGGCCGCCAGCGAGGGCCCCGAGCAGCCAGCAGAGGGAGAGGTGTCACGGGAGCTGCGCCCCCTGGACAGAGGCTCCTGCCGTGGGGCGGGGCGGGGCGGGGAGGGGAGGGCCTGGTCAGTGTGTCTACTGCCTGGGCACTGCTCCTCGGCCCTGCAGGAAGCCCGCCCGGGCAGCCACCGCCCTCAGGCCTGCAGCCAGAGCTGCCTGTCGCCCCTCCATCCCTCTGCCTCTGGACGGGGTCCACACCCCCGTCTCCGGCTGGGAGGCAGCCTCACCTCAGACAGGTCTCTCTGGAGCTCCCCCTTTGCCGTTTGGAAACCACAGCCCTGTCTCGGGTCAGAAACGTCCCCCTCCCGACCGATATGCCCTCAGCCCCGGGGGGGCGGGTGGGGGGAGCCCGCAGGCCGCCCAGGGCAGGTGCAGGTCCCAAGGAACTGGTCCAGGCTGGCATGTGCTCAGCCCTCACCTGTCCCCAGGTACATCGAGAACCCGCTGCTGCTGGACGGGAAGAAGTTCGACGTGCGCTCCTACCTGCTGATCGCCTGCGCCATGCCCTACATGGTCTTCTTCGGCCACGGCTACGCGCGCCTCACCCTCCGCCTCTACGACCCCCACTCCCAAGACCTCAGTGGCCACCTGACCAACCAGGTGAGGGTCGTCCCTGCAGCCCTGGGACGAGGTCACGGCTCAGAAGCAGAGAGGAGAGGCCGGGCAGACTTGGCTCAGACCCAGAGGTGGTCCAGCCCCCGAGGCTGCTGTTGGCATCACCTCTCACCTTCAGCCACCACAGGGCACGTGACCGAGAGCCCGGCACCCACCCACCGCAGCGTGGTTCCCTCTGGGCGCCGATGAGGCGTGGGGAGGGCAGGAGCCGGGGGAGGGGTCTCTGTGAAGACCTCAGTGGAGAGGCCAGGTCTCCGTGGAAGGGGTGCAATGGGGAGAGTCTAGGCTGAGCCCTCCGTGAGGATCGGTGGGGACTGGGTGGCCGAGGAGGTCTCCCTGGAAGGTGTTGGGGAGGGTCTCGGCCCCCGGTTGCCGCAGGATGTCCAGGGCGGCAGGCCTCTGGGCGCTGCAGGGAGATGGCCTCCAGGCCCCACCCTCTTCCCCCCAGTTCATGCAGAAGAAGAGCCCCCTGTACATGCTCCTGAAGGAGGACACGGTGTGGAGCATGGAGCAGCTCAACCGGTACATCAACGACAAGTTCAGCAAGACCAGGGGCCTCCCGCGCGACTGGGTCTTCACCACCTTCACGGTCCGTGAGCGCCTCACCCAACCCCGGGCGGGGGGGGGGGGGGGGGGAAGGGCCAAGGATCAAGGGTCACGACCCCGTAGGGATGTGAGGGTGGGGCAGTGTTCCCTCCGTACTGGATGGGGCAGGGGTGCGTCTGTACTAAAGAGTGTGTCTCTCCCTGTGCAACCGGGCGGTGGAAGTTTGGCCATGCAGAGGTGTCTCAGGCTCTCTCTCCCCCTCACAATAGTTCACGTTCCCACCTCACATCCTTGCCAACACTTTTTCTTTTTTAAAAAAGAAAGAGAAGGGGCTGTGAAGTGGTATCTCATTGTGGGTTTGATTTGCATTTCACTGATGATGATGATGTTGAATCTCTCTTCATGGGTTTATGGCCATCTGGGAATCTGCTTGAGAAGACTTTCTATTCAGATCCCCTGTCCGTCTTCCTGTTCAGCTCTTTGTGCTCTGGTTGCTAAACCCTTTTCAGATATGTGATCTGCAAACATTCGCTCCTGTTCTGAGTTCTTTTTTCACTTTCTTAATAAGGTCCTTTTCTGAACAAAAGTTTTAGATTTGGATGAAGTGCAATTGACCCATCTTTTCTTTGGTCATTCATGCTTTTGAGGCCGTATCTAAGAACCCATTGCCAAATCCAAGGTTGGAAAGATTTACACATATGTTTTCTTTTACAAGTTTAAATAAGTAAATAAATAAATATTTCAGAGAGGAAAGGAGAGAGAGAAACATGCATGGTGAGAACCATCGATCCGCTGCCTCCTGCATGCCCCCTACTGGGGATTGAGTTCGAAACCCGGGCATGTGCCCTGACAGGGAATGGAACCGTGACCGCTTGGCTCATAGGTGGATAGTCAACCACTGAGCCACACGGGCCAGGCGAAGGACATACTTGGTATGACTCCAGCCCTTTAGACAATTACCGGGACTTGTTTTGTCTGTCCTGGGGGGTGTTCCGTGGGCACCTGAGAAGAACGTCTGGGCGGAGGTTCTGTAGATGTCGGTTAGGTCTCGATTTATATTGTTATCCCAGTCTTCTGTGTACTTGTGGATCTCTGTCCACAGGCCTATCCACCCTGGGAAGTGGGGTGTTGAAGTCTCCCACTCTTACTGTTGAAGTGTCTGTCTCCCTGCAATGCTACTGGCTTCTACTTTATGTGTTTTGAGGCTCTTCTGTTAGGCGTGTATGTTTACAATGACCACCTCTTGATGTATCATTATAAAATGTACTTTTTTCTTACTATCCTCAATTTTTGTCTTAAAATCAACTTGGTATTAGAATAGTCATTCCAGCTACCTTTTGGCTGCTGTTTGTCTTTTTCCACCTTTTTACTTTCAACCTATCTATGTCTTTGAGTCCGAAGTCTCATAGATAGTGTACCTGAAGGGGCTTTTATGCATTTGGCCAGTGTCTGTCTTGTATTTGGAAAGTTTGACTTACATTTAACATAATTACTCTTAAGGTAGCGTTTACACCTGCTACTTTGCTATGTATCTTTTTTTCTTTTCAATTCTTCTGTGTGACATATAGATATGTACAGGGTATCCCCAAAAATGTATACACACTTTAACAGCTGATGGCTCAATTTTGAAACTAGAATGTATTCTAATAAATACCACCTTTATAATTATTCAGTGTGTCTGTAAAAAATTCTTGGGACACCCTGTATTTTGTAATGTAGCATTTCTAGAGTAATTTCTTTTGATATACACACACACACACACACACACACACACACACACACAATACACACACACACACACACACACACACACACACACTCTAGAGGCCTGGTGCACAAAATTCATGCACGGGGGTGGGGGTGGGGGTGGGTATGTCCCTCAGCCCAGTCTGCACCCTCTCCAATCTGGGACCCCTCGAGGGATGTCCGACTGCCTGTTTAGGCCCAATCCCAGTGGGATCGGGCTTAAACAGGCAGTCGGACATCCCTCTCACAATCGAGGACTGCTGGCTCCCAACCGCTCGCCTGCCTGCCTGCCTGCCTGATTGCCCCTAACCACTTCTGCCTGCCAGCCTGATCACCCCCTAACCACTTCCCTGCCAGCCTGATTGATGCCTAACTGCTCCCCTGCCAGCCTGATTGCCCCTAACTGCCCTCCCCTGCCAGCCTGGTCCCCCCTAACTGTCCTTCCCTGCAGGCCTGGTCGCCCCCAACTGCCCTTCCCTGCAGGCCTGATCCCCCCCAACTGCCCTCCCCTGCAGGCCTGGTCCCCCCAATTGCCCTCCCCTGCCAGCCTGGTCGCCCCCAACTGCCTTCCCCTGCAGGCCTGGTCCCCCCCAACTGCCCTCCCCTGCAGGCCTGGTTGCCCCCAACTGCCCTCCTCTGCTGGCCCGGTCACCCCTATCTGCCCTCCCCTGCAGGCCTGATCGCCCCCAACTGCCCTCCCCTGCCGGCCATCTTGTGGTGGCCATCTTGTATGTTGGAGTGACAGTCAATTTGCATATTACTCTTTTATTAGATCGGATATATATATTTCAATAATTCTTTATTGTTGAAAGTATTACATGTCCCCTTTTCCCCCCATTGACCCCTCTATCCTCCCCTGCCCCCTATATATATATTTTAAATATTTGTATTGATTTCAGAGAGGAAGGGAGAGGGAGAGAGAGATAGAAACATCAATGATGAGAGAGAATCATGGATCGGCTGCGTCCTGCATGCCCCCTACTGGGGATTGAGCCCACAACCCAGGCATGTGCCCTTGACCGGAATCGAACCCAGGACCCTTCAGTCCGCAGGCTGGCGCTCTATCCACTGAGCTAAGCTGGCTAGGTCCCTCACACTGGATCATCTCATTGATCTCACTTCAGACAACACACATCTACTGTTAAGCCCCTTTGTGAATTTTAAATATCAGTTGTTAAACTTTTCACCTCCAGAATTTGTACTTGGTTCCCTTTTATACTTTACTAGAGACCCGATGCAGGAGGCAACCAATCGATGTGTTTCTCTCTGCCATTCCCTCTCTCCCGCTCTCCCTAAAAATCAGTGGAAAGACCCTCGGGTGAGGGTTAGCAACAACACAAACCACCCCAGAACTCTATCTCCACCCTCTTAGCTGCATTTCCTCCATTGGCATTGATTGCCAACCTACTGTGCCAAGGGTACGGCAGACCCCAGGTCACATGTGCTGTCTCCCCTGCGGTGAGGGATCTGTCCCGGGGCAAACACTCCTGGCACCCGGCACCCGCCACACGGCCAGAGCCCCACGTCTGTGGAACGAATGAAATGAGAGTGACCGAGTTTCTGGCTGTAGGAGTGCGAACATGTGGGCAGGCAGTGTGGCTCTGCCGGTGAGGGCACAGGTGAGGGCAGAGGTGGACTTTCCGGTGAGGCACCGTGAAGCCTGCTGGCGAGGGGTGTGGCCATGGCTGGGGCCTGGGAGTAGCGGTGCCCACAGTGACCCCGCCGCCCGCCCTGCCCACCACAGAAGCAGATGCAGCAGATCATGGCCCACTGCTTCCTGGCCGTCAAGTCCAAGCTCGAGTGCAAGCTGGGCTACTTCGACCTCATTGGCTGCGACTTCCTGATCGACGACAACTTCAAGGTGCCGTGGGGGCATCCCAGGGCAGTGGGGCCTGGCGGGCAGGTGCAGGGCGCGGGGGCATCTGTGCCCAGCCTGACCACCAGACAGGCCTTGGGGTGGACCCTGCAGTCCGACCACCCCAAGCCCCGGGGGAGGGGGCGTCCCTCAAGCTTCCCTCCCCCTGCAGCAGGGCAGCCTCCAAGGCCAGATCCTTCGGGTCTCAGCCCCTTGGGCAAATATGGGGGGTGAGGCCACCTGCCCAGGGTCACCTGGCTTACCAGGGACCAGGGCCTGGGCCTCTGGCAGGCCAAGTGGCGGGTGGGGAAGGACGCTGACCCATGTTGGGCCCAGGTGTGGCTGCTAGAGATGAACTCCAACCCCGCCCTGCACACCAACTGTGAGGTCCTGAAGGAGGTGATTCCTCGCGTGGTCATGGAGACCCTGGGTGAGGCCCCTGCCCAGGGCCCGACACCCTCCAACCGCCCACTCCACTGCCCGCCCCATCCCTGACGCCTAAGCTCGGATGCCTACGCACCCAGCTCTCCCACATCCCAGGCGCCCGCCTGTCAACTCGGCCCCGCCCCCAAGGAGTCCCTGCCCCCACCCCACCCCACCCCCACTCCCAGGCAGTGCCGCCCACCCCCCACCTCACCTGGGGCTCCTCCCCTCCCGTCCCCCACCTCCTCCTCTGCCCCCAAAATCTGTACCCCAGCCCCGCAAAGGTGATGCGGGAGAGACTGGGTTCCTGCCCCCCAATGCCCCCCGTCCCCACAGACCTGGCGCTGGAGACCTTCCAGAAGAGCCTGTGCAGCCAGCGGATGCTGCCCCTGCTCTCGCAGCGCCGCTTCGTGCTCCTGCACAACGGGGAGACGGACGTCTGGCCGCGCCTGGGGCTCCCCCGCCACCTCCCCCGCCAGCCGACCACCAGCGGGGCCGCATCCCCCGCGTCCCTGCTCCGCGCCGCAGACAGGCCGGGCGCGCGCAGGCCGGGGGCGCCGCACTCCGCGCAGGAGCGCGCCCGGACCCACGCTCTCGGCCCCGACAGCGCACCGGGCGGGGAGCCCGAGGCCGGGGACACCGAGCCGCCGCCGCGAGGCGACAGCGGGGACCCCTCGCCGGAGCCCTCCCCGCCGCCGCGAGCCGATAGCGGGGACCCCTCGCGGGAGCCCTCCCCGCCGCCGCGAGCCGGCAGCGGGGACCCGGCGCGGGAGCCCTCCCCGGCGCGGGCGGAGGAGGACGGGGAGGACCGCAAGCCCGAGGACCACCGCGGCTCCTAGCAGCGCCCTGAGGACCCATAAAGGCTACTTTGTTAACACGCGGCCTCCGCGCATCCGGGGCCCCGCCCCGTCCAGGACGCTCCCGGGGGCTCCCCCAGACCCCATGCCCTTCCCTCTGCCCCGCCGCCCCTCCTCCACCTCCAGGCTGGGACCTGACCCCGAGGCGCGCAGGGGCGGAGGGATGGGGGTCTGTCCTGCAGGGAGGGGGGGCCCCCCCAGCCCTGCTCGGCGCCTCCGAGGAAGCCACGCCCCTTCCATCTCCGCGTCCCTCACCCACGGGCCTTCTGCTTGGCTGTGGTCCCCGGAAAGGTGCCTGGTGTCCCCTGGACCCCCCAAGGAGGCTTCCTCAACCCTGGGCCCTGTGCGCCCCACCACCAGCCGCCCTGACTTCCAGGCAGGCGAGGCCGTGTGAGGGCACAGGGTCCAGGGGGGACCGTGCCCTGAAGGACGAGCTGGGCCAGCAATGGGCCCACCCTCGCCATTGCCTGTGGCCTTGGCGCTTCCCATGGGCCCAGCCCCAAGGTTCCGGGGGGACTCAGGGCCTCTGGTGTGTCCTAGCACCTTACCACCGAGTGTCCAGGGCCAGCCACCCCACACCCAGCCCAGTCTAAACCCAGCGTCCAGACAGCTGGCCCCAGGCCCACCCCTGCTTGCACGCCCTCCCCCTGCACGCCCTCACATGCCCTGACAACCCCACCACCCCCAGTGGTCACGCTGACAGCACCCCCCAAATCACAAACACTCGGCACCCACCCCCGCTGCTGGCCTCCAAGGCATGTGGGAGGGGCTGCGGGCCCCCCTTCGGTGGTGGGCATGGAGCTTTGGCCACAGCGGGCAGGACACCCCTGGCCACCCCACACCCCAGGGGGAAGGCAGCGGCATTCCTAGGAGTGCGTCGGCCCTAGCACCACCAGAGGGCGCCATGCACCGCTGTCTCCTGGGCCCTGGAGGGCGCAGCCGGGAGCCGGGGAGAGGAAGCAGGGAACTGGGACTCAGAGGTAGTCCCCGGGGTCTCAGAGCTGGGGGGGGGGGGGGGGGGGGGGGGGGAGGGGCCAGGGGCCAGGGGCCAGGGGCCAGGGGCCAACCTGTCCATCACTCACAGCCCACCCAGCCACTGCACCTGCTGCCCCCCCCCATCCTGCTGCCATGGCTTAGAGTGTGGGGTGCCCAGGCCAGAGTCTGGCAGCACCCACTTGTCACTGTATATCCAGGAGCCCTGCGTCCCCTCCGGTGTGTCTAGGGGTCCCTCCAGGAAGGCCCACGCTGAGCCTGCCTGCCCTGAGCCCAGCCAGCTCTGGGTCTCAGATGACCGTGGGTCCCGCGATGGGACCAGATGTGCACGTTTGCCCTAACCCAACAGAGCCCCATCCCTGGGGTCCCCCAAGGCCTGGGCCACCTGCTACTCTTCGTCCCTGGGGTCCCCGAGGGCTTGAATGTTCAGTGAGGTTTCCCAGAGCCTCTGCTGGTAGTTCACCCCCAGAGGTGATGCCGCCCCCCAGCCCACATTCGGGACCTGAAGGACCAGGGAGAGGTGGGCAGGAGATGGAGCCTCGGGCGCTGTGGGCCGTGGGCACCTGGGCATCTGCAGACAGGAGGTGCCTTCCCAATTATCAAACAGCACGCGGGCGGCAAGCACAGCAGAGGCGGCCGGGACCCTGCAGCGGGGAGTGGCGCCTAGTGCCCAGGACAGGGCTGCCCAGCACTGCACCGCCCAGTGTGTGGTCCAACGTAAACGCTGTCTGTCTACCCCCACTCTCCTCCCTCACCCTCACACCCCTATGCCCCTAGGCACCCCCCACTCTCTCTCTTTCCTCCTCCTCCATCTCCCTGGCCCCTCCAGGGGCCCTGCTGGTGGTTGGGGAATTCAAGCAATGCCTTCCATCTGCAGAAAGTGTGTGGGGGTCAAGCTGCCCTCAGCTCCAACCCAGGCACCACCCAGGAGCCCCACCAACCCTGTAGCCTCCATCTTGAGGGCTGCCCATCACCCTGGCACCCACTGGGCATCCCTCAGCCCCTGGCAGAGCGGGCCGGGTCTAGCAGCCTTGGGTTTGTTTCAGCCAGACAGAGCCGGGGGACCCCCTGGACTCCAGGCCCCACCACCACCACCACTGCTCGGCCCTGGAGTGTCTCTGAGAAGCAGGTGCCGCAGCCCTGGCCTGAGTCCCAGTCTCCAGGAAACACCTCCACCCCTGAGCTTCCTGGGAAGATGAGGCATGGGGGGGCGGAGGTGCCGGAGAGCCACTTAGAGGGGGCGGTTCACAGCCATGGGCCCGGCCGGCGTGGCTCAGTGGTTGAGCGTGGCCCTATGAACCTGGAGGTCCAGTCCAAACCCCAGGTTCGATTCCCAGCCAGAGCACATGCCGGGTTGCGGGCTCGATCCCCAGTAGGGGGCAGATAAGGATCACCTGGAAATGATTCTCTCTCATCATCGATGTTTCTCTCTCCCTCTCCCTTCCTCTCACACTGGAGATGGAGCCCGAAACCCAGGCAATAAAATATAAAGAAAAGAATGAACTCAGCCCGGCCTGGGGGGCAGCGTGCTCCCCAGTGCTCAGGACACCCAGGTGGGGGAGTGGGCACCAGAGTGCTGACCCAGGTCCTGGTCAAGGGTCCTGAGTGGTCAGGCCTGACCTTGTGGGCCCACCTCGCAGCCCCTGGGGGCAGCCAGGGACCTGGGCATGTTAGGGACAAAAATAGAATACTGGGGAGGAGCTGTGGCTATGGGAACCATTACTCATGCGCTGTTAACCGCGACTGCCTTGTTCTGGTGAAGGCACATTCTAAGCCGGCTGGGAATTGTACGCCCCCACCCCACCCCCACACACACACCTGGGGCCAACCCGGAATGGGGTCCATTCTCATTCAAGACCCGCCTATTCCATGGAAAGATTAGCCAGCTTCTGGCCCAAGCGATGGATCCCACCCCAGCCCACATAGCCTGTAATACCTACTTCCCATGTAACCCTTGTCCTGCCCTATCTAAGCAGCTGGCTTATGGGGAGTGGGGGGGCGGGGGGGGCTACAGAGCAGATGTTTGTGGCAGGATTGGAATAAACGCTCATAGAGGACTCAGCCCTGTCTCTTCCGAATGGACTCGTAGTGACAGGCGGCCCGGAACCCCTTGGTTGTCCGGCTTCAGACAGCCCCCTGCCCGCCCAGGACTGGGGCTGGGAGGCGCTGCGTCCAGTTCTGTCTAGGATGGACCTGCTCCCCGCCCCGCACCGAGGGTTCTGTGCTGGGCCTCCCACGGGCCAGTCCTGGCCTCAGTCACGGAAGCGCAGGGCCTTCTCCAGCCGGTGAGGCAGGTGCTGGGAGGCAGCCTGTGGCCGGAAGCACTTCTGAGAACTCTGGTCTCGGGTCCCTTATCTGAGACTGAACTCCAACCGGGGAGGGGCTGTGGTTTTCCGGGACACCTGAGGCTGCTCCTGCGGGCAGGGTTCCCAGGGTGGCCGCCTCCACTGTGGTCTCTCCTGGGCTTGGTCGCCCCAGGGGTCAGGCCAGGTGACCAGCTCTGCAGGTGGGCGCACACACCCCCACACACACCCCAGTGTAGGAGGAGGCTGGGCTGAGCGGGAGGGAAGGGAACCAGCACCCAGAGTCTCCTACGCCCCCTGCCCTGGGCACGTTTCCGGCCTCAGAACTTGGAGTGGCTCAGGCCTCTCCTACCCAACGCCTGGCTGCCTTCGAACACTCAGAGCCGGGGTCTCCACCAACCCCCCAGGCCCCCAGCCCCAGGCCCTTTTCACGGCAGAGCCAGGCTGAGCTTGCAAATTATGGGGTCCTCAGGGCTTGAAAAAATACCTGAGCAGGGACAGACATTGGGGGGGGGGGGCGTGAGAGCGGGAGGGGGCAGATGGAGATGGGGTGTGGAGGGAACATGAGCTTCCTGGGGCGAAACCCCTCTCGCCCAGACCCCGAGCCCAGCTCACGGCCCACATCCTGCCTTGGCCTCCGCGGCCCTGGAATCCCCCAGGCTCTGCGTGAACCCCCGCAGCCCCCACGCTGACGTCTGCACGGTGTTCCCACGCACACCGCACACCGGACCGCCCAGGAGGAGTTTCCGCACTGAGTCAGCCCTGCCGCCCGCCCACCTGCGAGCCCTTGGGGCCCTGGGCGTGGGCAGGCCAAGGTGTTTTCGCGGGAAGATCCTCAAACGACTCCCAGCCCCTCCCAGGAGGCTGAGCCCGGAGGGAATCTGTTCCCCAGGGCAGCCGAGCAGGCGCCGGGGGAGGGTCCCAGGGCAGCCAGTCTGGGGATGGAGCAGTCAAGTGACCAGGGACCCCACCGATCCTGGTCAAGCCCCACGGACACGGACGGACGGAGCGCTGGCTTCCCGCGGGGGGTTAGGGGGCGTTGGCAGGTCAGGTCGGGAGGCCTGGCCAGGAGACAGGCGCAGGGTTGAGTACGGCGGGCTCTCCCAGACTGACCACCGCCGCCTCCCTGATGGCCAGCCAGCCCACCCGCATCTCTATTCCTTAGTTAACTCACCTGGACGCTCACCAGGAACCTGGGCTCCAGGCAAGTGCCCAGGGCACAGCACTTCCTGAGCGAGGAAGTGGCAAGGTTGTCCCCACCCTGCTTTCTGGGATGAAAATGAGCTGTGCCGGGTTGGGGGGTCACCCCCAGAGCCCCTCTCTCCTCCCCCTACTGCTCTGAGCCGTACCCACCTGGCCTACTGCCCATCGGGACGGGAGGGGAGGGCGGGGCCTGGGCGTGTGGGGTGCAGGCAGGTGGCCAGGAATGCTGACACCTGGAGGGCACTGCTCCTGACAGGTCTCCACTGGCCGGCCCCGCCACACCCTGGACCCCTGGACCGTGCCAAGGAGCCCTTATCAGACCTGCCGGGAGGCAAGGAGGGGCTGCTCACCTCCGCTGGGTGGAACCCAGAACCAGGCTCTGAGGGAGAGGGTCCTGTGAGCTGGTGGAGGCCAGCACAGGACGTGGAGAGAGGGCTGGGCCCAAAGTCGGCCACTCTGACTACCTGCTGACCCCAGGAAGCGCTGAGGTAGAAACTGACCTCGCCCTAGACTTTGGGCTCAAGAGTAGGCACCCCCCGGCCAGCAGAACCCAGAGCCCGAGCAGTGGTGGCCCCGAGATCGGACACAGGCCCAGGACCAGCCTCCTAGCGTGTGCCAGGCAGGCTGCCCACGGAGGGGACTGGACAGGGCAGCAGAGGCATGGAGGACAGCTGCCCGGCCAAGGCCCCCTCTTCCAGGAAGCCCACCTGGGGTTCCTGCTCCGGAACGCCTGACCTCTGCCCCCTAACCCTAACTCCACCCCACCTGTCAGGGGCTGTGGGCACCGGTAGGGGAGGCCACGGAGCCCATGCCTCGGGGCCCTGTCCCTGTGTCCCCCCCAGCACACGTCCACTCAGGTCCCTGGACAAGTGTTTATTGAGCGCCGCCTGCCGCCAGGTCCGGGGCCGTGTGCGGCCTCCAGTCCAGGGAACGAGGGGTCCGCAGCCCCCACCCCAGCAGGGCCGGCGGGGAGGGAGGCAGCCACAGCCCTGCCTGTGTCCCCACAGCCCACCACGGCTGCTGCCTCTTCCGCCAGCCTGGGGACTCGCCACTGTCGCCGTCCCCACCCACTTCCGCCGTCGAGGGGAGCGGGGCCGGGCCAGAGAGGGCCCCTCAGCAGGGCACGGAGCCCGTGCCCCCAGGGTCAGCCCCGGCGAGTTCCTGGGAGGCCTGGCTCAAGGTCCACGGCCGGAGGGCGGCCGGCCTCACTCACAGGTGCCCAGCGGGCCCTTGTCCTCCGACAGCTGCTCCCCCCTCTCCTCCTCCGGGAACTGGCAGCTGCAGGCGTCCTCGGGCGGTGGGGGCGGTGCCTCCAGGAGCAGCTGGGTCTCTGTGGAGGGCTGCGGTCAGTGGTCAGCGGGCAGGCCGGGGCCCGCCCTCTGCCCCAGGGCACGACTGACCTGGGGGCCACACGCGCGGCCTCCTCAGCTGCCAGAGGTGCAGGCCGAGCTGGGCCACCACCAGGACCAGGACGCAGGCGGCCACGGCCAGGACGGCGGTCAGCGGGCAGCGCGGCTCAGCGGGCGGCGGCGGCACCGGACTGCACACCGCGTTGTGCGTCTTGTTTCCAGGGAACATGGTGCGAAGCCCAGGCTGGGAGCAGCTGGACACACGGACACAGAGCCCTCGTCAGCCCTCAGCCGCCCGGCAGCCCCTCCTCACGGGGTCACTGGGCCCCCTGCCCCCCGGGACCTCCCGGAAGACCTGCCAGGACTCACTCGGCCCACGGTGTGCAGCGGCCCTCGCGGCCCCCGGAGAAGGTCCCTGCGGCACAGTCCACACACTTGAAGCCAAACGTGAAATTCCCTGGAGACAGACAGATGGACAGAGAGACAGGTGGACACAGGCACGCCCCAGACAGAGGGCTCCAATGCCCTGAGACCAGGGCCTGGAGAAGCAGGGCCAGTGTGTGCTCAGTTTAGGGCAGGCATCTGTCGGGGAGGCAGTCTTGGGGGGACCCAGAGGCCGTGGGGGGACCTTGGGGGGCTGCGTGGAGGTTCCCCGGGGGGACATGAGGAGGAGTAGGGCAGTGTGAGGTGGGGCCGGAAGTGGGGGAAGCAGAGGTCAGGCCAAAGCCGGGCCAGGCAGGCCTTCCACTTGGTCCAGTGGCCAGAAAGCAGGAGGGCAGGCGGGGAGGGGCTGAGGTGGGCGCCCCAGGTGACCCAGACCCTGCCACTGTCCAACCAGACGGGGCTCCCCTCAGTCTGCACCCCCAGCCCCTCCCATCAGGTAAACTGGCCCCAATAGGATTTGAGCAATTCCTTCCCGAAGAGGGGCTGACCCCCAGACGGGGCTCGGGGGCAGGCCCGTCCCCATGCAGATGGTCAGGGGGGTGCAGGCCCTGCGTGTGGTCAGAGCCGGCCTGAGGACCGACAGCCCCTGGACACCCACTGGAGCCCCCCCACTCCTCCCCCCCCCCCTGTTCCTCGGACCACCCTCGAGGGGCGTGAGCTTCCTGGTTCTGGATGGAGGGACCCGGGCTGGGAGGGGGGAGGACTCCCCGAAGTGCACTGACTGGGGGCCATGACACTGAGCCACACGGACGCGGGCACCACCACCTGAGGACACGCCCATGTCCCCCCCTCGTGTGAGCTTCCTTCCCACGCCACTCGAGCTCCCCCGGGCTGGGCTGGAGCAGCCGGGACTTGCGGGGACTTACCGTAGGCCTTCACCCCCTGGCCGGGCGGGCAGGGGTGGTGCTTGCAGGTCTGGCACTCGGGGTCGGCACAGTGGAACTCGGACTGGAGGCACGTGCAGCGCCCCTCGGGACAGGCCTCGGCTGGCAGGAGAAGGCCAGCCCTCTCAGCAGCGGGGCTGAGCCCCCCCCACCCCGCAGGGCTCCTCATTTTCCCGGCCCTCCAGGGTCAGGGGGGCAGGGCAGGGCAGCCCCCACCCTCAGACACCACCAGGAGGCAGAGGGCACCCGGGACCCTTGCTCAGTCCAGCTGGGTCCCTCCCTCCTGGACACCCACCCTCCTCCCAGGAGGCCTGGCTGTCCCCCCCTCCACCCCCTCCCACCCTGAAACTGCTCACCCAGAGCAGCCCCCTGCACTGCCCCAGCGGCTGCCCCCCTCCCGGCCAAGACCCCCCAGGGTGGCGCTCGCTGGCTGGGGGCGTTTTCCTTTGATATTTGACCCCAGGCAGGCACGGGCCACCTCCCCTCCCCCACAGCCCAGAGCCATAGGTCCGAGTCAGGGAGCGGGGCAGGAAGAGCGGCCGCGACCCCAAAGCGGACAGGACGCGTCCTGGGTGATGACCAAGGACCCATCACCCACTCGGTAGGAATCGGGACCCTCACCCCGGGCCCAGCCTCAGCCACTGGCGGGAGCGGGGCGCACTTTCACTTCTGGGGCCCAGGCTCCCGACCTGGGAAGGCTGCCCAGCGCCCGCCTCGCCCGGTCTGCGCAGCGGAGGGCGCGCCGCGCCTCTGCGCCCGGAGCCGGCAGCCCCCCCACCCCGCCCGGCCCGGCCCCCCGCGACCTCCCCCTGCTCCCCGCCGCTCCCCGCCTTACCTGAGGCGCAGGAGCCACAGCAGCGCGCGTCCCTCCCGGCCCCACGCAGGAGGCGGCCGGGCCCGCAGCTCGGGTCCCCGGGGGAGCCCTGGCCCAGGCCCAGCGCGCAGAGCAGCGCGACGCCCCACACGGCGGCCCGCGCGCCCCTCGCGCCCATGTCCCCCAGCACCCGAGCGAGCCGCGGGCTTTGAGGCGCTGTCACGCCCCCACTGGACACGCCCAGACCCCGCCCCGCCGCCCGCAGGCCGCCCCCTCTACCACCCCCCCAAGTGGACGGAGAAAACCTGGAGCCGCAGGACCCCCAACGCGGCGGCGACTCAATTCCAGGGGCGGCGCAGCGCGGACCGGGCAGTGACCCCTGAGACTGCCGTGGTCAACGCATGTGACTACACGTCTGTGGACACGGCGTGGCTGCCCCCAGTGACCCCGACGCAGCCGGGACCCTGGTGATGAGGGCGCGTGGGTGCAGGCTCCCGGCAGGGACATGCCCTGGGGGGGGGGGGGCGGTAGTGGGCAGGCTGTGCTTGGGTGGGGGCAGATCTGTCCCTGCCCCTCAGTTTTGCTGTGAACCTAAAACTGCTCTGAAAAACAAAGTCTATATATTTTCCTTTTTTAGAGAGAGTGGAAGAGAGAAACATCAATGTTAGAGAAACACAGGGATTGGGTGCCTCCTGCATGAGCCCTGATTAGGAGGAGCCTGCAACCAAGGTGCATGCCCTTGACGGGAATCGCCCACGCTCTATTCATTGAGCCAAACCGGCCAGGGCACAAAGTCTATTTCTAAAATATTTAGTAGAGCCCAGCTGGCGTGGCTCAGTGGTTGAGCCCTGACCTATGAACTAGGAGGTCACTGTACAATTCCCAGCCAGGGCACATGCCCAGATTGTGGGCTTGATCCCCGGTGGGGGGCGTGCAGGAGGCAGCTGATTGATACTTCTCTCTCATCATTGATGTTTATATCTCTCTCTCTCTTCCCCTCTCTGAAATCAATAAAAGTTTTTTTTTTTTTTAAAGAGAAAAATTAAAATTAAAAAAAAAAATGTAGTGGAGCCCTAGCTTGTTGGGCTCAATGGATAGAGCATAAGGGTCCCGGGTTCAATTCCAGTCAAGGGCACATGTCTGGACTGCGGGCTCAGTCCCCAGTGTGGGGCGTGCAGGAGGCAGCCGATCAGTGATTCTCTCTCATCGTTGATGTTTCTGTCTCTCTCTCCCTCTCGCTTCCTCCCTGAAATCAGTAACAATATATATATTTTTAAAAATGTAGTGGAGCCCAGCACCTGACCACTTGGAGTCCATTGATTGAAGCTTGAGGCACGTTTGGGGTGACCTTGGGGGGCTCCTAAGTGTTTGTGCCCTTTGGCCCAGAACTGCTATCCAGACATCCCAGCTGGGTGTGGGCAGAGCAGCGGTCTGAAATGTTATCTATGCAAAACCTGTGGCCACCAGGCCTGGAGCGATGGGGGTGAGCAGGGTGGGCTCCGGATGTGGGTGACAGATGGAGCTCTGAGTCATGGAGAGTGAGCCGTGCCCAAAGGTGGGCTCAAGAGGGGACCCCCATGCAGATGGAACTTGCCCAGGACTGTTCCCTTGCTGCACCCCTTGGCTCCTGGCTGAACCCCCTCCCACCTCCCGCTTCCTGGGGAGAGGGATGGGCATGGGCTTTATATATAGACTAGGGGCCCGGTGCACAAAGATTTGTGCATGGGGGCGGGGAGGGGGTTCCTCAGCCCGACCTGTACTCTCTCCAATCTGGGAGCCCTCAGTTTCTGTCTGTCTTTGCAATCATATGAGCGAATTGTCTGAGACCCCAACCCAGTTTGGTTGTTGCTCACGGAATAATAGAGGCTTTTTTTGTCTTTGCCCCATTGGTGGAGATTTCCTGGAAGTTTTAGGATATCTTCCCTTTAATTTTTCCTCGACACTCTGATTTTACTTACGTCTCTCACCTTTGCTTTCTCTCCATCCCCCACCGCAACAGTAACCTGCTCCAGGCTCACTTTGCTCTAGTGTCTAAGAGATCCGTCTGCTACCAGAACTACGATTCCCAGAATTCCTGGTGCTCCCGACGCTCTTGGTTTTCCCTTCCTGCTCTCCCTCTCTGCTCTCTGTCTGGCGGCTTGGGGAGCCAAGTTCCCCAAGCCGCTCCACTCTCCGCTGGCTCTCCCGCTCTGCTCTCTGCTGGCACCTGTGTATGCAAATTAACCCACCACCTTTGTCAGGTTAATTTGCATACTCACTCCTGATTGGCTGGTGGGTGTCGCAGAGCTACAATCCATTTACATTTTTCTCTTTTATTATATTATATGTGTGTGTGTGTGTGTGTGTGTGTGTGTGTGTGTGTGTATACACACTGAGTGGCCAGATTATTATGATCTCTGAACACATAATAATCTGGCCACTCAGTGTATATCCTATATAATAAAAGGATAATATGCAAATTGTCCCCTCGACCAGGAGTTCGACCAGCAGGCAGGCCGGCCAACCGCCCATGTCCCCTTCCCTTGGCCAGGCTGGCTGGACCCCACCCATGCACAAATTCATGCATCAGCCTCAGAGATCATAATAATCTGGCCACTCAGTGTATATATATTTTTTATTTCAGAGAGGGAGAGGGAGAGAGAGAGAAACATCAATGATGAGAGAGAACCATGGATCAGCTGCCTCCTGCACACCTCACACTGGGGATTGAGCCTGCAACCCAAGCATGTGCCCTGACTGGGAATTGAACCGTGACCTCCTGGTTCATAGGTCGACGCTCAGCCACTGAGCCACTGGGCGGGCACGGGCATGGGCTTTTAAAGCTCTCCTGGGTTCCCTGGAGGGAGTGGGGTGAAGTCCCTGGTCCATGAAGCCTCCAGACCCCAGAGCCCACACCTGCCCTGGGCATGGCCATACCCATCAGGCCTCAGCACTGAGCTCAGCACCCAGCAGCCTGGGAACCCGTCTGTGGGTCAGGACGAGCACCCACACACGCTTTCTGGGAGTTAGGAGGAGCCTCCTCCCCGACTTTGCCAACCAGGCGCTTGTTGGGGTTCCAGCAGCTTGGCTGCCCCCACACCCTGTGGGCTGTAGCTGCAGACACTGCCCATGGCTTAGAGCCCCAGGGAGCCGCTCACCCCGCCCAACCTCGGGAGCTCCTCGGCACTCGGGATCCTGTGGGGAGGGCTGGAGAGGAGAGACCAGGGCACTGGTTGAAGCTTGAGGTACCTGTCTGGTTGCAACTCTGACTGCTGAGCGGTCCATCCCAGATCTGCTCAGACAAACCGGTCATCCTGGTGGCTGTGGAGGGCTAGCCTCAGTTTCCCCCAGTGGACTGAAGGGTTCTGGGGCCCACCTCCTCCGGGAAGCCCGCCTAGATTGCTCAGCCTTATTTCTCAGCCCTCCAGCTGAGACTCAGGCGCAGGGAGCAGGTGAAGGCTGCTGGGAATGCTGGGGGTGGGGCAGTGGGGGTCTCAGGAATGTGCTGGGGGTACACCCCCAGGCTGGGGGTTGCAGCTGTGACATGGGCAGAGCCAGGAGACCTTGTTCAAGCCCCTCCGAGACCAGCATGGAGCAGTGGTTCCTTTTCTGAGGGACATGATAGACTCAGCTCTTGTTCTCAAGTCCCAGGATGCAGGAGCCCACCTCAGAGAGGAGTCTCTAGGGAAAGCATGTCAAACTCGCAGCCCGCAGGCTGCATGCAGCCCACAAGGAATATTTCTGTGGCCCAGCCAATATAACGGTATGGAAGAAACATTTTAATAAACATTTCATAACTTAATTTTTATAATATCCTGTTATACATAATCTCTATATATAAAAGCCTAAGCGACTGGCCGACCATTCAACCATCTGACCGGTAGCTATGATGCACACTGACCACCAGGGGGCAGACGCTCAATACAGGAGCTGCCAAGCTGCAGTGACTTGGCAGCTGCGGTTCTCAGGGACCAGAAAGGAGGGAGCCCGATTCCAGGGTGTGTCACCCGAGAACCGCCCTCTCCCAATTCAGGACCCCTCGGGGGATGTCGGAGAGCCAGTTTCGGCCCGATCCCCGCAGGCCAGGCCGAGGGCCTCTAGTTATTAATAACGAACTACAACATTCGATAATGACTGATGACTATCATCGTGTTGCATTCACTTCCCTTAGGCGCAGGCGCACCATTTCTCTCCACTAATACCCGCAGCGAATGGTTTAGTGGCCGACGGCCGGGTCCTTAGTCTGGGACTGACTTGTTTGGTGTGCGCAACAGGAAACACTTTGCTTTCGGAGAACAAGAAAAACAGGTTTATTTGCGTGACGCTTATTAATTTGTGCAGTTATTCAGTGTCTGGTAAGTGAATGTTCAAGAAAAAATATTAATTTTTATTTAAATGTTCTATTTTATGTTAACGATGACTCATGTATTTCAGCCCTTTGTATCCAGCGTGTCTCTGCCGAAATAGACCTACATTTCTATGAAAATTGAAGCTTTGTTTTTTTTGCGGCCCATACACCAAAGCCTTGTTTGTTTGGCCCGTGTCAGCCTTGGAGTTTGATATCTTGCTCTAGGGTGACTGTGGTCCCAGCTGCCAGAGGCTCAGAGGGTAAGGGGAGGCCGGGGTCGGGGAGCTCTGAGATCTCTGTTTGGCTCTAGTGGGGGGGGGGGGGGTCTGAGGGCTGGGACGGAAGCGGACCTCCTGCCTCTGCTCATTCTATTCACCGAGGACATTTTCCCACCGGTTTTTAGAGCGAGTAGAAGAGAGAGGGGGAGACAGAGAAACATCAGTGTGATTGGTTGCCTCCTGCACATGCCCGGACCAGGGCCCGGGCCGGGGAGGAGCCACAACCAAGGTGTGTGCCCTTGACTGGAACTGAACCCGGGACCCTTTGGTCTGCAGGCCGACGCTCTATCCACTGAGCCACACTGGCCAGGGCTGCCCATCCAAAGGCAGGAGAGGCCAGGTCTGTGTGCGCACCGCCCCGGCTCTGGGAAGCACCTGCCTGCGGTGGCCAGAGCCCTTCGTAAATCCCCGGCCGTGGGTGCTTGTTGGACCAGGGGCTGGGCTGTGTCATTTGGCCCTTCTGGGAGCAGGGCGGTTAGAACCTTCTGGAATGGGCTCGTAGGGGAGAGGGTGAAGGGGCAGGGGCAGCTGGGCTGGGCAGAGATCTGCAGAGAAAGAAAGAAAAAGCCCCCTGGAGAGGTGGGCGGGGCCGAGCGCGGCCCGCACCCGCAGCACCTCGGAAACCACAGGCCGGTTGCGTGACGACAGGCAGGGAGCCAGCCCTTCCAGCCAAGAACGACACCAGACACGGCCGTGCCCGCAGCTTCCTTCCTGTCCCGCCACCGGGGAAGGCCTGGGCGCGTGTGGTTTCCGCGAGGGGCAGGGGCCCCGTTCCACTCGCTCAGGACCAGTCATGTTTTTCTATTATTTTACGTCAGCTCACAGGCGGCTGTGAGGGCCCCACGGGGGAGTCTGTCGCAACAGAAGGGCTGGGGGCAGGGAGAGCGGGGCCTGGTGGGGACATGCCCGGGGGTGCCCATGGGCCCCGGGATTGAGGGGGGACACAGCCCAACACCCCGCCCTGGGACTCAGGCGGGGCCCGGAGAAGAGGAAGGTGGGGTTGTCAGCACAGCCAGGCATGGACCAGGGTGCGTCGAGCAATGAGCAAGTGGCCAACGTGGAGTAGCTCGGCTGGGGTGGGTTTGGGGAGGAACCCCAAGGTCTGCCCCTCCTTCAGGTCCCACTTGGGGGCCACTGTCCCCGGTTCTCGCTCTGGGCGCTCAGTGAGCTGACGGGAGGATGAAGCCTCCTTCCCTTTGCAGCCGGAGGTTCCAGGGGCGGAGTCAGAGGTTCAAGAAGGGAAAGGTCAGAGGCCTCGGGGGCAACTTTGGGGCGAAAGCTGGCCGGGGCGGGGGTGGGGGGCACCGAGGCTCCGCCAACGCCAGAGCGACGCCTCCCAGCTGCACGCACCGGAGGCCCCTGCGGCTCCCCGGCAGGACGCCCAGCAGGTGGCAGTCCTGGCCGCGGGACTGGCAGGGACGGGGCGCGGGGGGTGAGGGGTAGAGGAGGAGCGAGCAGGTGTCCCTGAGCCGGTCTTTGCCAAGTGCACCCCGTGGGCTCCCTGGAGGTACTGGCCTCCACGTCCCCCACAGGCACTGGGACGCCGCATTTCTGATTCCCTCTCGGCAGCTCCTGCGTGTTTCGGATGCTCGAGGGTCGGCCCCACCTCCCGCCGTGGCTTGTGGTCTCGCTCACGTCAGCGTTTCCACGGCTAGATCCCGGCTTCCTGTCACGTTCCGCCTTCAGTCCAGCGGAGGCGGCACGTACAGGAGGGACGCTGAGCGGGGCGCCTGCACCCCAGGATGCTGCCGAGGGGCCACCACGGTGGGCGCAGGTGTAGCTGCCGGCGGGAGTGCCAGCCGAGTGCTGGCCGCGGTCCCCCGGAAGGTGCCGCTCCGTCTCCATCCACCTGCCGCCCGTGGAGGCTTGGTTCCCCTTTGGGACCTTCCGTTCACGTCCCCGCCCCCCCCCCCCCCCACACACACACACACTCGTGTCCCTCCTGTAGGACTGCGAAGTGTGGTCGCCACGAGGACCTGGGTGGCGCTTGGCCCTGGGGGGCCTGCGGGGTGGGAGGGGTGCGGGTCCCACACACTCAGGGCCCCAGGAGGAGGAGGAAAGGGCAGGGGCTCTGGGAGGGACAGACGGGACCGCCTCTGTGCCCCTTTGGGACTGGCCTGGGCTCCCCGTGCCCCAGCCCTTGCACTGGGGCCGCGGGCCTCGCTGTGGGGCCTGGGGACTCACCCTCATTTAGGATCTCGTTGTCTGATTACCAGGACCTCTGCCTGGGCCTCCACGTCCCCTAAGGTCCTGTGTGGTTCACCAGAGCCCCTCCCACACTCCGGCCTCAGCTGCCGCCAGCCAGGGTGGCCAGGTCCCAGCCCCCAGGAATGCCAGTCCCAGCCATGGGCACCCAGACAGAGACCCACATTTGCCGCAGCGTTTATTGGGGTTACCACCTGGGTGGGAGTATGCACAGCATACATAGTGGGCCCAGGGGCCGGCCCAGAAGCACCGAGAATGGTGCGGGGCAGGGACAGGCGCTGGGAGCCGGGCACAGGGGTGACAGGGGGATGAGGTGACAGCGATGGGGTGATGTGTGCCAAGGGGGGCGGCCTGCGTCTGGGGACACCCCGCCCCCTGGCCTGGGAGGGCACAGCCGCCCAGGGACGTGCTCAGAGCTTGGCCAGCGTGGAGTGGGCGTCCGAGTGCTCCTCCTGGATGGGCTTACGGAAGCCTGGGGAGGGGAGAGGGCGGAGGTGAGAGGCCATGGCCTCCTGGACAGGGGAGAGGGCGGAGGTCAGAGGCCATGGCCTCCTGGGGAGGGGAGGGGGCGGAGGTAAGCCCCTCGGCCTCAGCCTTCAGGGGTCGGCTGGGCGGCGCAGCACTCACCGGTGGGCGGCCTCCAGGCCCTGTAGTGCAGGAGGACCAGGGCGGCAGCCACGGGGGCCAGCAGGCCCAGGCCCAGGCCCAGCCCCAGGACAGCGGCCAGCTCGGGGCCTGCAGGGAGCAGCGCTGTAGTGGGGTCCACCGTGGAGGCCAGGGCAGCCCCGCCCACCCCCACGTCTCCACCCCGCCCTCCCTCCCACCCCATGCCCCACGGGGCTAGGACCCTGCTGGGTGAGGCTGGGCGCCCTTACCCCTGGGGGGCTCTGTGGGAGGGCTGGTGGGCGGCTGTGAGGTCAGGGTCCAGGCAGTGGTGGGCTGGGTGGTGGAGGGCCGGGTTGGGGGGCCCGGGGTCTCGGAGCGCTGGGGGGCAGGGGGCGTCCCGACCTCGCAGACGGCGTCGGAGCTGTTGCTGGCGGCCCGCAGGGTGTTCTTCCCCGCCGAGCTGCAGCTGCGGGCGGTGTCGTCAGGCCCGGCCAGGCCCCCCTCCTCCCGATGGACCCCACGCCCGGGACTGGCCAGGACTGAGGAGACTGCGTCCCTGCCAGCCCTCAGCCTGGCCCCACCCTCAGGGTCTCCAGGGCCTGTTCACCCCACATCCTCTCGCTCACTCTGCTCCCCACTGGCTCCTCCCAGCCCTTCACCCCAACCCCTGCCCCACCATGAAGTCCTAGCACAGCTCCCAGCCGTGGCGAGAGGACCTCCCCCAATCCCGGGTCCTGGGCTCGTCTCCCCGCTCCCCGTGCAGCCCAGCAGGGAGGCCGTGGGCCGGGACGAGGCTGAGCAGGGCGGTGGGCCACCGTGGGGGACACTCACTCGGTCCAGGGTTTGCAGGCCTCGTTGTTGCCCGGGGAGAAGTGTCTGGGGGGGCACGGGGCACAGTCTGCAACGAAGACGAAGACGACAGTGGTGGCGGCCGGGCTGTGCAGCTGGGCTCCCCGCCTCGGCCCTGGAAGCCTTCCTGCCTGCGTCCCACCCACTGGCCCGACCCGGAGGCCCCACCCCGCACCCATCTTGGCATGGCCTGTGGGGAGGGCACTGGGCCAGTCGGGAGGGCTGGCAGTGGGTGGCGGCGTGTGGTGGGGGCATGGCCCGCCGCCCGGCTCACCGACTCCTCGCTTGAAGCCGCCGTGGGGCTGGGTGCCGGGCCGGCAGCTGCACACAGTGTCGCTCGTGGGGGTGCACGCCCGCTTGGTTTCGCTCCCACTTCCTGGGGGCAGAGGGGGGCTGCAGGACCAGCCACGCCCAAAGCCCCTCCCTCAGGCCCGCAGCTCCCTCGAGGCCAGTGGTTCCTCATTCCCTCTGCCCCTGGACGCTGCGTCCGGCCTGGCCACGTGGCGCGAGAGGCCCATGGCCGCCTGGCTCCCTGCCCACCCGCGTCCAGAACTCCCCGTCGCCACGTGCCAGCATGTTCCCACCCGCCTCCTTCCCCTCGGTCTCCACCCCTGGGAGGAGGGAGAGGCCCGGGGCCCCCCCGGCGGGGCCCCCTCTGTGGTTTGGGGTTTGTGGCTGTGGCTGGGGGGCTCACGCTCGTTGCACCGAGTGCAGGGCTTGCAGGGCTCGTAGTTGGGGGCCTCGTTGTAGTAGCCGGGGGCGCACTCCTGGCACACGGAGTCCTGGTCCCGGGTGCAGCGTTTCTCCATCCCGAACCCTGTGGGGGTTGGGCTCGCGAGGCCTGGCCCTGTCCCAGGTCCCTCACCACCCTGAGCATCACCCACCCTGTCACCCCGCGTCCACGGTCCACGACACCCGCAGCCCTTACACCTCCCGCGTGTCTGCCCACACCCCCTCCCGCGTCCCTCTCCTCCTCAGGCCCACATCCTCCCAGTGCCCCGTCCCTGCCCCTGCCCCGCGGCCGGGTGCTCACCTGGCTGGCAGTCACGGCAGCACCTGCTGCCCCCAGGGTAGGTGTCCCCAGTGCAGGTGAGCTTGGCCGCGGAGCCCAGTGCGAGCCCCAGGAGCAGGAGGGCGGACGGCGGTGCCCGGGGCCGCTGAGCACCCACACACATCTTTGCCTCGGCAGCTGGGCAGGAGTCTGTGGGTTTTCCTTGCAGGATGTGACTATAAAGGCTTGGGGAGGGGCGGGGAGGAGGCGGAGAGGGACTGAGGACACCCTCAACTACCTCAGGCTCGGCCCTCCCACCCCGTGCAGACCTGGCCAGAGTGAGGACCCCAGTCCCCGACCCCCCCAGGGGGGGTCCCCGCTGTCTAGTCTGCACCCACCCGCACACCAGCCCGCCCAAACCGTCCCGCCAGGAGGTGGAGCCCATGGCTGGGGCCTGGCTGCCCACTGCCCCACCGGCCACACCGCCGGACAGATCTCGGGCCCTCACACTCGCTCCTCTGGACACTGTCCCTACCACAGGGCAGACCCTCGGAGGCGTGGGGGCGCCAGCATGCCAGGCCTCACCCTCACAGAAGGCGCCCAGAGCACACGACGAGCCGAGGCACAGTCAGGAGACAGGCCCTGGGTCAGGGCTCCTTCAGCCACGGCTGCGGGAGGGGTCCCGGCTCCAGGGCTGGAGTCCTCGGCCGGCGGGGCGGGCAGTGGCCAGCGGTGTGGACTGCAGCCGCGGGAGCAGGTGCCTGTGTGCAGCCACGTCTGAGCCCCGCAGGTGTGAGAGGCTAGTGTCCTCAGGTCCACACGGGAGCCCTGACCCCACACAACTGGCCTTGTTGCAAGGAGAGGGACGGCCCCGTGAAGACATGGCAGTTGGCCGCCAGCCCGCCAAGGAGGCCTCGGGACCAGCCTGCTGACACCTGGTGTGGGAGCCCAGACGGGGCTGGGGCAGAAGCACCTTCCCCCAGGCCCCATCCCTGCTCCTGGGCCGGCCGGCCGGCCCCAGCCGTGCCGCTGAGCGGGTCCGCCCTCTCCGGGTGACGGGCCTGGGAGCATGTGTGGGCCGTGTCCCTGTGTGCGTGGTGTGTGTCACCGGCCCACATGCTGGAGCGTGTGTGGCTGCTCTGGGAGCCCTGGTCGAGGGCGCTCCCCAGCTCCGCCGAACAGAGAAGACGGATGGTCCAGCCGACGGTCCCGGGAGCACGTGGTGGCCTCAGACGGGGCCTGGGCAGCCGCCCCAGGACAGGTGGCCGCCAGGTGTGTAAAGGTGGAGTGAGCACAGACACACGTACACATGCATGCACACGTGCACGCACCACGCACACGTGTGCACACGCACACAGGTCTGGCATCGCTGGGCGCCGGCGGCTGGGGCGGCACAGCTGGTTGTTTTTGTACCTTTTAAGCGTGCCGTGGCCCAGGCTTACCTACTCGACAGCTAATTTAAGAAGTTTCCCAGAGAGGAGCCTCCCACAGGACGAAAGGCCCGGAAAGTCCCTCCTGCCGGCAGCTCAGGTGGAAGTAGTTCCGGGCCCACCTGCGGGAAAGTCCCCACGACACAGCGCCGCGCGGGCTCAGCCCTCCTGAGCCTCTGCAGGGCGAGGGCAGCCTGGTGAGTGCGTGTGCGTGTGCATGTGCGTGTGCCCCATTTCCCGGGACGGTGAAAGCGTTTTTCTTGCCAAATAAAGAAAACCGTAGCCTCTGGGGCTGCGGCGGCACCCTCTCCTTCCCAGGGACCTGCGTGGGGCCCTGCCCCCAGCGCCGTGGGTCTGTCGCTGAGGTCCCCATGCCTGGCAGACGTGCGAGGCGTCTGCTCACAGGTGACTGACAGCAGCCCGTCACTGCAGCCCAGCCTCCGACCCTGCAGCCCATCACTGCAGGCCCACCCTCCAGCTGATCGGGTGCTCACACCTGCTCCCCCCAGACCCACCTGGGCCTGGCCCACCACCTCCCTCCACCACGATCTCCCCCCGACCCCACCTCCCTCCACCACGATCTCCCCCCGACCCCACCTCCCTCCACCATGAGCTCCCAGCTCCCGTCAGATCTGAAAACAGTCTCTGCTTTGTTTGTCTGCAAACCCAGGTGTCACCTCGCCCATTCCTCTGTGGCAGCCCCAGCCCGTGCTGCTCGGAAATGGGTCCCTGTGGCAAGGGCTGGTCACATGGCAGCCCCGGCGCCCTCTGCTCTGAGGTGGAACCTTCAAGGCCACGCCGACCTGCTGGCCAGAGCTGTGCCCTGAGGCGCCACGCCACAAGGAGGGGCCAGTGGGGGTGGGGTGCTGGGGGCGGGCCACACGCCAGGTGTGTGGGGTCGGGGGCCCGCAGTCATTTACACCCTCAGAGCTTGATCCCCCTCTGCCCCACACACCAGCCAGAGCACTGGGCACAGCGGACCCCAGCAGGCTCTGGACAGCTAGCCCAGTGCCACAGGGCGGACTGCAGACGACAAGCTGGCCCATAGCGCCCCCTCCCCGCTCTGGGCCCCTCCTCCCCCCCCCCCACCCAAGCAGAGCCCGGGGCCCAGCCTTAGATGTCCCCACACCTGGACGCCCATTTCCTCCTGGCCCCTCAAGGGCGGCTCCCGGGCCCGCCTCCCCTCGACCTGGCGTGGCCCCATCCGGCGTGGTTCCTGCACAGACACCCCACTCCAACCCAGGGTTCCAACAACCCCCACCTCAAAGCTCAAGGGAAGCCATCTGGCCACAGATGTTCCGAATTACCGTTTATGCATTTTTGTCCCCAAAAAATAAAGCTGGAAGAGAGACTACACTTTAAATAAGTTAGTGTGGCTCTGCCGCAGGTCCGTGACTCTCGGGGACGGAGGGCAGCTCGGGCGCCGCCTGCGGCCGCGCGGATCCCCAGGGAACAGGCCACCACGCCCAGCCTCCCAGCTCCCAGGAACCCGAAGCTGCCCCCACGCGGGCGGGTGAGCTGTGGCCCGTGGTCAGTGCCGTGGCGGCTCCAGTTCTCAGAAGCGAAGAGCAGCGCGTGGGCGGCCCCGGCCGCCGCTCAGAACTCCTCGTGCACGCTGCGGGCGTAGTCCACCAGCTTGCTGCCCGTGAAGAACTCGCTGTACTTGAGCACCTCCTCGGGCTCCAGGTGCTGGTTCTGGTTCTCGTCCGCGATGGCGATCATCTGCTTGGCCTCGTTGAGGGCGTTGTACTCGTTCATGGGGTCCATGTACTCCTGCAAGGGCGCCACGTCAGCACCCGCCGGCACCCACGGGGCCCGGCCGCACCTGTCCAGCCGACGCCCCGCCAGAGTCAGCACCCGAGGCCCCAGGGAGCAGCCGGGCGTGAGGGCCACAGCCAGCCCCGCCTTCTCTCCGACACCCTGTGGGCGGGGCTGCAGGACGGATGCGGGAATGTTCTGGAATACGGACACAGGTCTGGCGATGGCCCAGGCCGTGAGGGCGCTGCCTCCGTGGGCCCGGGGAGAGGGCGGGGAGGGGAGGCCCTGCCGGGATGGAGCCAGGGGCCTGTTGGTCACATGGACAGGGCCTGAATGGGCCACCAGGACCCCGAGCTGCCCCAGCCATCACAGGAGCAGAGAATTCTCGAGTAAAACGAAACGACTCATCCACAGTGGGAACCGAAGGCTCCAACCACACCCTGTGCCCAACCCCGACCCCTCCATGGGCTGGGCTTCTCAGAGCCAGGACTGGCCACGTCACCCGGGACACCCAGACCCAGGGGACAGGCACGGCCACTTCTGGGCGCGAAGGCTGGCGATGCTGGTTGGGCCTCCCCGGGAGCCCACAGCCTCCGCTCAGGTCCCACTAAGTGATCCGTGACCAGGGACCAGCCACAGGAAGCCACACCCACTCCGCCTCCTGCTCAGGACCATCTTGCGGGTGGCTCGCTTGCCACGGGCATGTCACCAGGCACCCCCACGTCCCCCACGGCCCCAGGCACCCCCATGTCCCCGGCACCCCCAGTCCCCCCGCGTCCCCCACGGCCCCAGGCACCCCCATGTCCCCCGAGCTCACCTCCAGCTCTGCCATGGTCACGATTCCGTCGTGGTTGGAGTCAATCAGTTCCTCAAACTCCTTCCGCCTGTCCCTCACCCAGCTGTCGTCCATGTCCTGGCCGCGCTGGTTCTCCACGGTCCCCACGGGCAGGGAGATGAACTCAGACAGCGAGAGCTGCTTGTCACCGTCCTGGTCTGGGAACAATGGGGGCGCTCAGCCTCAAGGGGGCCCGGGAGCCTCAGGGCCACGAGAAGAGTCAACCAAGGGGTTCTGCTGCCGAATTTCCCGTTTGTGACATTTCCGACTAAAGCGGAACAGCCGTGCCTCACGGGGACTGGGGACCTGGCTGAGGCCACGTGGCGCCCACCAGGCTGTTCTCCTTCAGAGCCCAGCCCGAGGCCACCCCAGCCCAGGGCCTGCCCACCCGACCTCCCCCGGCTCAGAGAGCAAGCCCCACGCGGGGCCTGGCAGGGCCCGGCCTCACCCAGGTCCCGCACGATCTCCTTGACCATGAACCTGAGCATGCCGCGGCTGTGCTCGGGGTGCAGGAAGGACAGGAACTCGTCCTCGGTCAGCAGCAGGTCCGGCGGGGGGTTGTCCGCCTGGTGCCAGCGGTCTCTGAGGTTCTCCAGGACTTCCTGTGCTGCGAGGGGCACGCCTGTGAGCATCACCTCCGCACGCGTCCGAGTCCCGAGACACGCTGCCCGAGTGCTGAGGCCAGCTCAGGACACGGCTGTGCAAGGCCACAGGCCCTGCCCCTCAGAGAAGAGTTCAGCCCCAAACTCCCCAACACAGACATCCTCCCCAGACACAGACACCCCCACACGCAGGGGCGGCCCCCCATGGGCACCGACCTCCCAGCCTGCTGCCAGGTCACGGGAACATGCCCTGACTAGGGGACAAAACTGGACTCGAACCTTCCCTCCTTCCCAGGGGCTGGGGCGGAGGGCGGGCTGAGGGAAGACCCACTCTGCAGCCCCAACCATGCCCCAGGCCCTCCCCGTCCCTGTGGGAAGGCGGGCGCAGGGTGAGAGCGAGGATTAAGCAGAGGGGCATGTGGGTCAGTGACCACCTGGCTCCAACAGCGGGAAGCGGCCGGGCACAGGGGTCTCCCTGCCCCAGTCCCACCAGCTGTCAGCAGGGAGCAGGGCCGCCCACACGCCTGTCGCTGGCACTTACTGCCCTCGGACGGACAGTCCCGGAGCGGGGAGCAGCTGGGGGTGCCTGCCCGCCCCACTGCGGGGAGTGACGGGCGGCACAGACTGCACGTCCGCCTGGAGCCCGGGGCCCGACCCGACCTGGAAGAGGCCGTGGCAGCTGTGCTGCGTTTAGGACCTCAGACAAGCAGGTCTGACCCAAAGGCCAACGCGGCCGAGCAAACAGGCTTCAGTGGACGTGGCCGCAAACACAACGCTTCACCTCGCACAGAAACGCAGGCTGTCGACAGAGACGTGCCGACTAAAAGGGCTGAGAGAGATGAGTCGTTGTCAACATAAACAATGGGACCTTTTAATAAAAATTAACACTTTTTCTTGAACATTCTCTTACCAGACACTGAATAACTGCACAAATTAATAAGTGTAACACAAATAAACCTATTTTTCCTGTTCTCCGAAAGCAAAATATTCCCTGTTGCGCACACCAAACAAGTCAGTCCCAGACTAATGACATGGCCATCGGCCACTAAACCATTCGCTGCTGGTATTAGTGGAGAGAAATGGTGCGCCTGCGCGTAAAGGAAGTGAATGCAACACAATGACAGTCATCAGTCGTTAGCAGATGTTGTATTTCCTTATTAATAATCATGTATAATAGGATATTGTAAACACTAAATCAGGAAATTTTTATTAAAAAGTTTCTTGCACACCGTTATATTGGCGGGGCCACAAAAACATCCCCTGTGGGCCGCATGTGGCCCGCAGGCCGCGAGTTTGACACGCTCGGTCTAAGATGACATCCCTGGAGGTGGGGTGGGCCTTACACCCAGTGGCAAGGCCCTTGTGTGAGAAGACATACCGGACAGACGGAGTGACAGGGCCCCGAGCAGGGACGCCCACAGATCCAGAGCTGGAAGGCGCCTGCGACAGGCTCTGCTCCGAGCACAAGGGAACAGCCCTGAGAGGCGCCCCACCCGGCCAGGTGTGTCGTGACTGCACCCCAGGAAACCGGGGGGGCCTCCATCCCCCCTCGCTCTCCATTCCCTCCCCCAGACTGGAAGGGAAACAAGGGACTCATCGAACATGCAGGAGCGCAGAGAGGAGAGCGAGGGGCAGGCCAGGGGACAGAGTATGGAGTTCTGCACTCACCTCCGACCCCAACCCGACCCCCGCTCCCTAAGCAGGCGGGGTCTGGACAGGCCGCCAGCAGCGCTTCCCAGCGCCCAGAAGCCAGCGCGTTGCCAGTCGCCACCCCTGGCAGCAGCAGCAGGAGAGGCCCCACGACCCAGGTGCCATCGGGCAGAGCCTGAGCTGCAGGACACACGGACACACAAACGGACACAGCCCATGGGAGGCGGACAAGCAGCCAAGAGAGAGACGGACCCCGGACCCGGGTGGGGGTGGGAGCTGGGAGACCAGCCACAGGGGAAAGACGGAGCGCCGGGACAGTGCTCCGAGGGGCTGAGCGGCAAGAACCAAGGTGTGAGCGTGAGCCACCGAGTGAGCGAGGAGTGACGAGGGCCCGTCTCTAAGTCTCACCTCGCAGAGGGAAGCAGGAGGAGGAGGAAGAAACAAAAATGTGGGTGGGCTTAACCTCACTTGTCACCCAAGATTCAGACGCTCACAGAACAACCACACCCGGCCACGAACACAGACGCTTCAGCACAGCTACGCGCCGAAGGCTTGCTGGCGAGTCCGCCCGATGGAACGGAAGGGTCCCACCAACACTGAGGCCTCCGAGGGAGACAGAAACGAGGGGGCACCTTCTCACTGACCCCAGGGGGCCGGCTCCACCCCCACCCCCACCCCCACCAGACAAGCGCGTGACAAGGGAAGAAAACCTGCAGGCCCGCGTCTCTATCAACACAGGTGCCAAACCCTCACAGTCAGCCAGGCGACCCCAACAGGGTGTCAGGAGTCACCCCCACGGCCAGGGGGGCTTGCCCCAGGGTAAAGGCTGGTGTGGACCTAAGGTCAGCCCCCTGCATGCTCACGGAGGCACTGGAAGCTCTCCCGCCAGGGGCAGGAGCAGGACAAGGACAGCCTGTCCCGCCTTCTCACCACCACCCTGGAGCCCAGCTCACGCAGCGGGACAGACAGGGAAACAGAGGCAGGGGTTGGGGAGGGAACACAGTTGTCTGTTCTCAATGTCACAATCGCCTGTCAGCACTCCTGGACCCACGCACAGCAGCAGCAGGGCCGGGGAGGCTGAGCCTCGATCCCGTCAGCATCACAGCCGCAGCAGGGCCGGGGGAGGCCGGGGAGGCTGAGCCTCGATCCCATCAGCATCACAGCCGCAGCAGGGCCGGGGGAGGCCTGGGAGGCTGAGCCTCGATCCCGTCAGCATCACAGCCACAGCAGGGCCGGGGGAGGCCGGGGAGGCTGAGCCTCCATCCCGTCAGCATCACAGCCACAGCAGGGCCGGGGGAGGCCGGGGAGGCTGAGCCTCCATCCCGTCAGCATCACAGCCACAGCAGGCCGGGGGAGGCTGACACTCACGTCAGCTACTTTCCAGCCCCAGAAGGCCGGCTGTGGGGCTGATGGCAGAGGGCCTGCCAGGAACAGCAGTGCCCAGGTCCATGGGGGCAACAGTGGCCCCGGCAGCCTCAAAGCAGAGGACGGCAGGGTGACAGGGACACCACCGAGGCTGTAACACACTCCGCCCCAGCCAGGGCACACGAGGCAGGGACAGCGTCGGCAGAGGTGCCTCTGAGAAGCACACGCGTCCGTCCGGGGAAGACAGCACCGCAGCCCTGGGGCCACGCGGGTGATGACCAGCAGCGCAGAAGGAACAGGCCGACGGCACCACACGGCACGTTCACGTGTCCCACAGCCCAACACGGGCTGGACACAAACCCAGGGAGGAGGCGCGTGGAGGCAGCGACCAGCGAAGTGCAAGCTCAGACCCTCATCCCAGTGAGACGCGTTTTCAAAGGGATGGCTCTGAAAACTGAGGGGGTGGCTCTGTCCTCCCAGCTTCCCCCAGCGTCCACGCCCAGGCAGGTGCCCCACCTGGTCACTGGGTTCTGACCCCACAGCGTCGCCCCTGCACAGCGTCGCGCCCCCCCCACCTCCCCACAGCGCAGTGGCCCTGGGGCCCGGCACTCACTCTCCTCGTCAACTTTCAGCTCCTGGTTGTTCTTTATCTTCTCAGCAACTTCCCTCTCGTTGTGGCCTTTGCTCACCAAGAACTTCACCTTGTATTCCTCCCAGGACACGCGGCCTGGAAAGCAGATTGTCCCGTTAGAACGTCTAATGACAAACACTTAAAAAAAGATACTCTGTTTCTTAAAAATATTTTTACTGATTTTAGAGAGGAAAGGAGAGGAAGAGAAAGACAACATCAATGCACGCCCCCTACTGGGGATGGAGCCTGCAACCCAGGCACATGACCCCCAGGTTCATAGTTCGATGCTCAAACACTGGGCCTCACCTGCCAGGCCGCGTGAGGATTTTAACAGATTCTTAAAAGAACCAACTATCTAGTCCAGCCCGTGTGGCTCAGTGGTTGAACATCGGCTGACCTATGAACTAGAGGGTCATGGTTGGATTCTGGGCCAGGATGCGTGCCTGGGCTGTGGGTGATCCCCAGTTGGGGTGCATAGAGCAGGCAACCGATTGATGTTTCTTTCTCACATCGACGTTTCTCTCTCACTCCTTCCCTGTCTCTCAGAATCGGTAAAATCCCATGCACGCACTGTGGAGGCAGATGCACACAGGCGGCCAGCGCCAACCTTTACCAGCCCCTCCTGACAGCAGAGCAAGCTGGGAAGTGGCCTCAGGCAGCACCCCTGGGGCCCTTCCGGCTCTCCCGTTCTCTGTCCTGGTCCCCCAGGCCCAGCAGGGTCAGGGCCGGGTGAGGGCGGTACCGTCGCCGTCCGGGTCCACCGCGTGGAAGTGCGCCCTGCTCTCCTCCACGGCCTCCTGGAAGTGCTCGGCCGTCTTCTCCACGATCCAGCGCTGCATCTCCTTGGCGCTGATCCTCCTGTCCCCGTTCACGTCCACCCTGCGGCAGACGGGTGGGTCAGACAGGGCCTGGGGCCCACAGCCAGGAGGACAGAAGGACACAAGGATGGCGGGAGCTCCACGGGCAGCTGTGAAACCGCCACGAACAGGGAGGCTGCACCCAGTGGAACGTTGGGGACGGAGGTCAGGGAGGACGTGGGCAGTCAGGGACGCGGGCGGTCGGGGACGTGGGCGGTGTGTCTGCAGCTCTGCGTCACCACCCAGCAGTCTCGGGCCCTGGGCAAGGCGAGTGGTTCCCCACTTGCCACTCGACGGGAGAATCACACCCAGCTCCACAGACTCGAACCCTGGGATGGGCCAGAGTCCCAGGGCACAGGCTTGGCGGTGAGACACCCACTCCAGGTGGAGGACAGGTACCGAGGCACCAGCTGGAGACACGTGTGTGCGGCTGCACGCACACACAAAGGGCAGTGCGCACACGCATCCCCATGGGCAGCCACACTGGACAGCAGCAGCACACCGGGGCCGGCCAGGTCCCTAAGCACCCCCTTCTGCAGCAGAGACCAGCTCCCTGGAGACAGCACTGCGGGGCCGAGGCAGGGACAGGTGAACTGGAGCGCCTGGTGCAGTGAACTGAGTCGGCCTCAGTCCTTCACATCCCGCGAGGGGGCCGTCCGGCAGGGCTCACCGGGCTGACTGCTGCCCCGTCAGCTCCTCTCCAGCCCCCTCTTTCTCCTGAGCGCGGGACCTCGAAGGCCCTGGTCTGGCCGTGGCCCTCTCCCCAGCGATGAACCCAAAGCCCAGTCTTCCCCTCGATGCCAAGGGCAGGGCACGGATGGCCCGGCTCCTGCTGCTTCACCTCCCTCTCCTGCAGGTAGTGCAGGCGGCGTCCAACCCCCTGCAGCTGCTCGGGCCCCACCAGGCTCCCTGTAATGAGCCAAACCTGCCGGCCGCCTTCAGCAGGCCCAGCCAGTCCCCGAGTCTGCAGGCCGGGGGCCCATGCCCTGCATCGTCTCCGTCCTTGTCGGCCCCTGCATGTGGAGGGCACGGTGTGCACCAGGCCTCTCACTCCGTATCACAGGGATTTCCAAACACACGTGCCCAGCACCAGCTCGCACACCCACTCGCCGTCAGCTCTGCGCACTCGCAGAAACTGAAGCCTTCCCCACGCCTCCCAGTCACTGAGGCCTCATCTAACTGGACTGCGACCTGCCGTGACCACTCCCATGACCTTCTCCACCACGCACAGGGCGCACGGGGCACACAGGGTGGGCCCTGCTCCAGGCCATCCCACAGCCCTTCCAGCTGCAGGGCCCTGGGGCGGCCGCAGCCTCTCGCTCTGGCCTGAGCCCCTCCTGGCCCACCTGCTGCTCAGGCTGCACGTCCTCAGCTCGACCCCGTGACCCCTGCAAACTCTCCGAGCGCTGCCCACCAAGAGCAGTCACGGCACCTCCCTCGCCGCGCAGTCAGGACCGGACCAGCAGGGCCACCGGAGCCCCGCCCACATGCGCCCGCCCGGGGGCACCTACTTGGAGAAGATGACCATCAGCTTCCTCCGGCTCTTCCGAGGCTCGGCGTCCTCCTCAAACCCGTCCGTGTCCTTCCCCAGGAAGACCTCCTGGTGGAAGTCCTTGTTGAGGTGCCCGTCCATCTCCAGCTTCACCCCGTTCAGGTGGTCAGGGGGCAGGATCTCGTTGTCCTCCCTGCGGCCGCCTCTGTCCCGGGCAGACGAGTGGTTGGCAGGCCGGGCGGACGCGTCCATCAGCAGGACGAGGCTCAGGAGCCAGAGGCAGCGAGGAGCCAGGCCACAGCAGGGAGCTGGCTTGGACGCCATGGCCCCGGGTCCGGCCCGCGGGGCGCCTGCGCGTGTGGCCAGGAGCTGGGAGAGAGGAGGCAGGGAGGAAGTGAGACCACAGTCCACGGCCGCAGGCCCCAGCGAGGGGTGACGGTCCCCAGAGAGGACGCAGAGCCGCTGCTGGAAAGACCCCCAGCAAGAGCTGGACTGAACAGACGGCTCCTAGGCCCACGCGAGGAACGCTGCTCGCTCCCGCCTCTCACTGCGCGAGGATGCCCCGCTCAGCGCCGTCCCCGCCCCTCCCGGCATCGGCATCGAGGCCGACCCTACAGTCCTGGGACCTCTGTCCAGACCTCAACTCAGCACGTGTGAGCTCTGCGACCTTGGCCAAGCCACCCGACCTCCTCGGCCTCAGTGTCCCCATGAAACAGGAACCCCCACCCCCCACCCCAAAGCTCTGTGAGGACTGGGCCTGGTGCCAGCAAACACCCAAACCGCCCCGCAGGGCACCATCCCCTTCCTCCCTCCCATCTCGATGACCCCTATGCGTTCTCTCTCTCTCTCTCTCTCTCTCTCTCTCTCTCTCTCTCACACACACACACACACACACACACACACGTCCTTGCTCATGTTCACGCAGGAGCCCCCAGGAAGTCTGTCACTAGGAGCACCTGCGCCTGGCGGCCAAGGAACAAAGGCACCCTCTGTCCCCACTGCCAGGCGAGGGATCCCACCTCAGCCTCACCCACACCTACCCCTTCCACCTGGGCCCGCTGGCTTTCCCTCACCCCTCTCTCCAGGGCCCCTCCAATTCGGGAACAGGGCCCACCTGGACCTTCACACATCACCCAGAGGGAACCCCAGCTCCTCCTGCCCCTTAACCTGCTCCTCTCCTAGTCTGTCTACCTGGCAAATACCTGCTGGTCCTTCCAGGGGCAGCTGAGGCCCCGCCTCCTCTGACAGTGTTCCCAGGGAGGCGGGGAGGGGGGGGGGGGCTGGCCCTGGGCACACTCCCCTCAGGCCTGGGTCCTGCCATTAGCAGCCGAGTCGGGGCATGTGGGGTTCAGGAACCAGGGAGCCCACCCCCAGCCTGAGGGCACACGGGGCTGGAAGGCCAGTGGCTGCCCCCTGGCCTGGCCCCTGCCACCACTTGCTTCTCTGATGCCTCCTGCCTAGGCCACCGGCTCCTGACAACACCCCGATGGTCCGAGCCTCTGTAGGTGCATCTTCTGGACCCAAGTGCCAGAGGCCTCAGCCAGGTCTTGCTCGGTGTCATTCCTTCGAGGGCGTGAGCCCCTCTTCCCAGGCCTGTGGGACCCCGCCCTCCCCACACCCACCGAGCCCCGCAGGCTGCCCGCAGTGCCCCGGGCGGTGACCAGCCCCGAGCCACAGTTATTGGAACTCGCGTTTGTCCCGAGAGCACGGGGGGGACCCTGTGTCCCTCAGCTTCACGCTGTCCACGCACAGTGGGCACTCAGCCAGGCGGAGGGGATAAACGCCAGAGTTTCAGCTACACCTGCGCCCTGCAAAGGTGCACCCTGGACACCCCAGGGCCCTGACCCAGGGCTGTAACCGGAGACAGCCAGGCAAGCAGCTCGGGGTCACCCCAGGGGGCTGCGGTCCAAGTGGGCCACCCCAGGCAGCCTCCTTCCCACGGCTGGGGGTGCCCCGCCCCCGGCGCCCACCCCCTACCCGTCCAGCTCTCCTGGCCACGAAGGCGCCTGCTCCTGGCACTGACAGCCCCGCTGCTGGCAGCCCTAACGGACTGCACTTCGCTCCCCGGCAAGGTCAATCCCGCCTCCACCATCTCCACGGGCGGCGCACGGGCATCTACTCGACGCTTCGCACAGTCGCCCGGGAACATCGGCACAGACGTGGGGAGGCCGGCGAGGCTCCACCCCCGGCTCACGGCCTTTCCCGGTGTCCCCCGTCACGGCCCGTCCCCGCCGGGAGGCGACAGCGCCCGGGACGCGGCACAGGCCCCGCTGAGCGGCGGCGACATTCCGCGGCCGCCCCGGGGTATCCGTCCCGCGGAGCCAGTTTCCTGTCGCACAAACGCCAGCGCTTATTCTAAACGCTGCTCCCGGCGCCGGCGGACGTCAGGTCTTCACCGAGCCCGACAGCGGGCGTCGCGGGCCCCGTGTCGCAGACGAGGACGGGGAGGTCGCCCCGCGCCGACCGCGCCCCTCGGCCCGTGTCCCCGACACCCGGCCGCCCGCCGGCCTCCCCGCCCCAGCCCGCGCCCCGCTCGCGCCCGCACTCACCGCCCGGGAGCCGCCGAAGCTGTGACGCCTCCAGCCAGACTCGGCTAGGCCGCGGCCATCTTTCTTCCGGGAAGAGGCGGGGCTCCGGGCTGGGGGGCGGTGCGACCTCGCGCGAGGACGCCAGCGCCGCCATCTTGCCTCCGGGCGGAAGCGGCCCTCCCGAGGCGACCAATCAAAAGGGCGCGCGGGGTCACGTGACGGGAAGCCGGCCCACGTGACGGGCGGCCGGCTGGGCCCGCAGCCTCGCGGCCCGTGGACCTCGGGGCCTCCGCGCGCTCGCAGGCTGGCCTGCGCGCCATGAAGCTGCCGCGGCGCGCGTGGCGGCACCGGACGGCGCTGGGCCTGGGCGGCCTGGCGCTGTGCGGCGTCGCGCTGCTCTACCTGGCGCGCTGCTCGGCCGAGGGCCCTCGCCCGCCGCCCGGCCACGGTCCCGGACCCCCGCCCGCCGGCCCCGCGCGCGACGCCGCCTTCCTGGCCGTGCTGGTGGCCTCCGCGCCGCGGGCGGCCGAGCGGCGCAGCGTGGTCCGTGGCACGTGGCTGGCAACGGCGCGGCGCGGCGGCCCAGGCGACGTGTGGGCGCGCTTCGCGGTGGGCACGGACGGCCTGGGCGCCGAGGAGCGGCGCGCCCTGGAGCGCGAGCAGGCGCGGCACGGGGACCTGCTGCTGCTGCCCGCGCTGCGCGACGCCTACGAGAACCTCACAGCCAAGGTGCTGGCCATGCTGACCTGGCTCGACGAGCACGTGGCCTTCGAGTTCGTGCTCAAGGCCGACGACGACTCGTTCGTGCGGCTGGACGCGATGCTGGCCGAGCTGCGCTCCCGCGACCCCGCGCGCCGCCGCCGCCTCTACTGGGGTTTCTTCTCGGGCCGCGGGCGCGTCAAGCCCGGGGGCCGCTGGCGCGAGGCGGCCTGGCAGCTCTGCGACTACTACCTGCCCTACGCCCTGGGCGGCGGCTACGTGCTCTCCGCCGACCTGGTGCACTACCTGCGCCTGAGCCGCGAATACCTGCGCGCCTGGCACAGCGAGGACGTGTCCATGGGCGCCTGGCTGGCGCCCGTGGACGTGCAGCGCGAGCACGACCCGCGCTTCGACACCGAGTACAAATCCCGCGGCTGCAGCAACCAGTACCTGGTGACGCACAAGCAGAGCCTGGAGGACATGCTGGAGAAGCACCAGACGCTGGCGCGCGAGGGCCGCCTGTGCAAGCAGGAGGTGCAGCTGCGCCTCTCCTACGTCTACGACTGGTCCGCGCCGCCCTCCCAGTGCTGCCAGAGGAAGGAGGGCATCCCCTGAGGTGGCTGCTGGGAGAGAGGGGTGGCCGGGACCAACGCCTCAGGACGCGGCGGCGGCCGGAGTCCTTCGGGAGCCCCCCACCGGTCTTACACTAGGGGAGCTGACCGGTCCGGCTGGTTGTCTGGGATGAGTCCAGCACTCGAGGGGGGCCTCGTTTCTGTGGTCACTGGTGGGGCTTTCCAGCAGATGCCATGCAGCACGGACAACTGGACCCCAGGTCCAGTCTGCACCCAGGGGCACGCACCTCAGTGGCTGCACCAACCGCCTTGCTCAAGAGCCTCTTGTTCTGGGGCTTGCCAGGGCGATGCATTGTGTCCAGGGAGAAGCGTCCTGCCCCTGGGTTTCAGCCAGCATTTGCCTGGACTGGGAAGAACCTCCCAGGTCTGCAGGGGCTTGCAGACCATCCCTTCCCCCCCCCCCCTTTCCCTGTCCTCCTGCCGTCCTGGCCCACCCAAGTCAGGGACGAGGAGCCAAAGGCTGGAGCCGTCCCGCACTTGCAGGCACGGCTCTGCTTGTTCTGGGTGGGACACCCTGTCCTGCATCCCGTTTGAACCAACCGTCCACCTCGGAAGTCACTGCCCCGAGAGCCGTGACTGCTGTGAACTGACCCACCGCGGGCCCTGGCCAGTGGCGACTTGGCCGCGTGTTGCAACCCAGTGGCAGTTGGAGAACTGCGGTCAGGCGCCCTCCTGTGTGTCTTCCTCTGTTGGTGTCACACGTGTGCACGTCCCAGATCGGACTTCTTTTTATGTTAATTAGCTCTGGTCTCTGTGTCTCCCGGCAGCGAGTGTGTGGTCAATGCTCCTCAGCTCCTGCCTGTGGTTTATTTATAAATATTGTGCGTTTGTGTAGATAGGAGCTTCAACTGGGAGTGTGTGGTCTCGGTGTGTTTTTTTTTTAATTATTTGAGAAGATGTTTCTGTCGGAACTTGGAATTCGTGGATTAGTCTGTTTTGACAGAGTGAGCTGTAGACCCGTGGCTGCATGTGTGTTTAAACACAGAAGAATTTTAAAACTGTCCATTTCTCTTTTCCGTTTACACACACGTCCGTCCCATTGTCTCTTTCTGAAAAGGCTCTCCTTTTAAGGCCGCCTCGGGCCGCACGGGGGCAAGTGCTGCTCACGCGGCCTGTTGTTGTGCCCGGTTCCGGGAATCGGACCCTTGGAATGTTGACGAGGTTTCCCGAGTCCTGTCTTAAGAAAAGGCGATGGTGTGCACCGGGCGATCGCCTCGCACACCCACCATCCTCGGGACCCCAGGCTTCCCTCTCTTCCCCACCATGGCTGGGGTGACTCCCCCAGGAATTCGCCATGAGAAGAGGTCACGGGCTGCCTGCTCCCATTTCTACGAGGTTCTTGCACCAACAAAGTCCCCGAGACGGGGACAAATGAGTGCTGCCAGGGGCCCAGGAGGGGTGCAGTGGGAGGGGTACCTCCGAGCATCGGCCTGGGTGACGTCGCCCTTCGGCTTTGCACACTCCACCCCGGGGGCCTGGGCAAGGGGCACCCGGTCTCCTCGCATCGTTTCTCACCACCACGTGGGAGTCCACAGTTACCGCAAAATTAGACGTTTAGCTTTGAAATCAGTGTCACATCACCAGTTCTAATGGCATCGAGGAGCCAGCACGGGACGGCGGGTGGAGACAGGGATGCAGCTGGGAGCTGGGGGCCCTGACTGCCACCCCCCAGAGGCCGGGAGAGCCAGGAGGGTTCTCCCCAGAGTCTCGGGGGCGCAGCCCTGCCGAGCCCGTGTGCCATCTTCCGGCCTCGAGCTACAGAGGGCCGTGGCCGTGGCCGTGGCCCTCGCCCTGCAGTGGTGGTACTTCACTCAGGTAGGGCCCTCGTGCCTCCCACCTGGGTGCTGTGTGGGGACTTGCTGGGGCTCAGACCCCACAGCCCCTGGCCGGGCCCAACCTTCTCCTCTTCCCCTGGCTCAGCACAGACCTGTCCAGCCTCTGGGCTGGGAGGATGGGGCCCTGTTGTGGCCACTGCCCAGCCCCTGCATTCCTACGTCTGTAGGTCTGGCCCTCGCTCCCCGCTGGCTGGGTCACTGCCCTGGCTGCCGTCCAGCCCAGGGTCCGAAGGGTCCGATGGGCGGCCCGTGCTCCTCTCTCGGCCCCAGCCACCGGGCACCCTGTCCACAGTGTGATGACTTTTGCCGTCCCAGGCCCAGGAAGCACATGGCAGACAGGCCTCCAGGGGAACCACAGGGAACTCAGGTTCAGATTGCGGGGGGGGGGGGGGGGGGGGCGGGGGTGTCAGGGAAAGGGGGAGTTCCGAGCCCCTCCAATACGCTCGCTCCTTCGTGCCTGCACCTGGTTCCGGGGGCGGGGGAGGGGCTCGGGCTGTGCTTCCCCATCACCTGGGTTGACTGACGTCTCTCCCACGTGAGTCCAGGGAGCAGGCGAAAGCCTCCCTGTCCTGGCACATGGCCGCCCCCCTGTCCATTCCCCAGGCCTGGCCTCGGAGCAAAGTCAAACCCAGTGGGTCTCCTTGTCTGAGACCCTGAGGCGCTCCACTCCCCGGGGTTACCTCCCAGCCCCTGCACGAGGGACTGACTCCCCACAGCCCTGGGAGCTGGAATAGGTCGCTTTGCCCATCACCTGGCTCCTGTGGCCACACCCCCTTTCTTTGGGGCCAGGGTGGGCTCACACCCTTAGGAAAGTGCTCATCAAAACCCCACCCTTTCTCCACTGTCCCCCCCTCCAGCTCCCTCCTCCTCCCCCCTCACCCCCAGCGCCCTCCTCACTCCCAGCCCTCCCTGACCCCACGCCATGTGAGTGGGCACAGCTGGCTCCCCACCCCCGCCCAGGCCCGCGCATGCTCCTGCTGAAGGCTGAGAGTCAGCCTCTCCTGCTTGCCTGCTGGCCGGCCTCAGGCCTTGAGACCGCAGCGTGCCCTCGGCGGGCACCCCAAGCCTGTGGCTGGAGCTCCTGATCGGCCCCGGCCCAGACGGGCGGGAGTTCAGAGGAGGCCATGGCCATGGTGGGTGGCTCGCAGCCCCGCTCACGCGTCCCCTTAACCCACGTGGGAGGCAGGTGCCTCAGCAGCGCCTGTGAGGCGGGGCAGGGCCCCCAGACCTGGGCAGAAGTCTGGGCAGCGGTGCAGCCCTGGGTCCCAGCACCAGCAGGCACCCAGGGGCCCGCCAGCCCCACCCGCCTAGCAGGGTCCTGCAGAGAAGGAGGCTCAGGGAGGGGTGGGTCTGCCCAGGCGGCTCCTGGAGACCCAGCCTTGGCAGCAGCTACGGGTGGGGGCGAGAGGGCTTCTGCCCTCCCCCGGACACACAGGGTTGCGCTGGGCCATCTCAGTGAATGTGGGGGCCCCGGGCAGTGGGGAGCGTCAGGGTCTCTACAGAGGGATCTCCACTTGAGCCTGGAGATGAGAGCCACCCCCGCTCTGGGATGGGGGCTCTGTAGCTGGTAGTCAGCCAGCCCTGGAACCTTGGGGGGCTGGCAGAGTGGGGAGGGGGCCAGCAAGGGGCAGCTGGTGGCCTAGCCTCTCTGCAGATCACGCCGCCCCCACCCCCCGACACTGTACCCACGTGATAGGGGGTGCCCCTATGGCTCTGGCCCCAGGTCCCTGTACTTTTCCTGCACAGGGTCCCAGGGCCCTGCTCCCAGCCCGCGGGGTCCACCAGGGGCTCAGTGGCCGCGGCACCGGGTCGGCTGAGGCTGGGCAGCAGCAGGTGGCCTGGGAGCCGGACAGTGGTCAGCTCCCTCCAGAGCAAACGCCACAGGCCGTGGCCGAGCCTCGTGGCCCAGCTGCACAACAGGAGCCCAGGGAGGCCCGGGTCTGGCTCCAGCTCTGCTGACCCAGGGCCTGACCACCCTGTCCTGACGGGGAAACCCAAGCCCTGGCCCCTCCTTCCAGGGTGTTGGGGTCTCAGCAGCCCAGGCCCCGCCCCCCCAGGGCCCTGCACCCCCTGCCACAGCTGCCCACCCGGTCCTGACGGGGAGCAAGTGAGGGGCAGGTGGCCAGAGCTGGGGGACCCAGGCACGTCCCCCAGAGGAGGGATGGGAGGCGTGAAGCACGTGCTGGGGCCAGGCCTTGGCCGTGGGCAGGGGGTGGGAGGCCAGGAAACTGCCCCCGGAGACACTGCCTCGCCCTCTGATGCCTGTTCTTGTTCCCTCTGTTCTCTGCCACCCCCTCCTACACCCCGGTTCTGGCAGAGCAGCCTGGAGGGGCCCCGGGCGCAGGCGGGGGTCGCGCTGCCCTCGCTGCGCCCCAGGTGCGTGTGTGACACGCCGGCTGTTGCAAAACTGATGTTATCGCACCAGAGGAACCCGTGAGTCACTGCCTGAGAGCGGGGGCTGCACCCCAAACTCTCCCGAACAAAAGCCCTTTGTCCCTAAGCCTCCCCCTTCCTTGCCAGCCACCTGTGTGCACCCTCAGACACGCGGGTGAACGTGGGCAGGGCCAGCTCCTCAGTGCCTCAGCCCAGCTCCAGGGGTCGGGCCTCGGAGACCCCAAGCTATGAGACCCCGAGCTGAGGGAGACCCCGGGCCTCGGAGACCACAGCTCCTGGGTCCACTCCGTTTGGGGGACTGGAAATCAGCCTCTCATTGACCCTGGGCAGTGCCCTGAGGCCATGCAGAGCTCGGGGCCCAGAGGGCACACTGGCCCAGCCCCGTCAGTCAGTGAGGGCCCCGAGCCACAGCCCCCGCTCCCGGCCACGGCCCAGACCCCAGTCAGTGCTCGGTGCAGGGCCGAGGCCTTGGGCACCATCGTGCCCCTGCTGCCCCCGGGAGCTCCTGCCAGGGTCCCCCAATTCCCGGGCCCCTCCGCCGGGGTCCCCCAATTCCCGGGCCCCTCCGCCGGGGTCCCCCAATTCCCGGGCCCCTCCGCCGGGGTCCCCCAATTCCCGGGCCCCTCCGCCGGGGTTCCCCAATTCCCGGGCCCCTCCGCCGGGGTCCCCCAATTCCCGGGCCCCTCCGCCGGGGTCCCCCAATTCCCGGGCCCCTCCGCCGGGGTCCCCCAATTCCCGGGCCCCTCCGCCAGGGTCCCCCAATTCCCGGGCCCCTCCGCCAGGGTCCCCCAATTCCCGGGCCCCTCCACCAGGGTTCCCCACTTCGAGGCCCCCCAGTTCTGTGGTCACCAGGGCTCCAGCCATCAGGTCCCAGACACCTGCCCCCCATTTGCCCCCAAGAGCGTTGGCGCTTCCAGCTCAGCTAAGAGCCAGGTCTCAGGGGGAGACAGAGGGGCAGGGACCCCACCCACCCACATGTCACACACACACACACACGTCTCACACACACACACACACACACACACACACACACGTCACGCACATGCAGGAGCCCTGCAGCTCTCTGAGCCGAGGCAGCATCATAGCCACCAGGGACGCGTGGGGTCGGCAGGGGTCAGCACGGGGAGCCCAGAGACACATCCTCCCAGGCCCCCCGACCCACATCCCCACGCCCCTCATGCCCCAGGCCGCGCTCAGTCCTGGGCCCAGCTCACAAGACTTCAGGCTGTCTGGTCTGGGTGTGAGAACCTCCTGGGACAGACAACCCACCGGCCTCGGAGCAGACTCCCTCCTCCTGGTCCCAGACCCAACCCGAGGAGGGCAAGGTCGGCCCAACGCCCAGCTCTGGCCGCCTTCAGTGACAGGTACAGGCCCCAGCTCAGACCCCAGGGCCCAGGCCACCTGCCCAGCTCTCCTGCAAGCTCGCCCGACCTGTGCCAGCCCACGGGGACCATGGGAGGTGGGGCCGGGCAGCCTCTTGCTCACAGCTGGGCCCCCACCTCCCCGCTCCTGCCACAGCCTGGGGTGGGGCCTGGCGGTCCAGTCCTCGGCTGCTCCTGGCCCGAGAGGACGTTCCAGCTGTCCTGAGCCAGACGCCCACATTCCTGTCTGCACTCAAACCGGACAGCCGCCGAGGGTGCTGGGGGCAGGCTCTGAGCCAGGACAGACCCCCTGCTCCCACCACCCCAGGGCCACCTCAGGGCAAGGAAGGGCCCATCAGGTGCAGCCTGGCTGCAGCCCCAAGACCAGGGTTTGGGGAGCACCCGGCCAAGGGCCTCCCCGAACCCCTGGCCAACAGCCCGTCAGCCCCTGGCAGGCGGCAGGTCAGACAGAGGACTGGGAAGGGAGCCTAGGGGGGTCGACAAGGTCAGCCAGGCCCCTCCCGCTGCTGGGGGAGGGCAGACGCCGGTCAGGGGTCAACCTGAGGCTGGCTAGCACTGCCGACCACTTGGCTCTGCCACAGCCAGACGCTCGGGCCGCCCCGAAGCCCAGTCCACAACCAGAGGCCCGGCCAGGGAAAGAGCCCACCCCAGGCTCCCCACCCCCGGGGCCCCCAGCAAGCCCCTGCCTCAGCAGCAGCAGGTCGGACCCCTGCTCGGGCTGTGTGGGCAGGACCACAGGACCCAGGCCCCTTAGGGGCTCCAGACCCTCTCCTGGCCCCGGGGAGCTGTCAACACCACAGTCTGGTTGGGCCTGGAAGACGGTGGGACTTGGATGATGAGGCGGAGCTCAGGGTGGGGCCTTGGGGGGCTCACCCCTTGTCTGCACTGAGGGGGCCTCCTGGTCTGAGCCTGGGGCCTGAACCCCAAACCCTGGGCCTCCCAGTTCATACCCCAGGACCTCCCTACGGCAGTAACAACCCCTGCCTGGTCCCCCTCCCCCACCCCCCCCCCCGGTCCTGCACCCCAGCTGTGGGGGTTGGAGAAAGCACATTCCAGGGGCGTCCCAACTACGTGGTAATGACCTGAGATTAGGGGCCGGAGACGAGGATGAAGGCGAGACAGGCAGGTGGAGTCGGGCGCCAGGACGCCGCTCCCCGACCTGGCCACCTGCCCGCGGCGAGCTCCTGGGGCGGCCTGGCCTCACGGCCTCGTCTCTCGTCTCCTCGTCTCTCGTCTCTTGTCTGTCTGCCGCTCTCTGCAGGGCCTGGCCCGTCTCCGGGTCTGGGTCTCCATCTCTGTCATCACGGCCCCCGTAGCAGGTCTGGGTGGGGAGGTGAGACCTGCCGCTTCCCAGGCGAGGTGGGTCGGGGGCCTGGCTGGCGTTGATGATGCAGGAGAGCACCCCGGGGCTCCAGGACGCCCAGAGGCCCAGGCATGGCTGAGGGTCTGGCTGCTGCTACCCACAGTCCCTCTGCATCCCCATCCACTGGCAGCCCAGGCGGTCGCCTCTGTAAACAGGCTCACAGCCCCTGCGATGGGAAGTGGGGGCAGGGACCCGCTCCCCCGCCTCCTCTGCATGCCCCTCCTCTTCACCCCTCCTCACAGGGACCACAGCGCCCACGCCCCTCCCCTCGCAGGCGGGCTGCAGGACATCCCCACGCCGGCCGGCCAGCCGGCGCCTACAGTTGCTGTGAAGCAGAGACACCCCCCGACTCCCCCAGCCCCTGACGCCACCCTGGGGGGACCAGGGAGAGAGGTGGGGACGGGTCAGTGGCCAAGCCTGGCGCTGCACAGACCAGCGCCCGCCCGGCACCAGGGCTCTGCTGCCTCATTACCCAGCCAGGCCAGCAGGGCCCGGGGGAGGGGCTGGGTGATGGCCGGCAGGCTCCAGCCTCCGCCTGCCCCCCTCCCACGCCTGCCCCCTGAGCTGCAGATGGAAGAACCCCCAGCCCCGGCCCTCCCCCCCCCCAGCCCCCGCCCTGCCCCCATCTGCAGGACCAGGATGCCTTCTCTGTCTGCTCAGCCTTGGAACCAGGGTCTCCAAGCCTTGCTGCTATGGAGCCGAGCCCCACCCCCACTGCCACCCCCGGAGTGTCTCCCCAGGGGTCAGAGGTCAGCCTCATGCTCCAGGTGAAGCGCCTGCCCGGGGCTCAGGTGCCAACCAGAGATGGTATCTCCAACAGCTTTGCAGAGGCCTGGCCATCCCAGGACCAATTTACATTCTTTGGTCTCGGTTTGCTGGAGCCAAAACGGGGTGGGGGCAGGGGCCCTAAATCCACAAGACCCGAGGCCGGATCTTGGCTGCCTGACCTGGGGCGGTTCTGGCCCCATCTTTGGGGTGGGGGGGTTTGCACCAAGGGGAAGGTGGCAAGAAGCTCTGTGCCCCGCTGGTCTGGGCCGGACAACCTGCACGCCGCCCCCCACACGCAGGTGCACTCAGCACCCCTGCAGGTCCACTCGGTGCAGCCCCGTGTGTGGCCCACACACTGCTGCTCCCAAACCCCACAGCACGTGCCATCCTGCTCACCACGCTCTGGGACACCTAGTGCCCCATCTGGGACACCAAGGCTGGACCCATCTGCGCCCAGGGCCCTGTGGGTGCCCACGGGCTGTCTCCAAGGCTGGACCAGCCCTGGGTGACGAGCAGAGGGGTGGTGTCAGGCAGCAGGCAGGCCCGAGCGGGGACCTGGACGGACATCTGTCCTTGTCCACAGGGCACGATGGACCCCAGCAGGTGCAGAGGCTGTGGGACCACAGGCTGCAGGACACTCAGAACATCCAAAGCAGCGCCCCCCACGCCCCCCTCCCCCCGCTATCCCCACGCCCCCCACAGCCCCCTCCCCCCGCTATCCCCACGCCCCCTCCCCCCGCTATCCCCACGCCCCCACGCCCCCCTCCCCCCGCTATCCCCACGCCCCCACGCCCCCCTCCCCCCACTATCCCCACGCCCCCCACGCCCCCCTCCCCCCGCTATCCCCACGCCCCCACGCCCCCCTCCCCCCACTATCCCCACGCCCCCCACGGCCCCCTCCCCCCGCTATCCCCACGCCCCCCTACCCCCGCTATCTCCACGCCCCCCTCCCCCCACTATCCCCACGAGGACACAGCGACCAGGCGCACAGTGGGCTGGGACTCTTTATTGTGTGACCACACTTTGAACAGAGGGCAGAGCGGATGGGTCACCGGTAGCTCCCGTGGCCCCGAGGGGCCTCCCGACGCAGCTCCCCTGGGCTGGCCATGTCCTCACGTGCCCAGGAGGAGGCCGGAGAAGCTGGAGCCGCTCTGGACGGTGAGGGGCGCCCCGGAGCCATTGTCCACGAAGACGGAGGCGTACTGTCCGGCCTGCAGACACCCCACAGTGGACGTCACCACCCACAGGGCCTGCCCACCCACGAGGAGCGTGGGGAGCTCCCACCCCAGGCTTGTGGTGCCCCGGGGTCCTGAGTGGCCACATGGCCCGTGTCCACCCACGGGCTGAGGCCCAGAGGCACGGACCCCTCCGACCGCCCACCCCTCCGACCTCACCTGCAGCTGGAGCAGCCCGTGGACCAGCACCGTGAAGATCCTGCCGCCGCCTTCCAGGCCTGAGACGGCTTCCAGCGACCTGGGCACGTGCCAGGGTGAGGGCACAGCTGGCCCGAGGGCCTGGACCCCACCCCAGGGCTCAGGGCAGCCCCTCCACTCTCCACGGGCAGGACCGTCCGCACTCAGGCACCCACCCAGCCTCCTGCGACCCCGGCATCCAGGGTGGCCCCCACTCACGTGTGGCGATGGCACAGGCTCTCGATGCAGATGAGCACCCGCACTGTGTCCCGGGCCCGGGCCCGGCCCTGCAGGCCCCTGCGGTCTGTGGAGACAGCCGACTGTAGCCCTCGGGGAGGACAGAGCCGAGAGGCAGGCCGGGTGTGGGGGGTAGGGGGGCGTTTCGGGGCACACTGCCCAGGACAGGCATAGGAGTGGCTGCGAGTTGGGGGCAGGTGGGCTGGGGCCCTGTCCAAGCCCCCAGTGGGAGCCGGGTTTGGAGCAGGAGGCAGCTCTGCGATGGGACCCAGGCCTGGACTGCGATGCGGGGGCCCAGCTGGGAGAAGCAGCCCCACCCACACATGCTGGCCTGCCCCTCTCACCCAGGTGCAGGCTGGCCGAGAACTGGAAGATGGCGGCGACCGGGGCTGTGAATCGGCCGGAGGCCAGGCTCAGGCCCGAGCCCCGCAGGAAGGCGCCCTGGGCAGTGGGCTGCAGGGACAGCAGGGGAGCATCCGGCTGCAGGGCCTGGGCACCCCGCCTGGACGAGGCGCCTGCAACCCACAGCCCCGACCAGAGCACAGCCAGGCGGGAGGACCGAGGGCACGGCCGTGCGTCCGCTGGGCCTCTGGCCTCAGGTCCCGGGGGCGGAAGGGCACCCAGGGACAGACAACCCGCCGGGCCACCTTGGGCCCCACTCGCACGCCTGGTGCAGGAGGGTGGCCTGGGCACACGGGACCTAGTCCTGACCAATGGTGGCCACTCCCCCAGGCCCCGGCTGCGTGGATGTGAGGGCCGCCCCAGCATCCTTCCTCCAGCAGGGTCCCCAGAGACACCCGGGGCTTGGGGGACCCCGGGCACCCCCGCACACTCACGGCCTGGAAGCCCTGCAGCTCCACCAGCGTCTTCTTGTCCACCGGCACCGGGCCCCGCAGCCGGCAGTGAAAGGCCTCGGCCACCAGCCGCCCGCCCGGCCCCTCGGGCAGCAGCGAGCCCCAAGCCCCCGAGAACCGACGCTCGGTGGCCTCTGTGAGGACAACAGGAGGTCAGCGGATGGGGGTCACCCCCAGAGCCTGGGGGACCCACCTGAGCCTCTGGGAGGATGTGGGCAGGGGCACCTCACCTCTCAGCATCTCCTGAAACTCCTGCAGCAGAACCTCCCGTGTGACTTCCGCACCAGCGGGCCCAGGGGGTCCCGGGGGGCCGGGGGGGCCGGGGGGGCCGGAGAGGCCTCGCTGGGAGAGGCAGGAGGCTGTGAGGATCCCAGCGGGAGCCACAGCCACCCCGCCCCAGGCTCAGGCCCCAGGCTCAGGCCCCAGGCTCACCGACTTCTTGTCCCGGCCTCGGCACCGTTTCTTCAAGGCCCCGTCATCCGGCCGCCGGACGAAGTTCAGCCACGTCATGTGGGCATCTGAGAACTCGGGCCCCGAGGCCTCGGGCAGCTGAAGGGCCAAATGGCAGGGCTAGTGTGCTGACCGGGCCCCACGGGGTCCTCCCTGCTGCCCCAGGGCAGAGCGGGGGCCCTCAGGCCCAGGCCGCCTCAGCAGTACTTGGGGTGACGGAGCAACGAAGGCCATTCCTGGGGACTCGGACCAGGACTCAGGCATCAGGCAGGGCGAGGGCTTGGGGCCTTTTGAAAGCCAGGCAAGGCGTCCGGGCACCTCGGCTCTGGCTCTGTGTGGGTGACCTGCCCTCTTCCGTCCGCCCTGTCCCCAAGCACACGGGCACGCCGTGCACACACAGGGCCAGCTTTCTGTGTCCCAACAGGGGCGTGGCCTGGCCGAGGCAGGGGGAGGACAAGAGCCCGTTTTCCAGGGTCTTTCTGAGAGACCCCGTCATCCGGCTCAGCTGGGGAGGGGACGGGCCCTGCTCCTCAGGCTCGGACCCAGGCCCCGCTGCCGACCTCCTCGCTGTCGGAGGGAGGGCTGGAGGGGCAGTGCAGAGCGGCCTGAGACCGTGCCCCAGCCCTGAGGGGTGTGGCTGGAGGGAAAGCTTCCTCTCTGAGAAAGTCTGTGCGGGACTCAGACAGGAAGCCCAGGAAGGGAACAGCAGCGGAGCAGATGCTGGCGGGGGGGGGGGGGGGGGGGGGGCTGCCACGCCCCCGGGAGCCATCCCAGGCAGGGCAAGCCCCAGGTCTGGGCCCCAGGGGGTCCGGCCCCAGGTCCCGTCCACAGTCAGCCCTCAGCCCCAGACCCAGCAAGCGCCAGGCTCTGGGGCAGCGCAGCCTCCTCACCAGGCTTAGGTGGGCCCTGTCCTGGGGGGCTGGGAGGGGCAGGGGCCCTAAAGGGTGCAGGAAGAGCAGGGGTCCTCATGTGGGGAGGGCCAGCCTGGGTCACGTGCCACCTGGCGAGGGCACCCCCATGGAGGCCCCGCCCGGGACAGAGGTCCACCTGTCTGTCCCCAGACTGCCCGGTGCCCTGGCTGGGGCAGCAACCACTCCTCCCTGGCTGGCAGGGCCCAGGGACTCATCTGGAAAACGGGGCCTCGGGCTCCATGGGGCGCGTGGGCTGAGAGCAGCCAGGCTGGCCGCCACAGAGACGCCCTTGGGCGGCAGGAGGCCGGGATCAAAGGCAACCGGGCTGGCGGGGGGCCTGTCCTGGCAACTGCCGCTCCCCTCCCAACCCCGGCCCAGGGGTCAGCTGCAAACCCCTCAGGAGGTCCTCAGCGGAAGACAGAGAGGCCAGGGCTGAAGCAGGTGCGGGGGCTCAGGTCTGAGAGGCAGACTCAGGCAGTCAGGGCCAGAGGGACCCTAAGGACCGGAGCATCCCACCCAGAGGCCATGGGGGCGGGGGGGGGGGATGGCTAACAGCAGGGGTGAGGGCGAGGCCCCCAGGAGCTCAGGGTCCAAGCTAGCCTTGGCCTCTCCACCCGGCGTGGTGGGCAGGTTCCCAAGAAGGAGTCTTGGCAGCCCAGGAGCCCTCCCCACCTCCTGCCTGGGTTACACTGGAAGGCACGGGAGGCTGGGGCCGGCGGTGCTGGGGTTTCAAGGGTCTTGGTTCAGCCCCACTGGGAAGGCGCTCCCCTCCCCACACCCCTCCCAGGCCAGCAGAGGGCCAGGTCGGCCCCTAACGCGTCTGCAGCAGATGCTGCCCGAAGCCCCACCCCACCGGACGGGAAGGGGCCGGAGAGCCCGGCGGGTAGAGCGTGGGGTGGGAGGACGGCGCCCCGCTAGGCGAAGCCCCCACGCGAGCGGCGCCGCAGGTGTGCGCGTACCTTGGGGGAGCCGGGCAGCCCCTCGCTGTTGGCCACGGTGGCGTTGCGGGGTTCCGCGCGCGGGACCGGCTGCCGCGGCCTCTTCTGCTCCCGCCGCGCCCCGACGGCCCCGAGGAGCGCGAGCTGCGGCCAGAGGAGGCCCATGGCCGCGGCCCAGGCCCAGCGCATGGCGGCGGCCGGTGCTCGGGTCGTGGCAGCGGCTCAGCGCTTCGCGCAGGGGCGCCCGGGCGTGCTCATGGGGGCGGCACGGCGGCTCAGAGCCCCAGCGCAGAGGAGGCGCGGCCGCGGGGGCCGCCTGGCCGCCGGTACATGTCTGTGCGGATGCGCCGGGCGCCGTAGCAGGACGGGCAGGCAGATGGCGCGGACGGGGCGGCGGGACGGCTCCTGTCCCCGCGGGTCGCCCGTGCGGCTTCCCCTCCCGCGCGCAATGCCCTCGCTGCCCGCGCCGCCGCCAAATAAACCCTCCCTCCTCCCCGAGCTCGCGGGCTCCAGGGGGAGGGCTCACACGGTGATCCGTCAGCAGGCTCCCAGCCGGCCCTGGGCGTGGACGGGCCGGGCACCCCCCTGACCGTGCGCCGGTGGCTCCCGCCTCCCCAGACCCTCCCACTCGCTTTGGAAACAGCCTGCACCCCTTCCCAGGAGGCGGACTCACCCTGGAACCGTTAACAAGGATCTGCCCTGCCCCCCACGGAGCTAAGCTGCTGGCCCCTCACAGCCACCCCTTCAGGGCGGTGGCCCGGAGCCCAGGGCGGAGACACACCGCTTGGAGAGCTCACAGCCCTGCGGGACCTTCCTGCGACCCCTCTGCTAGGTGCTCTGGCCCTGCTGGGTCCTGGTGGTGTCCGAGAGCCTGCTCGGGCCCTGCCGCAGGGAGAGGCAGGACCCAGGAAGCCGGGCGGCTGACCCACCGGCCCTGGCCTTGTGCAGCCTCAATGACCCTATGACCCTATGACCCTGGGTGTTGCTTCTCCAGCAGGGAGGAGCTGGCTGACCTCAAGGTGTGACCAGTGGGCCCCTCCTCTTCTTGGGGTTCAGGGCCAATCCTTACTGCCTAAGGGGCTGCCCTCACCCTGTTCTCCCGGGTCCCAGCTCCCCCAGGAGCCGCTTGGCTTCTGAGCCAGGAGAGACGGGGACTAGTCCCCAGGCCAGGCCTCGTGGAGGTCGGCACCTGCCAGAATAGCCCATTGCCCCCACGGCCCCGGCCCAGGGGAGAGCGATTGCCTCCAGCTGCACCCGAGCACCTGGGGTGGGAGGTGGGGCGAGGGGGGCCTGGGTCCGGTCACAGGCCCTGGGCTGTCACTGCACAGACCCCACTGCCAGCCGCCCATCGGGTGGCGTAGACCAAGGCCAATAGTCAGAGCCAGGCTGGCCCCAGCCGCTGCTGAGTGCAGCCTCCAGGAAGGTGGAGCACACGGGTCCCGGGGGACAGCACAGAGGGCCCTCCAGGACCCTCTTCAATTTCCAGACGTCTGCCAGGAACCAGGGAGGCAGCCCAGCACAAGACCCCAGCCCAGGCCACGCCCATGGTCAGCTCCAGGCCGGGCCCAGGGGCAAGCTGCTGGGAAGATGTGAGGCCTGTCTGCCCGGGGGCACCGTCCCCCTCCTGCTCGGGCAGAGGTGGTCCCGCCCGGGACAACAGCGCGGGTTCTCTTTTCTTTTTTAAATATATTTCTTATTGATTTCAGAGGAAGGGAAAGGGATATAGGGATAAAAAGATCAATGATGAGGGAGAATCATTGATCGGCTGCCTCCTGCACGCCCCACAATGGGGATCTAGCGCGCAACCGCCTGGGTATGGAGGAGGGCCCTGGGGCCCCACCTGGCTGCACCCCAAATGTGAGCTGTACCAGCACTGGGTCAGGAAAGGCAGCCCAGGAGACCCCTCCCCGGAGGCTGGGCACCTGCGTCCTGGGGGCCCCGTCCTTCGGAGCCTGTGTCAGCAGTGCTGTGGCAATGAACCGGTACTGGACCAGCAGCCCATGGGGGACTGCTCTGCCGCTGGACAGGGAGCCACGTGGTGGGGCGAGAGGCCGGGCCTCCAACAGGCCCCGCCCACCGGAGCCCTGGTCCAGCTCTCAGCTGCAGGCCCTTCATAAGCTGGGAGCAGGGAGCCATCCATGATCTGTGGGTGTCGGCCAGACCACGCTCAGCAGTGGGGATGCTGGGCCGAGCTTGGGGTTGGGGGGTGCGTCCCAGAGGTTCCAGTGCCCCTCCCCCACACAGAGGGTCCTTCCAGCCCCCAGCACTGGCGCCGCCTGGAAAAGGGCCAGAGGGAGCTGTGAGTTGCCAGGCCTTCTTGCCACAGCCACCAGCTGCCCCCCTCCAGGCGAGGCTCAGGCCACTGCTGGTGTCCTCGCCCCCCCAGCTCCCAGCCCAGCCCAGCCCAGCCCTGGACACCCTGACGCCCGGGAGGACAGGAGCCCGGGCACAGCCCCCACAGCAGGCCATCCGCCTGGCCATTGGAGTAGGGGTCACTCCAGCCTCAGACCGAGACCTCGGGGAGTCTCGGCCTCAGGGAGAGACGCGGGAAGCACTTTTCTCCAAGGCCTCGCTCCCCACGAAGACGCCTCACAGCGCCCTGCAGCTTCGTTCTTCAGGCTTTGCTCCCTCGAGGAGCCGAGCCGACGGCGCAGGACGGCTGCGCGATGAGGTTCGACTCTGCCGACGGGCGGGGACACGAGGTCCAAAGAGGAGTCTGAGGACAGGCCACTGCCCTCCAGCAGGGACCGACACTGAGGGTCAGACAGCTGGGCCGGAGGCACCGCTGACCGCTGACGGGGGCACAGGGCCGCCCCACCTCCTCCGAGGGCCTCACAGAAAGGAGTGCTGGCTGCTGGGCAGTCCTCCTCCCGTGAGCCTCAGGAAGCTCCAGTGTGTGGAACAGACAGAGCCCGACTCGCCCTCGAGCGGCTGTGGATGGAGGGCGGGTCCAGCAGCGTGGCCTTGCCACCAGTGTCCACTGTCAGGACATGGCCTCTGCTGTGGCCCCAGGGCCAAGCCCGCAGCCCACCCAGGGGCCAGCAGGTGCACTTCCACCCACACAGACACAAACAGCAAAACATTTAGGAGCAAAGACATCATGAAAGAGCTGTTCACAAGAGTGGGTTCAACACATACAAGCAGTCAATTATAGGGCAATTTAAAATAAATGGATCAAAAATCAAAGTCAAAGGTGAGAAAGTGCACGTTGTCTCCCACGGCTTCTGGAGCGGGTCAGCGTCACCGGTGGATCCCGGGAACCAGTCAGCACAGATGCAGACGGGAGGAGGTCCAGGGCCGTCAGTCCCCAAACTGAGGCGATGCTCGCAGGCTCTGCCCTGCCTTCCTGATGCCCGTGCCCCGTGGGACCTGCAGGAAGGGCCGCACCCACGTGGATCCGCTGGGAAGGGGGCGGGAGAGCTACCTTTTGGGTCAGCCCAAGGTTGGGACCAAGTGTGAGGGAGCCCCAAAGTGCAGAGCCGCCTGTGGGGCGGGGCCCCTGTGGGGATGCTGGGCCTCAGCCTCCACAGCGGAGGAGGGGCTCCTGGGCCACCCGGACCCGAGGCGTTCAGAGCAAAGGCTCGGGGCGCCAGGAGCCAGGAGGCGGCCGAGGCCACAGGAAGGCGGCTCTGCCCTGGGTTCCCAGCCGCTTCCTCGAGTACAAGGCGACACCTTGTGGCCACAGTGAGCAGGCTCCCGGCCCCTCTAAGTGCACAGCCGCCTCCGGGCCGCAGGCTGTCTCTGGGCAGCTGGTCCCGGCCCCACCCGGGGGGTCAGAGCCCAGGAACGAAGAACGCACGCAGAGCACCTCGTAGGCATCAAGTTTTGTATTTTAAGTGATCAAATCTATAAAATGAAAAACAGGTTTACTAAAACATGTCCCAAAGACAATGCAGGAGATGAGGTACAGAACCACAGCGTGAGGCCCCTCCTCCGCGGCCCGAGCTCCACAGCGAGACCAGGGTGCGTGGGCGGGACTCGTGTCTACACTCCAATCCAAGCCCCACACTCTGGTTTTTGTTTTCCTCTTAATGGTTTTTAAAAAGCTAACCCCAGGCGTCGGGCGGGTCCGCCCTGTGCGGATGGCGCGTCCAGCCAGCCAGCGTCAGGCTGGGCCGTCCCTCGCTCTCGGCCACCTCTGCGTCCCGGCGTGCAGCTCACTCCTGTGCTATGCTTCTCAGCACGTACTTGACCGTGTAGGCAAAGGCTGCAAACCCAACTATAACAAACAAGTTCGCCAGGGCGCCGCCCAGGAGTCCGTGGTGCCGGTTGGCCTGCTGGAAGCCCGCGAGGTGGGGCCCGGCCCCTGGCGCGTGCCCGTTGAGGAGCTGCAGCCCGTGCTGGCCGTGGTGCGTGTCCCCGTCGGGAACCACGTCTGGTAAGGGCAGCGCCTGGGGTCTGCTGCTGAGCTCGTCCTGTGCTTTTTGCTTCTGTTTAATCTCCTGGGAGAAGCAGGAGACAAAGGGTCTGAACAAACCAGCTCCTGTAGGGCCAGGAGGACCCTCGGCCCCCAGGGAGACCGAGACGGTGGCGGTCGTTGGTGGGTTTCACCCTGGCACCCACCTAGTCACAGACGTGGGGGCCAGTGCCTTGACAATCACCCCACCTGCTCCTCAGGGCCCAGGACTGAGCCAGGTCCGAGTGGCCTGGTCACTGTGGCCTGAGCCGAGTGCAGCCCAGCCTTCCGCTCCCAGCCACCGGGACAGGCAGCATTCCCAGCCCTCACGCAGGGCTCCCCACTCCTGGCTCAAGACCCCGCACCCCACGCTGGTGCTCAGCTGGCCAGCTCCACACCCAGGCCCGTGCCCCGGCCACTCCCAGCTCCGCCCCTGCGGTCCCGGCCTGCGAGGCAGGCCTGCAGCCAGAGCAGGAGCACACGGTTTTCTGGAAACAGCTGGACCCTGACCCAGGGAAGCAAAGCTGACCCCCAGGCACTCTCACCTCCACGACTTCAGGAAACAACTCACAGAAGACTTTGTCTTTTAAATTAAACACTAAACTCTGTGCCGCCAGTTGTCTTTTCTAGGAAGAAAGAGAAGGGGAATGTCAACCCAAAGGTGTACGTCGGTCCTTTACAATTCCCAAAGCAGGTGACTGGTCACGGGCTGCCGCCCTCCCGCTGCGGGGCACACTGGACAAGCTGTTCTTCACAGTAAGCTAACTTACAGCCGAAGGTTTAACCAAACAAGAGAGAAATAAAAACCAGGCAAGGGCACATGCCCGAGTTGCGGGCTCCATCCCCAGTGTGGGGTGTGCAGGAGGCAGCCAATTAATGGTTCTCTCCCACCACTGATGTCTCTCTCTCTCCCTTCCTCTCTGAAATCAATAAAATTATATTTAAACAAGAAAACAGTCAACAAGAGGAGTAGGTGCTGTGACCGCATGCAACACCCTCAGGGCCTGCAGGAAGCTCGGCCAAGAACAGGGGACTCCAGGGCTGGGGGTCCATGGTGCTTGGGGAGCAGGGACATGGGCAGGAGCCCCCACCAGGCCCTCACCCTCACCGTGAAGTCCGATGTCTCTATGCTGCCCAGGGTGGGGCCCTTCTCCACCATGAAGCTCAGCAGCCCGGTCAGGATGGTGGAGACGGACCAGGCCGGGTTCCAGGTGTCTGGGTGGAAGTCCGTGATAGAAAGACACAGCCTGCAAAACAGGGGCCCTTCAACAGAGCGCTCGCCATGGCCGCAGTCTCGCCTCACAGCAGGCAGAACGCCTTACCTCGTATTGCACTTAAATCTTCCATTGGGGGTTATCATATAAATACTAGGAGGTTTAAAGGGGAATTCTCTGGGAAAAATTAGTTTTCCATGGTAATAGCCACCTGCATCGAAACAGAGAAAGATCGGTCATGGTCTGCAGAGCACCTCCTTGTCTCCGCCTGCGCCCACCTACCCGCCCACTCACAGCCCCCACCTGCGCCCACCCACCCACCTGCTCACAGGCCCCCACTGGTGCCCACCTGCTGACCATCCCTGGAACACAGGCGGCCAGCCCCACGGCTCCTGCATGCCCCTCAGCGTGTCTGCTGAGATCACCTCTCCAGGTCCCCTCCACACCCACCTGTTCCTCCTCTACCAAACCGCACCCTGCAGCAGGCAAGCCCGTCCTCCCTCCCACCTTAACAACAACAGAAAACCAACTCTGACCCCCACACCGTCCAATTCCTGCCACCTGCCCCCATCTGGTCCCTGGGAGCATGTCCGGGCTGCCATCACCCCAGCTCACATTCCATCATGGCCCCCCATGACCTGACCTTGAGGTCACCAGGCCTCCACATGGGGTGAGACCACACCTGACCCTGCCTCCTCGAGCCCCCCCCCCCCACTTGGCCCCCCGCCTCTCCATGCCCAAGGTGCAGTGCCCAGCTCTCTGGCGCTCTCCCCAGACCCGCACTCCTGGGGCCTCACCTGACTCACGTGACACGGGGAGACCGTGCCGGCTCTCCCTCCGACTCCGACTGGCACCTCTGCCTGGACCCTGGACCCCTCTCCAAACCCCAGAAAGGTCCCAGACGGACTCCTGCTCCTTTCCTCAAACAGCAACCCCATCCTCTTGGCTGCTCAGACTAAAATCTGGGTCCCCTGCCCCCATCACGCCCACTCTGCCAGCTAACTCGTCAGCCCCACCTGCCAGCTGATCCAGAGCTGGCACTTGGCTGGCCTCACCGCCTCCACCCGCCCACGCAGCTCGAGGTCCACCCGCCCATCTCCCGAGGCCTCACCCGCGCTCTGGGGCAGCCCCCAGGAGCCTGTCAGAAATGCAGAGCCTGGGCCCACCCAGACCAGGGATGTGTGCGTGTGTGCACGCATGTGCACGTGCACATTCACTGTGGCTTGAGGAGTGCTGCCCTGTCCTCACACCCAGGCAAGGTCCAACCTCAAGGCCTGGCACACGCCATCCTCAACGGCCAAGGGCTCTGCCCCAAGGCCAGGCTTGGGTAAGGCCTGCACCCCCGTCTGGCTGCAGTGCCCCAGCCGCCTCACACGACTGTCCTTCCCTCCCGAGGGCCATCCGTGGGGCCAGCTCCACAGGCAGACACGCCCGCCCACGAGGCAGCGCTCGACACACACTCAGCACTCACAATCTCTAGGAAAGCCCTGTCCCCTCAGGAAGCGACCTGAACAGCGAGGACAGTGCCCTGTGAGCGCAGTGGAGGGCGTGAGGGGGCCGCCCACTCGCTGCGAGGAACCTGCCAAGAAAACTGACCTCTAAGCACACACACGGGCCCAGCGCTCCTCCTCCATCACCCACCCAAGACCAGAGCAGCCCAGTGCCCTGAGAACCACCCCGGTGAGAGCTGGCCACACCCACTGTCCTCAGAGGCCAGGGCTCGGGGGCTCCACGCCGTGCAGCCGCGCAGGGAGAGGACAGCCCGCTGCGAGATGCGCACGGTAGACCCTGAGCCTACAAACACACACACTCCACACCACGGAGGGAACTCTGGGAGAGCCTGGGCTGAGGGGAGCCTCGAGGGGGTCCTCCAGGGTGGGAAGGGGCAAGGTGGGGTGCCAGGAGGTGGACCCCTGTGCCAGCAGCTTGCACCTTGCATTCCAGTGTCGAGGGCGACTAAGCCACGACGGGAGGGAAACCTGTGGGGCCAGCTTCGACTCCCTTTGCAACTCGGTCAACAGTCCGTGGGCCATCACAACGCCGACTCCTGCGGCCCCGCCCAGTCCTGTCCCCCGCCTCTCCCTGCAGACACAAGTCATCGGCAGAGGGAGTCCCCCCACTTTGTTCTTTTTAAATTGTGAGCTATCAACACTCGAGGTCCTTTGCCTTCCGTGCAAGTTCCAGAATAAAACCTTTAGAGTAAGCTTGTGTGTGTCTGGGTTTGATGGGGGGATGGGTCTGCAGACCAGCCCGGAGACTCTGTGGCAGGCTGGGCAACGGGCACGCAGGTGTTGAATGCAGGGGCTGGCTGTGCCCAGAGCGCGCAGGACAGTGGGGTCCGAGACGGACGGCGTGGACATGGGAGAGGAGCATGGGGGACGGGGAGCACAGTCAGAACGCCCAGGAGCCAGAGGAGGGGCAAGGGGAGGACAGTCACCCCTCAGGGGCCACAAAGGCCCGACTCAGAGCCCCGACAGCTGTCCCCCCAGACGGACAATGGAGGCAGCAACTCGGCTGGTCCCATGGAGACCCTCCTGAGAGCAGTCAGCGGAGGACAGCCCTGAGCCGAGCTGAGCTGAGCCGAGCCGAGCCGAGCTGAGAGGGGACTGGCAGCTCGTCGAGTCAAGCTCATTAAAAACATGCACGGGTTTAATCAGCACCTTCACGACCTGGCCCTGTTCTGAAGCCCATCTTTCCAGAGTTCTAGGAACCCCACCTGGCAGGCCATCCGCGAGCCCGCACCTGCTGCTGGGCACTGGGACATCCCTCATGTAACCCCCAGTAACACACCCACCCCACAGGTCTGTTTCTGGACACGGTTCCTAGGCAAACCCTCCCAGAACGGGACCCTGGGCCGTAGAGAGCCTCCCTCCCGCTCAGCTGCCCACGCCTCTGACGCCAGCACGCTCAGACCTTCTCTACAGCACAACTCTTCTCAGTGAAACCTATACAAACCCACACAGTGCTCTGGCCAGGACCTAACGGCGAGCACGCAAAGCTCTGCCCACCTGGGCATGGCTGTGCCCAGGATTGCCTGGCCACAGCTCACATCTAGACCCAGGCTGATGCACCCAGGCATTGCTGACAGCTGCGAGGTCTGCGCTGTAAGTGACACCGGCACCCTGATGGCATCAGCAGAAGCTAGGAGAGAGGCAGGCCCTGCTGACCAGGCAGGTCCCATGGCCTCCCTACGCCTCAGCGCCCTGTCCACACAAGGGCCCACCACTGAGCCCCAAGACTGGCCCAGAGAGAGCAGCCAATACACCCATCTTCCCCTCGACAACACCCCCTTCAGAAACAGCAAGGGGACCAGGCAAGACTGTTCACCTGGCCCTGACCCCCCTGACCCTGGAGACTGGGCACCACCCAAGGACTCACAGACGGCCCCGGGACATGGTCCCTGAGACACGCACAAAACCACACTCTGAGCAAACTCCCCAGGACGCGGGGAACCTGAGCTCCAAACGAGTCCAGCGTGGAAAGAGGGCCATTTACAAGGAAAGGGCACTTGGCAGGCAAGAGCTGCGCAAGCAGCACGCCTCTCACTCTCGCTCCGAGCAGCGGCTCGACTTACCTTCGTAAGGAGTCATCTCAGGGCCTCGGACCACATAGTGCCTGAGGGAGAGAGAAAATTAGCTGGCTTTGGGGTGCCCAACTCCCCCCAACCTGAGTCACTCCAAGGCCACGGTTTGCAGGGCCACCAAACCAGACACCCACAGGCAATCCGTCGGTGACACTGAAGGTCAGGGGCTGACCGGCGAGGCCCTGCAAGGCCCTCGGGCTCTGGGGCAGCGGCCCTTAGTCACCCATCTTCTACCTCCACAATACAACATGAGGTTAATCCTCTCTAACCATTAACGGCAACTGACACTTTTAAAAACTTAATTTCCCAGCCTTTGTGAGCACCACTGAAGTTCTGTGTTTCTCAGTGTGGCCACATACCCCGCAGAAGGCAAGACGGAACAGCCGGTGCAGGAGCCGGCTCTGTGCCCAGGGTCCATGTCCCACGAGAACCAGACTCCACCACGGAGAGCTGCCTCGAGCAGAAGCCACGGGGACAGCCCTGCCATCACCACCGCCTGCACCTGGAGCCCGGGCTGCGCACACGTCCACGCCCCACACTCATGGGGAGGCTTCTGCTCACGCCAGAGGGTTTGCACTTACAGACGCTCAGACAGCAGGAAAGCACGAAGGAGAAAGTGGAGGTAAGATCAGCAGAAATGAGAGCAGACAGACCTGCCTCCAACCACCTCCTCCCACCAGGACACACACACGGTTAACACCACTGATCAACACCTGCTATCTCCTGGCTGATAATCTCTCTCTCTCTCTCTCTCTCTCTCTCTCTCTTTCTCTCTCTCTCTCTCTCTCTCACACACACACACACACACACACACACACAAACACACAGACACACACACGCGCGCGCGCTGTGATCCTACATCAGCGGACCAGGAACAGCCCTTAAAGCTAAACACATGACACGTCCAGAAGTGTGGCCTTAATTTTTCGCTGCTCCAGTTCCTGGCCAAGCTGAGCACAGGGAGAGGGAGAAGCAAGTGCAGGGAGAGCGGGCAGCAGTGGGTGCGGGGAGAGCGGGCAGCAGTGGGTGCGGGGAGGCCTGGGCAGCACGGAGCTCAGAGGCCTGTCTCATCCAGAAAGTGCTGCCTGCTGTCTGCGGAGGGGCCAGCCACTGCCGTCCTCCCACGCCTGGGGCTGAATAAGCTGAAAGGAGGCCTGCAGCCCGGGACTCTGGGGGTGCCAGGCAGAGGTGCCTCTGAGACCCCCCTGTTGGAAACCCTGGGCACTGGGTCTCTAACGGGCTCCCGGGTGGAGTGTCCGTGAGTCCGAGGGGCAGGAAGCTGTGCCTGGTCTCCTCTGGACTCTGCCCTGTGCCTTTTCCCTTTGCTGATTTTGCTGTGCATTTTCACGTAATAAACCATAACAGTGGGTCCTCTTAGCAAACGATTGAATCTGGGGACCCTGACTCGATGTGGGGAGGGGTCCCTGCATCTGCTGTGTCCTGGGGGCCACACTTGTTTTTTGTCCTTATTTGGGGGCAGGGAGAGCCCTGCTGGGACACTGCCACCCCACTCACGCTGAGGCCCACGTCACCCTGAAAACCCTCCCCCCACCTGCCAGAGCCCCCTCATCTGTAAGCCAAGGAAGGTGGACCCAGATTCCCTGAACACCTGTCCCATCTGGAAAATACTTTTCTTTCTTCAATCCTCACCCGAGGATATTTTTCCCATTGATTTTCAGAGTGAAAGGGAGGAAGGAGGGGAGAAAGAGAAACATGGACTCGAGAGACAAATCGACTGGTTGCCTCCCACATGGGCCGGGGATCGAACCTGAAACCAAGGTAATACCCTTGACCAGGAACCGAACCCGCAACCCTTCAGTCCACAGGCAACAGTCCAACCACTGAGCCACACTGCCCAGTTGGGCCCTAGCTGGTGTGTCTAAGTGGATAGAGCGTCAGCCTGCAGACTGCAGGGTCCCGAGTTCAATTCTGGTCAAGGGCACATGCCCAGGTTGTGGGCTCGATCCCCAGTAGGGGGCGTGCAGGAGGCAGCCAATCAGTGATTCTCTCTCATCACTGATGTTTCTCCCTCTTTCTCCCTCCCCCTTTCTCTCGGAAATCAATAGATTAAAAAAAAAAAAAAAAAAAACCTTTACAAACTGCCCAGTTGGAAAACACTTGTTTTCAACTTAGTTAAATCTCTTTCCTCTAGATTTTTTTTTTAATTTTTAGTTCCTTTTTAAGATTAAAATGTAAAATACTCTTCAAAGAGAAAACGCTGCTTAGTATTTAGCCCTACACCTCATTTCTCAACATCCCCAGCCACCCTGGTAAGGGCAGCCTGTCGCAGGGGCGTGCGGCCTCCTAACCCACTTTCACCCGAGGAAGGACCCGAGGAAGGCGTGTGCAGAGGCACAGAGCCCACCCGGCCCCTCTGTCCCACTCCCCAGGGCAGGCCAGGCTCCTCCACAGCCCAGGAGCCAAGGGCAGGAGACACTCAGAGGAACTCCTCCTCCAGCAGCTGGGAGCTACACCAGAGCCGCGGTGGGTTCCCGGGCGCAGTCCTCTCCCAGAAGGACCCTTTCTAACCCCGCGGCAGGGGTCAAGGACAACCCGCTGTGTCCCAGCTGCCGCCATGAGGAGCGTCTGCAGGCCTCCCGACGTCTACCAGCACCGCCGATGGGTGCAGGAGCCCCTTTCCGAGCTCCGTGGTGGGAGCCCCAAGCCCACCACCCGACCGCGGGAACCTGGGTGAGCCAGGGAGGGGTGACTGACCACGCAGGGACTTACCACTCAAGAATATTGGAAGGGAGGGGCTCAGCACAGATGTAAGGCACCGGGTCTTTCTTAATCCGAAGGTAGTCCTGTTTCAGTCGCTGGGTGGCTGTGGTTGGAGCTCTCTTATTGCTGTTGCTGCTCATCTGTTGAAAGTAAACACGTGTATTCACCTGGGACCAGGACACAGCACCCCGGTGCCACTGCCCAGAGCCCAGCAGCCATCACTCATGCGCATTTCACGCGGCCCCCAGCTGCGAGGCTGCGGCTGTCCCGACTCACCCACCCCAACACCTCACCCACCCCAACACCGTAGGCCACACAGTCTCCCATTCCACCTGACCTAATCCCAAGCAGCCATGGTGGGAGTGTCTGAAGCCTGGACCGGACCCTGGGCCACAGCACTCAGGACGCACCCACCCGCCCCTGTAAACCCCCTTAACTCCCTCAGCACGGCACCGCTGTCACTCTCTGGTTCTGGGGAGACAGGGGACCCTTGAAAGACACAGATGCATGTGCTGGGCAGAGCGGGAAGGAAAGCTTTCAGGCAGAGGCCTAAGGAGCACTGTGCCCAGGACAGCGCTGGGTCACTGCGTTAGGAGCAGAGAATGGTGGCGAACAAGGCTACCAGGGAGGCAAGGCCAGGCCGCCGAGCAGTGCTCCAGAGGGTCTCAGGCCCAAGTGCCAAGGTGCATCAGGCCGGACAGGACAGCATGGGACAGACAGGATGACGTGGGAGAGACAGGACGGTGCAGGGCGGCACCAAAGGCTGGGGACCAGGAGTAAAGCAGTCATTCGAGAGAAGAGACGTGGCCTGGGTCAGGGAGCCCTGGGACACCTCAGCTATGCTCCAGAGGCGGGGGAGATGGGGAGACAGGGCGCCCCACTCTCACAGGCACCAGAACAGCGCCAACCCAACTGCTTCAGCTAATGGAGTTTCTCATAACTAAGTGGGAAGGCAAAAAGGTCATGCTGCTGAAAACGAAGTGTGAGAGCGCTGGTCCAGAGCGTGACCGACAGCAGGGACACGCAGGGTGTGCGGACAGGAGGGAGGGAGCACCCGCCAAGGGGTGGCAGACTGGACGTGGGCAACGAAGGAGGGGCCTACCCTCCCGCTCACCCCCACTCCACCGCCCTCTGCCACTCGGTGTTCCTACTCATCTTGCCACAGCCCCGGACAGCAGTGGCCGGGCGCTCTCTCCACCCTGACCTCCCTGTCCCTACAAACCTGAGGTCACCCACCCCCACCATGCCTGCCCTTCTCGGCCTCCAGCCTCCGCACATGTGTTCCCTGGGGTCAGCCATGGGCATGTTCCTTCCCTCCCTCCTCCCTCAGCTTCCGCATCACCTCATCAGAGCTCGAACCCTCCCCAGAGCACTAGCCCCACAGACCACACCCAGCTGGGTGTGCTCACTCCGCACCCAGGGCCTGCAGACCGGCCTCCAGCAGGACACCCCCAGGGGTCCTCTGGCGTGCACCATCACCCACCCCTGCTGCTGGCTCTGAGGTCTCTCACCCTCAGAACCCTGCTTCCCTCCCTTGCCCATTCCCACAACTCAGCCTGGCCTCCTGGCTTCTCGTCTCTCCCCGTTCGTCCTTCCTGGACACTAAGTCAGGCTAACTTGGTCACCACAGTTCTCACCACAGCCCTTGATGACCGCCGCCCCACAGCCAAGCAGATCAACGCCACGCCACCCCTCCCCTGCCCGCCAGCCCCTCTACAAAGCAGCACCAGCCAGCCTCCCAGTCCCCAACTCCCAAGGCCACTGAACCGCCTCAGGTCCAAACCCCTTCTCCTGATAAGCACACGGCTGCCTGGGAGCCCAGTCTACTGGCAGAAACTCACCCTGGCCCTTCCCAGTGTAGCTCAAAGCCAAGACCCTCAAAAGCCTCCCTGATTTCCTACTTAAACGCCTCCACTCTCTCTCCTTCACTGACCTCCCTCGGCCCAGGTCCATACAACACAGGTGCCCGTCAGGCCCAGCAGACAGCCGTGTGCCAGGCGCAGCCACCGACCAGCCCCACACAGCACTGCTCCCAGGCTCCTGGCCGGAGGTGCCAAATGGGCAGGTGGCTCACCTGGGCCAACACCTGGCAACAAGCACGGCCACCCACAAGCAGGGCCCCCACAGGACGGGTTCTGCCTCCTCTCACCGTTCGCCCTAAGTCACACTCTGCCGCCCACAGAGCAACGCGCTGGGTGGCTCAGGTGCAGCTGTGTCTGCATCAGCGAGGTGGCCACGCTGGACACAGTGCAGGTCAACGGGCAGCCACACGCGGGAAGACTGGCCACGCCTGGTCACGCACTGACTCCTCTCTGTTGCTTCCAAAGCCATGAGCTTTCAGATCACATTCATGATCCACCTGCTCAGCTGATACAAAGGAAAGGGCTCCCGTTTGCCGCACCCAGAACAGTGCTCTCAGGACCCTCCAGGGGGTTCAGGGAGACGTTTCTCCCAACTGTCCCCTCAGAACAGGGCATGTCTCGGGCTCCCGCACACCAAGGCCCCCAGACAGTACACGTCAGGTGTGTGACAATGAAGGAAATCTCTGAAATCAATAAAAATAATTTTTAAGAGAGAGAGAGAGAGAGAGAGGGAGGGAGGGAGGAAGGGAGAGAAACAGAAACATCAATGATGAGAGAGAATCATTGATGGGCTGCCTCCTGCACGCCCCACACTAGGGATCTAGCCCGCAAACCAGGCTTGTGCCCTGACTGGGAATCAGACCGTGACCTCCTGGTTCTTAGGTCAACGCTCAACCCGACCCACGCTGACTGGGCCTCTCTCTTAAAAAAAAAGAGAGAGAGAGAGAAAGCCAGCATGGGTTTTTCAAGAGTACACCCAAAAGCTGAAGGAAGGCACCCACCTTACAGGACACGAGTCCCTTCAGTCTCACATTGGGACAGACTGTCCAGCATCTGGTCACCCTGTTCCTCTTCGCTCGGGCATCCCTCCCGCCCCGCGTACACGCAGCTCAGGTGACAGCGTGGCATGAGACCTTGGCCCGACAACCGGACAAGCACGTGACGTGCACGCCCAGGACTTTGAGAGAAGTCTCTCCGATCTCCACCAGGATTGCTTCACAGGCTGGCCGGGAGCCCAGGCTCATGGAGGCAGCTCCGCCACCACCCGTGTACCTGCCTGAGACGGGCGCTGCCAGGAGGGGTCGGCGCTGCCAAGGTGTGCAGGTTGTTAACTGCAGTTCTGGGCACCGAGATCCCACCGGCCTAGAACCTGCACACGGGACTTCCCCGTTCGGCGAGACCCTCGGGTCCCATCTCTGGCGCCGGATGGCACCACCTTCCATCACGGGGGCCTGCTCTTAGGCACCTGTTAGCTCCACGCCCGCTGAGCAGAGGGCTCACCTGCTCTGGCTGTTTGGTGCCAGGGCCCAGCAATGAATGCCTGGGAACTGGCTTTGAATTAGGACCAGCTAAGGGGCGTTTTCATCGAAAAAGAAGCTAGAAGTTTACACGTGGCCAGAGTCTGGGACGATGCAGGTCATTCGCAGAGAAGGAGAGTGAACCCGACACAGACGAACTTGGCCGTCCGGGACCGCTCCGGCTGCCGGGATGGAGTCCTCCGACCCCGGCTCCCGCTCTCCCCGCCTGCACGTCCCTCATGATCCACCACGAGGGGCAGGACCCCAGGACACTCCTTCCTGGGGGGCTGAGGAGGCCGCGCGGGGTTCTAACTGTCAGGGCGGAGCGGCGGCTGAACGGCACCACCGTGGCCACCCCAACGGATCCCCGGACACATCTACACCCAAGAGCTACGCCAGCTCGCCCGGGAGGTGCCCACAAGCGGCCACTAACGGGGTGCCTTTCCGAAAGAGACCCACCGTGTGGCCGGCCAACCAAATGCCCAAGTTTGCCGCAGGACCACCCCGGCCGGCAGCCCCGGGCGCCCGCCGTAACCGACCTCGGGTTCCGCGCACGGAAGCTCCGGGCGGAGCCCCGCGAGCGGCGGGTCGGGCGGGGGTGGGCACCCAGGGGCCCCGAGACCCGCGCCCCTCGCCCCCCGCGGGCCGGCTCCAGCGGCTCGGACGCGCGACCGAGGCCCCGCCGCAGGCCCGCGGCGCGTACTCACCTCTCCCCGCCGCCGCGCGTGGGCCGCCGCCGCGCTCAGGCTCGCCGTGGTCGAGGCCGGAGCAGGAGCGGAGAGTGGGGCCCGCGCCGGAGAGCCGCACCGCCCGGGACCGAGCCCACCGCTCCGCCGCAGCGCCGCCGCCGCCGCCGCCGCCGCCTCAGCTTCCAAGATGGCCGCTCGGGGGCGGGGCCATCCTCGCTTCCGGTTCCGGTGCGCGGCTCGCTCGGCGGCCGCTCTAGGCGGCGGGAGGCCGTTGCTCGCGTCTCGCTGCTGCCTCCCGCCCAGCGAGGTGGGGACTCGGCGCGTGCGCACTGGCGGCCGTTCCGCCAAGTTGTGCCCCGACCCCCTGGGCAGGTGGGATGCGGCGGCCGCCGCCCTCCCCGGCCTCACTCCGCCGTCGCCCCGTCCTGCGGGAAGCGCCGGGGACAGTCATGGACCAGGGGGCCCGGACCCCCCGCTCCGTACACTCTCCTCCCCAGGATTCCGGCTCAGGAGGACGCGCCATCCGAGAGAGACAGGCCCAGACCACGGGTGACCCCCGAGTCACTGGGACCCGCCGCCTTTCAAAGGAGCCTCCCAGCCCGGCCAGTGTGGCTCAGTGGTTGAGCGTCGGCCCAGGAACCCAGAGGTCACGGTTCGATTCCAGGTCAGGGCCCATGCCCGGATCGCGCGCTCCATCCGGGATGTTTCTAGTCGATGTCTATCCCTTTCCCTTCCTCTCTCTCTAACAATCAATAAAAACATATTAAAATGTTAATAATAAGGCTCCTCCCAGTCGGCTGGGGGCCCAATTCTTCTGCCCACTTCACAGAGGAGGGCCAGGCATTCGAGGGCCCTGGCCCATCAGTGACCCAAACCGGCCCATGGCCCCTGAGCGTCAAGTCCTGGGTGCCCCGCGGCGGCCTCTGCCGGAACCTGTGCCAGGTGGGGTCCGCCATGGGCAAGTCTGCCCAGCCCCTGCCCCCGGGGAGAGCTGTTCTCATAAAAATACTTGCACTGTTTCCCCGGCCGAGTTTTCCACCCAGCCCATGAATAGGGTCATTATGCACCAGTGGACAGGCGTGAGGCCCGCTTCTGCTCCCACGGTCCCCTCCCTGGCCCTGGGGGAGGGGAGGCAGAGCTTGGCCACCCCCGTGAGTGGGTTGAGAGGAGGGCAGTCCCAGGCAGAGGGAGCCCTCGCCACCATGGGGAACGTTCAGAGGGGCAGGAGGGTGGCAGACACGGGGCAGTGGGAAGGTTGGTGTCTGGACAAGGTGGGGGCTGGGTGGCTAGGTAGGCCAGCACACTGCCCACCGCACCCCCTCAAGGGGCAGCCCAGGAGAGGACCGTGTGTCGGGGGGGGGGGGTGTCCCCCCACAGGTTGTGCCAGGGGAAGATGCTGCCTATTGACTGTGAGGCAGAAGGTACTCGTCAGCCAGGACAGATCCAGAGGGGCCGTCGCTGTGCAAGGCCACATGGCTCTCAGGCAGGCTGACTGACCGCAGGGCAATGGATGGGGGACACCAAGCACCGACGGGTCCAGCCCTGACCAAGGGCAGAGGGTGGGCGGGCAGCTCACCTGAATGTGGCGCATCCAGGGCACCTGAGACAGGACCCAAGCGGCTGCTGCAGGGCTGGCCTGAGCGCTGGGCAGAGCCCGGACTGTTCGTCATCCCTCAGCCAGGCACCTCAGCGTGGGAATCAGCTCGCTTCCTCCCCTGCACCTCTTTCCTTCTGGGAGACTGGGGGTTCCCCTCTGAGCCTGCACAGGGAGAGGCACGTCTACAGGGGGCGGAAACGGGCTCCGAGAGGCTGAGTAATTCGGGAAAGGTCACAGTGACAGAGTCATGATTCGCACCCACACCCCGTGAGTCCAGGGCCAGCCCTGCCCCCGGCACGACTTCCCTCTCCCAGCCGTCACCGGGAGCATCCACCTCCTTCCAAGCCACGAGGCCGGTGACCTCCCCGCTCCCCAGAGCCAAGGCCCCCGGCACGGCCTGTCAGGCCTCAGCACTGATTTGGGGTAGGGTGCCAGGGACCCAGGGCCTGCCCTGGGGAGGAGGGAGCAGTAGGGCCTGAGCTGACCCCTCAAACCTGGGCCCGGGCTGCAGTTCTGGTCATCAGGGACGGTGAGGGTCCCCCTGGGGGTGGGGCATTGGGTCGTCCTACCTGCAGCGCCCCATCTGGCCTCACACGTCCACACTTGGGCCGAGGATTCCAGCCTCAGAGATGATGTCATTTGGGCCATGAATGTGATGTGTGTTGTTAGCATGTCGTGTGTGGTCTTAGCATTTGTGTGGCCATGACGTGGCATGTCCCCTTCGTGGGTAACAGGGCATGTCAGTGCACATGGTAGTCTCAGGGTATAGGGTATGGCCTTAGCGTCCGGTGTGGCATCGTAGTGGGTGGTGTGGTCAGTGGTGGCCTCAGTGTCCGACGGGGAGGCTGAGCCGGGTGCCTTGGGACTCCACGGGCCATCTCCACACCCAGGCCCCGGGTGGTTCCGTAATGAGTGCCCGTCCCAGTGGCTGGGTGGCTGGCCCTGGGGGACGCCTGGATTCTGGGACAGAGGCCCTGCCCAGCATCCCTTGGCCACAAACAGCTGTGCTCAGAGCTGGCAGAGTGAGCTGGGCAGGCCTGGCAGGAGGGGGCTGAGGGCCGGGACACACGGGGTCCGCAGGAGCAGGGAGAGCAGGGGTCTCGCCTCAGGGAGATCTGACCTTAAGGGCCAAGAGCTCTGCTCAGGGGGGTGCAGAGCTGGCATCCAAGGGGGTCCCACTCCAAGGCAGGCCTCTCCTCTCCCTCCAGAAGCCTGAACCTCCTCGTTCCCACTGGGGTCAGGGTCCCAGGCACTCACCCAGGGGAGGGACCCCATCCCTGTCCCCAAAGGCTGCCCCTTCCGTGTCCGGAGCAGGCAGGGCTGCCCCGGCAGCTGGCCCCTCCCCGCACCTCGCCCCACGCAGCCTGTTATAAATAGGAGGCAGCCCAGCCAGTGTTGGGCCACATCCCTCTGTCATCGGCGGGAGCTGCCGCGGTCTGGCCACCTGCCCCGGGAGAATGGAGGCACCTGCACAGGTACCTGATGTGGGGCCACCGGGCAGCGTGTCCTGGGGTCTCCCCAGCCTGAAGTGGGGGCGGGGGTGTCCCACGTGTGACCCTGAACCCACATGCGTGCACACGCACACACGCACAGGGGCGAGGGCAGGAGAGCCACGGAGCCCCCACTGACGGTGGGCTTGGTGTGTGTGCGGAGCGTGTTTGTACACGTTCGTGTACATGTATGACTGGGGAGCCCCCTGCTCCTGCTGTATCTGAGGTGCCTCGGAATTCGTGCCCACGTTCGCCCAGGGTGTCTGGGGCCCCGTCTCAGGACACCCTGGAGGCTCTGAACGGCCCTCAAGGCCAATCCCCAGAGCTCCCCTCTGCCCCGGGAGCCGCCGCGGGGGTGGGAGCGGGCTGGGCTGCATGTCTGGAGGAGGGAGACAACATGGGCACTGGAGTCAGAAGCACCTGCCGGAGTCCCCTGCTCACCTGCAACCCGCGGCTGAGGGCTCAGCATGACCATGGGGAGGGGGACGAGGTGGGCAGAGCTCTGTGCCATGGGGTGCCCACCAGCAGTGCCCCGGGGTGGCACGTGCTCCTGGTGGCAAGGCAAGTAGGGGCCCACACACCGAAGGCCACAGGAGGGGCGGCCCACCCACCCCACTGGGTACCCGAGCTCCCACGAAGCTGGCTGGCTTGCTGGGACACGCATGTTCTCAGAGCACATGGGAGCAGCCTGCTCTGCATACCTGGCAGCCGTGTGCTGGCTGAGCCCCAGCAGCCGCTTCCCTAGGCTCAGCCCCCTCCCCAGGCGCCCCCAGCTGTTAGTTGGAGGGCCCAGCGCCCAGACGCCTGCACCCAGTCACCAGAGGCCTAATGATTCAGACCCCGATGGGGACAGTGCGGAAAGTCCGCTGGAGGCCCACGCATGACTCAGTGCGTCCAGGGCAGCAGGTCTGTGCGCTGGGATGAGTGGGTCTTGGGACACGAACCTCCGGGGCAGGACCGGGGGCCAGGCAGGCCACGGCTCTGCTTCCTGGGGCCTCAGGTCCGGACCACTGGCTGGCCCCTGCCTACTTTTCCTGAAGCCGAAGGCCTAGCTGGGTGGACCATGCCCCGCCCTCGGCCCACAACCCTGAGTGGCACTCAGGCCTGACCCTTGGCCCAGACACGGCCGACCAGCCTCGCTCCGTCATCCTTAGTCAAATGCGGATGTGGGAGTTGGGGGAGGCCATCGAGGCCCAGAATCAAGCCTTCCCAGGTGCCCCCAATATTGGGCTCCTGGCCCACGGACAGGACACAGTCTCTTCTCTGAGCAGGTCACCTGGCCTCCTCCTGCCCACAGGCCCTGCCCCACCTGGGGGAAGGCAGGCAGACCCCCATGCCCTGCTCTCTCTGCCCCCACGGCCCAGCTCAGCTCTGCCCTGATAAGACATGCCTGGGGAGGCAGGGTGGGGCTGTGCCGGGCCTTGTGGGCATGACTGCGGGTCAGTCCCAGCGTGGACAAGCCTCAGGTGGGGCCTCTTTCGAGCTTCAGCAGGTCAGGCCCTGCCCCTGGGGGCCGAGGGAACACACCTGTGCTGGGAGCTCCCAGGGACAGAGAATGGAAGTCCACCTGGCCGAGGTGCCCCCAATATTGGGCTCCTGGCCCATGGACAGGACACAGTCTCTCCTCTGAGCAGGTCACCTGGCCTCCTCCTGCCCACAGGCCCTGCCCCACCTGGGGGAAGGAAGGCAGGCAGAGCCCCTGGCCAAGGTGGAGAGGCCTGGGTGGGGTCCGACCGGGTCAGGCCCCGCTGAGGCCCGCTTCTTGGACGCAGGCTGGCGCAGTGGCCCAGGCAGCTGGTGAGGGGCCCAGGACCTGCAAGAGCCCCCCGGCCCCGCCCCCGCCCCCCATGGAAGAGGGCCCCGGGGAGCCGCTGGTGGAGCTGCCCGGCTCCTTCCGGGAGCTGTTCACCTTCTTCTGCGCCAACGCCACGGTGCACGGCGCCATCCGCCTCATCTGCTCCAGCCACAACCGCCTCAAGACGGCGTCCTGGGCGCTGCTGTTCCTGGGCGCCCTGGGCGCGCTCTACTGGCAGTTCGGGCTCCTCTTCGAGCAGTACTGGCGCTACCCCGTCATCATGACCGTGTCCGTGCACTCGGAGGGGAAGCTCTTCCCGTCCGTCACTCTGTGCGACATGAACCCACACCGGTGAGGGCCTGGGGGGTGCGCTGGGGGCCGGGGGGCCGGGGGCCGCGACGAGGGTTCCTGCATTGCCCTAGGTGTGCCTCGGTTATTCTTATTTTATTTTTTTGTTATTTGTTAATCCTCACCCAAGGACATTTTTCCATTGATTTTTAGAGAAAGGGGAAGAGAGAGGGAGAGACAGAGAGAAATACCGATATGTGAGAAACACATCGATTGCTTGCCTCCTGCACGTGCCCTGACCGGGGCCTGGGCTGGGGAGGAGCCTGCAACTTAGGCACGTACTCTTGACCAGAATCGAACCCGGGACCCTTTGGTCTGCAGTCCAACGCTCTATCCACTGAGCCACACTGGCTAGAGCTTAATATATTTTTGTTGATTTCAGAGAGGAAGGGAGAGGGAGAGAGAGAGAGAGAGAGAGAGAGAGAAAGAGAGAGAGGAGAGAGAAACATCAATGATGAGAGAGAGTCATCTATCGGCTGCCTCCTGCACGCCCCACACTGGGGATTCAGCCCACAACCGGGGCACGTGCCCTGACAGGGAATTGAACCTGGGACCTCTTGGTTCCTGGGTTGACACTCAACCACTGAGCCACACTGGCCGGGCGAGTGCCTGGGTTACTGATGACTCCACCTCCCCCACCCTGTGTGCAGCCAGGACCTCTGAGACCTGCCGCGGGTGGGTCTTAAGGTGAAGGGAGAAACAGGTGCAGCTTGGTGTGATCCCTGCCACCTGGCAGGCACCTGGTGTAGGCAGTCAGGGAGCAAGAGGGGAGCTGGGAGGGGTCTCCAGTCGTGGGAGCCCCAGGAGAAGGGTGCAGGGCGGCACTGCAGGGGGGAGGCGGCAGGAGCAGAAACAGGAGGGGCTGTGAGGTACCCAGGGGCCAGGCCGGGCTGGGGCCTGACTCCCCGTTGCAGCCCAGCTCCCATTTCAGAGCCTCCTTCTGGGCATCCCGACGCGGGAAGGGGCTGCTGTCTGCTGACTCGAGGCCAAGAGGCTGGCCCCAGCGATGCCCTGGGACGGATGTGGGGGGCCTGGGGGTGACTGACCCGGCTCGCCCCTCTCTCAGGCCCAGCCTGGTGCGCAGACACCTGCAGGCCCTGGATGAGTTTGCCCAGGAGAACATCTACGCCCTCTATCAGTTCAACCTCAGCAAGAGCGGGGGCATCCCCTCTGCGGAGGCCCGGGGCCCGGAGCCCGCCTTCCAGCTGGACCGCAGAGTCCACCTGGAGCGGCTGGGCGGCCCGGGCAGCCAGAACAGAGTGGGCTTCAGGCTGGTGAGTGTCCCTTGCGGGCACAGTGGTGGGGGTCGCAGGGCCGGGGAGAGTCTATGCTGAGCCAACCCCCCACCCCAGTGTAACAGCACCGGCGGCGACTGCTTCTACCGCGCCTACTCGTCGGGCGTGACGGCCGTGCGCGCCTGGTACCGCTTCCACTACGTGAACATCCTGGCTCTGCTGCCCCCACACCCCGAGGACGGCCACCAGAGCCACGGCGGCCACTTCGTCTTCTCGTGCCGCTACAACGGCCAGGACTGCCAGGCCCGGTGAGTGGGCGGGGCGGTGGCTGCCCTCCCGGCCCCACCCAGCGGGCGTGGGTGCCACCCGGGGGCCCCGCCAGCGGCAAACAGCTCTCGAGGGAGATAAGGCAGGCCTGGCCCCTCGGGCCACATGCGACGGGTGGCGGGGGAAGGCGTGTGCCATCTGAGTGTGGCCCCTGTTCCAGGCACTTCCAGACGTTCCACCACCCCACCTACGGCAGCTGCTACACCTTCAATGGCATGTGGACTGCCCAGCGCCCGGGCATCACCCACGGTGAGTGCCAGCCAGGGCCGCGGGGGGACAGGGTGCTCCCCGGCCTGGCCTCACCCCCCGCCTCCCTCCTGCAGGGATCAGCCTGGTCCTCAGGGCTGAGCAGCAGGACGCCCTCCCGCTGCTGTCCACCGAGGCCGGCATCAAGGTCATGGTCCACAAGCGGGACCACACGCCGTTCCTGGAGCACCGGGGCTTCAGCATCCGGCCGGGGACGGAGACCACCATCGGCATCAGAGAGGTGCGGCGCCCGGGGGGCGGGCAGAGGAGGGCCCCAGCCTCCACGTCACTGGTCTGAGGGCGAGGGCGGCTGGGTGGAACTGAACCCCCTCCCCGCAGGACGAGGTGCACCGGCTCGGGAGCCCCTACAGCCACTGCACGGACGGCGGGGAGGGCGTGGACGTCCCGCTGCTGTACAACGCCACCTACACCATGCAGGTGCGCCTGGGCTGGGGTGGGGGCGGGGGAAAGGGCTCAGGGAAGGAGGCGCAGGTGAGAGGGAGGTGAACCGGCCGGCAGGTAGGCAGGCCCTAGGGGAGGGATGGCTGCTCCCCCACACTCCCCCTGGGGACCCCAGCCCCGGTGCCTTGCTGTCCCCCCAGGCCTGCCTGGTCTCCTGCTTCCAGCAACTGATGGTGAACACCTGCTCCTGCGGCTACTACTTCTACCCCCTGCCGGCGGGGGCCGAGTACTGCAGCTCCGCGCGGCACCCGTCCTGGGGTGAGCCCGCCCCGTCCACAGCCCCACCGCCCCGCCCACAGCCCCGCCCCGCTCACCTGCGCGGGGCTGCACACCTCTGCGCCACCCCTGGGTCTCCTCTAACGGGTTCCCCTGTGACCCCGCCCCCCCAGGCCACTGCTTCTACCGCCTCTACAGAAAACTGGAGACCCACCGGCTTCCCTGCGCCTCTCGATGCCCCAGGCCCTGCAGGTGAGTGGGGAGTGCTGGGGTCAGGGGTCACGGCCCTGGGCACCACCGAGGGGGTATGACCAGACGGGTCTGTCTCTCCTAGAGAGTCTTCCTACAAGCTGTCAGCCGGGAGCTCCAGGTGGCCTTCCTCCAAGTCAGGGGTGAGCCCCCGGAGGGTGGGTGGGGTGAGGGCTGGACAGGCAGGCGGGCCTCACGGATCCCACCGCCCCTGCGGTCCCTGCCCTCCCACCGGCCTGCCGTGCCTCGGAGGCTGGAGGCGCAGCGGCCACAGGGAGCCCTCTGTGTGCAGGGCTGGATCCTGGCCGTGCTGGGCAAGCGTAGCCCCCCGAGCCCTGGCCAGAGCCGGAGCCCTGGCTGGAGCCCGAGACCCAGGTGGGTGCACTCCCCCTCCTCCGGAGGTCACGTCCCGGCCCCTCCTCCTGCCGACCTCACCTTTCCGTGCCCCCGAGGCCCAGGGCCCAGCCCCTCCATCTCTGCCCCCCCAGGAGCAACGTGGCCAAGGTGAACATCTTCTACCAGGAGCTCAACTACCGCACGGCGGACGAGACGCCCGTCTACTCGGTGAGCGGGCAGTCCGAGGGCTGGGGGCGGGGCAGCAGCCGGCCGGCGTGGGGCGCCGAGCACGTGGCCCCACACAGGAGCGGGGGCGGAGGCACCTGTGCCGCTCACGGTCCACGATGCCACAGGTGCCGCAGCTGCTGTCGGCCATGGGCAGCCTCTGGAGCCTGTGGTTCGGCTCCTCCGTCCTCTCCGTCCTGGAGCTGCTGGAGCTGCTCATCGACGCCGTTGCCCTGGCCCTGCTGCTGGGCTGCCACCGGCTCCGGCGCGTGCAGGAGTCCCAGCCGCGGGCGGCCCACTCCAAGCCAGAGACCAGCCAGGTGCCCAGGGACTGCGGGCATGAGGCCAAACGCCCGGGGGCCCAGCCCGCGATGCCTCCTGGGGCGCTGGCAGGAGTCTCAGCTGGAGTTAGGTCAAGTGTGGGTCCCCCAAGACTCCTAACCCCTGAACCGGCCGGAGCCTAGTCTGATGCTGGGGGCTGTGGCTCGGTGGGCTCTCCTGGCTTCCCAGGGGGGCCTGCCCAGCACCACAGGGCCCCCTGGCGGCCACGCAAGGCCTTGGGCCCAGGACTGGCTGGCAGGCAGGTACGAGGGCGCCCAGCGCATCAGGGCCTCTCACTGGTGCAGCCACCTGCCCCATGGAGGCCTCGTGGTTCTCAAGGAGCCCAGGGCAGGGAGGAGTGTCCCCACCACTCTGATCCCCATGCTCCAGGCAGGACTGAGCTCCTGTGCATGCGTGTGTGTGCACACCCATACATGCATGTGTGTGCCTTCATCTAAATGTACATGCGGGGGTGCCTCCACATAGGAACGTGTCTGTGTTTGCATTATATGTTTGCCTGTGTCAACATGTCTGCCCACACCTCAGCTCGGGGTAGGTGGGAGGGGGGGCAGGGCCAGGCCGAGGCCCTTGGTGAGGTTGGGCTGCTTTGTAATAAAACTGGGAATTCCACCTGCTGCTCCAACACGTGAGGGCCTCCCCGTCACCTTCCGTGGTGAGCTGACACCTCGGACTGCACCTCCACACGCCTGGAGCCACAGACACTTTGTGGGCTGGGCGGGGACAGGAAGACTGAGAACGGGGCCACCGTCCAGGGCTCGGGCTTGCCCAGGGGACAAGACCAGGCCCAGACCATCCTTGCCAGTTGGCATCCACCCTAACTCCTACCAGGAGCCACAGTCCGGGTCAGAGAAGAGCAGAGGGGCCCGGAATGGGAGCTGGGGTGTCAGGAGTCAGTTTTCACCAGAGAAGGCCTCCCTCCATCAAGCCCTGGGTTCTGCCTATTGCATCCTTGTGGGGCTCTGATCCCACCCTACTCAGCACCCCTCCGTGAAGGCCGGGCACCCAGAGACCCCCTCCCCGGCTGAGACAGCGGAGTGAGGCAGGTGAGCCATTGACGGCGGCAGCGGCAGCGGTGCAAGCGGCAGTTTATTACTGAGTGATCTGGAGTGGGCGGTCTCAGCAGCCTGAGAGGCACTGACAGGCAGTGGGTGGGGCAGAGCTCAAGCAGGAAGAGAGGAAGGAGTTAATTCTGCTCTTTAGGGGTCACAGCCTGCAGGTGAGGGTCTTGGGGGGGCCCGGTCAGTGCCCACCTTGCCACCCATGGAGCCTCCTGGGCAGCCTTTGCATAGTGACCAACGGACTGGCCTTGGCCTGACAAGGACCCACGTGGGGGAGAGGCCCAGCACTGCCCAGGGCTCCAGGAACAGGGAACGCAGAAGGCAGTGTGGGCCCTGGGGAGTGAGCGGAGGGACCTGGGACCCATCCGAGGGCCTTGCCCAGGCGGTAAGCTGGCAAGTGGGGGGCAGAGCTGCAGGGGCCTCCCCCCGGCAGCAGACAGAGCTGGGGTCAAGGAGGTCCTCCAGAGTCCAGAGAAACGAGGCGAGACAAGTGAGAACACAGTGGCTGTAGAAAACCCACTCAGTCCACGAGGAAACGTCAGATGCAGGGGTGCAAAGTGCCAAAGTCCTTTATGCACCTGCCCTGGGCCCAGCACTTTGGAGGAGGCAGGGACGGTCTAGGGCTGCCCGGCACGAGGCCCGCGTGGCCAGCCACGTGGCCTTGGGACGCCTGCGTCCAGCCAGGGCTGAGACCCCATGCCACATACCCCCCAGCACCCGAGAAGCCCAGCTTGGACGCTGGGGTCACTACGTGAGGTACACGGGTTGATTCCCTGGATGGGCTGCCCCTCTGCCCTGGCAAGGGGCTGATGGCCAGCCACCAGCCTCGGGGAGGGCCTGGTGCAGGGGCTCTGGGGGGACAGGACGGACCCAGCTAGCAGGTCAGTGTCTGGGGCAATAAAGGGGGGGCACACGGTGGCACAGGCCTCTGGACAGAGGGACACACGTGACACAGGCCCCTGACAGAAGGACACAAGGTGACATGGGCCCCGGGTCCGAGGGACACAGAAGTACACGCCCTGGGGACGGGTGGTACGAGGGGACCCAGAGCCTTGAGAGCGGTTTGTGACTTGAGCAGCCCAGGCCCCGAGGGAGGAGTCACCTGAGGACATAGGGTCAGCACCTCTGGGGAACGTGGGGCTTCAGGAGAATCGGGGCTGGGGTCCCTCCCCCTGCCGGTCCGGGCAGCTCCACGGAGGGCAGAGCAGGCTGCTGGGGCGCCGGTCACTCCGGAAAGGGCCAGGTGGCCGGTCTCCCCGCTCCCAGGCCCGCCCGCCCTAGCTCTCCTCCAGGTGGAGGCTGATGAACTCCTGGATGCACCTGCGGTACTGGAGCTCCGTGGGGCTGCTGACCGCGAGGGGGCCGGGCTGGCCTGGGGGCGCCTCCGCCTCCCGCATCTCCTCGGCCATGCGTGCCAGACGTAGCCTGAGGGAAGCGCAGAGTGAGGGCGCGACCCAAGCCCCAAGGCGCCCTGCTCCTCTCCCCCACGGCGCCCCATCCCCTCAAGACACCAAACCCCGCCCCACGGCGCCCCGCCCCCTCTAAGGCACCAAGCCCCGCCCCACAACGCCCCACCCCTCTAAGACACCAAGCCCCGCCCACAACGCCCCGCCCCTCTAAGACACCAAACCCCGCCCCGCGACGCCCCGCCCCTCTAAGACACCAAACCCCGCCCCACGACGCCCCGCCCCTCTAGGGCACCAAACCCCGCCCCACGATGCCCCGCCCCTCTAAGGCACCAAGTCCCGCCCCACGACGCCCCGCCCCTCTAAGGCACCCACACCCCGCCCGCGCTCACAGCGTGACGATGTCCGCGTTGGCCTCCTGGATGGCGATGCTCAGAGGGTCCTGCTGCTCGTGGTCCAGGGCGTGCTGGTCGGCGCCCCGCTTCAAGAACAGGCAGACCTGGCTGCGGGGCGGAGGAGATGAGCTGGGGTGCGCCCAGGCCACACGCCCGCCCCCCCCCCCCCCGCCCCACCCGCGCCACGGTGAGCAGGACGTGCACCTGCGACTCACCCGGTGCGGCCCAGGAGCGTGGCGTGGTGCAGGGGTGCCCGGCCCCGGCTGTCTCTTTGGTTCACGTCCGCCCCGTTTTGCAGGAGGAATTCGCAGATGATCAAGGAGCCCTAGGGAGCGGGGAAGGCCATGCTGAGCCCAGGGGATGGCTGCTAGGAGGGTCCCGGGCACCCCTGCCGGACCGGGAACCAGGCCGAGGACCGAGCCCGGTCTCCAACAGGGGCCTGGGTACAAGCCACCCAAGGAGAAGCTTGAAGAGGCCAACGGGTTGGCGCCCGCCCAGCCCCGCTCACCCCCAGCACGGCCTGCACCAGTGGCGTCTTGCCCTCGTCCTCCGTGTCGGCCCAGTTGACCTCAGCCCCGTGGGCCAGCGCCGCGGCCAGCGCGGGAAGATCGCGAGTGCGAGCTGCGCGGTGCGCCAGGAGCCCGGGGTGCAGCTCGCGCACGTCCGCCAGCCCCCAGGCCTCCGCCTCTCCATCCGCCTCGCCGCTGGAGTCCTCCGACTCCGCAACCTCTGCGCGGAGAGGGGTGCGGTCAGGGCGGTGACCAGGCCCCGCGTGGGGGAGTGGAAGGGGGAGGGCTGGGGCGGCAGGGCACCCACCCTCCTCAGCGACACTGTCCACCACGGAGCCCGCGCCGAAGGCCAGGACGTCCGAGCTGCCATCGGAGCTCCCCCCTAAGCCACTGTCGCTGCTCAGACCTGCGGGGTCCATGGGCAGAGGGGTCCTGAGTATCCCTGACGCCTCCCCAGACCCCAGCCATCCTCCAGGGGATGCCCGGGGGCAGCGGGAGTCCTGCTAGGATGGGGAAAAGGGGACAAAACAAGCCACCGCAGGCCCACGTGCACCCACCCACAGGCAGGTCAGCCGGCAGGATGGGTGGGCGTGTGAGGCTGTGGGTGCTCAGCCCTTGGTGGCCGGTGCATGCCAGGAGGTCACCGCCCAGGGGTGGGGTCTTGGCCAAGCCCTGGAGGCGGCCCCAGGCAGCACCAACAGTCTCGGCCCAGCTCAGCCAAGGGCAGCCCCCAAGAGCCCAGGCTCAGGGACGGTGAGGCAGCGCCCCCTGCTGCCCGCAGTCAGCCTGCCAATTCTTGGCCGAGGGCCCTGCCTCCTGCCCACACGCCGGTTAGCAGGCAGCCCTCGGGGGAGAACTCGAGGTACGGCAGTTGCCCCCCAACCCCAAGAGGGGTGAGAAAGATGTGCGTCCCGAGTTTTCCAGGCCCCCAGCACACAGGTGCACATGGACACCCACAAAATACACCCGTGTGCTCACCCTGACACACACCTACTCCTGTGTGCACACAGTACACACACACACACACACCACTCAGGGGTCATGACCTTGGTCTCCAAGTCGATGCCCTAGTTGCCCCCATCCCCTCAAGGTACTATCCCAGCCTTAGGCCCGCATGACCCCGTTCTCCCCACTCCAGACCAGCCCCCCACGACACCACCTCCGAGTCCTGTCCCTCCTGACAATCCCCCAGCAAATGGCCACGTGGTACACCATCCCGGGGAGCCCTGCCTGGTGTGCAGCGGGGCCGGGGTGCTCGCAGCACTTACTGCGTGGACCAGCCGCAGCAGCCCCTGCGTCGAAATAGGAGAAGAGGGAGTCCAGCTCGTCGGGGCAGAAGAGGGAGTCCCGGCGGAACCTGCGCTCCACGGCGCCTACGCAGGGGGAGGCCAGGCGGTCACCCTGGGCCCTGTCTCCTGCCCGCCAGCCCTGGCCTCCCTGGGGTCTGGCCTCGGCCCCGCTGCAGCCCTCCCCCACCCCCACGGCCGTCCAGGTGAGCCAGAAGCCCGCCCACCTGAGGACAGAGCTGCCACGGAGGGCAGCACAGGCTCCATCCGGACCTTGCGGCGGGCGGTGGGGGCGCGGGGCGAGCTGTGGTGGCCGGGGCACTTCAGGGCCCGCCAGCGCCGAGGGGCCTCCCGGGCGGGTGTAGAGGGTGGCTTCCGCAGGAACTTCTTCTCCACGTACTTGTCCTTGATCCAGGCCTCCTTGTCCTGCCTGGACCGAGGTGGACATGAGGCCGCGCTCAGGCCTGGGGCTTGCCGCCCCCTCCGTGCTGCACCCACCTCACCTGGGGCTGCTGGCTGTGGGCTTCCTGCTGCCCGGCCCCTCACACTGGGCCTCGTAGATCTGGTTCACCGTGCTGTTTCCCAGCTCACACATCAGCTGGCGGGAGACAGGGCGTGCGGGCCTCAGCCTTGGCCTGCAGACACCCCCAGCCGGCAGACACCCCCAGGCCTCAGCCCCGGCCTGCAGACACCCCCAGGCCTCAGCCCCAGCCTGCAGACACCCCCAGGCCTCAGCCCCGGCCTGCAGACACCCCCAGCCTGCAGACACCCCCAGGCCTCAGCCCCAGCCTGCAGACACCCCCAGGCCTCAGCCCCAGCCTGCAGACACCCCCAGCCTGCAGACACCCCCAGGCCTCAGCCCCGGCCTGCAGACACCCCCAGCCTGCAGACACCCCCAGGCCTCAGCCCCAGCCTGCAGACACCCCCAGGCCTCAGCCCCAGCCTGCAGACACCCCCAGCCTGCAGACACCCCCAGGCCTCAGCCCCGGCCTGCAGACACCCCCAGCCTGCAGACACCCCCAGGCCTCAGCCCCGGCCTGCAGACATCCCCACCCCAGCCGGCAGACACCCCCAGGCCTCAGCCCTGGCCTGCAGACACCCCCAGCCTGCAGACACCCCCAGGCCTCAGCCCCAGCCTGCAGACACCCCCAGCCTGCAGACACCCCCAGGCCCCAGCCCTGGCTCGCAGACACCCTGGCTTGCAGAACCAGCCCTTGCACCCCGTGCAGGCGGCTGGTGGCCTGTGATGGCCCCCCACACACCTTCAGCAGCTCAGGCTCCCATGAGTCCAGCGTCAGGGACCGCACCTTGGAGCAGTGGACACCCAGGCTCCTAGACAGTGGGGAGGCAGGGGTGAGTCCGGGGCGTCTCGGCCTGGCGCCCCTGCCCGGCCGCCCACGGGCCCACCTGTGGATGCCTGAGCACTCGATGCAGAGCAGCACGCCCAGGTTGATGCTGGCCCAGCGGGGGTCCGGCTGGCCGCAGTCGCCGCACTGGCCGTTGCCAGCCACGCCCTGCATGCGCTGCAGCACGCTCTCGCCCTTGGCGCCACGCTCCCGGGAGTCCGTGGCCGAGTCAATGCTGCTCGTGGAGGGGGACGCTGTGCGGTCCAGCCTCTAGGGACGGGTGAGGGGCCACTCAGCCCCTTTGGAGCTCCAGCCTTGGCTGCCCCAACGGGCCCCCACCTCCTCCCCCGCCGGAGGCACCCGCACAGGCTTGGAGCCTGAAGCCAAGCCCATGCACACACGTGTGCAGGCACACTCACATGCACATGCCCACACATGCACGTGTACCCGTGCCCTGCCCACACATGCTGGCACGCAGCCCACGGGGGCCATGTGTGCACGTGGAGGGCGCTGGCGGGCCGCACCTCGCTGTAGCAGCTGTCCGGGCTCTCCCGGTAGGCGGAGGCGATGCTGGCTTGCACGGCTTGGACCCAGGCCTGCCGCAGCTTCTCGGAGTCCGCCTGCAGCATGCAGCTCCTGTGGGGCGAGGACGTCAGGCCCGGCAGACAGGCCCTCCCGCCAGCCCCGGCCCGCCCGCTGGGCATACGCACTTGGTGGGCGACACGACCTCGAAGCAGAACCTCCGCTCGATGTCCTCGCACGGCTTCACGGAGCACAGGCGGAGGTCGTCCACCACCACGGTGAGCACGTCCTGCGGGCAGAGCACGGGCCTCGAGCTCCGCCCTGACCCCCCACGTGCTTTCTGCCCCCCGACCACTCAGGCGTGATGCCCAGGGCTGTCACTCCGGGCCCAGGTGGGAGGGGCCTGCACGCACCTTCAGCTTCTTCTGGTAGACCAGCTGGCTGTTCTGGATGGAGAACCAGCGCCTGGGCAGGGGTTGAGCCAGGAGGGGTCAGGCAGGCTGACCTCACGAATGCCCCAGTGCCCTGCCCCCCAAGAAGGACCCCCTCACCGGTTCCACGTTTTGAAGGCGTTGCTGGCCCTCTTGAAGAGGTAGCCCTCCATCACCACCCCGCTAGGCGCGTCCACGTCAAACTCCGCTTTGGGCTCATCGTAGGAGAAGTCCTGGGGGTCGGAGCCGGGCCCCCGTGAATGCCCACCCCGGACCTGAGCACGGCCCTGCCCCCACCCAGCCCCATAGAACAGCAGGCTGTGCGGTGAGGAAGGAAGCTGCCCCCCCGCCCCCCCGCCCGCCGCCGGGTCCCCATTCACGCTGCCAGCTGGGCCTGCTCCCAGCGACAGAGCTCCATTCACAGGCTGGGGGGACCCTGAGTGCGTCCTGTGTGCGGCGGTGGGAGCAGAGGCCCAGCCACCTGCTGCCCTGGCTGAGTGGGGGCAGGGAGGGAGGGACAGCTGCTGCCACTCCCACGGGGGACGCTCCCGGCTCAGCCCGAGTCCTCGCTGGTGCCAGCCTCCGGGGACAGTGCAGCGCCCACCGGTGCCTGGGAGGTGTCCTTGGTGCTGAAGTGCCCCCCCCAAAGGGAGGGCGGAGGCCCCACCCATCTGGCCTTCCCCTTACTCCACACCCCCGCCCCCCAGCCCAGGGCAAAGCCCACTCACCTGCAGCAGTGTCTGGGATGGAGCAGAAGGGGGTGGAAGGAGAGAGAGAATGCCAGTGAGTGCCAGCCCCCCACCTGCCCAGGCTCTAGTGACTGAAATGGCAGCTCTGCCTACAGCCCACTCCACCCTGGGCAGTGTGGGGGCAGCCGTCTGGCAGGTGACCAAAGAGGAGCCAGTAGCAGCCAGCGCCTGAGGCCCCAGAGGCGACCCTGGCCTTGAAGGAAGAGGGGCATTCACTGGCCCCTGCCCACCCTGCTCTGGCCTCTAAGTAAGTAACACAGGGCCACCCTCCCTCCTGCTCCATCACGGTGAGGCCCTACGGATGGGGATCCCAGCAGAGTGAGCAGGCCTGGGGGGAGGGACGAAGCGTCTGTATGTGCCAGGGGCCTCCCAGGTCAGCGGGATGGGGTGCCCCTCGCACCCCCAATCCCCAGTGCAGGGCGGTGGGGGCCTCACCCGCTGCTGGATGGCCGCGTGCCTGTGCTCCATCTCCCGCTTCTCCACGGCCGAGTCGATCACCAGCTGGTCCAGCTGTGGGAAGTGGCGTCAGGGAGGGAAGGGACCCCTCTCCCCAAGACCCTGGCTGGGCCCGTCCCCTCCCCTCCCCCAGGCTCACCTCGGCCGCCAGCTTCTTCATGTAGGGGTCCAGCTGGTGCAGCAGGCTGTAGCCCTGCTGGAAGAAGCTGTACTGGGCGTGCATGAAGGACAGCATCTGCAGGCGGGAGGCGCAGGTGAGGCCACCTGCCGAGCACCCCCGCTGCCCAGGCCCGTGCTCCAGGGCAGTGCCCCCGCCCACCCCGCGCCAGGCACTCACAGAATCCAGGATCTCAAACTTCTTCTTGGCCTGGAGGACATTGATCTGCCGGGGGAGGGGTGAACCGGGAAAGGGTGTCGGGGTCGAGGTAGCCCACGGCCTGCACCTTGCCACCAAGTCCACTCAGGCTGCTTGTGGTTCCCTGAGACCCCCAGCTCATCTTCATATCCCTGCCCTTGGGCCAACCCCATCCTCCCGTGGTCCGGAACCCTTCCCATGTCAGGATGGTGGGTCCCTCCCACGGGCAAAGTCCGGAACTCCCACCCCTGCTCCACCCTCAGCAAGGTCTCCCCGGCCTCCACCCGCAGCCGCCGCCGCCACGGGCTCGTCCCAGCCCTGAGCCAGCCTGTGCCCACCGCTGGGCCTGTGGCTGCCCCCGACCTGGTCCCTTCCCAAGACCTGGCATTAGTTTTCTGGAGCCAGGAGCACCCCTCCCGAGGTCAGCTCCGTCCGTCCGTCCGTCTGCAGGACCCCCCCCCCCCGGCCCACGCCAGGACCCGGCCCCTCCGTGCCCAGCGCTGACCTGGAGCACGTAGTCGAGTGCCAGGTGGCGGAAGCACTTGCGGGTGAGGGTCAGGGCGCCGGTGGCCTCCTCCACCTCGTGGGGCCGGTGCCGCGGGGCCTGGGCGTTCCTCACCAGGGACAGCTCCAAGTCTTCCCGGACTTTGTCAAACTGCTTCTTGGTCTCCTTGAACTTCCGCACATCCCTGGGGGCGGCGGGGTCAGGTCGGGGGCTCCCGGGGGGGTGGACATGAGGTCTCCCCTTCCTGAAATGCCCTCCCTGCTCCCAGCCTCACTCCGTGCTCCTGGGCAGGGCCTCCCTTCCTTGCCTCCCTGCCTGCACCCCCCTGCAGCCATCGAACTGGGTGTCCCCCTCATTCCCCCTCCCGCCTCCCCCTTCTTCTCCCTCCTCTCCTCCTCAAGACCCCTTCCCTGACCCAGGGCCCACCCTTGCCCTTCACCACCTCAATCCTAAGGTCAGTCCAGCCTGGGGTGACCCCCAGCTTCAACCAGACTCCAGGCTCAGGCCCCCAACTTCAATGTGACATCACCTGGGGATCCCATAGGCACCCCAACTGCACACACAGGTGCTGAGCCCAGACCCCCGCCCAACCCTCACCTCCTCCCACCACCACCCTGACTCCTCCCACGGTCATGCCCTCACCCCTCGCCCGAGGCCCTCACCTTACCCTCCAGCCCTGTCCCCCTCCAAGCCTTTGCCCACGCTGAGCCCCCACCCAGAGCCTGAGGCCTGGGGCCAAGGCCCCTCCCAGACAGGCCCCGGGACCCCCAGATCCAGCACAGAAATCACCATGGGCCCCTCCCAGGCTGGGAGAGGCCAGGCACCCCCTTAGGGCCCGGGGGCCTCGAGCCACTCACTCTTTGATGAAGTTGTGGAGCTGTTGCCGCACGGACCTCTGGGCCTGGTCAAACAGGATCTGGGGGGGGGGTCACGGGACAGGGGGGTGTTAGTGGTCTGTCCCCACAAGACCCCAGGGGCCAGGCCCCCATCCCTCTCAGGTGAGAACCAGGGAAAGTCCCGCCCAGCCCAGCCTGGGCCCCAGCCCGTCGTCCCCACGGAGCCGGCCTCACAGGGTCTAGGGGAGCGGGGGTGGCCCCAGCCCTGGGTCGGTGCCCAGAGGCGACAGCTGTGACCACCTGCCACGTCCCCTCCTGGCTCTCGGCCAGACCAGAGGCCAGAGCAGTCCCAGATGGGCCCCTCCTCTGCCCCACCCTCAGAGCACCTGTGACACCCCCGCCTCCGACCCTGGGACCCCACCTTAGGGAGGACCAGCCTGCGGTAGGAAGGATGGGGTCGGAGCGGAGCTCCCAAGGACTGGCCTAGGAGCAGGGGCGGGTGGTTGTGGGGAGTTGGAGGGCTCTCGAGCACTTAGGGGATCCAGAATCAGACCTGCCCACGTGGGGGGCCCAGAATCAGACCTGCCACGTGGGGGGCCCAGAATCAGACCTGCCCACGTGGGGGGCCCAGAATCAGACCTGCCCACGTGGGGGGCCCAGAATCAGACCTGCCCACGTGGGGGGCCCAGAATCAGACCTGCCCACGTGGGGGGCCCAGAATCAGACCTGCCCATGTGGGGGCCCAGAATCAGACCTGCCCATGTGGGGGCCCAGAATCAGACCTTCCCACGTGGGGGCCTATCTGGAAGCAGACAGACAGACAGACAGACAGGGCAGGACATGATGTTCTGGGCTGGTTTATTTCTGAACTTCCCCTGGGGGGTGGGGCCCCTTGTTTAGTCTGGGGCTCCAGTTGCCAGGCCGCTGTCCAGCCACCCACGTGTGCCTCAGGCCTGTGCTGGGTGGCTGTGCTGGTGGCCCCGAGGGCTGGAGGTCATCCAGACCTGCCCGGGAGCAGCGAGGCCGAGTCACCAGGGGCCGGGGGGTCAGCCTGGAAGGTGCTTTCGCTGCACCGCACGGCTGGAGACCCTGCTGGTGAGGGGGCCCTGGGTGGCCCTCCAGAGCGTCTCCCACCCCACAGACAGGAGCCGAGGCGTGGGCTCTCCCAGAGCTGGCCCTGCCGGCCGCTTAGCCCCTCGGACAGGCCCTGGGACGGGCCCTCGTGCGCGTCACCCCACCTGCAGGCTCACCATGTGGTAGTTGACCATCTCCTGCAGGCTGTCTCCAAACCTCTGCAGGCACTCCTGGGGGGCAGGGGGAGACCCTCACTCAGATGGGTCAGCCATGCCCCCGAGCGCCAGCACCTTCCCGGCGACAGGCCACAGAGCCGCCCCTGCCGCCCGCACAGATGCCCACATGCTCCCGGGGCCTGGGCGCCCTCAGGGGCTGCCTGCCCGTGCCTGCCCTCAGAGAGGCCGGAGGTCAGGGCCCTCACCGAGATGACGGTGTCTCCCTGGCATTGCTGAGACAGGTCGCGCACACCACTCACGAAGAGCCTGTTGGTGGTGACGTAGGCCTTGCCGGCCTCGATCATGCCGCTGCACAGCTTGACCAGCTGCAGACAGGACGGGGGTGTGACACCCGGGCCACCGGCCTGCACCGGCCCTCACCGCTGCCGAGCGCTGGGGCAGCGGAATGCAGCTCAGGGCCCGGCAGTGCCCAGAACACAGCTGCCCAAGGCTGGGGGGACCACCACGGCCCGCACTCCATCCTGAGCCACTGGCCTTGGCTCCGGAGCGGGGGGTCGGAGCAGGACAGGGAGGCCGAGCAGAGAACCGGGGCGGGTGGGCATGTGGGCCTGGCCAAGAGTCAGCAGGACCCGCCACCGAGGGGGCTCAGGAGTGCGCCCCTCCTTGCTCCCCCGAGTCCCCCTCGGCCCCCAACCTGGTCACTCAGAGGCACAGCCTCCCAGCGGCTGTCTCTGGCCCTGAAGACTCTCTGGAGGGAACGCACCAGCAGCCTCCCCCACCTGAAGGGAGACCCGGAGGCGCACACATGTGTGTGCAGCGTGTGCACCGGGACGGGCATGGTAGGTACAGCTGTGGTGAGGGGACACAGCCACGTCTCGTGCACGCACACGGGCCGCATGCCCCACATGCAACACACTTGCGCTCGCACACGTGCGTGCACACACACCAGTGGCCGGGCCTGGGGGCAGGGAGCGGCACTGGAGCCCACACACCCCAGCCCCTCACCTTGTCCAGTTTGGCCTCGATCTCGACCACATCTGTCTCCACCTCGTCGATAGTCGCCCTGCGATGAGAAGAGGTCGGCCAGGGGTCAGCCCGCAGCCAGCTGCCCTGACCTCGGGTCAGGCTGGGTCTTCACCTCCCCATGCCCCTCCCCATGGGGGCTGCTGGCGCAGAGCTGCTTGCTCCTGTCGGCTGACGCGCGGCCCCACGGCCCTCAGACAGGCCAGGAAGCGGAGCTGGGAGAGGAGGCAGGACAGCAACCCAGGTCCAGTGGACTCGAGCTGCCCAGAGCCACCACCACCCCAGGCAGAAAGAGGCCCTGTCACATGTGACCGCCCCCCCCCCCCCAATCTGGGGCTGGGCTGCTGTGGCCCTGGGTACAGAGGTCAGCAGCCTGAGGACAGAAGAGGGGCCGGAACCCCAGTGCAGGTGCACACGCAGGGTGGGGCCAGGGCCGCCAGCCACCCCTGCCCAGCCCGACTCCAACTGGGCTCCCCAGCCTGGTGGCCCCTGCAGCTCGCTTGTCTCAGCCAGAACCTCTCTGGCTCGCTCAGACACCCCCAACCTCCAAACAAGAAAGAATGGCACCATCTGCCAGGAGAGGGGTGGGTCAGGTTCGCCCCCCCCGCCCCCCTCCCCCCGCAGCCTGACAATGAGCTCTCTCGGGAGGGGCGAGGGGAGGGGAGAGTTAACACATGACATCACCAGAGGAGCCAAGGACAGGAGAATCCCCGGAAGGCAGAGGCAGATGGATCAGGCACGTGACATCCCTCCCCCCCAAATGCTCCGGGAACAGGAAATAGGAAAATCAGGCCAGTATCCCGGTGCCCCTCGCCCCCTCAGCTGGTGAGCTGGGCCCATCTGGCCTCCTGGGTTGAGGGACGAGGGAATGGGGCTCAGGCCTCCCGAGACAGGCCTTGGGTGGGGTCAGGCAGAGGGGAGGCGGGCAGGGGGGGGGGGGCGTGCGCCAGGATTTCCCAGGTTTGCTGGGGGTAGGACCTGGTCCCTCAGGTGGGGTGCAGCTCAGAATGACCTCCAGGGGGAGCTGGGGGGAGGGGGCAGGGACCTCGTGAGGTCCCCACCTGCCTCCTGGCAGGACACGGCTCCTGTCTGAGGGGCTCAGGGGAATACATCCCGGAGCAGAGGGGTCAGAGGGGGTGACTCCTTGTCCCAGCCCCGGCCCCCGCGGGTGCCCACAGCCCACCCAGGACTGCCTGTCCCAACAGCCCGAGTGTGGCCCGAGGTGTGTGGCCCAGGGACCCTGACCTCTGCTGTGGCCTCTCGGGTCCCCTCAGAGTCCCTCCCGAGGCAGGGAAGGCCCACCCACCCAGAAGAGGATGCTGCAGCGGGAGCCCCAGCACCCCAAGTGCCCTGGCAGCTGCACAGAGAGCTGCCACCCGGGGCCTGGGCCAGCCCCCCTCCCCAGCCCCCTTCCCAGCCTCCTCCCCAGCCCCTAGGACCAGGGCCGCCTCTCCTGCCCTCCCTCCAGGATTTCCTCAGCAGCTTGGAGGACGGGGAGGAGGGAGAGGCCGGTGGTTCCCCCACCAAAGCCATGACTCAGTGCCTGACGCCCCACCCTAGGGAGGGGGCACCAAGTACAAGAGGTGGGCGGAGGCCCGGGCCTGTCTGAGAGCGTCTGGTCCCCCTAACCACGTGCATGGGGGCTGTGGGGCTCCCCCCAGGCCAAGAGCACACAGGCCAGCTCCCCCTCCCAGGGCTGGGGTCACATGGCCCCACATCACTGACCACATCCTCCTGGCCGGCCGGACCCTGACTGCCTCCTCCAGGCCAACCTCCAGGAAGCCCAGGTTACATCCTCAGCTGCAGCCTCAGGACGGCCTCGCACCCCCATTAAATCTCAGCCCAGCCCGAAACCAGGGTCCCGGGGAATCCACTGAGCCCCCCCAGGCCGGGGCGGGCACTTTCACGGGCAGCCCCTCCCCGCCCAGGGAAGCACAGCGAAGCCACCGCACCCACGGCGGGAGCCACAGGCAGAACAGGCTGGTGGGGGAGGGAAGGCCCAGAGGTGACTGGGTGCTGGGGCCCCGGGCCTGACGGGGAAGGTGGGCCAGGACTCGTCCACGCAAAGGGAGGAAGAGCAGGAGGCTCTGCGGGCGGGGCCCAGACCAAGCCCCAGCTGAGGCCCTGGCTACACTCCGTCCACCGCTGGTCCTGGAGGACAGTGGGCAGAGGGGGGGCCAGAATCATGAGTGCGTGCGTTGCTCACACCCCTCCCTCTGCCCAGGGCTTGGGGCCCCTCTGGCCCGACCGGACGCCTCATCCCAGCCTCCCTGGTGAGGCGGTTGTGCAAGAGGCTGGCTTCAGGGGGGCTGCACGCACACACGGGCCCTCTTGTTGGCACACCCCAGGGACCGGGCACGCACACTACACGGGACCAAGCGCTCATGTGCACAGAGGCACAGTAGACATGCTCCTGGGCCATCCCAGGTGCATGTGTGTGGTGGCACAGTGCACACGCAGACACACGTGCAGAGATGCATGTCCCAGTGCTGGGATACACATGAACAAGTTAACATGCGTGTTTAGTGGCAACACTCACACCAGCATGTAAAACACACAGTACATGTACATGTCGACACCAAGAAGTCACAGGTGACACGCGTGCATGCACCCATTGCTAGCGTGCACACATGTACCAAGCAGGCCAGCGCAGGGGTACAGCTCACCTACACATTCACATCCAGGGTCTGGCACCCCAAAGCACATGAAGTGCGTGGTTAAGGCACACACACACATACGGGGAACGTGTGCTGCACACGGGTGAGCACGCCTTCTCTCCCAGGAAGCACCAAAGACACGAACCCGGGACGGGCCACAGCCCAGACCCTCCGACCAGGCTGCTCCGCCCAGCTCCCTTCCCCGACCCTGAGGTCACCTCTGCCAAGCAGCCCCGGCCCCACACGGGGCTCCAGATGACTGTCCCCCATCGCAGCTCTGGGCACAGGGACCCAGACAGAAGGCAGGACAGACGCCCCGCTCACCCCGACATCCCCGGCCAGAGCCCGGCCAGAGCGGGACCGCAGGGCCAGGGCGGTCCTGGCACCGGGCAGGTGGCCGGCACGACGGTGCCCGCACAACGCGGGGGTGGACACTCCATGGGGAGGTGGCCGTTGGCGCAGCCCCGCCCCACGCGCGCCCCTCCGTGCGAGGTGACCAGCGAAGGGGCATCTTTTGTTCCGTCGGCTCGTCCCGCGCGCTGCGGGCTTTGTCCGAGGCGGGTCCTCCCGCTCCCGTCACCGGCTCCCGCGCCGGACACAAAGGGGGCGCCGACGCCTCCAGCCCGCGCCCCTCCCCCGGCCGCCCCGCTGTCCCGAGGGGGCGGCCACCCGGCGGCCACAAAGGGCGCGCCCGCGGGCTCACCTGAAGCGCGGCGAGTCCTTGATGCACTCCTCGAACTCCACCGTCATGGCTGCGGCGCGGCGCTCACTGGCTCCAGGACCGCGGCGCCCCGAGCGGCATCCTCGGCGGCCCGGCCCGCTCGTCCGCCCGCCCGCCCGCGCCGAGCTCCGCGCCCGCCCGCTCCGGAATGAGGCCGCCGCGCCGCCGCCCCGCCCCGCCTGTCACCGCCGGGGAGCGTCGCCAAAGTCCGCAGCGCGCGGGAGCCGCCCGCTGTCACCGCCGGGGAGCGTCGCCAAAGTCAGCCGCCCGCTGTCACCGCCGGGGAGCGTCGCCAAACGCCCTCCCTACGGCCGCTGGCGCGCGCGGCTCCGCCTGCCCCGACGATCCGCCCCCCAGTCCCGGGCCGCTCCAGGTCGGGGAGGAAAGCGGGCTCAGCAGCAGCGGGGCGTCGGAGCCATCGCCGGACCGCCAGGCGTGGGCACGCCCTCTCCGGCGATCCGGCCGTTGCGCAATTAGGGACGTTTGCAAACCCCGCTGGGCGGGACCTCAGCGGAAGCACACGCTCCGCGAGGGTGGGCAGCGGGAAGTGGGTGGGCAGGTGGGCGTCTGAGTGCGCGCACGCGGGGGCGTGCAGGTCGGCGCGGGGTTTGAGAGCGGCATCCGGATGCAGCTGCCCGAGTCGGGCCCACGCGCCCCACAGCGAGCCGTACTTTGCACCCGCTCCCTAACCGTGGCCCCGCCCCCGCTGCCCCGCCCTCGGCGGCCTTGGGTCGGGCGTGTCGGGCTGCAAGGCGGGGCAAACGCAAAGCGCAGGCGCGGAGCCACCGGGGCGTGGCCAGACTCTGTGCGCACGCGCACAGGCCCACGTGCGGCCTCCGCTCCCCAGGGTTCTTCTTGGTCCGGTCCCGCCGGGCCATGGGCTCGGGCCCGGCCGCGGGCTCGGTGCGGGCGCGCTACCTCGTGTTCTTCCAGTACTTGGGCACCGACTTCAAGTATGTCCCGACATCCCGTGCCCGCAGCCCGCGGGGAAGCGCGGGAGCTGGTCCCCAAGGGCAGCGGGCGCGAGGAGGGGGCGGGAGCTTTAGCATCTGCACTTCCGGCCTCGCCGGCACCGGCCGGGAGTGGCCGTGGTGGCCGCTGAAAGTGGGGCCGGGCGGGCGGTCTCTACCCGCTAACCTGCCCCGCCTCTGCCCACAGCGGGAGCGCGGCTGTCAGGGGCGCCCAGCGTGCGGTCGGGGTCCAGAACTACCTGGAGGTGAGCGCCGGCCTGTGGCCTGGGAGGGAGGAGGGCGACCGGTGCCGGTGGGAACTCGGGGTCTTCGCCCCACGCTGACCGCCCAGCCCCGGCGGCTGTCCCCGCAGGAGGCCGCCGAGAAGCTGAAGTCGGTCGTGCCGGTCAAGTTCATCATCTCCAGCCGCACGGATGCTGGGGTCCACGCCCTGAGCAATGCCGCGCACCTGGACGTGCAGCGCCCCTCGGGCCAGCCGCCCTTCTCACCCGAGGTCTTGACCGAGGCCCTCAACACCCACCTGAGGCACCCCGCCATCCGGTGAGCACCCGCTGCTCTGACCTACGCATCCACCGCGGCTATAGGCGGAGTCAGGGAGGACTTTGGACAGACTTTCTCGGGGTATTGGGGGAGGTACCAAGGGGACACGTGTGGGGGGTGTCATGTCCCTGGTGTTACTCCCACAGGGTCCTGCAGGCCTTCCGTGTGCCCAGTGACTTCCATGCCCGCTACGCTGCGACATCCAGGACCTACCTGTACCGCCTGGTCACCGGCTGCCCCCGGTATGACCAGCTGTCTGTGTTTGAGCGAAACCGATGCTGGGCCTTGCGAGCAGAGTGAGTGTGGGTGTGTGTGGCAGTGAAGGGGGGTGGGGGATGTGCCAGGCCCACCTGGCTGGCCACTTCCTCCTGACCACTCACCTGGCTCCCTGCAGCTGCTTGGACGTGGCTGCCATGCGGGAGGCTGCCCAGCACCTCCTGGGGACACACGACTTCAGCGCCTTCCAGTCGGCCGGCAGCCCCTCTACCAGCTCAGTGCGCACACTGCGTCGAGCCTCAGTGTCCCTGGACCCAGCCAGTCCCTTTGTCCTCCCCCAGGAGAGCAGGTGAGGAGAGCAGCCTGGAGGCTGGAGGCCATGGAGGCTGTATTAGGCCCAGCACCTTCGCTGGCCAACCCGGAGCCTCCCTGCCCCCTGGCTCTCCTGCTGGGCACAGTCTGGACTCCCAGCTGCTAGAATGACAGGTGAGGGCTGAGCATGGGCTCCTCCTCCTGCAAGGACCCAGCCTGGAGTGGGGCCGTCCTGGGCACAGTGGGCCGTGCAGAGGCAGGACGTCCTGGGCACCCGCTGGGGGCGTGCTGGGCAGTTGGTGCCGTGAACCTGCAGCTGCGCCTCGCCCCCCCACCCCCCCCACCCCGCCGGAGAACAGGACGAGGGCTGCTTTCCCTGAGGGCTCCCAGCCCGGCCCCGAGCTCACCGCTCAGGATGGGTCTTGGCAGCCGCTGACAAGGTCCTGCTGGGGGAGCACCAGGCATTGGTTCTGGCCCAGCCTGACAAGGTTGGTTCCACTGCCCCCAGCCCTGTCCCAGGGGCCTCTGGTCACATGGCAGCTGCTGACTTCTAGAACCTTCCTAGTTTGGGCCAGCTCTGAAGGGAGGAGGGACTTCTGCACGGTCAGCCTTTAGACATGTCAGAGCCCCGAGCTGATGCCAGGACCTTAGCATCTCCCCGAGGCCCTGCTCCCCTCCCTCTCACAAGGGATAGTTGTCTGGGTTTACACCTCCCTTAGGAGGCCCCTGGGGTGGAAGAGGGTGGGTACGTCTTTCTGGGCCCTCTGCCCTGCCCAGCCCACTTCCCTTGTCGGGAGCCAAACGGCTGGGGCTGCCCTGCGGCCCCGACATCACAGGTGCCCATGTCCCCAGGAGGCTGCAGTTCTGGAGCTTGGAGTTTGAGAGCCAGTCCTTCCTGTACAGACAGGTGGGCTCTGCGCGGGGGCCCTCCCGGGGGAAGTGGGAACTCGGGCCCAGGTGGCAGGCTGAGCCTTGGGTTGCAGGTGCGGAGGATGACGGCGATCTTGGTGGCCGTGGGGCTGGGGGCTGTGACACCTACTCAGGTGAAGATGATTCTCCAGAGCCGGGACCCGCTGGGCAGGCACCAGACACGTGTGGCCCCAGCCCACGGCTTGTTCCTGAAGTCGGTGCTATTCGGGGGCCTCAGAGACCTCGGTAAGAGGTGCCTGGGAAGGCCCCTACGTGTACCCTATGGGCCCCACTCCAGGCTGGGTCCTTGCAGGAGGAGCCCATGCCGTCACACCCTCCCCTGTCGTTCTAGCAGCTGGGAGTCCAGGCTGTGCCCAGCAGGAGAGCCAGGGACCAGGGGGCAGGGAGGCTCCGGGTTGGCCAGAAGACTTCAGGCTGGAGACCAGTGGCCCGAAGGCAGGCAGCCTGGAGTGAGGTGCCCATGCCCCTTAGAGCCAGAGCCCCCTCAGCCCACACCCCCCCGGGTCCCCAGTGGGAGAGGGGGGCTCCCAAGCTGACCTAGGATCCGTCCACAGGTCCTGCCTCCAGCCGTCCCAAAGCTTCTGGCCTCGTGGTTTGCAGGGTCCATAGCAGGTGCCGAGCCAAGGTCAGAGCACCCACAGCTCACCCGGCCTGGCCCCTGGACCCTGCCTGGTTCTGCACACCACATGCCCTGTGTTGTCAAGCACTCGGCTGCCTGGGGGCCACAGCAGGCCTCCTGCTCCCCAAGCCCCCAGCACCCTGCGTGCCCATCTGCCCCAGGCGGGCAGCCCTGGGTGTAGGTGCAGGAGACAGGTGTGAGCACCAAGACGGGAAGACGAGCAGCCTTCGGTTCTGTCACTGGGAATTAACATCCTGGACGCAGAAGTAGAAATAAAACATGAAGAGGTCTTTAGGGTTATTTATTTCTTCCGCCTAAAACGGCCACTCGGGCAGACATGGGACACGGGTGCTGCCCCACGTGAGGCTGTGGCCTGCTGCGGGCTGCACATCCACAGAGGGAGCCCAAGGCAGACACTGTCCTGCGGTGGAAGCCCAGGCCCTGGCTGGCGAGGGAAGGGCAGGCAGCCTGCGGCGGTCAGCTGCCTCCGCTGGGGGCTGGGGGCAGGCCCTTCTTGAGCAGAGATGTGAGGTAGCTCCCCAGCTCTTCGTCCTGCAAGGGGACACAGGAGCTGTAGTCCCAGCCTCCCCACCTAGGCGGCCCAGGCTGAAGGGGTGACCCCGCCTGTCCTGACCCACTGCCTGGTGCAAGCTTCCTGGGTCCTGCACGCACCTGGTAGGTCCAGGAGACCAGCAGCACCTTGGTGCCTGGGTCCTCGGAGTGGGCAGCAGCCTGGATGAGGATGGACTCCACGGTCACCGAGCCGTCGGGGAGGTGCTGCACACAGTGGTCCTTGAGGAGGCTGCACGGAGACACGGTCAGGCCCCACCTCCTGAGAGCCTCTCCCCCACCCACCCCCCGCCAGAGGGGCCAGGCTGCGCCCACCTCTTCAGGTGGCTGTAGACACGCATGGCCATCTCCTGCTCCTTGCGTGAGTCATGCAGGTGCACACGGCAGGTGAAGCGCAGCTGGTGCTCGGCCAGGCCCAGCTCCTTGAGGGCCTGCTCAGAGGACACCAGCCGGAAGTTCTGCGGGGCAGGGCCACGTCAGAGCACGCCGGAGCCCCTACCTGCCCCCATGGCACACTCATACTGTCCATGATCAGGGTGCCATGCCGGAGCCCCTACCCGCCCCCACCGCGCCTGCCCTGCCGCACACTCACGCTGTCCTTCATGATCAGGGTGCCGTGCAGGAGCCGCGGCTTCTTGGCATCAGGGAGAAGCCCTTTAGAGAAGAGCAGGGATCAGAGCTGCCAGGGCCCACCGCCTGCCTGGCTCCGCCCCGCCTGACTCCACCCAGCGGGCATGCCTGCCCCACTTACCCTGCGCCATTTCCCGCTTTAGCAGCCCCAGTGAGATGCCCACGGGGATGCTGGGGCTCGTGGGCAGGGTCACGGTCTCGCCATTGGCTGGCATGTAGCAGCTGACTCCTGGGCCAGGGGCAGAGAGCATGTCAGGTCAGGCTGGCCAGCCCCGCCATGCTGACCCCATGGGGCAACCCTGCCTGCACCCCTGCACCCGCCGAGTCCTCCCCGCCCCCCCCCCCCATCGGCTGCCTACGGAACTCCTGTTCGATCTTCTGCTTCAGGAACTCCATCTTCTTGGCCTCGCCGTGCACCAGCAGCACGCTCTCGGGCTCCGCTTGGCCCACCAGCTGCATGATGCCCTTGGCGTCCGCGTGGGCGCTGAAGGACATGTACTCCACCTGCATCCGGATCTCCAGCTGCAGCGGCACAGGGCACAGGCTGTCAGCACCCACCCAAGAGGGGCCCGGGGAGCTGGGGGAGGGTGGCACTCACCACCTGCCGCCCCTCCATCTCCAGCTTGCGCTGCCCGCTGAGGATCTTGTGGCCCACGGTGCCCTGCACGCAGTAGCCCGGCATAATGACCTGCAGGAGAAAAGGGCAGAGCTGCTCGCCGTGTGCATGGCCTGGGTCTCCTGCCCAGGGCTGAGCACCACGACCCCTGCTCAGGAGGGGATCCTGACGCTAGACGGGCAGACAGTGACGTCTGAGCTGCCTGGCTGGACACTGGGCCCCAGGTACTGCACCCCTCCTGACAGCAGCAGTGTTCCCAAGCCGGGGGAGCCCCTGCTCCCCACCTCTGCCCGACCTCAGGCCCTCCAAGGAGCCATCCCAGACCCCTCACCATGTTCTTCTCATTCCCGGCCCACTTCCGGAAGATCTGCAGGGACTGCCCAGCGTGCAGCATCCCTGGTGTGGCGAACACGACCTAGGGGGTGACCATGGGGGCAGTCAGGGCAGCCCACGCCACACCTGACCAAGAACCAGGCTCTGCACACATCTGGTCCTCCCCTACCATCAGGGCCTCCTGCTCCACCCACATCTCCCTCCCGCCCCAACACCGTCTTTCCTCCAGCACCGCGTGCCCCACTCCACGGAGGGGGGAGGGGGGCAGGGACCCCCAGCAGGCCCCAGACAAGGAGGAACGCGATTGTGGACATGGTGCTGGCCCATGCCCAGCCCCAGCCTGGGGGCATGCCTTGGCTGCAGCAGGCACAGAGGCCAGGGCCTCACCATTGGGCCTGGGTTGTCAGCAAAAGCTCGGTCGAAGGCCTTGATGTGCTTGAACTCGAACATGTTCCGCTGGACGAAGGTCTTGCGGATCTTCTGGTTGGTCCAGGTGATGAAGAGCTTGTAGTAGTGGTTGGCCTTCTCCGTCAGGCCGGTGGAGAAGTAGATGGGGGCCTTCAGGTTCATGCGCTCCCTGTGGGCAATGTGGGCTGTCCTGTCGTGGAGGAGCCGCCAGGCCGGACCAGCATGTCCCCGCCACGCCCTCAGCCTGCCTCCTCCTCTAGAGCGTCAGGGCTGACGTGTGTGGAGGCCTCGGTGCAGGACGATGGTGCCCACGTGCTGTTCTGGGCCCCCAGGCTCAGGTGGGCCCCACAGCCCCACTCTACCGCCCACTCAGACCAGGGCTCCCAGAAGCTGCCCGCTGCACCCACCAGAAGGTCTCCAGCAAGATGCAGAGCTCCTGAGCGCGGCCCAGCGCAAACACGGGGATCAGCACCTGCAGTGGGCAAGGCCGGCGTGGGTAGGGGCCCTGGCCACCCTGCTCACCCAGGTAGAGCTCGTGAGAACACGGTGGCTGGGCAGTTGCTCCCTGTGGCCACCTGCTTGGGCAGCAGCTGTGAAGACTAGCCCTGCTGGCAGTTCCTATGGCCGGAGGCCACGTCCACTGAGAGGTCACGGCCAGGCATCCTGAGAGCTGGAGGCCCCCCTACATCCTGCCCTCCCAGTCCTGCCTCCAGCCACACTCTATCCCAAAGGGACCCCGGTGGACACTGGCCAGCCCGTGGTGGGACCTGAGATGAGGGGGAACCAGTACCCCAGAGGGTCAAAGGGCGCTTCTCTTCCCAACAGGAGTAGGGCCTCCCACCCCCACCCCCACCCCCGGCCCAGAACCACAGCACCGTCGCGACCTCATGCCCTGCCCTGCCTGCTCCCCTGCTGCGGCCGCTACCTTCCCGCCGCGCTCCACGGTCTCGTGGACCTTCTTCAGGAAGTCCCGCTCCCGGCAGCGCTTGGAGTCACGGATGGTCGTGGCGTACGTGGATTCTGTGATGAGCAGGTTGGGGCGGCATTTGTCAATCCAGGCGGCTCTGGAAGAGTGGGCATGGCCTGAGGTGGACAGTCCACACGGCCTCCAGGTGGGAGCATCACGCCGGACCCAGCCCGCTCGCGTCAAGGCCTCCAGGACCCAAGGGGCAGCCTCCTCTGCAAGGCCCAGCGGCAGGCAGGGTAGCCCTCGAGGGGAAACAGGAGAGACTCTGCCTCGCTCGGGGACACAAGGGGGGGGGCGCACTGGATGAAACCACCGCCTACTCACCCCAGGTGCCGGTCCGGGGTCATGTTGTAGTCGCCCTGCAGGGGAGCAGCTCTCAGGAGGGGCCTCCTCTCCCGCCCAGCAGCCCGCCTGTGCCCCGAGGGCGCCCACTGACCGTGTAGACCACAGACTCCGAGCCCACTTTGATCTGGAACATGGCTGCCCCCAGCACATGGCCGGCGTAGTAGGCCTTGATCTGCAGCTCCTCGTCCACCTGGGAGGGGAGGGGAGGGTCAGGGCTGTGGCTGGGGGTGGGGGGGAGGACCACAGAGGGGCTGGGAGGCGGCGGCACAAGCAGATGGTGGCATTCCGCACCTATCATCAGCTCCTGTTTCTTACAGACGCCCAGTCCTCAACCAAAAGCAACTCAACCCAAGAGAAGAGACAACAGGTCTGGAACAAGCCGCAGAAGCCCAGAGACTCTGGGGCCCTGCAGTTCCTAGACACAGGCTTTGCAAGGACTGTGATGAGCACATCCCCAGAGAGAAGACAGGAGGAAGAGTGTTGGCAAAGCCCAGCGGCGTGGCTCAGTGGCTGAGCATCGACCTAGGAACCAGGAGGTAACCGGTTTGATTCCCAGTCAGGGCACATGTCCGGGTTGTGAGCTCAATCCCCAATAAGTCAGTAAGGGGCGTGCAGGAGGCAGCTGGTCAATGATTATCTCATCATTGATGTTTCTATCTCTCCCTCTCCCTTTCTCTCTGAAACCAATAAAAAATATATATATTTTTTTAATCAATCCAGCCCTGGCCAGTGTGGCTCAGTTGGTTGGAGCATCATCCCGGACATCCGGTTTGACCCCAGTTAGGGTGCACATGGGAGGCAACCAATGATGTCTCTCATATCAATGTTTCTCTCTCTCCCTTCCTCTCTAAAAAATAAACAACAACAAAAAAAAACAATAAAAACATATCCTTGGGTGAGGATTAAAAAAGAAAAAGGAAAAAAAAAGCAATGAAAGAAAGGGAAGAATAGAGCAGGAAAGTTATGGGAAGCGAATGGTGACAGCACAGCCACCCCCCAGTTGCCTTCTGAAAGGTAGGGGTCTAAGCGCTCGACTAAAGGACAGGGTATCAGACTGGGTCTTAAAATCCCTGACCACACACTTACTTAAAAGAGCCACATTGAGAACACGATGAAGGAAGATTGAAAGCGAAAAGACGGAAAAAGATATTCTATGCAACAAACATCAACCAAAGGTGGGGAGGTGGGAATGGTGTCAGCACATTTCCCAGAAAACAGACTCTAAGATGAAAAGCATTATGGGAGAGTAGAGGCCCAGTGCACGAATTTGTGCACCAGTGGGGTCCCTCGGCCTGGCCTATGGGATCGGGCCGAAACCGGCTCTCTTAACATCCCCCGAAGGGTCCTGGATTGCAAGAGGGTGCAGGCCAAGCCGAGGGACCCCACCAGTGCAAGATCGGGGCTGGGGAGGGACGCGGGAGGTTGGCCAGCTGGGGAGGGACCATGGGAGGGCTCAGGGGCATGTCCGGCCTGTCTCACTCAAGTCCTGATAGGCTGGACCCCAACGGCAAGCTACCCTACCTGTCAGAGCGTCTGTCCCTGGTGGTCAGTGTACCTAATAGTAAGCGGTTGAGTGGCCTTAGCATATCATTAGCATATTACGCTTTGATTGGTTGAATGGACAACCGGACACTTAGCATATAAGGCTTTTATTATACAGGATAAACATACACACTTCATGTTGACAGAGATTCCAACAGGATAAAATGACCCAAAATGTGTAGGTACCTAACACCAAGCAAAACCCAGACTCTAAGCAAACAGACAAACCCAACCTCTCTGATAAATGCTGCCACTTAACGCCCTCGCCTGCTGCCAGCCCTGTCTTCCCCCGACGCGCACACAGCAGTGACTGAGATGGAGCCCAAACCCCGCAGCCCAGCTCCGTCCAGTCCCTGCCTCCCCAGTCCCTGCCTCCCCGGCCAGCACACAGGAGCTCTGTCCTGCTCAGACGCCTGACTGCCCCACCAGCCGCCCTCTCGCCTGCTGCCCCCTGGTGGCGCCAGGCCTGACACTGACCTGGACCGTCTGGTGGAGGCGCACGGCCACCACCTTCTTCATGCAGTCCTTGATCATCTGGGAGGTGAAGAAGTTGGCCTCGCCCTTCTTGTCCACGGCGATCTTGCGGTAGTCCTCCAGCAGGATGGGGCAGATGGCCTGGGTGGGGTGGGTCATGTAGATGGGCCCGTCGTAGCCCACCATCTCGCTGAAGTAGGGCAGCGCCCCGCAGTGGTCCAGGTGGAAGTGGCTGGGGGCGCAGCAGGGTCAGCGGCCACTGCACCCCCCCCTCACGGCCCCTCCTCACCAGCTCCACTCGGATCACCCGCCCGCCCATCCGTCCTTCCATTCCCTCCCTCACTGAGGGCTCACTGTGCGCCAGGCGTGTCCTAAGTGCTGGGATGGGGAACGAGCAGACAGAAACTGCGGTCTTCCTGGACCTTACAGTCTAAACACCCAGCTCAGCAATGAGCACACGAACAGTTAGAATGTGTGTCAGACAGCGACTCGTTCTTGAAGAAACAGAAAGCAGCCAAAAGGACATGCACCCGGGCCCCTCCGCACTGCTGTAGATGGGCCGGCCGCAGCCCACCATCTGGAGGCCTGACGTGGCCTCATCGTCCTGGGGCACCTGGGCTCTCCTCCACAACACTTGGGGGCACAGCACTGTGTCCCCCTCCTCCCAAAAAGCTGACGCAGCCCACCAAGCAGCAGCCATGAACACCTATGACCACACACACAGACACCACCTCCAGGGCCAGCACCCAGAGGGAGGGCCAGGCCTGGGGCGAGCCACAAGGCAACAGGGACAGAGCCCACCCAGCGACACCCCACAGCCTGCAGCCTCCGCAGGCCAAGCAGGGAAGGCTCGAGCCCGCCCAGCCCTGCCCTGTCCCCCAACCCGGTCCCCCCAGCCCCGTCCCCCAGCCCGGTCCCATAGCCCCGCCCCCAGCCCAGTCCCACAGCCCGGTCACCAGCCCCGCCCCCCAGCCTGTGACAGGCGCCCACCTGATTATCACACAGTCCAGGAAGTCGGTCAGCCGGCCGTTGCGGGTGATGTAGGAGAAGTCTGGGAAGCGCCTCTGAGGAATCCAGAGAAAGCGTCAGAACGCAGCGGCTGCCCGGCTCTCAGGTGATGGGCGGGGCAGCCAGTGCTCCAGGGAGCAGGCACCAACTCGGCACCAGGACCACTGCCTGCTCACAGCCTCTGAGCACAGGGGTCACAGCCCGCCACACACAGCCCTACAGAAGCCCACAAGCCCTCCTCTGGACAGACTGACCCCAGGCAGGACACCCATCTGTCTTCTGATGGTGGGGGCTGCCCAGGAATGGAGTGACCCCAGGCCCACTTGCCAAGACTGTGCCCATTCCGTGGGTCACAGCCTGAAACCCTAGGTCCCCCAGGGCCGCGCCCAGGGCCAGGCTGGGGGCAGGACCGCCCAGCCCCACCGTGCCCCGCCCCCCACGGGACTCACGTCATCGTTGAAGCCCATGTGCATCCCGCAGTCCAGCATGACGTTCTTGCCCCCAATGGAGACCAGGATGCAGCTCCGGCCCACGTCCTGGCCAGCCCCTGCAGGGACAGGGACAGGGTCAGGGAGGTGCTGCCACACCCTTCCCATCCCCCACCGCCCGCTGCCCCTCCCGCAAAGGCCAAGGCCCAGCTGCCTGCCCCAGGCCCCCCTGGGCACTCTGGACCCCCGGCTGGCAGAGCCCTCGGGCTGGGAAACAACCTCATGACGGCTGCGCGGACAACACGTGAGGCGAGAACACGCCACATCCACAGCAGACAGGAAGGGGAACGCGCAGCGAGGGGACAGAGCGCCAAGTCCTCCAAGGGCGTTCTGGCCTGGGTGCCCCCTCGCCTCCAGCCTCAGGCCCAGCCTCTGCTGCCAGGCTCGGATGGAAGGAGGCTGCAGCCACCCGCTGTGACCCACCCGTTCCCTTGAAGGCCCAGTGCTGGGCTGGCATGCCGGCGCGCTGGGGGCCTCACCGCCCCTCCTGAAACCTGGCTGAGACGTCACTTGCAAGTCCTGAGCTGTCAGTCCTTGGTGCCACCGCCGAGGCTCCCAGGTGGCTGCAGCCTGGCCACAGGGAAGCACGGCCCAGCTGTCCGGCAACAACCAACTACAGGGACCAGACCTGAACCCGAGTCCCGTCCACTTCCTGACTGCCAAGCCTTGCCTGGCTGCTCCAGCCGCCACAGGGCACGTCCAGGCACCTCCTCGGGCCACCTGTGGCCTCAGGGCCCGGAAGGAGATGGACACAACCTTGTACGGCCTGGTAACAGCAAATGCCAGCTTTCTGCCGGCCACCTGACCCTGTTGGCACCACACACAGAGGTGACAGGACCACGGCCAGCGCAGGACGGCGACGGTCCTGGAGAAGCTTATCCCCATGACAACCGCAGGGATGCCAGCCAAGAGCTCTGCCGTGTGCCTCAGGCAGCCCAGCCACGGTGGCCGCCCGGAGGTCCCTTACAGGCCTGCTCCTGCCTCCACCAGGACGGCCGCCCGCGGGCAGTGGTAGCTGTCTGCTCCCTGCAGGCCAGCTCAGAGGCCCTCCAGACATCTGCGGGCGGGGAGGGGCCACCCGTCTGGTGGGATCCACCTCTGCCCCTGACGCATGGCTCCTAAGCATGGGCCGGGGACGGCCTTCGGACTCCAGAGCCCAGCTCCTAGCCGTGGCCACTGGCCCCAACGACCGCCTCGGGAGCTTGAACTGGGCGGGAGATGTGGGAACAGAGTCCGGGGCACACAGGGGGGCAGGACTCAAGAGAAAAGAAAGGAGACCGCCTGCCTGCAGGGAGCGCAGGGTCCAGGCCAGGAGACAGACGGTGAACACACAGACAAGACACACCACGCCCACCAGGAGGAGGTGAGTGCCAGGGGGGTAAGGTGGGCAGGGAAGGGGCCACAGAAACTTCCAGAACCATGACAGGCTTAGGACTTCCCAGCGGGTGGGACAGCAGCGGGAGGCAGGTGTGCCAGGGCCCCGTGGCCCCGGTGATTTTGGAGACTGTCCCTGGCCCGGGTGGACCAGGGAGCCCACAAACAAGGCAGAAACTGGCGAAGGGAGAAGCAGTTCTAGTTTTGGTGGCGATGAGGCTGCGTGACCTCGGGGGCACACCAGGTGCAGACTGGGGTCAGGGAAGCAAGACAAAGGGAGGACTGTTCGAGGAGAGTGCTTGCTGACAAAACGGCAAATGGAAAAGGGGCTGGAGGGAGGGTTCCACAGAGTCCCCTGGAGATGAGCCGGGGCAGGGGCAGGCGTAGAGCCAATGGCCAGAGGGGACCCTGCGCCAGCAGCTACAAGAGGCCGTGGGAGCCCTGACCGGTGTGGCTCAGTGGATAGAGCGTCGGCCTGCGGACTGAAAGGTCCCAGATTCCATTCCGGTCAAGGGCATGTACCTGGGTTGCAGGCACATCCCCAGTAGGAGGTGTACAGGAGGCAGCTGATCCATGTTTCTAACTCTTTATCCCTCTCCCTTCCGCTCTGTAAAAAATCAATAAAATATATTTAAAAAAAAAAAAAAAGAGGCCGTGGGAGTGACATGCCCATGATGGACTGAGATGTGTGCTCCCCCACACATACCCCCCACGGCCGAGGGCGAGGGCTTGGGCAGGGGCGTTGGCTGTGCGATGTGGCTGTCACAGCTCAGCATCCCAACTGGGGGCGGGTGGGCTCCTCCAAGGAAGAGCTCACACCACGAGGAGGGTGTGGAGGTACGGGGGACACCTGAACGGGAAGCTGCCCCCAACACGCAGCCAGTGAAGGAGGCAGGGCTGGAACAGGGCCCCTGGTGTGAGCAGGGGAAATGCCGGAGTCCTGGAGGGTGGCCTGCAGAAGACAGCCCGCTTGTTCCTGGAACCCTGGGCTCTGCGTGACCTTTCCGCCTCGCACTGTTCTGGACAGTTCAGGCTTTTAAAAGTGCACATGCAGCCCTGGCTGGTGTGGCTCATGGGTTAGAGCATCGGCCCAAGCACGGAAGGGTCAGGGGCACGTACCTGGGTTTTAGGTTCACCCCGGGCCCCATAAGGGTTCCTGCAGGAGGCAGCCAGTAGCAACCAGCCAATGTGTGTGTCTCTCTCCCCCTCCCTCCCTCCCCTCCTTTCCACTCTAAAAAGCAATGGGAAAAAACATCCTCAGGTGAAGAGGAATAACATAAACGTGCAAACGCATATCTTTTTCAAGAAGCAAAGCCATTTTTTTTAAAGTCACGAGGTCACGTAAACCACGGGCTGATCTAAGGGTGGACCACCAGGCTGGGTAGATGGGAGCCTGCAGGCGACCGGGCGCGAGGGAGGTGGAGCAGGCATCAGTCCACGCGCAAAGGGAGGGATGAGCGGCGCTCTCGTCCTCGTTTCGCTGTTAGGAAAACTGGGGACGCAGCAAAGTAGCGAAACAGGACGCCACGCCAAGGCCGTCCCCCGAGCGGCTCTGCGCGCAGGACCCGAGCCGGCAGGGCAGGGGCGCGAGGCCCCGCGGCCACAGCTGCGGCCCGGGAGGGCGGCCCCCGCGCCCGGCCCCGGCAGACCACCGCCCGCCCGGCCCGGCCCGGCGCCCTCACTCACCCAGGGGCGTGACCCTGATCTCGGGCATCCTGCCCCGCGCTCCCAGGCCTGTCGCCTCCGCGCTCACCGGCCGCCGCGTCCGCCGTCGCCGGACCGGACCCTGGTCGCCGGGACCCAAAGATCAACACGAGAGCGCGGCTTGCGGTGACGCACTGCGCAGGCGCACCCCCGCCTCCACGGCGCCCACTTCCGGTGCGCTTGCCGGAAGTGCGGGCCGCGCATCCTGATTGGGCGGCGGGCGACCCATCCCGAGCGGCCGGAGCGGCCCGGGGCGGGGGGGCGGGTCCAGTGGCGGCGGCGGCGGCGGCGGCGGCGGCCTGGGCATCGCAGGTGAGCACGGGCGGCGGGCGCGGGTGGGCGCGGGTGGGCGCTGGGAACCGGACCAGTCGGGCTGGGCATCTCTGCGAGGCGAGCGCGGGATCCCGGGCGCGGGACGGGGCGGCCGAGGACCCGGCTCCCCGCCAGCCTGGACCCGGGACCCCGCACCCCGGGACCCTGCCCCATCCCTGGGCCTCAGCGGGAGCAGGACCTGCCCAGGAACTGCCCCCACCCCACCCCACCCCACCCCCTATCCCCCCGAGCCCGGCGCCACCCGGTGCCCCTTTCCCAGGCGAGACTTGCAGCACTTCCTGGACCGGACTTTGCTCCCACCCTCTGGGCCCTGACGCAGGGGCGGGTGTTCCCTTCTCCTGGGAGACAGAAGCCTGCTGTCAGCCATAGGATTCGGGGGGCTCGGGTCGCCCTCCCGCTGAGCCCTGACCTCGGGCCCAGAGCTGCCCCTGGGGGAGCCCTGGCCGTGTCCTGCACCACCTTCCCTAGCTGGCCGGCTGCCACGCTCGGCTGCACTGCCCTTCCTGTTTCCAGGCTCTGGAAGGCTCCTGGCCGCCCTTGTGGGCTGCTGGCTTGGGCTCTGGGCAGGAAGGCCAGGCTGACAGGATGTCTGGTGGCCAGGAAGGTGGCCCTGAGTGCCTAGAGACCATCTGCTAAGTGGGCAGAGAACTGAGGCCCTGGGGATGGGGTGCTGGAAGTCTCCAGAGGGACATCTTCCTGAGGCCTGGCTGTCCCCACACCTGAGACTGGGTGAGCTCACCTCTGAGGGCTCCACCCCATGCCAGGCATTCAGCACCCACTGAGCCCAATCAGCCTGGAAGGTGGACAGGGCAGGGCGTGCTGACCCTTTTTCCCCAGAGGTGAAGGCCCCAGCCTAGGATGGTGAGTGACCTGCCCACAGAGTGGGAGGCAGAGCCTGCCCTTCGCCCAGATGTCCGGTTCCTGGCTGCACAGCTTGGGTGGCCTCCCTCCCTCACCAGGTCCCCACAGGTCACCCAGCACCAAAGGCAGGGGAACCCCCAGGCCCAAAGGGATGAGAGCTTATCCTGGACGAGGTGAGATGCCGCTGAGTCCCCAGGGCCCGTAAGAGCCACACTTCAATGCCAGCCCTGGGCACGCGGGGAGGCAGGTGCTAGGGTGCTCAGTGGCACCCACTCGACGTGTGGGTGCTTGGATGTTTGTGGAGCGACTGTATGAACGCAGGCAGAATCCAGAGCAGGAAAGGATCGGTGTCTGTCCATCTGTCCAGCACACGCTGACCTGCAGCCTCGGTGCTGGCTTCCCGGATAGAGGCAGCTGTGAGCGCGGACCAGGCTGCCCAGCCCCCTCCCGGCCATCACACCTCACCTCACTGTCTTTTTACTCCTCCCCTCGTTACCCTGTCGGAATTTCCCGTCTTTGTTATTGCCTCACCCGCCCCCACTAGAATGTCGCCCTGACGAGGCTGGGCGGTTTGTCTGTCACTGACACCCCAGCCTGCCTGGCTCTGGGTGGGGACTCAGCACACATTTCTCCAAGTAGCGACCACAGACGCTCTCCTGAGAGAGAGACACACAACACCCGCATAAGCAGGAAAACCCGGCGGGAGATGCGTGTCTGAGGGACAGGGAGAGGCCGTGCCGAGGTCTGTGGGCCCCTGTCCCGGGAAGGGGCATGGCAGGGTCAGGTGGGTGTCAGAGTGAGGTGGGCTCTTGGGGAGCAGTGGGACCCCAGCTGTTTCTGTCCTCCTGCTCCTGCCCCTCCCCCGAAGGAGTGAGCCACGTCCCAGGGAGACGACCCCAGCCCCAGCGACAATGGACGCCGTGGAGTCGGACTTCAACCTGAAGGTCGTCCTGGTCAGCTTCAAGCAGTGTCTCAACGAGAAGGAGGAGGTGCTGCTGGAGCACTACCTCGCCGGCTGGAGGGGGCTGGTCAGGTGCGTGGGGGCCAGGGCCAGACGGGGCTTCCCCGGCCACCCCCCCGGGGCGGGGCCCTGCTGCACCCCGGGCCCAGCCTCTGCCTCCCCTCCCCCGCAGGTTCCTGAACAGCCTGGGCGCCATCTTCTCCTTCATCTCCAAGGACGTGGTGACGAAGCTGCAGGTGATGGAGCGCCTGTGCAGCGGCCCCCAGCGGGACCACTACAGCAGCCTGCAGTCCATGGTGGCCTACGAGGTGGGCAACCAGATGGTGGACCTGGAGCGCCGCTCCCGCCACCCGGACTCGGGCTGCCGGACGGTGCTGCGGCTGCACCGGGCGCTGCGCTGGCTGCAGCTCTTCCTGGAGGGCCTGCGCACCAGCCCCGAGGACACGCGCACCGCCGTGCTCTGCACCGACTCCTACAACGCCTCGCTGGCCGCCTACCACCCCTGGATCATCCGCCGGGCCGTCACCGTGGCCTTCTGCACGCTGCCCACGCGCAAGGTCTTCCTGGAGGCCATGAACGTGGGGTCCACCGAGCAGGCCGTGGCGATGCTGGGCGAGGCCCTGCCCTTCATCGAGCACGTGTACGACATCTCCCAGAAGCTCTACGCCGAGCACGCCCTGCTGGACCTGCCCTAGGGGCCAGCGGCCCGGCTCCCCTTCCCCGGAGTCGGGCTGGGGCAGCCAGGGCCCCTCAGTCCCACTGCAGAGCTTTCTGGGGGTGCCTGGAGCAGAAACGCCACTGTTCCCCTGCCCGCTGAGCTTGTGGGGAGCCATGGGCCTGGCGCGGCCCACTTGGGCTGCAGACGGAGAAGGCAGGCGCTGGCCGGCCAGGTGGGTGGGTGAAGGGCAGAAGGCAGGGAAGGTGGGGCAGGATCAGAGTTCACACAAGAGGCTGTCCTCACCTGTGAGTCCAGTCTGCGCAGCGGGAGAGTCCCAGGTCCTTGGAGAGCAGGCTCCTCACCCGCTGACGATCCAGCAAGTGTGTGCTTCTCAGGCCCTTTGGGTCCTGGTGTCCATGGCAGGCGGGCTGCCTGTGGCCCCCCTGTACCAGGCTGGCTGTCCCTGGGGCAGGGAGGGAGCCTGGGCAGCGTTAGCACTGCGTCTCGTTCCCTGCCCCCATCTCCTTAGCCAGGGGCGCACGTGTCCTCCACACGGCAGCGGGAGCACAGGCCTGCCCTGCCTCCAGCCCTGCACGGCAGCCGCCTCCTGCGCCACACTGCTCCCCCAGGCAGCTGCTTGTGAGTCTGCACAGCTCAGCCCCGGAGCCCCCGGGAGCCCCTGCCTGCTGGGCCAGCTGGCCTCCCTGGCACCCAGCGATGCTGCATTCCCTCTCCCTGCCCCGTGCTGCCTGTCCCCCTGGAGCCCAGAGACCCAGGGTGCACGGCAGAGCGGGGCCTGGACCTCTTTGCCTGACGGCTGGCAGACGGGCACACCCAGCCTGGCCTGCCCACTGGCTCTTCACTGTAACCTCAGGACCCTGGTGCCACAGCTGTGCCGTGCAGCGCTCGCACACGAGTGTGAGCACGAGTGTGAGCTTGCGGGGACCCTTGAACACTGCAATACGGGTGATGACTTTCCCAACATAAATAAATGACAGTTACAGAAGCATATCCTGCACTCCAGGGTGGGGGTGCGGCGTGAGCCCCGCGTCTGCTTGCCAGGGAGGGGGTGCGGCTGAGCCCACAGCCAGGACTGCAGGGCAAGGCAGCCACAGGGAGTCAGCCCCCCACCATGGTCCAACCTCTACCAAGGTCACGGACTATCATTTCATTGGTGAGAAGACAGACGGAGCACCTGAGGGGCTGAGCTGAGTGGGTGGGCCTGGGCGGGCCTGGGCCGGCCCAGGGGGGTGGGGCTGCTCTGCCACACAGTGTCGGGAGGGTCCCCTTGATCACTGCGCCCCAATATCAGGGCCCCAATGCAGTGCCGGCTCCACTGCTGCGCCCACACCAAGCAGAGCCGAGCCCCAGGTGGTGCCAGCACAGGCCAGTGACAATGCAGGACTTGCTGGGAGAACAGCCTGGGGGCCACATGGGCCAGAGAGTGCAGGCTGCACGTGTGTGTGTGTGTGTGTGTGTGTGTGTGTGTGTGTGCAGGTGCACTGCATGCATGTATTGCAGTGTGTAGCATGCAGGTGCAGTGGTCTGTATCATGGAGGTGCGGGAATCCATTGCAGGTGTGTAGCATGGGTGTGCAGGTCCAGTGTGCTGTGCGTGTGAGCACCTGTGGGTGTCATGTGCGTGTCCTGAGTGTGCCGAGCCGTGTGGGCCCTCCCCACAGGCCAGTGGAGACACTTCCTGTAAACGTCTGCCAGGGCTGAACCGCCCAGAGCCCCTCCCCTGGCTCCTCTTGCACCTCTGCCCCCAGCACAGGGTCAGCGAGGCCTGGGGGTGGGGGTGGGGGGAGAGGAAGAGGGGAGAAGGGGAGAGACTGCATTGCCACAGCCCCAGCCGCTGTGGCCCATTTGGTTACAGCTTTTCTCCCTCCTTTGCATGCAACCCCTGGGGGCCCAGCTGGGAGCCCTGTCCCCAGAGGGAGGCACCTGCTCTGTTAGGTGCCCAGACCCGGCGGGGGCACCGCCAGCCACAGGGCTCCCAACACTTCCAGGCCACACGGTGCCCCGTTCCCAGGCAGGCTGAGAGGTATGGCCCCACCCCGGCCCCCCTCAGGCTGCCTGTGGGATGCAGATGGAGCCCCTCCTGACTGCGGATGGCCCCCCAGGGTGGGAGAGACCCGTGTTCTGTGCCTACTCCCGGGTCAGGGCAGCTGCAGAGCCCAGGACCCTTTTCAGAGGAATCCTAGGTGTCCCTCCTCCCCTCCTCAGTGGGTGGGTGAGAGGGGCTTGGGCACCAGCAGGTAACAAGGTCACGGGCAGTGCTGCTCAGAGCCTGCCTGCCCAGGTCACTGTCGGGCAGAGGGCCTGGTCGCATTAGGACAACCAGCAGACCCTGCCGTGGGCAACCTCGGGCTCAGGAAGGGTTGACGTCTCCAGGGGCCCCAGGGCTTGGCAGGTGAGGAGGGTTTTGCTAAACAAATTCTTCACCCCTCCCAGCCTGGCTCACCCTACCTGGGCCCCACCCGCTGGCCATCCCCATCAGGAGCCGCCACTGCCATGGCCGGCCTGGCTCTCCTGGGCCTCTCGGCTCTGCTGGGCCTCGGGGCAGGGGCCCCGCTGTGTCTGTCCCGGCAGCTCAGGGTGCGGGGGGACTACGTGCTGGGTGGGCTCTTCCCCCTGGGCGCAGCCGAGGACACGGGTCTCGGCCCCAGGACCCAGCCCAACACCACCGTGTGCACCAGGTAGGGAGCAGGGGAGGGGGGCAGGGCCGGCGGGGTGCTCCCCAGGAGGGATGAGGTGTCGTCCCCTCCAACCCTGTGTGGCCGCAGGCTCTCCTCGCTCGGCCTGCTCTGGGCACTGGCCATGAAGATGGCCGTGGAGGAGATCAACCGGGGGTCCGCCCTGCTGCCCGGCCTGCGCCTGGGCCATGACATCTTCGACACCTGCTCAGAGCCCGTGGTGGCCATGAAGACCAGCCTGGGGTTCATGGCCGAGGCGGGCAGCTGGGACATCGCCGCCTACTGCGACTACTCGCGGTACCAGCCCCGCGTGCTGGCCGTCATCGGGCCCCACTCCACCGAGCTCGCCCTCATCACCGGCAAGCTCTTCGGCTTCTTCCTCATGCCCCAGGTGCGCCCCGTCTGTCTCCCCCATGCCACCCACCCCCACCGGCCGGCCCCAGGGAGCCCCCATCGGGACACACCTCCCCTCCTGGCTGCTGCAGGTCAGCTACGGGGCCAGCACGGACCGGCTGAGCGACCGGGAGGCCTTCCCCTCCTTCTTCCGCACGGTGCCCAGCGACCGCGCCCAGGTGACGGCCATGGTGGAGCTGCTGCACGCGCTCCAGTGGAACTGGGTGGCCGCCATGAGCAGCGACGACGAGTATGGCCGGCAGGGCCTGAGCCTCTTCTCCAGCCTGGCCAACGCCCGGGGCATCTGCATCGCCCACGAGGGGCTGGTGCCGGCGGCCGGCGGCCACGGCCCACAGCTGGGCGCCGTGCAGGAGCTGCTGCGCCAAGTGAACCAGAGCCGCGTGCAGGTGGTGGTGCTGTTCTCCTCTGCCCGGGCCGCCCGCGCCCTCTTCAGCTTCAGCATCCGCTGCGGGCTCGAACCCAAGGTGTGGGTGGCCAGCGAGGCCTGGCTGACCTCGGCCCAGGTCCTGTCCCTGCCCGGCCTGGCCCAGGTGGGCACAGTGCTGGGCTTCCTGCAGCGGGGCGCCCCGATGCCCGACTTCCCGTCCTACGTGCATGCCAACCTGGCCCTGGCCGCCGACCCCGCCTTCTGCGCCTCGCTGGACGCAGAGCAGCCAGACCCGGAGGGGCACGTGGCGGGGCCGCGCTGCCCGCAGTGCGACCACGTCTCGCTGGAGGATGTGTCTGCCGGCCTCCTGCACCACCAGGCCTTCTCGGCCTACGCGGCCGTGTACAGCGTGGCCCAGGCCCTGCACAACACGCTGCTCTGCAATGCTTCGGGCTGCCCCCCACGGGCACCCGTGAGGCCCTGGCAGGTGAGGACGTGGGAGCTGGGCCGGCCCCGCTTGTGCCCAAGGAGAGGGGGCGGCGGAGGGGGAGGCCAGGGGGCTGGCAGCTGGCCCCCCGTTCCCCACCCACTGCCCCACCCCCCTGCCAGCTCCTGGAGAACATGCACAACATGAGCTTCCGGGCGCGTGGCCTGCCGCTGCGGTTCGACGCCAGCGGGAACGTGGACATGGGCTACGACCTGAAGCTCTGGGTGTGGCGGGACCCGGTGCCTGAGCTGCGCACAGTGGGCAGCTTCGACGGCCGCCTGCAGCTGCAGCTGCCCCAGATGCGCTGGCACACGCCAGGGAACGTGGTGAGTGCCCGGCCTGTCCCCACCGCACAGCTGCTCTGCAGCAAGGCCTGCCCCACCTGGGAGGGGCAGGGGGCGAGGGGGGAGCCGTCCCCAGGCCCTGGGGGTGCACCCAGCCCAGCGAAGCCTGAGTCCGAGGACCCTGCTCCAGAGGCCTGTGTCCCAGTGCTCCAGGAAGTGCCAGGAGGGCCAGGTGCGCCGGGTGAAGGGGTTCCACTCCTGCTGCTACGACTGCGTGGACTGCAAGGCAGGCAGCTACCGGCGCAGCCCAGGTCAGCCCCTCCCCAGCCATCCCTTCCCTGCTGGTCTATGTAGCTGAGGCAGGTGTGGGGAGGGTCCCGCAGGGTGAGGAACACATGGCCCAGAGGGTCCTGGCGTGTCCTGGCTCAGAGGCTGACGCCCAGGCCGGAGCCCGAGGCAGAGGCAAGCCCAGGGGAGCCCAGGGGAGCCCAGGGGAGCCGTGCCCCAGCGCCCTCTCTCTCCTCCCGGCCCACAGACGACCTCTTCTGCACCCCGTGCGGCCAGGACCAGTGGTCCCCCGACAGGAGCCTGCGCTGCTACCCCCGCAGGCCCAGGTGCCTGGCCTGGGGGCAGCCGGCCGTGCTGCTGCTGCTCGCGCTGCTGGCCCTGACGCTGGGCCTGGTGCTGGCGGCCCTGGGGCTGTTCGTCCGGCACCGGGACAGCCCCCTGGTGCAGGCCTCGGGCGGGCCGCGGGCCTGCTTTGGCCTGGCCTGCCTGGGCCTGGTCTGCCTCAGCGTCCTCCTGCTGCCCGGCCGGCCCAGTCCCGCCAGCTGCCTGGCCCAGCAGCCGCTGCTGCACCTCCCACTCACGGGCTGCCTGAGCACCCTCTTCCTGCAGGCGGCCGAGGTCTTTGTGGAGGCGGAGCTGCCGCCCAGCTGGGCGGACCAGCTGCGCGGGCACCTGCGGGGGCCGCGGGCCTGGCTGCTGGTGCTGCTGGCCGTGCTGGCGGAGGCGGCCCTGTGCACCTGGTACCTGGTGGCCTTCCCGCCGGAGGTGGTGATGGACTGGCAGGTGCTACCCACGGAGGTGCTGGTGCACTGCCGCGTGCGCTCCTGGGTGGGCTTCGGCCTGGTGCACGCCGTCAACGCTGTGCTGGCCTCGCTCTGCTTCCTCGGCACCTTCCTGGCGCACCGCCAGCCCGGCCGCCTCGACGGCGCCCGCAGCCTCGCCTTCGCCATGCTGGCCTACTTCATCACCTGGGTCTCCTTCGTGCCCCTCTTCGCCAACGTGCACGTGGCCTACCAGCCCGCCGTGCAGATGGGCGCCAGCCTCCTCTGCGTCCTGGGCATCCTGGCCACCTTCCACCTGCCCAGGTGCTACCTGCTGCTGCAGCAGCCGGCGGGCAACGCCCCCGAGTTCTTCCAGGGAGGGGGTCCTGGCAGTGCCAGCGGGCCGGGCGGCGGCAGGGGTGGAGCCCATGACCCAGCAACCTCGCCCCAGTGCGCCCAGACCTAGTTCCTTCCTGCAGAGCAGCCTGCAGGCCCACCCCTAGGTCCGGACCCCAGGCTGACGGCTGCCCGTGACCCAGCGCCCCCTGGGCCTGCGCGTGGCCCTGTGAGATCTCACCACTTGGGCGCAGTCAGGCCGTCCTGTCCAGCAAGGCCTGCCCAGGGACCCCGCGGGGAAGCAGCCAATAGGGGGCTCCTCAGGCCACACCCACGCTGAGGGCTCAGGGAAGCCACAGCGGAGTCATCTGCAGGTCAAGCTGGGCATCACTCACCTGGCTGGGCCTAGCCTAGGTCCCCCACCCAGCACCCCTCCGATCACCACTGGGGTGGGAGGTGGGTGAGTGGGCTACAGCCGCCCTGACATGGGCCCCAGTGCAGGACTGAGGCCCCCTTGGGGAGGGGCACCAGCTTCCTTCTCTCCCCGTCCTGGCCGGAGCGGGTAGAGTGGGGTTAGCCCGCCGCCAGCACCGCGGACAGAGCCTGGCTGGGTGGGGGTTCAGGACCAAGGCCAGCGCCCGCCGCCGGGACCCCTGGAGCCAGGAGCCAGCACCGCGGACAGAAGACGTGGCGCCAGGACCTTGCGGGCTGCCAGCAACTGGCCAGACCCTGGGGGAGGCTGGTCCAGCCCCCACACTCGAATCTGAGGGAGCTGGCAGGAGAGAAGAGACACAGGCACAGTCAGTCCCATAAAATTAAATGCTTTTTAGTGTTTAAAATAGCATTTACACAGAAGCAGCTCCGTTCACTATCCAGACGCCCTCTGACTTGATACAGTATCTACACCGCAGACACGGTACAGTATCCACATTGCAGACACATGCAGGCCAGCTCACTGGGAGGAAGCGTGTGTGTGTGTGTGTGTGTGTGTGTGTGTGTGAGGGGGGGGCGGTCACCTGAGGACAGCAGGGAGGGCAGGCTGGCCCCTCTCCCCAGACCCGTCCCTGCAGCAGCTGAGCATCCGTGGGCCACAGTCCACGCCTCCCGCCGCTGAGATGTGCCCCTCCCGCCCCCCCTCTCTGGCCCCCCCGTGCAGACACTCCCTGTGCCTCCGCATTCACTCTGAGACCCGGCGGCGGGGGGACATGCCTGGCCACCACCTCCCACAGGACACGGGCCAAGAAATAAATAAATAAGTTACACCCGACCCGGGCAGCCAGAGAGGTCTGGGGGCTCCCTTCCACCCCAACATGGCCCCCCCAGTCTGAGCAAGAAGCGTAGGGCCTGCACACTGGGTGACCGTAGGGACCAGGCCCGGCAACCACCTCAGTTTGGCCGGGGACCTGTATGCAGTGCTGTGGGCACACGGGGGTCCCTGAGGCCCACGCCACGGGGGCAGGTCAGACCCGCCTGCGCACAGGCCCCCCCAGGTCCGCGTGGACACGGCTGCTCTGACCAGGACAGACGGGCTGCTGAGGCCAGATAAGGGGGCCCGGGCCACCCGCCCCCCAGCCTGCCCCCACTCTGTCTAGCCCAGACCCCACAGCACGGCCCCTGGTGCGCGTGGAAAGCTGCCTGACCCCTGACGGCCACAGCTAAGACGAGGCCACACAAGCTCCAGATGCAGCGCCTCCTGGGGGGCAGCAGGACCCCCGTCCCCCACCGCAAGGCCGTCCGGAGGAAGACATCCTGTCCTCGGTCACATGATGTCGACGAAGAACTCGCAGGGGTTCCCCATGGCCTTCTGGAAGGACTGGCGGCTGCCTGTCAGCTCTGGGGGGACAGCGGCCAGCTCCCGGACAGGGGGCCCCCCAGGCGGCCCGCCCACCACCGAGTAGGCCTTTGTCAGAGGGTGCAATGGGGGGAGCCCCGGGGCAGTGGTGGAGGCCTGGCTGTGCGGGCTGCTGCCACGGCTGAGCTGGCTGGCGGGACGCTCCCACCAACCGCCGCCCCCTGCCCTGCTCGGGGCCGTGTGGTCGGACTCGCTGCCGCTGCCCCCAGCTCCGGGCCTCCGGTGCTCCTGCTCGCGGCCCGGGGCCCGCCGGCTGCTCCCGCCCGCGCTCCGCGTGGACCCGCTGCTTTTGCTTCCTGGGATGGAGAAAGGGAAGGAACGGATTGTCGGCGCCAGGCCTGCCCCTTCCAGAACTGACCACGGCCCGGCACCCAGGGCAGGGCCTGCGGTCCCGAGCGGGAGGGAGCGGGGCAGCCGTGCAGACACCAGGGCAGGAGCGAACCCGCCCAGAGACGCAGGCGCAGCTGCAGCAGGCGGGGCGGGGGGGGCAGGGGGGCAGGCGGGGACACTGGGCCAGCGTGGTGCCCCCACACCTCACTCCGATGCCTGCACCGAGGGCCTGGTCATGCCCCTGAGAAACCGAGGCTCCCGTTGGCCAACCTGGGCCCCCCACCCTGAGACCCACCTTCCATTGGACCCCAGGGCCCTGGCTAACGGCTCGGCTCAGCCTTGTCCCGGGTTCTCAGAAACGCCGGGAACCCGAGGGTGCCGGCCGGCGAGGGACACGCCAAGAGGGACGCCGGGCAGGGCCCTGGCTTACCGGCCCCGAGGGTCCATCCGCTAGTCCTTCAGTCTAAGGCTTGCTCAGCACAAAGCAAGGGATAGCACGAGTTACATGCCAGGCGCGGCCCGGCCCCCACACCTGCCTGCTCTCCTACCCGGCACGCCCGCCATGCCCTCCCCTCCGCACCGGCCTCTCCTGCCTGGGTCAGCTGCCTGGCATCTCCCCAGACCCTGGGCCATGCCCACAGGCCTCACTGGTCCCCACGCAGCCTCAGGCCAGTTTTCCTCATGGTTCATCCCCGACCCATCTCCTCAGCTCCCACATGCCCGTGGGGCGTGGTTATCGGGGGCAGACGGTGCTGGCTCCCCGTTGTCTGTCCTCCACTAGGTCCTGGAGCCCTTTTGCACGCCCCAGCCCAAGCCACCCCCGCCCTTCCCTCACCGTCTCCTGGCTTCCTGCCTCGGCCCCACCACCCCAGAGCCTCCAGGTTCCTCCTCCCCACCTCCCTCAACCACTCATCCCTCGCAAAGGGAGCCCACCCCAAACTCCAAGCACAGAGCAGGCGGAGTGCGCAGGGCAGAGGGGCGGGCACGCAGGGCAGAGGGGCGGGCACGCAGGTAGCAGACGGTAGGGAGCGGGCACCAGTGGGCAGGCTCTCACCTTCACTCTGCTGACTCCCGGCGCTGCCGCTGCCGTAGCTGAAGCCAGGGTCCTGGTACGCAGGCGGGAAGCAGGGCGGAGGCCCTGGGTACTGGTAGGGGTAGCCCTGCGCCAGGGGCCAGGGAGCCGGGTGGGGCAGCGGGGCCAGCGTGTCCTGATCCGAGGCCCCGCTGGAGCCGCTGTTGAGGTTCAGGGCCTCGAGAGCTGGCGAGAGGGGAGGCCGGTGAGGGTGGGGTGGGCAGGCCCCCTGGGGACCCCCAGCCTGCGGCCCCCACTCACTGCTGCACAGGTCCCCGAAGACGTAGTAGCACTGCTCGGAGAAGGTGACCTTGTTCACGGTGTGCCGCAGGAAGCCGCGCTTCAGCATGCTGCTGGCGTACTTGCGCGCCTCACGCCGCTCCTTGAAGCCCTCCACGTGCGTGTACAGCCAGTCCACCACGTCCGCGCCTGCAGAGGCTCGCGTCAGGCAGGGTGCCGGCCGTGCATGTGTGTGCATGCATGCATGTTTGTGTGTGCACATGTGCACGTGTGTGTGCACTGTGCGCGTACCGCCACCCGCCCCCGGCGTCTAGGGCCCGCTCACCGATGACGGCGTTGGCGATGGTGATCTTGAGCCACATGCGGTCGCGGATCTCCAGCCCCGAGTCGGGCAGCTGCATGGCCCGGACCACGGCGCCCATGTCGCTCTTCACTGTCAGCGGCGCCTCCTCCAGCTCTACAAGGCACGCCCTGCTCAGCGGACAGGCCGCCGCCCACCGTGCCCACTGCACCCCCTCAGAGCCCAGTGCTGTGGAGCCCCCCAGGCTGAGGAAGGGGTGTGGGGCCGTCTCCTCCTCCTGTAGGTGCTTCCATAGGCTCTGGGCACGAACCAGGGTGAGGCCGCGCCCACCGTGGCCACAGCCTCGCGGGGACATCAGCACCCCGCGCCCCCCCCCCAGGGCTGTTAGTCATGTTAGAGGCAGAAAGCAAATGGGGCTCCACACAGGCATGCACACACACGGGCACGCACACGGGCACGCACACACACGGGCACACATACACACCTACATGTGCGCGTGCACATGCACACACACACGCATGCAGTTGTCTGCCCTGCCACAGAAGACCCTGGGCAGGGACCCAGGCTGGCTCGGCCCCTGGGGCACCTCAACCCCCACCACACAGGATGTGCATGGGAGGAGCGTGAGCCTGAGGCCACGTGTGGGCCCTGGTCCGACTGCAGGGGCCCTGCAGCAGCAGGACGCGGAGGCTGGCAGGGCCCTCGGGGGGACCGCGCCAGGTGGCGCCTCGGCCTGGCCCTGGGCCCTGGTCCTCAGTTCGCTGAGCTAAGAGCTGCCACTTACGTGGGGCGCCAGGCACAGAGCTGGTTAGTGAGGAGGAGCTGGTGCGCGTGACGGCGCTGGAGCAAGGGCTCGTACCGTAGCGGGGCAGGGCTCCGGTCAGCGCCGCCGTGTGGGACAGCCAGGCGGCCGGGTCGATGGGCCGAACAGGGTCAGCTGGGAGGCCGCCGCACGGCAACAGACAGAAAGATGGACAGACATGGGAGAAAGTGGAGCACAGGGCAAAGCGGAGAGGCCGCAGGCTGGCTGGGCGCCCCACCCCCACCCCCACCCCCACCCCCACCCCCACCCTCCAGCCCCTTGGTCACTCACCCCTCGGGACGGTGAAGTAGCTCCGGGGGGTCGGGTCCCAGCACTTGGCCACCGTGAGGCTGATGGGCCTGCAGGGCAGGAACGGCAGGTCATGTGGGCGAGGCCCCATATGACCGTCAGGCCCCGTGTCCCCGGGTGCCCCCCCCCCCCCGCGTGTCCCCCGCCTCACCCCGTCTGGGACACAATCTCCCGCAGCACGCGCACGGCGTCGTCGTTGCTCATGTTCTCAAAGTTGATGTCGTTCACCTGGGGGAACAGGGGTCCGTGCGGTGGGTGGGGTGCGGCCCTCTCGGCCCCCCGCCCCGCCAGTCCCGGTGCCCCACCTGCAGCAGCATGTCCCCGGGCTCGATGCGGCCGTCGGCGGCCACGGCCCCGCCCTTCATGATGGAGCCGATGTAGATGCCGCCGTCGCCCCGGTCGTTGCTCTGCCCCACGATGCTGATGCCCAGGAAGTGGTGCCTCTCTGGGGGTGGGAGCAGTCAGCAGGCCCCGCCCCCCGCCCCCCGCCCGGGACCCCTGCTCCCCGCCCCGGGCCCCACGCCTGCCCAGGGAGCCAGAGCCTCACCCATGTTGAGTGTGACGGTGATGATGTTCAGGGACATGGTGGAGTCGGTGATGCTGCTGAAGGACGAGGCCTGGGAGGGCCGGGCGCAGGTGAGGCTATGGTGGCAGCACAGACCCCGCCCCGCCCTCCCGCCTGCTACCTACGCGGTCTGCCTGCCGCAGGCGCTGCTTCCGCCGCCGCCGCTTGTGCTTCCGGATGAGCCGGGAGGAGGTGCTCTGCTCAGTGGAGCTGCTCAGCCTGGGGATGCAGATGGCGGGGCATGGGGGTCAGGGGGCATGAAGGTCAGAGGTGCAGAGGTCAGGGGCTGGAGGGGGGGCTGCAGGGAGAAGGTGCCTACACACAGGCATCCCGCCCCCTCCACGTCGTTGAGGGGAGGGGACGGAGGTGGCAGGTGAGGCAGGTGGTGTCTGTCTGTCAGAATCTCAGCTCCTGGCTGCACACATCCCGCTCTACACGTGTGCAACATGCAGACCCCACACCCACAGGGTCACTACTTTCAGGTGAACATGGAGACACAACACAAACACCAGGTAAGCCATCATGGCCTCCACAATGGCACACACTCGTGCGTGCACCAAGTGCACATGGACACACCTGTGCACATCCACAAACACGTATACAACATGCACATGCACTCATGTACACACATACACGACACACACCCATGTGCATACACACATGTACACAACATGTGCACACACCTGTGAAACTCCCATGCCTGTGTGCACACATGATGTACACCCCACACACACATGTGCACACACATGCCCATTTGCACACACAGCCACCACACACTGTGCACTCACACAGCCACAACACCCATGAGCACATACATGCCCACACATACCTGCACCTGCACACACACCTACACACATGTCAACACACATAGCACACACCTTCAGACATGCCCATATCTGCATGCGCACACACACACGTGCACACACGCCTGCACACGCACACATGCCCGCGCACCGGCTCGTGTTGTCATCTTCATCAGAGTCGATGAAGCTGCTGGACTCGAGTTCACTGCTCAGCAGGGTGGAGGCACTGTCGGGGGGCAAGCCCAGGTCCCGCCGCCGGTCCCCCCTTGGGTGCCCGTTGGCACGGGTGGCTGTGGAGACAGAAGGGAAGTGAGCCAACTACGGGGATCCCTGGAGGTCACGGTGGCCCCTGTTGACCTCAGAGCGGGGCAGCGTGACTAAGGGGCTGCTGGACGAGGGGTCAGATCCTCGAGAAGTCGGGCCTGGGACCCCTCCCCAGAGACCCCACTGGCCGGGGCAGGAACGCGTGGGCAGCAGGGACCTGGGGTGTGCTCTGGGGTCTGGGGTGGAGGGTGTGGCCTGTTACCCTCTTCCCGGTTCCGGCGTCGGGCTCGCTCACGCCGGTGGCTGACCATGGATTCAGTGCCGGTCTCGTTGTCCATCCCATCACGGCTGCTGGCCACATTCGGGCTGTGCCGACAAGAGTGTTGTGCAAACTGGGCCCCCAATGCCTGGGACCCTTTCAGGCCCTTGCCTCCCCGCTGCCTGGCGAGACCCTGACTCCACCCACCTGCCCAGCTGCCCACCCCAGACAGTCAGGGCCCGCAGGACCACCGGGCTCAGTCCCCCCGAGTTCTTACTGGAAAGATGGGGGCCGGGAGTCCCCGATGCCACCCATCCGCTCAAGTGGTGGGGGCAGGTCGGTGTGGCCGTCGGTGGCCTGAGAGCCCGTGTCTGAGTGCGCGCCCTCCGCCAGGACCAGCTGCGGAGGACAGTGAGGCTCAGAGGTGCCTCTGGCCACCGCCCCCCACAGGGTGCCCAGGGCACAGGCGCCCAGCCTCGCACACTCAGCTAGCCTGAGCCCCGCCCCCTACGATCCTGGGACCACCCCCACCCCAGCCAAAGCCCGCTGCCAACGCCCCCCAGACTCACCCAGGAGACCACGCGGCCATTGAAGCAGGGCAGCCTGGCATTGTCCGCAGAGATCTCCTCCTTCACCACCCTGCGGGCAAACACCGCCGTGAGCCCCGCACAGGGCCGCTCTCCCCGTGTGCTCCGGAGAGAAGCCCCCGCCCGACCAGGGCGCCCAGCACACGCCCAGCTGTCAGTCTGTGTGGCTGTCCCGCCCACCACATTCTCTTCCTGGGGCTCCAGTCATCCTCCTGAGCGCCCCTTCCAGGGCCCAGCCCAGGGGCCAGAGCTCCGGCCCTCAGCACCGGGGTCACCACCTGCAGCACCCTACACCTCGAGCCCGCCTTGCTCTGTGTGCACCCCAGGGGAAGAGCTGCGAGGGAGGGACTCTGTCTGGTTTCTCCTCTGCACCCCTCCCCCCCAGCCCAGCACAGGGCCTGGGTCACGGCAGCCTCAGCACAGGACCCCATGGACACAGGCGGGTCGAGATGGCACAGTACATGCACCCCCACATGCACACGCACGCACTCTCCGAGGGCAGGCCACCAGCCCACCCAGGGAGACAAGCAGACCCCACTTGCTGCACCTGCTCAACTCCGGACCTGAGAGGCCAGCTGGGCCCACCGAGAGGTCAGCCTCAGAGGTCAGCGAGCCCTGCCTGACCTCTGCACAGTGGCCACACCCACTGCACAGAGAGCAGCCAGGCCTATTTCTTTATTATTTTTAAATATTTTTATTGCTCTCAGAGAGGAAGGGAGAGGGAGAGAGAGACAGAAACATCAAGGATGCGAGAGAATCATGGATCGGCTGCCTCCTGCACGCCCCACACTAGGGATCCAGCCTGCAACCTGGGCACGTGCCCTGACTGGGAATTGAACCATGACCTCCTGGTTCATAGGTCGACACTCAACCACTGAGCACGCCAGCCGGGCACCAGGCCTATTTCTTAATGGGGCCCCTGGTCAGGTGGCTTGAGGGTTGGGGAGGGCAGGATAGAGAGGCCAGGGCAACGCTAACTGGGAAGGAGGCCCATGACCCCGGGGTTCAGAAACAGGTGTGTGTGGGGGTCAAGGTTTCAGGTTCCAGAGGTGAGGGGAACAGCAGCCAGCACAGCTGGCAGGGGGCCCTGGGGCAGGACAGGCATGGGCTGTGGCCCAGACACACCCCACACTGTGGCCCCTGGAGGCCGGGGAGCAGGCCAGGCAGGGTGGGGCCTGCAGCAGGAGGGGCCTAGACGCCCTCCCGCCTGGAGCCCAGCCCTCCCCAGCACAGCAGGATTTCCACGCCAAAGGCCATGCCCAGCGGAGAGACGGGGGCCAGGGCACCGGGCAGGAAGCAGCCTCACTCGGCGGGTCCTGGGCAGCAGCAGGTGGCAGGAGCCCCCAGAGCTGGCACCCCACAGTCCTGACCAGGGAGCAAGGCTTCACACACAGGGAGGGAGCCCTAGACCCTGGGGCAGAGGAGACAGAGGAGACAGGGCCAACCTGGGGGGAGGGGGCACCCCCAGATGTCTTCCAGGGCCAGCCCCACAGGCACCCATACGCTGGGCACCTCAACCTGCAGAAAGGTCCCTTCTCAGCCCCACGTCTGCTGCCCCCACTCAGGCACCACAGCCCTGCAGGCCTGAGCGCCAGGGAGGCGGGACCCAGCCCAGACCCGAGGCTGGCACCACAGGAGGACCTGGGGTGGGCCGGGGACACGGGGACCCCGCCTGCTGCAGCTGACTGACCAGGGTGGGGGGGAGGGGAAGGGGGAAGGGGCCGGTCCCCACACGGCCAGGTGGGCCCTTGGGCGGCCTCCCTGCCACACCAAGCTCCGCCCCTTTCTGATTCACCCACAGGGAGGCACCCCGGGCTCCCTCGGAGGCCCAGGAGCACCCAAGCCCCTCCTGCCCGCCTGGCCAGGGCCTCTCCATGACCCTCCACCAAGGGCTGCCTGAGGCCTCAGGGCCCCCCTCAGCACAGAGGCCCTCCCAGCTCCCAGAGGCCCTGCTCCCCGGCCCTCGCCAGCCTGAGGACCCGTCCTGCACCTCCGTGTACACGCGTGACAGAGCATCCTGCCATCCACCTGGGGGCGGGGCAACGGGGCCCCACAGGCCCAGGACCGGGAGGGAGGACATCGATGGAGGAGGAGACGCCGGAGCCCCCAGGGCCAAGGGCACAGGCTCCTCTCCTCGGGGAGCCCCGCGCTGGCGGGAGCCCAGGGGTGGCGGTTGGGAAAACGCCTCCCGACAACCCTGAGGCCCCCGGGCCGGCCTCGCCGGGCGGAGAGCGGACCTCGCCGGGCGGAGAGCCGACTCCGCAGCATCTCCTCTGAGGCACCCAGGCACCCCGGTGGCTCCCTGCCCTTGACCTCAGCGTTGCTGGTGAGATCCCAGGCCCCACCCGCCACCCCTGCAGACCCACCCTGGGAGCCGAGTGTGGCCAAGGGCCCAGGAGGACCCGAGGGGCCAGCCCCTCCCCGTGGGCGGCTCTCGGGGCGTCCACAGGGGCACAGGGTCCCCATCCTCTCTTCCCGCCACAGAGCAGGGAGTTGGCAAAGAGCTGGCACAGGACACCCCCTGGGCTACTGACCCCAAATGGCACAGCTACGGAGAGTAGAGTGGGACTCGGCCAGGCTGAGTGCCCGCCCCACCCAGCCCCACCCAGGGCCCGAAAACAGGTGGCCCAGAGACCAGAGGTAGAGGGGCCTGGGCCACAGCCATCGAGCTACATGCCAAGTCCAGCCAGACCGGGCATCCGCCCAGCGGTCCTGGAGGGGCTGCGAGCCCAGGACCCTCCACGTCACGGAACTGAGGGCTGGGGCCAGACTCTTCCCTACACCACACCCACCACAGGCCAGAGACCCCCGTTTCGCTAGGTCAGAGCAGCTGTGACATGCATGGGAAAGTGGGGGGGCAGGGTGCAGGACCCCTCTACCCACTTGGCCAAGGACACCCATGGGAAGTGGGGCCCAGCCCAGAGCACATGGTCCTGCCCCCCTCAGACTCTCCCTTCCCTCACTACGTGGCCAGGACAGAGACTCAGGGAACTGAGGCCCAGCCCACAGTGGGGGGTGGGGTGGGGGGCGGAGCAGGAGGCCCAGGCTCACCAGGGTGCTCCTCACAGCCCCCCAAGTGAGGCCGCCCTGTCATGGACCTGCCCGCCCTCCCCACACCTCCAGTTACGTCCGCTAGGCGTCCAGGTCTCATTCACACTAAAGTGTAACAGATTACCCCTCCCAAAGGGAGCTTAGCCCAGCGAATAAATGGTTCTAGAACAGGCAGACCTTGGGGCTCTGCAGGCAGATCTCGGGGGCAGGGGGAGAAAGGAGGCAGCTGATGGGGGTCTTCGGGGACCTGGCCACCAGCCAGCGACCCGGGGAGGAAATAAGCGAGCCCGTGCTGTCTGCCCACTGTGCCTTCCAGCGCCACCCAAATCCATTCCCCTGCTGACCCCCCTCGAACTCAGAGCTGCCCCTGCCTCCCAGGGGCCCTGCTCGCTCCCCCACACCCAGCCATTTCCAGGCCTGAAGAACTCCAGGGCTGCTCCAACAGTCTGCCCACCCTCCTCCCCAACCAGGACCCACGTGTCCACGCGGGTGGACCAGGCTCTGGACCATGTCCTGGGGGCCGGCCTCTGCGGGGCGTGCAGGTGGGGTGGGGGGGTGTCTGCAGCTCGTGGGTGGCCCCCATGGCTCTGGGACACAGCAGCAGGCCCCCAGGACATGGTCCAGAGCCTGGCCCACCCGCGGCAAACTGGGACCTGGGCACACGCCTTGCCACGCCGCAGGCTCGGTGCTGGCTTCGGTCCGTGACAGAGAGCATGTGTGACCTTGGCAATCTTTGTTCAAGGAGTAAACTGAGTTACGCCTGGCCGGCTGAGCATCAACCTATGAACCAGGAAGTCAAGGTTCAATTCCGGGTCAGGGCACATGCCGGGGTTGTGGGCTCAGACTCTCTCACCATTAATGTTTCTATCGCTCTCTGCCTCTCCCTTCCTCTCTGAAATCAATGAAAATACTTTTTTAAATAAATACGTAGTAATAGACGAAGTTAAAAACGAAAGTGCTCTCTCACATGGCGGACGGTCACAGCCACAGCAGCCCAGACCCCGAGGGGCAGCGGCTGGGAGAGACGGCCCAGCGAGGGCGGTGAGGGGCACGGGATGCCCCACCCGCAGGGCCGGCCCCTTGTGGCTCCTGAGCTGAGCCAGCAGGGAGGCCAGCCACTCGGCCCGGGGCGTCCTGCCTTCCGAGGCTGCCAGGGACACACCCACCCCTCTCCCCTCCCCATGGTTGGGGGCGGGGGGGCGGGGGGGGGGGAGAGAGTCTGGTTGCCCAAACATCCCTCAGGTCCCCAAGAGCTGCCGAGTAGCCCCAGCCTGACAGCCTGACCCGGCCTGGGCTGCCCAGGGCCCAGGCAAACCACAGAATCCAGGAAGTGGCCTCAATGTCAAAGTGCCCGGACACGGCCCCACACAAGGACGTGGGCACACCTGCTCAGCCCACGGCTCGGCCCCCCTCCCCAGCCCTGCCAAGCGGGGGGACTCGGGTTACTGGTGGCGGAGCCAGGTCAGGCCTGGAGCCCACAGCCCGCCTCCTGCTCCCAGCCCCAGAGGCCCGGCCAACGCCAGTGGGAATTCCTCTCCACAGACGGCCATCGGGACCGGGCACTGGATGCTGACCAGAGGCGGCTCCCAGGACACCGAGTGCTCAGCGGGGACAGAGGCCCAATGGCAAGCAACCCCAGGGCGGGCGTGGGTGGAGTGACCCTTGACCTCTGCGCTGACCTCAGGATCCCGGAAGAGGGGGCCAGGGGTAGGCTGTCGTGAGCCTCCAGACAGATCCGTGCCCCTGTGCCAGGTCACCTCGTTACCCCGCACGCTAACCAGGAACCCACTGGGTGGCGGGGACTCTGCGCCCACGTCCTCCCCTTCCCCAACGACGCTCCGTAAATGTTCCTCGGAGTCCAGGCTCCACAAGCCATAAGCTCTCCAGGCACCTGCCCCCCCACAGAGGGCGCAGCGGGGCCCTGAGTCTGAAAGGTCCCACCATGGGGGGGCTGCAGGGGCGCCCTGGGCCGCAGACATGGACCCGCAGGTCACACACTCAGGCGCACGGACCAGGCCCAGGGCGGGTGGGGAAGCCAGGACGCGCGCCTGCCCACGGCCCCGAGTTCTCCGGCTCCTGGGCTGGCAGTCAGGGCCCCACGTGCCCCCGCGCAGGGCACAGACAGGTGGACACACCGTATGGGGCGGAGGATCGGCCCGGGTCACGGTCCCCGGACCTCCCCCCCGCCCTGCCCGGGTCACGGTCCCCGGACCCCCCAGCCCTGCCCGCGCGCAGACAGGTGCCGACCCGCCCGCACTGGCCCCGCGCGCCACTGACCCGAAGTCCTGGTCCATGGACTTGAAGAAGAATTTGTAGGCGTGCACCGGCCGGTTGCTGAGCACGTTCTTGAAGTCGGCCAGCGTGACGCGCTCGGGCGCCACGGGCAGCTTGACCAGGTACGGCGTCTCCTCCTCGTCCATGTGGTAGATGATCTTGGTCTCCGCCATGGCGCGGCGGCGGCGGGCCCGCTCGGCGGTCAGGCCCGGCCCGGGGATCCGACGCGGGCGCCTCCCCGCCGCCGGCCTGCGCCCCGCCCGCCCGCCGCTCCCGGCCCGGCCGCCCCGGCCGCCCCGGCCCCGCCCGCCCCGCCGACCCCGGCTCCGCGCGCGCCTCGCCTGCTGCCCAGCGGCCGGCGGCCGCCCATCCGCCCCGGCCCGGGACGCAGCTGGGAGCGCACCAGGCCCGGCCGCGTCCGTGCGCCCCGCCGCCCCCTCGGGCCGCGCAGTTCCAGGGACCGCCCGGCGGGGCTGCGCGCGGCCCGCGGGGGGCGCCCGAGAGCGCGGCGGGGCTGACGTCACGGGCGCGCGGGGGAGGCGGGGCTGCGCACGCGCGGGAGGCGGGGCGCGCGGCGCCGGGGGGGCCGCGTGTGCGCGCCCGCGAGGCCTCCGCCGCGCTCTCCCCGGCCCGTCCCCGGCCTCCAGCCGGGCGCACGGGGCGCCCACGACACGCTCTGGGCCCGAGCTGTCGCGCGTGGACAGACGGGGCGCGCCCGGGGCAGGAGGTGGGTCGGGACGCCCCGCATGTCGCGCCCCGAGCTGTCGGAGGGGAGACCCCCGCCCCGACCCGCCGGGATCCCTCCGGAGCGTCGCTGGACGGGGTTCCGGCCCTCCGGCCCCTCGGGAGAGCTCCCCGGTCGGTGGGGGCTGAGACCCGAGGCTGCGGGGCTCTAAGGAGGCTGAGGACTGAGTCGCCCTGGGAGGGAGCGGAGGACACCGGTAGCCTTGCGCCCCCTGCCGCCCCCCTCCCAGCTCCGACGTAGCTCCCCCGTTGCCGGTGCCCACGGGGACTGAGAAACACGGTCCAAGTGAGTGTGGGGAGGACTCGGGTGTGCAGGTGTGAGCACACGTATGTGATGCCAAGGTGACAGCAGGGGGCGGGGGGAGGGGTCACCACGCAGCTCTAGGCGCGCACGTGTGCAGAGGTGCCCAGGCAGCAGGTGAAGGGTTCCCCCCACCCCCAGCCGCTGTCAATCAAACTAGCGTGAGGCCCTCCCTCAAGGGAGACCCTGAACAGCGCTGCCCCCAGGAGGATGCACTCACTCGAGGGAGCCCCACTGGCGAGAATAAGGAGTGATGGGGTTGGGGGTGGGGGGTGATGCCCCTGCCCCCCCCCCCCCCCCGAAGCTGGCTGGAGTCTGGAAATCATCCATCTGCCTGGTCCTGACCCTCAGGCAGTGGGCCAGTGCGGGAGACCCCACCAGGCCACTAGGGACCAGAGGCGCCCGGGCTGGGGACCACCCCAGGTCAGCTGGCCCTGACCTCCAGTCCCCTTGGCTCCATGAGGGGGGTACCCACTTGGCAAAGCCGGGGCCTTCTCCCCTCGGGTCTCGGTTTCCTCGGTGGTGACCTGAGGAGCCAGGCAGGATGGCCTTGGAGGGCCCATCACAGCTCTCTCAGCTGGTTTCCAGGGAAGGAGGGAGACTGCCTGGCCTGAGAGCTCATGGGGTCCAGCACCCTCTACACCAGGCCCTCAAATGGGGTGGTCTGATCCCCCAGCTGCACTCCAGCCCCCAAGGTTATCTGTCCAAGGCATAGGAGACGCTTTAGCCAAGCCCAGCCAATGCCTCAGTGGTCAAGCTCAGGCCCTGCAGGGGTGAGTGTGCGGCCAGGGCCTAAGCCCTGACAGGCAGGGCCTTGTTCAGTGGAAGTGGTGGCCACTGTGGGGCCTGGGAGGGAGTTACATTATCAAACCACAGGTCCTGGCCAGCCTCCCTCCCTGCCTGGCCACTATGGGTCCTCGTAAGGGGGGGGGGGGGAGGGGGGCATTCTATCATCTGACAACCCTGCTCACACCAGAATCTGGACTCAGGTAAGAACCAGAGCTTAGGATTCCCACCCAAGTTCCCCCCTTGCTTTTCCTGAGCACCTTTTATTTTTTTTAAAATATATTTTATTGATTTCTTACAGAGAGGAAGAGAGAGGGATAGAGAGTTGGAAACATCGATGAGAGAGAAACATCGATCACCTGCCTCCCGCACACTCCCTACTGGGGATGTGCCCACAACCACAGTACGTGCCCTTGACCGGAATCGAACCTGGAACCTTTCAGTCCGCAGGCCGACGCTCTATCCACTGAGCCAAACCAGTCAGGGCCCTGAGCACCTTTTAAAATGACCACTCAGCCCGGCCAATGTGGCTCGGCGGATGAGCATCCACCTAAGAACCAGGAGGTCAGGGTTCGATTCCTGGTCAGGGCACATGTCTGGGTTGCGGGCTCCATATCCAGTGTGGGGCGTGCAGGAGGCAGCCGATCCATGATTCTCTCTCATCGTTGATGTTTCTCTTCCTCTCTGAAATCAATAAAAATGTGTTTAAAAATAAAAGAACCCCTCGAAGCCAAGCCTCTGAGAAATCAGTGACCTCCAGGCCACCCACCTTGGAAGTAACAGGTGCTTCTGCCTGCAGGCTGTGACCTGGGGCGGAGGGCCGCCCCGACCCGCTGCCCCGATGCTGGGGTCTGCAAAGTAATAAATCTTCCGACTTTATTTCCTTTGTGTGAGTTTATTGACACAGCGTCTTCATGAAAACAGCCCAGAGCTTTCCGGTCTCTGCCTGGGAGCTCGGACGCCCACCCGTGTGGGTGGCTTTTGGCTCCTCGTCCAGCAGCTGGTCATGTTCTTCACACCCCAGCCTGAGGCTTCCCACACAGGGTGACAAGCAGGCTTTCCACTCCCTGCTGTCCTGACAGGGCTTCGGAGGACGGGGTCAGGGTTGGGGAAACACAGGGGCTCCTTCCTACCCCGGCCCCTCCCCCAGGGGTGTCGGACCTGCACCTTCTGCAGGTGCCCTGTTACCTCCACCTGTCTCCTCACACCTCCAGCCCCACCTGCTTCTCAGAGGACGGAGCTAACACCACCCCTTCCGTCCTCACGTCCCCCAGCATGCTCCCCTCCCCCACCTTCAAATAAACCCTCAGGAGCCCGGCCAGCGTGGCTCAGTCATTGAGCATCAACCCATGAACCAGGAGGTCAGGGTTCAATTCCCCGTCAGGGCACATGCCGGGTTGCGGGCTCGGTCCCCAGTGTGGGGCGTGCAGGAGGCATCGGATCCATGATTCTCATCACTGATGTTTCTCTCTCTCCCTCTCCCTCTCTGACATCAATAAAGAAATATATTTAAAACACACACCCACAAAACAAACAAACCCTCAGGAGCCGGCCCCACACTTGGTCCCACGCAGGTGTAAGTGCTGAAAAATCCCGTACTCGCTCTTCCCAGGACACCCCACCCAGACCTGCCACTCATGGGTGATGATGGGGGGGGCGGGGGGGAGGTTTCGGATGAAGGAAGGGATTTGGGGTTCCAAGGCCCAACCTGCCCCTGTGAGAAGGAGAGGCAGCAGAGGGGTCTACCAATCAGAAAGGTCTTTATTGTGACGTGGCCATCCCCCAGGAGGAGCCAATGCGGTGCGTCCGGAGTGGCTGCAGGGGCCGCTCTAGCACCATGTTCACCCTCCTCCGTCCTCGGACAAAACAGAAGCCAAATGATGCCCCAGCCCCAGATTCCAGCCCAGGGAGCGGCCCAAAGTCACCTGGAGCCCAGGGAGGGGCCGTCAGGGCAGCTTATTGCCAAGGAGGCTGGAGCGGGGTGGGAAGCGGACGGGGCCCGGGCAGCCCCAGGGGCTGGCGGCAGCAGAGGGGCATTCGCCCCGTGCCAGCGCAGGGCAGCCTGGCTAACAAAACACAGTGCAGTCCGGCCCGAGGGCAGCTCCTCCCAGGAAGGGGCAGTGCCAGCCTCAGGCTGACCCAGCTCCCCGCTGCGCCCCCTGCAGCGGCCGGGCTCCCCCAGAGGGCAGGGGCCTGGAGAGCCCGGGGGTGACCGTCGGTGAGCTCGGCTGGCCCGAGGGGGCAGGGCCGGGCGTGAGCGCTGCAGGGGGCTGCTGGGGGGCGGGGCGCAGCCACGGAGCCGGCAGGGACCAAGGCTCCCACGGCTGCTCGGGAGGGAGAGGCAGCTCCAGGGGAGGGCTCTGGGGGCGCCTCTGCGACAGCCCAGTCCAAGTTCGGGGCAGCGGGACCAGCCGCTGGAGCGGGAGGAGAGTGGGCGGAGGTTCCGGCGGGCAGGAGCCGCACCGCCTCACTTGCAGTACTCCTTCCGGAACTCTGGAAGACAAGGGGGCCGGGTGGGCGGCTGCCCCGCCCTCCACCCGCAGGACGGCCCGGGGTTCCGGGGCCCCGAGGGGCAGCGGCCTCCCTCCCGGCCACGCACCTTTGTCCAAGTCGATGTGCTTGGCGGGCAGGGGGCAGTGCGCCAGCGCGGCCCTCTCCTTCAGGATGTTGTTTTTGTAATCTGGGGGGGGGGGGGGGGGGGGGGAGCGGGTGAGCCCCTGGAGGTGCCTCCCCACCGCCGCACTCCCCGCGTGTGCGTTTGCGTGTGTGCGCGGGCGTCTGCGTGTGTGCGTTTGCGTGTGGGCGCGCTCGCGTCTGCGTGTGGCGGGCGCCTCACCCAGCTGGATGTCCTGGCTCCTGTAGAAAGCCTGGTCCCCAGGGGCCAAAGGAAACTCCGCCAAGTTCACGTCCTTCCTGGGGGGGGGGGGGGGGAGGTTAGGACAGCGGGAGGGCCCGGCCCGGCCAACCTGGACAGCGGGGGGCGGGGGGGGACACTCACCCCTTGGCCTTCCCCGACCTATGGTCCGAGTAGTGGTAACCTGGGGAGGGAGACTCGTGTCGGGGACAGTCTGCCCGCTCCCCAGCTCCCCCAGCCCCGAACCCCCCACCCAGTACACAGGCTCACGGGGCGCCCCGCGGGTCCCTCTCCGCCCCAGAGGCCCCCAGTCCCGCCTCCCTCCCGCGCTCACCCCCAAGACGGCGCTGCCGCGTGGCCAGCACCGCGGTGATGAGCAGCAGCAGGAAGAGCAGCAGCGTGGCCAGCACGTAGCCCAGCTGCTGGAAGAAGTGCGCGCGGCCCTCCGGCACGATCACGTTGATGACGCTGCGGTCGCGCGCCAGCGTGGGGTCTGCGGGAGCCGCGTGGCGGCGGTCAGGGGCGGGGCTGACAGTCGGTGCACGCCGACCCCAGCCGCCCGCGCTGCACCCCGGGGCCCTGGGAAGGGACAGGCGGCCGCAGCCCGTGGGGCCTCCCCTCGCTGACCCACGGGTCCCTTCCGTGGATGGGGCGGGGCCGGGCGGGCTCCCACCAGCCGGGCCGGGCCGTTCCCAGCCCCTAGACGTTCCCCGGGAGCCCGGGGCGGCCTCGGCACCTGGGGCTGGGGCGCTGCTGTGGCTGGAGCCGTTGCCCGGTGAGCCACGCCGGGGCGGCGGGGAGGCGGGCGCGGTGACCGTCAGGTGGAAGATGCGGCGCTCGTGGAGGCCGCAGTAGTGGTGGTGCAGGTGGCAGGAGTAGGTGCCCTCGTCCGCCGGCTCCAGCGGGTCGATGCGCAGGGAGAAGTCCCCGCGCGCGAAGGCATCCGCCTCCACCGACACGCGGTCGCGCAAGACCGCCGGCCCGTAGGCGCGGCGCTCGCCGGACGCGTAGAGGTCGAGCAGGCGGTCGGCGCGGTCGTGCGGGACCCCCGGCAGCTGCAGGTCCCAGTGCGCCACCTGCTGCGCCTCCTCCAGGTGCCGGTCGGTCCACACGTGCGCGCGGTTCACGCAGGTCAGGAGCGCGGGCGCGCCGCGCGCCACCACCAGCACCTCCTTCTCGCCGTCCCAGTGCGCGCCGGCGGCCCGGGCTGTGGGCGCAGGTCGCTCAGTTGGGGGTGCGGGGAGAGACGGGAGGGGGGAGGCGCTAGTGCTGCGGGCGGGGCGGGGCCCGCAGCGGCCGGGGGAGGGGGGCGTGGGGCGGGGCCAGCGCACTCACGGTTGTCGGTGACCTGGAGGCGGATGGCCAGGTTCTCGTAGAGGTGGCAGTAATGATGGTGCAGGCTGCAGGTGTACAGCCCCTCGTCTGTCTCCTCCACCGCTGTGCACCGGGCGGAGACCCGCCGTGAGCTCCCGCCCGCGCCCCCCGCCGTGACCCCCGCCGGGAACTGCCCGCCCCCCCGCCGGGAACTCCCAGCCGTGACCCCCGCCAGGAACTGCCCCCCGGGGGGAGGCCGGTACCCCGGATGAGCAGCGAGAAGTTGCCGTCCTGGAAGGCTGAAGGCGACAGCAGGAGGCGGCCGCGGTCGCGCGGCTCATACACACGCTGCTCGCCCGCCGAGTACATGTCCACGAGGCGGCGCGCCGGGCCGAACGGGCCGCTCAGGTCCCAGTGGACCACGCGCTGCCGGTCGTGCAGCCGGTCCTGCGTCCAAACCATGCGCGGGCTCTGGCAGCGCAGCACGGCCCGGGCGCCCGCCGCCCAGCTCACCGCCGCCTCCGACACCACCGAGCTGCCCGCTGCGGACCCCGCCGGCCCTGGGAGAAGGGGGGTCACTGAGGCGGGGGGGGGCAGGGGGGAGGGGGGGCTGTCCTGGCGGGAGGACGGGAGGGGACTGTCGGGCGGGCGCGGTCACTCACCTGAGCACAGGACAGCGGAGCCTGGAGGGACAAGAAGAGCCAGTCACGTGGGGGAGGGGTGGCCTTGGCCTTTACCACCCCCCCGCCCCCCGTCACAGCCCCGGGAGGGGCACTGGCCCTTGTCCCCCCCTCTTTTTAAATACATATTTTTATCGATTTCAGAGAGGAAGGGAGAAGGGGAGAGAGAGAGAAGCATGAATGATGAGAATCATTGATCAACTGCCTCCTCCTTGCCCCACACTGGGAACTGAGCCCACAACCGGGGCATGTGACCAGTCGGGGAATCGAACCCTGACTTCCTGGTTCACAGGTCGATGCTCAACCACTGAGCGAGGCCCGGCCCCTGCCCCTTCTGTAGTCCCCACTGAGGTGGGTGCTAACACCCGGTTTATGGGTGGGGATAAAGCCGAAGAAGCCAGGAGGACACAGGTGGGGTCTCTCTAGCCCGCATGGTGCAGGCACCTCTCCCACAGCCCCCCTTAATCCCCACAGCCCCCCTTAATCCCCACAGCCACTGCAGGGACCCCACCTGCCCTTCGGGGGTGCGTGGTGAGTGGTGGGTTCGGGTTAGATCCCACTGGCTGGCTCTGGAATGCATGCTGGGCAGCAAGCCCTCCCCCCCCGCCCCCACCCCGCCGTCCCCACGGGGGATGGAGGCTGCCAGCAAGGCCCCCGGAGCCTGGGCACCAGGGAGGCTGGTGTCTGGGGAGGCAGGCATTGCACCTGCCGGGGCCACGCCAGGAGCTCTCAGGGTCCTCACCTGGGAGCCACTCCCACCCCCAGGGCTCAGGGCTGGAGCCCCCCTCCCCCCCCCCCCCCGGGTCCTGAAGGGCAGGATCAGGTCTGAAGCACCAAAACGCTGGACGTGAGGAGCGACCCCACATCTGCCGCCTCACAGCCCAGCTCCTGCTCCAGAGCGGCGGCTGGGCGCCAGGACGGAGGAATGTGCCGGGTCAGCAGGCCAGCTCGGCGGGCTGGGGGGTGGGGGGGTGCAGGAAGCCAAGGAACAGACCCTGCAAGCCCCACAGTCCCCAGCGGCCTCCCCTCCTGCCCACAGGGAGCACAGGCCTGGGCCCCCTGCCTGAGGGACCCCGGCCGCTGCCTCCATGCCCCCCCCCCCCCCGCCCTCCTTGCCCTCCTTGGCCTCTGGCTCCAGGTTCCGCGCGAGGAGGACGTTGGGAGGCTCACACCCTCCTGGGTCCGGGGCCTCGTCACCTCTGAGGTCCCCCTAACTGTCCCTTCCCACCGGGCAGCCCCCTCGCTGGGCTCGAGCTCAGACGGGCGGCTTTGCCTAAAACCACAAACTCGCTGGGACGCGCTGGTGGCCGGCGCCTCCTGAGCCCCACACCCCGCACTCACTCTGCAGAAGCAGAAGTTTCCAGAGCACGACGCGGGCCCGCAGCTCCATGGTGCCGCCGCCGGCCTGGCTTTGTCTCCCTCCCTCCAGCTCCAACTCTCCACAAAAACAGCCCGGCCCCCTCCCCCTCCAGCACCCGCCATGACATCACGGAGCTCTGGGCCGGTCACGGGCTGCAGACCGCCCCCTCGCTCTGCCCAGCCCCCTGGCCTCCCCCACCCTGGCCGGCCCGTGGGGAGGGGGCCCTGTGGCCACTGTGCTGAGGGAGTCGGGCGGGTAGGGGCCCTCTCTGGCCCGGGTCCTGGGGAGGGGCAGCGGCCCAGCCCTTGGAGGACGGGAGGGCTGAGGGTGAGGTCCTTCTGGGGTTGCTGCGGCTGGAGTTCCGCCGTGAGCACCCCCGCACCCCACCTCTGCCGGGGGACACTGCCCAGGGCATTCCCCCTCGTGGGCAGCCTGGCCCCTGCCCAGGGTGGAGGCATCCGGGCAGGGACCCCCAGGGATCCAGGCTGCCAAACCGCCGGCTCTTCCGGCTCTTCCGTTAGCCTGTGATGACCCCACATTTCTTCATCTAGGAAAGGGGGATCTGAACAGCCCGGCCCTGGGGGGAAGCCTGGGGCGGGGCCTGGGCACAGCATGAGGCCCTGATGGTTCCCAGGCATCTTCACCCTCCACAGGAGCCAGGGGGTAAGTGGGGGGACCCTGAGCACGGAGGGGGCCAGTGGGGAAGAACGCCCACCTCGCTGGCCGGCCCCCCCCCAACATCTGCCCACCATCCAGGGCAGAATCAGGTGTCCCTGAACTCAAACCTGGGTTACCCGGCTCCTAGGAGCACCCCCAGCCCGAGGAGAGGGGAGGGAGGGGTGTGGGAGCCCCCACCACAGAAGGCACTAATTTGAAACTCGGGGAAAACCTACGAGTCACATAAACAAATGGGAAATAACAGAGCAGCGCTGTGCACCGAGCCCACTCCTTCTAGTTGAGCAAACCTCAGAGAAAACGAGCCGAGCCACACGGACCCACAGTGCATTCTTCCGCGGCCGTGCGGCCGGGATGTGGTCGCCCGCCCGTCCCTGGTGGGCTGGGGTCTCCGCGTGAACCCTGCCCCGGTCCCCACGTCCTCGGACAAGCCAGGCGCCCAGCCCAGCTCCGGCCGCTGCAGAGGGGACGACGGGGTGACAGGAGGGAGCCCCCAACACCCACACCCACAGACTTAAGGGCGGCTCCTCAGCAGGATCCAGGCCCTGGGGGGCGGGGCCCATTTTCCAAACTTGAATCAGAACCGGCTCCCCTCACCCTCAGCTCCTCCAGGGCCTTTCATTCTGGAAAAACAAGCCGGCCTCCGCCCTGGGCCTGGAGGCCCGGCCTCCCTTGTTTTTCTAACTGGTTTATATTAGCTCTGGTGCGCCCCCCCCCCCCCCCCGCCCGCCTGCGCCCCGTGTCTGTTTCTCCCTCTCCATCCTCCGTCCCGCCTCTTGGCCGCCCTCTCTCCTGCGTGGAGGGAAGACGCCCAAGCAGCTGGATGGCCAGGGCCGGCCACGGTCTGAGGGGACCCGGTTGGTTACACCCTAAACTGCAGAGCCTCCCCTCCCAGCAGGTCCCTGGCCCCGGGCCCTCTGTACTGAGGCTCCCTGGGGTCCTCCTGCTGCAGACCCCAATGCAGGAAGATGTCTGCGGGGGGCGCCCCCCGAGTGCACCCTGACCCCCTCGCCCCAGCGGGCAAGATGGACAGAAGCAGCCAGGGCTGCAACCCCTCCTCCTGCCCCATCCTGTTCTCTCCGTGGAGGCCAGCTGGGCCTAGAGGAGCGGCCGAGGGCTGCACGCCCCACCCCACCCCCACCCCCGCCCCGTCCTTGGTCGGAAATGGCACAGATGTGAGCAGAGCGCAGCGGGACCAGGCCACTGCCCCTCCCACCGCCCGCCCGGCTCCTTCTCCCGCGCCGGGACTGCTGGCCCAGGCCTCAGCGGACAGCTCCACGGGAGAGCAGAGCAGGACGAGGACGCTGGCAGCATCCCCACGGTCCCGCCTGGAGCTCAGGCCGAGCCCCCCACCAACCCCCCGCACCCCCGACCAGAGCCCTGCAGCCTCCTCCCTTCCCTGGGGGCGGGGCTGAGCAGGGGTGTCAGCGGCAGCCGGGGTGAGAACCAGGCTCTGGCTCCAGCTCCTGGGACTGGGACATTCCAGGCAGCCTGGCTCATCAGGAGGAAAACCACAGGCGCTCCGAGCGGCACCAGCACGCTCCCACGTGGTCACTGCCGTGTGCTGAGCACCTACTGTGCGCCAGCGTGCCGCTCCCACGTGGTCACGCCTGCCGTGTGCTGAGCACCTACTGTGCGCCAGCGGGCAGGCAGCGCGGGGCCGTTAGTGAGGGCAGACCTGCCCGCTGGTCAATGGGATCGTTCCGCACACAGAGAGGAGGCTGTGGGGTGCCGCAGGGCCACCTCCCTGCCTGGGTGGCCTCTGAGGGGGCGACACCCACAGTGGGGGCCCAGGGCAGCCTCTCCCAGGTGAGGGAGAGGGAGCCGTGCTCGGTCTGGCTTCCTCAGGGCCATCAGGGGAGCCGGCCCCGGGACTGAGCGCAGGGATGTGGGCTGTGATGCAGGAAATGCGGGGGCGGTTGGTGCAGCTTCTGTAGGAACTCGGGACTCACTGGGCAGAAGGGAGCCATCCGCCCATGGGCCAGGCGGCGGGCAGCTCCCCCCATGGCACCCCCCCCCCCACGCGTCTGCCCCTCCCCACGGCGCCCGCCCCCACGGAGCCTGCCCCCCCCCCACAGGCACCTGCCCCCCACGGGCGTCCACACCGTGAGCGTGGGCCCGAGTGGTGATTACGGTGGATAGCGCTTTGCACCCACATAGCAAAGTGCTAGGACTTCTCTCTGGGGGGGAGGGGGGGACCACGAGGCAGCCCCGCCACCGGCCAACCAGAGCCTGGACCTCAGTCTGACGACTGCACAGAACCACCACCTGGACCAGCGGGAAGCAGCCTGCGCAGGGAGGATGCAGAGGCCGAGGCCGACCTCACCGCGACCCCGTGACCCTGCGAGGACCAGCGGGCAGGCGGGGAAGCGGTGTGGTGCCGAGGGTGCCGCGTTCAGCCGCTCAGTTCGTGGGGATCCCCGGACGCAGCCACAAGACACACGCGACTCCCTCCGAGCGAAGCCAGGGCGGGACCGGAGGGCGAGCGCCCCGGCTGCAGGGACAAGCGATGGGAGCCCGGTGGGGACGGCTGCGGGGGGGGTGCTGGGGGCGGACCGAGGAGCCACGCAGGGCTGGTGTTTCCCTGGGAGTGCGTTGTTCCGTCCACACCAGGGTGAGGTGGAGGGCAGTGGGCGTCACGCTCACTCCTTCCTGCCGGCTCTGACGGGTCTTCCCGGCGGCGGTCGCTCGGTCACTCGTACAGGTTTGTCCTGATGGTTTGCCAAGAGGCAGGGGCTCTGCAGACCCCAGGCCCGAGCCCTGATGCATCCCACAGAGGCAGGGTCTCACCTGCTCCGGGCAGACCGGCTGTCCCAGCCGCTGGGGGACCATCGATGCACATTGTGACCTGGACACACACGGACATCATCGCCTCCTGGGAACCGTCCAGGAGCCCAGGGCTGCCTGGTTTGGCGTGTTCTGTGGGGGCGGCGGAGGCTGGCGGGCAGAGCTGAGCCTGCTCATGGTCAGGCCTGCAGGCCTGCCGGGGCCTTGGGCGCAGGCTTGGCGTCTGCACTCAGGCCAGACATCGTCCTTTGTGGTCCCTCCCGACCTATCAGCTTGGAAACCTGCTGTATCAGATTTCACCTGCTGCGCCTCTGACTGTGGGGATGCCGCCGCCCACATTCCTGGGAGCCTGGGACCCAGGAGTAGAGCAGCCTCCAGACCAACTTCCTGCACCCACACGTGATATACATCCTGGTTTCTTTTTTTATAAAAAAAATTTTTTTATTGATTTGAGAGAGAGAGAAACATCGATTCCTTGTTCCACTGAGAGCTGCATCGCTGGATGATGCTTGAAGGTGCCCTCACCAGGGATGGAACCTGACACCTTGGCGCTCTAACCGACTGAGCCACCTGCCCGGCTGTCCTGGTGTCTAAGCCGTGGCTCCCGACGCCGGACCTGGGAGGTTTGCCTTTAACTGTGCCGGCCAGCGTGGCCTCGGTGACGGGTCTGCTTCGTGTGAGTGTGGCCCCGACAGGAGAGGGACAGCTGGCTCAGGTCCGCCTCGGCCCTCAGTGTGAGCTCGCGTTCAGCGCCTCGCAGAAGCGGTTATACACGTGTTCACGGGGGTCCGCACACCAGGCAATCCTCGCTGTCACCTGAGGAGGTGCAGAGGTGGGAGCTCTCCCAGGTCTTGGTTCCAGGGAAAAGGCTTATTTAGGACATGGGGGAGGGGCCTGCAGAACCTGCTGAGTCAACAGGGAAGTGCTGACATAATGAGTGACAGCTGTCAAAGGGGCACAGGAGGCACCGGACAGCTCGGAGGCGGGAGCAAGTGAAGCAGCCACCACCAGGCGTCCAGGCCGGCGAGGTGATGGCGTGAACAGAGGGCCTTGCTCTGTGCAGGGACGCTCCTAATGCCTGCGGGGGCGTCAGCGCCCAGCTGCTCAGCACAGCAGGGCACAGGGTCGTCCACCTTTGACCCTGCAGGTCAGGAATCCCTGCAGGGCTGACCACACGGCTGTCCACTCCACGTGGGAACGGCTGCGATGACTCAGCGAGGGCTGCTGGACCCAGGCAGCTTGGCCCTGCCAGCTGGGTCCTCTCTGCCCACGTGGCCCTCCCCTCCCACACCACCTCCTCACTGGGCTCCTCCCAGCGGGGGAGGCCGCCAGCCCCAAGGCCTGAGCCGGGCAGCATCACACCGCCTCCCACTAGGAGGGGCAGACCCCAGCCGATGGAGGAGCAGCGAGACCATGGGGCCCAGGGCTCACGGACAGCGAGGGGCGCTGGGCCCTCTTCACAGGTAACACCACAGGGGGCGAGAGAAGAGGAATAGTGAAATGCAAACAGCTCGGAGCACTGTCTCAGGTTTATGTCCTTTATAAAATATACTAGTTATTTTATTTAAATTTATTTAATTGATTTCAGAGAGGAAGGAAGAGGGAGACAGAAACATCAAGGATGAGAGAGAATCATGGATCGGCTGCCTCCTGCACCCCTACTGGGGATCGAGCCCACAACCCAGGCATGTGCTCTGACCGGGAAAGGAACCGTGACCTCCTGGTTCATAGGTCAACTACTGAGCCACACCGGCCGGGCTATATTTTTTATTTAAATCTAAATAGTTAAAGATATATATTAACGTTTACTTTTAAGACCTTCAAATATTTTGGGGGGGGGGATGGAGAATAACTTGCATGCCCCCTACTGGGGATCAAGCCTGCAACCCAGCCTGCGGACTGAAGGGTCCGGGGTTTGATTCCCGGTCAGGGCACAGGCCCGGGTTGTGGGTTTGAGCTCCAGTAGAGGGTGTGCAGGAGGCAGCCGATCAATGATTCTCATCATTGATTATCCTAGCTCTCTCTCCCTCTCTCTGAAGTCATCTGAGCTTTTTCTTTTTTTCAAATATACTTTTATTGATTTCAGAGAGGAAAGGAGATAGAAATATCAATGATGAGTCATTGATTGGCTGCCTCCTGCACGACCCCACTGGGAATCTAGCACACAACCCGGGCATGTGCCCCCGACTGGAATCGAACCCTTCAGTCCACAGCCCGATGCTCTATCCACTGAGCCAAACCGGATAGGGCTCATCTGAGCTTTTTCTAATATAAATGTGAACATCCACCTTCCCGGGCCAACTTAAACACCTCAGTCTCGCTTGTGAGGGGGTGTCCCTGCATGAGGGGGTCTCCCTGAGTGAGGGGGTCTCCCTGCGTGAGGGGGTCTACCTCTCTCCCTCCCTCGATTCTGCAAGAAAACAACTTCTTAAAGGGTGAACACTCCTCAGGCATTAGGTCAATGCTGCCCGGACGGTGTGGCTCAGTGGCCGAGCGTCCCAGGCACGGAGAGGTCACTGGTTGCAGGCTGGAGCCCCAGCAGGGGACGTGCAGGAGGCAGCCAATCGATATTTCTCGCTCATCGATGTTTCTCTCTCTCTCTCTAAAATCAATAAAAACATATTTTTAAGAGTTCAGCTTCCTTTCCTCTCTGAACTCTCACGTCCTCAGCTCACACCCACACCAGCTCCGTCCATGGACAGACTTTCTAATCACACGCATCAGGTGTCGTTTCCAGGACACAGGGAGAAGCTCCCAGCCACACAACTGAGGATTGAGTCCAACTCTCAGGGAGCATGGGCTGGCCTCTGGGTGCCCAGCAGGCGGCAGGGGTCACCCTCTGGCCCGCACCCAGGTCTGGACCTTTCGGCTCAGCCCCGCAGGACACTCCCTCCCGCCTCCCCACCCTGGGACCTTCCCTGGGGAGCTCAGAGTGGAGCCGGCTGGCCAGGGAGCGGTTTCTTTTCCCAGCCTCCTTCACAGCTCACAGCGTGGGGCCCCGCAGGGATGCTGCTGTGTCTGCCCCTGAGCGGCTGAGCTGGGAAGAGCTCCCTGGCCCTCACCAGCCCGTGTCCTCCCACAGGGTCTGAGCCTGCCCGGCTCCTACCTTGGCCCACCATGTGGGTGGGAATGCCCAGGCCAGGGCATGGAGGAGCCACCCGAGGCAGGGTCCCCAGAAGTGCCTCCCACCACCCCCATCAGCTGTGCCTTGGGGACCTCCCCGGCTGGAACCTTAGCCCTAGGCACCTGCCAGGGGAGACTGAGCAAGGGGTGTGCCACGGGCAGGAGCAGGCAGGCAGCCTGCAGGCCCCATTGCCCCCGCCCCCGCGCTCAGGGGGTGCCTGGGTCAGAACCGGGGAGACAACAGGGAGAAGGGGCTGCACTCCCCACAGCTGGGGGGCAGGGTGGAGGCTCCACAGGGAAGAGGGAGGGCAGCCTCCTGGGGCCGGAGAAGGGCTGTGGAGATAAAAATAAAACCCCAGTTTCTACCTCCTGAGTTTGTGGTTGGGGCCCAAAGGCATCCAAACCACAGGCAGCGTGAGCCGAGCGCACGCCACCCAGAAGGGGCAGGAAGCGGGGCTGCCAGGGCCCGGGCCTGCAGGGGGGAGGGGCTGGGCAGGCCCTGGACAGATTGGTGACACTGGACCAGGGTCTGGACTGTGCTGCCGCTGAAGCTTGGGGCTAATCAATTGGGGGGCGGGGGGCTGCCCTGTGCACAGTAGGGCATTCAGCACATCCTGGCCTCCACCCACTGCCCCTCCACTGTCACAACCGAGGGGTCCCCAGATGGATGTGCCCAGGTGCCTCTGCTGGCCCCGCCCAGGATGGAGGAGGCTGGCTCAGGGGGCCCTGTGGTGCCCCACCAGCCTCCAGGTGCACAGCTGGCCAGCCGCACCCCCAGAGCTCCCCACACGGCCCAGCTCCAGAGGGAGGCTTTGTCTCCGATGCTCTGACCACTGAGCATGTTCCTCCCCCTGCCAGCCCAGGAGGCGGGGTGAGCCAGGGAGCAGCTGCCGTGGCTGAGGCCACACTTGGCACGGGAAGGCAGGGTCCATTCCATCCCCGGGCAGCTTCCCCACCCAGGCCCTGGCCCAGGGACCTCAGGCCACCACTGCTGGGGAAGCCAAGACCCAGAGGATGTCCGTGAGCCCCGCAGCAGGGTGCTGACTGCTGCCCCCTGGCGGCCACCAGGAGAAGCAGGCCTGTGCCCTCCGCGGCCCCAGGTCCCCGCCAGGTCATGGCCACCGCACATGGGTGAGCACAGGCCCTGCAGGCCCACGTCCCCTGACGGTCCCACATTCAGCAGCCTGCGTGCCCACCTAGCACACACGGGGCGGGGCCCGCCTGGTTCCCTGAAGCAACGGGGTTACCAGCACGCGTGGTCTGGTCCAACCCAGGAAAGCTGCTGGGAAACCCGCGCTCAAGCCTCCCCGAGACCTGCCTCCTCCCGGGGAGCTCAAACCCAGGCCCCCCTCCCATTTCAGGGGCCAGTTAAGAAGCCCCAGCCCGGCGGGAGGGGCCCGGCCTGCCTGCCCGGCGGGGGGTGGGGCAGCACAGGAAGGCACTGGTCTCCTCTCCTTGGACTTGGTCCTGCGTCTGAGGGTGGGAACCGGCCTCCCCAAATCTGCTCAGCACCCAAGCCCATGCAGAAGCCCAGGGCCCCCCAGGCCCCCACTTTTAGGGATAATGCACCCCCCTCCCCACCCAGAAGGAACCTGAGTCACGGGGCCGCTGGCTCACACTAGGGCTCCAGGGCTTCTCCAGCCCCACAAGCGACACCTTCCTCACCACCCGCACCCCGAACCTGCCGGAGCACCCCTCCAGCACCCCACTCAGACCCAGGAAGTGGCAGGGGACACGGAGCCCACTGGAGGCCAGAGGCCCCGACCCCAGCTGGGCGGGGTGGCTCAGAGGGCCACTCCAGACCCAGGTCCTTGGAGCCTGCAGAGCATCGCCCGTCACCTCTGGGGGCCCCGGGGCCTTTCCTGACGCCCCTCCCCGTGTCCCCAGGGAGGCCCTCCCTGAGCCCCCCCCTTACACCTCAGCCCGGGCACTTCTGCCGCCCGTGTGACCAGTAAGAGGCTGCCTGCCCCGGGAACAAAGTGCCCTTCGGGCAGAGCTGGGCCTCCGGTCACAGCCAGCCCCACGGCATTCGTCCCTCAACAGTGCGGCTGTCGTTCCCACGGGCCCGGCACCAGGACAGGGGCCGGCACCGGGAAGGGCCCGCCAATCTGCCACCTGGGGCCTTGGTGCCTCCGAGGCTGGCACCAGCCTCAACCCCAAGGCAGCTCACACCAGGCAGAAGGGGGTCCAGGCAGCAGGAGCCGCGGAGCTCCGCGAGCGTTTATTACGCGAGAACAGCAGCAGCATCGGGGCCGAGGCGCTCGGCACTCACTTGCTCCTGAGGTAGATCTTGGGGGTCTGCCAGCCTGGAGGGGCTTCCTTCAGGCCCGCCTTCACCCAGATGCGCTTCAGGTCTCTCTCGAACCTCAGCTGTGAGGGCAGAAGGGACGCCGACCGGTGTGTGGGCCACGCACTCGCCGCCACCTTGCCCCACTCCGCCGGGACCCACAAGTACCTGCTTCCGTTTCAGGCGTCCTTCCCGCACCTTCCGCCGCAGGAACCGGGTCCTCTTGATGAGCTTGCGGTATTTATGACGGTTCATCTTCCGCCGGCGGATCTTCAGCACGTTTTTGCACTGAATCTGGGGTGCATCCTGGACCTCATCGCGCCCGTGCTCAGCCCCTCCCCCCACCTGGCTAGGCGGACACTCGTAGGCCTGGGCAGGCGCCACAGTCCCTGGGACCCCAGCATCCAGTCTGGGCAGGAGGTAGTGGGCGGTCAGCCAGCTCTCCAGGGGACTGATGGACATCTTCCTGGGGACCAGCATCTCCTCCAGCTCCAGCTGGACCCCCTTGCCTGGGAGGATGGCGACCCTACTCGGGCCTGCTGGTTGCGTGCTGTAGCGGGGCCTGCAGACATGGCTGCCCAGCACTCCTGAGACGGGCCCGGGCCCACGGAGGCCTGCAGGAAACACGATGACAGTCACACCCACCGGGCTGCACTAGCCTGCGCTCAGCGGGCTGGACCTGCCGGGACTTCGGAGCAGAACCGCCATCACAGCCTGGGATGACCTTGGTCCTGGTCTGAACCCCTGCTGATGTTCTGGGGGAGAGGCGGGGGGGAGGGAAACTTCCCCTTTGTGATGCTTGGATGTTTGCAGGGCAGTTGGCGTGGCCAGGCCCTGGCCTCCGGATGGGGAGGCACATACCCCTAACCCGCTCGTGTGTCCTGCCCACCTGGCCCCACGGGAGCGCTTACCTGCCCGGGGAGCGACCCTGAGCAGCTGAGATGCCAGACGCGCCAGGAACATGGTCTGCGGATGGCGGCCCCAGGTGCTCAGCGGAGCTGGAACACAGGTGCGCGCTGCGGTCAAGGGGGCGGCTGGCGGCGCGCGCAGCCCGAGGCTGGCGGGACTGGGGACTGCGGTCCTGCTCGCCCCGGCACCCGCCACCTCCTCGCCCTCAGCCCCCGGGAGGACCTCGCTCCCTCTCCCAAGCGACCCGCGTCCCACCACGCGGCACGGGGCCAGTCACCGACCCTCCCTGGGTCTCAGCTTCACCCCAGGCGCGGAGCCGAAGGCGGGGAGCGGCGCACCACGGCCGCGGGTGGGCCCTGGCCCCGGAAGGGTGGCCCACACCGGCGGCTCTCTCGGCAGCCCCTGGAGCACCCCGCCGCCCGCCCACCCTTTCCCGGCCCGACCCAGGGGACCAACACAGACCATTCCGCCGCGGTGCGCAGGCACTTCCGGTCCGGTCTTCAGCCCGGGTGCCGCCGCCCGGCGGTTCCTACGTCCAGCGCCCCCTGGCGGTCTTACAGAGCCCGTCTCCGCGTCGGCTCAGGCCCCACCGGGCCCAGAAAGCCACTGTTTCCGGCCAGAGGAGCCGCCACGCCACGCCCCCAGCCCAGCGGATGCTTAGGGAGACAAGAAAACTACATCTCCCACAATCCCAAGGATGCCCTCTGCGCCTGCGCGGCCGAACTGGCGTCCAGCAGGGCCCATTCGCCGAGGCAGGCGGAAGGGACGTTTCGGACTGCGACGGAGCTGTCATCCCGGCGACGGAAGTGGAGCGCGCGGGGCGACCAAAAGCGACTGGGGTACTGCACCCGCTGGGGCTGGAGGCGCAGGCCCCGCAGGCCCAGCTCCCTCCTCCCCCTCCCCCCGGACGGGGCGTGAAGGGGTCAGACCGCGGCGCCGGCGACGGATCCCGCAGCTCCCGCAGCTCGGGCACCAGGGGAGCCCCGCCCTAGCCCTTTGGCATGGCGGCCTCCTCTCCCCGCCAGTGCGGTGGCCCGCGCCTTGCAGAGGTGGATTTCCTTTCCTTTTTTAAAGCGAACTCCCAAACTGTGCCTGTGGAAAGAGAAATCAGAAACTTCAGTTTTTGTCCAAAACGCAAAAGAGCCTCCGGGGAGGACTGGGTTTGGCTGAGCCGGTTGCTTCTCAGGGTGGGGGCTTCCAGGGCCCCGCGACCCCTTCTCGCTCTGGCCCGGGTCGGAAGGGCCATCAGGAGTGCCCGTTGGTGGCTCTACCTGCGAGTCCAGTCATCTCAGGCCCCAACCTAATTAAGCAATGAGCGTTGCATCCACCCAAGGGAGGACGGCAGAAACCACAGGCTCCAGGCCCGGCTCTCCACTAAGGCCACAGGATAGCGCCGTGCCCTCCGGTCCTGAGGGGCTGCCCGAGTAGGAAGGTCTGTGAACATAGCCAGCCCACCTCAGCCGCAGCAACCGGGCTTTTATGATTTGGTCATAAAGAGCACCGCCTGGAACCTAGGCGCTGACCCTGTCGCTTTCACATCTCCTTGGTCCCATGGCACCCAACGAGCCATGCAGTGCCCTCCCACCTGTAGAGGTGCTGGTCTGGGGAGAGCCAAAACCGGGCATGACAGGCCCAACAGCCCTCGAGCCTCTGCCCACCCAGGACTGGGAAACAGCGCAAGGTCCATCCTGCTCACCTGGACCACTACCTGTCCACTCGCCTGCCACCCACTCTGAGGGGGACACCGCCAGGGGTGATGCTCCACATGGTCACAGACCCGTGTGGCTCGGGTGCAGGTGGTTTCTGTACTTCTCCCTTCCCTTGCCCACAGGAAGCAGCCTTTGTAGAACATGCAGATCGCTGAGGCCCCCCAGCCTCTGACAGAAGAGCAGCCACAGGAGCTTGATACAAAACACAGCTTTAATGAGATCAGAGGCGGCAGCACAGACACCACGAGAACGGGCGCTGCGGGCTGTGCGCAGTAACAAGCAGGACAAACTACAAATTCTTTAATGTCCAAATATCCTGAGCAGAGAGAATTGTTTATTCAACCACATGAAATGCATAGATAGGAAACCTCTATTTAGGAGCTGGTGGCCTGCACTCAGCATCGCAGATAAAAATATACGCCTTTCAACACAGATCTAAACACCTTCACATTTTAAAAATCAGAATTCTCTACACAAGTTTTAGGCTGACAGAATTCAAGTTCTCAGTTCTCATATATAGCTCTAACTTGTATTAAACACATGTTTATTTACAACGTGGATAGAGAATAGGGGCTATTAAGGCCATTTTCTCATTGTGAAATACTGCAAAATATGTACATAAGTACAACCTAATATAGGCAAAGGTCCTAAGTCATTTTGTTGGTTTAACGTAATTGTCGTATGGGAGTGAAGACAGCCTGTCCTTAGCACCGATCCACACCACCGGCATGTGCATATCGACGGCAGCTTGTGCCGCAGGGCTGCGGCCGAGACAGGCCCTGCACCAGGACCGGTGTGTGCCTCGCCCAGGCCAACCTGAGGGCACTGTGCCATCCTCTCGATTCCATCTCCAAATGCATCACAAGGTCCAGAGTCGACAACCGTTTACAAAGAGCGGAGCCACAGGTCAGCCGTGCCGAGGGTGGAAGGGCAGCCCTCTGGGACCCAGGCCTCACCTCCGGTGCCTGCTGTGTCCGGGGTGGTCCCGCTCGTAGCGGTGGCCTGTTCGCTCATAAGACCTTGAACGCTCCCGTCGCTGATCTCTATAGTAATGGCTTTTCTTCTTGTACTTTCCAGAATTATCTGCCCGCTCCCGTGAGTGGCTTCGCGAACGGGAAGAGCTCCGGCTCCGAGACTTGTGTGGCTTCTGGGTGGGGTACTTGCAGTCCTTGGACTTGCGATAGCTCCTCACCTTGGAGCCTTTGTAGGAAGCGCCTCGGTGCGCTTGTCTCGGGGGCGAGTCGCTCCGGCTCCGCGAGCGGCTTTGGGACTTGGACCCTCCAGTGGTCGAGCCGCTGTCACTTTTCCTGTGAAGAACAGCAGCACCGGGCGATGACCAAGCACCCAAACACCTCACCTCTGCACCCTGGGAAACCAACGCCCACCCGCCAGATGCAGGCCCCTCAGGCACACACCTCCTCTTAGGAGAAGCGGATCGCGATGGGGACCTCGAGTAGCTCTGCTCACGGCTCCCGCTCCGACTCTGACTGCCTCGCCCCTTCGGCAACCTGAGAATAGGGAGCAGCAGTTATAGACCTGCGCTCCGCCAACCCCCACAGCCACTGGGGCAGTCAGGCACTCACCCGTTCACCGGGCTGTCGGCCTTGGCTTTCTTCACGCCCTCTGTTTTCCTCTTGGTGTTCTTCACAGAGAGTGGGGAAGCCTTGTTCCCTTTACCTTCTTTGGGAGATTCCGCTAGAACCAATACAAGAAGTTAAAACCCGACGTTCAGAAAACTACGGTGTTACAAAACAGGTTAGCAGAGCAATGTACCACCACCCCTACGGAATAACTCATGGGGACACACGCTAATGCTAACTTCCTGCTCCCAGCCTGGGACTCAGGACCTGAACATGCACCGGAGAAATGCAGAAGGGCCACCCGCCGGGACTGGGGAAGGGCCATGCCAGCTCTCGGGCCTGACATGGTGTACGGCTCCAGAGCTCTACAACGGGGTCGGCTGGTGAACCACCACCTTGGAAAGCTGCCCACAGCCCTGCTTGCTCATGGAAATAAAACCGAGGAAAGCCAATCCCTTCAGGGGTCCTGTCCCATCTCCAAGATCACCAAGTGCTCGTGGCAGACCCGGGTGCCTGCGGTGCTCAGACACGTCCAGAGGAAGGAGGTCGCCCTGTAGGAAGCAGACTCACCGGGCTTCAGGGCAGGGGAGAACCCCGAGGTGCTGTCCAGGGCAGGGGTGCTGCCTGGCAGCAGGCCCCTGGCTTGCGCCTTTGCCTCGTCCATGGCGTGCTTCCTCTTTTCCACCTCACTTTCCAGTTGTGTCAGGTCAACCTAGAAGAGCCAAGATCCACTGTTCAGAAATAGGTACTTCTAGGCACAAACATGTATGTTACATGAAAAAAACACAGAACCACCTTTTTCCGTGTATAAAGCTGCAGGATTTTTAAGCAGATTTCTTGAATTTCTTCTTCAGTTGCTCCAAACAAAAGAAACCAATGGGGACGATTGGGCAGAGGAATCTGAAAACAAATGCTACTGGTTATGCTTGTCCTCACGGCCAACAAGGTGCTCAGTGCAGTAAAAGCCACCCTGCTGGTCACCAAGAGGAGGCTTCTCATCGCACCAATGAGCACACTCTGAACCCGACCTCACAGTGTTCTGGGGGCTGGAGAAAGGGCCCGACCAGAATCCCTGGGGCGCAGCACTGACCTCCAGCGTCCGGGCTGCAAGATAAATGCAGGCACAGGCGATGCTCTCAGGCTGGAACCTCACAAACACGTCTGTGCGAAGGCTGTCATTCATGTAATTCCTGAAACCAAATGTAGGAAGAATTGCAACACCCCGGCAACCCAGCACACCCATCGGCCTTATCTAGGGAGGTCATGCTCCTCTAAGGAGCCTACTGCGAGGACCGGAGATACACAGTCCTGGGACTCTTGAGTTCAGGGAAAACGTTCTAACTGATTTTTCTGAACACAGGACAGTTAGATGGGGGAGATAGTTGGCAAAAAATTTTTTAAGCTGGCTGAATGTCAATCGGTGTTGCTATGAAAGAGAACCAACTTTAACTTTACTTTTCCCTCTCACTTTGGCCTGCTCTCATGCAAAGCACAATGCCTCAGAAAGAAAACAGGGGTGAGAAAGTACTTGATTAAAGAAATCTAAGCGCTCAGAATCCGTAGTGCAGAGAAACATGCAAACTCAATGGACTGCCGAGCACGAGCCACAAGGCTTTTCTGAGACAAGCCGTCCTCTTGCGTTCGTTCCTCTTCCTTCAAGAGGGATCCACAGCCTGGCCCTCCTTCTTCCACGCGGGAGTCCGCTCGGAAAGGGAGCATCGCCCTGGGAGCATGGGAACAGCATGCCGAGGAGGGCTCAGTGCCCAGAGGGCAGTCCTCTTCGCAGGCTTATCAAAGAACCATTTCCAAATTGTCCCATTCAACAAGGAGTCTTAAAATGAATATTCATAAAATCAGACAAAAGCATCAAAATACCATAATTTTCACCATAATCAGTACATTTAAAAACTTTATCATACTTTAGAAATACAAAAATAATTTGCATTTTTAAAAGGTAACATTTTAAAATTGGCGACATTTAACATTTTCTTTCATATGTATTTCTCTAAGATTTAACATGAAACTATCAATCTTGCACACACAAGGATTAATTCCATGAGAAAACAGGTGAACAGGTCATACAGTCACTGCTCCCCACAAACCCCAATGTGACAAGCCTGAGTCAAGCTGCACCCACAGGTGAGCCAAATCATGCTGTGATTTGACTGATACCCCCCACCCCCACCCTGGTATCGCTGCTCCCAAGCCCTGGAGAAGGTGACAGACAAATGCACTCCAAGGTTCCTCAAGTTCTGCACATGCCGGCTGGCGGCACCTGCTGGGAAGCTCGTGCTCCAGGCACCAGGAGGTGACCGAGAACCAGTGAGGGCACCAAGGCTCGGGACCCAGAGCATCGCAAGTGAACAGTTTATAAACATTTTATGCACATAACCATCGAGAAGGTTTTTGGTCTTAATAAAACATTTTCAATACTCAAATAGTGATAATATTAATCTATTAACTTTTAAGTCCTAAAAACAAGACAAATTGCTCAAAAGATATACTTAAGCTAATTGCTATATTTGAAATGTTACAATATAAAAAGTATTCATGGGGTCATCTAAAGATGCATTACCTTTACTCAGCTGCTGAAAAGGGCAGCCCTAGAACCTCCAGAAATAATGCCATAATCCCATACTGAAGTCCCAGTTCCCATCAGCCAATTCTTACAGCTTTCCATAGATTTTTTCTCAAAGACAGGTATTGCATCTTTAGTGCACAGGTAGGTACAGCAGTTTAAAAGGAACAAAATTCAAGTCAAAACAGTTATCAAGTCTAATCAATACAATTACCAAAGCACGACAGAGGGTTAACAAGAAGCGCAACCATCAGAACCACAGCAGCGTCGGCCAGCACTAGACTATCGTGAGCATACCACCATCTAGGCCAGCCTTCGGTGGAGCCTGCCCGGGAGTGGCTGAGGACGGCCGCTGTCCCTGCACCGAAGCGCTTGGACAGCAGAGGAGAAGTCTTAGTCACTTACCCTCAGAGGCTCCCCTTTGATTGAAAGAGTACAGAAAAGAAAAGTCAAAACAGGTTCTCTTGGACATAGCACAGCACCAGACAATTCAGGCAGCAAAATATGACCCTTATAGACTTAACTCTGAGGGAAAAATTCACAAAACACCCAGCACTACCCTGTGACTTCAGGCTTCATTTCTAACATATGCATTAAAACCAGTCCCCAGAACTGTACACAAACTTTACACCCCCCTCCCATAGGATTCTTTCGTTGAGACAGCTGGGAGCAAATTCACAGGAGATACAGGACTAAGACTATGCCCGTACCCGTGGGGAAGATCCCGGGGTGCCCAGTCCACAGCCCCCACAGGAAGCCTACCGACTGCTCTCGGGGGTGAGGGAAAGGTGTGGGCCACCTTACCGTTACACCAGTGCCTGATATTTGGGAGGCTGGTTGGAATTACATGGCAGGAACACTGGGCACTCAGACAACTCCAGCCCACAACCAAGTCATGGGACCGACTACCCACTGCCCAAGTGCCTAAAATCCACATATTCCTGCCTGCCCCGGCTGGTCTCATAAAACAAGGAAAATCAACTCACCATGAGGTCTGGACCAGGTGTTGGTTACGCTCACACTCTAACACCTGAAGGTACATAACGATTATCTGGAAGATATGGGTCAGGCAGTTATTACCAAGAACCTTGGGAATCCAGATCTCAGATCTTGAGGGCGCCCATGCAGCAAGTAAGTCTCATGCTAGATCCCAGGGTGGCTCCTGGTCACACGCCCAGTGCACAGCTCAGCGGGAGGGCTTTTGCTGACATCTGCTCCCTGCCTTTGCAGCCAGGCAGCACAAGGCCCAACCTGCACCCACAGGGAAGACCTTGTTTTCCACACGTTTTCACCAGTGATATCAGCCTGCCCTCAACAGCTCTGTACCCCATCATCAACTTACACACAACACGGTGTGAAAATACTTCCAGCAAATGAAGAAGAAAATCTCTTAAATCTATAGTAATTGACTGAGATTTTGAATTAATGCCAGAAAGTCAAATAAAAAAGAGAGTATGAGGAAGCCCACCAATAAAAAAGGAATGAAAGCAAAGATGCAAATAGCAATATTTTTTAAAACAAGCTTTGGGCCCTAGCAGGTTTGGCTCAGTGGATAGAGCGTCGGCCTGTGGACTGAAGGTCCCGGGTTCAATTCAGGTCAAGGGCACATGCCAGGGTTGCAGGCTCCATCCCCAGTAGGGGGTGTGCAGGAGGCAGCCCATCAATGATTCTCTCATCATTGATGTTTCCATCTCTCTCCCCCTCTCCCTTAATCTCTGAAAACAATAAAAATGTATTCTTTAAAAAGGTTAACTTTAAAAAGATAATAAAATAAAACAAGCTTTGGGCCCTGGCCAGGAGGCTCAGTTGGTTAGAACATTGTCCCAATACCCAAAGGCAGGAGCAGCAACCAATGGATGCGTAAATAAGTAGAGCAACACATCCCTTCTCTCCCCCTCTAAAATCAATGTCAAAATAAACACAACAGCTTTGTGTTTGAGCGGAACGAACCCAGAATATCCTACAGTAGCCACGCTCCTCAACTAACACTCCCCGCAAAACGGCTTAGTTATAGGAGATGAAGCCATTACTAAAGCAACTTTAGAAAATTAGCTGTTGAGACGTAGCCAGGTGGCTCAGTTGGGGGGAGTGTTGTCCTGTGTACCAAAAGGTTGCAGGTTCCCGATCCCCAGTTGGGGCACCTACGGGAGGCAAGCAATCAATCTCTCTCTCTCGCCAAAATAATTTTGTTTTTAAGCAAAATCGTATCCTCAAGTGAGGGTTAAAAAAAAAATTTGGAAAAGAAAAATGTAAACGGACAGATGCTATATTTACAACTTCATCACTACTTCTGAAAAATCAAACATAAAATGCTACTTCCAAAACTCTTAAAAACATACTACTAAAATTAACAGGTAACACAAGAAGGCTAACGGTAAAGAGTATTTTCAGATTATGGAGAGAAAATGGAAAACCAAGGCAGGGACACATTTAATCGTCCTCAGAGTTTTCAATCTCGGGGAGAAATGGAGCAGTGACTCCGGTGGCCCTGGGGCAGCGGGGCCTCAGACCCACCTTGTGAGGGTGCTTCACGTGGACGCAGAAGCCCAGCTCTTTGAGAACTCGTCTCTCGGCCTTTATAATCTGGTTCTTTAAGTTCACGTACTCTTGATCCAGCAGTAGAGGCGCAGGTTTCCTACAAAGACACAGTACAGCAGGTCAAATAAAACAAACTCTTTCAAATCCTTTGGCTACCCCCACACAGTGAGAATCCTATATAAAAAAGAGATAATATGCAAATTGACCATCACAAGATGGCTGCCTAGGACCAGGCCGGCAGGGGGGTTAGTGAGGGACAACCAAACAACTGAACAGCAGGCTGCATGGGGCAACCAGGCCCACAGGGGAGGCAGTTGGGGGCGACCAGGCTGGCGGGGGCGGGGGGGTGGGGGGGGGGGGGAGTTAGGGGCAATCAGGCTGGCACACAGAGGCAGTTAGGGGCGACCAGGTAGGCAGGCAGGTGAGCGATTAGGAGCCAGCGGTACAGGATTGTGAAAGGGATGTCCGGATGTGCGACTGCTGATCATCCCCGGAGAGGTCCCGTAATTGAGAGGGTGCAGGCTGGGCTGAGGGGGACCGCCCTCGCCCAAATTTGTGCACCGGGCCTCTAGTCTATTATAATAAACACCACAAAACAGATATGGCAAGTTCATGCCATTCCACCACAAAGTCTCCCTACAACTCCAGCCCTAACCTCCTCAGCAGCCTCCCCTGTCTGTCCCCAGAGAAACTGCTCTACAGACACGGCCCAGCGCGGCCAGGGGCTCAGACCTCACCGCACGGGGACTGATGCTCTCTGGCTACAGGTACAGGGGGCCTGTGTTGAGAATGAATGAACCAAAGGAAGCACAACCTTTATTACTTTCACTTTTTAAATACATTTTATCAATTTCAGAGAGAGGAAGGGAAGAGACACAGCTAGATAGAAACATCAATGATGAGAATTGGCTGCCTCCAGCATGCTCCCTACTGGGGATGGAGCCCACAACCCAGGCAAGTGCCCAGATGGGGATCGAACCGTGGCCTCCTGATTCACAGGTCCAGGCTCAACCACTGAGCCACAGGCTTAAGCACAACCTTTAACAGCCAAGGCTGTTTCCCTAAGGATTTCCATCAGCTTTAGGAAACCCGGAAACCCACCCAGCAGCCTGGAGGCGCAGTGCCCTGTCCTCCTCACCATTGTGCCTGAACACATTCAGCAGCACGTTGGGGACCCTGGGGCACAGGCCCTCTTCTGGGCTAAAAACCTCACACCCTGGCCCCAGCCAGCATGGCTCAGTGGATAGAGCATAGGCCTGCAGACAGAAGGGTCCCAGGTTCGATACCCATCAAGGGCACGAACCTCTCAGTTGCATCCCTGGCCCAGGGCGCATGCAGGAGGCAACCAATCAATGTGTTTCTCTCACATGGCTATTTCTCTGTCTTTCCTTCTCTCCCACTCTCTTAAAATCAATGGGAAATATCCTCGGGTGAGGATCAATAACAAAAACCTCACACCCTGGCTTTTGCTTCAGAAACAGTGTCACTTAATGACGGTAAGAAGGAGGAGGCATTCGGGAAGGTGCTGGACTCACTTTTTCTCCCTCAGCTGTCGCAGGCGGTGGAAGACGTTCATGACATCCCGTATCCGTCTGGGCGCCTCCTCTATTTTGGAGGCCAGGTGCACACAGGCCATGGACACATGCTGCAATGTAAGCATTGCAACACGCAGATGTTTGCCCCAGTGCCAGGCCTCCAACAGCTTAAGGGCGATGGAGAGCAAAGAGCGGGGGCGCCCGGAGGAAGAGGCCCCCTGGGTGGGGACTAGGGGCTTCCCACCCCCCCAGGCCAGCGCTGACTCGTTCCTAGAAGCAGCCCGGCAGAACCAAGCCTGGTTTCCCCCCCACACATTCCAGTGGGAGACGGGCGGAACCCCTTACCTCCATGGAATGCTTCACAAAGGACTTGGTGTAGAAGAACCGCTGGAACAACACCTGCCCCGTCGCCATAGCCACCTAGAAGAGACAAAGGTTGCCATCGTTTTAAATGCGCACAATCGAAGATCCGCAGGGCCGCTGGCCCAGTAAAAAAACACACGTTTAACACGTCCACAGAGTCTGCGCGTCGGCTGCCTCGCCTCCCTCACCGCCTGCGGCGAACCGGCGGCGGTGAGCGCTGGGCCGGCCCAGGGCGGGGACAGGACCAGGGTCGGGGGTCAGCACGGGCCCGGCCCCACCGCCAACAAAGGGCCTGGCCGCCTCCCCGCGCCGGCGCGGCGGTTACCTCGGGCCAGGCTCGCGGCTGCGCTCACCTGCGGCAGGCGGAGCAGGATGCCGGCCGCCTGGATGAGCTCACAGCCCACTACGCGGAGGTCGGTCTCCGTGCCGGTGTCGAGCCCACTCGACATGGATGGCGTGAAGCGGAGCTTGTCGTCGGGCAGGAGACAATTCTCCAAGGTTATGAGCACCCCGGAGTACAGCCGGTCCCCAATCAGCACGCCCTGCGACCCGGGGACTGTGCCCCCCGGGCCCGGGGTCCCGGCCGCTGCTGCTGCAGGGGCCGCTGGACCCTGAGCCCCGGCCACGGCCGTCGCAGCCGCTGCCGCCGCCGCCATTTTGTGCCGCCGACTCCTCTTCGGGCTTCTGCCCGGCAGGGCGGCTCCTCGCGACGTTTACGTCCGCGACCGCCCAGCCCTGCCGCGTGTCATTGGTTGGGCCTTCGGGCGGCCCGGCGGCCCTTTGCCACTACTGGCTGGGAGACCTGCCCGTCAGCGTCGCGCCCGACGCCGGAACCCGGCGCGGGCGGGGGGGCTGCTCCTTACCCAGGGGGCCCCGCGGCGCCCGGAAGAGGCTGCGGTCTGGGCCTTAATCCGGAAGCACTCGCTGCAGGTGCCGCCCCGGGGCGCCCTGGCGGAGCCGCATCTTCCTCACCAGTTCGGGAGTTCGCGAGCCCCGCACTGCAGCCTGAAGGCTTCTTGGGGGTCCGGTTGTTCCCGAAGGGGTTTGCGGGCACCCGGAAGGCACTGGGTGAGGGCCCGGGCCGCGGGCGGTGCGACTCGGCGGGACACCTGCACCAGGGCACGCGCAGGGGTCCGCGGCTGCCTTTCCGCTGTGGGATGCGTCCCCCGAGCCTGGCGGGACCCTCGGAGGCCCCTGGGAGGTGTTTGAGGGTGTCAACATTTAGGTCAGACCGCGTGTGGGAGGGGCTCTCACACCCCCGTCGCCGGGAGGACCCCGCAGGGACAGTTCTGGAGTGAGGACCCAGCCCCACGGTGATGACGGACCCCTGCCCTTAACTTCCTCTTCCGCTCTCGACTGTACTGCACTCATTTTCCTCCGGACGGAAACCTCCACTAGGCTGGCTTTGACTACACATTTCGGATTGCAATCCCCCCCCCCCCCCCCCCCCCCCGCCACCAATAAATCCTTTTTGTTGAATGAACACTTGGCCGACTTTTCACTTACGTCCGACATATTTGAGGCTCATCCGGGATCCAGAGAAGACCCCTTGTCCCCATAGCTCCAGGTCTGGTGAGCAAACAGGTGCGATGCCCACAGAGCCAGCTAAGCTCCGTTTTCCTCCTCGGCTCGGGAGCTAAAGGGTAAGTTCTCCTGGATCTGAGCTTCTGCTTTTGTGTTCTGAAATTTTCTGGGTTTTGTTCTTAGAGGGCTCTCTTTTTCTGTTTGCCTGAATTAATACGTGGCGGCTGGCACTGTCATTACTCTCCAGTTCTCGGTGAATCCAGGGTTTGGGGTACAAATACTACTACCAGATCACCAGAGTTCTTGCCCTCAGAATGAAGCCAAAGACAAAACAGAACAGAATTGACTTCACCAGGAAGAGGGGTAGCTGGAAACATTGAATTCCATGTTTCTCCAAAGCCCATGGCACCCCCAAGGAAAGGCATGGGTTCCTGAAGGCATCGTGGGCAGGGGGCCAGGCTGGGATGTCCCAGGAGCTGTGGTCAAGGCCTTCGACTTCATCCTACCAACAGTGGAAGCTCTTGAGGTGCTGATATCTGTATGAACTGACTACTGACCCGCCACTTCCTGGTCGGTTGTATCAGATGCTCTCTGGGTTAGTGACTGCCAGCCTCTGGTGGTATTTAAGTCACCTGACAGCGTGCTGCTCTCGTAGCTGTACCAGAGGAACAGATGCAGTATCACTGATCTGTTGCTAGTTGTCCCAAACTCTCACCGAACTAATGGTGGGAAAGGAGTAATTTCTTGTATGGAACCTCCAGCCAACAGCTTGTGGCTCTATCCCATCAGAGCCAGGCCCTGGGAAGGGAAATGGGTCCAGTGTTGCTGCCAATCCGCCCCCCCCCCCCCCGCCCCTGCTTCGTTGATGGAGATAAAGGCAGCTCCTCCACAGCAGTGCTTTGTGCTCACACCACACCAAAGGGCTCCTTGTATTCTCCACCCTGTTGCCCAGGAGCCATTTACTGAAGAGCGTGTGCATTGAGCACCTTATGCACATAGTCCAGCCCTGCACAAGGTGCAACAAGAGGGAACGAGACTCATCCCCAAGCCTCGAAATGCTTCCAGTCTAGTGGCCATCACCGCACACGGTGACAAGGGCCAGGAGGCGCTTCTTAGGCCAGTGCAGTGACTGGAGCCAGAAGGGATGTTGGCCTGCAGTGAGGATGGAGAAAAGTGGGCAGGTCACCAGGCAATAGATGGGCATGACCTGATGACTCTGGATGGGGGTTGGAGGTGGGTGTTGGGTCTGAGGAAAGAACCCAGAAGGAACTCCAGGAGGCTGCTGGCAAAGGATGATGGTGTCACCACAGGACCCAGCGTGGGAGCAAGAGTGGAGGGAAGCCCTGGCTGGTTTGGCTCAATGGATAGAGCGTCGGCCTGAGGACTGAAGGGTGCCAAGTTCGATTCCGGTCAAGGGCATGTACCTTGGTTGCAGGCACATCCTCAGTAGGAGGTGTACAGGAGGCAGCTGATCAATGTTTCTCTGTCATCGATGTTTCTAACGCTCTATCCCTCTCCCTTCCTCTCTGTAAAAAAAAAAAAATCAATAAAATATAAAAAAAGAATCTCAAATTATATTTATATTTAAAAAAAATAAATGTAAAAAAAAAGTGGAGGGAAGACAGCCCTGGCCATTTTTGCTCAGTGGTTAGAGCATCGGGCCAAAGGGTCAAGAGTTTGATTCTCAGTTGCAGGTTCAATCCCTGCCTCTGTCGGGGCTAGAGCGAGGAGCCAATCAACCAATCGATGTTTTTTCTCTCTCCCCTCCACGCTCTAAAAATCAATGGAAAGTATGTCTTCACTTCTTGGGTGAGGATTTAAAAAAAAAAAAAAAAGTGGGGTAAGACAGGGAAAAAATACAGGAGTCACCAGCAAGCAGTGAATGCTGCTATGGGCCGGCAGCGCCTGGAGGAGAGTGAGGGGGAAGCATGGTCCTTTGGGGTCCAGGGCTGACAGTATCCATTGGGTTCCAGGGTTCCAGGAGATGGGTTCCAGGAGATGGCTGATGAGAGCCATTGGTCTGTATTGAGACCATTCCAGAAGTGGAATGGTCTCAATACAGAGGCTGAGCGTGGAACCAGCTCCCCAGAAGGCAAAGGCGAAGTCCTGGCCCTGAAGCACAACACCCAACCAGGTCAGCCGCTCCCAGCCGACGCTAACAGGCCAGAGGTGGAGACCAGAGTGGGGCTGAGGAAGAACATACTCCAGAAGTGGAATGGTCTCAATACAGAGGCTGAGCGTGGAACCAGCTCCCCAGAAGGCAAAGGCGAAGTCCTGGCCCTGAGCAGGAGGGAGCACAGCCTACATCTCCCTAGGGCTGGCACAGCTGCTATGAACTATTGGTGGGGCGAGCATGCTGAGAACTTATTCCTGGGCTTGCCTCTGGACTCAAGTGGAGTATTTGGGGGAGGGGTCTTCCCAGGCGATCACCCATCCTTGGGGGCTAAGGTGAGTGGGACCAGAAGAGCCCCCTTGCCTGCTGCCCCTCCTGGCCTGGGGGACAAGGGAGGCAGCAGGGAAACAGGCTGGCACAGGGTCCCTGCTGGAAAGGCAGGAAGGAAGGGCAGAGGGCGAAGTCAAGCATAGGTACAGTCAGAGCGGGGCTGGGGGCCTTGTGTGCTAGATGGGCACCCAGAGCGCCAAGGGGAGCCAGGGTCAGAGTTCAGAGTCCTGGTGCAAACACCTCACTTTCAGGAGAGGATCCAAGGTTCCAAGAGGAAGGCACAAGCTTAATTGACCCCTCACCCTGGCAGCCGCTCCCACCACATGGAGGCAGAGCAGAGGTGTCTGCTTGATGCAGAGGACACAAGTGGAAAGTGGAAACGCTGACCAGCACACAAGCTTTATTGACACAATCGACAAGCGGTCGCTGGTCTGTCCCGAGGATAGACAGGCCTTTTCTCTCACGGTTACTGAAATAAGTAACACAACTACGAACCAAACTTAACCCATTCTTGGCAAAGGATTCTTAGCCCGTTTCAATTACGATCCGGGGGAAACGCCTCTTCCTACGAAACCAGCTGCAGAGGGCCGGTGTGTCAGTGTCCCCTCAGTGGTACTGCACCACTCTGGAAAATATGCCTTCCGGCTCCTTCCCGTCCCCCAAGGCAGCGGCAAATCCTTCCTCTCGCCTCCTTTTGGCCAAAGCAGCCAAGGATTTAAAAGTCTTTGGTTCATAGATGGCCAGGTCAGCCAGCACTTTCCTGTTGAGCTCCACCTGGCACTGTGAAGAGAAGTAGAGCCTGTTTCAGCATCAGAAATGTGTTTCTCTGAAGCGGAAGAGAATGCGCCGAGCTCCTAGTCCCAGCGCATAAGCTGGATCAACTCCTAGGAGCATGTCCTGCACGGCTTCAGGGCAGGCTCTGCCCTCAAAAAGGAGAGGAAGAGGGAGAGGTGAATCCCATCCAAGCAGGACACTGGAGGGTGAATGTGGACAGGAAGGGAGGGCTTCCGTGCAGGAGGTGACGGAGGGGAGGCTGGCATCCAGTCCTGATGCCAGAAAACCAAGGATCCTGCTTAGGGTCAGTGATCATCACCCAGACAGACGACTGTGGGCCTGGGGTCAGTTCCGAAGAGGAAGTGACAACTCCCATTTGCAAACGATGAAGTGAGACCCGAGGAGAGGAAGCAGGGACCCAAACTGGGCTTTCCCAATTCCCACAGACGGCCGAACCAAGTCGTCGGTAAAGTAAATCTGCAGGGGACTTCGGAAAACGGAGGCCTGGCCTGTGCGGCTCAATTGGTGGGGCACTGTCCTGTGCTGTGCACCGAAAGGCTGCCAGTCTGAGTCCTCGGCCCATCACAGCCCTAAGTGGTGGGCTTGATCCCCGGCAGGGGGCAGGCAGAGGCTGCCAATCAATGTTCCACTTTCACGTTTACGTTTCTCTCCCTCTCTTCTCTCTCTTTCTCTCAAATCAATAAGCCGGGAAGAGGGGAAGGGGGGGAGGGAGGAGGCTCAGTTGGTTGAGTGTGGTTGAGTGTGGTCCCATGCACCAAAAGGTTGCCAGTTCGATTCCTGGTCAGGGCATGTGCCTGGGTGGTAGGCTCAATCCTCAGCAGGGGATGTGCAGAAGGCTGCCAATCAATGATTCTCATCATTGATGTTTCTATCTCTCTCTCCCTCTCCCTTCCTCTCTGAAATCAATAAAAATATTTTTTTTAAAAAATGGAAAAAATACCCTCAGGTGAGGATTAACCAAAGTAAAGTAATAAAAAGCTTTAAAAAAAAAATACCAAGGACAGAAACTGGTACAAGATAGAAGCACAACACCCAACCCCTCAGGAAATAGCATAAACACCAAACAGAACAATTACCAAGATTTTGTGACACACCTTTACCCCCTTCAAGACATTTTTCCTCCTTACTGATTGTACTAGAGGCCTGCGGGATCAGGCTGAAACCGGCTCTCCGACATCCCCCGAGGGGTCCTGAATTGCGAGAGGATGCAGGCCAGGCCAAGGTACCCCACCGGTATACGATTGGGGCCAGGGAGGGATACGGGAGGTTAGCCAGCGAGGGTCTGGCTCAGCAGCAAGTTAACCTACCAGTTGGAGCATCTGCCCCCTGGTGGTCAGTGCACGTCATAGCAAGCGGTTGAGCAGCCTTAGCACATCATTAACATATTACGCTTTGATTGGTTAAACGGACTGGACAACTGGACACTTAGCATATTAAGCTTTTATTATATGAGTTTCAACTCTCTCCGCTGCCTCATCAGAACAAAAAACTGTGAAATTAAACTTTAAAGTTAAAGCCAAGTTTTTCTGCCTTTTTCCCTTGATGGGGAAATTCGTATTTGTGTCTTGTCCATTTCCAATTCTACCACCAGCAGGACAAGCGCAAAGCTCATGTGGGGAGTCCCTGAACTGACAGAACTCCACCCGGATAACAAATCAGTGTTCAGGTGCCGTGGGGTCACGCTAGTTGGACCGGTTTCCGCAGACATTCAACATCTCAACAGGACCACATCCTCAACCATACCTTAATTAAACTGCCAAGGAATGCTGGGTAATGCAGGCCGTGTTCCTGGGAAGCAGCTGTAATTCGATTAATCCAGAGCTGAAATTAAGAAAATATTGAGAAACTTAAGAACGAATTGTAGCCTTAGTCGGTGTGGCTCAGTGGATAGAGCGTCAGCCTGTGGACTGAAGGGTCCCGGGTTTGATTCCAGTGAAGGGCACATACCTAGGTCGCAGACGTTTCTGTCTCCCTGCCCCCCCCCCCCTCTAAAAATCAATGGGAAAATATCCGAGGGTGAGGATTAACAACAACAAAATAACTAATTGTACGTTACGCCCACACCTCCCAGCAGAGGTTCTGAAGGAGCTGCTGCTGTAGCAGTGCATAGGAGTCCGTGTCCCTATTCAGGCAAACAGGCTTCCACACCAACAGAAGCAAGCCAAGGCTGGTGCTCGCCCAATGCCAGCTTCTCTCAGTACGCAGGGAAGTGGGTGCAGTGAGGCTGAATTCAAACCCCTTTTAGGCACCGAGAACACAGCTGAACGAGACAAGCAGACTCGGCTCAGAGTATGGGAAGGATCCACGCGTGGAGTCACGGCAGGCAGCCACTGAGGTGCAGGCTACCTCAGGGAGAGCAGGGGGAGGGCACAGCAGGGCTGCAGGGAAGGAGGACCTGGCTGGCAAGGAGCGGCAGGGTGTTCCAGGGCAGGTGCGTGGAGGCTAAGGGGGAGGGGCGAGCCAGTGATGCAAACGCTTCTGAATGGCTCTGTTCTATTAAACAAGGGAAGCTCTCTCAGGCCGCTCTCGACTCGGTGTTAAGGCTCGAGTCCTCTTTCTTCCCCTACGTCAGTGGTTCTCAAGTTTGGCTGCGCATCAGAATTACCCACAGGCTTGTTAAAAGGGATTGCTGGGCCCCACCTCCAGTGCTTCTGCTGCAGGTGCACGGGGAGCCCAAGACTCTACACGTCTACCAAGTTCCCACCAGGCGCTGCTGCTACACAGGGACCTGCCCTGGGAACCCCTGCTGCTCTGTGGCAGCAAACGCAAGGGTGCTACCAGGCACTGCTCTCAACTCTTCACAGCACATTCCAACAGGTGCACAGCTGGGTCTCTCCCGGGGGCGGGGGGCTGCACCCCCTCTATCCCATGCTGACAAGACCCAGAGGGGGAAACAACAGAACTGGGATGCAGAGACCACTCTGCAGACTCACAAGCATGGACAGGTCATTGTGCGGGGACCAAACCTGCGGTTCGTGAAGCGTATCTGACATTAAAAGGACAGGCCCGGCAGGCGTGGCTCAATGGTTGGAACCAGGAGGTCATGGTTGGATTGTCTGAGTTGCAGGAGGCAGCCCATCAATGGTTCTATCTCTCCCTCTCCCTTCCCTGAAATCAATAGAAATATATATACATATGTGTATGTATTTTAAAGGGTCAGAATTACACCCCACCCCTCTATTTATTCAGCCCATATTTACAGAGTGTTACTGATCTGGACCCTGGGTCACAGCGTTCAACAGCAGAAAGATCCCCTATGAAACCTACGTTCTAGTGGGGGCAGGGAGCGAGCAATAAACAACTAACCAAGTAAAACACATGGTGCGTTGGATGCTGAGTTCACGAGGGCGCTGAGCTGCGCTGGCCTGAGAAGGTGGCACTTCTCAGAAACCCAAGTGCAAACTGCTTGGGAGGGAGCAGGCGAGAGGGCGGTGGGGTGGGGGTGGTCGGGGACCAGACCAGTGACCACGTCGGCTGGGCTCGGCCTTTCCTAACGAGTGGGGTGGGACGGGAAGCCCCACGGGGCTTCAGATGGAGGGGAGCTGAGAAGCGGACACAGGGGGCTGGTAGGGCGGAGAAGGGACACTGGCCAGGCGGCTCCTCCGCTGCCGCAGGCGGGAGTTGGCGGTGCGGGCACGAGACCCTGGCCACCGGTCCTGCGGGATTTGGGGTGAGAGGTGTGAGAACGAGAAACAGGCCTGGAGAACGGTGCTGAGGCTTCCGCCTCAGCGGCAGGGGGACCGGGTCTGGCTGCAGCCTCCGCCGGTCCCGCGGGAGGGGAGGGCGGGGGCCAGGCCCCTCTGCCAGGGGTGGACGCCGGGCCCCCGGGGTCCAGGCTCACCGTCCTCAGGATCCTCCTCTTCTGTCTCCGGGCTTTCGTGCATTTCACAAACGCTCGGATCACAGCCCGGACGGCCAGCCGGTAGCAGCGGTTCTTCCTCCCCCGGAAGTGCTGGGTCAGAAAAAACGGGAGAGGAGGGTTGTCGGCGGGGTCCGCGGGCTCCCGGGGCGCGCGGGGGCGAGGGGCGGGCGCGGCCAACTCACCCGCGCGTGCTTCAGCACCTCCTGCACCCGCCAGTAGCGGTCGGTGACGCGGCTGCGCAGCCAGAGCTGCGTCGTGAGGAAGACCATGGTGCCCAGCTGGCGTCCCCCGCTGAAAGACGCCCGCGCCGCGCCGCACCGCCCGAGAGCTTCCGGGTCAGCGGCCCGCCGGGAACTTCCGGGGCACCGCGCATGCTCCCCGGCCCTACCGCCGCCTCGCTTTGGTGCGCATGCTCGGGTGCGGCGGGCCCCGGTGCGCGCGCAGCCTCCTGGGTCTCTCCGCCCCTCCCGCCCCCCCACGCCTGGCTGTGGGCGTGGACTCCAGCGGTAGGGGCGGTGCAGCAGCAAATGCCGCCCATCCGCCACGCGTGGGCCTTCCTTGTGCCCTGCGGAGGTTAAAGGGCCGGTGCAGGCCGCCGCTGCGGGAGCCCGGGACGCCGGCGGGAATCAGCAGGGCACCAAGCCCACGGGGACGGGGCGGGGCGTGGCTGCCCGGGGACAGGGTTTCCTTTCGCGGGATGACACGTTCTGCCACTGGGTAGTGGGGGCGGCTGCATAAGCTGTGAAAGTCCTAAACGCCACAGCATTGGACCCTTTAAAATGCTTAAACTGGTAAATTTTACGTTCTGCGTATTTTACCATGAAAAAATAGTGAGGGGGCAAAAAGTAAGTGCAATTTCTTGATAATGTTTTCTTTGGGTGTAATTCTTAAATTCTAGGAAAGTTGCAACACTAGTTGAAGGAATTCTGTAATATGTTCTCCCCAAATGCACCAACTGCTTACATTTTGCTCCATTTCTTTCTTTTTTTAAAAAATATTCTTTTATTGATTTCAGAGAGGAAGGGAGATGGAGAGAGAGAAAAACATCCATGATGAAAATCATTGATTAGCTGAGCCCACAACCTGGGCATGTGCCCTGATTGGGAATTGAACTGGCGACCTCTTGGTTCCTGGATTGACGCTCAACCGCTGAGCGACACTGGCCAGACAAAAAACTATACTTTTAAATTGAATAAAGGCAATGATTTTTTGAGGGCAGAGGGTGGGCAGTCAGAGACAACTGTCTGTTTCAAGGGTTTGGGGTGGGGGGCAGGGTTTCCCTTATGGAGATGGCTGAGTGGCAACAGGGAGAGATTTTTATTACATTTCCTGAGTGGAGGGGACATGCCAGGGCCCACAGTGCCAGAGAGAGACCAGTACCAGTGAGGAGGCAGGAGTGGGGAAGGGGGGGTTCAGGCAAGAGCCTTTACTGGGTTCCAACAGGAAAGGCAGTGCCGGGCAGGGAAACCTCTTGGGACTGGCTTGTTGGATCATCCCTGTGGGCCTTGCTGCATAGGGGCCACCTCCAGCTGTCTGGTACCTGCCCCGGTGATTTGGGTGGGGAATATTAGCTGGGTGTGTGGGCTCTGGATCGCAGGGGAGCTGTAAACAACGGTGGCCAGGGGTTCAGCCCTGACATGAATGGGTGCAAATCGACAAACGCCAACTCGAAGATAGCACAGTAAGAGCACCCCCAGAGACAGAGAGAGCGGCTGAGGGTGACACCCCCACGGTGGACAGACAAAGGGCTGACCATCAGGCTGTGGTCAAATCTATGGCCACGAGTCAGTCTCTACCAGAGAATGTGGAGAAGGCTGGGACTGCAGAGGCGATGTGCCCCTGGGAGTCAGTGTCGGCTTCTATTCCAGGAACTCTTGTCTGTGCTCCCCTCCACCCAGGCAGGTCTCCGCTCAGAAGCGGGGATCCTGGCACACTCCCAAGGCCGTGGGAGCCAGGAGCCTCCTGTCCTGCGCTGTGCGGCTCAGGGCACGCCCCCCCCCCCCCGCCCCGCCCCGGAGCTGTGTGCCCCTGGCAGTCATTCTTGTTTTTGTTTTTTTAATCTACTTTTATTTATTTCAGAGAGGAAAGGAGAGGGAGACGGATAGAAATATCAGTGATGAGAGAGAATCATTGATTGGCTGCCTCCTGCAGACCCCACACTGGGGATCAAGCCCCCAACCCGGGCATGTGCCCTGACCAGGAAATCGAACCGTGTCCTCCTGGTTCATAGGTCGATGTTGACCCAGTGAGCCACACCAGCCGGACCCTAGCAGTCATTCTGCTCTCTGCCAAGGGGAGGTTTTGCCCAGGACAGGCCCTCGTCGGCCACTTGGTCCTGCGTCACCTCACCCCACGGCGTTCTCAGGGCAGGGCTGGCCCCTCGGCTCAGCAAAAGCTCGGCGGTGGGGCTGTGGCCACGCTCCACCGCGAGGTGCAGGGGTGTGGAGTGGAGCCAGCCCGTCGCGTTGACCTGTGCGCCCCTGTCCAGGAGATGGCTGGCGACGTCCACGTGGCCGCTCCGAGCAGCGTGGTGCAGGGGGGTGAGGCCCAGTGCGTCCCGAGCATCCACCTCCGCTCCCCGGGCTGCCAGCAGCTGGGCGGCAGACAGGTGTCCACCAGCGGCAGCCCTATGGAGGGCAGAGCGTCCGTGCCTGTCCCTGAGGCTGGGGTCTGCCCCGTGGTCAAGCAGAGTCTCCATGTCCTGGAAGAGGAGGGGAGGACAACACAGGGGCCGCCCCGCCATTTGCCTGACCCCCACCTCACCGGGCCTGGGTCACCTAACGGCCTCTTTCTCGTCACTGCTTCCCAGCTGGTAAGGGTGCCAGCCCCTACGGTACCTGGAGGGCTCTGCTTAGAGACTAACACTTGTCCCCCTCGTTGTCCTTAGACACAATTCAACACTTGGCCCAGCGCCACGGGTCAGTGGTTGAACCTTGACCTGTGAACCCGGAGGTCACGGTTCAATGCCTGGGTTGTGGGCTCCGTCCCCAGTGTGGGGCCTGCAGGAGGCAGCCAATCAATGATTCTCTCATCATTGATGTTTCTATCTTCCTCCCTTCCTCTCTGAAATCAATTTATACATTTATTTATTTATTTATTTATTTTTTAAAATCCTCACCTGAGAATATTTTGCACCTGAGGATATTTTGCCATTAATTTTTAGAGAGAGTGGAAGAGAGAGGGAAAGACAGAAACATCGATGCATTGATTGGTTGCCTCCTGCACGAGCCATGACCAGGGACCAGGCCGGGGAGGAGCGTGCAACCCAGGTGCTTGCCCTTGACCGGAATCGAACCCAGGACCCTATGGTCCAAAGGCCTATGCGCTATCCACTGAGCCACACCGGCCAGGGCAATAAAAAAGTATTTAGAATAAATTTGGAGCACCCGGCCAGGGGTCCTGGCCAGGGGTCCTCCCCAAGCGTCCCTGAGATGGTCGCAAACCCGAAGCAAACTCCAGGCTGCACTCAGACCCCAGACCCTCCTGGCCCCTCCCGCCCTGAAGCCTCGGACCACTAGTGAGGTCCCTCCTCCTCCTCCTGCCCCAGGAGTCCACTCTGTCCGCGCCCTCCCCGCACCCGGGGTGGATGCCTGGGGCAAAGGCCGCTTCCCCACACCGCCCTGCCCTGTCCATTGGGGGCGAGGCCCCGACGTACCTGCCCGCGGCCCAAACCCGCAGCGATGCTCAGCGCGGTGGCCCCCGCGCCGTCCCGGGCGTCCACGTGCGCGCCCACCGCCAGGAGGAGGCGCAGCGCCTCCGCCCGCCCGGCCGCGGCCGCCACGAGCAGGGCGCCATCCAGGCCCGCGCCGCGCGAGGCCAGCAGCTCCAGCACCGGCAGCCGCCCGCCCGCCGCCGCCCAGTGCGCCGCCGTCCAGCCGCGCGCGTCCGCCGCCTCGGCGCCCGGGCCCGGCGCGCCCAGCAGGAGCCCGGCCAGCAGCGTGCGGCCCAGCGCGGCCGCCCCGTGCAGCGGCGTCAGGCCGGCCCCGGAGCGCGCCGCCGTCGGGGCCCCGCGCTGCAGCAGCAGCTCCGCCACCCGCGAGCGCCCGCGCCAGGCGGCCTCGTGCAGCGGCGTGCGCCCCGCAAGGTCGGCGGCCCCCACCTGCGCCCCGCGCTGCAGCAGGAGCCGCACCAGGGGCGCGTGGCCGCGCAGCACGGCCAGATGCAGCGGGGTCCTCCCCGCGCTGTCCCTGTGGGCGTGGGGGCTGCGTGAGCGAGGGTGGGGCGGCCGGGGAGTAAGACCCCGTCTTGCCCAGCCCGGTGAGGGGGCCCCCTGCCCTGCCACCCAGCTCAGCGCAGGGACCTGCTGCTTTACCCACGAGGGAACCCCCTACATCCGGTCAGGTGCTCGCACCCCTCCCTGCGCTGCCCTGGGGCTCACCTCTCCTCCACGCTGGCCCCCTGCCGCAGCAGCTGGGTTGCGAGGCCTAAGTGACCCGTCCACGCAGCCTGCAGCAGGCGCCCCTGGGCCTGTGGGACACCGGGCCCCTCTGCCCCTGTCCCCAGGGCCTCCTCCGAGCCCAGCTCTATCCATCTGAGTTCCTGCTCGGCTCCTGCGTCTGGGAGGTCCTGCTGCCCGGGCTCTGAGGGCCCAGGACTCACCTGGGAAGAAAAGGAATCCTGTATGGACGCTGGAGGCCCGAGCCAGGCCCAGCCTCCCCTGTCCCCAGGCCAGCATGAGCCCCCCTTATGTTCTCCCCCGGGAACCAGGCCACCAGCTAGGCTTGGCTCTCAGTTACCCCCGGAGGGAGCCTGCCCAGGGATTCGGGGGTCCTCTCCATGTGGGTCCTGGCCCAGCCACAGCCTGGTGAGTGGGCCCCTCAAGAAACTCCTCCTGAAGGTGTGAAGGTGGGGGTGTGGGCTCAGGAGGGCTGGAGGCTAGAGCTGCAGTTGCCCGTGTGTGTGGTGTGTGGTGTGGGTGTGTGGTGTGTGTGGTGTGTGGTGTGTGTCGGGGAGGGGTGCCTCCTGGGCCAGGTGAAGGGCCGCTCTCCACACTGGTTACCCAGAAACTTAAGGAGAGGCCCTGCCTGGCTGCCACAGCCCCCGCCCCAGCACCCTCCTCCCCTGCCAACTGCCGGTGCCCCCCCCCCAACCCAGACAAAGGCCAGGCAAGCAGGAGCACGCCCATGGACTGAGCTCCTCCAAGGAGCACAGCCTCTGATGTGCCAGGACTTGCCCTCCCTCAGGCCCTGCCCCTCACCCGCCTCCTGTGATGCTGCCTGAGACCACCCACCTCGGGGCTGGAGCTTTGCCTCCCGCCTGATTCCAGGAGGTGGACGGGATGAGGTGGGACCCTTCCCTCCCATGCCAGGCGACCTGGGTAAGGGTATCTGGGGTAGGAATCGCCTTGAGATGTCGGGTCCGTGGAGGCTGTGACGGCAGACTGCTGGGCAGGAGAGGGAGGGAGCCAGGCTACGGGAGCATTTTTAAAATATGTTTTTATTGCTTTCAGAGAGGGAGAAGGCGAGAGAGAAACATCAACGATGAGAGAGAATCATGGATCGTCTGCCTCCTGCACGCCCCACACTGGGGACTGAGCCCTGAACCTGGGCATGTGCCCTGACCAGGAATCGAACCGTGACCTCCTGGTTCAGAGACCGACACTCAACCGCTGAGCCACGCGGGCCGGGCCAGGGAGCATTTCTATGACAGGAGACTAGAAGCATCTGGAACTGGTGCTGCAGGAAGGGGCCTGTGTGAGGCCTGTAGGACAGGTCACTTTGATTCTAGGGTAGATGGGCCAGGTGGGAGCTGGCCCTGCCTAATCCCCGGGAAGGCCACCTGTCCAGGGTCCCGAAGGAGAAGGACGTGAGCCAGCTGCTCTGTGACTGTCCACCAGGAGGCAGCACAGCTTTGGGGCTGTTGCTCCCACCCCAGCCCCCACCCTCAGGCTCCCAAGGATGAGGTGTCATGTGGGCCCTGTCCTGCCCCCCCCCCACACCCCCAAGAGGAGCAACAGAGCCTTGCCCCTCCCCCACCTCCCTCGAGAGCAGCCCTTTGCAGGTACCGGGTCCCAAGGGTGGGTCTCCAGGCAAGAGGCTGAGGGGCCCAGTCTCAAGCCACAGGGACCCCACCCCATGATCCCCAGTCACTCGGCTCAGATATCACCACCCCAGAGGGGCCCTCCAGCCTGACCACCGATCTGACCCTGTTTTATTTTCTTCCTAGCACTTACCCCTCCATGAAAGAATCTGTTTGATTTTTAATATCTGCCTTCCTCTCCCAGGACGAAAGCCCCTTGCGGGCACGTCACCCAGGCTGGCAGGTTCAGGCCGTAACGCAGCCAGCACTCGGGGTGGGTTCAGACACTTCGCTGCGCGAGTCGCCAGAAAAAGCAAGGGCAGCAAAGGCGTCAGCTCTCTGCGTCCCTGTCCCACAGGGTCACACCGAAAAGAACGGGCCAGCCCGGCGTGGCTCAGTGGTTGAATGTCGACCTGTGAACCAGGAGGTCCCGGTTCAGTTCCCGGTCAGGGCACATGCCCGGGTTGCAGGCTCCATCCGCAGTGTGGGGCGTGCAGGAGGCAGCGGATCAATGATTCTCTCTCATCATTGACGTTTCTATCTCTCTCTCCCTCTCCCTTCCTCTCTGAAATCCATAAACAAAATGTATTTAAAAAAAAGAACGGGCCAGACCATGGGCCACACCAGGGGGAGGGGGCGGAGAGAGTGCACCCTGTTGTTGAGGATCCACTACTTGCTGCCTGGGGCCCAGTGGGCGGTCCCGTACCCGGTCAGAGCCAGGGGAGCCTGGGAATGCCTCCTGGCAGGCTTCCCACGTTCTGCCACGGCCTCTGTGGGTTCATGCAAGGGCGTCAGGGCACGCACACACCGCCATTCCCTCTGTCGGCCTCAATCACGGCTGAGTCCAGGGCCTAGAGCAGTGCCTGGCACCCTGTGTTTGTACATGACTAACCTGTGGAGCGGGTGGGGCCAGAAGGAGATGAGACAGGTACCCTCGCCGCCGTCTGTACTCTATCCAAACCATTTGCAGCATTTTTTAAAAAAAATCCTTGCCCGAGGATATTTTCCCATCTATTTGTAGAGAGCGTGGAAGCAAAAGGGAAAGACAGAGGAAAATGTTAATGTAAGAGAAACACGTGGATTGGTTGCCTTCTGCACGTGCCCCAGCGAGGGCCCGGGACCGGGGAGGAACCTGCAACCCAGGTACATGCCCTTGACCGGAATTGAACCTGGGACCCTTCGGTCTGCAGGCTGAGGGTCTGTCCACTGAGCAAAACCGGCCAGGGCCATTTGCAGCATTTTTAACCCCACATCACTGTCTGATGAAATGAATAGTTCCTATAAGATCCTGACTGTGTGAGCTGTGCTTGTGCCTGGGGACAGGGCGTGGCAGGAGCTTCTGGGGAGCTGCTGTTGTCCTGACGGGGCCTGTGGCAGGCAGGCCTGTGTTCCTTAACGGTGCCCCCCCCCCCCCCGCCACGTCACGGTCACCTCCCCACTCTAAGGCGTCTGAAGGGAGATGGTGGCCCGGGAGGCCTGGCACAGGGAAGGAGAAAAGTTGGCGGGGAGAGGTGGCTGCGGAGGCGGCAAAGGGGGATGTCGGTGCCCGATGCCGTGGCCTCCGGTTCAGCTGACAGACAACCTGCTCAGTGGCTCAGGTGGCTGCTCGATAAGCAAGGGAACCCTGGGGTTCCGGGAGGCGGTGGGAGTATGTTAGTGAGGTTTGGGGACATTCGTTGGGGTTTTTGGAAGGGCCGGGAATGCTTTTTCTCCCCTTCAAATGACGGAATCCAGCCCTAGCCAGTTTGGCTCCGTGGATAGGGCATCGGCCTGCGGACCGACGGGGCCCGGGTTCGATTCTGGTCAAGGGCAGGTGCCTCGGTTGCAGGCTCCTCCCCTGCCTGGGGCCCTGGTCGTCGGGGTGTGTGCAGGAGGCAAGCAATCAATGTGTTTCTCTCACATCCATGTTTCTCTCTGTCTTTCCCTCTCTCTTCCCCTCTCTCTAAAAGTCAATGGGAAAATATCCTCGGGTAAGGATTAAACAAATAAAGAAATGACGGAATCCGTGACCCCAGTTTCCTGGAGGGATTGGACTGCGGCACAAGGACACCTGCGTGGTGGCTGCTGTCACTGTGAGCCACTGTGTGCCGGGTCCCACGCGTCCTCTCCGAGGACTAGGGCGTAGGCACCCAGCCTCTCCCATGTTTACTGAGGCTGAGCGGGGCCAGGTTTGGAATGAAGGGACCAGCAGGAACCAGGGCCGGGAAGTGGGGTCCTTGGAGACCCCAGCTCCTGATGGGGCAGTTATCATAGCCAAGACCTATGAAATGACGTCATTGTCGGGGTGGGGGGAGCTGCGGGGGAGGGCGGGACCAGAAGGGAGGAGGGCCCCTGTGCCAGGCCATGTCTTGAGCAAAGCACAGCCCACAGGAGCTGGCCACAGAGGCTGGCCAGGGCCGGAGCTGCAGGCACCTGGCAGACAGAGGCCCTGCCTGGCCGTGGGGAAACTGAGGCAGTGGTGTGGCCCTGGGGACGGCTGGTCAGGGCTGGACCTTCCTGGCCCAGGGTCCTGCCCTCCAGTTGGGTCAGGTCTCTGGTTGCCGAGGTCTGAGAAGGGGTCGGACCCGAGGACCTCGAGTGACCCCAGGGGCCTCGGTCGCTGTCTGACCACTGCCGGGAGCCCACCGGGCCCTGCCTGTGAGAGCATGAGTGAGCAGGAGAGGGAGACGGAGGAGGATGAGGGCGGGGGCCCGTCCGACACGGCACCCATGCTGGCCCGAAGGCGCCGGGACCGCAGGGAGGGACCCTCAGCCCTGCTGCTGCCCGGCCGGGTGCTGGCCGCGCTCCTGCTGCACCTGCTGCTGCCCGGGACCGTGTTCCTGCTGGTGCTGATGCCGGCGGCCGCCATCATCTACCTGGGATTCCTGTGCCACTCCAGGGTGAGCTGGGCCCTCGGGGGTGGGTAGGGGGGCACAGGCTGGGAGTCCCGGGGCCTGGGGTCCCGTGGGAGCTCAGGGCACTGGGCCTGAGGTGAGTCTTCCCCCTTGTCCCCAGACACAGTGTGCCCCTCCCCCGAGAGCCCTTCTTCGGCCAGCCCCTCCCCCGTTGGCCACAGCAGAAGAAGAGCCTTTGTTCCCACTGTGGGGACAGCTCTCTCCCCTCCCCTGAGGCCCCAGCCTTGTACCAGGGGCCACCAGGGCCTGGGCAGCTGAGCAGGGTGGGAGGAGGAGAGGGCTCCAGGAAGAGAAGATGATGTCAGAGCCCCCTCCCCACCCCTGACCCCCACACACACAGCCCCTGGCAGAGCCCTCCTGCCCTGGGCTGGGTGTCCCCATGTGCAATGGGCTGTGGCTTGGTCCCGGGCAGGGAGGGTGTAGGCAGATGAGCCCCTGTGTCCCTTTCTATAGGCATAAGGCAAGGGAGGGCGACCGAACGTGGGGTCGCTAAAGGGAAGGTGGCACCAGCTGACACCCACAGGTTCGGGCTCCTGGTCAGATGCCGGCACAGAGAAGGGTCCTGGGGGAGCAGTGTGTGTGGGCTGGGGAAGCGGGGGTCGGGCAACAGCGGGGAGGGGTGGGAATTCTCTGAGCCTCCCCTCAAGAGATTCCTACTCTGGCCGTTTGCCGCGTGGACTCCGGTAAATGGGTTCCTGAGCTCCCTTCCTTGACGGAGAAATGACAGGCCCCCAGCAAGCCTCAGCACGGACCCCACTAGACCTCAGGCCCCGCCCCGTCCACCTGCTGCCTGGCCCCGCCCACCCACCTCCATCCAGACCCCGCCCCTCCATCCAGACCCCGCCCCTCCCCTGCTGCCTGGCCCCGCCCCGCCCCATCCAGGCCCCGCCCCTACTAACCACTGCTCCTGGTCCCGCCCCTCCATCCAGACCCGCCCCTCCCCTGCTGCATGACCCCGCCCCACCCATCTAAGCCCCGCCCCTCCTGACCTCCCGTCCCGCCCCCAGGTCCACCCGGCGCCCAGCCCCACGTGCCGCGCGCTGCTCACGGACCGCGCCTCCGCGACGCTCATCGTGCTGGGCTTTCTCTCGCTGCCGCTGCTGCTGGTGCTCGCCTCGGCCGCCCGCGCCCGCTTGGCCCGGTGCCTCCGCCCGCTGCTGCCGCCCCCCATTTGGACCCGTGGACCCGGCCGCCATCCAGGGTCCAGCGACGGGGAGCGGGAGGAACGCCACCCCGAAGGGGAGGAGCAGCTCTGCGCCTGGGTGTGACCCCAGAGGCCCTCCAAAGGACCCGAGACCTCCAAATCCCGGGAGGCCCCCGAACCTCCGAATCCTTGGTGACCCCCCATAAGTTGGCCCCAGGCCGGCGAGCTCGTGGTCTGCGCCCAGGTCCGGCGGGGAAATCGCGTGCGTGCCTCGGGCTCCTGCGCGCTGCTCCGAGCGGCCGCGAGATGGCACTCGACTCCCCGGGACGGGTCAGCCCTCCCCGCCCCCCGCCGCTGGCACCCTCTCCGGCACCCCTGCGGCAGGGCTGAGAAGCCCTCAGGGGGCGGGATGGCTCTCAGGGAGGGGCACGGGGCCGGGCTCCCAGAAAGGCGGCCTCCCTGGCTTCGGCCACTGCGGCCCCAGGTCTGGTCAGCCAGGGGCCTCCCGCGAGTTTGAGGTGAGACCTGCAAGCTCCACCAGGAGCTCAGCGATGGCCAAGCACCGCCCGGGCTGCAAGGCTCAGCCTGTGACCGGGTCAGAGTTCAAACTGAGACCAGGGTCAGGGCTCAGCCAGTGCCCAGGGTTAGCATTTATTATTATTATTAATTATTATTATTATTATTTTACACTTTCTCCTTCACTTGGAATGGTTTCTTTCATTTATGACCCTGACCCTTGGCCATGGCCCTTGATACAAACGAGGGTACACATTCTTTTTTTGAAAAACTGAAATATGAAAAGTGAGACAGCGATTATGATTCGTCAGAGCAGACTCACTGAAGTGGGAGTTTTCTGGCAATAAATGCGTCCTTGGAGTCCTTTCCTTTGATCCCTGGAGCCACCTTCATTTCTTCCTTTCCTGAAACTTTTCTGTTCAATTCCTTCTGACACACCTCGCGGCATAGCAGCACTCCGCCAGTACCTCCGGCGAGCGTTTAGACGGCACCGAGTGCGGGCAGTCTGTTCTCTGCATCACTGCAACGTCCTCTGGGTCTGCTGCATTCCGTTCTCTGCTTGGAGCTTGTTCCCAGGTACGGCGATGTTCTTGACGACCCACTCGGTGTACACGGTGTTTCCCATTCCTAGGGATCATATATTTCTTTTTTTTTAATATATTTTTATTGATTTCAGAGAGGGAGAGGGAGAGAGAGAGATAGAAACATCAATGATGAGAGAGAATCACTGATTGGCTGCCTCCTGCATGCTCCCCACTGGGGATCAAGCCCCAAACCTGGGCATGTGCCCTTGAGAGGAATTGAACCCGGGACCTTTCAATTTGCAGGCTGACGCTCTATCCATTGAGCCAAACCGGACAGGGCGGCATCATATGTTTCATAGTTCTGGGGAATTCTCAGCCAGTATCCCGTGAGCTCTGCCTCTCATTCATTGTACATGTTCTTCTTGGGGAAAGCGTCTCCTTTGACCTCTATGTCAATTCATCTCCCTTGTATTTTTTTTTAAATATATTTTATTGATTTTTTACAGAGAGGAAGAGAGAGGGATAGAGAGTTAGAAACATTGATGAGAGAGAAACATCGACCAGCTGCCTCCTGCACACCCCCTACTGGGGATGTGCCCGCAACCAATGTACATGCCCTTGACCGGAATCAAACCTGGGACCCCTCAGTCCGCAGACCGACGCTCCATCCACTGAGCTAAACCGGCCTCGGCTCCCTTGTATTTTTTAAAAAATATATTTTTATTGATTTCAGAGAGGAAGGGAGAGGGGGAGAGAGATAGAAACATCAATGATGAGACAGAATCATGGATTGGCTGCCTCCTGCACGCCCCACACTGGGGATCGAGCCTGCAACCCAGGCATGTGCCCTGACTGGGAATCCAACCGTGACCTCCTGGTCCATGGTTCATAGGTCGTCGCTCAACCACTGAGCCACGCCTCTTGTACTTTCCATCTCAGTGTGTCTCTGTTGCCTTCTGGGCAATTCCTCCCACGCCCTCTTCCAGCTCAGATGCACTGGCTGTGTCTAATCTGCCGATGCACTCATCCATTTCATTTAAATGACTATTCCTAAAAGTTATACTTGCTTCCTTTTCAGATCTGATCATTTTTAAATATATATATTTTATTGATTTTTTTACAGAGAGGAAGGGAGAGCCAGAAACATCGATGAGAAACATCAATCAGCTGCCTCCTGCACACCCCCCACTGGGGATGTGCCCGCAACCAAGGTACATGCCCTTGACCGGAATCGAACCTGGGACCCTGAGTCCGCAGGCCGACGCTCTGTCCACTGAGCCAAACCGGTTAGGGCAAATCTGGTCATTTTTGATGGTCCCTTGGCGGCATGCTTGGGGGAGTTGGCTGTCATTTTACAGCCTGCACCTAACAATGCCGTGTGTTGGTTGGCCTTTGGGGCTCTAACTTTGTTACGTGTTGTTTCTGCAGCTGCTTCCCTCCAGGGAGGACTCCCTCTGGGAGGCAGGCCAGCTGGGCCGGTCAGGGTCCCGGTGGGTGGCCCCTGCGCAGTGCGCACTGGCTCTCGGACTGCAGGGTGGCTCTCCGACCCTGTGTCCAGAGAATCCTCTGCTTCCCCATTTGCTTTCCGGCACTTTCCTGGGCCTCTGCTCCCTCTTCTCCTGTTTATCCTCTTGCAGTGTTTAATTCTGGAGGGACCTCGGGGCTATTTACTTCTTTGTAAGCCCAGCAGTGCATTAAAAATGTGCACTTGTTGTAATCCGTCCAGCGTCTGGTCGTAGCCGAAAGGCCTTTTAAAGGATGGAGCTCGCCACCCTGCCAGCTGGACTCCGCCTGTGACCGGCAGGGTCAGGTCTCAGAGGCTTCCAGAGAGCGGGGCTGGTGGTTCAGGCCCTGACCAGAGTCAGGGCTCATTCCGTGGCCTTGAACGGAGCCCGCGGAGGCTGGCCCGGAGCCAGCAGGAGCCCTCAGGGGAGGGTTCCAATTGTCTGTGCGCAGCTCTGATGCGGTTGCCAGTCAGACAGGAGCCTGGCCGGCCGCCCGGCTGCCAGGAGAACTTCCCGTGGTCCAAGGCCGCCTTCCTTCCCCTCCTGCCTGGGGCTGGGCTGGCTCTGGCCCGGCGTCTGGGAGGAGGACTCTCCTGAGGATAGGCCTGGCCCTGGAGTCATCAAACAACAGCTGGGCCTGGGGGGTGGGGAGCTCAGCTGCCTGAGCCCTCGGGTCCCTAAGGAGGGTCCCCGTGTCCCAGGCCAGCCCTGAGCCCCAGAGAAGTCCCGCCTCAGCCCCCGTTCTGCCCCACCCGCTCACCAAAGACACCTGTGAGGGGCTGTGAGAGGTTCACAGAGGGGTCAGGGGTCTGCTTTTTAAAATACATATACACTGAGTGGCCAGATGATGATGATCTCTGAATGCAGAGATATATATATTAGAGGCCTGGTGCATGAATTCATGCATGGGTGGGGTCCAGCCAGCCTGGCCAAGGGGAGGGGACATGGGCGGTTGGCCAGCCTGCCTGCTGGTCAAACTCCTGGTCGAGGGGACAATTTGCATATTAGCCTTTTATTATATAGGATATACACTGAGTGGCCAGATTATTATGCGTTCAGAGATCATAATAATCTGGCCACTCAGTGTATATTTCATTGCTTTTTTAGAGAGAGAGGAAGGGAGAGATATAGAAACTCGATGAGAGAGAAACATCATTGATCAGCTGCCTCCTGCATGCCCCCCCACAGGGGATCGAGTCCACAACCTGGGCATGTGCCCTGAGTGGGAATCGAACCGGGGCCTCTTGGTTCCTGGCTCGATGCTCAACCACTGAGCCACGCCGGCTGGGCTAGGGGTCTGCTTTTAGAGGGCCAGCTGTCAGGGACATTGGGACACTGGGTGCTGGGGGCCAAGGGCTGGCCCACCAGCCAGAGAGAACCAGAAACAGGCCCCGGGCCCGGGGAGGGCTGAGGAGGACCAAGATGCTCTTCTTTATCTGCCACATTTGGACAGGTTCCTGGTAAGGGGTTGGGGGGTGGGGGAGCTGGGCTAAGGGGAGGCAGGGTCCTGCCCTCTAGCACAAGGCTCCTCCTCCTCAAGGCCCATCATTGAGACAACCTATCCCTACCCTCCTATCCCTCTGCCCAGGCAGGACCAACCCCACTGGATCCCAGAGATCTCTGCCTCTAACCCTTTGCCCAGCACCATGCCCATGACGGACGCCCCTCTTTCAGGGCCTCAGCCCCCCAGGCTGAGCCCCCAGCCTCTGCTTCCCCCCCCGCCACCACCAAGAAAGCTACTTCAGCCCAGCTGGTGTGGCTCAGTGGTTGAGCATTGACCTATGAACCAGGAGGTCAGTTTGATTCCTGGTCAGGGCACATGTCCGGGTTGTGGGCTTGGTCCGGAGGAGGGGGCCTTGCAGAAAGCTGCCGATCAATGATTCTCTCTCATCGTTGATGTTTCTCTCTCCCTCCCCCTTCCTCTTTGAAATAAATAAAAACACATTAAGAAAGAAAGAAAGAAAAAAGCCCCCATCTCAGCCTGGAATGGCCCATTCACCCCCACCCAGTGCCCCTCAACCCACCCAGGGGCCCAAACTCCACGGGAAGCAAGTGCTCTGCTACCGGGTGGGTCAGGGGGAGGCCCCACTGGCAATGCCAGCTCTTCCCCACCCAGGTGCCCAGGCCCTGCCCTGGCTGTGGAGCTCCACACACCTGTGTGTGCGTGTGTACACGCATATGTGCATTGTGTGTGTGTGCGTGTATATGTGCATTGTGTGTGTGTGTGTATGTGCATTGTGTGCGTGTGTGCATGTTCTGGCTTGTGCCTGTGCAAATCTATCCCATCCGCCTCCCCTCACACCCTGGACTGGGGATGGGAGCCGTTGTCTCGACCCCACAGGCGTGGAGACTGTGCAAGGTTCCCTGACCTGCCCGAGGTCATGTATTCATGCACAAAGCATTTCCGGGGAGCTGAGGCGTTGGCAGGCACACCCTCAGACAGCCGAGGTGCGGCCAGGAGGGGTCCGGGGACCGGGCCAGTTCCGTCCCTCCAGCCTGTACCCAGGTATGAGCCCTGCCCTCACCCAGGCATGTGGGCCAGGCAAGGGGTGATGTGCAGGAAGTGAGCTGGGGGGGGGGGGGTGGCGGTGGGCTGGGTAGAGTGGGGAGGGACACACTGGCTTCTACCCCCAGGGTTCCACTGGCTGCTCGAGTAATGAAATAGACATGAGACAGGGGAGCAATAGGAAATACCCAAGTTCGAGACACACATGTGCATGAGAAGCCTGCATACATGCGAGTCAGACCCCACATGCACGAGAGGACCAGAGACAGAAACGAACGTGGGCATATAAGGCATCCTGAGCCCGGCCGGCGTGGCTCAGTGGTTGAGCGTCGACCTATGAACCAGGAGGTCAGGGCACATGCTCAGGTTTCGGGCTTGGTCCCCAGTGGGGGGCGTGCAGGAAGCAGCAGATCCATGATTCTCTCTCATCATTGATGTTTCTATCTCTCTCCCTCTCCCTTCCTCTCTGGAATCAATAAAAACATATTTTTTTAAAAAAACACACACATCCCGACGGGCCAGAGGCTGACCGTGTCTCACTCTGGGCGAGGCCCCTGAGTCAGTCCCCCCAGGCAGTGAGGGGCGGCGCCCAGGTTCCTCTTGAGCCTGAGGCTACCGGTTCCTTCAGCTCCAAACAACCTGCACTCCACGGAGGCACATCGGGGTGTGAGCTGGTCCGGACCCCTCAGTAGTAACAGGCAGAGTCTGGCGCTGGCTCTGCGGTCTAAGGCCCCTGCCCTCTGGGCCCCACTCCCACCTCTGGGGAGTCCCTCCCTGCTCTCTCCTTCCCCAGGCAAGCCTGTCCGGACCCTGCCTGGGGCAGGGGCAGGGGGCAGGGGTCACCTCCCTGTAACAGAAGGTTCCAGCAGAGGGAACCAAAGGGGGGGTTGGGGGGGGCACCTCGGGAGGACCCCACTGTCAGTTCCCTGCACAGGCTGAAAACCCAGGAGCCGTCTGGATGCCTGCCTTCCTCTCTGCCGCCCACCCCTGCCCAGTAAGCCCTACGTCTGGCAGCGGCTACCCAGGTGTCTCCTTGGAGGCCTCGCTTCAGCCCCACCCTCCCCCCGGACCCTGGCTGCCCATGAAGGCCCTGCACCCCTTGTCCTCTGTTTCTGCCCCCCAGCCCTCCTTACTGCTCTCACACACCTGCCTGCCGCAACCCCAGGGCCTTAGCACTTCCCGTAGCTCCTGCCTCCGGGTCTGACATGGCCACCCTCCCTAGTGGGAATTTTTGCTTCTGACCTGGAGGTGCTGGGAGGACAGGGACTGGGCCCAGGACTTGCGTGTCCCTGTTGTAGGCGATGGGAACGGCGCCAGGAGTTAGGCCCGTGGAGTCAGACCGGACCTGGCACTTGAGTTCTGGCTCGGAAACACTTCAGAACCAAGACTCAAACTGTGAGCGAACATTTACTTGGAAAATCAAAGAGGTAAAAGAAGTCATTTTTATAAAAAATGGGCTTAGGAAACAACTGACAGAGGTAAGGGAGACATGAGGGGGAAACGGTAATGCGCCCCCTCATAGGGGCTCCCAGCTGCGCCCCAGGGAAGGGCAGGAGGGGAGAGACAGGGAAAGGCCAGGGGGGTCCTCTGTCCTAGGACTTAGGGTGGGGATGTCAGGGGAGGTCCCGGTGGCCTCTGTGCCTGGCCCCACGTCCTGCTCCGATCCTGTCTGCAACTGCCGGCCTCATCCCCACCTGCCCATGGCCCGGCTCAGCATCGAGGATGGGTGAACGCTGATGGAGGTACCCACCCCATGCTCAGGCTGCCCACCCCACCAGGCAGGGGGACTGAGTAGGGGTCAGTCTAGGGCCACAGGGTGCAGGCCTGGGCTCCTGGGGAGTGAGAGGCTGGGACCTGCAGACCCCAGAGAGGCCCTCAGGCCCTGGCACGTCCCTGACCACGGCCAGGCCGGTTGAGACTAGAAGAATGTGTGGGTGGGGCAGCTGGGTGGGCTCGGGAGGGGCTTCTGGGCCCTGCTGCTCTCTGCTGCTGCTCCCGGGGTCCCATGGTCCCACTCACTGCTGAGGGGTGAGGTCAGGGGGCCTTGGCTTGCCCCACACCCCAGATCCAGGCCCAGGGCAGCCGCCCCCCTCTGCTGTTTCTGTTCCCACCTCCTATGTGTGGGTAGATACAGCAACCACGATAAACAGCTGAAGGCGGCACCCCTACAGGGCGGGGGCACCCCTACAGGGCGGGGGCAGAGCCCAGGCCCATCTGCCCAGCAGAGAGCCCTAGGCTGGGGTCAGGGGTGAGGTCAGAGGCCCCGGCAGCTGCCCTTTTCCTTGGGGTCAACATGACCACAGTGCGCTGGGCACAAAAGGCCCTTCTTCTCCGCAGAGGCCTGGACTGTGCGGAGGAGGGAGGCTCTCCGACCCACTGGGTGGGGGCAGGGCGGGCGGCGCCTGCGGGGCCGCGGCCCTGGGTTCCCGGAACCCTGTCCACCTGCCTGTGGGCAGACAGGGGTGGGCGAGCTCTGGGAAGTGATGCCTGGGGGCTCCCAGCTGGGCCCAGGTCATGACACCAGGACTGAGCAGGGCCGGGCTGGGGCAGGGAGAGGCCTAGGGGCCAGGGCCTGCTGGTCTTGGAGCCTCTGATCTCCCCTGCCCCTCCTGCCCCGGGGCCGCCCGCCTCAGAGAGGAGCCTTCCGGACCATTCTATTTGTGCTTCCTCTGGCGTCTGCCCTAACCCTGACCAGGACACCCCTGGCTGACCCCTCACTCCCTGGAGACTCTGTCTGGCCCTGTCTCCCCAGGGCGGGGGGGGGGGGGGGCTGCTGGACACAGCAGTGAGACGTGGGGCCGGGAGCGGGGCCGAGGAGGAGGCAGGGGAGTCTCCGGGGGTCAGGCGAGAACTCGATGTGAGCAGACGTGACCCCGGCCCAGCTGAGGAGGAGCTCCGGGCCGGGGCTGGGCAGCGGCTCTGGCTGAGGGCACCTGAGGCGGGGACTCCTATCCCTTCTTCCTCTGAGGCAGGGACTGGAGGGCGGAGGGCAGCTGCTTCCTCGAGGGCTTGAGCCGCAGCCAAGGAGACCCGCTCAGTTTTTCCAGGAGGGACGGAAACTTCCCCGTCAGCCCGCCCTGGCTGCGACGGCAGGTCCACCCGCGGGCAGGAGTGGGGGACCAGTGGGGAAGCCGCTGCCTTGCCACAGGGGGCCCCCACTACCGCCCAGCTCCCTGTCCCCAGCAGGTGGGTGGGTGCCCAGGGAAATGGAGGATGAACCAAGAAGTGCCTGTAGGTGTCTGCATGGGGTGCCATCCCCGGGGCCCCAGGCCTCCAGCGGGGGCTGCTGCCTGGCCCTGGCCTCCGCTCCGGTCCCGTCTCCACGGCCACCTGGGGAGCCTCCGGGGCTGGAGAGCTGGGGCCAAGCCAGGGCTCCTCTGGGCAGCGGCACAGCCTGGACTTTGGGGACCCTGGCCCATGGCTCCCCTCACGGGGCCCAGGCGGAAGCACCCGGCAGTCTCTGGTCCCCGCCGAGGCCTGAGGTCCGTGGAGCTGAGCCAGCACGGCCACTGCCAAGATTCCCGGGAGGGGTGGGCGGGGGCGGCGGGGACACAGCTCGCATTCTGCTCCTGCCCTGGCGGCTCCTCGGGCTCCGGCTCGGCTGAAGCGCTTCCTTTTTTAGGCAAAGTGGAGCTCGGCCGTCTGCCGCCTTCTCACCTGCCAGAGGGGAGGAAGGAAGCCACCGGGTCCCATCCGCCTTCCTCCTCTTCCTCGCAGAGCATCCCCGCGGGGGGGGGGGACATCCTGACAGAGTTGCCCTGGGGGACCTGTGCCCCTGCCCCGCGGAGAGGAGCGGCTGGGAGAGGGTACCCTCACAGGAAGGCATCTGAGGAGTGAGGGGTCCCCGCTCTCCCGCCCAGGGGCACTGCCCCACCCCAGCTAAGGAGAGGGGGCCACAGTGGATTGCTGGGGGTCTGTCCTTGGGCGTGGAGTCTGACCTCAGCCCAGGCCCTAGGCCCCCCATGGGGCAGGGGACAGCAATAGGCCACATGGTCACACTGGACAGGCCCTGAACAGCCACCCCCAGCTCCCATACCTCTTCCCCCAAGAAGCCGGGGGTGGGGGGGCTTTTGTGCCCCACAAGAAGCCCCAAGTGCTCTGTCCAACGCCCTGTGTCTTTTCTAAGTCCAGCCCTTCCAGTCCCTGTGGGTCGGTTCTTGGGGAACATGTCTCACCCCCAGACACCCCCCGCCCCCAGCCCTGTAACCCAGTGGGGGCCTTGTTGGGGGCACGTTGTTCTTGGTGTCACCCCCCCACACCCTCACTCCCCGTGGGTCCGCTTGGGCCTGGCTTCAGGGACTCCCAGCACTGCGAAGACATGGGCAGTGGGCCTGGGATGACCCAACTTGGGGGCCCCCCCCCCCGTCTGCGCCTGGCTGGGAGCAGGGGGCAGGGCGGCCCCCACGGTCGGTCTCTCAGCCCTAAAGGAAGGCGCAGTGTCTGTGTGCAAACGTGCCCACGAGTGCGCGGCCGGGTCCCTCCGTGCGCGCGCCGCCCCCGCTGAGTGCGCGCCTCGGGGCGGGGCCTTCGGGGGCGGGTCCCGGGCCGGCCAGTGCGGGGACGCGCGGTGCCGCCCAGGAGCGAGCCAGCGAGGGGCTCGCGGAGTCCGAGCGCCTGGTCGGTTGCGCGGGATGCTGCCCTGGACGGCGCTCGGCCTGGCCCTGAGCCTGGCGCTGGCGTGGGCGCGCAGCGGCGCGGAACGCGGTGAGTGCGGGGCGCGGGGCCGGGCTCGGGCGTCCCCTCCATCCCCCGCGGCCCCCACGCGGCCGGCGCTCTCCTCCCGCGGCTGCGGGGCGGGGGTGGCCGGGCAGGGCACCCCACCCACCTGCGGCGGACGGACCCAGGTGCCCCAGGCGACTCGACCGAGCGCGGGGACGTGGAGGCCGCACCGGATCGCGGGGCCTGGACAAGAGGGGGAGGTGTCTGCCGAGGAGGCTGCCCCTGCCTCAGTTTCCCTCTCCTTAGAATGACCCTTAGCAGAGGGATGACAAGCAGGTTGGAGTCGCCCCACGGGATTAGGAAAAACGGAGGCCCCAGGGCCTAAACCAGGACCAGGACACCCCAGTCCCCGTCTGCCCACGGCCCAGTGTGGAGGGGCCCATCTGCCCCCCACTCCAGGGCTGTGGGCAGGAAGGGGAGGCCCGGGAGGCGGTGGTGGGACCCTCAGGCTGCTGCAGCAGGTAGCTCGCTTCCTGGGTCCAGATGGAGCAGGGGCTGGGGGCCAGGGGAGGGGTGACATCATCTGTAAGTGGGGTTAGGACTCCAGCGCGGCCATCTGGGCTGTGGGCGGGCCTGCGATCAGTGCGTCTCCCCATCTCGCCACCTCCTCCCCAGCCTTCCTCTTCTGAGCTGCTTTGCACGCGCCCCCAACCCCCCCATGTCCCACCTGCCGCCTTACCTGGAGGCTGAGCTGTGTGGCTGAAGACACACCTGAGGGAGCAGCCCCTGACCACCCAGGCCTGTCCACTCGCCCCTCCTGAGCTGGGCCAGGACCATGGCTCCTGCCTGCTTACAGGCCCCGAGGAAAGGGAGGGTGGGGGGGCCTGGAGACGAGATAGGAGCCCAGAGAGTGCCCCAGGGACATGGCCAGGATGCAGAGTGGACCCCTCTGCCCCTGGGGATGCCACCCAGGACCTTTGGGGAGGGACTGAGCAGGCTTTCAGGGCCTCCGTGGGTGAAGGGAAGGCCCGCTGGGGGGAGCCGCCATGGGTGTGGGGCTGTCTGGAGTCCCCACCGGGGCTGAACCCTCCCCCTCTCCCCCAGGGCCCCAGGCAGCAGCCCCCCAGGGGGACCTGCTCTTTCTGTTGGACAGCTCAGCCAGCGTGACTCATTATGAGTTCTCCCGGGTCCGGGAGTTTCTGGGGCAGCTGGCGGCCCCCCTGCCCCTGGGGCCCGGGGCCGTGCGCGCCAGCCTGGTGCACGTCAGCAGCCGGCCCCACGCGGAGTTCCCCTTCGACCAGCACAGCTCAGGGGCCGCCGTCCAGGATGCCATCCTTGCCGCTGCCCAGCTCATGGGCAACACCAACACGGGCCTGGCCTTGGCGTACGCCAAGGAGCAGCTGTTTGCTGAAGCCGCGGGGGCCCGGCCGGGGGTGCCCAAGGTGCTGGTGTGGGTGACCGACGGCGGCTCCAGCGACCCCGTGGGGCCCCCCATGCAGGAGCTGAAGGACCGGGGCGTCACCGTCTTCATCGTCAGCACGGGCCGGGGCAACCGCCTGGAGCTGTCGGCCGCCGCCTCGGCCCCTGCGGAGAAGCACCTGCACTTCGTGGACGTGGACGACCTGCCCATCATCGCCCGGGAGCTGAGGGGCTCCATCCTCGGTAGGTGGGCGGGCAGAGGCGGGGCTGGGGGTGACCTGGCCAGAACCCAGCCAGAGAGCTGGGGCGGGGTTTTAAAATCTAAGTATTTTTATTGATTTCAGAGAGGAAGGGAGAGGGAGAGAGAGAGAGAGGGAGAGAGAAACATCAATGTGGAGAGAGAATCATTGACCCATTGATCAGCTGCCTCCTGCATGCCCCCCACTGGGAACTGAGCCTGCAACCTGGACATGTGTCCTGACCAGGAATCAAACCGTGACCTCCTGGTTCCTAGGTCAGCAGTCAACCACTGAGCCACGCCAGTTGGGCCGGGGGGTGGGGGGGGGGAGAGGAGATTTAAGAGGAATTTGTCTGCCTGGAGCAGGGGCCAGGGCTGCAGGACAGGTGTCCCCAGGGGTTCGTCAGGGAGGTGTCCCCTACCTGGGCCTGTGCGAACATCTCCAGGTGGGGCTCTCTGAGGGGCCCAGCACACTGGAGGAGGCCCCGTAGAGTGGGGGGCCTGGTGTGGACCAGGGGCTGCGTTGGGGGTGTGTGGCTGAGGGGAGAGGAAGGGAAAGGGACTGCCCAGCCTGAGGACTCACAGGGTGGCCGCAGGTACTCCTGTACCTGTGCGGGGGCCCACCATGTCTGGAGCTGGGAGCCGGGTCAGGAGGGGCCGGGACGCCTCCTTGGGGCTGTACTTGGCCCCAGTCCCCCCCACACTGGGGTGAGGACAGCTGGAGGGCTTTCAGCAGGTTCCCTAGCAGCTCCCCACAGACCTTCTCCTGGACCCCTGATCCAGCCAAACCGCAGAGGGGGCGGGGCTGGAAATGAAGGGCCTGGTCTCTGGCTCGGCTGCCCGCAGCCACTGAAAAATGCCACTAACCCCAGGGTTCTTCCCAAGTCTCCGCCTGTGGGTTAATCATCCACCCGAAACCAGAAGAGGTTGGCCTGTGGGCTGTCGGGGGGCCGGGGGGCCTCTGAGACTTTCCTCCGGGGACGCCTGGCCCCTGGTGGCCCCAGGTCCACCACTCCACTGGCTGAGCCTGGAGGGGGCAGCCCGCTGGAGGCTGTAGGGCAGCCAGGAGTGTGGGGTGTGGGGCGTGGGGGCTCCTGGGATGGGAGTGGGTCTCTGTGTGGGGGATGGGCAGGGGAGTGAGTGCCAGGCTGGCAGTCGGGGCCCCAGCATCAGAGGAGGAAGCAACAGGATCAGGACAGTGACAGGCTTCACCCTGCCCAGACACGAACACGCCACATCCGCCAGCTCTGTCCTGGATGGCTCAGGAGTAATGCAGGTCGGGGAGCCCACACTGGGGTGACATTCCTCCGGGGACCCGAGGCAGGCAGCATGCCCAACCCCGTCCAGCTGCTCTTGTTGTCACATCCTCAGCACCCCTCAGGGCGTCCCCTGGTGGCCCCCCACCTCCTGGCTGCACCATGGGCCCCTTTGCCTTGACTGACCCCAGGCCCTGGGTCTCTCTGGCTGGGGGGAGGGGGGGGAGGGGAGTAGCTCTCTATTCTGACACCACCTGGGGCCCTGTCACCTTTCAGGGGCCCTTGTCCAGGCCTAGATAGCTTCCGGACGTCTGGGGCTGGGGCTGGGGCTGGGTGGGGCTGAAGCAGGGAAGCTCCTGATGAGGCCAGAAGTGTGTGTGTGTGTGGGGGGGGCGGTGCATTCCTGTCTTCCCCCAGCCCTGTCCCGGTTTGCATATTCTTAGCGTCTGCTGGGCGTGGTGAGCCTGGCCTGGCTCCCCAGCACTCCTGTTCCCCGCATCTCCCTGGTGGGGGTCCCCACCCCTGCCTCTACCTCCTGGTCTTCCTGGAGTGGGTGGGGCCCGGGCGGGAGCAGGTGGCCTAGCTTCCCTGACCCCGCAACCACCCGCAGACGCCATGCAGCCTCCGCAGCAGCTCCACGCCTCTGAGGTCACGTCCAGCGGCTTCCGCCTGGCCTGGCCGCCCCTGCTGACCGCCGACTCAGGTTATTACGTGTTGGAACTGGCTCCCAGCGCGGAGCCGGCCGCCGCGCGCCGCCAGCAGCTGCCGGGCAACGCCACGGGCTGGGCCTGGGCCGGCCTGGACCCGGACACCGACTACCACGTGGCGCTGGTGCCCGAGTCCAACCTGCACCCCGTGAGGCCGCAGCACCTGCGCGTGCGCACGCTGCCGGGTGAGGCGGGGGCGCGGGGCCCGGGCGGGGGCGCGGGGGCGCGGGGCCGCGGAGTGGGAGGCGGGGGGCGGGGGGCGCGGCCCCCCCACTCACGCGCGCTTCCCCCGCAGAGGAGGCCGGGCCGGAGCGCATCGTCATCTCGCACGTGCGGCCGCACAGCCTGCGCGTGAGCTGGGCCCCGGCCGGCGCGCTCGGCTACCACGTGCAGGTCGGGCCGCTGCGGGGCGGCGCGGCGCAGCGCGTGGAGGTGCCCGCGGGCCGCAACAGCACCGCCCTGCTGGGCCTGGCGCCCGGCACCGCCTACCTGGTGACCGTGACGGCGGCCTTCCGCTCCGGCCGCGAGAGGGCGCTGTCCGCCAAGGCCTGCACCCCGGACAGCGAGCGCAGCCGCGCCCCGCGCCCCCCGCCGCCGCCGGGGCCCGGGGGCCGGGGGCCGTGACCCGGCCGCCCGCGCAGCCCAGGGCCCCTTCTCCCGACCCCGGTGGGGGAGGCGCCCACCGCCGAAACCAGGGTCTTGTCCCGGGGGCTTGGGGGTGCGGGCTCGGCCTTTGCGCGCGGCGACTCCGCGTGACCCCAAGTCCTCGTTCCGCGGCCGGAGCCCTCGGCGGCAGCTCTGGCGGTGGCGCTGGCCACAGCGACCCCTCCCTGCCCGCCCCGCGCTGGACACTCGGCGGTGCCCTTTGGGCTGGAGTCAGCGGGGAGATGGAGGGGGGTCTGGGCGCGGCCAGGACCGGAGGGCGGGGGGCCGGCCGGACCTCCCACTGTGTGAAGGACCAGTGGTCCAGCTGGCCACTCAGGTCCGGGGTGTTGCTAGCAGGTGGATGGGGGGCTGGGTCCGGCCAGGTCCCCACAAGGCTTCCAGGAGGAGACAGGACCCGCAAAGGGCGGGGAAGAGTGTTTGGAGGTGCGGTCAGAGGTCAGCAGCTGGCGGGCTGACAGGTGCCCTAACCAGGAGGTCACCTGGCTGCAGGGGCAGGGGCAGGGCCCAGCACAGGGAGGCCCGAGCTGGCATTCAGGACCCTGGAGGCAGCACTGGCAGGGAGCCCCCTCTCGCTTCTGATGGGGTCTTCCATGCTGGGGGGTCAGCTAGGTCCCTCCCGCCCCGGGGATGCACCCCAGCGCTGCTCTGCCTCTTCGGACAGCCCCCTCCTCAGTCATTACTCACTCTCAGGGGCCCCGGGCCCATCATCCTCTGCCTCTTCCCCACTAACGTCCCACACCTTCAAGTACAGATTAAACCGGATGTAAACCGAGTCCTGCAGTCTCTTTAGACACTTCCCTCTTCGCCCGACACCCAGCCCCTGGGAGGTCCTGTGGCCAGCTGGTGCTGACGAGGGGGCCTTCTGTGACCCCCCCTGCACCCCTGTTCAGAGAGCCTCACCTGATCCTGTGGGCGCAGATTGCGCAGTTGGGATGGGGCACCTGCTTGAATGTCAGGGACTGGCTCTCCGGGTGGCTCCCACCCGCCTCGACCTTCTGCTCTCTCCTGGGGCAGCCATGCCTTTCTGGCTTCTTGCCCCAACCAAGCTCTGCAGGGTTGAGAGGTGGTCTCCCAGTGTTCTCAGGTTGGTGGTGTGCGTGTGCGTGTGCGTGTGCGTGTGCGTGTGCGTGTGCGTGTGCATGTGTGAGCCTTCACTCTCCAAGCATCACATGCCCCTGCCCAGGCATGGAGACCCGCACCGCCCACTGGCTCCCTGCCAGTGCTGGGCATTGGTGATGGCCAGGGTTTCCCTATGTGACGATGGCAGGAGAGACAATGGCCCCCGCCCCCCCTCCAGCCCTGACTGCGAGCAGAGTGAGCAGCTTGGGAAGGGGGGCTGAGGTGGTGGGTCCAGGGCCCTGGGGACAGAGGGCAGTGCCTGGCCAGGCCAGACGGGGTCCAAGGCCCTGTGTCCGGTGGGTGCTGGGTTTCTCCTCCATGTTGCCCAGCCCCCTTAAATCTGGCCCGGGGAGCCCCAGTGGGACCGTGGCTGTGCGCACTGTGGTTTCTGCTTACACTCTGCCTAGTGGTCAGCAGGCAGCCGAGGATCAGGGGCTCCTGTGAGCTCCCCAGCTGCCTGTTCTGAGGCTGGAGGGTGTGAGCAGCAGGGGCCCAGGGCCCCAAGCAGCGAGGGGGACTTACCCACGCCGGGGCCTGCGCCTTAGGCCTGATCTGCCCTGAGGGTCAGAACTTCCCCCCTGCAAGTTCGAGTCCCCACGCGGATCCGCCCAGGCACTCATGGGTCCAAGACCACTGGCCACCGGAGAGTCCCCCTCCACACGGAGCTCCTGCCCGCCGACTGGTTCTTTGGGAAGGGCTTAAGTGACCCCCAGGAGACAAGCTGAGCGGGGAGCTCCTTCCCCCCAAACAAGCCTGCAACCCCGAGTGAGGGCAGAGGCTGAAGACACGGCCACACTCCCTGGAAGAGGCCCGGGTTCCCCTCGTCTCTGCTGGATGCTGAGGCCCAGGGTGGGAGGCCCACTCCCATCTCCCTGCCAAGGAAGGCCTCTCCTGGGCCCTTATCTCCGAAGCACCGCCCTTTCTGTGCATCGTCCCAGACACTTCTTAAAGGTCTCTGAGTCGGGGCCACAGCTGGGAGCAATCTGGAGGCAACAGCTTTGTCCCAGTTCCTCCCTTCCCCTGACACGCAGGCCGGGACCCCTCAGTCCCCTGGGGCCCACGGCTGCCAGGACTGACACCCTCCACACACGTAAGGCAGCTCTGAGCTTCCTCTGTGAAAACCAGAGCGGGCGGGTGGAGGAGGCGGTGGTGCACACAGCAGGCAGGCAGGCATCTGCAGGACAGGCGTGGGCCAGGCTGGGAGGGTCCTGCCACTGGGAGGGGACCCCGAGGGGAGGCTCCTTGGGTGCATGGGGCACCCGCCTGAGTGCTGTTTGCACAGCTGTGCCCGTTCTGCTGACGTCCCCAATTGGATGAGAGATCCGGGCGCTCGCAGAGGCTGCACGTCCGTTCATCCTCCGTGGGGTCTTCCCTGCTGCCCAGGGCTCGCCGTGTGGCCGGGGAATGGCTCTCCAGCTTGTGAGCTCTTTTTAAAAAAAATTTTTTAAATATATTTTATTGATTTTTTACAGAGAGGAAGGGAGAGGGATAGAGAGCTAGAAACATAGATGAGAGAGAAACATTGACCAGCTGCCTCCTGCACACCCCCTACCGGGGATGTGCCCGCAACCAAGGTACATGCCCTTGACCGGAATCGAACCTGGGACCTTTCAGTCCGCAGACCGACGCTCTATCCACTGAGCCAAACCGGTTTCGGCTTAAAAATTTTTAAAAAATAAATTAAAAAAAAAACAGAATAGAGTAGAAACATCAATGATGAGAGAGAATCATTGATCGGCTGCCTCCTGCACGCCCCCTACTGGGGATCAAGCCCACAAACCCGGGCATGTGCCCTTGACCAGAATTGAACCTGGGACCCTTCAGTTCGCAGGAGAGCGCTCTATCCACTGAGCCACACCGGCCAGGGCCAGCCCGTGAGCTCTTGGAAAAAAGCCGCCTGTGAGGACACCAGACAGCATTTGGGGTCTGGAGCCCCCGGCCTCGGCCAGTGAGGTGTCCCCCAGTGGGTGGTGCGGCCGCGCAGGACTCTCTCGAGCAGGAGCCATTTCCCAGGCCACAGCCCAGCCAGTTGCTAGTCCTCAGCCTCCCGCTGGGGAGAGGGGACAGTTTAGGGAAAGCAAAACTCAAGTGCAGCCCTAGCTGGTGTGGCTCAGTGGATAGAGTGTTGGCCTGCGGACTGAAGGGTCCCAGGTTCGATTCCGGCCAGGGGCACGTGCCCGGGCTCGATCCCCAGTAGGGGGTGTGCAGGAGGTAGCCAATCAGTGATTCTCTCTTATCATTGATGTTTCTCTCTCTCTCTCCCTCTCCCTTCCTCTCTGACATCAATAAAGAAATATATTTAAAAATAACAACAACAAAAAAAAAAACCCCAAGTGCACAGCTGTGTGCCCGCTGCTTTCTCTTCTGGGATGAACAAGCATCTCCCAACACCATGAGCACAGACCAAACGCCAGTGGAAGTCGTACCTGCTCCTAGAAGTGAGGATGCTGAGGTGGGGGCTCGGTCGGGGAGACCCTGCCCCGGGCTGGGGGTCTCCTGACCCCACTGCCATTCTCTGGAAGGGCTGAGATCTTCGGGGCAGGGGTAGGATTACGCGGGGCGACCCCATTCGCTGAGTTCTCATTAGAACACCTGCCACTTGCCCTCCCCCGTGTGGCTCGGTGGTTGGCATCGACCTATGAACCTATGAACCAGGAGGTCACAGATGAATTCCAGGTCAGGGCACGAGTGTGTGGGGCTTGCCGGAGGCAGCCGATCAAAGGTTCTCTCTCATCGTTGATGTTTCTATTCTCTCTCTCCCTCTCCCTTCCTCTCTGAAGTCAAGAAAAATATATTTAAAAAAACAAAAAAAACAAAAAAAACACAGGGACTCCTGGGAGTTCCTTCTAATGTTCCTGTAAATAGAAGCATAAATAGAATCAGGCAAGTTTTTGCCTTAATAACTGCTTTATGGCCTTACAGCTTTAACAAACCCAGTGAGGACTCCCTGTTCCAAATCCCATCCTTGATGTCGAGATAAAATCTATTTATTTTCTTTTTTAAAAATATTTTTATTGATTTCAGAGAAGAAGGGAGAGGGAAAGAGAGAGAGAAACATCAAAGATGAGAATCACGGATCAGTTGCCTCCTGCACGCCCCCTACTGGGGATCAAGCCCATAACCCAGGCATATGTCCAGAAAGGGAATCCAACTGTGATCTCCTGGCTCACAGGTCGGCGCCCAACCACTGAGCCACACCAGCCAGGCAAATCTATTCCTTTCCAAGGTAGAGTTTTACATGTCCATCCTCCCAAATCCATGTTTGAGGAATCATCTCTCAACTGATTTGGGGTTGTGGCCCTTCACCCGGAGCATGAAACTAGATTTGATGTTGGCGTTCCTCATCTAGTCAAACCCTGCACACTCTCTTCAGGCCGGTTAGATGTGGTCTCCTCAACATCTCTGTGTCAATGAAATAAGGTGTGGCCCTGGCTGGTGTGGCTCAGTTGGTTGAGCATTGTGTTGTGCACCAAAAGGTCACCAGTTACGTTCCAGGTCAGGGCACATGCCCGGGTTGGGGTTCGTTCCCCAGAACGGGAGGCAGCAGATTGATATCTCTCTCTCCTTCCCTCCCTCTCTTTCTAAAATCAATAAAAACACATTTTTAAAAATGTATATTTTTATTGATTTCAGAGAGAAAGGGAGAGATAGAAACATCCATGATGAGAGAGAATCGTTGACCGGCTGCTTCCTGCACACCCCATACTGGGGGATCGAACCCCACAACCCAGGAATGTGTCCTACGCCGGAATTGAACCCAGGACCTTTCGGTCCGCAGGCTGACACTCTATCCACTGGGCCAAACTGGCCAGGACAAAACATATTTTTTAAAAGGTGTGGAATTAGCAGATCAATGAAGACCTGTTTTCTCCTCATGCCCATTATGTGAGGGACTCCAAGTTTAAGGCAACAGACTTCTGCACAGGTGCTGCCCATGGGGGACACCAGGCAGGTGGGTGTCTGCAGCCCTGGTGCCGGGAAGTCCTGGGCTGGATTGCAGGGGCCTGGAGCTGGAGTGGAAGGCCGCAGATCTGGTGTGCTGTGCAGATCCCCGGAGGTCTGGCCAGGTTTTCAACACGGAAACCATGCCTGGGCTCCCAAGACAGCTGTGTCCCCCTCTCTGGGCCCGAGGCCAAGCTGTCCACCTGCATCTTTTTTAAAAAAATGTGTTTTTTATTATTTCAGAGAGGAAGGGAGGGGAGAGAGAGAGAAACATCAATGATGAGAATCATTGATTGGCTGCCTCCTGCAGGCAGGCCCCACACTAGGGATCCAGCCCACAACCCAAGCATGTGCCCCAACCGACTGGGAATCGAACCGTGACCTCCTAGTTCATAGGTCGACACTCAACTACTGAGCCAAGCCGGCTAGGCTGAAACTGACTTTTTAAATGTAGAGCTATAGTCTCAGTTATTCCTTATTATATAAAGTACACAAGCTTGCCAAATGCAGGCCTGCGAATGGAGCTGGAGAGGGGCCTGGGGCCAAGCCTTTTACCCACTTTCCTCCTGACCCCGCCAAGCCCTGCCAGGCAGCAGGGGAAGTATGTTTTGTGGCTGGTCCATGACAACCTTGATGATGGCCACTAGGGGGCATCTGGCTAGAAAACTCATTTGGGCTTTTTCTTCATTGGAGGGGGCGGATCATAGAATTGTCGTTGAATTACCCCCCACCACACACCTTTTTTTATTCAGGCTTACAGTTGTTTTCAGTCTAGTGGGGAAACTGACTTCACGTAATTCCAGGAACTCCACCAGTTCTATACGGAAAGGACGGAGGGGCAACTTGGACCTTGGCCCCAAGGCGAACTTTGCTAACTTTGGACACTGTGGGTCCTAGAGCAACGCTGGCCTGTGTCCACCCTTCTCTCCCTCTGTCCCAGGAGGGTCCTGCCTGCTCCTTTGTCCATAAAGCGGGCACGTGGCCTTTGGAAGTCCCCGAAGAGAAATCCCCGCCAGTCTGTGCCGGGAAGTCAGGATTCTAAGCTCTCCTCCAGCGAGGGTGACCTCTGTGGGCTGTTCTGCCTTTGCATGCTTATATGATGGGAGATCTCTGTCCCCTCCCTGGTGAGCCCTTCAGAGTGACGCAAAGGGTCGCACAGCCACGGGCCACTGCTTCCCTGAGACAGTGAGAGGATCGGAGGGCCTGTCTCCAGTCCGGCCCTTCATCCAGGGAGATGGGCCTGGGACCGTACATTGAGCATAGCTTCATGCTCCGGGGCCTGCCCGCCATTGCAGGCTCCATCCCCTCTGCCCCAGCTGGCGCTGTGCCAGGGCCAGGAGGCCACAGGCTGTGGGATCAGTGCCTGCTGCAGTGGGAGGGGCTGCTAGGCCCTCGGAGTTGTCAACGTAAGAAACGTTCAAACCTGTGAAGAATTTCTGTGAGTTTATTTGAGCCAAACTGTCGAGGGTCAGGAAGCAGAATCTCAAAGAATTAAGATAATGCTCCAGAGAATGGCGGTTTTTCACCTATTTTAAAACATTACAATACATTACGTAAGTGAGTTACAAGAAATCCATTGGTGATAGATTAGGGAGGCGGGAGAAAGCAAAGCTGGGAGAAAGGAAACCCCTGGGACTGGATAAAAAGTAAAATGATAGACACATGCTCCTTTTATACAGGTGGGTAAGGGATAGTTAACAGTCAACAATGAACGCGATAACAATAACAAGGAGGAAATTTGTCATCTCCACCCTGTTGCCATTTGTTGTGTCTTGAGGGATCGGAAAAGGGAAGTGACAAGTAACTGTGACATTCCATGGGTATGTCATCTTACATGCAAAAAGACAATAGGTTTAGTAAAGATAGAAGTTGATCTTTGTTAAGGAGGATACTGGCCTAGGACATGACTACCCACTATAAACTGCTTTTAGTTTAAAAGTTGTAGTTTCAGCCGAAACCGGTTTGGCTCAGTGGATAGAGCGTCGGCCTGCGGACTGAAGGGTCCCAGGTTCGATTCCGGCCAAGGGCATGTACCTTGGTTGCGGGCACATCCCCAGTGGGGAGTGTGCAGGAGGCAGCTTGATTGATGTTTCTCTCTCATCGATGTTTCTGGCTCTCTATCCCTCTCCCTTCCTCTCTGTAAAAAATCAATAAAATATATTTTTTTAAAAAGCTGTAATTTCAGACCATCAATTACAAAATATATTGTAATTTCAGACCATCCTTTATGGTTACTCTATGAGTTTGTAAGGCCTCTATGCAGGCCTTCCCTGAGCTAGTCAGGTTAGCAGTGGCCCCTTTTCCTCCAGTGTCAGGTTCCCTCTCCCCCACCCCCAACACCCTGGGTGGGGTTTCCCCCCACAGGTCAGCAGTCTCCCACAGGGTCTATATCTCTGCCTCTCTTTTTATTTTATTTTATTATTATTTTTTAAATATATTTTACTGATTTTTTTACAGAGAGGAAGGGAGAGGGATAGAGAATTAGAAACATTGATCAGCTGCTTCCTGCACACCCCCTACTGGGGATGTGCCTGCAACAAAGGTATATGCTCTTGGCCTGAATCAAACCCGGGACCCTTCAGTCCACAGGCCGACGCTCTATCCACTGAGACAAACCAGTTAGGGTTATTTTATTATTTAAAAAGAATTTTTTTTTTTTTTATTTCAGAGAGGAAGGGAGAGAGAGAGAGAGGAAAATCAATGATGAGAAAGAATCATCAATTGGCTGCCTCCTGCAGGGCCCACACTGGGGATTGCGCCCGAAAACCCGGCAAGTGCCCTGACCAGGAACTGAATCGTGACCTCCTGGTTCCTAGGTTGATGCTCAACCACTGAGCCACGTCAGCCGGGCTATCTCTCCCTCTTTTTAAGAATACGTTTTTACTGATTTTAGACAGAGGAAAGGAGAGGGATAGAGACAGAAACATCGACAGGAGAATGAAACACCCATGGGCTGCCTCCTGCTCGCCCCCCACTGTGGACAGAGCCCGCAACTGGGCATGTGCCCTACCTCCAGGCGCGCGTGGGGGATGCTTAACCAGAGAGCCAGCCCGCTGGGCTCCCACAGGCTTCCTCTCGCAGCCTCTCCGGTCCCGGCGCACATCAAGATCCACCGCCGCCCTAGCCGGTGTGGCTCAGTGGATAGAGCATCGGCCTGCGGACAGAAGGGGACGTGGGCTCGATTCCGGCGTGCAGGGGGCAGCCGATCAGTGATCTCTCTCATCATTGATGTTTCTCTCTCTCTCTCACCCTCTCCATTCCGCTCTGAAATAAATAAAAATATATATTTTTAAAAAAAGATCCACCACCGCTCCCTCCCCACCTGCCTCTGCGCCCGCCTCCTGGTCAGGAACTCTCCAGGCGCCCATAGCAACTGGACACGCCGTTGCTAACAGAACTGACGCCTTTTCACTCAGGTGCACACGTTTCCCAGCCCAGGAGTTATGTCCCCGGCCGGACCCCGTAACCAAGCACCGCCTCCCGTCCTCAGTCGGCCCGCCCCCAGAGCCAGCTCAGGCAATCGCGTTGCCAGTCCCGATGACGTCACGGCCGCCACGGCCAATCCGAGGGCCGCGCGGTACAGGTCCTCACGCGCTTCCGTCGCTTGGGGAGGAGTAGGCGTGCGTCGCGCCTGCGCAGTGGCTCTGACCGTCGGCTCCCAGCGCGTGGACGCTACTTCGAGCCGCGCGCGCGCGTCCGCTCGGTCCAGGTCCCGGCGGCTGCGGCGGCACGCGGCGCCCGCGGGCCATGTCCTGGCTCTTCGGCATCAAGGGCCCCAAGGGCGAAGGCGAGGGACCCCCGCTGTCCCTGCCGCCCGTGCAGCCTGGGGCCGAGGGAGGCGGGGACTGCGGCGCGGGAGACCGGCCGGCGCCCAAGGACAAATGGAGCAACTTCGACCCGACGGGCCTGGAGCGCGCGGCCAAGGCGGCGCGCGAGCTGGAGCACTCGCGTGAGTGCGGCGGGGGCGGGGGCGGGCGGGCCGGGCGGGGCTTCTCCACGGAGAGCCGGTCCACCGACTCCCGGGCAGCGGGCACTTGGGGGCCTCTGGCCCCTCCGTCGTCGGAGCAATAGGGATGCACGTGGCTGCCGGCGGCCCTGCTGGTCGGATAGGACGCTGGCCTCCAGGGGCGAATCTGCCCGAGCTCCCTCGCGGGCAGGGCGGTTCGGGCTCCTGTCGCCCTTGGCGCCGTCCCAGCTGCCACGTGCCCTTCAGGTGAGGAGACCAGCGCAGAGCGGACTCTCCGAGGTTACAGGGGCCAGGGGGCAGGGGGCAGGGGGCAGGTTCCGGCTGGGCCTGGAGTCCAGTCCCCGCCCTGGGCCGGCGCTCCTTCCCCATTTGCTGCCTCCACGTGGGACGGCCGAGGCGTGGTCAGATCGGGGGTCCTCCTGTGGTGGTTGCTAGCAGAGAAGCATGGCTGAGAGTCGTTGGTTTTATTTTATTTTATTTTTAAAATATTTTTGTTGATTTCAGAGGAGTGGCGAGAGGGAGAGAGAGATAGAAACATCACTGATGAGAGAGAATCATTGATCGGCTGCCTCCTGCCCGCCCCCTCCTGGGGATGGAGCCCACAACCAGGCATGTGCCCTGACCGGGAATCGAACTGTGACCTCCTGGTTCATAGGTCGATGCTCAATCTCTGAGCCACGCCGCGGGGCTAAGGAGAACATAGCAGGTTATTGGGATCCGTTAGCTTTCAGGGAGGCGAGTTGTAAAGCAGCAGGTCAGACAGCCCTGGCCCAGCCTGGTGACCTTCCTGACCAGGGCCCTCCAGGCACCAGAGGGCCGGGAACTTCACGGAGCCCCCATCTTCCCCCAACTTCCCTTTCTCCTGTGACTCGGACCATTTGTCGCAAGGTGTAGCGAGAGTGTTTAAGAGCCTGGAATGTAGAAGACGCTGAATAAACGTTGATTGAAAGAATGTAATGGCTCTCACACGTTTGTGTAAGCAGAGGTGCCCTTTTTCAGAGGAGAAGCCTGGTGAACAGGTAGAAGCGGGACCTCCCCGGGCACTTTGTGGCTCAGCCCTGCCCTTCCTCAGGGGCTACGCGCACACCCTGGGCGAAGAAGGCCTCTGGGCCTGCCTGGCTCTCCAATCTAGAGGCACATTCCAAACACCTAGGCTTTTGGGCTGCGGCCCAGGACAGCCTGCTATGCCTGGGACACGCCCACGGCAGGCTAGGGGTATTGTGCTTTCTAGGTAACTTCAGTCATCGGGTTGGGTTGAGAAACAATGGCTGGCCTCTGAACATCTGGGATGATTACAGACTTCTGTCAAGTGACCTGACTTCTTGTTAAAGGCTTCGCTGGGGGACACCTTTCTGCCCCACCTCCTGTGGGATTGCACCCACTTACCACGTCTAGAATGTCAACATTTTCCTGCTTTCAGAAGCTGAACCCTGACTGTTGGCTCCCCCACACCACGCAGGTACATGGACCATGTGAGAGGCCAGCTGCAGGGCCTCCCTCCTGCCTGCTCCTGCCTCTGAGTTGCTCTCACGTCTCCTGCCCCAGAACACTCTCCACCTGGGTCCCCAGGGCCCGTCTGCTCTCCCGCCGCCGACCCCCCTCCAGGCGGCATGTTCTGCAGAGTCCTCGGCCACCACCTGGCGCTGCGGTCCCCCATTAGTCTCCACATCCAGCGACTGTCCCAGATGTGGGATCTGCCCCCTTTTTGTTCCTGCCTCCCTTTCTGGCCTCCCCGCAGCCCAGTAGGAGAGGATTCACCCTGGCGGCCCGCCCCTTCCTGTCCCTAAGGTCTTCTTCCCTGTGCCTCACGCCCGTTTCCCAGGTCCCCTCTGCAGCCTGTCCTCCCAGACACCTGGTTCTCACTCAGGCCGCTGTGCCCGGCTTCAGCCTCTCTCAGCCACTGGAGCCGTCCTCAGTGCCCCTCGCAGCCGGGCCGCCCCTCTGTCCTGTCCTCAGTGCCCCTCGCAGCCGGGCCGCCCCTCTGTCCTGTCCTCAGTGCCCCTCGCAGCCGGGCCGCCCCTCTGTCCTGTCCTCAGTGCCCCTCGCAGCCGGGCCGCCCCTGTCCTTCAGGTCCCTGGTGCGCCCTTGTGTCCCCGGTCTCCGCCTCGGCGGCCAGAGCAGCACATTTAGCTTGAGGTGCCTGGGAGGCCAGCCCCCTGCCTGTGCCCTGCAGGAGGGTGGGTGCCTGGAGGAGCACCTGCCTGTGTGGCTGCTTCTCGACGCCCCGGAGTGCACGCCTCCTGGTGCAGAAAGATGTCACGGTGACCAACTGTTGCTGTTGGCACTGAAACCGCAGCCTGTGCTCAGCGGGGCGACTGGGGGCCAGGCCTGTGCGGAGCTGTTAACCGGCTTTCTCATTTCCTCCGAGGGGTGGGTGGGTGGGTGAGGGACTCTATGTGCTCCAGTGTCAGGTGAGGTGCTCAGAGCTTAACCTGGCTTGCCAAAGGTCACATGAGCAAGCCGGGTGGCTGGGGTTGGGTCCCGGCGTGGTGGGCCTGACACCCACGTTCTGTCTTGTGCTCTCGGCTCCCTCTCGGTCAGAGTCACTCGTTAAAGGGGCTCCTGTGGTCAGTTCAGCCTTTGGCTTTGTGGCTTCCCACGCTCACCAGTGCCACGGGCTGGGCCCTAGTGCCCTCATGCTGCCTCAGAGGGGTCCTGGCAGTGGTTCCAGGAGGCCCTTCCCCAGCTTTGACACTCAGTGCCAGACCGCGGGTCCCAGGGCCCATGCAGACGCCCAGGCTTCCGCCACGTCTGTCTAATGCGTGGGCTGTGCTCACAGTGGCAGTTGAACTCCGAAAAAAACCCAAACTGTAAACTGACGATATGCGCAGTCGGAGATCCCTGTACAACCTGAGTCGCCCTCCACGGGTGGTGGCTTCCCAACCGCTCAGATAGAAAGTTATGTCTCTGGCCCACGGTTGGCTGAATCCTCGGAGGAGAAACCCAGGGATACTGAGAACTGACTGTGTTTACCGAGAAAAGCCGCGTGTGTGTGAACCCATGAAGCTCAAACCCACGGAGTTCAGGGGCCGGCCAAGCCCAGAGGAGCAGGAGTTGGTTTCATTTCCAGAACCCTGACATAGACAGGTGTGACCTCCACCTTAGCAAGGAATCAGGTGGACGGAGTCCTGGCACCTGTGTTCCTAGTACCAGCTCTGTGAAGAGCCACCTCCCGGGGCTCATGGCTCATTTTTAATCTAATTCTCATCCACCTTCTTGCCTGCATGTGCTTGATAGCAGGTCCGTCACCTGTCAGAGGCTTAAAAGAAATGGGTGGCCCGTGAGAAACAAAGGACATTGGCTGCAAGCGTGTTGGCCTCAGGGGGCGAGGGTCCGCCTCTCTGATGGAACCCTCCGGAATGTGATGGCCCCTGGGGGACGAGCCCTCGCACGGGCAGTGGGGGTAGAGCAGACATAGGTGACAGTCACTGGCCAGGATGAGGTTGGGCGAGCTGTGGTCTCCCTGACAGCCTCTCGGCAGCATGGACTCTCCCCTGGCACCACGGGTCCTAAGGCCGGCTCCCGCACTCCTCCGCAGGGCACGCCAAGGAGGCGCTGAGCCTGGCCCAGATGCAGGAGCAGACGCTGCAGCTGGAGCAGCAGTCCAAGCTCAAAGTGAGTGGTGGGCTGGTGCTGCCGGCCCGGCCCGTGGCTGAGCGGGGAGGACATGCCCAGGAGAGGGATGCTTCCTTCCGCCACGGTTAGGAGGGACACGGAGAGATGGTCACAGGGTGAGCTCCTGCAGCAGAACCTGTGCCCAGACCTGTCCACTCCGAGCGCGCGGGGGTGCGGGAGGGGTTGTCGGGAGTGGGAGCCCGAGCTGCCAGCCTTGAGGAGGCCTTGGGGTCTGGGCCTCAGCACTGTGTGTCCGCAGGAGTACGAGGCCGCCGTGGAGCAGCTGAAGAGCGAGCAGATCCGCGTGCAGGCCGAGGAGCGCAGGAAGACGCTGAGCGAGGAGACGCGGCAGCACCAGGCCGTAAGGGCTGCAGGGCCCCTCGGGCACCAGAGGCTGGGGACCAGGAGGGGGCTGCGGGCGCCATGGTCCCACCTGCAGTCGGGGTCTCTCGTTGACCCTCGACCTGGGGTGGCCTTGCACACCCCTAAGGCCCGCGGTCCCTCTGTGCTGAGTGTCCGTGCGCGTGTCCTTGCTGACAGCACCTGTGGGGCTCATGGCTGCTTGGAGGCTCCGGTGCCCAGTCGGGTCTGGGGCCACGTGTTGGTTGCGGGTTGCCCACCAGCTCCTCCAGCTGCGCTGTGTTCACGCTGCTCTCTCCCTCCCTAGAGGGCCCAGTACCAGGACAAGCTGGCCCGGCAGCGCTATGACGACCAGCTGAGGCAGCAGGTGAGTCTGCGCACCTGCAGGCGGGAGAGCCTCGTCTGCAGCTGGAGGGCCAAGGCCAGGGCTGTGGACGCGAGGGTTGTGCTGGGTCCTGGGGGAGCTGTAGTTGGACTCCTGCACGTGTACACCCCTGCCCCAGGGCTCCTGCCACACTGCTCCACGGCCTCCACGTGTGCTCCGTGGCCTCCACGGCAGAGGCAGGCTCCAGCTGTTCTTAGGGTTCAACCAGGTGGCAGGTGACTGGGAACCTGGCTGATGTTTGTGCCTCTTGTGAGCATTGTAGCTTCAAATTTTTAAAATACATATATTTTTTATTGATTCCAGAGAGACAGACAGACAGACAGGCAACAATGAGAATCATTGATCGGCTGCCTCCGAGCCTGCAACCCACCGGGCATGTGCCCTGACCGGGAATCAAACCATGACCTCCTGGTTCCTAGGTTGATGCTCAACCACTGAGCCATGCCAGCTGGGCGATAGCTTTTAAATTTAACAAGCAAAAACCAGAGTGTTTTATGGACACCCGTGACCCCGTGGCCAAGCTGTGCCAGGGGTGGGGGCTCTGGACCTGGCCCCTGGGAGCGTGCGTGTCCCAGCCATGTTCAGGCCTGCCTGCCCGGGCTGTGGATTGGTGTGAGCAGGAGGGACCAGGCCTGTGCCCGTGGCCAGAGAGAGGGCAAGGGACCGACAGGCAGTCTCCTCGAGGTCAGCCCCTAGGGGCGTGCGTGTCCTAACATTGAAAGCTTTTCCTTTTCCTTGTGGCTTCTTCTCAGCAACTTCTCAACGAGGAGAATCTGCGGAAGCAGGAGGAGTCGGTGCAGAAGCAGGAGGCCATGAGGCGAGGTAGAGTGGTCAGCTCGCCGGGCGGTGGAGCCGTGTCCCCAGCGGCCTCGGAGGCTGTGGCCCGAGAAAGGCTCGTGGGCAAGCGGGTGGGTCGGCGCTGCTTTAGGCACTTGGAGCCCCAGCTAGGCTTCCTGAGATCGCGGTGGGTCCCTGCCTCTGAGCCGGCTTTAAAGCAGAAACCGGCGGCTGGGCGTCCAGAGTTTGGTCGTCTTCTGCCCCGGGCACCCAGGGTCTCACGGGAGTTACTCTCCCGTGAGAAGTGCCTGGGCCTCGGGTCTGAATTCCGGGCTCCTCTGTCGAGGACCCGCCTGCTGGAGGGGCAGGGACCCCGGGCCTGGGGCTGAGCGCGCTCCCTGCCTCCCGTGCAGCCACCGTGGAGCGGGAGATGGAGCTGCGGCACAAGAACGAGATGCTGCGGGTGGAGGCCGAGGCGCGGGCCCGGGCCAAGGCCGAGCGTGAGAACGCGGACATCATCCGGGAGCAGATCCGCCTGCGGGCCGCCGAGCGCCGCCAGACCATCCTGGAGTCCATCAGGTGAGGCCGCCTGGTCCCGGGGAGGCTGTGCTCACATGCTGACGAGGAGACTGCCTGTCGGGCCCTTGCCCTCTCTGGCCACGGGCACAGGCCTGGTCCCTCCTGCTCACACCAGTGCCTCCCCGACAGGACGGCGGGCACCCTGTTTGGCGAAGGGTTCCGGGGCTTTGTGACCGACTGGGACAAGGTGACAGCCACGGTAAGCACCACTGCCCCCACACAGCTGCTGGCACGGTGGCGAGGGGGTGAGGGCGTGGTGGCAATGGGGCGGGCCTCACTCGCCTCCTTCCTGTCCTGCTGCAGGTGGCCGGGCTGACGCTGCTGGCTGTCGGCATCTACTCCGCCAAGAACGCCACGCTGGTGGCCGGGCGGTACATCGAGGCGCGGCTGGGGAAGCCGTCCCTGGTGCGGGAGACCTCCCGCATCTCACTGCTGGAGGCGCTGCAGCACCCCCTGCAGGTAAGGGCCTGGCTGTCGGGGGACCAGTCCTCCTGGCGCTGTGTCCTGCCCACTCCTGGCGTGACAGCCGAACACCTGTGTCCTCCTCCCTCCGTTTCCCCACGTATCTCCCCCACCTGCACGTTGGATTTGCTCTGGGTTTGTCCTCCATGCGTCCCTGGAGGCCTGTCCGCGCCAGCACGGGGGGGAGGGGGGTCTTTGGGGTGGGGGGAGCCTCATCCAGTCTGCTCTATCGCCTGGAGTCGCCTCTGGGTGTTTACACACAGCTGGGGCTCCCCTGTGCCCTTTTCCTGTAAGAGAAGTTGCTGCAAGTCATGGTGTTGCTGCCTCCCACCCCCACCCCCACCCCTGAAGCGTGCTTCCCGCCCTGCGTGGATCCGAGGCCTGTTCTCCCCTGGGCTGGGATCTCTGTATCAGTCGCGATGTGGGTGACGGAGAAAAAGAGAGGTCAGCAGCGACCTGCCTGTCGCCCAGCAGCACAGACGCTGGTCAGCCGGCCTTCGGAAGCGCTGGCCCGTGTCCTGAGCCCGGGCCGGCAGGGCTGCTCCTGTGGCTCTAGCGTGGTGGCTGCACCCATGACCCTGACCCCGCTCCCCCGCAGGTCAGCAGGCGGCTGCTCAGCAAGCCTCAGGACGCGCTGGAGGGCGTGGTCCTCAGTGTGAGTGGCTGGGCCGGGCGGGCAGGGCCGGGCGGGCAGGGCAGAGGCGGGTGTGGGGCACTGCCTGGCAAGCTCAGCTGGGATACGCTGCCTCTTGTGCTGCCCGGGCGCCCGGGAGGGACAGACTGACTGGGCAGAGAGTGTCCCTCTAACCAGTTGCTTGTCCCCTGGTAGCCCAGCCTGGAGGCCCGAGTGCGGGACATCGCCATAGCGACGCGGAACACCAAGAAGAACCACAGTCTGTACAGGAACGTGCTGATGTACGGGCCGCCTGGGACGGGCAAGACGCTGTTTGCCAAGGTGAGAGGCGCCCATCCCCTAGTGGGCCTGCCTGGGGTGGGCCTTGTCTGCTTTACGTGAGGAAGAGCTGCTTGCCCAGCCCACCCCGTTAGCGCCGCCCGCCCCCTCCTCCCCCGCCCCTGCTTTCCCGCCTCCACACCCCACCCTCTGCCTCTACCGTCTCCCCAGAAATTGGCGCTGCACTCAGGCATGGACTACGCCATCATGACGGGCGGGGACGTGGCCCCCATGGGGCGGGACGGCGTGACAGCGGTGCACAAGGTCTTCGACTGGGCCAGCACCAGCCGGCGAGGGTGAGCGGCACCTCCTGGTGGCCCGTGCGCGCTCCCAGCCTGGTTCCCAGTGGCCCCTGGCTGTCGGGGAAGGAAGGGGTCAGGGACTTCCCACAGCCAGTCCTGGTGCCCCGGCAACACCGTGCAGGGGGACATTCACCACGTGCGACTCCCGGCGGCCGAGGCTCACAGGAGCCGCTTGGTGCCGGTGGGTGTTGAGTTCAGGCCGCTTCCTCCTGGCGGTGGCACTCGGCACACCCTGTCCTGGGTCGAGGTCTGGGTCCCAAAGCTGCTGAGGGCGCGTGGGGTGGGGGCTCCTGAGCACCTGCCGTCCCAGGGGCCGCGCCATGGGAGGCCCCTCCCTCAGGCAGCCCCTCCTCCCACAGCCTCCTCCTGTTCGTGGACGAAGCGGATGCCTTCCTCAGGAAGCGAGCCACCGTGAGTGTTCTGGAAGCTTCTGTCTGGCGGTGGCCTGGGTGGTGTGGTCAGTGGCTTAGGCCAGTCTAGGCCTCCGGCTACAGCTGTGCTTTCTGGGAGGGTCACGCCTGAGGGCGGCCAGGCCTGCTCCGCAGCTGAGCTTCTTTGCCAAATTTTGTTGGAGAATCAGAAGCACCCGGGGCATTTCTTGGAATCTTCTTGACCAAGTTTAGGCTCATAGGCGCCACCGGAGGAGCAGACACGCTGCCTTCCACGGGCGGCTCTGCCCCGCTGCTCGGCCCGCCCGGTGCCTGACCGGCTTCTCTCTGCAGGAGAAGATCAGCGAGGACCTCAGGGCGACCCTGAACGCCTTCCTGCACCGCACGGGCCAGCACAGCAGCAAGTGAGCCGCCCACAGCTCGGGCTCCGTGCAGAGCGCTTGCCGCGCCGCCCACTGGGGAGCCGGGCACTGCCTGTCCATGCTGCTGCGGGGCGGGTGGGGGTAGGGCACTGGGTCCCCTGGGGCACAGATGCCCCAAGAGCGGGCTGGGCCCTTCTCAGTCCCCTAGTCACGCTCTTCTGCATCGGCAAGGCCCTCCAGCTCCCCCACAACTGGTCACGGGCGCCCAGCCCTGCTGGTGGGCATGTCCCCCCAGCTCCCCCCACAACTGGTCACGGGCGCCCAGCCCTGCTGGTGGGCATGTCCCTTAGGCCTCAGCTGTGACCCAGAGAGGTGGCTATTCCTGTGAGCTGGCCTCGGCTCAGCTAAACCCTGGCCCTGAGCCCCAGCTTCCTGGTTGGAGGGCAGAGGTCTGTCTCAGACCTGGGGTCTCTCCCTCCTGCACAGCAAGGCTTATCCAGCCTCCCCATTGGGCCATCGGCCAGAGGTGCATGAGATGGGGCAGGGGCAGATCTGTTAGAGGGAGGGTGGACCACAGGGGCCAGTGCTGGGTCTTAACCCTTTGCACTCGCTTGCTTTTTTCTCGATTCCTTTATTCTACTCGGGATTTAATTTTTTAAATACCCCAGATTTTACAAAGCACGGCAATAGAATAAAAAACTGGAGTTTCTTTTCATACAAACTTATTTATTTGGATTTTTTTATATTTCAAATTATTGATACATTCAAAGAGTAATTTTAATCTCGACATCCGAGTGCAAAAGGTTAAAACGCCCAGCCCAGCCCTGCTAGGCAGGGGCAGGAGATGGACAGGATGGGCAGGTGGTTAGGGAGTAGTGGGTAGATAGAAGTGGAATCTGCTAGAAAACCACCTGGGAGGGTTGGCCTGCGCCCCAGCAGTGAGCACTCGGCTCTGGAGCCCTCAGCTCCTGCTTCTGTCCCTGCAGGTTCATGCTGGTCCTGGCCAGCAACCAGCCCGAGCAGTTCGACTGGGCCATCAACGACCGCATCGACGAGATGGTCAACTTCGAGCTGCCGCAGCGGGAGGAGCGGGAGCGCCTGGTGAGGATGTATTTTGACAAGTATGTTCTTAAACCAGCCACAGAGGGAAAGCAGTAAGTGTCCTGGAGCCGCCAGCGCTCCCTGCCCTCGCTGGGGTCCTCCCCGCAGGGCCTTGGCCCCCAGCTCCTGGTTCACACTGTACCCTGACCCCTAACGTGTGCCTTCATGAGGGGCTCAGGGCGGGTCATGTGTGCCTTCGTCCCTGGAGCCCCTGCCCCCTCCCGTCCACCTGCCCCCTCCCGTCCATCTGTTCCCTCCTGTCCACCTTACCCCTCCTGTCCACCTTCCCCATCCACCTTCCCCGTCCTATCCACCTGCCCCTTCCCATCCACCTGCTCCCTCCCGTCCACCTGCCCCCTCCCGTCTACCTGCTCCATCCCATCCACCTGCCGCCTCCCGTCCACCTGCTCCCTCCCATCCACCTGCTCCCTCCCATCTACCTGCCCCCTCCCGTCCACCTGCTCCCTCCCGTCCACCTGCCCCCTCCCGTCCATCTGTCACTCCTTGTCCACATGCTTGGCCCCTGGGTCCCTGTCCAGCTCTCCGCCGGGTCTTGGAGTTGACAGCCCATCCTTGTCCGTTACACAAAGTGCATTAAGGAGGCAGATCCAGGCCGCAGTCAGGCCTGGGCGGTGAGGGCCGTGGGGGGCTTCGCTCTGAGACCTCCATCCACTGCCACCCCGACTCCTAGGAGCCCGGGGCCCTTTGCCTGCATGCAGCAGGCCCCCCTCTGCAAAGCCCATGTGGGGGTGGCGCCCTCAACACTGTCCAGGCTGTGCTGTCACTCGCCGCGGTGCCTGCCGTGCTCCAGATAAGCAGAGCCCGGCTATTTTAACCGTCTCCAGGGGCCGGGTCTCGGCAGCTCTGACCCGAATCCCTCTGTGCTGGCAGCAGGGAGAGCGGCCTCTGTTCCAGACGGACTGTGCCCGCTGCCACCCTGCGTGCCTGCCCCCCAGCTCCCCTGGGCCTCCTCCCTTTGCCCCGGCCGCATGGTGGTGGGTTTCTGAGGCCTTTGCATGAGTGTCTGAGTGGTTCTCCTGGCCCTTCAGCCAGACCCACCTGGGGAGGCTCGGCGCACGTGAGATCGGCGTGAGCTTCACGCCGGTCGAGGCGTTGCTCCCTCCCTGTGATTTCCTGCTTCTCGCTGGTTCCCAGCTCCTCCCTGGTGCAGCTTCAGATGCTCTGCAGCCTGGGGCTGGGCAGGGCTGGCGGAGAAGGAAGGACATGGCCCCTGGCCCCAGTGCACGGTGGGGCCCCTCCTCTCGTTTCTCAGCACAGCCACTGCCCCTGCAGCAAGCATGCCCCAATGTCCTTACCCCCAGCCCCTGCCTGGACCTTCTCGGGCTCCAGGAGGAGAGGAAGTGCCACCAGGGCAGGAAGGCCAGCTGTGCCGGGCCTGGGGTTCCCTGTACAGCCTCCTGCCCCCGAGTCCCGCCCTCCCTCTGTGGGGGTTGGGGGCCCTCACAGGCCTCTGTTCCTGCTGGGAGGCCGGGGCCCCCGGGGTCATGTGGGAACCCTCCTCACAGGCGCCTGAAGCTGGCCCAGTTTGACTACGGGAAGAAGTGCTCCGAGATCGCACGCCTGACCGAGGGCATGTCGGGCCGGGAGATCTCCCAGCTGGCTGTGGCCTGGCAGGTGAGTGGGCATACGCTACCCTCTCTCCTCTGAGGCGTCCCAGCAGCCGCTCCTGGGTGCCCCATCCTGGAGGCATCTGCTCCTTGGCTGCCCAGCTCTTGCATCTGACAGCCTGACCACCAGCAATTCAGAAAGGCTGGTAAATGACTATTTTATTCACTAAGTACACATCCACTTCAATTTGAAGTGCGGCTCAGAGATGCAGGGGCTGCATTAGAATGAGCTGGGTTATGCTGCTGTAACACACAGCCCCAGATTGCAAACTAGTGTCCTGTGGGCCAGTGAGGGGCTCTGCTCTGGGCTGTGCTCAGCGGGACCCAGGCCTGTGGCAGTGGCTGAGGACAGATGTCTTAGCTCGGGATGCAGTGAGGGTGCTCATCACAGGAGTGGCAGGGCAGCCCAGGCCGGGCTCAGAGCCAGGTGAGCAAAATGCCTGTCCTCTTAGGTGATGGGACTCGCTCTCGATGCCCACACGGGCCAAGGCTGCTCGAGCAGGTGGGGAGATACAGCTGGACTGGCTCAGGCCTCTGCTTGGTGGACACCCATTGCTGTCCACTCAGCAGGCTCAGTCAGAGCAACAGGCCGGTGACAGGAAGCAGGTGGGGTCCTGCGTCATCTGGAGGGGGGGGCCCATGGTCACCTAAAGGTGACCTGCTTGGCAGCCGAAGAGTGGGCCACCCTGGGCCTGATTACCAAAATGTTGGTGACCCCACCCAGGTGCCTGCCCCAGTTTGGGCCTGGGAGCCCTGGGCACTGGGAGCAGAGCTGCCGGGCGGTGGCCTGGTCTCATGGTCCGTGTTTCTGGAAGGACTTTGTAGATGGTGGGGGTCCTGTGAGGGGCAGGCCCCGTGGACCAAGTTGCTCAGTGTTCAGGGGCTGTTGGGCCTGGCGGGGCCACTCACCCCATCAGAATTGCTGGGGCTCCTGCCGCCCCTCCGTGTCGAGTGCAATTGTCCCCCGAATGGCCTGTGGTGGTTCTGTGGTCTGTGCCCTGGCAGAGGGCAGCTCTGCTGTCAGAGCAAGGCCCTCAGTTCTGCAGGGGGCTGGGCTGCTTCCCAAACTCCCTGGGGCTTTCTAATTTTAGAAGGTCACTGAGGAGCTCATGGATGAGACCAGGCCAGGGGCCAGGGGGTGGTGCAGGGATGGCACCAAGTCTGGGCTGCAGATCACCTGTGAGCAGGCGTGAGTGGGCACACGTGTGTGCTGGAGGCAAGGTGTGTGCCATCAGCGGGTGGGAGTGTGTGTTCTGCCCAGGGAGGGTGTTGGCCAGCCACCCCCTGGCAAACTCGGCTCCCACCTGCCCCCACCTTGAAGGAGGACACCTCTGAGAAACAGGCTCATGGTTGGGGAAGCAGCATGGAGGGTGGGCTGGCCAAGCTGTCATTTGGGGCCTGGCCCTGCCTACAGGGTGAGTGGCCTGGTGCCTGCGGCTGGGACACCTTTCCCCACGCAGGCAGCTCTGGGCCCTGCCCTGCCTCAGTGCTCTCTTTCTCTGCCAGGCCATGGCGTATGCCTCCGAGGACGGGGTCCTCACCGAGGCCATGATGGACGCCAGGGTCCAGGACGCCATCCAGCAGCACCGGCAGAAGATGCAGTGGCTGAAGGCCGAGCGCGCCAGGCCCGAGGGCAGCCAGCCCCCGCTCCCGAGGGCACAGACGGAGTGAGCTGGCCTGGACCCTGGGGACCCCGGGGTGCACTGGCTGGGCAGCATCGAGAGGCAGCACGAGGTGCCGTTTCCTGGAGGTCGTGGGTGCTGCACAGCCGCCGCTGCCTCCCAGGGTTTCAGTCTTCCTCTGGTCAGGCCAGGGCAGCGTTCCAGGAGGACAGCTGCGGCTCCCGTGTCTGTGATGGGAGTCTGCCCCTCCACGTGTGGTTGTGGCTGGAGAGCATCAGGCTGGGGCCACGCCGAGGACACCCCTGGGAGAGGTGTCTCCAGCCAGGCCCAGGGCAGGGGGAAGGCACTGGTCTCTGGAGGCTGGCTGCTGCGGCTGTGACCTGCAGTGGGCGGAGCCTGACCTTGCCCGGCCCCACCCAGACCTGAACCCAGCGAGGGCTGAGCGGAACAGACCCCATGGTGCCCCGCCCGCCCGCCTCTGACTTGCACACAGCTTTCTGCCCTTGGGTACCTGGTGGGGCTGCACCTGAGACTGGAGACCCCCGACCCGCTGGGGTGCTGCCCCGGCCCAGATGGCCTGCAGCCCTACCTCTAATGGAGCTGGGTGTTTTTGTCCAGAATCTAATAAAAAAACTGACACCATACCTCAGGATCTCATGGCTGGTGAGGGGCAGGGCCTGAGGGGGTCACGGGGTCATGTGAAAGAAGAGGCAGAGGCTGGAGCTTTCTGGAGAATTTACTGACCAGCAGGGGCGGGGGTCACAGTGAGGCGCCGACCAGGGATGCCCTGGGCAGGGTGGCCGCACTCGCCACAGCGGGGCTCAGGGGCCTTATTGCTGCTGGGCTGGGGCCTCCCTCAGACCCGGCCCCCCACCCCCCACTGGGGCCCGCGGACGCACACGCCCCATGCACATGCTCCCGTGTGCAGACGTGGGTGCGGCCGGGGTCCGGCCCCCTTCCCAGCCCAGACCCTTTCCCGGCCTCCCCTCCGCCAGGACGGAGAGGACACAGCCGGCTCTGAGTAACAGACGTGGTCCCGGCCAGGCGCAGGGCGTGGGGCCCCGCCGCCCCAGGCGCCCGCACCCTGCCTGGCCCTGGAGACCGGGGTCCTGCCCCCAGACCGGCTCCACCCCGACCCCTTTATAAAAAGAGACAGCACCTTCCGCTGGACACACCCGGCGGCCGGGGCGCCCTGGCTCAGGCGGCCGTCCAGTCCGGTGTTCGTGGGCACGGTGGCCAGCGGCCCCCAGAGTCCTGCGCGCGGCCTAAAGGTGCCGCGGGCTCGGGTGGCCGTTGTGGTAGAGTTTCTGCTTCACGTGCACCATGTTCCCGGCCGCCTCCTCGAAGGGCCTGTGCGGCCGCCGGCCCAGCTCCCGCAGGTTGCACAGCTTGGGCAGCCAGGTCCACGAGCCATCTGCTGGGTGTGGTCAGCGTCCGGTCAGGGTGGGGGGCGTAACCAGGGAATTATTGTGGGTGGCGCTTGGCTTGAGCAAGGTCTGGGTGAGCATGGCTCGGGGCGTGGCTATGGTGGGCGTGGTCTGGCTGATTGGTGGGCGGGGCTTAGCCTGGGCTGCGACAGACCAAGCGTGGCTCGAGGGGCGTGGTCCGTGCGAACGGGGCGGAGCCAGGTTTGGGGGCGTGGTCTCCTGGGCGGGGCTCTGGTGTGGGTGGGGATGTGTTGGGGGCGGGGCGGGGCGTGGTCTGGGTGCACGGGAGGAGGCCAGGCGCTTTGGGGCGTGGTCTCCGGGGCGGGGCGTGGTCTCCGGGGCGGGGCGGGGCGGGGCGGGGCCGCGGGGCGGGCGGCACTCACCGTAGCGCCGGCCGGCCCTCCAGGCGCGCACCGCGCAGTGCAGGACGCCGTCCATCCACACCAGGAACCAGCTGATGCAGAAGCCGAGCAGCAGCCCCAGCATGAGGTCGATCTCCTGCTTGGTGACGTTGTCCGTCACGAAGTAGTTCTCGGAGGCGTCCACCACCGACTGGTCCCCGTCGTACGGGATCACGTAGTGGATGTGGTGCCTGGGGGCGGGGCAGCAGGGGGCTGGCACCTCTCCCGCGGGGCGCGCGTGGGGCTCCCTGCTGGGGTCTCTGAAGCAGCCCTTGTGGGGTCTGAGGTCCGGAGGGGCCAGCGGACTCGCCCAGGGCCCCGGTCCCCGGCTGCCCATAGGGTGGGGTGTACAAGACCAGAGGTCCGAGTGGAGTCCGGTCCGGGGCGTCTGCCCACACTTCACCCCCCGCCCCGCCCGGCCTGGGGCTGTCGCTGGCCCTGACGGGGTCACGGGCACTGCAGGAGGGCCAGCGGCTCCAGGCCGGAGACCCGGGGCAGGTGACCCCTCTGATGGCAGGTTCAGCGCCCCCCTGCCGGACAGGTGCCGCCCCTCTGGCCCCTCCCTCTAACGCCACACTCACTAGCCTTTCCTCAGCTTCCACCCAGGCACAGCCAAGAGTGCCATCCTGCTGGCTTCTGGGCTTCCTTCTCCTCTGTCCTTGATTCTCTGTCCAGAACCCATCCCTTCGTCCCCTCTGCCGGGTGCCCCTGGCCTACGCCCCGCGTGGATCTGTAAGTCCTTTGGTTCCTCTGCTGCTCCCAATGGAACTGTCTAGGGTTCTCAGCCCGTGGTCCCTCCTCTGCATCCCAGCACCCTCCAGGGCCTGTGCCATGGCGCTCAGCCTCCCCTGCCTCCCCTGGCCAGACTCAGGCTCCCGAACCCTCCAGGCCCTGGCTTGCCTCTGAGGCCACATTGAACGCTCCTCACAAGGTCTCATCAAGCCTCAGAGCTGCCCGGATACCTCCTCCTCCAGGGAGTCCTCCGGGCCCCGTGGCCCCAGGTAGAGTGGCCCTGCCCAGGACAGTGGACTCTGGGCTTGCCCCCACCCTCACCCCCTCACTGTTAAGAGAGCCTATGAGCCCTAACCAGTGTGGCTCAGTGGATAGAGCGTCGGCCTGTGGTCTTAAGGGTCCCAGGTTCGATTCCGGTCAAGGGCATGTACCTTGGTTGCGGGCACATCCCCAGTAGGGGGTGTGCAGGAGGCAGCTGATCGATGTTTCTCTCTCATCGATGTTTCTAGCACTCTCTCCCTCTCCCTTCCTCTCTGTAAAAAATCAATAAAATACATTTTTTTAAAAAAACAAGAGAGAGCGCCCAGGAGCCAAGACACAGTGGGTCCAGGCCCCCTTAGCCCCCGGTCGTCTTTGTCGCTGGCTACTCCAGACCCTCCTCTTGCCAGGCCCACCCTGGGGTCGTCCTGTCCAGGAGGCCACCCCTCCTGGCCCACCCCTCTCCGAGTCCCTTTTCTGGCTTCGCCAACTCTCCATCCCCACCCCCTACAGTCCCTGCCGCCCCATATGGCTGCTCTGAGCTCCAGCTGCCTGCCTGGCGTCTCCATGTGGGATCTACAGACACCTCAAACTCACACCTAAAAATAGCTCCTCCCTCCCCGAACCTGCTTCTCCCGTCGTCCCTCCAGTTAGATGCTGACACCTCCGCCTGGTCTGCCTATAGGTTCCTCCTTCCCCCACACTTTCCTATGCTCCCCGCCCCCCAAAGAGACCATCCCCCAGATGGAAACTCCACCGTTCTACCTGACCTCAGGCCCTGCTGCACCAGCACTGGCCACATAGGGTGCCTTCCTCTCCAGGGTCAGGGGAGTCCTGGAGCCCCAAACCCAGCCCAGGGGATGGCAGCAGACAGGCCTCTCTTCACACCCTCTCCTGCTCCTCCTGGGGACCCCTGTGCACAGCCCACAGAGCGGGGGCCCCCGCTCTAGGTCAGTCAGCAACAACTGGCTGACACCTGGTAGCCATTGCTCATCTGATCAGTTTGTCAATAGCATTATGAATCATCAATGGGGGATGGAGCCTTCGACAGCTTGGCTCAGTGGATGGAGCATCGGCCCTCGGACTGGAGTCTCAGGTTTGAGTCCGGTCAAGGGCACCTACCTCCGTTGCAGGCTCGATCCCCAGCCTCAGTTGGGGCATGTGCAGGAGGCAACGAATCGATGTGTCTCTTTCACATCGATGTTTCTCTCTGTCTCTCCCCCTCCCTTCCACTCTAAAAATCAATGGAAAAAATATCCTCAGGTGAGGATGAACAACAGCAACAAAAAGTGATGGAAAACGAATGATCATCACCTAGAACAGTGATGGCGAACCTATGACACGCGTGTCAGCACTGACCTAGATAGAATGTGCAACAGCTTCCAGGCCCCAGGAGAGGACGCCCTTCATGAGCCGTTAGCAGGCCCATCACCCAGGGCCCCCCAGGCCTCATGGTGCTGACACTGAACATCACCACCCTCTTCTGCCTCCCCAGACTCCTGGGCCTAGGACCTCTGGTGGGTCCTCTCGGGACAACGGCCTCTGACCCCTGGACACTGCTGGGCAGGGCAGGACACGTCAAAGGCTGGGCCACCACAGGAGCCAGACACGCCCCAGTGCTCCGCAAGGAGGAGGCCAGGCCCAACCACCCGGAGGCTCAGGACCCCCAGAGGCTGGAGGCACAGTCTGCCCCCATCGCTGTCCTGGCACCAGCAACTCTCCCCCTGTCCTTTGCCCACTCCTTTCTCCAATGCAGGCCCCTGGGGACGGGGCTCAGGTCTCCGAACATACATGGGTCCTACCTGGACCATGCATGCTGCATGTGTTTACCTGAGGTCCAATGCATGTTATGTATACACGCCGGCCACATGCACAGGACATGGCGTATATACTATGGACTTGGCCCAGGAGGTCCGCATGTGCGCATGTGTATGCTTGCCCAGGCACAAGCATGGTGCGTGTCACATGGAGATGCACATGCATGTGGCTCTGCACAGAGCCACCCTCTCTGTGGGCACCGGGGCACATGCATGGATGTGTGTGCACAGATACCACCTGCTGGCACGCACACTGTGGAGCATTAATGTACATACATGTCCTCTGCATAAAACTTTCCACATAGGCATGTAGAAGGCATACACGTATGTGCACACTTATTCTTGTATAGGGTGTGTACACACATGGGAAGAGTCCATTGTGGCAAATGCGTGTACATAGCGTATACACGAATACTCCATGTGCAAAACTATGCAGGCAGTCACTGGACCCACGTGGAGCACACTGGTTGCTGTATATTGTATCATATACATGTACTGGGCACACACATGTACATTGTCAATAAACAAGAATAGTTTGTACACCATATCATGTATGTAGTGATGTGTACAAAGCACAGACATGTGGACACAAACATGCAGAAACATTATGTTCATAGGTGGCTTTCCACAGACACGCTAACCTGTGCACACAAGCCCAGCTGTGCATACCCCAAGGACATCTGTTTACGTGAGCCCACGTGTACTCTGGACACGGCATATGACTCACACACGCACCCTGTGCAAACAGACTCTGAAAGCACATCCTGTCCGCCTCAGTGTGAGGTCACAATGCAGCAGCCCACACACATGTAAAATGTGTGTTACCAATGATTCCAGAACTCGGAGTCAGGGCCCGTGTTGTGCACACCACCAGTCCCGGGGGGGCTCCAGGTCACCCCAGTTCACACCACTCACAGCCCTGGCCGCCCCAGGCCGGAACTCAGGGGTCACTGGGAGAGCGTGGCCACCGGGAAACCGCGGGGAGGTTCCTGGCCAGCACAGGTGAGGGCTGCTTGCACTGCTGTCTCCACGAGCTCCAGTGCCCAGTTCTGCTCCCACACGGGGCGGCACCCACAGGCAGGGAGGCCTGAAGCCCGCTTGCCTCTCATCCCCACGCCCACCACGTGTGCACACGTCTGGAGCAGGCGTCCAGGTCAGGAGTGAAGAACAGGGGCTCTGGGGTCCCAGCCCCTATCTCTCGCTAGCTGTGTGGCCTTGGGCGAGTCTCTAGCCGCTCAAGCCTCTGTCCCGCTCTCTTACTGATTCCAGCCCGAGGGTGTCCTGTGGGGTGGGGGTGTGCATGCGGACATGCGCGTGTGCTGTGTACCCACATGTAGATGCACAGACGGTACACACACTCGCGTCTCATGAGATGTTTATTTCGTACATGGACGTACAAACATGCATGGCCCGGAGGACGCTGTCATTACATGTGCACAGGATGCGGGTCACAGTGGGTGGTGTGGCCTGGGCTCTCCAAGCTGAGTGACCTTGAGCAAGCTCCACCCCTTGCCTCAGTTCCTCCTCTGCACAGTGAGGGGGTGGGCCCGGCCCACCTTGAGCGGCAGCACCTCCCTGCACCCGGCTCCCAGGAAAGTTCTCGGACACCGTGCAGGGTCCCGGGCAGAGGCTGGTGTGCTCCGTGGGCACAGCCCTGGGCCGGATCCCTCCCGGACACCAGGCTGGGCTGCTGCTTCCTTGGCCTCCGGGCCCTGGACCAGGAGGCCTGGGCCTGTTCTGCCCATCGCCCTCTCTGTGAAGGCGTTTTGGGAGAGGGTTCTACCCGACCCGGCACGCACCCCCCTCCAGAACTCCACTGGCCAACCTCCAGGTGCCCGCAGGAGGCTGGACAGCCCTTCCCCCGCCGGACCCGGTGCCGGAGGATTCAGGGCCCCTTCGGCCTAGCGCGGCCCTTCGCAGGCCTGCTCGGGCTCCCGCACCCCAGTGGGCCCTGAGCCCCATGCATGTGAGATCACGCGTGAGCCCCGCCGGGCACAGACTCACCGGCCACAGTTGCAGTGGCAGACGCGGTCCTCGCCCCGCAGGTGCGGGAGGATGTAGTTGTGGAATCGGTCCAGCAGCGCGTTCATGTCCATCAAGCACGCGATGGCCTGGAAGAGCCCATGACCGGTCAGACCCAGGAGCGGCCGGCCGGTGTCCGGGTGGGGGTGGGGCGCTGGGGACGGGGGAGCGCAGGCGGAGGAGTGGGGAGCGCAGGCCGGGGATGGGGGAGCGCAGGCCGGGGATGGGGGTGCTCAGGGCAGCCCAGGATGGGGAGCAGGCTGGGCAGGGGGAGCGCAGGCCGGGGATGGGGGTGCTCAGGGCAGCCCAGGATGGGGAGCAAGCTGGGCAGGGGGAGCGCAGGCCGTGCGGCCGGTAAACAAGGCGCGGGAGGGGGAGGCGGCCGGCGGCGCGCGGGCGCGGGAGGCGGGCGCGGGTGGGGGAGCGAGCGCGCGGGAAGCCCCTCCGCTCACCATCACGATCGACGCCCCCAGAATCATGAAGATCATGGTGTTCGCGCTCATGGACATCGGGCGGGGCCGGGCCGGGCCGGAGCGCCGCCCCCCGGCCCCGGCGCCCCCCCGGCCCCGGCCCGATGCTGAGCCCCCGGCGCCTCCGCAGAGGTCAGCGCGCCGCGCACCCACCGCCGTGGGCCGGGTAAGAGGCGCGGGCCGGGAGCGCGGGGCAGGGGACTCGGTCGCTTCGGGGTCGTCCAGCCGCCGGGCCACCGCGCTCGCTGCGCTCCGCTCCGCCCTCGGCCCTGCCTCCCTCCCGTCCTCGCTCCGCGCGCTCCGGCCCCCTCTCCCTGCGCGCCCGCCTCCGGGAGGGACCACGCGGCCGCCCCGCCCCGCCCCCGCCCCCTCCCTGGGGCATCTGGTCAGTAGGGGGCCCTGGTCGCCTGCCCAGCAGCTCTGGAGCCCAACGTCCCGACCCCAGTGGTGATCCAGGGCCCCGGGCGCAGCTCCCTCCTCTCCCCATTTGTCAGTGAAGTTTCTGAGCAGCCCTGGGCCCCCAGTCCTTAACGGGGAGGCCGGCAGGGTCGCTGGGGAGCTGCCAGGAATGTCACTCCAAAGCCATGGCCACAGGGCCTAGGACAGCCCCCCACCCCCGCCGGCTGGGGCAGCACCAGCTTTGGCCTGGCGACCGGAGGGTCAGCCCGGGGCACCTGGTCTGGGCAGCCTGGGGGCCCCATGATGCTGGGGCCTGGGGAGCCTCCGAGTCCACCCTCCTCCACAGCCCGGGACGCGTGGCTGCACTGCCTGCACCCTCCCGCAGGGACCCAGCTTTTCCTCAGCTGCTTGAACCAGGAGGGTCACTGGGTACTTGGGGGGGGGGGGGCAGTCGATGGTGGGGGGCAGGTGCCCTAGGGAGGGCCCCATTCTGCCAGCAGCCCCAGTGGCCACAGAAACTCCTGGGTGCCGGGAAGCCGGGCCCCGTCTGTAGCCACAGCGCCCATCAGACAACCCTAAGTGGCCGCGGGAAGGCACCGGGCACCCAGCTCTGCCTCCTCCAGAGGGACCTGTGCGGGGCCAGAGGGACGGCCAAGCTCGGGCCAAAGCAGAGGCGGCAGCTCCTGTTCACTGGACACCTGAGGCTCTTTCTCAGGTGTTTGTACCCTCCAGCCAGGTCGGGGGAGGGAACACAGAATGGCGACAGACATTGCGGGGAGTAAACTACACCGTGTGTTTGCTTTGCTTAAAGAAAAACTTTAATTTCACACTAGTAACTGGGGTCGGACACCGAACTTGACAGTTGTGGGGCCAAACTATGTACAGCGCAGGGCGGCCGTCCTCGGGCAGCAGCCCTCGGGGCCAAACGGGCGGGAAGGAACAAGTATTCACAACAGGCAGCCAGAGGCCGGCGGCGGGGCTGCTGGCTCAGTAGAAGCAGACGGTGTGCAGGAAGGTGCGGCCGCTCTTCTCCTCGAACTCCTGCAGCAGCTCCTCGATCTCGTTCTCCATGTCCTCCGTGTGCTGGATCTGCGGGCAGACACGCGTCTGAGCGGGAGGAGGGGGGAGTGGGGTGCAGGTCCCAGGCCCGAGCAGCCCAGCTGGTGCTGACCAGAGCTTCCCACTCCTCATGCCGGGTGGCCCAGGCCCTCCCCTGGGGGAGCGCAAAGGGAAGGGGGTTGGGCTCTGAAACCAGGGCCTGCTATCCAATGTATCCAATGTTCCCTGGAGCCCGGCGGCTGGTTCAGCGGTTGAGCGTCGACCTATGAACCAGGAGGTTAAGGTTCAATTCCCAGTCAGGGCACATGTCCGGGTTGGGGGCTTGATCCCCAGTGTGGGGTGTGCAGGAGGCAGCCAATCAATGGTTCTCTCATCATTGATGTTTCTCTCTTTCCCTCTTCCTTCTTCTCTGAAACCAATAAAAAATGTATTAAAAAAATGGGAAAAAAATCACATGGATTGCAGCTACGGACCCTCACTCAATGACACCGGGCACAGAAGGGCAGTCCCTCTCCTCCCTGAGGGAGGGGGGCACACCGTCCTGTGCAGGCTGTACAGCAGCATCTGTGGCCTCTCCCCACCGGCTGCCACCAACGTCCCTCCCAGTTGTGAGACCTGCAAGTGTGCACACAGGGCCAGGCGCCCCTGGTGGACAACCACGGCCCTAAAAGGAGCAGGTGCTGCCAGGGGTCAGCCCTGGGTGGCCAGCTGACTGCAGCCAAGGCCACTGATGGCTCCAGTCCTGGCCTCTGAAGAGCGCCACCCCCCACCCCAATAACTCCGCTTTAGCCAGGGTGACCAGAGTCATACGTGTGACCTCTGGGACATGTCTTCCCCTGCAGCCTTTTCTCTTGCACGACGGCCGGCTCATGGGCACAAATGCTGGAGCTCCAGCAGCCACACGGGACCATGAGGCCCACTGGGATAGAAGCTGTGCTGGGCCCCTCAGAGCAAACCAGCAGGGCCCACCTCTCTCTAAACTTCTTGGTTAAGCTTTTTTAAAAAATTAAAACCCAAGGATGTTTTTTCCATTGATTTTTGTTTTTTTAAAAAAATATATTTTTATTTCATAGAAGGGAGAGGGGGAGAGAGATACATCAATGATAAGAGAGAACCATTGATCAGCTGCCTCCTGCACATCCCCCTACTGGGGATCGAGCCTGCAACCTGGGCACATGCCCTTGACCAGAATTGAACCTGGGACCCTTCAGTCTGCAGGCTGACGCTCTATCCACTGAGCCATGCTGGCCGGGCTCCAATGACTTATAGATACAGTGGAAGGGAGGGGAGGAGGGGGCGAGAGAGAGAGAGAGAGAGAGAGAGAGAGAGAGAGAGAGAACCACTGACGCGAGTGACCCTGGTGGGCCGCCTCCTGCAGCCGGAGATCAAACCTGTGACCCTGAGGCGGAGGCCAATGCTCCAACCATTTGTTTCTTCCTGTTTCTGTCACTCACGCCAGCTCACCGAGACCCAGGGACCAGGGGCAGAGCCAGGGCTGTGGGCGCCTCGGTGCTCGGTGCTTTTGTCACACGTAAGACACTTTGCTCTGAGCACAGCTGCGCTGGCTGCACAAGCCCTGGCTTTCCCACACCAGGGAGGTGCCCAGGGCCAAGGGGCCAGCCGCCGGGAATGGCGAGTGAAGGGACGCAGAGCCCCTCAGGCCCTCTGACCCGACACACGAAGCTTCACGGCAGCGAGACCCCAGCACCACTCCTGCCAGCTTCACACACCAGGCGAACTTGCCGGAGCCAGCTGCCGACTCTCACGCCGTGGGCACCCTCGGGCTGGGCACAGGCCGAGCAGGCGGGCGGGCGGGCGGGTACTCACGCACTGGCACAGCTCGCAGATGAGGAAGGCCCCCAGCGTGGCCTCCTCGTGGTTGTCCTGGATGTCCACGTTGATCACGTGCACGGGCTGGCAGGTCTCCTGCTCCCTGGAATTCAGATCTAAGGGGCCAGAAATGACAGGTCACCTGCCGTGGCCGAGCACCAAGCCTCCTCCTCAAGATGGCTGTGATCCAGTCAACGCCAGGCCCCACCTCACCCCCCGTCCTGGCGAAGCACTCAGTAGGCTCTGCCCTGAACACGATCGGCCCAAGCCCCTTGTCAGGCCCCCCCTGTGGCTGTGGGCCCCCTGGGCCGGGGGAGGGGGGTGAGGGACGAATGGCACACGCAGGGGCACAGGGCCGTGGGCTCACCTTCCACCACCTGGTCGTACACTCTCTCCTCGCAGGTGAGGATCAGGTCGAACAGGTCTTTGCAGTTCTGGAACCTCTCTGGCCGGGGCTTGATCCGCTTATTCCTGTCCAACATGTGCAAGATGCCGTTCTGTGTGTAGCTGGGCGCGGGTTAAGGAACTTTATTTATTGACTTTACTTTTTGGTTAATCCTCACCAGATGGTATTTTTCCATCGGTTTTTAGAGAGTGGAAAGGCAGGGGAGAGGCAGAGAGAGAAACGTCCATGTGAGAGACTGGGTCCTGGGATCGAGCCTGCAACAAACCTACGTGCCCTTGACCAGCATCAAACCCGGACCCCAATATTCTACCCACTGAGCCCCACAGCCAGGACTTTAGGGGAGCCGTCATGAAGTCAGCTGAGCCAGTGTCTGCACAGGCAGAGCCGCCACGCGCCACGGGCAGGAGCACCCAGGCCTTGCAGACGACAAGGCAAGCGGCGGCCCTGCCCTGATCGGCGTCAGGACCTGCCACCTTGGCCGGCCAGGCCACAGCTTCCGGAAGCAGAGACCTGAGGCCTGCCACCTCAGCCACCCGTGTCCCACCCGCCAGCTGCCTGACTGGCTCCGCAGCACCGTCAGCAAGGACGCGCTCCCCTTAACGCCACCCAGCCTGGCTCAGCAACAGCAACGCAATTCCAGAAACCCAGCAGCAAAAGGGAAGGTGTCGGGGTCACTAAGACCGTGGAAGGGGCCCCGGAGCTCAGAGCGGACACACAGGTCCCGCAGTGAGGTCCCCGCCAAGCAGGTGACCCCTGAGCTGGAGGCACCTCCTTGGGGCCCCAGGGAGAGGGTGTGGCCTGTCAGGGTCATTCTGGACCTTTAATTCCATTGGAGACACAGACTGGCTGATGCAGGAATTGAGAGTGCTACGTTCAGTGTCTCCCAATTTACTTAACTCAGATCACTCACAATGTATTTCCGAGCTTCCTTTCACAATGTATTCAAGTGGTTTATCTAACAGTTTTAACTTAAAACAATGCTAGACCGTTAGCTGAGGTGGTTTGGTTCTGGACACTTCCCAGCCAAGTTCGTAAAGCCGGTGCCCAGCCACGGCCGGCGCCCCGCGCTCTGCCACCCAGCAAAGCCCAGGAGAGGGCATGAGGCTGAGGCTCAGCCTGCGGTCAGCCCCTCACCTGCCACCCAACCAGCCCGGCTCTCGGGAGAGGACCACCGGGCGCTCGGGTCAGGGCTGACAGTCACACAACTCCCTCCTCCTGCACGTCGCCCTCCATCACTCAGGTGACGTCACGAGGAGGGTGAGGCTCACTGGCGGACCTTAAGCAAAAAGGCCTCGTTGGGGGACCAGACCCCAACCCTCAATCGCGTGACAGGGAAGTACAACAGTGGCCTTTCGGGTCTATTTTCTGGCAAATTCCAGGGATGTATGGCCTGCGCCAAGCCAAGCAGGACCAAGGGCCGGAGGTGCCGCGCGAGCCCTTGAGCAGGAAAACCACAACCCACCGCCATTTCCATTCCCAGAGACCCAGAGCCTCTTGAACCCGCACTTCAAACCACAAGGGACAGGAGGGGGATGCGGATGAGCCCGAGCCAGGACAGAGCCCCAATTGGAGCAAAGCCGGAGCCAGAGGGAGGGGCCGTGAGGGCGTACTGCTGGGAGGAGCAGACCCCAGGCCCTGGGTCAGTGACCTGCTTCCGCAGCCCGAGGAGGCCTCCTGGCTGCGCAGGGCCTGCAGCGCGTACCTCACGCAGCCCTGAGCCTGAGGACACACGCCTGGAGCAGCAGACACAGGGAGCCCGAAGCCCAGAGCTGCACTGGGACCGGGAGGACAGGGCTGCCCGCCCCTCCCCCAGCGAGCACTTAGGTGTCTAATCACACCCCCACCCCCTCAGCACAGGCGCTCCTGTGGCCGGGGCCTGGCTGAGCCTCCCCTGCAGACTCGTTAGTGAAACAGGAGCTGCTGGGCCCAGAGGAGCACAGCCTGGGTGACACGGGAGGTTCCTGCTACACCTCGGCCTCCCAGACCCCACGATGCTTCCCAAGCTACGGAGAGGATGGAGCAGTTAGACCACTGGCTCTGATGGACTCGACGGCCCCTCCTGGACACCTGCTTGGGGCACAGAGGGAGCAGCTGCTCCATGACCTGGGGGCTCGCACTTGCACCCATAGCCCTGAGGGGCCCCTCTCCTGCCTCCATGGCCGTCCCTGGAAGCTTGCTGGCGCCCACGGTGCAGGGACTCCTAGCTGTGGGTGGGAGCAGGAGGGTGTGGGCAGTGGGAGTTGGGGGCCAGGCCAGAGACCCCTGTGGGCACTCAGCTCAAAGCAGAGAGGTCCCACGGGGATAGGCGGGGGCTGAGGTTGGAGATAAGTGAGCATTTCCAGAGCAAGGGAAAGTGCCACAGGAACCCGAGAAAGGTCCAGGCCCTAGCAGCAGGGCTCCCCGCCCCCGCCCCCCCTTCACTGAGCCCCATGATGATGGGCAGGGGCCTGCCACTGCCCCCCTCCCCCGCTCCCCAAAGCCCCAGTCCTGGGTGGACAGAGCGCTTCCCAAGGGCAGGAAGGGAGTGCAGCGGGGAGCAAGACAAACCGGGCAGAAGACTCCCTCCACCCTCAGGAAGCGGGGAGGCCAGTGGCGGGAACAGCCCTGACCCCAAGCCAGGTGGCACCTGGTCACAAAGGGGCTTCGGGGCCAGCAGCCAGGCAGCACCCCGGACAGGGCAGTAGTGCAGCCCCCCATGCTCCCTCCTAACCACCAGGGGCCAGAACCTCCACCCCCCCATCCCCGCCCATGCACCTGTGGAGTCACCTGCTCAGGTCCTGGCTGGACAGGTCGTGTTCGGGCTCCGCCAACAGGAAGGCTGAGCCGCTTCGCAGATGCTCAACGAGCCCAGGACACCCCGGTCGACACCGACTTCTTTTGGTCCCCAGATGCTGCCAATGTCCCCACTTTGTGCCTCAGCCTCGGAGGTGACCCCAAATCCTCTGTGGTCGACACTCCCTAAGGGTGGGCCACGCCAGGGAGCCAGCTCTGCACTGGGATCCTGTCACCCAATTTAACTTCTAATCTTAAACTTGATCAGACAAATGTCAGGCACAGGCACAAACTCTCAAGTGGGGCCAAGTCCTCTGGGGAGGCAGGGGGTTCTCATTTCTGTGGTTCAGAAATGCCCACGGGAACACCTCCCCAGGGCTCAGGCAGGGCCCTGGGACCACCAGGGCGGTCACAGCAGGTCCCGCTGCACTGGGCGGGGCGGATACTGAAGGCAAGGCTGCGCCTGCCCAGCTCAGACACACACTCCCTGGGATGGGCCCAGACCCAGGCGCACCCCCTCCCCCCCGTTTTGAGGGCAGCAGGGCCCTGTGCCATGGGGAAGCCCAATTCCACAGCCACCAGAGCAGCAGCCCCAGCCAGGTGACTCCTGGCCAGTGACACCCCCCCCCCCTTCTCTGGTGTCTTCGCAGCCCCTCTGACTCCAGCCCACTGTGCCGGTCCAGGGACTCCTCCCCTGCAGGGAAGCTGCCCAGCCCATCTCAGGAACAGCTCGTTTAGTCATATTTTATGATGACGTAGCGGCAACCTCTCTGCCTTTACCTGTGAGCAGCCCCAACTGAACGGGGCGTGGCCCGACGAGCTCTAGGTTGAGGACCAGGTAGGCTGGCACCCCTGGTTGCTCAGCCTGGCATCTCTCAGGCCCCCTTTCTTTGAACTCAACCCCAGAAAGTTTTCCCTGCCATGGGAGGAGGGCCGCACCCCTGAAACCCCACACCCAGCCCTCCAACGCCGGTTAGACATCACAGGCCACGGCCACGACCACGGCCACCGCGACCTGGAGCTCAGATTCAGGAGAACAGGCCGAAGGGAACCACACGTGTGAATCATTGCAAAGCACACCCAGTGGGACCAGGGGAGCCCACCCAGACCCATGGTGAGGAGTGGCTGCCACCCTCTCCTTCCCAATTCTCCCATGACCGAGAGAAGCAGCCCACCCCTCTCCCGTCACGGTTACAGGTGACACCCCAGAGGGCCTGTCCCACCCTACACTGTCCTGGCAAAGCATGGAACTAGCACGGATACAAGATGTTTCCCACGGCTGCCAGCCAGGTAGGTGTATCCTGGAGCCCATCACCCACTGGAGGGCTGGCACCAGGGCAGGAGCCTGTGGGGAGCCCTTGGCACATGGGGAGAGCAAGAATGGCCAAGAGCAGCTTTAAGCTGGGGAACCTCCCAAAGGGCTGTGGGGCCAGCTGGGAGCTCAAACCACACTCAGAACTGCTCAACAAAAGCTTTTGAGCCAGCACTATTTATATTAGGAAATAAATTCAAGCTCGTTTCAGAAATCAAAGCAATTTTTGCAAAGCACGTAGGTTGCACAAGCGAGAATGTGGGAACCCCTGAGTCCGCTCACAGAGGTGCTGTCCCGCTGCCCTGAGACGAGGGGCAGCCAGCTCTGCTGGGTCTGCAATGGCCCCACACCACCCTGGCGTTAGGTCAAGCGACCCACTTTCCACACACCTGGTGTCGGGGCGCAGGTCCACCCCGTAGGCCTGGGCGAGTGTGCACAGCAGTGAGCATGGCCAGGGCACTGTGTATGTCTCCTCCTTCACCTCCTTCACCCCAGCCCTCGGCCCTGCTCAGCTTGTTAAAAAACAAACACCATTTTAAAAACCACTTAAACACCAGCTGCCGACCAGGGTGAAATGCGACGGGGTCCAACGCAGCGGAAGCAAGGAGAGCCCAATGCCCACGTGCAGGCCAGGCGGGCGACAGGGACGCCAGCACAGTGAGCCCGGCCTGGGGGGCGGACCAGGCAGCTGTTTGCACCCCCCCCAGCACAGCACCAGAAAGCGGGCCAGCTGGGAACACGGCTGATGAGACCCAAAGAAGTTTCTGGACATGGCCCCTCTCGAGCTGCTGTGTCCACTAACCGCACACCCAGCACAGAGGTCAGGAGGCTGTGGGGCATACAGTGTGAGAAGTCATTTTTATTTTTAGCCTTTTCCCCAAGACAAGAAAACGTACACAGTGAAGAAGTGGGTACACACACAAATTGAGCCAAGGCCTAAAAGACAACGAAACGGGAGATGGAGAATAGCGACTCATTATAGGAGACCCGGGAGACAGAAGCATGCTGGACACGGGCTCCTGTGCTCAGTCCATACACATGCAGACAGTCAGAATTCAGGCAAGGGTTACATTCGAATTTCAAATCCATGTTTAGGGACAACTGGTCACATGCTAAAACCCACTACCCACTAACATGCTTAGAGGCAGGCTTTTACTTGCTTTTTAAGGCAAATGGGTTTGTAATTTACAAAGCTGTTATCCACCAAAGGTTTCAAACAGCCCAGAGCCTCCTGACAGCCCAGCCCCTCCTTCCGGGCCCGCGAGTCCACGCAGCTACAGGCTGGTCCTCTTACACCGGAAGACAGTAACCATCTTTCACCAACGGCTCTCCAAGGACGCTCCAGGCTCAGCCGGACGCCTCGGCGGGAGCTGCGACTCCCTGGGAGGAAGCTCATGTGGAAAATGGAAACCCCCTTGGAGCTACACGAGTGCCCACAGGAAACACTAGGGGTAAGCCACTCTGTATTCACAGCCAATTCGTGGCAAAGGGAAGAAAATTTGTCAAGGGAAAAAATGTGCACTTAAAAACGAAGTTTGAAGCCAAAGATGTCATCAAGCAATATTTCAAATGCAAGAAACGGAACAAACTTGGCTTCTCAAAAAGAAAAAAAAAGACTGTTCGATGCACACACCATGGAAACCTCAGACCCTGCTGGTGTGAGCGGCCAGGAGACACACATCACGTCTCCAGCTACAGACCGCCCAGAGTGCACCCACTGAGAAGGTGGGCAGTGCCGGGGCTGGGAGAACCGGGACGGGAACAACGTTCTGGAAGCTGCTGAGACACATGGAAGCCACGGGCTGCCTCTGGATGGACTGATTGCACACAACAGAGTTCCCCTCGTGAATGGAACTCAGAAGAGATTTCGTCTGGAGGGTCAGGTGAACACAGGCTTCCTGGACTATCAGCAGACAATCCCCAATAGGAAGTGGTAATGAACTGTGACTAACCTCATTCCTGCTCCTGCTGGTGGAGAAAGCCACACCCGCTGTTTAATCAAGTCCTTGGCTCCTAATGGGACAAATGGCCAAACCTTACTGAGGCCAGTCCTTGGGAATACCATGAGGTCAGTGCACGCAGGGACCTGAGGCCCTGGCTGCTCGGGCAGATGCAGGCTGCCTCCAGAACCCTGTCTCTCCATGAAGTCATTTGCTGGCCCTGGCCAGTGTGTCTCAGTGGTTAAGAGCATCGGCCTGCACACTGAAGGGTCTTGGGTTCAATTCCCGGTCAAGGGCATGTACCTGGGCTACAGGTTCCATCCCCAGCTCCGGTCAGGGTGGGTGTGGGAGGCAACCAATCAATGTGTCTCTTTCTCTCCGCCCCCCTCTCTCTAAAAATCAATGGATGGAGCGTCAGCCTGTGGACTGAAGGGTCCCAGGTTTGATTCTGGTCAAGGGCATGTACCCTGGTTGCGGGCACATCCCCAGTGGGGAGTGTGCAGGAGGCAGCTGATCGATGTTTCTCTCTCATTAATGTTTCTAACTCTCTATCCCACTCCCTTCCTCTCTGTAAAAAATCAACAAAATATATTTTTATTTTTTTAATATATTTTATTGATTTTTTAGAGAGAGGAAGAGAGAGTTAGAAACATCGATCAGCTGCCTCTTGCACACCCCCTACTGGGGATGTGCCCGCAACCAGGGTACATGCCCTTGACCGGAATCAAACCTGGGACCCTTGAGTCCGCAGGCCGACGCTCCATCCACTGAGCCAAACCGGTTCGGCAATAAAATATATTTTTTAAAAAATCAATGGAAAAAATATCCTTAGGTGAGGATCAACAACAAAGAAAATTCATTTGCCCCATGTTACATCTTAAAATATGTTTCTAGCTTCCTACTGGTTATAACCGCCACTTCTGCAAACACCAGCCAGGCCCTGTCCCAGGCACGGACAGGGCTTTGCTCTCAGCTGCATGAATCAGGAGCAAATGAGGAAGCAAGCAAATCGCTAGGCCCCCCTGCAGCTAGATGCGTGTCCCATCGATAATCCAGTATCTCCTCTTGTATTGCCACGGCGACGCCCCTGATGCCACTCCCCTCCCTCACCCTGGGCATTTGCAGTGTTCAGTGACCTCTGGAGCAGATACCCTCCATGACTGGTCGAGCACCAAGCACAAGGTTGTTCTGCTTCCTCCCCCACACCCCAGGAGACGGAAATTCCACCCAAGTGAGGTCGATAAGGCAACAAAGGTGGCCTCCCCCACGCCCAGAGCTTTGTGGGGGCAATCAAGAGGAAAGGGGGCTTTCCTACACAGGGTCGCCTGGAGACAAGTACTGTTGGTGACAATGGGCACAGCCCCCTCCTCGCGCCCCCCCCCCCCCGGCTTCCTGACACAGCAGAGGCATGCACGGATGCACGGACGGACGGACACACACACACACACACACACACATGTGCAGTTTTCTTTGGAACAGATGCTTGGGGGGTCACTGAGTTCCGAGGAATGGGATCTGCCCCTGTTGAGCCGTCAGGGACACGCACATCACCCTCCTGCTCAGAGTCCCTCTGGATTTTGTCTTTTAAAGATGTGTCAGCTGCTTGCTGCTGTGAAAGGGCCTCTGTGAGCACTGGGAGTGTGCAAGCACACAACCCCGTCCTCGCTTCTCCCGTGGGTGTGAGCTTAAACTGAACGGAAAAGGGACCCTGGGTAACGCTGCTGCGAGGCGAAGGGCGCCTCCGCCCCAAGGACCCGGAGATCCCGAGGCTGCTTCTCGGCGAGCCTGCGCCCAGCCTCCCTTCTCGGCCACGAATGTGAGCAGAGCAGCTGCTCCAACGTGGAGACAGGACACAGGTGAGGACTCACCACCGGAAACACTCGGGAGCTTCCCCCAACGCAGGCCCTGCCAGGGGTTCTGAGAGAGGGCCCGAGAACATGCACCGCCCCCCCGCAAGGGCTCCCGCCCGCCCGGCACGCCACCCGGGGGACTGGCTCCAGGTGCCATCCAGATCAGTCACAGCCACCATGGCCACCCAGACCCCCAACTGCCCACTGCGGCACCCACAGGAGGTGCCTGTTTCTGCCCCAGTGCCCCACCCACATCTGCCTGGAGCCTGGCAGGAGAGCAGGGGTTTACACCGGCTACAAGACCTCCGGGCCACTCCGGCTAACGAATCTAGATGCACAGAGAACACCTGTGGCCTATTAACACCTGTGCCAACATGGAGGCCAAGCGTTCCATTTGGTGCTACATCCCTTTCACCCGAGTTCAGCTGGGCTCCACCCTGAGAACCACACGTCACGCAGTGACAGCAGAGGCCCAGGAGTCCACAGCAGCACAGGGTGGTAGGTGCCTGGTCAAAACCCCGGCAGCGATCACCTTAACCACACACAGCCGTGCCACATTCACAAAGACTGTTTAAAAAGTACCTTCTCCTCAAAAACCACGAGGACAGAGCGAGAAGATGGCCATCTGCAAGCTGAGGAGAGAGGCCTCAGGAGAGACCAACTCTGCCAGCACCTCGGTCCTGGATTTCTCCACTCAACTGTGAGAAAGTAAATGTGCTATTTAAGCTAAAAACAAGCAAAACACAAAACCTTTTCTTTCCCGAGTCTGAAGGAGCAGATCCAGCCTGTTGTCTGTGCCTGATGTGAATGATGTGAAGCCAAGTTCCCTCAAATCATCATTCCCTCTTTGCTCACAAACGAGGCCTTTTATGGACCTGACCTTCCAGAGCATCACCAGGGGTGGGGGTGGGTGCAGCGGCTGGTGTGCTGTCAGTGCACACCCACTGGCACACACCTGCCTGCAAGGAAAGCGGGCGGCCCTGCAGTTCCCCTCCCCCATCCAATGTGTAACATCGTGACCTTGTCACCATGGACTTCACGTGTCCGTCTGCCTGCCCTCCATGTCCACGGCCCCCAGGGTGCCACCCCTTGCACTGTCCAAGCAGCACCAGGAACGCAAACTTAGTTCTCTGAGATGAGAGGACTCAGCACAGCACGCGGCGGCGGCCACGATCCACCCGCCTCCCAGATCCCAACATGGGGTCAGCGCGATGCCTGTGCCACAGACCACCACCCTGGGGTCTTGAAAAGGGTGACCCGCTGGGATACAGCTCCTTGTCTTTCCTAAGGAGATCGTTGTACATCTGATCATAGGTCGTTTTGAAATCGTAAACATTGGGCTTGTCGGGCGCTGGCCCCGGAAGCTTCACGTGGGTCCCTGTTCCAAAGGACCGGACACTGAATCCCCGTTTGCTGAAAGACACAAAGGAGACAAAGATCACAGCTGGGTTAGGCCAGACACTGACCCTACAAGCAAGGGGCAAGATGGGAATAAACAAAATGAGTATCTTGTTGGTATTCGAGAACACGTTTTTAAATACTTAACTTTAAGCACTTTATTCAAATTTTAAAGAGTCATGTAACATGTTACATAAAAAATAGACAATGGGGGGTAAAGGGGGAAATAAGGACACATATGTAATACCTTAATCAATAAAGAAATTTAAACAAAACAAAGTAAAATAAAAAATAAACTGAGTATTGAAAAAGGAAAGAAAAAAAAAAAGACAAAACCGAAAATAACGGAGACGCAGGGCTGCCTGCACGCTGGTTCTCTCCCACTGCCTGCCCCGCACCCCCAGCAGCGCCCAGTGCGCAGCGGGCCATGAGAGATGGCTGCTGGGTGGCGAACGGGACACAAGCCGCTGGATAAGGTGCTGGCATCCGGGTGTCCAGATGTGAAAGCCGGTGTCATCTCCACCCAACCCCTCACTTCTGGGAGCCCCCCGCCCCCTGCATGCACCTGCAACCAGCCCCAGAACGGTCGGCAGTAGCACCCAACCACCCAAGACAGAACCTGCAGGTCCACCCCCACAGCAGGGCACTTTCTGCCACCGAGAAAGGGTGAGGGGCAGCACGCGCACTGAACCCCAGAACTGGTCGGAGAACACGGGCAAACAGATGAATGACCCACAAACCAAGGGCCAGGCACCTCAGCTGGGACGTCCCCGCTGGTTGCCACTGCCAGGCGTAAGGATGTCTGCAAGCGTGTGCTGTGACCAGAGGCAACAGGCCCGCCACCGAGCGGACGGGCCATCACCTCCTCAGTCCCGACCCTGCCCCTCGCCAACCCAGGTGACATACAAGAAAAGGAGTCTTTTGTCAAAGCACCAACAAGCCTGACCAAGGTCACCCCAACCATGGTGGTGGGAACCAGGCAGCAACACGAGCCCTCTACCTGCTCGACTCCACACAGGGGTCATGGTCACGCAAGGCTGGCCGGCACCTGCTTCTCTGGAGGTCACGTTCCCCTGAGCTGCCCTCACAGCTGACCACTGCCCCCAGGAACTGCCCCCACCAGCCACTTCCCCTGGAGTTCCCTAACGGCGCTGCCCACGCTCCAGCAACCTACTGGCTATTTAACGGGAAAAGGTCCATCTCAAGGAAAGAGTGAATTATTCCTCAGACCTACCCTCTCCGCAGCCCGTGAGACCATCAACCCTCACGGCTCCTCCCGAGGGCAGAGGGACTTATGGGAGAGCAGGGCGCCCAGAAGCCCATAGCCAACTCGCCCAACTCGTCACCGTTCGCCCCTCGGGCACCGGGTCAGGGCCAACAGGACCAGGAGCTGCCTCTCTAGCCATGGGGGAGACTCACAGCTCCCCAAGGACAGGCGTGGAGCTGAGGCCTGTGCCCAGCAGAAGGCAAGGTCGTCCCTGTGGAGGGAGCAGCCAGGCCCGGGCGTCCTACAGAGAGCCGAGAAGCACGTGGGCCGAAGGGATGCATTAACCAGGAGAGAACACTTGTGGCCAGGAAGCTGGTGGCCAGGAGTGACCCCAAGTGTGAAAGGAGCTGCTCAACACGTACCTGGACCACTCTGGGTCTGTCTCCAGAGCCCGCACGTCTTTCACGAGCCCTGCCTTCTGGCGGTAGCACTAAACAAGTCACGTGACACCAAATACAGAAACACCGCCCCACTCAGCATGCAGACACTGAAACTGAAGGCCTGTGGCAACCCTGTGTCGAGCAAGTCTACGGTGCCCTTTTCTTTTTAAATATATTTTTATTGCTTTCAGAGAGGAAGCGTCAGGGAGAGAGAGAAACATCAATGATAAGAGAATCACTGATCTGCTGCCTCCTGCACGCCCCCTACTGGGACCAAGCCCGCAACCCTGGCATGTGCCCCTGACCAGAATCGAACCTGGGACCTTTCAGTCCGCAGGCCGACGACGCTCTATCCACTGAGCCAAACCAGCCAGGGCTACGGTGCCATTTCCAGCAGGCTAAGATGATGATGAGCACTTTTTAGCAATAAAGTGTTTTTACTAAGGTATGGACATTGTTGGTTTAAACAATGCTATGCACACTTTAACAGACTACAGTGCAGCGTACATATACATGACTTACGTGCACGGGAAAACAAAACACGCAGTACCTGAGGGCGTCTGGAATGCACCCTGCAGTGTCTCAGCTGTGTCTGCAATGAGGAAACTGGAGGTTCGGGGGAGAGAATCTTTTGGGGTCGGAGTAAGAAATACAGTCGAGCCCAGCGGGCGTGGCTCTGTGTCACTGAGCGTCAACCTATGAACCAGGAGATCACGGTTTGATTCCTGATCGGGGCACATGCCTGGGTCGGGGTCTGGATCCCCAGTAGGGGTGTGCAGGAGGCAGCCAATCAATGACTCTCATCATTGATGTTTCTCTCTCTCTCCCTCCCCCCCCCCCTTCTTCTCTGAAATCAATTAAAAAACAATTTCTTAGGCCCTGGCCGGTTAGCTCATTTGGTTAGAACATTGTCCTGATTCACCAAAGTTCAGGTTCAATCCCCAGTCAGAGCAGGAACCAACCAATGAATGCATAAATAAGTGGAACAACAAATCAATGTTTCTTTCTCTAAAAGCGACAACAAAAAACAATTAAAGAATGTATTAAAATGAGCCTAAGCACAGCCACTCCTGAAATCGAAATCACTGATGAACTATCTATCCAGTGAGTGCATCCGAGCCACAGCAAAGGAGTCAGGAAGCCCCAATGGTGACATTTCAAACACGAGAAACCACCACTTCTGGCAGCAGGTTCACCTTCCATTTGATTCCACAGTATTTCCTGAAGCTCACCATTGCTGGGGACACGCAGCGGTCAAAACAGACCCAAATCTCTCTCCTCAGATCCTGGGGGGATGAGAAAATAAATAAAACATCCAGGACACAGGACAGTGAGTAGCACGCCCAGAGGCTTCTGGGAGACCCCCCACCCCCACCCATAGGGCCTTCCCCTCCACCTGCTGCAGCTGTCTGGGTCTGACCTGGGGGGGACCACCTGGCAGGCCTGTCTCCCGCACTCAGCACGTCGGGCTGGGTCTGAGGTTTCACTGGGTGTCCAGATGGAACACTCTCCTTATCCCTCAAAGTAACTCATCCCCCAGGTAACGGGGGCCCTACCTCCCCCCGCCGCCCAGACGAGGCTCCTGGCTGGCTTCTCTAGAGGAACTGCCTGCTGCCGTCCTCACCACCCTGCAGACTCTGATCTTCACCAAACACGTTTAAAAATAAGACGGATGCAGTTTGTTCCTCTCCCAGCAAAATGCTCACAAGTGGCAAAGGCTAATTAGCAGCGAAGCACTGTTTCTTCTAAGCTGGTGCAACGACCTAACAGCCCATCTTGCGTGTGACAGCCGAGCAGCGTGACAATTTGTTTCTTACATAAGGGAACTGCGGGCTAGAATAAAATTCCTGACAACAGGCTTTGTTTCAACGGCCAACTATTTTCTATGTTAATCTAACCTTCCAGACAAGTACCGTATTTATCCAACGCCTTCACGAGTATAAAAATCTTTCATAAGGAACCTATCTGCCCCGGCCGGTGTGGCGCAGATGGTTGGGGCACGTCCTGTACACCAGAAGGTGGCGGGTTTGATTCCCAGTCAGGACAAAAGGGGAAGGCAACTGATCGATGTTTCTCTCTCTCTCCCTCTCCCTCTGAGATAAACAAACCCTATCAGAGACCATGTTAAATGTGGGGATGTGAACGGTCTCCCTTGCTCCCCAATGACTAAGGGAATGCTAACGTTAAAGAGAACCCCAGAAGCATCGTGAGGTTAGTACTGCAGTGTGAGCCCTGACCTACTGGGAAGCACTGCTCTGGCTAAGACCGAGCCCAGCCCTCCAGCCTCCTGAGCGCACAGCCTGTGAGGACAGGGTCCCTCCGTGTCCCTCCACACAGGAAGGCACTGCTCCTCAGCCCCATCGCCAGCTACGTGGCCTCATGCCCACAGAACACAGCCAGCTGCTCCCAAGCTGTCTCACCGACATGCCTGCCTGCAATTTCACTGTGAGCCCGCCAGGACTGGGAAGACACACTTCTGAAATGTAAACATTCCAATAAAATGTATGTTCTCACTAGCAAACCGTGGGCCCTAAACACATTCCAATAAACATTTTCTATGATCTCATTTATTCTTATGATCCCACAAGGCCAAGAATGAAACCGAGCGGCTTCTAAGCAGATCTGTGCCTTGAACTGGTGACAAACGTGCCACTTAGACTGCCCGGTTGGTGCCCTGCTTGGACACCCCACCTGCCTCGTTCCTGGACCGCGTCTTCTCCCAGGCCACCTTGCTCTGCTGGCCACTGGGGGCTCCCCCTCCACACAGCACCAGTACCACAATCATCAATGTGCTCCCTTCCAGCACCAACAGAAGGCAGTCCCTGGCAGGGACGCACACCACCTGATGCACCTGCTCGGGCGCCTGTCCGCGTCGGGAAAGGCCGGAGAGGACCCGAATGCAGGGAAGAATGGTTCGGCCGTCGGGGCTGTTCCTGTGCCTAGTCTGCCGGGTTCTGTCTCAAGGTTCACCTTCAAATGGAACTCTCCACCCTGTCCTGCTTCTGAAGACAAAAACCATGCAGCCCCTCAGAGCCCATGAAGGTGGACGTGGTCCTCTGCCATTCCAGGACCCGACTTCAGACCCGGTCACCGACCCACATCATTTCCAGTCAGCTTCCTTTTTCCTTTAAGTTCTCAGAACCGAGACATCGAAGATGCAGCCACAGAGGCCGCAGGACCCAGCCGACCCACCCTATAAGAAGTTTCTGTAAATGTGCTCAGACCAGAGGTTTTTGGCACCTTGAGTGGGAGCACCCTATGTCTGAGATGTGCCAGGGCTGTGACCACACACCCTCCGGCAGCCTGAGACATGTCCCCTCTGGGAGGAGGTCCGAGCGCCTTCTCTCCCCGTGTGGCTTGGGGCCCACATGCTCTGGTCATGGTGTGAAGATGTGAGAGCACCACCCAGATCGCAGAACTGCAGGACCTCGGTTGACTGTGGCACCCCCCACCCCACCCCCCGGATCCCTCCTTCAACCCAGGTTTTCCCATCTTGAGTCTTGGTTGTCACATCTACAGTGACCGGAGCCCCTAGGGTCTCTCACAAGCTGGGGCTTCCTGCTCTGGGTGGCGTCTCTTCCCCTGTCAGTGTGGGCATCTAAGGGTGCCCAGATGCAGTCAGATGAGGCCGGGACAGCACCTGCTAGAGGAGCTCCAGAGATGGGCTCACCTGTTTCTCCCATGTTTGCAGCCCCTGCTCATCTTCCCAAAACCACACAGCCAGGGAGTTGTGACTGAGAACACGGAGAACTCAGTCCAGCAACTCACAGAAGTCTGTCTTTAAAATGTGTTTTGAATTGCTACATGTACAATTAGAAACGTAGCTTCCAAAAATCAACATGCCTCTTAACACGTAGGAGGTAGCTTGGAACAAAAAATTAATTGGCTCCAAAGGGAAATCTTAATCCACAAAGAACAGGAGTCTCTCTGGAAGCATACAAGTCCTCCAACACCTGAAAAACCTAATGCCCCCCGCCCGACTCGTATTTGAAAAATTTTAATCTGAAAAGATAAAAATGATCACCCCAGGGAACATTCTGACTAGCTCTAGAAAGTGCCAACACTCATTATTACTTGTATTCGACGTCAAAAATAAATGCAGTCCAAGCTGATTTTCAACAGGGCAAAAATAAAATAAAACAGGGTTTCACTGATAAACTACCTACAGAGTGTGTTCAGGTAACCATATTCTTTTTGATATTTCATTTGTTTTCCTATGCATACTCTTTTGTATTTGTAACCAGACTGCACACAATTTTCTTGCTTTTTTCCACCTACCACATTTTTCTTTGCTTTCCACAAACATCACCTTTAAGGCCTAAGTCTCTAAATCTGACTTTCATAAGCTCTAATTGTAACAGAAACCTTCAAATAAGTTTCTGAAGATGCTTTTAAACCCTGTAAAAAATCCAAATACATAAAGACGTAAGTAGTTTTTCAACAGTGAGAAATACATGAAAAACTGTTCAATATCAAAGCAATTTAAACATAAAGGAAGGTGAGATCCATACTTTTGCCCTGGTAGCATGAAAAGATGGTGAGGAAATGAGAATTTTAAAAATAGGTATTTTCTGGAAGGCAGTCTGGCAAAAACGTATGAAAATGTAAAACATGTCTACCTTTGACTCAGCAACTCCACCTCCAGGAATTTATGCCAAAGACATAACCAGAAAATGTGCAGATACTTATATGGCACAAGGATGTTGACATTGTATAACTGCAAAATAGAACAAGGACACCCAAATGTCTATTAATGGGAGACTGGCTACAAGTCACCCTGCCCAGGGTCCCTCTGGACTCCTGGACCGCAGGTTCCCAAACGCTGGCTGTCAAACTCAATGCACCCAAATGAAAGTGACCCTGGTCAAGTTGCTCAGTTGGTTAGAGTGTCGTCCAGATACACCAAGGACTTGATCCCTGGTGGGGGGTGGTCAGGGCACGCACAAGAAGCAACCAATGAATGCATAAATAAGCAGAACAACAAATCGGTGTTTCTCTCAAATAAAGAAATAATAAAAACACACAGAAATGAGTACTGCAATCAGACCATGTTCACAACATGATGTGGAGAGGTTACAGAGCTTCATTTTGATCTCCCTTTAAGTGTAGGTATTAGACACAGAAAAATGGTATTTTGAGTGATCTTCATCTTCCATATTTTCTTCAGTGAGAATTTTGCAAACAAAGATTATTTTTTTTAACAAAGGAAAACACCCCCCAAAATAGGCATTTTAGAAATTAAAGAGCCATGCCTAAAATAACCTACATTCACCATAGGAATAACATGTTACCCTAAACTTACCTCCTTTGTCCTCATTCTGCCCTCTTGATGAGTAAACTTGAAAGATAGTAAACTGGGTAAAAGCACAAAAAAGAATTCCTACTCTGGCTTTTTTTTGCCCCCCTTTCCACAGGAGACCCAATGCTGTACTGGCTCCCACCACTATGAGCTATTAAGAACTTGCTATCTTTTTTACTTTTTATTTATTGATATTAGAGAGAGGGTAAGGGGGGGGGTGTGTGTATCAATTTGTAGTTCCACTTATTTATGCACTCGTCGGTCACTTCTTGTATGGGCCCTGACCTGGGATCAAACCCACAACCTTGGTGTTATCTGGCTGATGCTCTAACCAACTGAGCTCCCAGGACCAGCCCAGGGCATCAGACAGGCATGACTTTGAAACTGATTTCACTAACAAAGTTGCTGCAGAGAATTTTTAAGACTTTTTCTTTTCTAAGATTTCATCCCAACTTTATTACACAAATACTTAATAGCAGAAGGACTTAAACAAAGGATCACCAGCCAGAACCAGCAGGATGAGGTGGTCTCCACAGCACCTGTTGTTATAATTAAAAACATTAAATATCAGTTTCCTTGAGTAATTTTCCAGGAGTGTGAATGCTGCATTCTGCTGCTTAAATTTACCCAACTTTTAATGATAAAAAACATAATGCAGTTTGGCGGTGTGACCCAGCACAATGTAATTCTAGCGTATTTCTGGTTTTAAAATATCTTTACAGTTTAAATATAACCTGCACATAGACTTCTTAGGTTCAAAGCATATCACACGCTACCCACAAATGACATTAAGTGAGTACTGTGGACAGTGTGGCCGATGTTGGTTGGGAAGAATCAAACTAATTAGCAGATCATGGCCACTGGACACTTCCAGCTTCAATAGGGAAACCAGAGAGTGTGTGTGTGGGGACTCTACTTTTCCCACGTTACTCAGGAGTCAAGCAGGACTGATAAAAGCAGCCAGGCACTGCTGTCCTTTAATATCCACATACAGGAACGTTGGGAGAAAAGGCAGATTCGACTTTTACTGTCAATACTGACGTATATACCAAACTTGAACAATAATGAGAGTGATCAAGGAAAAAAAACTCTGTCAAGCAGAAATAAACTTTTACTAAAGACATACAACACCAGGTCCCCGAAGAGGAGTTAGTACTGAAATATAAACGTGACGCTCCAACTCGACTGCCGTCCAGAAACCACCGCCTGGAGCCTTTCACGGGGGGTGGGGAGGGTTTTTTAAATGAGACTTGAACGTGTGGCTAGAAGCAAACACGCAAATTCCTGACGTTGACAAAACAGGCCATTTCCCTTTTTTTAAAAAAAGCCTCTTCCTGTCTTGAGATTATGTCCTGCAGGTTTCCCAACAGATTTGATAAATGACGATTCGCCCTGGGGACAGTCGCCAGACACTGCGGTCTCTAGACCCTAACCGGGCGTCTGAGCCCAGACAGGCGCACTATTTTCAGACGCACAGACGTGCGTGCAAAATGGGCGCACGGAGCACCAGCCTTCCGGGTTTCCTAGGAGCTCTGAGGTTCCGGAGACGCGGGAACGTTTTAACTTAGAACCTGAATTTTCCCGCGAAGTTAAGCACACGTGGGGGCACCGCGCGGCCGACCGAGCCCTGTCCACTCCTCGCAGCGCTCGGCCCCGGAGCCAGAGAGCCCGGGCCGGGCAGCCCCCCGGGCTTCCTTCAGGGACCGCCCGGCCCCGGACGGGCCGGGGAGAGCAGAGGCAGCCTTCGCCCAGCTCGGGCCGGAGGGACGGCGGATCGGCCGGGGGACGGGGCGCGCTGGGCCAGGGCGGAGGCCCGCCTACCTAAGGATGTTGTGCGCCTCCATGCTCCGGTTCTGGTTGCTCGAGCAGACCACCGCCACCCGCAGCGGCGACGACGGCATGGCGGTGGCCTCACCGTCCGCTCCCTCCCGCTCGGGACTCCCACCCAGGCGCGGCTCTTCCGCGCGAGCAAGATGGCGGCCGCGGCTCCCGGAAGTCATGACGCCAAGCGGCGGCGCCGACGACGTACCGCGTCGGGACGCGCGGCGCGGGAGGATACACGGCGCCCCGCAGGCCTCCCCGCGCGGTCTGAAACCGGGCAGCGGGCGGAGGGAGGCCCACCAACGGGCGCCGGGCTGGCGAGCTCGCCTCTGCTCCGAGGGGGCGCAGCCGAGGCCCGCGTTCCTCACAGGAACTGCCCACCGGCCGCGTCGGCGTGCTGACGTCACAAGGCCGCGCCGCCGTCGCCGAGAGTGACGTGAGGCGTCGCGAACGTCCCGCCGTTGTCGCCGGCAGTGACGCCACGCCGGCCCCCACAGGCGTGGGAGGTGGCTGGTCGCGACCTGGCGCAGGTCAGGGCGGCTCTACGCGCCCCAGAACCCCTTTGGGCCCCGGGTTCTCGCTCTTGCCGCCGGGGCGCTCGTGTTCGGCCAACCCCAGAGCCTCCCTGCCCTCCCTCCGCTGCCCGCGCCTCTCCGGGACCGGCGCCACTGCCTTCCATCGCCCTCCCGCGGAAACCCTGCAAAGTGTAACATTAAATAAAGGCATGAGCGTGTCTGGAGAGAGGAAGCCCAGATGATGTCCGGTGTCAGCACTTAGGACAGAGCCCCTAACCGAGGCAGAGCTGCGGGAAGGGCTCTCGCACCCCCGCTGTCGGGAGAACCCCGCAGGGACGGCTCTGGGGTCAGGACCCAGCTCCACGTGGTGGCTGGCCCTGTCCTTAACTTCCTCTTCCGCTCTCGAATGTACTTCCTCCATTTTCCTCCGGGCGGAAACCTGTACCGGGCTGGCCGTGGCTGCTCCTACAGCTTGTTTTGTTTGTTTGTTTTTGTTTTTACCCCTAAATAAATCCTTTTTGCTGAATGAACACCTGGCCGACTTTTTACTTACGTCCGGCATATTTGGGGCTCATCCGGGATCCAGAGAAGACCCCTGGTCCCCATAGCTCCCGGTCTGGTGAGCAAACAGGTGCGGCGCCCACAGAGCCAGCTCAGCTCCGTTTTCCTCCTCGGCTCGGGAGCTCAAGGGTAAGTTCTCCTGGATCCGACCATCTGCTTTTGTGTTCTGAAGCTCTCCAGGCATGATTCGGGAATCTGTTTAGAGTTTTCGGGGGTTTTGTCTCTTTTTTTTTTTCTGTTAGAAGGCCATGTTTGTTTGGGCTCTCATTTGGCACGTTGGCTTGATCCCCAGCGGGCCAGGCTGTGTCTCGGGACGGGTTCTCTGTGCCGGTCGTTGTCCGTCAGCTTCTATCTGGAACCAGACTGTCCCATGGAGACTGTCGTTCAGCCATTGGCCAGGTGGGGAGGAGAACGATAATTTTGTTCTGAAACAAGCCGGTACCATTCCCTGCCTCCCGCTGTGTGCGGGGTTCTGGGCTGTTACCTGCACCGGGAAGAGTCACGAACTAGCCCCGGGACTACTCCCGGTGCCCGGGATAGTTGTCCAGTGCCTGCTAAGTGGTGCCGGGATCCACGCAGCTCGCTGCCACCCAAGGCACGCAGTCCGCTATGTGGTTTCCCTTAATTAAACGTACCTGTGGCAGCCTCTGACCTCTGACCTCCGCCTTCCCCTTCCCCTGACCTCTGCCTACGGAGGTGGGTGCTCAGTCGCAGGCCCTTCCCCTGGGTCTGCGTGCACTGACAGCACTGACAGCAGGCTCTCTCCGGGGCAGGCCCTCGGCTTTCCTTCGGTGACCAGGCTGTTCTAAAGGGAGACTGTTCTCAGGGGGACTGGCCAGTCCTGAGCCTGCAGGTTGCTTGAGCTGATTTAGACTGGGCCCTTGTTCTAGAGAAAAGTCTATGGTCTCAGTTATCTGAATATTTTCAAGGTCTCCTGCCTACACAGACCCTGGCTGAATTTATGTTTAAAAACCACCGTCCCGCCCTGACCGGTTTGGCCCAGTGGATAGAGCGTCAGCCTGCGGACTGAAGGGTCCCAGGTTCGATTCCAGTCAAGAGCATGTAACTTGGTTGTGGGCACATCCCCAGTAGGAGGTGTGCAGGAGGCAGCTGATTGATGTTTCTAACTCTCTATCCTTCTCCCTCCTCTCTGTAAAAAATCAATAAAATATATTTTAAAAAATAATAATAAAAACCACCGCCCCTCCTCATGTGCATTTTTAACTAAATGGACAATGTGACCAAAAGTAATTTAGGTTCTCAGTAGTTACGGGAAACATTTGAGATTCCAAAACTTAACTTTTAAAAAATATATATTTTTATTGATTTCAGAGAGGAAGGGAGAGGGAGAGAGAGATAGAAACATCAGTGATGGCCCTAGCCAGTTTGGCTCTGTGGATAGAGTGTCGGCCTGCGGACTAAAGGGTCCCGGGTTCGATTCTGGTCAAGGACACACGCCTGGGTGGCAGGCTCAGTCTCCAGTGGGGGGCGTGCAGGAAGCAGCCAATCAGTGATTCTTATCATTGATGTTTCTATCTCTCCTTTTACCTTCCTCTCTGAAATCAATAAAAATATTAAAAAAGAGAGAAAGAAAGAAACATCAATGATGAGAGAAAATCATTGATTTGGCTGCATTCTGCACACCCCACACTGGGGATTGAGCCCCAAACCTGGGCATGTGCCCTGACTGGGAATCGAACTGTGACCTCCTGGTTCATAGGTCAACGCTCAACCATTGAGCCATGCTGGCCGAGCATCCAAACTTTTTAAAAAACTTAATTGGACAACCGCAGCTCTGAAATTGCCAAATGGGACACCTGTTTTGAGTGGCATTTTGAGGCTTCCAAACATTACCAGGAATCTGAAGTTGCCTCTTCACAAAATAGTTTTAGAATTCACTGAAGCCAACCAGCTTTTTTTTTTTTTTTTAAATATATTTTATTGATTTTTTACAGAAAGGAAGGGAGAGGGATAGAGAGTTAGAAACATCGATGAGAGAGAAACATCGATCAGCTGCCTCCTGCACACCTCCTACTGAGGATGTGCCTGCAACCAAGGTACATGCCCTTGACCAGAATCGAGCCTGGGACCCTTGAGTCCGCAGGCCGACGCTCTATCCACTGAGCCACACCGGCCAGGGCCGAACCAGCTTTTGAAGAAAGAAGACGGCTTCGGAAGCCTCCCGTTCCTTGCCGCTGGTGCCGGCCTGCCTTCCCCCCGGACCCCCATTTCTCAGGCTCCGCCGCTGGAGCCATCTGGCTTCCACTCCAGCCTCCTTGCCACGGGCTCCAGCTCCGCCCGAACCTCCTCTCACTCCCTCCTCTGAACCTATCAGTACGGGACCCTTTAAAGTTGAGCCCTCTGAGGGTCCTAATAAACCCCAAGCTTCCTATGCCCCCTGGACTCTAGTTGGGGACTTCCCTAAGGTGACTGAGGATCCTCACAGAGTTGCTGAAGGATTTGACCTGGTTACTCAAACCTACCAGCCCGGATTCTCTGCGTGATGTCGGCTGTGTTTGCTAGTCCATGAAGGCGGCACCCGCTCTGGAGGAGACCTGCTGGATCACACCGCCCTGAAAGGGATTTTTAGCAAAATGAAAACGCGGTGGGGCTCTCCACTGAGCAGTTACCGCAGCCTTCCCACAGCCTGTCCCTCAGAGCAGAATCCAGATGTGCTCCCCCAAGTCAGGTGAGTCTGTGCGTGTAATTAACTTGATTTTAAGGGAAAGTCTGGTCTTCCCTCAGACGTTGAATTCACTCAAGTAGCCTTTACCTCTGTGCTTATTAAAGGCTGAACTAGCCCAGCTGGCATGCTCAGTGGTTGAGCGTCGACCTATGAACCAGGAGGTCACGGTTTGATTCCTGGTCAGGGCACATGCCTGGGTTGGGGGCTTGGGTTGGGGGCTTGATGCCTGGGTTGCCTGCTGGGTCCCCAGAAGGGGGCCTGCAGGAGGCAGCCAATCAGTGATTCTTTCTCATCATTGATGTTTCTAACTCTCCCTCTACCTTCCTCTCTGAAATCCATCTATACTAATAAAAGAGAAAGATGCAAATTGACCATACCTTCACAATGCCCATCAGCCAATCAAGAGTGAGTATGCAAATTAACCCAACAAAGATGTTGAGTTAATTTGCATATGCAGGTGCCCAACGGCTGGAGGCGGGAAGCTTGTGTCATCACCATGGCGACGACACAGGCCTTCCGCACCACCCCAGCCACTCACGGCCTCTGGGCAGTGTGGGAAGGCAGAGGGGCGGCTCTGGCCAGAGCGAAGGCGGTGTCGGCAGCCAGGGGAAGGAAGGCCCATTCTTGCATGAATCTTTGTGCATCGGGCCTCTAGTAAGAACATATTAAAAAGAAAAAGAAAAAAAGCACACGGGTCAGAGGTTATCAAAAGTAAGGATTTCTTTTCAACAAAGGACACGGCCGTGTTAGCAGCACATGTACGCCATTTAAAGCAGTCAGAGGTGCGTGTCTAGGACTGTGTTTGGCACGGCCCCCACTGAGCACATGCAGCTACCTAAGTTAGTTAACATTCACGATGCGCCCTGGCTGGTTTAGCTCAGTGGGTAGAGTGTCAGCCTGTGGACTGAAGGGTCCCGGGTTCGGTTCCAGCCAAGGGCACATGCCCGGGTTGTGGGCTGGATCCCCAGTAGGGCGCATGCAGGAGGCAGCCGATCAATGATTCTCTCTCATTATTGATGTTTCTCTCTCTCCCTCTCCTTTCCTCTCTGAAATCAATAAAGAAATATATTTAAAAATAAAATAAAATTGCCCTAACCGGTTTGGCTCAGTGGATAGAGCGTCGGCCTGTAGACTCAATGGTCCCAGGTTCAATTCTGGTCAAGGGCATTTATCCTTGGTTTCGGGCACATACCCAGTAGGGAGTGTGCAGGAGGCAGCTGATTGATGTTTCTCTATCATGGATGTTTTTAACTCTCTATCCCTCTCCCTTCCTCCCTGTAAAAAAATCAATAAAATGTATTTAAAAATATAAAAATAAAAATCAATACAAAAATATTTAAAAAAATAAAAAGATGTGGTATCAAGGAAAAAATAGCAAGATCAGCAATACCATGTTCGAGGTAAGTGATAAAACATGAAGGTAAGGACGCATCAGTGGTTGCTGATGGGGAAGAAGGGAGCAGCAGGGGAGAATCTGTCAGACTAGAATCCAAGTGAGCAGGACAGACTCTGGGCCAAGGAAGGAGGAGACAGGTGGGGTGGGGAGGGGGTGGCGCATCCCATCCCAGACACGGAGGCCTTGTAGTAAGCTGGGAAGTTAGCTATTGCCGCCCACCCACCACACCCCACCTAGGAGCTCAGGCAAATGCTCTGTGTTGTATGAGACAGGACAGAGTAGCAATTGATCCCTCAGACTTAGTATCAGAAAAAAAGAGGATAAGAAGCATAGTAACATCTCTCTTTTTATTTTTTTTTAATATATTTTATTGATTTTTTACAGAGAGGAAGGGAGAGGGATAGAGAGCTAGAAACATCGATGAGAGAGAAACATCGACCAGCTGCCTCCTGCACACCCCCTACTGGGGATGTGCCCGCAACCAATGTACATGCCCTTGACCGGAATCGAACCTGGGACCTTTCAGTCCGCAGACCGACGCTCTATCCACTGAGCCAAACCAGTTTCAGCAACATCTCTCTTTTTAAAAAATATATATTTTTATTGATTTCAGAGAGGAAGGAATAGAGAGAAAAAAAAACACCTCAATGATAAGAGAATCATTGATCGGCTGCCTCCTGCACGCCACCCACTGGGAATCATGCCCACAACCAATTATGTGCCCCGACCAGGAATCAAACCGTGATCTCCTGGTTCATAGGTTGATGCTCAACCACTGAGCCACACTGGCTGGTTAACATCTCTACAGATAAGGTACACCAGAAAGACACTCAGAAAATCCAAGAATTTCAACCAGATATTTCATCGTAAGCTAAACGGAGTTAGAGAAATGTTAAAAATTATGAAAGAGCATCCTGCATTAGAAATGGGGAAGATTTTTTTTTTACTGAGATCATTGGAAAAGATGAAGATTTGAAAAGACAACTGGTAGCCTGGCTGGCGTGGCTCAATGATTGCGCGTTGACCTATGAACCAAGAGGTCATGGTTCGATTCCCGATGAGGGCACATGCCCAGGTTGTGGGCTTGACCCCCAGCATGGGGCGTATAGGAGGCAGCCGATGGGTGATTCTCTGATCGTTGATGTTTCTCTCTTCCTCTCCCTTCCCCTCTGAAATCAATAAAAATATGTTTTTCTTAAAAAGACCACTGGTACAACTTAGAAATGAAAGGACAGATTTCTAAAGGAGGATGAGACGCAGGAGTAACAGGAGGCGTCTGTCATGTGCTCACAGAATGATTGTGGGCCACCCTGTGGGTAAGTGAGGAGCCTGCCGTGGATCAGGTGTGGGGTGAGCAGGAGTCGGGCCACTGGAGTGGGGACTTCAAGGGCCCCACACGTCTGGATGTGGCTCTTACATCCTGTCCTCAGCAGGTGCAGCCTAGTGCCCTCTCTGGAGTGGGGCCACCACTCCCCCTCTTGGCCATCATCACTGAGGACACCCGCCCAGTCCCAGGAGATGTGGTGAGGGTGCGGGAGGCTCTCTAGACTCAGGCTGAAGTGGCCAAACCACTTGTCCGCCAGGCCAGGGTTTCCAGCAGCTCCCCAGCCATCCCTGACGACCAAATCCAACAGTACCGACCCCCTTCCTGAGGCCATCGGGAATCGCCAGCCCTGCCCGCCCTTGAGAAACTGTTCCTGTTTGTCCCTAATCCTGCCTGCGGTGCTGCGTGTCCCCCCAGCCCCTCCAGTTTAGCCCCTGGGACTGTGAGGTCCTCACACGTCCGGCGCTGATGAAACCGGCTTCTCCTTTGAGGCCTGAGAAGCCCCCCCCTCCCCCCATGTGCCCAGAGCCAGACCATCAGGGTGAACGAGGGGATCCAGCAGCTGCCGCGGGCTGTGGGGAGGAGCCGGCAGGTCTACATCCTGCCTCCTGGTGTATGAGGCAGCAGAATTGCAATCATCCCTCAGACTTAGTGTCAGAAAAAAGAGGATAAGAAGCACAGTAGCATCCCTACAGAGGAGGAAGGCACGCCAGAGAGACGCCCAGAAGACAGGCAATGACCACCGGTGGCCCAGCCGGCGTGGCTCCGTGGTTGAGCATTGACCTATGAACTAGGAGGTCATGGTTCGATTCCCAGTCAGGGCCCATGCCTGGGTTGTGGGCTTGTGTGCCCGGTCAGGGCCCATGCCCAGGTCAGGGCCAGCTGGGGTCCCAGAGCTGGCCACGTGGCCGTCACGTGTTCACAGAATCAGGTTGGGAGTGAGCAGGGAGTCATGGCCATGGTAGTGGGGATTTCAAGAAGGGCCCCACGCCTGGAGCTCCAGCCGGTGAGGCTGGGACACAGCCCTGGGCATTGGCCTGGAGGGCACTTCAGGTGGCCGCATGGACAGCAGTGATGATGGCCCCGGTGGCGGTCTCCCGTGGCGGTCTCCCGTAGGCCCGTGACCCGGGCCCCATTCCTGTCTCCACCTGACAGATGAGGAAACAGGGCTGAAAGGCGGCATGGCCCTTCAGGGTTCCGTGTCCGAGAATGAGCTTCAGTATCTTCAGGCACCAGCCAGGCAGGTGAAGCCTCCACAGCTGAGGCACCTGGACCCGCCTCCAGGGTACAGGAAGCCCGGGGGTTCACAGGGAGCAGCAGGTCCCCTCCAGCGCAGTCCCAAGTGGGAGTGGCCACAGAAGAGCAGAGGTAGTGATCAGAGGGAGGAGGGGGGCTGGAGGGGTCTGGACCAGGTGGACCAGAGGGGGTGGGGGTGAAGCCTGGGAGGGTGATGGACGTCTAGGGGAGGGGGCTGTGGTGAGTTTGGGAGCATGAGTGTTTGGCTGGCCACCGGGTGCAGGCCATCTCCCAGGCCCGGCTCGCCTGCTGACCGCACTGGGCAGGTGGTGCCTCCAGCCCTGCACTCCCACCTCTGGAAAAGGCTGCGGGTCAGGGTGACCAGCCTCTCCACGGGCGAGTGGACAGGTCTGTGGCTCTAGCCGGGTGGGCTCGAGCCCATAACCAGGGCCCAAATCAGGTGGAGGGCCAGGAGGGAAGGGGGGCAGACCGCAGGGAACCCTGTGGCCCCAGCACCTGGAACTAGAGGATGGATGCCAGGGAGCCTGACAGGGACTGAGGGGGCTCCCCCTGCCCCTAAGGAAGACACGAGTGCCCTTCACAGGTGGCCTGAGACAGGCTCGCCATGGCTGCTGGAAGTGGAACCCTGCCCCCCCACCCCAGACACACGGCTGCACCCCTCCTCCTCCCCCAGAGGATGAGTCACTCCACAGCCTGCCCCCCACCCCCCTCCGCTTTCTGGCTGGATTTTGCTCCTCAGGGTCACAGCAGCTCCAGGATCTCAAGGACGGCCGAGGTGGGGGAGGGCCCAGAGGGAGGGTGGGTGGTGAGCTAGTGCATGTCACACAGGAGCCCCAGGGTTGCCTTCTGTCCTCCCCGTCCCCCCTCCCCCCAGCTCTAGCACTGCATGGGGGGCAGGCAGGGAGGGGGCCCTTCCTAGAGCCGCCCGGAAGCTGCCTGTCCCAGCTCCAGTGTTCACCGAGCCTGGCTCCTCACTGCAGCAGGTGCTGCCCCCCTGACACCCACACCCCACGCTGCACGGCCAGGTGTTTTCCCGTTTGAGGGTGCACAGCGTGCCTGTCCCTGCTTCGAGGGCAGGGGCTGGACACCCAGCCTGGGGCTGGCCGGACCTGACCAGGCAAAGGCTCCAGGGCCAGCCATGGGCTGCAGGTGCCGTGCCAGGAGCTTGAAGGAGCTGGGAGGAAAGGGGCCCAGCTCCCCTCCCCCTCCCCCACCTCCCAATAAGCACACAAGGCAGCGGTTTGAGTCTAAGGATGATGGACGTTTAGACACTGGCACGAGGCTCACACCCGACCAGCAGCACACCAGGGGCGGGCAGAGCGAAGACCGCGGTAGGGAGCGGGCACTGCGGGGGCACCAGCCAGCGCCTGGGGTTGCTGGTAGCCGCTGGGGTGAGGGCAAGGGTGAGAAGGGTTAGCCACAGTGACTCCAGAAGTGCCAGATCCAGGCGGTCACAGTCGGGGGCTCCCACGGAGGGCAGGCACGCCGCACCCCTCCTGGCACCGGGCACTGCCAGGTGGTCAGCACAGGAAGAAGCCTCAGCGAGGGCGCTCGGGTCTGCCGGGAGAGGGGCACGGCCGGCCTTCCGGCCACAGTGGGTGTGTGGGCAGCCGCATCCCTGGCCAATCCTGGGCTCCCGGCCCCAGCGCCAAGAGGTGGGGCGTCCTGTCCGTCACGCTGTGGCTGAGGCTTGGGATCCAGACCACAGTGCAAGGTCCAGCTGGGCAGGGCTGGCATCTAGTCTGCCCTCCGGACCCAACGCTGCCCCTCCAGACCAGGCCCCCTCTTCCCAGCCATCTGCCCCCACTTACCACAGGAAGTCCTCCTCAGAGGCAGCACTGCAAAACGAAAAGGGGGGCTCCCAGCCTGGAGAACTGCCAGCTTCCCCCGCCCCCCCGCCCCCAAGGTCAGAGGAACTCGCCCCTGAGCAGCTGGAGTCCAGGCCCCACCTGCTGAACCGCATCCGGGCTCCCAGCTGGTCAGACACCCCAGCAGGGACACACCATGGAGCACTGTTTACCGAGGCTCCTGCACAGCTTGAAGGGGGACTCTGGCCCAAAGCGCACACAGCCCAAGCCGGCCAATCTGGGGACCACAGATCCCTCCGGACTGCACGGGAGGGGGTGGCTGGCTCCCGCCTTGGGCCGGGGAGACTAAGGCACAAAGCTAACCTAAGCCACGGGGTGGGGTGGAGAGCGGACAAGGTCCAGGGGGCCTGGAGCAGCAAAGCGCACAGGAACCAAGCAATGAAGACGGCCTGGGTTTTCCAACTTGGCACAGGCTGGAGGTGCAGGCGACGACCCGGGGTGCCTATGGCTCTTGCTAGAAGGCGCTCCATGTCCTCACCGTCCCTACAAAGGCCCCCGGAGAAGGGGAAGGGCCCTGGTGGCGGCCCGGACCCCTCCACACGCCCAAGGGCCAGTCTCGAACTGGATTCCGGGAAGCGGAGAGCTGGCTGGTGAAGTGGTGGGATGACTCCAAGGTGCTGGCGCAGGCCTGCGCCCTCTCCATCTCCAGCGGGCCCTGCGCGGACAGCCTAGGGAGGGGAGAGGAACGGAGGGCAGGGCGGGCTGAGGCCTCCCACGCACTGGTCGGGAGACAAGAGCCCCCGCGGCCGCCTCCGGCTCAGGGCTGCCTGCGCAGGCCCGGGCGCCCGAAGGCCGGGTGCATGAGGTTCTCCGTGATGTACGCCACGAGCAGGCAGATGACCACGAGCATGACGCAGATGGAGCCGCCCACCGCCGTCATGGCCACCACGATGTCCCGCATGCCGGCCGGCTCCGCGACGAACTCCACGCACTCGGCGGGCCCGATGGCCTCGGGGGCGCGCTCGCTGTGCAGCGGCAGCGGCTGCAGGCACAGGTGGTAGCGCACGCCCTCGTGCACGTCGGGCAGCAGGTAGTCCCGGCAGGAGGCGCCGAGCAGCACGCGCTCGCAGGGGAAGCGCGTGTAGGCGCCGCGCCACGAACAGTCCAGCACGAAGGAGCGCAAGCGGCGCGCCCGGGCCGGCGGCAGGCGCCACTGCACCAACACGCTGCGGTTGCGCAGGACGCTGGCGCGCAGCGAGTGGCCGGCCGAGGTGTGCACCGCGCAGCCGGGCTCCTGGCAGCGGAAGCCGCGCACGGGGCTGCGGAAGCACAGGCGCCCGCCGCCCGCCTCGGCGTCCTCGGGCAGCACCTTGTAGGGGCACCAGGGCGCGTCGGCCGCCGGCTCCCAGCTTGGGGGCGTCGGGGCGGCCGCGGCGCAGGGCGGCGGCCTGCAGGCGGCCAGCAGCAGCAGCAGCAGCAGCAGCAGCGGCGGCGGGGCGCGCATCCTGCGGCGGGGCCTGGCGCAGCGGGACTCGGGCTCGCGGGCGCACGGGCGCGGGCGGAGGGTCACGCGGGCCGCGCCGCCGCCGCTCGCCCCGCGCGCCGCGCCCTCCGCCGCCGCCCGCTCCGACCCGCTCCCTGCGCCCCGTGCGCGCTCGGACCCGGCGCGGCGGCGGAGGCGGGGCCGCCCCACGCCCCGCCCCCCTTAACCCTCGCTGGGCCGTGGCCTGCCGGCCCCTGAAGGGTGGATCTCCAGGGAGAGCGCGCGAGGGAGGTGGGCGTGCGCCCTGGGGGCGGCCGCTGCGGTCTCAAGACTCCCAGCCCCGGCCGCGCGGGTGTGGCAGGCTCCGCGCAAGTCCTCCGGTCCCTCCGCTTCTGGCCGTGAGAGCGCACCTCGGCCCCCGCCCCCGCCCGGCTCCCTGAGGCTTTCCCGCGGGCTGTGCTTTAGTGACTCGGAGGGGAGGCCGCAGCCCGGAGCGCGCAGGACCCCGGGTCACGCCGCCCCATCTCAGACTCGCGTGGGGACCCAAGGTAAGGGTCCCGGCCTGTCGTGAGGGAGGAGGCGCGGACGGAAGCGTTCCTTCGCCCCCAGGGCTGTTGCCCCTTTAGAGTTGGATGGCGCCGAGCGGGAAGGGCGCGAACGTTGAGGCTGCCTTTGGTGAAAACTTTTGTTCAGTCCACGCAGGAGAGCGACAGGCGGAGCACCGTCTATTCTGATTGACCCCTGGGGTGGCCCTCTCGGTGATCCCGGAAGGGGGTCAGGGCTGGACACAGGGGATCACCCCCACCCGCCAGCCCACCTTCTCCCACACTTGTCTTCAGGGTGGGCCCCGAGGCCCTTGCCGCCCCATCCCATCCCTGCCTCGACCTCCTGGTGCTCCAGACCGCCCTCCAGGGCCGCGTGCACAGGGCCTGGCCGGAGTGGACAAAGCGGCAGCACTCGGTTCAGGGAGCGGCTGGCGGCTGCTCTGTGTCCCGGGCAGGGAGGTGAGGACTGTGGACCCTGGGCCCCTGGGTGCTGCTCTCGCCTGGGAGAGGAGAGGGGGCACTCGGTGGCCGCAGCGCTGAGTTACTGGTTCCCAGCTCTGGACAGCCATGGAGCACCCACTCACCCATGGAGCACCCCACCCCACCCCCAGCCTCACTGGTTCCTGGTCATTTTCAAAAAGTCCAGGCCAGCACCAGATCTCAAGGCCTCAGAGCCTGAAGCCAAGGGTCAGACCCACCGCCCCTCCCCGCTCTGCCCAGCACACCTCCTTACCTAGCCTGGAGGGCCCTGACCCCCAAAACCAGGCCTCTGCAGCTTGTTGGGACCCTGAACAGGGCCTCCAGGCCTCAGCACCTAGCTTGGGGGTGAAGGCTTGGAGAGCGGTCCTCCCCGGCCCTGCCCCTGGCTCCTCCTTTCTCAAGCAGAGAGGGCCCTGGGCTTGGACCCCTGCCCCAGGGAAGCAGAAAGTGATGGTGATCTAGGGACCCCCATAACTCCACCCGGAACCCCGCGGAGCGTGGGTCAGCTTGCTCACATCGGCTGCAGTGGGAGCGCGAGACAACCGCAGGTGCTCTGCCTGCGGGGAGGGGCACCGTGGGCAGAGCAGGGCAGGCGACAGTGCGGGGGGGGGGGTGCGGGGGGCGACGGGGAGGGGAGCCCCATGCTCTCCGTGCCTTAGAGAGCACGTGGAAGTCATGCGGCAGCACCCTGTGGGCGGACGAACTTTCTTCCCGCGTTTTGAGATCGCGAACTTGGCGGCAAGCCCTGCCCAGAACGGAGGCTTTCCGCAGGCGCACAAAGGCGCCGGTCGGGGTCGCTGCGATCAGCATCCCGGGCGTTCAGGGCGCCTCCGGGCCGGGGACCCGGCGCGCAGCTGCGGGCGGGCGGCGACCGCCACCTGCCGGCCGCGTGGAGTACAGTTCCCCTCGGGTCCTCTTCCCTTTCAGCAAAGCCCTGGGGGTTCTTGCCTTTGACAAGAACTTTCCATTTTAAATCGTTTTCTGTCCTTTTCCTGCCCTTGGATCGTCTTCTCTCTCTCTCTTTTATATATATATATATATATATATATATATTTTATTGATTCTCCACAGAGAGGAAGGGAGAAGGAGAGAGAGAAACATCGATGAGAGAGAAACATCCATCAGCTGCCTCCTGCACACCCCCTACTGGGGATGTGCCTGCAACCAGGGTACATGCCCTTGACCGGAATCGAACCTGGGACCCTTCAGTCCGCAGGCCGACGCTCTATCCACCGAGCCAAACCGGTTAGGGCTCTTCTCTCTTTTTTATCCATCCGTGTTGCCTCAGCCTTTCGTAAGTTGCAGAGTTCGTTTCTGGCCTCTGGCTTTTGCCTGTAACCGGTTCAGCCGGACAAACATGCTTGACCTGGGGCTTTGTCCTTCCTGGATTTGAGGTTCAGGTATTTAGGATGTCTTCTCGGTCCTGAGGCCAAAGAGCAAATGTCCTTCGGGCCCCCAGTTCTTAAGTGGTTTGTTTTATTTATCTATTTATTCTGCACCTAAATTTTGGTCAACTCAGGTCCCAGAGACATACATGTTTCCGGGAAAGGCAGGTGAGACTTCAGCCTGCACAGAGGTCTGGCTGGCAGTCTGAACTCACCCCTCCCTTTGGCAATGCGGCCAGGGTCCAGGGCCTGGCCTTGGACCTTGGGGAGTGTGTTTGGGGGGGGTCCTTTCCCACACCGCTGCCCAGCCGCATGGCCCTGGGTGGGCACATGTCTCAGCCCGCCTTCTCGGGGTCCTTATCTGTGAGTCGCGATTGACAATACCGCCTGGCTGGCTGGGCTGAGTAAGGATTACCTGTGAAAACACACGTGCCCAGTACTTAGTGAGCACTGCAAAGTGATGCTGTTTATTTGAGAGAATTACAGGCGGAATAGACTGAAAAGAGGGGGTTCACTGGCAATCTGTGCTCCGTGGTTGGGGCAAGCAGGCTCCCTCCCAACTCTGCTTTCAGAAGGAAGCCTGGTGGACTGGCACCCTGGGAGGGGAAACGGAGGCCCAGAAGAAACATTCGCCAGTGGAGGAACCATCCCTGGACCATCTCTGCCTAAGAGGAGACCCATCCTCCGTCTTGGTTAAGACACTTTTATTGGAAGGTTTTCTGACACTGTCATGGGGCTTGGTCCTCCCCAACACAGTGTCTCGCTCTCAGATTTCAGCAGAGGAAGAAGGCTCGCCAGACGTTTGAGGAAAGCTGTCACTGGAAGTGGACAGACCAGAGCAAACGGAGAGAAGGATCCAGGTTGGAAGAGTCAACGCCGAGAGCGGGAGAAAGGCTTTGAAGAGTCTATAATTAAACTAAAATGAGAAAAATGCGCGCATGAAGAACATTGTGTGTGTGAGATAAGGAATCAGGGAAAGTGACCGTGAACTCAGGGAAGAAATGAGAGCCCGAGGTGTTTTCATACCATCCAGCAACTCTCCAACTCTCAGCGGACACTGGCCAGTGTCCTACAATTTAAAACACATTTGTAGGCCCTGGCGGGGTAGCTCAGTGGGTTAGAGCGTCATCCCAATACTCCAAGGTTGTGGGGTTCACCTCTGGTCAGGACACATGCTAGAATCAACCAATGAATGCATAACTAAATGTAACAACAAATTGATGTTTTTCTCTCACAAATCAATTAACATTTTTTTAGAAACAAAAATGAACTAAAGAGCCCAGTTGGCATGGCTCAGTGGTTGAGCGTCGACCTATGAACTAGGAGGTCATGGTTCAATTCCCGGTCAGGGCACATGTCTGGGTTGCGGGCTTGATCCTCAGTGGGGGACATGCAGGAGGCAGCCGATCAATGATTCTTTCTCACTATTGATGTTTCTATCCCTCTCCCTTCCTCTTTGAAATCAATAAAAATATATATTTTTAAAAAAGCTCCTAAGTAGATGGACATGAGCCTCTGGGATGAAAAAGACAACTGTGTGTATAGATCCATGGGTAGAAAGGTCCACATCGAGGTGTATCATTGTGACACTTGACAACACAGGATAAGGATAAGGTCCTAAACGCTTTCTCAGAGAACAGACATATCCCATAGAAATCGCCAGGAATCAGAATGGCTTTGGAGTTTTCAACTGCCGCCCTGGGAGCTGAAAGAAAAAACAAACAAAAAACCTATTCCTTCAAAATATCTTGAAGGAAAAGTATTTCCAACCTAGAATTCTATACCCGGCCAAACTATCAATCAGAGTGAGAGTAGAGTAAACACACTTCAAATATGGACTCTTCCCAGGAAGCTACTAGAGGGCTAACCAAGTAGGGGGTCAGCACAGGTTCCAGGTACCGGACTCCAGCACAGGGGAAAGGATGTGTCTGAGCCTTTGGAAAATGTTGTCAATAGGCATGTGGCAAAGATGTTAGAGCCTTGGGGGAAAATTAGGTATGAGTTAGTAAAATTCTAGGCATAAGAAAAATACTAAGGAAAAAAAGGAAGAAAAATACTACGTATCAACTCAAAAGAAAAAACTGTGAAAGAACGGAGGCAGTTTTATGCAATAACAGAGCATAGCAGCAAGCACCGGACAGGTGATGTAAGCCTAATGGGTAGGGAGGTCACGTGGCCATGGTGGGGGGGAGGTGGCGGGGTTGTTTGGAGATAAAGTGCTCACTGACCCTATCTGGAAGCCCACAGAAATGTCTAAACACATAAAAGACTAGCAGCCTCTGGTTTAGAAACATGGAGGTTCCTGTCACAGGAAAAGCTACCAGAGTTGAAAGTATTTGCCTCTGCGGAGCACACAAGAGACAGTGACTTTCACTATGTCCTCCATTCTGCGTGAATTAAAGCCCTGTGCTGGCGTTACTTTGGTTTTAAAACAAGAGTTGCCGTGACCACGCCTCATCTCAGCGTCCCCAAGGGCCCGGTTGTCAAAAATGCTGCAGACAGACGCCCAGGCATCCGCAGCCTCCGTCTCCCCGGCAACGGAACGCGTCTCCGAACCGTGGAGCGCCACGTAGGGTCGGGCGAGGGAGACCCGCCCATCCGTGACGCACTTCCGGTTCAGCCCCCGCCCCCGGGGCGGAAGAGCTTGACCCCTGGTTCGCGCGCTGCCCGGATTGGATACTCGGGTTTTGGCTCCCTGGTGCCCAGTTCGTCCCCGCGCGTGCTCGGCCCTCTGTGACCCCGACCCCTTCCCGTTCGGGCGCACGCCGCTCGGCCCCTGTCCCCGGCGAGGCGACAGTCTCCTGAGGCCACCGCAGTCCTCTGACGTGCGTCCCACGCTGTCCAACGCGAACGCGCCCAGCGTCCGCGGCGGTGCAGAGCCAAGCTCGAGCCCCAGCTCTTCCCGGGGAAGCAGGCCTCTTCCCATCGTTGCGGGACCTGGGGTCCCTCTATCACCCCCGCCCGCCGGCTCGCCTGCTCGACCGCAGATTCCCCTGCAGCCGCTGGCGTCAGCGCCGCCGCGGGGCCTCCTGGGAGTTGTGGTTCAGGCCCGCCCCCCTCCCGGCGCCCGCGGGCTGTGGACTACAACTCCCGACAGGCCCTGCGGCGGCCCCAGGAGCCCGAGCGCTGGGGGCTTCGGCAGCCTCGGCCGGTGGGCGCGGGCGCGGCGACGGGGTGGCCCGGCTGGCCGGTGCTGAGGGGCCGCGGGCCGGCCGGCGGCTGACAGACTCTGGCTCCTCAGGTCCCCGAGCTCCCGCCGCGGGACGCAAACTTCCGGCAAGTGGAGGGGTCGGCAGTGGTGGCACTGCGGCCGGGGCCGGGGTCAGTCAGCCGCCCGGGGCCTGGGCGACTTCCCGTGGAAGGAGATGGAATGACAGGGGGCGGGGCGGCCCCGGGAGGGCGAGGCGGGTCAGCTTCGGGGTGGGCGCCGGCCCTGTCCTGTCCAGCCGCCCGGCTCGGCGCCCCCGCTGCCCCCCGTGGGCGGACGCTGGCGGCCAGGGCGCAGCGCGGGGCCCTGACGTCTGCAGGGCCGGGGCGGCCAGCCCTCTGGCTCCGCTCCAGGCGGCCCCAGGCCCCAGGGAGCCCAGCAGGACAGGAGGCAGGCTCCTGGGGCAGCCCTGGGTGTCGTGGGCGCCGACCCGGGCAGGGCATGTAGACAGCGGGCCGCCCAGGAGCAGACAGGCCAGCCCCGCCCGTCCGGGTGCTCACCGTGCCCTCCCGCCGCCGCGGGTTGGGGCTGGCGCTGAGCTCAGTGCGGGCGCCCAGGTCTCCACGCGTCAGGGCTGCAGCCCGGCAGGCTCGCGGCGGGCAGCGGGGGCCTGGACGGCCGGCCGGGTGAGCTCCTGCCGGGCTTGCGGCGCGGCCCTTCAGGCTTGGCGCGCTCCTGTGGAGTCGTTCTGTCTGGGGCCATGACAGAAGGGTGATGCTTGCTTTTGAGTGTGTGTGTTGGGGAGGGGCCAGGGGAGGCGGTGCTGATCAATAATCCTGCCTCCCCCCTGAGTCCAGAGCCAATTGAAGAAACAAGCCAAGGTGCCAGACAGACCCCTGGCGGGCACCAGCGGGGCCGGGGATCAGGCCGCCTAAGCGTGTGGAAGCCCTGGCAAACCCGGGCCTTCCTGGCGGGCCCCCTCCGGCCATTCCTCTGTGGCCTGAGTACCAGCACCCCAACCGCCACCAGCCTGGGGCAGTGGCCGGGGCGTGACCCTCCCGTCTGCAGGCTTCCACCTGGGTGGTGACCACCCTGCCCTTCCTTTGGGCCAACCCTCGCGGGCCTCATGCCGGGTCAGGTCTGGGTTCCTCAGTTCTGTCTCAGGGCTCCCCCCTCGCCCCACCCCCCGCAGCATGTCCACAGCTCAGCCAGGGCTGCCACATGACAGGTGCCTGTTGATCCTCCACCCCGGGTGGGTGTTGATTCCAGATCAGCAGCAGCAGGCGCTAGGGGTGCAGGGAGGGGAGTGGCTGCCTCTGTCCGCCCAGCTCCTGGGCAGATGTGACAACCTCTTTAAAAAGCTGTGATTTAGTCTCGACAGCTTTTAAGTTTTTCCCAATAAAAGGTTCACAAATAGAGGAACACCTCCCTTGTACGCGGTCCCTGCGCCCCGTTTGTAAAGAGCTCTGCCCCCTACAGGCTGGCAGCTGACAGAGCAGACCCAGGCCACTTGTTTGGTTGCGATAAATGCTGCAAACGTGAAACCACCTTTTAAATATGTATATATATATATATTTAATCTATTTCAGAGAGGAAGGGAGAGGGAGACAGAGATAGAAACATCAATGATGAGAGAGAATCATGGATCAGCTGCCTCCTGCACGCCCCCCGCCAGGGATGGAGCCCACAACCCGGGCATGTGCCCTGACTGGGAATCGAACCATGATCTCCTGGTTCGTAGGTCAACGCTCAGCCACTGAGGCACGCCGGTGGGGCTGAAACCACCTTTTAATCCATTTTTCTCCAGACTTGCTGGCTGGCTGCCTGTTGGTCGGCTGAGGTCTGTGTTGGCGATCGCTCCCGGTTTCCAGTAGGACCTCTTGGTGGCTGAGCAAGTTTGTGACCCAGGAAATAGGAGCGAAATGTCCGGGATGCAGCTGCGAGGCTGGTGTGTGTTCTGAGGTGAGTTCCGATGTTGCTAAAGCACGTCCATCACCAAAATCCTGACGCCCTGGCAGCCTCCGAGTCCTCGCAGACATCCGCAGCCACAGCCTCGGGGTGGGTTCGGGTGCCAGCCGGGGCCCGGGGCAGCTGGCAGAGTACAGTGTTTCTGGTGAAGGAAGAAAAAGAAGTGGCTCTCTGGGTGAATTCCCCACTGGAATGGGGTTCCCTTTCTGGCCCCTACCTGCTCCTGACCCTGGTCCATTCCCCACTTGCCACCCCCTCCGCACACACCCTGGTGGGACCTCCCGAGGTGGGGGTGAACTTTGACCCCAGGACCTGGTGTCATGTGCTGGGCTCCAGGGAGGACGGTGATGGAGACGAGGCAGAGAAGTGGGTGGAGAGGCCTGGAAAGCCACTGGCTCGCCTCACAAGGGTCCTAGGATGCTGTGCTGAGGTGCTCCGGAGGCCGGGGGCCTGGGCGCCCCATCACGGTGGCAAATGTGGAGGAGGGGGCAGTGGGCAGGCGTTGCTGGAGGCCCTGCTCAGGCTCCAGGTGATGCCACGCTGAAGCAGATGGCAGACCCCAAGATCCCCGGGATGGGGCGTGGAGGGCGGTGGCAGGAAGGCTCTCAGACCGTGGGTGCCCCAGAACAGGACGGTCCTCTGTTCTCCACCATCCTCCCCAAGGGGGGTTGGTCTGGGCAAGAAATGTGAGGGGTGGGGGCTCGTGCTCCGACCTGGGGGTGTCTCATGTGGGCTGGTGGGCTCCCAAGAGGGTCAGCCCTGGGAGGTGGTGGTTTCCTGGCCGGGGCTGGAGAACGGACTGTCTGGCTGAGCTAAAAATACCAGGTGTGAAGACATCAGGTCCTGGCCGGAGGCGCCTGGTAACCCTACCCTGCGGCCCCCATGCAGCCATTCAGCAGCCGAGGGAGGCTTGGCCCTGACTTCACAGATCCTGCCAGGCACCCCACCCCACTCTCCATTCTGTGCCCATCCTGGAGGGCAGGGCCCTGCTCAGGGTGCCCCTGCCCCAGCCCCATGGCTTGTTGGAGATGGTCCTGCAGCACATGCCAGGGGCCCGGAGGCAGCAGACAGGCAGGTGTGGCGGCTGGCCCGCAGGCTCGGGCCGGGCCCACAGGGCATGCCACCCTGTCTGGCCACAGCACTGGCGGTTGGCTCTTGGGTCCTTTTCTGCCTGAGTTCTTTTTATTATTATTATTTTTTAAAATAAAATTTTATTGATTTTAGAGAGGAAGGGAGAGGGAGAGAGAGATAGAAACATCAATGATGAGAGAGAATCATGGGTCAGCTGCCTCCTACACGCCCCCTACTGGGGATCGAGCCCGCAACCTGGGCCTGTGCCCTGACCAGAATCAAACCTGGGACCCTTCAGTCCTCAGGCAGACGCTCCATCCACTGAGCCACACCGGCCAGGGCAATTGCCTGAGTGCTTTATCTCGGTGTGGGGCCAGTTTCTGGGCTCTGCAGTTGGGGGGCCCCTGCAAGCAGGGGTCATCAGTTGGGCCCACGTGTCCACACTTGTCTGTAGTGGTGGAAAGAGGCCGCTCTGGCCAACTGCAGCTCAGCAGATGCGTCTGGGCGGGGAGGGGTGTGTGAGGGCTGCAGCCTGGTGCGGGGGGACGGGGCCTGTGCCCTCAGGGACAGCGACATCGCTGCCCACAGGCCACCCCCAGGCTGGTGCTGCTCAGCCTGATTCAGACGCTCGTGGCAGCTGCTGACGGAGGCCCCTGAGGCCACACGTGGGTGGCCTGCCATGCCCGACTGCCAAGGTGGCAGCCCCAGGACCCTCCCCCTCGCCTGGGCTTGCTGGCACCAGTCGGAGCGTTCTCATGGGTCATTCTTGATGTGGGCCCTTTCGCACGGCAGGTCTGGGGGCCGAGCTCGTGGCTGGAGCCCACAGTGGCCTCGGGCCTGGGGGCTGAGCTCGTGGCTGGAGCCTGTGGTGGCCTCGGGCCTGGGGCTGAGCTCGTGGCTGGAGCCCGCAGTGGCCTTGGGCCTGGGGCTGAGCTCGTGGCTGGAGCCCGCGGCAGCCTCGGGCCTGGGGCTGAGCTCGTGGCTGGAGCCCGCGGTGGCCTCGGGCCTGGGGGCTCATCTTTGTGGAGACCGCAGAGGGGAGGGCAGGACAGGCAGCAGCAGGGGTTGTGGCCGGGCGAATCAGCAGTGAGTGGGGTTTCTGAGGAAAGGCTTCTGATCGTCGGTCCGAGAGGGTCGTCGTTTTCAAAACGTCCACCCGTCTGGGGAAGCCCCGGAGGTCCCGGCAGGGGAGGAAGGAGCCTCACAGGGACCCTGCCCATGAGGAAGGGGGATTGCAGACCACGCCGGCTGAGCGGCTCGTACCCCTGAGACTACGAGGGTCCTGCGCTTGGACCCTCAGGCTGGGCACGGACCAAGGGCCTGCCCACCCTGTGCTGGATGCCGCTCTCAGAGCGGGCGGGGTAGAGGATGAGCCTCAGGTGCCCTTGGGGTATGGGCCCCGGCTGCTGGCTGGAGCAGGAGTCGGGCAGGAAGCCTGGCCACTGCCTCTCCTCGCTGCCCGTCTTCGGTCTCAGCCGGGCACGTGTTCCCTGCGCTGGCCAGGCCTGGGGTGCCGAGTGTCGGGCTGGGGGTGACGCAGGGCCAGGACCGGGAGCGGGGCCTGGGTGGAGGGGGGATGTGGCCTTCCTCCCTGGACTGGCCTCAGTGCCCAGTGGCTGTGCAGTTGCCCGACTGCACCTCGGCTGCACCCAGCCCTGCCCCGGGGGTGCCCCACCACGCCTTCCCCCTGCAGAGTCCTGACCCTCCGTGAGGTCCTGCCCCCCCCCCAGGCACATCCCTGGAAACGGAGTGGTGACTGCCTTACCTCCCAGCAGTCCCTCAGCCTCTCCTTCAAGTCCCGGTGCTTCAAGTCTCTCTGACTGTCTTCCAGGCCTTCATGTTGCGCAGGAGACGTCATGCAGAGCATTTAGTGGGGCACCGGTCACAGTGAGCCCAGCTTTCCAGGTGAGCAGGCATGTATTTCCTCCCTGGTCCCGGGGCCCCAGGGCCACTTCTGCCTCTGCCCCCCCCACCCCCACTCCCCCCACACACACTCACACTCCAGCGCCTGGATTTGCTTTCCTGTTGGCGGCCTTTCTGTAAATGGGGCCATGGCGGGTACCACACTGGCGAGCAGTGGCCTGGTGACCGACCCGTGGGGTTTGGCGGGTGGTGGCCTGTTTTCTGTGGGGTGTCTGCTCTGTTCGCTGAGGTGGGTGCCCTTTCCATGGGGCAGGAACAAGCCCTTTGTGGGACGTGCTGATGGCACACAGGCCGGGTGGGGTCCGCGCCCTTTCGGTCTCTGGTGTCTCAGGAGCAGCCGTTCTGAGCGGTAGCTGTCCACCCGTCAGTCACTGCACCCTGTTTCCTGCCGTCAGCGTTGCTGTCTGACCGTTCACTGCTGCCTGGAGCCAAGTCCACTCATCCGTGAGCACCCAGCACTGGACCTCCTCGTGGGCACTTGCTGAGGGGACCTCTCCTGCCAGGTCTGTCCCCTGGTCCCAGGGACCCTCGTCCTCTCCTGGGGACATCCCCCACCCCTGGGTCACCACAGCTGGAGGGACCCTTCAAAGAGGTGCCCATGCCCCCCAGGATGTGCCACCCCCACCCTAAGGCTGCTCTCCCCGGCTGCCCCCACCCCTCCGTGGGCTACGGGCCTCCTGCGGTCCCCAGCCCGCATGTCCACCACGCTTCTCCCCCCGCACCCCTCCCTCTCGGTTGGGTGCCTATCCCGCCTTCCCTGGCAGCCTCACTGTGGCCTGAGGGTGCCCTCTGCCTGCAGGTCCCAGAGCAGTACCGCCCACCATGGACCCAGACCCCCAGGCGGGCGTGCAGGTGGGCATGCGCGTGGTGCGGGGCGTGGACTGGAAGTGGGGCCAGCAGGACGGCGGCGAGGGCGGCGTGGGCACGGTGGTGGAGCTCGGCCGCCACGGCAGCCCCTCGACCCCGGACCGCACTGTGGTCGTGCAGTGGGACCACGGCACCCGCACCAACTACCGCGCGGGCTACCAGGGCGCCCACGACCTGCTGCTCTACGACAACGCCCAGATCGGTGCGTGCGCGGGGCGGGCGGGGGGCGGGGCGCGCGCACCCCCCCTGACCCTGCCCCGCCCCCAGGCGTGCGGCACCCCAACATCATCTGTGACTGCTGCAAGAAGCACGGGCTGCGGGGCATGCGCTGGAAGTGCCGCGTCTGCGCGGACTACGACCTGTGCACGCAGTGCTACCTCAACAACAAGCACGACCTGGCCCACGCCTTCGAGCGCTATGAGACGGCCCACTCCCGCCCGTGAGTCTGCGCCCCTGCCGCCAGCGCCTCCGACACCGCAGCCCTCGGCCCTCTGCCTGCTTCCCCAGGGGCAGGGCTTCCCGGGCCATTTCCATGGTCGCTCCCTCCGTCTGCTGGGGAAGGCGACCATGTCCACTGAGCCGGTGGTGCCATGGTCCTGGTGGCTCCCCAGTGTAGCCATGGCGGGCACTGAGGTGGCCTGTGTGGCCCTGCAGCCAGCATCCTCCGTGGAGGTCCTGGGCTTGGCAGTGGGCAGCCCGCGCTGGGCCAGCCCCTGGGCACGTGGGGCGGGGGCTGTGGTTTGGCTGGGAGCCTCCTTGGCTGTGGTTGGGCGGGAGGTGGGGGGCGTGGCGAGATTAGGCTGGGACAAGGCTGCTGGGGTGGGGGGCACCCAGAGAAACCCTCCCTGTTCCCTGTGTCCTTGACAGTCACGCCCCACATGTGGCCAGAGGCAGAGCAGGGTCAGCTGTCGGGGTCCCTGTGGCCAAGCCTGTATTCTCTTCTTCCATTGTCCGTGCTGGCCCTCCCTGGACCAGGCCCTGCGCCAAGCTTAGGGGGCAGGCCATACTGTGAGGGGGGCCTGGGGTGCATCGGGGAGGCCCCTGGAGGAACATGGTCAGTAGGCTCCAGGCCGAGTGTGGAGGGCCCAGAACTGCTGGGCCAGCCGTCCTGGGCCCTGGGCGCCGGGAGAGGGCTGGGCTGGGCAGAGGCCGGTGCCTTCACACCGCCATCCCGCATGGCCCCGGACACACTCTCTTGCAGGGTCACACTGAGTCCCCGCCAGGGCCTCCCAAGGATCCCATTGAGGGGCATCTTCCAGGGGGCAAAGGTGGTGCGGGGCCCCGACTGGGAGTGGGGCTCACAGGACGGTGAGTGGGGGTCCAGGGTGGGAGGTGGGGCTGGGCTGGCCCTGGCTATGGCTGTGCCTCGTGGCACGGGCTTAGCTGCTGGTGGGGCACTGTCTCTCCAGGAGGGGAAGGGAAGCCAGGCCGCGTGGTGGACATCCGTGGCTGGGACGTGGAGACAGGCCGGAGCGTGGCCAGCGTAACGTGGGCCGATGGCACCACCAATGTGTACCGTGTGGGGCACAAGGGCAAGGTGGACCTCAAGTGTGTGGGCGAGGCGGCCGGCGGCTTCTACTACAAGGAGCACCTCCCGAGGCTGGGTAAGGGCTGCCCGGCCGCGTCCTGCCTGGCTGAACCTGCGTGGGGCTGGGCTGGGCTGGGCCGGGGTCTCTGTGGTGGGGAGGGCCCAGGGGTGTGGGGGGTGCTGCCTGAGCTGGGCCTGCGCCTGCCTCCAGGCAAGCCCGCAGAGCTGCAGCGCCGGGTGAGTGCTGACGGCCAGCCCTTCCAGCCCGGGGACAAGGTCACGTGTCTGCTGGACACAGACGTCCTGAGGGAGATGCAGGAAGGCCATGGCGGCTGGAACCCCAGGATGGCAGAGGTGAGCTGCCCCGCCCATCAGCCCTGTGCCCTCCCCTCCCCCCGTCCCTGGACCCCTAGCCACAGCCTCCACGACCCGCCACAGTTTATCGGACAGACGGGCACCGTGCACCGCATCACGGACCGTGGGGACGTGCGTGTGCAGTTCAGCCACGAGACCCGCTGGACCTTCCACCCGGGGGCTCTCACCAAGGTGCATGGGGGGCGGGGCGAGCCCTGTCCATTCCCTGTACACCCCTCCGTGGACCTGCTCATCCCTGAGGAGGAGGAGAGGGCCTGGGGGGTCCAGGTGTGAAGGGACCTTCCCGCTCCCATCACCATCCCACATGCTCCCCACAGCACCCAAGGGAGCACCTGAGAAAGGAAAGCAACCACATGGCCTCCTGCCCATAGCCCTGTGGTGGCTTCCTGGGCTCTGCCCAGCTGCCAACGCCGTTCCTTGCCCTCCTCCCTGGCCCTGCCCCTGGTCATGCGGGGCCACACCCCACGCCTTCTACTCTGGCCATGGCCGTGCTGCCTGCTCCCCACCTGTGCAGGCAGGCCTGTCCTGGGCATCCCACTGCCGAGAGCTGGTTTCTGTCTGGTCTCTTCAGCTGTCAGCCCCGGGCACAGGGGCTGAGCTACCCAGGGCTACCCTGGTGACCAGGGGCCTTGTCCAGCCAGACCCTTTGGTTGTGTTTCTGGTCGGGTTAGGGTCAAGTTCAGGCCGGCCTGTCCTGTGGAGCTTGATGGGGGTGCCTCCTGCTCCACGACCCTGGGAAGCCACAGGGTCGGGGCCCCTCATAGGCCTCTCTCTCACTCAGCACAACTCCTTCTGGGTGGGCGACGTGGTGCGGGTCATGGACGACCTGGACACGGTGAAGCGGCTGCAGGCCGGGCACGGCGAGTGGACCGATGACATGGCGCCTGTGAGACCCCCACCCCTCCCCTCCTTTGCCGCTCCTCCCTCACACCCGGGGAGACCGGCCTGTGATCCACCCTCTTCTCAGGCCCTGGGCCAAGTCGGGAAGGTGGTGAAGGTTTTCGGAGACGGGAACCTGCGTGTGGCCGTCGGTGGTCAGCTGTGGACCTTCAGCCCCTCTTGCCTGCTGGCCTATCGGCCTGAGGAGGACGCCAACCTGGACGTGGCTGAGCGCGCCCGGGAGAACAAAAGTGCGGGACCCAGCAGTGGCCGCCCGTGGGGGGGGGCTGCCCTGGCCCCTGCCTGACCTCCCCTGCCCCCCAGGCTCCCTGAGTGTGGTCCTGGATAAGCTTCGAGCCCAGAAGAGCGACCTGGAGCACCCAGGGCGGCTGGTGGTGGAGGCGGCCCTGGGCAACGTGGCCCGGGCTCTGGACCTGCTGCGGAGGCACCCCGAGCAGGCACGCTCCCGAGGCGCCCCCTCGTCCCAGGCTTGGCCCGCCCCGGGGGGAGGGGCCGGGACTGACCAGCAGTGCTCCCAGCAGGTGGACACCAAGAACCAGGGCAGGACGGCCCTGCAGGTGGCTGCCTACCTGGGCCAGGCGGAGCTGCTGCGTCTGCTGCTGCAGGCCCGGGCGGGCGCAGACCTGCCCGATGAGGAGGGCAACACGGCTCTGCACTACGCAGCCCTGGGGTGAGGCCTGGGGCTCGGTGGGGGCTGGGCCTGCAGTTCTGCCAGTGGGCACTGCACCCTGCCGCCTCCTCTCCCATCAGGAACCAGCCCGAGGCTGCCCGCTTGCTCCTGGCTGCGGGGTGCCAGGCCAATGCTCTGAACGGCACCCGGAGCACAGCGCTGCACGTGGCCGTGCAGAGGGGCTTCCTGGAGGTGGTGAGGGCCCTGTGTGAGCTGGGCTGTGACGTCAACCTGCCAGTGAGTGCGGGGCCCCTGTCCTACCCCTGGGGTCAGGGAGTCCTGCCGCCAGCTGACCACTGGCCCACCCCTGACAGGACGCCCAGGCCAACACGCCCCTGCACTACGCCATCTCCGCGGGCGCCGGCGCCAGTGGCATTGTGGAGGTCCTCACAGAGGTGCCGGGCATCGACGTCACCGCCACCAACAGCCAGGGCTTCACCTTGTTGCACCACGCGTCCCTTAAGGGCCACACGCTGTGAGTTCGGGGTGGGCACACAGCCTGAGCAGGCTCCCGCCGCGCTGCTGGGCCACCTGGGAGCCCCCTCCACCAGACACCTCCCTGCTCCACAGAGCGGTCAGGAGGATCCTGGCCTGGGCACGGCAGCTGGTGGACGCCAAGAAGGAGGATGGCTTCACGGCGGTGCACCTGGCCGCCCTCAACAACCACCGGGAGGTGGCCCAGATTCTCATCCAAGAGGTGAGGACAGAGCCCCCACTGCCTGGGGTGGGAGTCAGGGCCCACGGGCCCCAGGCTGAGCCTGTGCCCCGCCCCCCAGGGCCGCTGTGATGTGAATGTTCGAAACCGTAAGCTCCAGTCCCCGCTGCACCTGGCCGTGCAGCAGGCCCACGTGGGGCTGGTGCCGCTGCTGGTGGACGCTGGCTGCAGTGTCAACGCTGAGGACGAGGAGGGGGACACGGCTCTGCACGTGGCCCTGCGGCGGCACCAGCTGCAGCCCCTGGCGGCTGACGGGCCCCGGGGGGACCCGGGGACTCTGCAGCTGCTGTCCAGGGTGAGCAGGTGTGGGGCTGGGGCTGGAGAGGTGGGCCGTGCACCTGGCTGCAGGCCCTGAGTGACTGCCCACTCCCTCAGAGGGTGCTTCCTGGGAGCCAGGCCCTTGGGGGTGTGTAGCCCCCAGGTCAGCCGTTTGCAGGAGGTGTCTTCTGTCCCCGTCACCTAGTGTGGCCAGCATCCCTGCATTCTGTGCCCCTGAGCAGCCTGGGGAAGGGGGTGGGGTGTCTCAGCATTCACCCCTTCCCTCAGGGGCTTTTCCTGCCACCTCCCCTCTGCCCCGCATGGGGCAGCTGGTGCTCCCCTTGAGGTCTGCCAGCCTTTATGGCCTCTGCCCCCAGCTGCAGGCCTCGGGCCTCCCGGCCAGCGCAGAACTGACGGTGGGCGCCGCAATTGCCTGCTTCCTGGCGCTGGAGGGCGCGGACGTGAGCTACGCCAACCACCGCGGCCGCTCCCCGCTGGACTTGGCTGTGGAGGGCCGAGTTCTCAAGGCCTTACAGGGCTGTGCCCAGCGCTTCCGGTGAGCCGGTGCGGGACGTGGTGGGCGTGGTAGGGGCGGCACCCCAGCGGCCCTGTCAAGCCCCCCCCTCCTCCACCTGCAGGGAGCGGCAGGCGGGCGGGGGCGCGGCCCCAGACCCCAGGCTGGTGCTCAGCACCCCCAGCACCACGTCCAACCTGCACGTGGCCGTGCCTGCGGGGCCGGAGGCGGCCGAATGCCTGGTGTGCTCTGAGCTGGCGCTGCTGGTGCTGTTCTCGCCGTGCCAGCACCGCACGGTGTGCGAGGGTGAGTGCGGGGCGCGGGGGTGGGGTGGGGGCGAGGAGGAGGAGGGGGGCGGCGTGGCCCCGCCCAACGGCGCCCCCCCCCTCGCAGAATGCGCGCGCAGGATGAAGAAGTGCATCAGGTGCCAGGTGCTCATCAGCAAGAAGCTGCGGCCAGGTGGGTCGGCTCGGGCGGGAGGAGCTGCCTGGGGTTGCCCTCCTCCCCCGCCCACCCGGCTCTAACCCCCACGGCCCGCGCTAATCCCGCCGCAGACGGCACGGAGGTGGCCAGCACGGCCCTCGCGCCCGGCCCGCCGCGGCAGCTGGTGGAGGAGCTGCAGAGCCGCTACCGGCAGATGGAGGAGCGCATCACCTGCCCCATCTGCATCGACAGCCACATCCGCCTCGTGTTCCAGTGCGGCCACGGCGCCTGCGCGCCCTGCGGCGCCGCCCTCAGCGCCTGTCCCATCTGCCGCCAGCCCATCCGCGACCGCATCCAGATCTTCGTATAGCCGCGCCCCTCCCCCCTGCTCCGGCCCGTCCACCATCGCCCTCGAGAGCCCCCCGCCCCGTGTTTTATAAAAAGATTCACGAACTTTGCCGCCTGGTGCCTGTCTTTGGGGAGAGGGGCGCGGGCGGGTCTCGGTTCTTCCCGGACAGAAACACAAACGGTCCCGCCCCACGCCGCTTGGCCCCTCCGCCCCGAGCCCAGCTGTGGCCGGCGCTTCTGCCAGACGTCCCGCCCCGTGTCCGCCCGTCCCAAGGCCCCTGGGCCCAGAAGCCAGCCCCGGGCAGAGACATCTTCCGGGCCCAGGCCGCCTCCCGCGACCCCCGGCCCCTCCCTCCCTATCTCCTGGGCGGGTCCTGGAGACGGGCGTGGGCCTCGGCAGGACCCGCTTCTTGCTGAGTTCGGGCCCAGGATAAGCAGGGCGGGGGAGGGGCGCATGGTCTGTTTCAGGCCCGGGGCCGCAGGGTCCAGGAAGAGGAGGGCCGGGCAGGGCCGGCAGGACGGGAGGGCAGCTTTGTCGGGCAAATGTTTAGCCACGCGGAGGGGGCGCTGCTCCAGCTGGGCCCGGCGGCAGCGCTTTCCAAGAACCACCCGAGACGCTCCCCCGGAGCCTGGCGGCTGCTCCCAGGCCCTTGGCGCTGACCCCGCTGGCCCGGCGCACCCTGTCACTGGGCTCGAGGCCTGGATGGAGAACGGGGAGGGCCCGGACCCTCGGCCTCGTCTGGCCCGATCCTCCCACCCTTCTGCCAGCCGACAGCCCCGTCCAGCTCCCAGCCCTCTCCTCCCCCTCAGTCTACGCGCCCCCGCCCCCCCGTCCCCCCAGCGCAGGGGGGCCCTTGCCAACACCCTGCCTGGCTGGCCTCACCCCGGCTCACCCTGAAGGCCGCCCCGTCGAGTCTTCCGGTCTCGACAGTGTCTCCCACCTCCCACCCAGGACCACTCCGACCTGGGCCCTGCGCCTGGCTCTGTTGGGGGGATTCCTGGCTCCCCGCAGCCCCTGCCCTTGGGCGCCGCCCCCCGCGGCCCCCATGGGGTCCCCCCGCGGGCCTCTTCCAGCTCTCGGTGGGACCCCTGCACACCCCCCGCTCCTGGCGCCACCTCCAAGCCGCTACCCCGCCTCTCTCCCCCCTCAGCCGCCCGGACTCACTTGCCACGTCCCTCCCGCCGTATCCCCGCCCCTCTCGCGGGGACCCTGCCCGGCCAGCGCCGGCGGACGTGTCCTGGTCGGAGGTTCCACTCCGGGGTCTCATTCAGTGTCCAGGGGGGTGGGGGGTTCCATTGAGGAAAAAGCCTCCGGTCACTCAGCCCCAGCCCGTTTGGGGCCCCAACTGGCCGTCCCTGCCTTATGCTGAGCCCCTGGCGTCTGTCCCTTCCCGACAGCCGGGTACCTTCTCGCGTCTCCCCCACCCACACCCCCCGCCCAGCGTCCCCGCCCAGCGGGCCCTGCCCCGACCCCGGCCACCCACCCGCAGGCCGGGGTCCCGGCGCCAGCAGTGGGATGGCCAGCTGGTTTCCTTCAGGGGTGGCCGCCCCCGCCTCCCCACCCCCACCCCGGGGCTGTAATCCGAGCCGCCTCGGCGCCTCCCCCAGCTCCTCGCGCGCCTGCGGGCCCCGCAGCCCACGCGCCCGGAGCCCCCACAGCAAGTCCGCAGGCGCCATGGCCCGCGGGGCCTGTGTCCCCTGGGCGTCGTCGGGGGCCCGCGCTCAGGCCGGCTGGTGGGGGGCCGTGCTGGGCGCCCTGTGCCTGCTGCCCGCGCTCCTGCTGCTGGTCCGGCTGGGGGCCCCGCCGGCTGCCTGGCCCGCCGCAAGCGCAGCGCAGGTGAGTCCCTCCCGGCGCCAGGGACAGCGCACGCGTCCGAGTGTCCGCGCGTCCACGGTGCCCAGCGGGTGGGGGTGGGGGCAGCATCCCTCCAGCCCCGCCCACGCTGAGCCGCGGGTCTTCATACCCTTTTCCTTTCGGGCTGTAAAGGCGCTTGGGCTGCAAACAGGCAGCGCTCCCCCACCTCCTGCACCCCGTCTCTTCCTCCCGTTTTGGAGTCGGGCAGCCCTGGCTGCCTCCTCAGAGCACTCGCTTCCCTTGAAGGAAGACGCCGCGACCCACCCCGCCGGTGTCCTCAGCACCCCGGGGCCCGGCCCGCTGCCCGCCCAGGCGCCCCGCAGACGCCGCTACACGCTGACCCCCGCCAGGCTGCGCTGGGACCACTTCAACCTCACATACAGGTGCGACCCTGGCCTGGGGGGGGGGGGGGGCGCGGCAGCAGCCTCGCCGCCACCCCTGACCGTGACCCCCACCCCAGGATCCTCTCCTTCCCGCGGAATCTGCTGAGCCCCAGCGAGACCCGGCGGGGCCTGGCCGCCGCCTTCCGCATGTGGAGTGACGTGTCCCCCTTCAGCTTCCGCGAGGTGGCCCCCGAGCAGCCCAGCGACCTCCGAATAGGTGAGCGCCGCGCCCCCGCCCCCCGCCCCGCGCCCGCCCCGCCTCAGCCCTGTGCTCCGCAGGCTTCTACCCGGCCAACCACACGGACTGCCTGGTGTCCGCGCTGCACCACTGCTTCGACGGCCCCACGGGCGAGCTGGCCCACGCCTTCTTCCCCCCGCACGGCGGCATCCACTTCGACGACAGCGAGTACTGGGTCCTGGGCCCCACGCGCTACAGCTGGAAGAAAGGTGACGGCGGGCGGCCCCCTGGGGACCCTCGGGCCCTGGGGTCCCGGTGGAGGGCTAGGGGCAGGGCTGCGATTTGGGGTGAGGCAGGCCGGGAGGGGGCGGCTGAGGCCACAGGCCTGAGTTCCAGGAGCTCTGCGCCCCTCATCCCCACGCCGAGCGGAGCTGCATTCCTGGGGTGAGCTCACCGCCGCGCCGGCTGGGAACCTTCTTATCTGCCCAAGGCTGCGGCCCTGCAGGCGGGCGGCGCACGGGGGGGCCGGGACCCAGGCGCTGACCGGCGGGGCCTGCAGGCGTGTGGCTGACCGACCTGGTGCACGTGGCGGCCCACGAGATCGGCCACGCGCTGGGCCTGATGCACTCGCAGCATGGCCGCGCGCTCATGCACCTCAACGCCACGCTGCGCGGCTGGAAGGCGCTGTCGCAGGATGAGCTGTGGGGGCTGCACCGGCTCTACGGTGGGTGCCTGAGGCGGCGGTGGGGCGGGGGCGCGGGGCAGGCCCTGAGGCCAGGCCGCCCTCCGCTAGGCTGCCTGGACCGGCTGTTCGTGTGCGCGTCCTGGGCGCGGAGGGGTTTCTGCGACGCCCGCCGGAGGCTCATGAAGAGGCTGTGCCCCAGCAGCTGCGACTTCTGTTACGGTGCGGCCGGTCCCAGCCCGGGGCGGGGCGGGGGCGGGGGCGGGGCGCTGACCGGCCCCTCCCTCCCGCACAGAGTTCCCCTTCCCCACGGTGGCCGCCACCGTGCCGCCCCCCAGGACCAAAACCCGCCTGGTGTCGGAGGGCAGGAACGTGACCTTCCGCTGCGGCCAGAAGATCCTGCACAAGAAAGGCAAAGTGCAGTGAGTGACCCGCCCGGGGCGAGGGGGCGGCGGGCTGGGGTCTCCCCACTCAGCAGCCCCGCCCCCCGCAGCTGGTACAAGGACCAGGAGCCGCTGGAGTCCTCCTACCCCGGGTACCTGGCGCTGGGCGAGGCGCACCTGAGCATCATCGCCAACGCCATCAACGAGGGCACCTACACCTGCGTGGTGCGCCGGCGGCAGCGCGTGCTCAGCACCTACTCCTGGCGCGTGCGCGTGCGCCCCTGAGCCGCGCTGATAAAGGCTTTCTCTCTGACTTCTCCGCGCCTTTCTTGGGGGGCGGGGCCGTCTAGACCGAGCCCCGCTGGATGTGGGGAGCCTGGGGCCAGGACTCCCCGGCCCAGTCCAGTTAGAGCAGGAGCTGGAGGCAGGGAGGGGCCGGCCCACGTGGGGCCAGAGACCAACCACTTGGTCCCTGACTGTGGGGCGGGCTCAGGGCCAGCGCAGCGAGGCACGCCAGCCCTTCTCCATTTCACCCACTTTTTAAAATATATATATTTTTATTGATTTTTTACAGAGAGAAAGGGAGAGGGATAGAGAGTTAGAAACATCAATGAGAAACATGGATCAGCTGCCTCCTGCACACCTCCCACTGGGCATGTGGCCGCAACCAAGGTACATGCCCTTGATCGGAATTGAACCTGGGACCCTTGAGTCTGCAGGCCGACGCTCTATCCACTGAGCCACACCGGTCAGGGCCCATTTCACAGAATCTTAAAAGGTGTGACCACCTCCTACGAAACCCACTGAGGCTGCGTGCCCAGCTGTGGGCGCTGCCCACGCAGGAGCCTCAAGATTCAAGGCTGAAATCACAGCCAGGATCTGACAGCACATGTGCGCGCACACCCGTGTGTGTGTGTGTGTGTGTGTGTGTGTGTGTGTGTGTGCCCTCTGCACTGGCTCCCCCTCCTCGTGTGGCAAGTGTGAGAAATCTGAACAGAGAGTCTTTTCTTCCACAAGGAAATAAGATTTAATTCTACAAATTTACAAGCCAAGACGAAATGTGGAAAACGAGGCCAGCAGTTCGACTTGAGGCCACTTCACCGCGGCCAGTCATCTGGGCAGGACCCGGGTCTGACCCACAGGCTGCCTCCGCTCCTGCCCCTGGTCCCACTGTTGGTCTGGGGTCCACTCTGAACCTCAGAACTTGAGGCTGAAGCCAGGGCCTGCGGCCGAGGCCCCCTGGTTGGTGGTGGTGAGATGGAAGCCGGTCTCCTTCAGGTCATCGTCACCCTGGGGAGCAAGCGGCACCGTGGGGCCCTGGCCAGGCCAGCTAACCTCAGGGACACCCCCCACACCGTCCCTCCTGCCTACACGCCCCTCACCAGCTGGCTGTAGCCGAGGCCTCCCTCGGGGGGTCTCGGGCTGGTGCCACGCTTCACCCTTTGCTGTTCGCTCTTGGCGGGCCACGTGGGGAACATCGAGGGGTCAATGGGGAGGGGGGTCTCACGGAAATACTCATGCTTGAGGCCGTCCTCTGCGCTGACCCTCCGCCCAGGAAAGTAGGTCAGGAACCTGGGAGAACAAGGCACTTGGAGCCCAGGGAGGAGGCTGGGGAAGGCCCCGCCCCTGCCCCGCCCCCGCAGTGGCTCACTTGTTCATGAGGTCGAAGCCCTGGTCGGAGAGCAGCGCCCCGAAGCGCTTGCGCAGGTTGTTGTAGGGGTACTCGGTGAAGGTCATCTTCTTCACGGCCGGCAGCTCGTTGTAGCCGGGCCAGATCTTCTCACTAGGCGTCCCCAGGTCCTGAGAGAGGGATGTCTCAGAACAGCCATGCCCAGCAGCGCCCCCCGCCCCCTGCGCAGCGCCCTGACCCACCTTAAACACTTTGTTGATCTGATCAATCTCCGACTTCCCAGGGAACAGGGGCTTCTGCGTCAGCAGCTCCCCGAAGATGCAGCCCACGGACCACATGTCCACGGCCGTGGAGTACTCCTGGGGACAGGGACACGCTCAGGGGCCAGCGGGACCCAGCGCAGGGGGGCAGGCCCACCCAGCCCAGCACGTACCTTGGCCCCCAGCAGCAGCTCTGGGGCGCGGTACCACAAGGTGACGACGACAGGGGTGTAGGCCTTCAGAGGAGACCCATACTCGCGTGCCAGCCCGAAGTCCCCCACCTGCAAGGACAGTGGGGCTGGGAGCGGGCGCCAGGGGCTGCGCTCACCCGGGGCTGCAGCTCGCCGGGGGCTGCGCTCACCTTGAGGATGCCGGCGTGGCTCAGCAGCAGGTTGGAGGTCTTGAGGTCACGGTGCAGGATCCAGTTGTCATGCAGGTGCTTCACGCCGCACAGCAGCTGGATCATCAGCGTCTTCACCTCCCCTGGGCGAGGGGCACGGTGCTCTCACCCGTGGACACCCCAGCCCAGTGTGGCCTCACATGCACTCACACACGCACTCACACACATGCACTCATGCATGCAGGGGTCCTAGGGGACAGGCCGAGGCCACCTCCGTGGCCGGCACAGCTGTAGCCCCGCCCACTCACCTGGCAGGAACGGCTGCTTCATGGTCTCCATCAGGCTCTTGAGGTCGTGCTCCACGTAGTTCATCACGATGTAGATCTTGTCCATGTTGCTGCCCACGACGATCTCCTAGGACAGGTCGGCAAACTCATCAGTCAGCAGAGCCAAATATCAACAGCACAACGATCGAGATTTCTTTTGAGAGCCGAAAACAGACTTCTGCGCATGGGCCACGAAGTTTCCATCGCACTGTACGTGCCCGCCCGCACGTGGTATTTTGTGGAAGAGCCACACTCAAGGGGCCAAAGAGCCGCATGTGGCTCGCGAGCCGCAGTTTGCCGACCACTGTCCTAGGAAACGAGACCAGGCCGGTGGCCCCCGCGCCCCTGACCGCCAGCTGCCCCGAAAGCTGAACCCAGGGCAGGCACTAGGTGAGGGCTGGGAAGCGCCCGACACGACTGGAGCCACAGGCACGGGCGGGCCGCCTACCCTGACGGTGACGATGTTGGGGTGCTGCGCCTTGAGAATGGTGTTGATCTCCCTCAGCGACGTGATCGGAAAGCCCTCCTTCTCCTTCTCCATTTTCAGCCGCTTCAGAGCCACAATCTCATCTGAAGACAGTGCAAAGACGGTGCTGACGCCTTCCCGCGGGCGGGTGGAGCAGGACTCAGGTGGTGCTTTAACGGGGAGCTCGCACGTGTGGGCGCCAGGAAGCCCCAGCTGTGTCCACGCGGAACACGAGCACATTCCAGACCAGTCTCCTCGGCACCTGCTGTGACCCTGGCACAGAGCCAACCTCGACTCCCCACCTCAAGCATTCACCAGGGACTCAGCTCAGACACCACTCTGCCCGCCCGAGACCCGGCCAAGACTGGGAACGGCGACGCCCACACCTGTTCAGGGCCGTCACTCAAGGCTGGTGCACCCTCCCCTGTGGAGCCGTCACCTGCTGTCACAACCAAACAGGAGAGTCTCCCGGCCAGGCCGCCCTTGGCCTCTGGAGGCACCAAGGGTTCAGCTGCTCCGAGTGTCGCCTGGGAGTCAAGCCCGGTGCAGGCCGGGCAAGGCGAGGCCACCGCCAACACCAGGGGGCACTCCCGGGATCGCAGGGACTGTGTGTCCATGACCTTGAAGCTGAAGGGCCAGGGGCCAGGGCGCACATCCCAGCTCCCTCAGAGCAGCATGGAGGCCGCCCAGGGCACGCCCAAGGACATTCCTTCAGGCAACCCCATCCCTGCCCGTCTCCCCTTCCCCTTGGGGCCACGCGAGAGCCTCCCCACCTGTCTTCTTGTCCTTGGCTCTGTACACCACCCCGTAGGTGCCCTCCTCGATCCTGTTCAGGCACTGGAACTCCTCCACGCTGCGACAGCCCTGCAGGAGGCGCCGGCGTGAGTGGCAGCCGTGGCGCAGACACCGACATCGGGGGGGGGGGGGGTCGGGGGGGCAGGAGTTTTGGTGTCCGGCACCCACCAGCCCCACCGCCCCTGCACAGGCTCTGCTGGGTCCAAGAAGCCACCCTTGGGTGCGGAGCCACACGCAGGGCTGGAGCCGTCCTGTCACGTGTGGCCAGGGCCCACGGCTCAGAAGCCCCTCAGCAGAGCCGCTAAGGAAGCTGGGATGGCCGAGGGCCCGGAGAGAACCCTGCCGCCCCCGGCCCCAAGCGGGTGGAGGCCTCAGTGGTGTTGCTACTCACCCCCCTGGGGACCCGCTCCTCCCCGAGCCCCCCGCGGTGCCCCCATTACTGGTATTTCCCCAAACAGAAGTGCACGCCGCCTCCTGCCATCCCCCACACACTGGGCAAGGCCCTGGCAGGGGTGACCATCGAGCCAGCCTCTCACCGCTGCCTGCCTTCCACACGGCACCTGGCTCTGTGCAGGGGCCTGGGGAGCGGTGCTGCAGGCAAGAGGCCAGACCACGACCAGGGGCACAAAGGAGGCCGGTGGCCGAGCCCGGCCGTGACTGTCACTGCACTCAGGACCAACCCCCACCCGGCCCCCGGCTCTGCTCCCTGCCCCCCGGCCCCTCATGACCAGCGGAGGAGCCGGCGTGGGGGCGCCTGACCTGCAGGGCGGGCAGGTACTTGGGCAGCTCCTGCTTGATCTCGATGGGCGACAGGGCTGGGGAGTCGGGCACGAACTCGCCTTCGGTCAGCGCGGTGCTGTGGGGGGTGCCCTCGCCCACCTCTTCTTCCCCTTCTTCACTGTCCCCGGAATCTCGGTCAAATCGTGACTCTGGAACTTCCAAGTAGAAACCGATCATGGAACCAGGAATGAGCCACTGTCACAGCCCCTTCCTGGTCTGGTCTGGGGGGTGGGGGGTGGAACGGGACACACACACCAAGAAGCCACGCGGCAGCGGCAGCGGCAGCGGCCCCGGGTGCCTGCTACACGAGAGCTGCTTCCCTGGACTGAGGGCACCTTGGCCTTGGGGCCCGCTGGCCGGGCCACGGCCACTGTGAGCCACTGACTAGATGCTGAGCTCCGAGGAGGCACCCCTGGAACTTACCAGGCCCAAGGGCTCAGCTTAGCTGCCTGCAGGCCACGCCGCCCGTGTGGCCTTGCCGTCAGCCCTGAGCTGTTCCCCTTGCCCCCCGCGCTGAGGCCGGGCAGGGCTGGCAGTGCCCTGCCTCCTGCAGTCCAGCCCCAGCGGCACTCAGCACTGTCCCTACAGGCAGTGTGGGGCTGCGTGTGGGCCCAGGTCTCAGCAGGCAGCCCAGCCCTGGGACAAGGCCAGGACAGGAATGGCCTGTGGCTTCTGGGGCCCGGCATCCTTGGAGGAGGGTTATTTGGACAGAGTGCCACACGCAGGCTCACAGCTTTGAGACGTCCTCCCCGCGCGTAGGGATGGATGAGGGAGGAACGACAGGGTAAGGCCTCTTACCAACGAGGATGTGGTTCTCGGCCTCTCGCTCTTCGTCGTCGCTCATCTCTTCCTCACTCACCTCCTCTGCAAGAGAGCAGCGTCCACCGTGTCCCCCGCCTGGCAGTGCCACCCAGCAGGCTCTGGTCTGCTCCTCCCAGGGGCCCCGTGTAAGTCCCAGACAACAAGATGTTTTCAATTTGCAAGTTTTAAAAAAAAAAAATCAGACTTCGCCCTGGCTGGTGGGTAGAGCGTCGGCCTGCGGACCGAAGAGTCCTGGGTTCGATTCCAGTCAAGGACACGTAAGTTGGTTTCAGGCTGCTGCCTGGCCCAGGGCGTCATGCAGGAGGCAACCAATTGATGTGCTTCTCTCATATCAATGTTTCTCTCTTCCACTCTCCCTAAAAATCAATGGAAAAATATCCTTGGGGGAGGATTAACAAAGAAATAAATGAAATGGAAGTTTAAAAAACAAATTAGACTTCTAATTATTTTTCTTCATTCCCAGAACTCTATCCAAATACACGATTGTGTGCCCTAGCTGGGTGGTCAGTGGTTAGAGCACTATCCCCATACACCAAGGTTGCAGGATCAAACCCCAGTCATGGCACATGCAAGAATAAGCATAAATAAGAGGAACAACAAGTTGTTTCTCTCTCTCAAATGAATAATAAATCCTATGTAATAAAAGCCTAATATGCAAATTGACCGAACAGTGGAACAACTGATGGAACAGGTCGCTATGACCCACACTAACCACCAGGGGGCAAACGCTCAACACAGTAGCTGCCCCCAGCCTGCAGGCCCAGGCCAGCCAAGGCAGGTGCCAGAGCCCGCCCCCTCTCCACCCCGATCGCCCCGCAGATCAGCCCTGGCCTAGGGACCCTACCCGTGCAAGAATTTCGTGCACCGGGCCTCTAGCAATGGGTTACAAAAACCACACACACAGTTGTGCCCTGCGTTCTCACCTGCCGACTGTCCAGACACGTCCTCAGAGTTGCTCCCGGTCTCCTCCTCCTCCTCCTCCTCCTCTTCTTCTTCCTCCTCCTCCTCCTCCGATTCTTCACTGCTGCTCCCCTCCTCCTCCTCTTCCTCCTCTTCCTCCTCCTCAGAACCCGACCCTGATTCCGCTGTAGGCAGCAAACAGCAGGAGTGAGCCTGTGGCCCTCCTGTGCAGCAGGGCATCTGGGCTCGGCCAGGAGCGCGGCTACCTGAGGAGGACTCAGCCGAGCTGGTCTTCCGCTCGTTGTCGCTGATGTCTTGTAGGTCAGACAGCAGGTCTCTCTCTTCCATCTTCTCTTCTTTCACTTACGAAGCAAACCACCAAAGGTAAGTTCAGGAAAATATTTTTTAAAACCCCAGCAAAGACCTACACCAGAGGCACCAGCAGGCACTGCCCGGCCTCACCTGGCTTCCGGCCTTCTCCCAGCTCAAACCTCTCCCGCGGAGGCCGGGGCGGGCTGCGGCTCCAGTGGCTGGCCTTCACTTTATCGCCGTAGTCCTCTCGCATTGCTCGGTGATGCGCAGACACTGGCACCAGCACAGAACAGGAGACCGCGTTGGCAGCAGCTTCTTCCCACCAGGGCCCTCCTTGCCCCCCCCCATCACCCCGCACCCTTGCTGAGGGGACGGCCCACGTGTGTGCAGGGCAGACACCACCACGGCACACACACTTGCTAATGGCACCCGGGGCAGAGGCTAGGAAGCCGAGGAAAGCAAGCTCCGACCTGGAGGCCAGGAGCCGACCCCGAGGATCCAGGTGGCCCCCCACCCCAGACCCATCAGAAAGGGCCAGGAATCACCTCCTCAGGCCTGTGCTCCACCACCAGGGGCCCAGGACACGGACACGCTGTCAAGCGCCAGGCGTGTGGCGGATCCTGGGGTGCAGCTCCACCGCACGTGGGACCGGCCCACCGCTGACAGGCCCACCTCTGCCCACCGCCCGGGCTCCGAGCACCCGCCGCAGGCGCACCTTCCCTGCGGGCCTCCCGCTCCTTGCGCCGCTCCTCCGCACGCCGCTCCCGCTCCTTCTGCTCCCGCTGCTCCTTCTGCTGCTCCCGCAGCTTGCGCTCCCGCTCCCGCTTCCTCTCCAGCTGCTCCAGGCGGTCCCTGCAACAAGCACGTGCCAGCTTCTTCCCCGAAAAGGTGGTTTTTCACTCCCCACCCCGTGCTTTTGCTCGGATTTGTAAGCTGCCTCTTTAAGCTGTTCAATCCATGGCGAGCGTCTTAAAAGCAGAACGTGTGAGCAAGCACATCCTGAGGAGGCGCTCCCCGAGCACAGCCGAGTGAAGAGCTGGGACAGGAGGCAGGGCCCGCTAGGAATAAACCCACTGGTTCTGGAAGGTTCCATGTTCCCAGTCACCAGGTCTAAGACGCCCCAAGACTCTCCCAAGCATGTATTACAGCCCTGGCTACATCCACCCACACACGAGGTGTGCCTCCGAGGCTACAGGGTGACGGTGGGAGCCGGGGAAGCCGCTTCCAGGGGAGGAGCCACTCGAGTACGGAAACACTAGTGACCAAAATGCGTGTGGGGCTGCACCGTAAGGCGGCCAAATAGTGTGCCGTGATCACACGGGACCCCCACAGCTCTAGGAAGTCCCATCACAACCGGAAAGCTAACTCATCTTTATAAACGTGAACCATCAGACGCCCGCAAACACGAGCACAAGCAAAACACGGCGAGGACAGTCACGGCCCGTGGCCGTCAGCCCTGGACCATGCTGCCCCAGCAGCTTCACCACCCGGCGGCTGGACCAAGGGTCCCGGGCTGCAGGTGCCGTTCTCTCGCTGCCTGGACCCGCCCAGTTCGAGGTAAAGCTGAGGTAGAATTTACATGTAAAACGCAACCACTGAACCCACTTTTTCATAAATTTATGAAATTGTGCAGCAATCACGTCAGTCCTAAAGCCCCCGTCACCACCTGGCCCGGCCCCACCGCACCGTCTGCTCGTCTTTCCTGGGCCTCTCCCTGCTGCTGCTCTGGGCTGTTTGCCGTTCTGCCCTCGTTTCTGAGGTGGACGCTCAGGGGGCCGACGGGACACCTTCCTGTTCTGACATCAGTGCTTCACGCCAGAGCCTCCCCTCGAGGCAGCTCCAGCTGCGCCCTCAGTTCTGACAGGGCTTTGTTTTCGCTTAGAATAGTTTCTACTTTTTTAATAATTTCTTTGGGCCACAGGTTATTCAGAAATGGCTGTCGGATTTCCAAACATTTGGGGACTTCCCTTTGTTGCTGACTTCCACCTTAATTACTGCGTGGGGAGTGGGCACACTTTGTATAACTTCACTTCTCTTAAGTCCCAAGTCTGTTGTATAGCCTCGCATATAACCTGTTAGAAAATGTCCCATGAGCTCTTGAAATGAGTGTCTTCTGCAGCTGTGGGTGGGATGCTGAGCACGTGTTAGATTGGGTTGGTTGGCAGTATTTTCCAAAATTTCTATGTTGTTGATTTTCTCTCCTTGTCCTATGACGAGCAGACATTTCTAACAGTGACCAGCTGTTCTCGGCTTTATGCCTCTTGGGCTCTCACAGGTGCGTGAGATTCACCGCTGTCCCACCTCTGCCCTGATGGACGTGTGCAGCCTGCTGTTCTGAAGCCCTCTGGGCAGCCCTGGTCTTGGCCTCTGTTCTCTCATCAGGAAGCCACTCCAGCTCTCCGTGGTGCTGTCTGCACAGTGTGCCTTTCGCCAGCCTTTTACGTTCAACCAATTTTTGCCTCTGACTCTAAGGTGTTCCTCTTACAGACAGCATGTAGTTGGGCCTTACTTTTCTGACAATCTCACCGTTGTCTGGGGTAAGAGACCACCTCCCCGTGAACAGAACTATGGATCTGGCTGGACTTGTTTTTCGCTCTTCGTTTCCTCTACGTCTTCTTTTGGTTCCTCTGCTCCTCTGACTTGGACTTAAGGGCCTTCAGCACCGCTGTGATTCTGCTCTTACTCCTCGCGCCTGTTAGGGCTCTTGGGTGCATCTCACGAGATTAACACTAAGTCCATTCCCGGGAAACAGAGCGACAGTCCCAGGCCCCTTCCCTGCTCCTCTGGGCAGCCTATGCGTGTTACATATTGCACGACAAGTGTCTGTGTAATTACTGTGTTCTACAATCCCATGTCTTTTGCTGAAGAGAGGAGGTGAGAAGAAACATACTCACCGGTTCCTTTACATTAACCCACTTTCATCGTTCCCATTGCTTGTCTTTTCGCCCCGTGGATTCGATGCCGAACGGAGTCATTTCCATTCGGCTGAAAGTCTTAGAGTATCTCTTGTACGGCAGGTCCTGCTCACAGTGGGGTCCACCGGTCCATGTGCACCTGCTGAAGAACCGTTTTGCGGGACACACAGTCCTTGCTGAGTTTCTCAGTGTGAGCATGCAAACCGTGCCTCTGGCCTCCAGGGCCAGCAGCTCTTCTGTGGAGACAGTGTCTCTCCTGCTGCCTCTCAAGACCTCCCACCGGCTCTCACCAGACGGACTCCGTCTTTCTGTACTTGGGGGTTCGCTCTTTGGAAATCTAGATGATTCTCATCAAATTGGGGAAGGTTTCAGTGGTCGTGTGTAAACCATCCTTGCCCTCCGCTCCCCGGGCGGCCGTCACCTGGAACGTCCTGCGGTTCCTGAGGCTCTGCCCTCGGAGCACACTGATCTGCCATTCCGCCTTCTCCTCCCGCTTCCTCTCTTCTGAAGCCAAGACGGCTACATCTGGACAGTTTCTACTGGCGCTTTTCTTCCGTAACAGGAGTCGTGCTTTCTGACTTCCGTGTTCATCTCAAAACATTCTGTTGAAAGTGGACATTTTAGATGATGTTGTAGCAACTCTGGATTCTAACTTGTCCTCACAGGTGTCGCTGTTTGTTTAAATCTGTGAACTCGGTCTCCCTTGCAATGTAGCCGCTGCTGCCGTTTTCCATGTTCCTTTTATTTTCAAGCCTGGCTCCCGTGGGGTCTGCACAGCTGTATGATCAGCCCACATTGGACAGTCAGCACGGGCGTGGCAAACACGGATGTTTCACATGCTACCCGCGCACCGACACGGTGAGAGTTGCGCCCGCCTCGCAGTGGTCTCAGACCTTTACCTCCTGGCCTCAGCTTCTCCCTCAGCCAAGCTCTTCTCACACACCTTCCTCAGATGCTGCTCTGCTCAACCGGGCTGCCGGGCTGTGAGCCCACCCACCTGCTTCCTTTCCTCACAGCAGGCCACCTCCCAGGCGTTCTCTGGAAATGACCTCGATGCAGAGTGGCCCCAGTCTACACCCCCATCTATTGGGCCGTGGCCCTGTCACGCCCCAAGCGGCACAAGCCTGTTCCAGATGCCGTTCTCACTGCTTGGATGGGATGCTGACCGTCACCAGCACCGAGAGCCCCCCCACAAGCAAGCCCGTTACCTCTCTCTCCGGGAATGTTCTCTCGCCATCTCCCGCCGCTTCTGCCTCTCCCACTCGCGGCGAGCTTTGTCCTGCTCCTCGCGGTGCCGCTTCCGGCGCTCGTGCTCTCTCTCCTTCTCCTTCACTCTGGCGTGCTTGCCTAACGAGAGAGAGAGAGAGGGAGGAAGAGAGAGAGAGAGAGAGAGAGAGAGAGAGAGAGAGAGGGAGGGAGAGAGAGAGGGAGGGAGGGAGGGAGGGGGAGGGAGAGAGAGAGAGAGAGAGAGGGAGGGAGGGAGGGAGGGAGGGGGAGAGAGAGAGAGAGAGAGAGAGAGAGAGAGAGAGAGAGAGAGGTGTCACATGAAGAAACCTAACTTGCTAACACTTATGTGGAAATATAAAGCAAAGAAAAAATAACTAATGACTGGGATTAATTAATACAATGGAACCTGGTTTCTTGAACTTATTAATTCATTCGTTCTGGAAGGCTGCTTGAAGACCCAATCATTTTTTCCCATTAGAAATCATGTTAATTTAATTAATTCGTTTCAGATGCCCAAATGATTCCGTTTTAACCTTTCTTATATACAGTACATGTCTATTGTACTGTTTATCTATAAAAAAAACTAAAAACAAGCATGTAAAATGTAAATGAAAATTTAACAAAAAGGAAAGGAAATGTACAGTAAAAAAATTTAACAATTATAAGCAGCAACATAAGCAAAAGCACAATATCCTGAGATGATAACAGTGGTAAACTGACGCATATTCACAGATTCTCTCCTCTGTCACCTGAGAGACCATACAGGTTCAGCATGAAAGGGCTGTTAGGTTGAGAAGCGAATTATTCTAGATGAGAGATGTTGGAGAAACAAGGTTCCGCTGTATTCTTAAAATTTTCTGTATTGAATAAACTATGATTAGACTGTATATTATTTCCATAATTTAAGAAGTCACCATTCATAAAGCACAGCGTTACAAAACTATGCTCATCAACTGCATGTGAAACAGTGAGCCTAAATCACGCCCAGGCCGCCGTCCCACGTCCCTCGGCAGCTCTTGGTGTTGGTGTGATAGCAAAGCCATTGTTTGGGCTTTTTTATGCACCCAACTTTCAGCTACAGCAATTCAGCATTGAACAGTGTGTTTTTCCCCTACATTTGAGAATTAAGACAATTTTATACGTAAACTACCACAAAACTATGTCCTGTCAGGAAAAGGAACGGCCAAAGGAAAATGAAATAGCTATTCAGAAGGATTTACAATAAACTCATGATTTAGCTAAAACTTCACTTTCTCTCCTCTCCCCGCTGTGTTCTGGGGCAGGAGGCTGTGACCGAGGAGACAGGCCACACGTGAACACGACGCAAAGAAAACAGACGCCCTGTACCTCCTTCTGCCGAATGACTGCGGTGCCGACGCTTCTCTTTCCTCTTCTCATCTTTCCTGTGATGAGCTTTTTCTTTCCGTGACATCTGCTGGGGCGGTTTGATGGCCAGAGAGTCATCTTCCTCTCCTCTGAAACGAGACAAAGCAGCGCCCATCACGCTCGGGAAGTCGCGGAGAGCCGGGGTGCGATGGAGCGTCTCCCACACAGAAGACAGGACTCAGATGATCAATAAAATGGAATCGGAACCATCATTTAAAAATTATGTTAACGATGACACGTAAGCCAAGACTTAAATGGACTCCTGTGAGAAATCACTGTGGCACACGGAACAAAAACACCTGAGGAAACGCTAGGGGGTGACGGACAAGTTCCTTATCTTGACTGTGGAAGCAGATTCCATGCGTGTAGAACTGCCACATTGCGTGTTTTAAATATGTGCAGTTCATTTTGTCATTTATACCCCAACAAAGCTGTTTTTTAAAAAGGCCCGTTTTGATCAAACCAAAAGTCATTGAACAGTATTTTCAATCGTCTCTGTGACCACAATCTTGGGAGAATTCACAGCCTCTGCCTTTCTACCTTCTTTTCTGGTCGTGTGCCTTTAATTACTAGAGGGATCAGAGAAGGAAACGAGTGAGGAGACGTGGGCAGGGAGCAGCGAGGACACACCGCCCTCGGAGGACGCGCTGCTCCAGACCCCGCCGCCGCTTCGCTGCCTGTGCAAACCTCAGGCAGCGACTGCCGCGCAGCACGAGCACTCACCTGCCCGTGTGAACGCACCGCAGAGAGGAAACAGTCTCCCGCAAGGAGGGGGTGCGGAAGCGGACACCACACCAGAGTCCGTTTCCATGGTGAACTCAAGGTCCTGGCGGCAAGCTCCTCCCAAGGTCCCTGAGAAAGGCCCCCCGGACCGGCGGCTGTGCACCGGGCCTGCGCTCACCTGTCCTCCATGGAGTCCTCCCTCCTGTAGGGCGAGTTCCTGATGGTGATCTCCATGCGGTGGTCCCTCAGCTCCCCCTCCTCAAGGGAATCCCGCTTGGAATCCCGGTCATCAGACTACGGAGCAAGGAGAGAGCCGTTTCCCTCACAGGCAAGTGCCTCCGGTTCGTGACAGTCCACCTGCCGCCAACCCAAACCCAACTCCCACATACACTCGGGAACTTTACCTACAAATATCACTAAGAAGGTTTTATACTCAAAACACAGGGAGACTCCCATTCAAATCCCAAGACATGAAAACCACGACTCTGTAACCCGGAGCCCGCGGTGAATGTTTAAAACGGGCGCATGTAACCGGGCATCAGCCTCTATGCCAAGGACCCGACTGCTCGGGCGCCAATCGGGCCCTAAGGCGCAGGAAGCACTGCGTCCCGCGGGGCAGAGACCCATCTCATCAGCAGAGCCCCGATGCCCCTTCCGATGCCCCCTCCGCATCCCCGGGGGTTTGAGGATGTTATTGTGCAAACCAGGGAAGCCGCCAAGCACGGGTAGCGAGGGCCAGGCAACCCCCTGCACTGAGGCCCGGGGAGGGGTCAGAGGTGCTGATTAAGGAGGCGAGAAAAGCTAGTCCCATCGCACAGGTGGCTTCGGGGCGAACGCTCTCTCCTCCGCACACAGCTTTAGTGGGTTATCGCTCTGCCCTCCACCTACAGCCAGTGTCTGAGCGTTTGTTAATTTTCAGGGTAGATGTTGGGCTCACCTGCGACATTTGGAAGTACAAAAGAACGTCACCGAAGTAGCGTTGTTCTAATGGAAAAACGAGGGCAAAGAAATTAAATCTCCTTTAAGAAAACCCCGGACTTAAAAAACATGGCTTACATTTTTTAAGCGCTTTATCTCTGCCTTCTCCTCTTGCTCCTTCCGTCGCTTCTTCTCCTGGAGAATCTCATCTAAGGTCTTCACTTTCCAAGAGTCCTTTTCATCACCCATTGGAGTGAAGCCACTGCCGACAGAAGCGGCGGCAGCGTCAGGACCCGGCGCCGGCGCGTCGCGCTCGGGGCCCGCGGAACCGCCCTCGGGCTGCGCCCTTCCCGCCAACCCGGGTCGGGCCGCCGCTGCGCCGATTCACGGGTCCGGGTTCGGCAGGCACGGCCCGCGGGCCTCGCGGTGCAGGACGCGGCTCTAGGCGAGCGCGGCTTCCGCCCCCGGACAGCGGCCTTCGGCTCCGCGGACCCGTCGTGTTCCCCGGGGGGAGGGTCCGGCGGGGTCGGATCCGGGAGCGTGATGCCCTCGCTGCCTCAATCGCAAGGCCCACGCGGGCGGGCGGGACGAGCGAGCGGGAGCGTCGCCCGCCCGGCTCGAGAGCTCGGGGAGCGGCCGCTACTCACCCCTGCGCCGCCGCCGCTGCTGGTCCGGAGCCTGAGGAGAAACTGCGCCCGGCGCGCGCCCCGAGCGTCGTTACTTCCTGCGTCGACGCGGGATGATGACGTCAGGGGCCAGAGCAGCCGGTTCCGGCCGGAGACTAGGGCTCTGTGCGTCACTTCCGGCTTCGGCGCGGTCTGATGACACGGGCGGAGGAGCTCGTCTGGCCCCCCCCCCCCCGTCGTCCCTCGCGGCCCGGTCGCTGGCGCCCCCTGGTGGGCTCTTGCCCTGCGGCGCCGACCGGAGCCCGCTGCCCAGGGCTGGGCCGGGCGTGGAGCGGCGCTCACGCGGCTTCCACAGAGCAAGGCCGCCCCGCTGGGCCGTCGGTGGGTAGAGCGAAGTGCTCTGCACGGGGTTGGATTCGGGGTCAGGGCACCTGCCCCGATTGGGGGCGTGGTTCGCTCCCACATCAGTGTTTCTCTCCCTCCCTCTCTTCAAAAATCAATTAAAAAAGGGGGGGCAGCCCTAGCGGGTTTGACTCAGTGGACAGAGCATCGGCCTGTGGACCAAAGGGTCCCAGGTTCAATTCCGGTCAAGGGCACATATGGGGTTGCTGGCTCAATCTCCAGTGTGGGGTGTGCAGGAGGAAGCCCATCATTGATGTCTCTCTCTCTCCTCCCTTCCTCTATGAAATAAAATAAATATATGTATATCTATATATATAAAAGCCTAAGAGACCATTAAGACTATGATGCACACTGACCACCAGGGAGCAGGTGCTCAATGCAGGAGTGCCCCCTGGTGGTCAGTGTGCTCCCACAGCCAACCTCCCATGGCCGGCCAACCTCTTGTGGTCCCTCCCCCCCCACGAGCCAGCACTTATCAGCCCAATCGGGACTGGGTAAGACGGCCCCTATGGGCCCCAATTGCTGACCAGGCCAAAGGTCCCCACCCGTGCACTAATTCATGCACCGGGCCTCTAGTACACGTATATATAAAGGGGGCAGACGGCCTGTGTTGAGCATCGAGCTATGAAGGTCACGGTTCCGCTCCCCATCAGGGGGCATGCAGGAGGCAGCTCATCATTGATGTTTCTCTCTCCTCCCTTCCTCTCTGAAAATAATAAAAAAATATTTTTAAGGGGGGGGCAGGAAATGGGGGACATCTATAACACTCTCAACAATTAAAAAAGAAAGCAAGGCCAGCAGAGCTGCTGTGCCCGGGCCATGGCCCCAAGCCCCACCGCTGCTTCCGAGTCGCCTGCGGGGCTTCGGAAGTCCCGAATTGGGGTTATTTTCTCTCAGAAGGAAATGTTTACCTTCTGTACCTGGCAGTTATTTCGCTTCCTGAGTTCTTGGTGACAGGAAACCATTTTTTCACTCTGCTCACATTGCAAACTGGCGCCTGCAGCAAGATGCCACCCTGGACCGTCGGTAGCATAGACTCCCAGTAACCACGCAGACAGCAAGCACAGAGCGTTTATTTGACTCTGCAGAACGAGAGTCAGATTGTGGCTGCGGGGGCTGCATGTAGACAAAGGACAAGGGGCACCACAGGATGAACACGTTACCACAGGTGGGATGAACAGCGACTCGACTACAATCATTTCCTGTTTGGTCCCATGAATACTGAAACAGGCGAAGTACAGAGCACTGTGGGCATCCTGGGCTGGACTTCACAGCTCATTTGGCAGAAAACAGAGGACCTGGCTCTGATGTAGATGGTTATTTTAGTTAATGCCCGTTTCCCAGGGTGGGAAAACCCTGACCAGCCTTCCCAGCGTGGAGCCCACAACACCCCGGGCAGGTTCAGACTCAACTCAGACAGCAGTGAACAGTCTCCAAACAGCAGAGCAGCGAAGGGCAGCTTTCCTCAAATGAAGACGGTGGTGGTGGTGGGTGGGGGTGGGAGGTGGGGGACAAAGCCCAGACAAACATAAGACTTTGCCAGTTAGAACAGTCTGTAACCCAATTTGGACATCTGGGCATGGGTCCTGTGGCCATCACTCAGAATCGGAGCCAGCCGGTTGAAGGTTTTATGTCCTGGCAGCCCGGGGAGCAGCTGACCCGTCTGCTCTTGGCTCCTCAGCCAGAACAGAAACAGATGCCTCGGACGCTGGGGCGTCTAGGAAAACAGAGGGGCCCCCGTCAGGGCACGTACATGTTCTGGGAGAGAATAACGTCCTCAGGACGACGTTGGTCAAAGGCAAAAGCAGAGCAGAGGCTTTCTATCTGTAGTGACATCCTTCATTTTTTCCAGCCCAGGGAAACGGTGAGAACACTTCCCGGCCCGAGGAAGCACATCAGCTGGACAGACGTAAAAAGCCAGGCTACGTGTCCACCACCCGTGGGCCGGGCTGAGTGACCGTCCACAGGAGACCGTCAGCAGGAAGCAAACACCACTGGTTTGGGGAGAAGCGTTGCGTGCGCGGCCGCGGCACAGCTCCGCGGGGGAGCGTTCTTGGAGCAGCACATTTTTCCCTGTTTCCTGTTCATCGTGTTTATTTTTTCTCAAATTAAAGACACATTTTGGGTTGTGCAAGGATGTTCTCAGCTTCCTAAGGCAGACGACTCTCACACTGCTATGCAGAAATGATGACTAGTGGACTTTAAAAACAAGAGGCTTTCTATGCCATTCAGTAGTGGACGCTTTGAAAGCCAGAGATGTGAACGCGTCTCGGTATGGCTGGCGTGAGCAGGCGACGGCCCCAGGCCTGGTTCCAGTGTTTGTTTACAAAGGCACAGACAACCGGACACAGGCGTGGCCGACTCCCAGGTCATCGCTGGTGCACACACACCCGAGACCGTTCAGCGAGGAGGACACACTGTAAAAACGAGACCGAGTTCATGAAAAACGCATCACGTCTGCACAGTCATTCCACAGAAGGCCGGGCAAGGCGGTGGCTGTGACTCCTGGCAGCGCCCGGGCATGGAGACTCAGTGGTGGCGACGAGACGAATGGAAGGAATGTCAGCCCCGAGCACGGGCACGCCAGCCACAGCCCCGACCAGAAAAGGCTCCAAAGCAGCTTTGCAGGAAGTTGCCTCATTTGCTAATAATTTAAGAAAATCTTCATTTTGTTTGTGGTCCAAAATCCAGAAAATCAAAACCGGGGGAAAGCCACGGGAGAGAGTGGAGGGTGGGGCACGTCAGTCCCTGACAATCCTCGGAGCCGGCGGCCGTCTCCGACGACGGATGACAGAGCCTGCGGGAAGGCCCTTCTCTGTGCATGTCCCACCGTGGGGCTGGGCTCTCGAGGGCGGGGCAGGAGCCGGGGAAGCAGTGCTTTCACGCTGGTCCCCACAGATCAACGCGACATCTCCTCCCCCGGCCGCCGGCGGGGCGTCCCCTTAGCTGGTTTTCGGGGAAGCAGAAGAGGAGGGAAGGGGACAGAATCCTGGGGCGGTCGCAGAAGCGTCCAGGGAGGGAGAGCTTGCCAAGCAGGCGACCGCCCCGCCTGTCCTGCGGCCGCGGGTCAGCTCCGCAGAAAGGCTGAGTGTGGTTTAAAGGCCTCGTTGACTTCACCCACGGCAAGCGTTTTCAAGTCGGCAGGACTTCACGAGACGTGATTATTGCTCTTTGTTTCCGAGAGGCCTGGCCTCCCGGGAGGCTCTGTTCCTATTTTCCGATTAGAAACCCGCGGGAACCAGGGGCCGGCTGTGGGAGCCACGGGCCTGAACAGCAGGAGGGAGACGAGACGGGGAGCGAGGGCCGTACGTTCCTTTTCTAGGGAATCCAGTCCCTGCAGGCAGGCTCCTGGCGGGCTGCTTCTGACAAGCCCCAGGGCTCAGCACGCTGGTCAAAGGCGCGAAGGAGGAGCCTGAGGCTGGCTGGCGGTGGAGCGTCCCCATCAGAAATCCACCAGGTTCGGAGTCACAGCCCAACTCAGGCACAAACACCCGTGGTCCTCGGTCAGCTCTGGGCGCACAGCCGCGCCGAGTTCGGGGACCTGACACGCGGTGCGCTCCCAGAGCATCGGTGCCTGTGTTTCCTTTTCACAAAACTACCGTCTTCTCAACACCGGACAGGCACTGCCAACACGGCAACCTTTCCCGCCTCCGCTGCCCGCCCACCGGGGGGACGCCCCGCAGGCCCAGCTCCTGGCCGAGCAGCAGGGACCCCCTATCTGTGCCCTGTGTCCCCTCCTCACGCCCTGCCAGGCCCCATGGCATGGACTTCCCTGGCCTCTGTGCCCAGGCCCGGGGCATGGTGGCCTCTGCCCTGGCACAGGGTCTCCCGGATGATGGCGGGGCAGCACGCGCCCTCGGTGGCCTCTGCTGGCTGGCGTGGGCTGTGAGATCTCTCCATCAGCACCAGCAGGGGGCGCTCACGATGGCACTGGACCCGGCTCTGGCTCACAGTCGTCCCCTCTGTGGGGGTGTCGCCCACAGAGGAACCGGCCGGGCCTGCCTGCAGGGAGACCTGCGTGCCCAGCGAGGGCCGAGCAGAGGCCGGCGGGTCCCGGCCCTCGGCGTCTGGCTCGGGGGCCGCGCGAGGCAGTTTTCACATTCCATGGCGATGGCTCAGCGGCAGCTGGCTCTGGTCAGCCCCCAGGGAGCCAACGTCGGGGGTCCCCAAATTCCTGCTGGTTTGGACTGCAACCCCCGAAAGGGGCAGGAATGGCTGCACATGCACTTCCCTACCCAGCTGACCGGGGGTCGGGCAGCGGAGGGCGGGGGCCGCATCCGGCAGGAGGACAGCAGCGCGCACCCCGAGGCCCCGGCGCTCAGTGGTGCGGCCTGGGGTCCTTGGGGACCAGCGGCTCCGTGCCGTCCTCCGGCGTCCAGCTGGCGGAGGCCAGGCTCTGCATGGCCTCCCGCTGGTGCTGCCTGGCCTTGTTGTAGAGCAGGACGCCCGCCATCACCAGGATGGTGCCCACGGCCGACAGGCTGGTGATTTTGTTGCCGAAAACGATAATACTGAGCCAGACGGACAGGGCGTGCTTCACGGTGCTGGCGACGCTGCAAGACAGAGGGGAGCACCGCCTGTCCTCACTGAGCCAGGTTACAGCCAGCAGAGAGCACGCCCGGGGACACTGAGCACCGCCTGTCCTCACTGAGCCAGGTTACAGCCGGCAGAGAGCACGCCCGGGGACACTGAGGCTGCGGCAGGGGCAGCGCCATCAAGCCCTCTGCTGTCCTCACACTGGGACAGTCCCCCTGTGGTGACAGCTCAGCCGCTACAGGAGAGAGGCTGACGCACACCACGTGACGTGGCCAAGCTGCCGACCACGGCTGGAGTTTCTGGCTCATTCTTTTCCAGTTGTTACTGAGATTGTGCTTTCATGAAATTCATCCTATATAGTAAAAGGCTAATATGCAAATCATCCCCTTGGGAGTTCGACCTGGAGACCAGGAGTTCAATCGCTCGCTATGATGTGCGCTGACCACCAGGGGGCGGGACAGAATATGGCGGGGACCAGCAGCGGTGGGAACGAGGAGGCGGGGAACCTGATCGGCCCTGATTGACGGCCAGGCCTAGGGACCCTACCCGTGCACGAGTTTTGTGCATCAGGCCTCTAGTCCAGTTATAAAAGTGAAAACCAGCTAACCGGACCTTTAACCCCTCCAGGTTCCCAGAGCCCATGGTCACGTGTGGTATTCGCATGTAAGTGGGTGGAAGTAGGTCAAAGCAGGAATCCAGGCTTTCACTGAGCTCACTCATTTCAGGTGCTTGCAGCCACCAGGGCCCACGGCACCCGACCTGGGACAGGGTCCTGCAGGCAGGTGAGCCCGCTGACCGTGCTGCTCCAGGCACAACAGACTCACCCAGTGGCAACGCCCCCAAAAACCTTTCAGCCCAGCCGGGCGGGGCCCAGTGGTTGAGCATTGACCCAGGAACCAAGAGGTCACGGTTTGATTCCCGGTCAGGGCACATGCCCAGGTTGCAGGCTTGATCCCCAGTAGGGGGCGTGTGGAAGGCAGCCGATCAATGATTCTCTCTCATCATTGATGTTTCTCTCTTTCTCCCTCTCCTTTCCTCTCCAAAATCAATAAAAATATATATACGTATTTTTTAAAAAAGCTCGTTCACACACTTCATGCAAGTGTTTCAAATGGCACCAAAGGCACGGCACAGCCCCCGTGCCCCGGGACCTCGGCCGGCACCACAGCACCTGGCACTCGCAGACCTTCGATAAAAATGAAGCCCTCGAGGCTGCTGCACAAACCACGCCGACAACTGTCCTACCTGAAGGTCACGGGGGAGATCCTGCCCATGAGGGCGTAGGCCGTGACGCTCTGCAGGTGGAACAGGACGCCGTCCATCAGCAGCAGCAGCACCACGTCCTGCGTGTAGCTGAAGCTCCTGCCGCTCCTCCCGAGCACCGGCAGGTCCTGCGTGTGGAGCAGAGCGGCGCCGCACGCCCGTCGGCCCGGTGCCCGTCACCGGAAGGACCTCGTCCCACGTGCCCGGCCACCGGGGCGGGCGAGCTGAGGCTGAGGGCGCTGTGACACCTGCCCTCTGGGTGGCGGCCGGACGGCATTGACCAAGGCACATGGCCAGAGCCCTCGGTCACAGGGAATCGCAGCCCCAGCCACAGGGAGGCCCCCTCCCCCACCAGGACGGCGACTATAAAAACAGCAAGAACCAGGGAACACGAGCTGGCGAGGCCGTGCAGAAGGGGGCCGCTGGGCACTGCTGGTGGCAACGTAAGCAAAAGGGTGCAGCTGCTGAGCCTCGTTGCTCCTCAAACGTGTAAACGCAGAGCGCCCTGGCCGGGGAGGCTCGGCTGCCGGGGCACCGGCCTGCGCTCCGAGGGGTCGCCGGTTCAGTTCCCCATCAGGGCACACGCCCAGGTTTCGGGCCCCATCCCCAGCGTGGAGCGGGCAGGAGGCCGCCGATCCATGTTCCTTTCACACCACTGCTTCTCTCTCTCCCCCCTCTCCCTTCCTCTCTCTCTAACACCAATTTTAAAAATATTTTTTAAAAAGAAATGAAACTAAATCAGCCTAAAAACTGTCACAGGAGAACCTCGGGAAACTCCCACAGCTCCGGCTCGGCCTCGGAGACCGGCGCCAGGCCTGGCCTCCACCTCTGTCCGTCCTCCTCGGGCACGCAGCGGGCACTGCGCCACTCAGCAAAGCGGGACCCCCACCCCCACTCTGCTCCCAACGCGCTGAAGACAAAGGCCGCCAGGGCCAGTGCCCAGGGCTGCCCACACTCACCATGAAGAAGACCCAGGCGGGAACCAGCATGGCGACGGCCGCGGCGCTGGTGTAGAACTGCAGCTCGGCCGCCCTGTGGGCACAGCACGCCTGAGCCCGCCCGGACCCACGCGAGAGCCGCGGAAGCACCGAGCAGAGTGGGCAACAGGCTCCCGGGGCGACCAGGAGGGCCTGTGCCGCTGAGCCCCCCCGCACGGCCATGGGGGGGAAGGCGGCCCGGACGGAGCCTCCGTGGGGTAGCGGGGCTTTCCTCCCGAGTCCCCACCTGCGCCACCGGGAGCGGCGAGGTCCGGGCAGCGGGGCCCCGGCCTGGGAAGCTGTGACACTTACGAGAACCGGTACTTGTCCCCGCTGAGGAGCTTCTTTGAAAAAACGTTTTGTAGACTGGAACAAAGGAGAGAAGAGGTTACCGTGGACGCAGGAAGTCAGTGGGGAACCTGAAATGGACGAGGCGTCTGCAGCCTTCCTCCTGGCGAGGTTGAGCAATGGGCCTGCGGCCACCCAGCTCCGAGGTGTCGGAGGACCCCACAGCCCCTCTCTGAACCAGGAGCCCCCCCTAAATCAGCACCTGCCGTGGGCCGGCACCCAGGCAACGGAACAGGAGCTCAGGCTCATGAACTCTGGAAGGGGACAGACACATGGGAAACCACACACACGCACACACACACGCACGCACGCACACACGCGCGCGCACACACTTACACACACATGCACACGCAAGCACGCAAGCGCACACACACGCGCACACGTACACACACACACACGCACACACGCACACACGCACTCGGCCAAAGAGAAAGCCAGGCCGTGTCCGTCTGGGAAGCAAGCGGCTGGCCCTGGCGAGTGGCGCTGCCCGCGGGGCTCCAGGAGCAGTGCGTTTTGTTTCCGGCAAAAACCTGGCGAGGACGGTGCGGATGGGAGCTCTCACGGTCGGGCCTGGAACCAGAACAATGCTCTGGAGACACTGACAACCCAGACCGGAGCTGGGCACAGCCGTGGGCTCCGCTCCCTTCAGGAACTGCCGCTGCGGGACCGTCGGACACGGGGCGGGGGGGGAGGGGAGGGCGGCCGGCAGGGCTCAGTGGCTGAGCATCGACCTATGAACCAGGAGGTCAGGGTTCCATTCCGGTCGGGGCACGTGCCCGGGTTGTGGGCTCCATCCCCAGTGCGGGGCGTGCAGGAGGCAGCCGATCCATGATTCTCTCTCCTCAGTGATGTTTCCATCTCTCCCTCTCCCTTCCTCTCTGAAATCAATAAAAACATATTATTAAAGAAAAAAAAAAAGAAACTGGAGGGAGGTTCATGGAAAGACACCTCCTGTGACTTAAACAGAAGGCGGGGGGGGGGGGGGGCGGGGGGGGCGTGGAGGCCGCAGAACGGAGGCTGCGGGGCGTGCGGTGCAGGAGGCTGTCGGTCAGTCGTGCTTCTAGGAGCCAGAGGCAGGGCTACGCCTCCGAGAGTTGGAGGTGGAATTAAAGTTGTTTACTTTCTCTTAGCAGGATTACTCAAAACCTCAAGCCGCACTTTGGTGGTGACAGCGACCCTGACCCCCGTGGTGGTGTTTCCTCCTCTCTCAGCAAAAGGACAAACTGGACGTGATGGCTGGTGCGGAACTGCCGGGGCTGCCTGCGCGGGGCGGACCTCACCAACACCACACAGCGCGACTCCCAGACGCGCCCACACAGCAGCCAGGGCTAGCGTCCCGCTCCCTGCAGCCCAGCCGTGGTAGCCCGCCACCGCCCTGAGGGCGTTCTTAAGGACCAGGCCACGAACCACCACGTTCCAGCTTGTTCTCGGAGGAGAAGCGACCTCGTTGAGGAAAAGGCGGCATCAGACGCACTGGCCAGGCTTTGGGTGGCGGGAAGGAACTGAGCTGCTCTGGGTGAAGCTCCCGTCACCCAGCTGAGGCAGGTGCGCAGTGCCCCCGGGCACACGGTGTCCCCACGCTCCGTCCCCACAACCCCCAGACTCACCAGTCCATGATGTTGGTGGACAGCGCGGCTGAGAAGCCCAGGATGTTGAAGCTCATCTCGGTGGCTGTGCACAGGGCCAGGCCTCCCATGACAGGGACGAGGGAGAGGTTGACCAGCAGCCCTGCAGAGGAGGGAAGGGGGGTCCGGCTGTGACCTGGGGGCCCGGCTGTGACCCGGGAGCCCAGCTTTGACTCTGGAGCCCAGCTGTGACCCGGGAGCCCGGCTGTGACCTGGGGGCCCGGCTGTGACCCGGGGCCCCGGCTGTGACCTGGGGGCCCGGCTGTGACCTGGGCGCCCGACTGTGACCTGGGAGCCCGACTGTGACCTGGGGGCCCGGCTGTGACCTGGGGGCCCGGCTGTGACCTGGGGGCCCGGCTATGACCTGGCTGTGACCTGTGGGCCCGGCTATGACCCGGCTGTGATCTGGGCGCCCGACTGTGACCCGGCTGTGACCTGGGGGCCCGGCTGTGACCTGGGGGCCCAGCTGTGACTCTGGAGCCCAGCTGTGACCCGGCTGTGACCTCGGGGCCCGGCTGTGACCCGGGCTGTGACCCGGGAGCCCGGCTGTGACCCTGGCTGTGACCCGGGAGCCCGGCTGTGACCCGGGAGCCCGGCTGTGACCCTGGCTGTGACCCGGGAGCCCAGCTGTGACCCTGGCTGTGACCTTGGGGCCCGGCTGTGACCTGGGGGCCCGGCTGTGACCATGTGTGGCCCCAACGCTCCTCTGGGAGCCATGCTGCTTCCTGCCTTCCCAGGAGAGCCGGGCCCGCCTTCATCCAGAGCCAGCGCCCTGGTCTCTGTGCTGGAGGGAGGCAGAGGCCCCCCTCAATGCCAGGGCCCGACGGCCTCTGCCGGGCCTGGGTGACCCCCAGGCTCCACAATTCTCACCGGCAAACAGGAGAGGAAGGGAGACGGGCTCCAGGGATTCTATTAAAAGGAGAAACTGGTGGGGAGGACTCAATGCCCGACGCCCCGAGGTTTATTCCTTTTTCATTCTGGCCTAAACCCCCGGACGTGAGAGGGAGACAGTCCTCTTGTACAGGGAGGACCATGCCCACGAGCAGGGACCCTCACGGCTCCGCTGCTGCTTTCAGGGCGGCGTGGACGAGGGCGCGAGCCCTTCCCGTTCAGCAAAGAGGAAGACACGCAGCCTCAGCCCATGGCCACACCCCCGTCCCCGGGCCCTGCTGCCCGGAGCGCAGCTCGTTCCTCAGGCAGCGCCGGCCGGCCAGCAAACCCATGGCCCGCGTGGGGGCCCTGCCCCGCGCCCGGTGCCCGGCACTCGCCTGGGGCTCTCTGCCCGGGGACTCTGCTGAGGACAGTGCGGTGAAACCCGAGGGCCGGGACCCCCGGGACCCTGTGCGCCGGCCCTCCCGCAGGAAGGACCCGGTCCGTGTGCTTTTTGCTAAATTCCATCAAGACTTTCTCCGTTCTCAGAGCCCGCTGGCTGCAGCGGGCGGGCGAGCGCTCACCCGTGTACTCCCCTAGGATCATCCGGGACATAATCACAGTGAAAATGGGGGCGGAGCTCTTCACCGTCTCAGCGAACGAAACCGCCACGTTCTTCAGGCTGACCAGACCCAACACCACCGTGGCGAACCTGGAGAGAAGCCGGAAGGGTGGTCGGGACGGGCGAGTCCGCTGGTGGCTCTCAGCCGACTCTGCCGGGCGCCAGCCAGGGGCCACACCTGACCCCGCACGCGCTCTGCTGGGTCCGGCCCTCACACACCTGCGGGGACCGATGTGGCCAGAGCGTGGGCCCCGCAGGAGGCCCGTCACCCTGACCCACGACTACCTCAGTGCCGGGGCCGCTCCAGAAAGGACCCATCGGGCACCGAGGTCCACAAAGCCAGGGGCACGTGCTGCCCTGAAACGCAGGCTTGAGAGTCTGCACTGAACTCACCTCCGACCACAACGGTGACGTCACTCGCCGGCTGCTCACTCTTGGTGACGGGCAAGGCATTTTATTTTATTTTGTTTATTTTGTTAAATCTGTCGTTATTGATTTTTTTGCGAGAGAGAGGAAGGGAGAGAGATAGAAAGATAGAAACATCGATGAGAGATTAATGTCCTTGATCAGCTGCCTCCTGCACACTCCCCAAAGGGGATGGAGCCCGCAACCCGGGCATGTGCCCTGACCGGGAATCGGATAGGAGGCCTCTTGGTTCCTGGGTTGATCTCAACCGCTGAGCTACACCGGCCAGATGGTAAAGGCATTTTATTTTATTTTAATTATTTTTAAAAACATCTTTATTTTTTTTAATCCTCACCTGAGGCTATTTTTTTCATTGATTTTTAGAGACTGGAAGAAAGAGGGAAAAACAGAGAAAAACACTGATGTGTGAGAAACACATCAATTGGTTGCCTCCTGCACGCGCCCTGACCAGGGCCTGGGCCGGAGAGGAGCCTGCAACAGAGGGCCGTGCCCTTGACCGGAATCCAACCCGGGACCCTTTGGTCCACAGGCCGAAGCTCTATCCACGGAGCGAAACCCGCCAGGGAGGGAAAGGCATTTTAAATGACGTGCAAAAGAGCCCAGCCCCGCACCCAGTGCCAGGCCCTCACCTCATGAGGCCCACGAACAGCATGGTCATGACGAAGTTGGGCGGGTAGGCGAGCCGGACTTTGTGCTGGTACAGGCAGCAGGGGACGAAAATCTTCAGGCAGCCGATGCACGTGGTGGACAGCATCTGCACGGCGCCTGCGGGCGGGGTTGCGGGGGATGAGCTGCAGCCGTGGCCCCGCCCACCGCCATGCCCCGCCCACCTGCCGTGGCCCCGCCCTCACCCAGCTCTGTGCCCGCCCACCTGCCGTGGCCCCGCCCTCACCCAGCTCTGGGCCCGCCCACCTGCCGTGGCCCCGCCCTCACCCAGCTCTGTGCCCGCCCACCTGCCGTGGCCCCGCCCTCACCCAGCTCTGGGCCCGCCCACCGCCATGGCCCCGCCCTCACCCAGCTCTGGGCCCCGCCCACCTGCCGTGGCCCCGCCCTCACCCAGCTCTGTGCCCGCCCACCTGCCGTGGCCCCGCCCTCACCCAGCTCTGTGCCCCGCCCACCTGCCGTGGCCCCGCCCTCACCCAGCTCTGTGCCCGCCCACCTGCCGTGGCCCCGCCCTCACCCAGCATGCTGGGCTCGCCCTCCAGCAGCGAGAGGATGTACTTGTTGAGGAAGAGGGTGCAGAAGCTGAGGAAGAACCAGAGCGTGAGGTAGAGCAGCGCCCGCGAGCTCCACACGCCCAGGTCCGCCTCGATGACCGTGGTCTCGGTGATGGTGACGGTGAGCACGCTCTCCTCGGCGGCGCCGTCGCTCTTGGCGAAGACGATCTTCTCACTTCGGGGCCCGAACAGGGAGCCCCAGCCGAGGAGCGGCTTCCCCCGGGGCGTCTCCTCGGGGCCCGGGGCCAGCTCCGCGGGTTTTGCCGGCGCCGACATGGTGTCCCCGCGGGCGCGTCCTCAGGTGGAAGGACCAATGCGGTGCCCTGGGGTCCGCAGCCGCCACGTCTGGACAGCGGACACGGGACTCCTGCGGCAGTTTCCGTCCCCAAAAGCTTTCATCTCAGTCGAACCTGCAAGTAGGGGTCCGCCTCATTTCCGGATCCACGTGTCCCCCAAACCCAAACCTCCAACAGCCCCGCCCCCGCCTCAAGGCCCAGGCCCAGGCCCAGGCCCGGTTCCGGGGCCCAGCTGCTCAGGCAGGATCCGGAGTCTCCCTGCCTGTGGCTCCGGGACCCCTGGCCCTGGAGACCCGCCCACTGCTGCTCTGCGGCTGCCCAGCCGGGCCCAGGCCTGGCCGGCACAGGGGCGGGCGAGAGGGGGTGCCCGGGGGCGTCCTCCCCTCACAGAACAAGCTGCAGTCACACTCGGCGTCCGGAACTCGGGGTCAGAAACGGCCTCCGGGACCCGGGCCCGGCTTCCACACTGCGTTTAAGCCGAGCTGCTGGTGGGCCCACCTCCCTCATTGCAGCGCAGGGGCGAGGCGGGCAGAGGGCGGGTGGCCGCACTTCTCGGTAGATCTGACCAGCCCGCACCCCAAAGCTGTGGGCGGCTCCCCCCAACCCGGTGGCCTCCCTGACCGGGGCCCACAGCCACGGCTGCGTGTCCCTCCTCCGCGCCCCGGCAGCCATCGGTTCCCGCGGGGCCCAGTCACACCGGACCGGGACCGGGACCGGGACCGGGACCGGGACCGGGACCGGGACCGGGACCGACATTCCCGTCCCCTGCGACCAGAGCAGGGCCCGGCGAGCCCAGGGCGGCCCTCACCCCGTCACACTCTTTCCCTGACACTGGAACCCCCACAAACAGCCCACCTGCGGACGAGGGGCTGGGACGGAGCAGGGACGCAGACCCCACCTGCCTCTGCCTGTGGCCCCGCCCGGGACTGCTCTTCCCGGGCGGCGAGGGGACAGCACCCCAAGTCCGCACGGTTCCCGTTTTCGTCCAAGTGCCTTGGGAGGCACAGCGCGGGCTCAGAACATCTTAAAATGGACGTGGACGTTGGTCCTCACTCCTTCCGGACAAGACAGCCTCCCGCCGCCGCTGCGTTTTCTTCGGAAAAAACCGCCAGGCTGGGACGAGGCGAGAAGCCTGCGGAGCGGGGACCCTCAGGGGCCCAAACCAGGAGGAAACGCAGCGCAGAGCCTGCCCGGCTGAGACCAGGGAGGTGGCCCCGTGACCCGCCCCCGGCAAGAGACCAGAAGAACCGCCTGTGGGTGGTTAACAGCCTCGGGGCTCCTGGCCAACCTCCAGCCCCACGCAGAGCGAAGGAACCAGACGAGGGTGCGGGGAGGCGTCTTCGGGTGCAGCCCCTGGGAGACGTCAGAGTGAAAACAGCCAGAAAGGCCCCGGCACTCACCCACAGGCAGCGCAGACCGGCTTCCCGGGGGGCCTGGGGTGGGGTGGGGGGCGGCTTCGGGCCACACCCCACAGAGGCTGCCAAGCCCCAGCAGAGGCCCTGCCAGCCACCCACCCGCCCCCCCACCCGCCCCCCCACCCGCCAAGGGCTGCACAGGTCAGGCCTGAGGGCCTCTGCAGATGAAGATCAAAGATCCCAGATCACCCCACTGAGGGCCCAGCGGGGAGGAGCCGCCAGAGCTCCAGGGAGGGACAGAGCCAAGGACGCAGGCCCTCAGCTCTGAGGGGCACAGGACAGGCCACGGGGGGAGGGGGAGCAGAGGCCACAGAAACGCCCGGGACGGAGGCGGGGCGTCTGGAGGTGAAACAGCCGCTGAAACAAACCTGGGTGCTCTGGGCAGACCGTCTCCCACGGGACGTCCCCCAGTTACGGGGGGGGGGGGGGGGGGCTCGCTCTGCCCTCAGAAAGTGGCCGACAGCCACCAGCGGTCACAGAGAGACCGCCAGCAGGAGACAGGCCTCCCGCTGCCCTGATCTGACGCCGCCGCCAGACAAACCTGCATCTGCTGTGGCCTGAGCCCAGAGCTGGAGGAGACCGGGGACGCGGCCTCTCAGCCCCTGTGGGGTCCCCGGCAGGGCCAGAGGCCGGAAAGGGACTCGAGTGGGCGCCACGGCAACACTGCGAGCACCACGGGGAAAAGAGCTTTGGAATCACTTGTCCTGAGTGAATAAATGACAGACCCCCCGCGGGGACGACGTCGGAGGGGAGGTCCCCATGCCCCGTGAGAACCCACAGGTCTGCAGCATCAGGGTCCGGGGTCGATTCTGGTCAAGGGCACGTACCTCAGCTGCAGGCTCCTCCCTGGCCTGGGCCCTGGTCGGGGCACGTGCAGGAGGCAACCAGTCGATGTGTCTCTCTCACATTGATGTTTCTCTCTGTCTGTCCCTCTCTCTTCCACTCTCCCTAAAAATCAATGGGAAAATATCCTCGGGTGAGGATTAAAAAAAGAATCACCACAGATGCTGAAACTACCAGAGAGAAATCCTATATAATACAAGGCTAATATGCACACTGTCTGAACGAACTCCTGAGTTCGACTGGGAGTTCAACCGGGGGGCGGGGCTGGCCAGCCAACTGCCCTCGACCCTCCCCCCACCAGCCCCGCACCCGATCAGCCCCCCACCCTGATCGGGCCAGCCGGCCGGCCCACACCCATACACGAAATCGTGCACCGGGCCTCTTGTTGAGAAATAACAGGAATGTTTAGTCTCAAAGTACAACCGTACCAGGTGGACACAGAGTACAAAGGGAAGAGAGATAAGGGACACTTCCCTCCAGGGGGGAGGTGGCAGGAGGGCCTGCCCACGGAGAACTGGGACTGGGACTTCCCGGTCCCGGGACATACGGTTCAGAGACAGACAGAAACGCACAGGGGCCCTGGCCGGGTGGCTCAGCCGGCTGGGGTTCGTCCTGTACCCCCGAAGGTGGCCGGTTCATTCTCAGTCCGGGCGCATACCCAGCCGGCGGGTTCCACAATCTCTGATGCTCGGAGAGTTGTCACCCAGCCCAGAAAAAAAAAAAAAAAAAGGATCCTTACACCCACGGGGGACACAGGAGGTGGAGTGCTCCTGTGAAACGCACCGTGTGAACCTGCAGGACCAGGGAGAATGGTCCAGGGGCCGGCGAGGGACACTCCGTGCCAACCCGAGGCATCGCCCATGCAGGGAAGCGTGAGGGAACGGCCACCGGCGACACTGACCTCTGTTTCTCAGAACATAGTGCAGTCCCAACGGGACGGGATTCACACACACACTGCACAAACAGTTCTGACAACTCCACAGGAACTACGGCAAAAACGGGGTCACAGAAGAGGATTTCTAAGTGGCCAATAAGCACAAGAAAGGGTGTGTAGCCGGGCCGGGTGGCTCAGTGGTTAGAGCACCGAACCTTTAAGCCATGGCTGCAGGTTCAATCCCTGGTCAGGGCACATACAAGAAGCAACCAATGACTGTTTAAATAAATGGAACAACAAATCAATGCTTCTCACTCTCTCTCTCTCCCCCCACTTCTCTAACCAATAAACTTTTTACAATCATACATTCGAGGTTGACATGAGGTAAACATTTGCAGCCCTTACAAACCAGCAGTTCCAGCGAGAGACACAGGCTCCCCCGCCCCCCGGGAACCCAGCTGTCTGCTGGGGAGAGCGAGCAGGTACATGGTGGGGGCTTCACACAACCCAACACTGGACAGCAGGAAGGAGGAGTAACTCAGTAACACACAGGAACACACACACACACACGCATATGCACACACGGAGCTGAGTGGATGATGGGTGATAAGTGACATCAGGGTTATCGTCGGTAATTAGCCTGGAGTGTTTAAATCTCGAACAGAATGAAACGGGGCCCCCTGGGATGCAGCGAAGACGCTCAATGCTGTGCTGGGCATCACGCGGGAAGGCCGAAGGAGCGGGTCAGGGGCCCTACTCACCCGGTGCTGCCGCCCTCACAGCTGCCTCCCGGCTCCTGCTCGCGTCCCCGCCGCCAGTTCTTCCTCAGCCCACGTGACTCGCGTGTCTTTCAGGGAGAAACGGTTCCCGCCCTGCAAGACGGAAGCAACCTGATCTGACAAGGAAAAGGGACTTTAAGATGCAACAGCCACCCTGGCCGGTTTGGCTCAGTGGACAGAGCGGCGGCCTGCGGACTGAAGGGTCCCGGGTTCGATTCCCGGTCAGGGGCACTTGCTGGGGTTGTGGGCTCGATCCCCAGTAGGGGGTGTGCAGGAGGCAGCCGATCCACGATTCCCTCTCATCACTGATGTTTCTAGCTCTCTCCCTTCCTCTCTGAAATCAATAAAAATATATTTTAAAAAAACCACAAAGAACAAAAAACAGCCGGACTCACCGGAGCCTGCCTGGAAGCAGGGTGGAGTGCGCTGGACCTGGGGCGCCCGGAGCACTGGCCACCCCACCCAGGTCCCGGGTGACAAAGGTCAGAATTCCCTCCCTCTCGGGTGACAGCACAAACAAGGGCTGAACGTAGCCCCGCGAGGAGCCGGTGGCTGAGGAGAGGCCGTTGCTAGGCCAGGGCGGGCTCTTCACCTTTCTCCTCCGGGACCCACCCTCCGAGGTGCCCACGTAGGACTGGGAGGAAACAGGGCCACTGCCACGGGACATCGCAGGAAACCCGTCTGTGACATTTCATGACATTTAGGTGCTGCTCCGAACGGTGGCCTCGGGGCCCAGCCTCCGCTGAGCCTGCAGGGAGGGGCTCGAACCCGGAGACAACGCCCTCCCGTCCTGGCGCACTCACTGCCCAAGGGAAGTTCAGCTGGAGCCGGCCAATTTCCCAAATAATTTCGCAAACCCCTCCAGGCGAGGGCCAGTGGCCCCAGCGAAGGATCCCTGTTCTAGAACAAACGACTCAAGTCCTCAACACACACCAACACACACGTTACAGAATTGTACCCGAGACCTACATCCCTTTCTTCACCAACGTCACCCCAATAAATCCAATTACAAAAGGAACCCACCAGATGTCCCACATCGCCGGGGGAGGGCCCAGACCGGGTCCACCTGTCACAGGGCATTTTAAAGTGCAACTCTGGGAACTTATCCTAAACACACTGCCCAACACAGGCGGTGCCGGCCCATCTGAGCCTCTTCAGACAGCTTCGCTTTCCAGGCCGGAACCCTGGACCCGACCCGAGTGGCCGGTAAGGCGCTTGCAACAAACCCCGGCAGGCGCTGGCACCGGGCGGCCCACGGTTCTGGCTAAGGACACCGGCCACAGGCGCGGGCAGGGCCACAGTGCCCGTCCCAGCCGCTCCGATTTGAAAGGTACAGCCGGTTCCCAACAGGCACCCGTCACCAACTCTGTGCGGCCCAGGAGGTGGGATGGAAATGTTGATTTTTTTTTTTTCACTTCCCTCCCTTTTCCAAGGTCTAGATTGAAAATGGGTTTCTTTCAAGTGAAAACCTTTCCATTCCCTCCGAACGGCCCGCTTGGTGCCGGCGGACACCGTTTCGTCCTGCTCTCCGCTGTCCCTGCAGGTTTAAGTCTTTTCAGTAAAGTAACGGGCATCCGTTTAAACAGCCGCAAACCTCAGCAAACCCGGAGCAGACTCCGCCCCGAACAGAAGGGTTTCCATTCCCGGGGCAGCGGCCAGGCGGCCAGAGCCTCCGGCGGAGGACATGGGACGGGGTCACCTGTGAACCCCCAAAGCCCAATCCCAGGGGAAGTCACTGACGGCCCGGGCCTGCCCGGCGGGTACCCGACCCGACAGCACCCGGCAGGACGTCAACCATTATTTTTCATTTTCTAAAATTCTGGGCCAAAAAAAACCCCCCGAGCGCCCTGGATTCGTGGGCGATCGTGCCCTTCGGGCCCCGGAGCGGAGGAAGCGGCTGCCCCGCCCCAGGGCCATGCCCACCTCGGGGGCCTCGGACCCGGTTTAAAGCGCAATCACCCCCGAGACCGTGCCCGCCGCCCCGCGGGCCGCGCCCCCGTCCGGCCCCCCGGTGTCCGCCGCCGGCCTCGGCAGCGGGGCCCGAGCCTGGCACCGCCCGACCCCGCGGGGCGCCCCCCGCATCTGGGGCCCCGCAGCCCCGGGGCCGGGCCGTGGGCTCGGGAGGGGCCGGTGAGGCGGGGGCCAAAGGTGGGCCGGCTCCTCCGCGAGGTGAAGGTACGCGGAGCGGGGCGTGATGGAGGCAGGGCCGGCCTCCGGGAGGGGCTCAGCCCCGGGCGAGGGGGGCGCGGGGGCAGGACGGGTCCCGGGGCCGCCGGGGCCGTTCGTGTTACTCGGCGTCTCCGCGTCCGTCACACCCACCCGGAGACACGCCCCGCGCAGGACGCGGTTCGGGACCTGCTCCCAACGCGGGCCGGGCGCTCCTCGGCCGCGGCGCCGTCCAGGGCCCGGGCGGCGCCATCACCGGAAAGCACGCCGAGGCCCGCCCTCAGCGGGCAGGCAGCCCCGCCCCCGGCGCGGGAGGAGGCGGCTCCGCTGAGGGGTCCGGGGGCCCCGCCACCCACCGGCCGGAGGGGCGCGGTGACCGGGGCGCGGGGCCTCGGCCCGCGGGGACCGCTGTCGCGCACCGGGAGCCCGCCGGGCCCGCGGACCCTCGCAGCCCGCAGCGGGGCCGGGAGGCGGGTCGCCGGGCTCCGTGGGGGCGGGGCCCGCGAGGACGCGTCACTCGGCTGCGCGGCGCCTCCCCGTCGGGGCCGCCCGGGCCTCAGCGGCACTTAAGGTGCGGCCGCCGGGCGGGGCGAGCGGGGGGGCGCCTCTCGCGGGCGCCGAGAGGGCCCGGAGCCGACCCGGGAAGGAGGGCGGCGGGGCGGGCCTGGGGGGCGGGCCCGCTGCCGCGGAGTACTCTTCCGGGCCGGAAGTGACGCGCCGGAAGCTGACGACAGGGGAGGGTCACTGCCCGGACCGGACGGTACCACCGGCCCACCGGCCCACCGGCCCGGGCGGGGTCCACCCCTGAGGCCGCGGGGCTGTGGTTGAGTCTTGGCTTCAGCGACACCAAGTCCCGCCCGTGAGGCGCGGCGGCCCGGCCCGGGGTCTCCCGCAGGTTCCGGTGCCCCGGTCCCCGCGGCCAGAAAAGCTCAAAACGGAAAATCGCGGGAATAAAGAACGTTTTCGACGGCCGGGTGCGCCCCTGGTGGGTCGTCGGCCCCAGACCGGCTGCCCGGCATCGCAGCGAGTGTGTTCACCCTCATTTCACGTAAAAACGGCCCCGAAGTGCGAGGAGCGATGCTGGCCCCTGGGACCCGCCGGGGAGAAGCCAGGCGGGCAGGCGGGTGCGCACAGCGGGTCCGAGGGCTGAGCCTGGACGGGAACGCGACGCAGGAAGCAGAAGAGAAACGTGTTTGCCTACCCTGCCCCCGCGGGAGCCCCTGTGGCCCCACCCCCTTGGTGGGCTCCCCGGCCCTTTGCGGAGAAGGGGACCCTGTGGGCAAGGCCCATGGAGACGCAGCGGGGCCTGGCCTGCTCTCAGTGGGTGCGCCTCTGGGTCCCCAGAGCGTGGATGCGGTCAGCAGGCCGCAGGTGGCGCTTGTGCAAACTGACCAGGTACATCCGCCCACACAGATGGGCTGGGGCTGGGCCAAGCAGGCCGCCAGAGGGGGCAGCAGACACCTCCCAGCTGCCCAGACTGTGCACAGTGGGTGACTCGCCCCCCAACCGGCCTGGATGTACAAGGGTCTCCCACCGAAGTGCAAACTCGCTTGTGATTTAACAGGCAGAGCGGTGGACACTGGGCTGGGAGGCGGACACCGGAGGGACATGTGGTTGGTTCTGGCTCTGACCCAGTGCTGTCCCATGTCTGTAGGGCCCACTTTGATCCTGGCAAAGCCTGGCCACACACCCACCAAGGGCTCAGGGGGAGGAGCAGGGGAGCAAGGCAGGTGCTCCAAGTTCCAGCCGCGGCCGCATCCCCACAGGCCAGATGGAGCTGGTGAGGATCGCGGCCCTAGGGACTACGCAGGCCCCTCGACTCACCTCCGAGCAGGTCCTGTGTGTAGGCTCTGCACCCCTACTGCTCCTCCCTGTGGACAGGCGGCCACACCCACAGCCCTGCCCTGAGGGCACCTGAGCGGCCGTCTCCCATCTCTCACGGAGGACCAGCCCACCTCCCTCAGTGTCTTCGAACCAAATAAAGCTGTCACTCAACCCAACTCTTCAAAGAAGTCTGTTTATTGAAAGGATCTGAAAATAGTAAGGCTTTCAACAACATTTAATAAATTTTCAGGATATTAACAATATGAAACATTTAGAATTTACTTCAAAAACCCATAGCTTTCTAGACCATCCCAACATCATGCTGCTTCAGGGCGGGGGTAGCGCTGGCGTTCTGTCTACACAAGTGACCCGGGGTCCGGGTTCGGCTCCCTCTCAGCCCGCAGACCAGCCCCCAGGTGGGTGGTGGGTGGCAGGGAGAGCCCGCCTCTGTGTCCAACACCAGGCCGAGTGCCCAGCACCACTGAGGTCCAGATGCTGAGGGGCCTCAGCAGGGACAAGCGCGGGCACAGCACTCGGTCAGCACGTCCACACAGGCACGGAGGGCAGAGACGGTGCCCACGCGTGTGGCTCTGGACACCTCATCAGCACAAGATTGGGGCGTGCGTCCCTGCAGTGGGAGACGCTGCCCACCGTCGCCCGGCGTGAGGCCCAGGGGGTGCTAAGCCCTCCCTTCTCCCGAGGGGAGCAGATGGAAACCCACTTGGAGAAGCCCGTTCCTCACACGGGCTCCACTGAGGGCGTCTGCTGGGCGAGGGGCCAAGGCCACACGCAAACCGAGCCTGGGCTCCAACCATGAACTCCACACAGGTCTGGGTCCCGCCTGGCAAACGTGCACATGCTTGCACACGCCCCAGCCAGCAGGCCGAGGGAGGGCGATGCTGGAGTGATGGGGTGTCCTTGTACCCCAGGACCCGCATGAAGCATCAGCACTCCCCTCCACTCTCCCACGCTTGTCCCAATCTTCTAAACGAGTCACCTGCATGGCGGCCATGACAGAGGTCCCACATACATCACAGAGAACACACAGGACAAGGCTCCATGTTAGGGCAGGGCGAGCCCTCCCGCCGCGTCCTCCTCGCGCACAGCGGAACCCGCGTACCAGCATCAGAGTCCGAGACTGCCCGCGGGGTGGGGCCAACTCACTCGTGAGGAATGTGTGGGTCGACCTCCCCTGGCCCCCACCAGGCTCCTGGGTGACGCTCACTGTGGCCCCATCACACCAAAGCCGGGGAGGAGGCGGGACCCACCGCCCCCCAGCCTGTGCCCACCTCCCAAGTGCTCTTCACACGGGTCCCCGGGAGGTCGGGGGAGGTGCAGGGTTAGGGGAGCATGTGCTGAAGGAAGACTGGCTGTGAGACGTTTATTTCCACACCAAAGGGTAGAAATAAACGTTCTGACCCCTCACTGTGACAGGCTGATCCCCAAGTTCCCTGGCAGAACACGAGAGCCCGTGCAGCTCGTGGGACGGCCTGGCTGTCGCTCGCTTGGCTTCTATAGAAATGCAAAAAGGTCAGACTTGCAGTGTGAGAAACGGCTGATCTGGCTGACAAAGGCAGACTCTGGGGCTCCTGCTCTGGCCACAGACAGAATGACGTGGCGCCTGACGCCTGCAGGGACCACCGTGTGGACCACACGCAGCGGCGAGCCTAGCCCTCCTCCTCGCCCTCCTCGTCTGTGAAGTGGGCCTGCCGCTTGCGCACGTTCCAGTGCAGACACTGGGCCAGGCTCTCGAACCAGTCGCTCACAGGGTCCCGCACGCAGATGGAGGGCAGCGGGTAGCACGAGGTAGTGATGCTGATGCTGGGAGACAAGGCCGCGCGTGAGCCCAGGCCTGCCCGTCGGCAGCACCTGCCGCCCCGCCCAGCAGGACCCGCCTCAGGCGGGCCCGTCCTCATCGGCGAGGAGCCATTTCAGACCTGGCTCTCCAGCCTGGCAGGGGTCCCCGGGTACTGTTGTATGTCCTGGGACAGAGCCCCAGACCCACTCAGCCCCCCCGTCCCTGGAGGGGACCCCCAGGGGGGAGGATGAAGAGACAGAGCAGACGGGTGCAGCCATGAGCAGCTCCATCTCTCCCAGCAGGGACAGCAGAACACAGGGCCACACAGCAACCGCGTGTGACAGGCTGCCGACAGGCATGGGTCCCCATGTGCGACCAGGACCCCCAGGGGCCCACACACGTCATCCTGGCAGGAGGAGGGCAGCAGGCGGGCACGCCCCTCACTCCTCACCCACCTGTCTCCATGGCGGATCTCCTGCCTCTTCCGTCCGTCGAAGGACACCCACACGGTGTTCCTTGCTTCCGGTGACAACATGATCTGCAGGGGTCAAGCAGACAGGTGTGCGTTCGTGTGCGCCCAGCTGACACCTCAGGCCCCTGCCTTGAAGGGCGGCACCGACCGGGGGCCTCGGAGGCCCACAGCACCGTTAGGGGCCACTGTGACAGGCTGAAGAAGGTGCTGTCTCGCCGGCACCAGCCCTGGGACAGGACAGACGTCCATCCAGGCCCAGGTCACCGTCCTCCACCCTCGGCGGGAACCCAGGGCCAGGCCCCTGCTCCAGCTCACTGACCCCACGCAGAGCAGCCCCCGCCGGCCGCCCGCACCTGGGCCACTCACCCTGTTCCCAGCCAAGGTGGACAGGCCCACTCCATGGGGACAGAGCACTCTCAGCGCGGCCCTGGCCCCTCCGCCTCCCCCCTGCCCCGCCGGCAGTGTGAGCCCAACGGGCAGAGATGAGGACGAGGAGGCCCTTTCCGCACAGAACAAGGGGGGGCCCTGCGGGGACCGGGTCGCAGTGGGGTGCCGGGGCACGAGGCCGCTGGCAGAAACCCTGGCGACCACTCGGCCTGGAAAGCGTGGTGAGGGCTCTAACCTTGAGCTCGACTCCCGCAGGGACCACGATGGGCCGGAATGACAGTGAGTGGGGACAGATGGGCGTGATCATGATGGCCGGCACGTTGGGGTGGATCATGGAGGCCCCGGCCGCCACTGCGTACGCCGTGCTGCCCGTCGGGGTGGAGACGATCACGCCTGGGGAACAGCCGCAGGGTCACGCTCCATGCGCCTGCCGCCCGCGTGGAAGCCCGATGCCCACGACAGACGGAGCCACGTACCGTCACCCTGCACCGTAGTGATGAGGTGCCCGTCCAGGTAGACGTCCACGTTGGACAGGTAGGAGGAGGGGCCTCTGTCAATCACCACTTCGTTTAAGACCTGGGGGCGCGAGGCCACGCACACTGAGGGCGGAGCAGCGCCTGGGGGGTCTGTCCCGCAGGCACCTGTGCTGCTCCTGGGCTGTCTGGAAGGCCCTGAGGGGGGACTCCCCTTGGGGTCCAACCAAAGCCCCCCTACCCCTCCCCGAGGCCAGAAGACAGCTGAGGACCAGCTGAGGGACGTGTCCACAGACCTGGTACTGCATGACCTGCTTCCCGGCCTCCGTGTCCCAGTCCGAGGCCAGCACCCCATTCTCAGTGACCCCGTTAGGGAGGGCCATCTTCTTCCCTCTGAGCTCCTTCACGACCTTGACCTTCAGCCGGCTCCGGAGAATAATAGCTGCGTTCCCTAGGGACCCGGGCGGGTCACACCCATAGGAAGCAGAGACCCCCCTCGACCAGGGACCCCCCCTTTCTCCTCCCAAAGCGAGAGCAACACGTCTGTCTTTTGTGAAAATCCACCCACTGCCACTCGGCACGCCGTGTCCTCAACCTGGGACCTGCTCCCACTTCTCGATGTTAGGAAAAGCGTCTGAGCCAATCAAATGTAGAAATCGCTGAACCTTGGAGGGGGGAGGGGGAGGGGAGGGGAGGGGAGAGGAGGAAGGGGTGGGGATACCTGGTGATGGGAGGAGACCTGAGTGGGTGGTGAGCACCCAGCACAGGGCACAGGTGAGTGCTGAGGAGCTGCACCGGAGCCAGTCTAGCTTTGTGGACAGTATCACCCCATAAACTCAGTGAGGGGGGAGGGGGTCTCTGAAACCTGAAATACGTTTCCCTGAACATCTTTAAAAATCCCAAAACCAAGGGAGAAGGTGAGGCCGGGCTCAGACTGCTTGTGGGTTCTAGAACATTCCGACTCACCCTGTATCACCTGAGTCACTTGGGTCTGAAAGTTCTCGAAGTTGAAGGGGGTCAGGAAGCCCAGCGAGCCCAGGTGGAACGCCATGACAGGGGGCACGCTGCCCTGAAGGCGATGAAGTGGTCACCCAGCTGACCATCCACCCAAGTCCCCCGTGTCGGCTGGCCACACGCACCCCAGGGCCAGGGAGGGCCTGCAGGGGTGGGCCGGCCTGTGTGAAGTGACCACTGAGGTCAGCAAGGCCAGGAGGAGGGCCCTCTCCACGGCTCCAGGCCTGACCTCTGACCCCTGGCTGGGCCATGCAGGAGTGAGGTGGGCTCAGGGCTCGGGACAGCCCACTGGGCTCCCGTGCAGACCCTTCCCTCCGGGGCCACCCAGGGATCCGAACCCCGGCCCTGGAGGTCACCCCACTACGGACCCTCCCCCAGTTCAAGGCACCACAGAGCGGGCGCTGGCCTGTCTGCACCCGCGTCCCTCAGACCGAGAGCCCTGCACGCTCCCTGCGCAGCCCCGCGGCGGGAGGGCGGGAGCTGCGCGAGCCGCCGCGTGGACTCACCTGGAAGAGCGAGGAGGCGTAGAGCAGGGTCCCGTCCCCGCCCAGGCAGATGATGAAATCGATCTGGTTGGAAATGTCGTCGTAGTCTAGAAGGCAGGCGAGAGGCGGTCAGCCGCGAGGGCGGGAGTGCCGGGGCTCCCGCGGGCACCGCGCAGGCGCTCACCTTCTCGGAAGGTGCAGAACTTCCTCTTCACGGGCCCGAAGCTGTCATCTCCCACGATGGCAGGGTCTTCCAGAACCTTCTTCTCCACGTACACGATCATGTTGTTCTCCTGGGGGCAGAGGGTGCGTCACCCCAGAGGCCCAGCCGGCCGTCGGAGACCAATTCCTGCTGCGGCTGCGAATCACCCTCACTGCCCAACGGCCTTCCCCGCCCTGGACGCAGGCCCCGGGGCTGCCCCCGAGGCCCTGAGGGGACCGGCGGGCGGCGAGGGCTGTGGCTGCGCGCTCACCTCCATCAGGTACGCGCAGAGCTCCTTGAAGGGCTGCAGCAGGCTGGCGTCTCGGACCTTCTTGATGACGAGGACGCTCTTTGGGGACTTGTTCCACGTCAACCGCTGCCGGGCAGGGTCCTGGATGTGCCTGCGGGGAGGAGCTCTCGCTGGGGCCGCACCACAGGCGTCCGCAGCCCCGCGGGCCGTGCCAGCCGAGTGCAGAGGGGCCGGCCTCCCTCGTCCCGCCCGCCCAGAAGGCAGGCGCTGGCTGGGAAGCTGTGTCTCCCGGGCACTTGCTGCCTGAAGCGCCCACTGTGCACCTGGCTGGTCCTGACCTCCCCGTGCGGATCTGACCTTTCAGTCCCGCCGGCACCTGGCAGCTCCTGGGGCCACAGCCCTGGCAGAGCTGCTCCAGGACAGACCAGCGGTGCCCTCTGCGGGGTGCCCTCACCCGACCCCTCACCCTCACCCTACCTCCATGGCCAGGCAGGACGCCAGGCCTCCCACAGACACCCAACCCGCCCGCTGTGGACTCTGCCCAGAGGCCATGCAGAGCCGCAGGACCCAGGCTTCCTGCTGACTGGTTCACGGGGTGCAGCCCCCGGCACACCTCTGCGTGAGCAACTCAGATGACCTTCAACTTTTACAGCTAAAACCCCCGTTTGAAAGTCAGTCGCAGGATCTGGGGTCAGCGACACTCCTGTGATAATCGCGGTGCACACATCACTACACGCCCGTGCGACAGGACGCACAGCACCCAGTAACCCCGCCGTCACCGGACCTGGTGGTGATGAGTGTCGGGCCGGCTCTCCGCTGACCCCTGCACCCCTGCGGGGGGTCGGTGGTGAGGAGGATGTGCATGGGGGGGGGGCAGGTGGGAAATCTATGTACCTCTCCCTCCATTTTGCTGTGAACCTAAAGCTGCTCTAATAATTTTTTAAATGTTTTTATTGATTTTTGAGAAACAGCTGGCTGCTTCCTGCACGCCCTGCTGGGGGCTGAGTCTGGCCCCGGCACGTGCCCTGATGGAATCCTCAGGCCACCTCCGAGCACAGGATGGCGCTCAACTGGCCCAACTGCTGAGCTTTTAACACGTCTCCTCAGCCACGCGGCCACTGCAGGCGCCAGGCCCTCAGGCTGCCCCGGAGCAGATGGTGAGGGGCAGCACCTGCGAGGCGTGATCTCCTCAAGTCAACTCAGATTTTCAAAAAAGCCAACGTCTTGCATTTTAGGAACAAGTAAAGGAGAAACACATTTGCCCCACCAAATGTGTCTGAAATACGGGCTTTTCTTCCTAGACTTTTTACTGAAAGATAAAATAAAACCAAATGAAAAACTGGGCATACGTGCCCACTCGTCCATGTTCTCAAAGGCACCAGAGACACACACTGGAGCCTCCACACAGCGACCCCACTGGACGCCGGGCAGGGGTCCCGCACTCACATGATGGTCTGGGGGTTCTGCAGCACACAGGCCTTTGGTCCAAAAGTGGTCACGGGGCACGGCCCGTGCAGAGAGCGGGTCCTCCTGTGGAGAGAGCAGAGCAGGTGCAGGGCGGTGGCTCAGGGCAGCCTGTACCAGCTTCTCGGGAACATTTCACCCAAATGACGGCACGGGTCCCGTGTGGCCCCGGAGGACGCCGCCCTGGGCTGCCGAGCTCACTGGAGAGGCACACGCTGTCCAGGCAGCACAGCCACTGGAGACACCTGGGCACACCCGGCACCAGCCTCAGAACAAGGACACTCCCCAGAGCAGGGCCCTGTCCTTGGGGACGGCCTGGAACCTGAGCCTGTGCAGGGCCTGTGGGACCATCCCGTCTACACCTGGGCCCGAGGCTGCAGGAAACCATCCCTGGGAACCGAGAGCCAAGCGCTAACAGGGACCCCCCTCGAGCCGTCCTGTCAACAAGGACGACGCTCCTGAGCGCCCCACTTCCCAGGAACGAGAGGTGACTGAATCACAAGCCCCTGGACAAGCACTGCGGCCAGCACGTCCTGGGGGCCTCGGTGCCCTCCCTTCTCTCGGCCTTGGGGGGCCAGTGCCCGCCCCACCAGGAGGACGCCTCGCGTGGCAGGGCAGGGGGATGCGTCCCCCCCAGCCTCCAAGGACCTCGCAGGCCCTGCCACAGGAAGCCACAGGGAGCCGGCAACGTGCTTTCGTCGCTGACTCCGAGCTCAGGGCTCCACACCTCCTCCCCAGCCCCCGGAACAGGCTCCCTCCTGTGCAGCAGCCGCCTGCGGGGCGGGTCTGGCTCAGGGCTGGAGCCACACCAGGGCCTCGGGGACAGAGCTTGGAAATGGGTCTGCAGTGGATTTGCTGAGTCGGTGTTTAGCTGGGACAGGGGCGTTCTCCCCTCCCCTGCTGACACCCACTGGCCGACGCGCCCCTGGCCGCTGCCAGGCTCCGTCCTCTGCACCAGGAAGGGTGCCTGTCGCACCCCCAGAGCCAAGCCCAGAGCCGGCTGCGGGAGCCACGCGGCACCTCGTGGCCTGGGTGCGGAGGGTCAACCAAACCCGGAGGAAGACACCTGGGAGAAGCTGCCTGGCCCAGAGGTCCGGCTGTCCCGTCCCCAACGCGGGTGAGAACTTTCTACCCAGAAAACCCTGCCAGCACCTGTCGCCGCGCCGCAGCCAGTGAAGGCGCTGCGGGCTCCTCCACCTCACCTGGCACCGCCAGGCGCTATCCCAGGATGCCCCTGGCCTGCCAGATGCCCCGGCTCCAGAGGCAAAGTCCCTGGCAGCTTCCCCTGGAGCCCTGGGTGTTGCTGTCCCAGGAACCAGAGCGTGTCCACAGGTGGCGTCACCTTGCCCTGCCGCAGGCCGCACGCCCGCTCTGCACGCTGTCACTCAAGGTCTTGTGCAAGAGCCGCGCAGCCGGCCTGGGGGAGGGAGGGACACTTGTCCAACTGCCCTGTGGCTGCTGTGGCCCCGCCAGCCCAGCCGGGAGCAGGGCCTGGGCCACACACCTCCGTGGGCACCACAGGCGTGGGCATCACAGGCGTGGGCACCACTGAGGACAGAGCTGGGCAGCGCCAAGCGCTGTGTGCGCGTGCGGCCGGGAAGATGTGCTGGGCCGAGGGCCGGCGTACCTGAACTCCTTGGTGCTCGCCAGGGCGGGCGCGGCAGACAGGCTGCGGGACTTGGCGCGACCCCGGATGGGGTGGCCCAGCACAGCGTCCTCATCCCCGTGGCAGGCGGCGCAGCGGTAGGAGGACGTGTCTGCGCTCAGCCCCCTCCGCGCGCTGACTTTCTCCGGCTCCATCTCCATGGTCGACGCACGAGGGCTTCGGTCAGAACGCTGACCCCTAATTTAACAAAATAAAGCGAGTGAGCGACTACGCCGCGCCGCTCCCCGGGAGTGCTGGCGGGCTCCAGCGAAGGCCTGCCCGTCCCCAGCGCTGAGCCTCGAGTGCCCGCGTTCAGTGAACCCAGAGGGTTCAAAGGCGGGAAGAGAACCCACTCGCGGGCACAGCGGGCACAGCGGCTGAGAGAGAAGCCGGCGCGTGGTAGACGCCTCTCAGCCCAGAAAAGCTGAACAAACGTAACTCAGGGCGGCAGCAGGCACGCTGGACGCTGGGCGCTTCCGTCCAAGGACAGCCCAAGCGGACCACGCATCCGCAGAGAGCGCCTCGGCCCCCAGCCGCGAGGCCAGGAAACGGCGGGCGGAGCAGCGGCCAAAGCTCTGCGCCGGGACACCGGCTCTTCTAACCCACTCGGCGCTCAGCTCAGCGTGGACACAGCGCCCGTCAGCGAAGAAAGGCTCCGTGTCAACAGGAAACCGCAGCCCGTGCCGCCCGCCCGGGGCAGGGCCGGCCGCCGGGATTCCGGAGCGAGCGGGAGGCGGGAGCTCACACCCGCTCACCAGGGCCGGGGCCAAGGAAGCCTAATAAGGCCGGAGAGGTGAGGACTGGGTCATAGTGATTTTCTAAGAAAATGCCCGACTGATGAGAGAGCGAGAGAGAGCGAGAGAGAGGAACAAACACTGACCTCCCCCAGGGCCAGGGCGGTGACCCCGAAGGTGTCCTTCCCAGGAAGTCGGCGGGAGCAGAGGTCAGGCCCTGGAGGAGGACGACCCCAGGCCCGGGTGGACCAGCCTCCACAGGAGCAGGCGGCCCGGCCAGGACACAACGTTCCTCTCCCAGGGCCACAGCCTCCTCCTCCAGGAGGCAGGGCTGGCACGGGGGTGGGGGTGGGGTTAGTGGAGGGTTCCGGGCAAGCCTGGGCCTCCAGGGGAGGTCAAAGGTGACGGGGTCCCTGTGGGATGCTCTGGGACACGGACCGGCCGTCTCAGGTGCGGCAGCCGTCACGGCCGTACTGCTCCCTGTCACTCACCCCAACAGGAAGGCTGCAGTCTACGCAGAAAAGACAAAGGGCTGCTGACAGGTCAGAGGAAACAAGGAGGGAAGGACAGCCACGCTCAGGCCTGGAGGGACACTTACCTCCGTCCCCCCACACTCACAGGCCCCCCAGATCCACAGCAAACCAGCCGCCTTCCGTGAGGAAGGACGCTGAGCCTGAGGGAGAACAGCCTGGGGCTGGCACGCCTGAGCCGTCGCTCCCGTGAGCTGCGTGTGAGCCGCGTGTGGTGCCGACACAAGACGGACAGACAGGCTGGGGACAGGAGGACACCTCCCGAGGCAGCCAGTGGGTTCAGCAGAGGCAGGCGGCCACCGGGAGGGAGGGCCGTCCTCTCTGCACGGCCGGCCGGCAGCCCCCGCAGGCGAACGCGAGCTCCCGCACTCACCCCGCGCTGAGGAAGGCTGAGGAAGTCCTAGCGGCCGTGGCTTTGGCAAAGGTCTTTAACCAGAACACGCAAAGCACCAGCTCTAAAAGAACCCGACCTCCTCACAATGGAAGCCCCCACCTTCACAAGACCCGTTAATGAAGTGAACATGCACGCGGTGGTGACAGAACACATCTGCTAAGATCACACGTGACCAAGGACTGTACCCAGAACATGTACAGACTTTCCAACTCTGTCAACAAGCCAGTGAGAAAGCTGGCCAAGGCTCCTGGAGGCAAAGCCGCACGGATGCCAACACCGCAGCCACAGGGAAACGCAACCCAACCAGCCAGACACCACCGGACGGACGGACAGACGGACAGACGCCGGGCAGAAAGGCAGGTCTGAGCGCTGACCGCAGCCAGGCGGGCGAGGTCTCGGGCCAGGGACCCGCAGGCACGGCCGGGGAGAGAGGACACGCAGCCTGGCTGAAGTTTCTTAAAACGTTACACACACACCTGCCAGGCTACAGCCACCCCACCCGGTGTGTGCCCCAGAGAGCGACACAGGCGCCCGCACAGACTGCACGCACCCCCTGGGCACCCCACACCCACAGCCCTGCTCCGGGCTTCGCTCCTCGCACCTCCACGGTCCCTGCTCCTCACAGCACTCGGCGGCCTGGCCGTAGGCTGCCTTCCCACTGGGTCCGCCTCCCTCCTGACCTACAACTGAAGCTACTGACATGGTTCTGTTCAGGCTCTCGGGGCCTAAAAGGTCCCCCTGAGCCCCCAAGTGCTGCTGCCTCAGGGGATGGCGCTCAGGGGACGGGCTGGCTCAGCATGTGGTGAGCACTCAACCAGGAGCTGGGTGCCGCCCCAGGGTGCGGTGGGGAGACACAGGACTGAACCCGTGCAGCCCCACTGAGGAGCCAAAAGAAGGGGGTCTGGAAAGCAGCCGGAGGAAGCTGGGGTGTGAGGTGGAAATGCAGGATTGGCAGGGGGACCACAGCCAGGGACAGGGCTGGACGGTGAAAACCCAGGCGGCTCCCTTACTTCCTTATTCAAAACAGCCCCTTACTGAGCATCGGCCTGGCACTGCCCTGGATTAACCTAGCCAGCCCTCCCATCACCCCGGGAGACCCCAGGAGTCCTCCCACGACCCGGCACCACAGATGAGGGGAGCGACCCCACGTGGGCCCACAACGGAAAGGGTTGAGTCATGGGCTGGCACCCAGGGGCCTGGAGGCCGCCCCCGACGAACGCAGAGGCACCAGTCTCCTCTGACCCGCTCAGGGAGGCCAGTGGACAGCCCGCAGGCACGGAGGGCCCGGCCACGCTCCAACAAGGAAATGACCAGAACCTGGGACCAGTGATGTCGGAGCCCACAAGGAAGGTGACAGAGCACAGGAAAAGCACCCGGGGCAGGAACGGGGGACACGACAGGCGTGCAAACGCCACGGCAGCCCGCTCACCCTGCTGCCCTCTCCCCGTCCCCCAGCGAAGCCAGAACCAGGAGCAGGGACGGGAACCCCGCCCCGGGCCAGGTCGCACCGCTGGCATCTGGGCCAACACCCAGGCCCCTGCTCAACCACAGCAGACACAGCAGGGAGGCCCAACAGAGGCCCAAGGCCTGAGCCCGGGAGGCGGGAGGCGAGGACCCTGCAGACTCAGCTCCTCGGCCCATGGAAACAATGCCTGCCTATCCCCTCCCAACACTCTGGCAGCCAGACCCTGCGGGGCACAGGCAGGCCTCAGGGAGCCGCCTCCAGAGCCCAGAGGTGAGAGAAGCTGATAAGTGACAATGGAAACGGCTGGGCTGGGCTGCACAACCTCGGCCAGGACGCCTACGGTCACTGAGCCGCTGGCGGGGAGGCCGTAACCCGAGAGCATGGGGAACGCTCATGCCAAGAAGGTACGGAAACACCTCCTGGTGAGGGGGAGACCTTGAGAAGGAAAGGCGAATGAATGAACCCATGACGCTGAGATCTTCGCAATGATGGTAACAACCTATAATCACTGGGTTTCTGTGTTATGGGAAACATAGTCACAAGAATAAGTCATTCGATGTAATTACCATTTAAATGGACGAGGGAGCTAAAGTCTGTAACCAGTGCTCAGAGTTTAATTTCTAAATTTGTTTGTTAGTCAAGAAGTCACGCACGCTTAGCACCGTACAGAGAGCGGAGGGCGGCTCCCTTGCAGGCAAAGGACCACTACCCACCCCCGCCTGCACCCAACATGCAATGCGGGTCTCCCAGCTGCCCTTTCCCAGCCCAGCCCAGCCCGCAGCTGCGGCCCTGGTCCTGGGAGAGCCTGCACACAGCCCCTAGAGCTCAGCACGCAGGTGGCGCTGCCTCCGCTTCTGCTCGCGGTTCAAGAACTACAGGCCTCACGCCAACCCTCAGGGTCGTTTTATGCCGCCCAGAGTAGCCTTACGGTGAACACAATATATGTTTAACAAGAATAACCCCATCGCCCACAGGTTTGTTCTGGGAATGCAAGGTTGGCTCAATCAATGGAATGCAACACACCAGCAAGGCAAGCAGGAAAACTCACGTGATGACATCAATTGATGCACAAACTCAGTGCCCGTTTCTGACAGAAACCCTTTGTTAGGAATGGGCGGCGTGTCCTGAGCCCGATAAACAACATCTACAGGAACCACAGCTGCCATCTAACTCAGCGGGAATAAGGGGGTGTCTCCCCGTAGTGCGGGCAAGGCTGGAGTCTGGTGCAGTGCCGAAGTCCTGGCCGGCACAATAGGCAAACAGATGGAGGATGAAGTAGAAGGCGTCACTGACCATCACTTTAAAAATAACGAGATGTGCCCGCCTGGCGGCTCAGTGGTTGAGCATCGACCTGAACAGGAAGTCATGGTTCAATTCCCAGTCAGGGCACAGGCCTGGGTTCAGACGCAAGCACCAGTGTGGGCGTGCAGGAGGCAGCCGATCGATGATTCTCTCATCACTGATGTTTCTCCCTCTCTTCCTCTCTGAAATGAATAATAAAAATATGTTTAAAAAATAACGAGACGTAAACATAACAAAACCCGTAGAGAGCCCTGGCCGGTCGCTCGGTGGGTTACAGTGCCATCCCCATCCACCAAGGCTGCGGGTCAATCTCTGGTCAGGGCACATACAAGAAGCAACAAATGAAAGCACAAGTAAGTGCAACAACAAATCTCTCTCTCTCCCCTCCTTCCTGCCTCGCTCTAAAGTAAAGAATTAAAAAATTACATTAAAACACCATGTGGAGGGCTTGTGTGCTGAGAATAATGAAACACGAATGAGAGAAATCGAAGATGTGAATCAGCAGACACCCCTGCTCCTGGGCTGGGAGGTAAGGCATCAGTCCTCCAGAATGATCGAGTCCATTTCTGTAAAGTCCAGACGAGCCTGTTTTGCGGAGACAGGAGCTTCTTCTAGAAGTGAGGGAGTGAAGGCGCCAGAGCGCTAGCGCCGCCGTAAAAAGGACAGGAGGCTCGCTCTCTGGTTAGACTCACCTCCAGCCCGTGTCCGCACACGCAGAGGTGCTGGTTTGGGTCCCAGTCAGGGCACGTGCTGGGCTCCGTGCTGGGTCCCCGGCTCGATCCCAGCTCCCGGCGTGGAGGAGGAGCTGATAGATGTTCCGCTCTCACACAGATGTTTCTCTCTCCCCACTTCTCCCTCCCTCTTTCTCTCTCTAAAAACCCATTTAAAAACACACACACACTTACTCTCTAACTGGAACAGTCGAGGCCCAGGCGTTTGGGGGAAGGCAGGCTGGGTCCGTAGAGAGCAGAGCCTAGAGACAGGCCCACGCAACGAGCTCAGCTGACTTCGGCCAAAGGTCCCAGCACCTCAGGGAGGAGCCTCTTCCACAAAAGGTCCTGGAGATGAAAGCGCCTCCGCCCAGACCTCCCAGAACAACCGCCGCTCCGAGTGGGTCCGATCAACCCTACTGCGTGCCCGGCATCAACTGGAAACTTGTAAGAAAACGGGAGGAACGTTTCTGACTCAGGGCGAGAGAACTGTTTATGCGTGATATAAAAAGCACAGCCCATAAAAGGCAAGAAAATAGATAAACTGGATTTCACTCAAACCAGAAACGTGCTCTGTGGAAGACCCGTTCAAGGACTAAAAACAAGCTCCAGACTGGGAGAAATAGCCAACCAGACAGCCACCGAGGTCTGGTCTCCAGGACATAAATAACTCGCAAAACACAACAACGAACTCCACACCAATTAGGAGGCGGGCAGGGGAGGTGAGCAGACCGAGCGGCTGTCCGCGCGGCGAGTGAGCCCGAGGCCTCCCTGGCCATGAGGAGTCCAGACCACCGCCGGAGGTGTGGCCACGCACCCACCAGAACCGCCAAAGTAGGGAAAAGCCAGAGAGGGCGTGGGCCGTCCTGTGCAGGGGAGGAGCCGGCGGGCAGGAACGAGCAGGCCTCTGGAAGACGGTCTGGCAGTTTCTCATAAAAACTAACCGACAGCCCAGCACGCAGCCCCTGGGCACCCACCGCAGAGGAAACCGTCCACATACAAGCCCGCACGGCACAGCCTGGCACGGCCGACCGGGTGACTGGTGGGTGGAGAAGGTTTGGGTTTGACTCCCAGCAGGGCGGGCACACACCGAGGTCTGCTGAGACGGACCTAAGAGGAAGGCAGCACGCCGAGGGCCAAAGCCAGTCTCAAAGGCCACCGTCTGAAGGACCCACTGCCCCGCGATCACCGAGGGGCCGACGAGCCAGCGAGGGGCCGGGGTGGGCTGGGAAGGGCGGACAGGGTGCGGTGAGCAGTCACACCCATGTACACACAGCCAACACGCAGCCACATGAGGTAAAACTGGAGGCCACGGCCAGGGTGGGGTCGTGCAGGCAGCCGTCCCATGTCCACTTCCTGGTGCTCACATGACTGTGCCTCCGTGTGGGAGGCAACCCTGGGCGCCGGGCGAGGAACACTTACTTCTCTGTGTCATCTCCACGGCTTCCTGGGAGTTTTAAGTATCTCGAAACAGCTGATAAAAAATGGTAAGCCAATCCCACCACAACACGCAAATGTACTTACAAACTGTCTATTTTATCACACGCTAGAGGCCCGAGGCAAGAAATTGGTGCAAGGCTAGGCCCTCGCAGCCCCGGCTTTGTCCGGAAGGTCGTTCCGCTGTTCAGCGGTTCGGTCAATTTGCACATTACCCTTTTATTATTATAGATTATCTAGAAGCTGTTCACAGTTACTTGCAAAGACTAATTTGATGACCAGGCAGTAAACTATTTTATAAAATGATCATACTGAATATTTTAAAATTTAAGGTATCTCAGGATGCACATTTAACTCAAGTCTGTTTGGTGTGTTAACTGTTCTGAAAAGATGAAATTCTAACTCTATCCAAGTTCATTCAAGCTCCTGACAGCAGGAACCTAATTTTAACAAACAACTCCTGTGTGGGGGAACGTTTAATTAGAAAGCTGTGTTGGAACACAGTAAAAAAGGATTCAGAGGTAAAGTGGTGAGGAGACACACTGAGGTGCCAGTGAGTAAATGTGTTCAACACACACACACACACACACACACACACACACACGAACCTAAATCATGATTCCAGTGTGAGTTTTCCACATGTATTTGTTGCCTGGCTCAGTGGTTGAGCTTCGACCTATGAACCAGGAGGTCACAGTTCGAGTCCTAGTCAGGGCACATGCCCAGGTTGCGGGCTCGATCCCCAGTGTGGGACGTGATGATTCTCTCTCATCACTGATGTTTCTCTCTCTCTCTCTCTCTCTCTCTCTCTCTCTCTCTCTCTCTCTCTCTCTCTCTCTCATCTCTCTCTATCTCTCTCCCTTCCTCTCCGAAATCAATTAAAACAACAAAAAACATATTTGTTGAAACTGAATAAAAAAGGAAACTTTATCTGGTCACAGAAATGGGAAACTGTTCAACCTCACTAGTTAGTACTGAGTTGGGGGGTCCCTATTACCTCGTCTTTTCTTCTCCCCCCAATAAATAACAATGAGTAATGCCCAATGCCAGCAAGGATGTGGTGAGGCTGGCACGCACCAAGACCTTTTAGAAAGTTCTGAGGCAAGAGCCCGACCTTCAGCCACACCTTCCCGCATCCGGGACCTGAAGGGGGCTTTGTGGGCGGCAGCACCCCTCCGGGCAGGTGAGGACACCCGGGCCTGCCCAGCCAGCCCCCGCCCACCTGGTCCCTCTGCAGGGAGCGGGCACCCCGGCAACCTTCCCCGTTGTCTCCGATACTGCCATCACCCCTCCTGATGCATGGAACCCAGAGAATGGCGAGGGGAGTCGGTGCCCATGGGCGGCCACCACCAGCAGGTACCAGCTGCCTGCACGGGTCCAGCACCCAGGACCGAGGCCCGGGGCCCTCAGGGCGCCAGCAGGGCAGGTGGCCGGCCTCCAGGTCCCTCTGGGGGCGGGAACAGTCAGGCCTGCAGAGAAGCGGTGATTTCAGGTAATAAGGACACAGGCCGCCCGGGGGTGTGGCCCAGTGGTTGAGCAGCGACCTATGAACCGGAAGGTCAGGCCCAGGTTGGATCCTCAGGGGGGCGTGCAGGAGGCAGCCAATCAATGATTCCCTCTCATCATTGATGTTTCTTTTTTTTTTTTAAATTGATTTTTTACAGAGAGGAAGGGAGAGAGGGATAGAGAGTTAGAAACATCAATGAGAGAGAAACATCGATCAGCTGCCTCCCGCACACCTCCTACTGGGGATGTGTCCGCAACCAAGGTACATGCCCTTGACGGGAATCGAACCCGGGACCCTTCAGTCCGCAGGCCGACGCTCTATCCACTGAGCCATACCGGTCAGGGTTCATCACTGATGTTTCTATGTCTCTCTCCCTCCCCCGTCCTCTCTGAAATCAGTAAAAATCTGTTTAAGAAAACAACAACATAGGCCATCAACTCCCATAACCACCGCCTGCCTCCATTCTGCAGGTTACACCCCCTTATCCCAAACGCAGGGCTCCATAGAGCCGCACCGGGCGGCCCCCGCTACGCGTCCACCACCCAGGCCCCCCAAGAATGCTGCGTGGCCGGCTGGGGGACCCCTGTGCCGTCGCCGGCGAACTGCACGCGGTTTCGTGCTGGTAACAAACCCACGAGAAGTTCCAGGAGCCAGAGCCGCCTCGAGGGCCCGCCTCCCGGTGCAACCACTGTGGGCGCCGGCTCCGTCCCTCGCGGCGGGGGCAAAGGTGACAGCGAGGGAAGAGCGGGGGTGGGGGTGCGGGGACAGAGGTCAGCCAGGCCCGGCGGGAGCGGGGTCCCGGGGAAGGGGCCTGAAGGGCGCGGGGCGCTCTCCCCTCCCCCCTCCCCCCACCCCCGAGGGCGCGGCGAGAAGGCGCGGCCGGCCCGGTGACGGGAACCGGTTATTCCGGAGGAGCTCAGCGGCAGGGCCTGGGGCGGCGCCGGGGCAAACGCCTCGGAGACTGACCGCTGCCCGGGGCCGGCCCCTCGGCGTCCCGCCCGGCAGTGTCCGTGGATCGCGGTCCGGGGCTCGGTGGGGGTCGCCGCCGCGGGCCCGGCCCAGGTCCGGAGACCCCGCGTTCCCGGGCCGGCAGCGGCCGGCGCCTCCCGGCGTCCACACCCCCGGCCCTGCGACCCCGGCGGCGCGGGCTGGGCCGAGGGGCGGCGCGCACTCACCGTTCGCTGCCGCGGGCGCCTGCGGGGCCGTCCCCTCGCCCGGCTCCGTCCGCGGACTCCGCCACCCCGCGGCCGCTCGTCGTCGCTACCCGGCCCCCGGCGCCGCGGCCGCATCCCACCCCATGGCTACGGGGACCGCGGCGCCGGCCCACCCCGCAGCAATGCCGCCGCGCAGCCAGTGCGCACGCGTGCCCGGCCCCGCGCATGCGCCCCGCTTTACCCAGCTCGCCCGGCCGCGCCCACTGGCCCCGCCCCCGCGCGCCCCGGCCCCGCCCGCGCGCCCCGGCCCCCCCTCGCAGGTGAGGACGGCCCAGAAAAGCAGCAACACCAGGCGGGCAAAGGACCCGCTGCAATGACTGATGGCCCTGCCCTGGCACCAGCCAGTTAGCCAAGACGTGACCCTGAACGGTGCCCCTGGAAACTGATGAATATCCTGCTGAGCCCCTTCCCCGAGACCTTCCCAAGACTCCCACCTGCAAGAGAAATAAAAACCCTCAGGCACGCCTTCCCCTCTTCTTCCCCCGCAGGCACGCACCTTCTAAACGCTAAGGGTCCCCAGGAATCATGCCCCCCGGGGAGCAATGGGCAGTGGCAGCAGCTCTTCCTGGACTAACCCCCCAGAATGTCCCCGAGGCCCTCTGTTCTCTGACTTCCCAGTGAGCTGAGCAGCCCAGCCTACGCCTCCTGTTGCTGCTTCTATCTAAGTCCTTCCTTGTTTCACGGTCCCCAGCTTTAATAAACACACTCACAATCCCCTTGGCTCGTGCGGTGAAATCTTTCCCGCACAAAGTCAAGAACCCACACGCTACCAGCCAGCTCTCGGCAGACCCACTCAGAGCCAGGTCCCCGGTCTGGTAACAGGAGGATGATCCCCGGTCCCCACTCACACTTAGGGGTGCCCGCCCACCCCTTGCCCCCTGCTCCTGACTCCCATCCCACCTCACTTCCCTCCACCGAAACCCAGGCATGTTGACTACAGGCCCCCGTGTGTGGGGACACCACCGACGAGGATTCCATGATGACCAGGTGTGACTACGCTTAGAAAGAACCTGTTTGGGGAACCAACGCTCAGTGTGAGGACCTGTGACCGAACTGGGTTCCGCGGCTGCCAGCACAGGAGGGAGCCAGGCCACAGGGCCCATCTCGTAGCCTCTGGTGGAGCGGCTGCCCCCCCCCGGGCTCTCCCATGGCTTCCTGAATTGAAAGTTAGCACCTAGTGCATTCAGGAATCCTGTCCCCACAGTGTGCCAGGGACCCGTCAGGAATACGCTGCTGCAGGGTCCCTGCGGGAGGCGAACGGGCAGCGCGCGCGGGGTACTTTGTGACCTGCCTGGCTCCCCAAGTGCCAGCCATCATTCCTCTACGCGGAGGACTCCCCAACAGGGAGCACCCTGACCCCCTGCAGCCACCTGGACCCAGGTCCCCCCAGCCCCCCTACCAGCTGCTGTCGGTCTTCTCTGGCTGGGACTCCTGGCCCTGTGTCCATCGACCTGGAACACCGCCGGTCACAGAAAAGGCCATGTTTCACTGCTGTCCTGGGGCCACTGGGCAGTGGGGTCACCAGGGTGAGTGGAAAGGGGGACAAGAATGGGGGAAATGTGAGGGTATTTCTCAAGTTGTGTAACTTCCCCATCAGGTTGTTTTGAGAACCAACCACTTTGCTTCCCCAAAGTCGCCACCCACCACACCCACAGGAGATCCCCTTGGTGTTGCATTTTGGGATATACACTCATGGACAGAATAAGACCAGTGCTTGACCGAGCACTGGCTGTGCCCGGCTCTGGGCCTGGCCGCCCAAGAACCTCCTAGAGCAGGACAGTCTGCAGAGAAGGCGCCACGGCATGAGTCCAGGCGGCGTCACTCACCAAGGTGACGAGGCAGGCACCCTTCCTGTGTCCCCTTCTCTAAAAGGAACTTGTGTAGGTGCATGTCTGTAACCACGGCAACCCACCCCCCACCCCAACCCCCCCCAAGGAACAGAAATGCTTCCTCATTTCAGAGACGAGAAAACAGCTGCATCTCCCTTGGGTGCCTGACTGGCAATCACGCAATCTCGGGGCCACGCTGGGAGGGGTGCTGGGAGGGGAGCCTCGGGGCGTCCGGAAGAGTCTTAGAGGGCATGTCACCTGGGCTGAATCCAGAGGCTCTGCCAGGCTGTGGTGGGAGGGCAGGGCCAGCAGCAGCACGCAGGTGGGCGGGGGTGGGGTGGCGATGGAGCCCAGTTTGGCTGAGCGTTGGATGCGGGGTCTGCCTCTGAGGGGCTCAGGGGTCCAGAAAAGCAGAGTCTTTCTACTTTCCCTGTTGCCAGAGCTGCGGACGACCTTAACAAAGGTCGGTATTTGTTTCTTGGTATTCTTTTTCTTAAACATGGCTCCATATTGTTTAAGCTTCACATCCCCAAAACCTGGACCCACACTTTTTAAAAATATATATATTTTTATTGATTTCAGAGGGAGAGAGATAGCAACATCAATGATGAGAATCACTGATCGGCTGCCTCCTGCACGCCCCCTACTGGGGGTCGAGCCCGCAACCCGGGCATGTGCCCTGCCCAGGAATGGAACCGTGGCCTCCTGGTTCATAGGTCGAGGCTCAACCACTGAGCCCCGCTGGCGGGCCTGGACCCACACTTTCCTGAGTGTGTTGAATGACAAGGGACAGCAGGGGAGGTGGCCTGGGGGGGGGGGGGGCGGAGAGGCGGGAGCTTGCACCGTGGAGGTGTGGAGCAGGATGGAGCTGCTGCCCAAAGCTGGACTCAGTGAGGGGCACCCTGGATTCTGGGTGCAGTCACTCCCTGGCTCCAGAGGGCAGGAAGGGGGTGCACCAGGCTCACAGATGCAGGGAGTGGAAGGGGTGCTCCTCCCAGCTCTGGGACGTTGGCCTCGGCCGTACCTGGCTGGGGTGAATGCCAGGGTGAGCAGAGGCTGCCCGGCACCCAAAGGGGAAGTGGCAGGAGCCTGGGAGGCGGGAGGGTGGGAGGCTCCCTGTGGAGGGGGTCCCTGGCTCCCGGGAGGTCCTCATTGATCCCTCTGGCCTCCAGCCAGCAGACCTAGGACGGGTCGGCCCTCCTGCCTGGCCGTGCCTCACCCTCCGAGGCCTGGCTCAGATCGTCCACTAGGCTCCTGTGAGGGCTGGTTCCAGGCGCGGGTGAGAGGGCAGCACACCCCCCCCCCCCCCCCCCCCCGCAGACCCGCCAAGTGCCAGGCTCACCATTCAGGCAGGAGCAAGACTTCCCCGGGGCAGCCCCCTCCCCAGGTGCTGGGGGAGGGATGCCCCTGCCCGGAGTGAGGAAGAGCAGCACGGGCAGAGAGCACAGCAGGCACGGCACCCCTTTGCCCCCCAACTCCGGGTGGCAGCCTGGGGTGGGAGTGGGACCCCGAAGGCCAAGCGCCTAGCCCGCCTGCTCTCTCCTCGCCCCCCGGACTCTGAACTCTTCCAAGGCCACTAGGAAGCAGGCGCTTTGGTCGCTGGCAGTTTCCCGGGGAATCTGAGAAGGCGAGTGCCCTGTCCGGGGTCACACAGCGATGACCCGAAGGGGCAGGGTTTGGCCTGGGCTCTGGGAAGGACTGAGCAGGACACAGGGAGAGGGAGGGGTGGTCAGGGGGACTGGAGACTTTAAGGGGGGGAGCTGAGCAGTGGGCGGGGCTTGGAGGAGAAGGAGCTGTCTGTCCCCAGAGCACAGGACTGGTGGAGGGCGGCGGAGTGGGCCCGGGAAGGGCAGTGCGGAGCAGCGGATCCAGGACGCCATTGGCTCCGTGGTGAGCGCCAGGCCCTGCTCGGCGCTGGGGATGAAGGAAAACCCGCGCCCGGGCCCGGTGGAGTGAATGCCGGGAGCAGACAGGCGCCAAGCGGGGGGCGGGGTGGGGTAGATGCGGGGCCCAGCACCGATGCGCTGGTTACTGCGATGGCTGGGGTCCAGCCTCGAGGCTGGGTTCCCTCCGGCCCCCGGTGGTCAGGGAGCGCCTGGCGCAGCTGAAGGCAGTGCGGGTGTTAAATTTGCACAAACAGACCCACTCTGGGAGTGGCTGGGAGTGCGCCACAGCGGGGACAGAGGAGGGTGCGCAGGTGCCACCCGCACCCCAAGCAAGTCCAGGGCCTCCTGATGGTGCCTCCTCAGGGCAGTCTCCACTCAGGAGAACGTGCCACCCTTTGAGCTTGAGAATGGCCAGTGACCTCTAACCTGCGCCCGGGCAGGAGGGACTGGAAGACCATCCCACCCACAGGCTCAGGGCGGCTTTCTGGTGTTTGGCGGCAGATGCTAGTCTCCACCCAGAGGCGGCGGCTCTGGAGCAGGTCCCCGAGCGCTTAGGGTGGAGAGCGCACCGCCCAGCTGCAGTGCAGGGGTGGACGTCTGGGTGGGGACAGGCCGCCGGGGCTGCAGGCACGTGTGGTCAGAGGGCCCACGTGGGGACCCCCCACTGCTTTCCTGGACTCTGCGATGGGGAAAGCACGGGGCAGAGGACAGCGTAGACCCACCCGCAGGGAGAAGCAGCAGCCACACGGAGGTCCCTCACGTCAAACTGCTTTATTACAGCTTAAATAACAGTACAGTTGAATACAGGGCCTACCTCGCGTCCAGCTTCCTTGCAGTACACGGACTGAAAATTAAATACAAAAGGGAGGGCAGGTGCAGGCGGTATACAGAGGTGTCGCTAGGAGGGATCCGCTCCCCGCTCACCCCCCAGAGCCAGGCCCCTGTGTCCACGTCGCCATCTGTGCAGGAGCCGAGACACCCTGCCGGAGCAGCCTCCGGGAGCGCCCGGGCGGGGCCCGGCACACCTGCCGGCGCTGCTGCGGGCACTCGGGCTCGGGGACACCTGCTGGGGACCGGCTGGGGGACACCAGGAAGTCTGTGTGTTAGAAAATGACCTGCCTCAGGTGCAGAGGCTGGTTCCGTGGGAAACGGGCCAAGAGGAGTTTACAGAGACGGCCAGGGTCTCCGTTCCCTGCCCCCACCCCACCCCCCAAATCCAACAGCAATCATTTGGAACAGGACTTGGTGGTTTTTTAAAGAAATAAAGAAAATAGTGCCTTATCCTGCTACTCAAGCGTGTCGAGCTGCTTACTGTACTGCTTCCGGTGCGTGCAGAGTAGCAACGATAGTGGCGAGAGCCATCAATGGTTACAACTTGAAAGAGGTTATTTTGTAAAGAAAGAGAACACCTACGGACTGAGCGGAACGCACACTCGAGCATTCCTACAGCATGCGCGTCTAAGAGTTATCCCCGATGCGGCAAACGATCCAATTGTTTAACATTTAACTTAGAAAGTCTGAGATCATTATTTTCAAAACATTGATTTTTACATTGTTTCATACACAAATAATTGACTGACTATCCAAGCACAGGACGGGCACCTCTCTTGAACACAGAGGTTATGACAGCGGGGGCGGGGCACGGGGTAGTGTTAGGCTATTATTATAAACTTCCCCCAACTTCACAAGGAAACCCAAGGTGAGGTTAGAACGGAAGGGAGAGGCAGAGGACGGCGGGGAGAAAGGTGCCTGACTGGACTCTGCTGGTCACCACGCTCGGTCTGCTCTCTTTCTGTGCCATGTCTGCGCAACAACCATGTGACACTAGACAAAAAAAATTTTAAAACAGGGACTAAATTTACATCATTAACAACTTCAGAGAGACCGCGCTAGACCCTCTCTCTCTGTTTAACTACTAAACACAAAGGTATTTTAAAAAGGAAACATGAATGGTTTTCAAATCCTGTTACAAACACGACCTGGAATTTGGAGCCGATGACAAGATCCAGTCCTTGACCTGCTCTGCACGAGCGTCACAGACGGACGGGGTCACGGACCTGAGTCCAAACCCACGAGTGGCCAGGTGTGTCTGCCTCACGATACACTGAGCTACGTTGTGGTGAACATTCTGACTAGTTTCCTTCTAACTTCATTCAAGACAAAAAGCAAACAGAGACAATGGTCCCGGGAGGAGGCACGACTCGTCGAGTTCACAGCAGGTTCTTCTCTCGTGGGATTGTGCTCTTGGTTCAGCAGGAAGTGAAGGAAAAGATCTTGCCCTTTTGGAGTTCGGAGGGGAGGGCGCCCACGTTAGTAGGGAGGATTGGAAATGCTATCACTGCAACGCTTCGGGGTGGAATGGTCTTCCAGTCACCGCGCCCGCCGGCTGCTGGAAGCAGAGGTTAGAGACGTGAGGAAGAGCCCGAGAGCGTTCTGCTGAGTGAGTGAGTCAGAGGGAGGCAAGCACCAATGGTCTCACTTGTATGTGGAATCCAGTGAACAAAGCAAACTGACCGACAAAATAAAAAGTGTTTTCTGCCATCTTGGACCCTGCGGAGGCTGCTGGGAACAGGGCTTCTCTAAGGACAAGTATGTCCACAAAGCTGTGTCCATGGCCATTTTTGACGGCTAGAAGCGGGGTCTCCAGAATCACAGAGAGCACACAGCTCTCCTTTTTATTAAAAAATATATTTTTATTGATTTCAGAGAGGAAGGGAGAGGGAGAGAGAGAGAGAAGCATCAACGATGAGAGAGAATCATCCATCGGTTGCCTCTTCCATGCCCCACACTGGGGATTGAGCTCGCAACCTGGGCCCTGATCAGGAATCGAACTGTGACCTCTTGGTTCATAGGTCGATGCTCAACCACTGAGCCACATTGGCCAGGCTCTTCTTCAAGGTGAGGGTGTTTATGCTCGAGATGAACGGGATTCTCTCTGGCTTATGCGTACAAAGCAGAGAACAACAGTGACTCCTGGGGGGCAAACAGCAAAACCAGAGTCGCCTAGGGAACAGTGACTCGTGCCCATGGAGGGGGCGCAGTTCTCGCTGAGCGCCCGGGCAGCCTTTCCGCTAAGGCCGCTGCACACAGAACCTGGGCAATGCTGTGCCCGTCGAGGACTTAAACTTATTGGAAAGTAAACAAACAAAATGGAAAAAGGAAAAAAAGAAACAGACTCACAGAGACAGAGAACAGAACAGACAGCTGTCAGAGGGGAGAGGCTGGGGGGCTGGTGAAAAAGGTGAAGGGAAAAGTAAAGGAAAATGACCTCACAGATACAGACAGCAGTGTGGGGATCACCAGAGGGAGGGGCTGGGGGAGGAGGAGGGTGGAGAGGGGATGAGTGGTGATGGAAGGGGACTTGACCAGAGGGAAGGGGGCTGGGGGAGGAGGAGGGTGGAGAGGGGATGAGTGGTGATGGAAGGGGACTTGACCTTGGGTGGTGAACACACAATGCAGTACACAGGTGATGGATGCACCACAGAGCTGGGCACCTGGAACCTACACAATTTTAGTAACTGCTGTCGCCATAATAAATACATTTAAAAAAATGTAAACAGAGCCCTGGCCAGTTTGGCTCAGTAGATAAGAGTGTCAACTAGCGGACCAAAGAGTCCCGGGTTCAATTCTGGTTAGGGGCATGTACCCCAGTTGCAGGCTCGATCCCCAGTCCTGGTCGGGGCCCCATATGGGAGGCAATCCATCGATGTGTCTCTCACACTGATGCTTTCTCTCTCTCTCTCTCTCTCTCTCTCTCTCTCTCTCTCTCTTTCTCTCTCCCCCCGCCCTCCCTTCCACTCTCTCTAAAAAAAAAAAAGAAAAAAAATTAATGGGAAAGTATCCTCAGGGGAGGATTAACAACATAAAAGATATTAAAAAAAAAAAAAAAAAGGAAAGAGAAACAGGGCCTCTCAGTCCAGACCCATCATCACTCAGCCTGAGGTCCAGGCTGACCTCACCGCACCGTCCATCTCCCCACAGTGAGCCCAGAAACCACGAACCACCACCTCCCGTGTTACCTGCCGGTGTTAGTTCCAGATCTTGAGGAAGCTGTCCCAGGACCCTGTGGCCACAGCCATCCCGTCGTCAGTCACCCCCAGGCAGCTGACGCGGTTGTCATGCCCGGCCAAGACACCTGGGAGCAAGTGAGGGCACAGTCACCCCAGGGCCGGTGTCCCACCGGGCAGCCACGCAATGCCGCTGCGCAGGGGAGCTGGAGGGGCTCAACTGGGGCAGGAAGTAGGCCCTCCAGAAGCGAAGCCAAGGCGAGGCCCCATACCACCAGGGGCCACGAGCCCTTCTCCCACCCTCCCAAGCCCGGGACTAACACAGCCGGCAACTCTAAAATGCAGTCCGCTGCCCGAGGCCACACGTGGTCGGGGAGTTCTCATCGTCCGCACACCTGTGCGTGTGGATGCACCTGGCACCACACACCAGCCTCTGACGTGTGAACTCCAGACTCTTCACGGGCACCCCCTTTCCTGCCCACTGGGGATGCCCGGGCACCGCACAAGTGGGTGGGAAAAGCGTCTGGTGTGTGCAGGGGCGCCAGGCCTGCCCAGCCAGCTCCTGGCTGCCTGCGGCCTGTCTCTTGTCCCTCTGCCAGCCATGCCATGCGGCCTGGCAGGTGTACTCGGGCAGGCCCAGCACACCTGGCTTATCTGAGGAGTCATGTCCATCTTGAAAGATAGTCCCAGTGTCCAGGACCTACAGACCGGCCCCAGCATCACCCACCTGCCCGGTCGGCTTTGAGTGCGTCCCAGACGTTGCAGTTGAAGTCGTCGTACCCGGCGAGGAGGAGGCGCCCGCTCTTGGAGAAGGAGACGGAGGTGATCCCGCAGATGATGTTGTCATGGGAGTAAGTCATGAGCTCCTGATCCGCACGGAGGTCAAACAGCCTGCAGGTGGCGTCATCCGAGCCAGTGGCAAACGCATTGCCGTTTGGAAAGAACTGGAAAGAGAAAGCAATCAGGAGTGTGCAAAGGCACAAACCATAAATATTGGAAATGCCACTGCCCAAGAGCAGGACGACACAGTACCAAAGTCAGCGCGCTGACAGAACCTGGGGCCCAGGGAGCCCACGGGGCTGGGACGTGAGTGCTGTGCCTGCGTGAGCCACAGGAGTGCCCAGGAAGCCGCAGGGTGGGCATCACCGAGGCCGTGCTTCTCTGCAGTCACCAGCAGTCGGGCGAGCCCCGTGGCGGAAGGCAGGGAAGGGACCCCACGACCAACCGACACATCTGCACAGCTCCCCTCAAGGGCAGGCCCCTCAGGTCCGGGGGATGTGGAGAAGGGAAGCCCCGCGCCACAGAGGCTGCACGCTGGGTGAGTTACTACACCCTGTGCTCCCCCCTCACCCCTCGGAAGCCCAGGGCTGGGGGCCAGCCGAGCACAGAATTAGCTGGCCCCCGAGGCAGACCACACCACTTGTAGATTTTCCACAGGGAGTTTTGGTAAATGAGGTTGTAGTTGCAGAGGAAAGAGAGGACGTCTAGTCCTGGAACATTTACAATCGAACGAGAATGCTGTGTGCACAGAACTAATCGACTGTGGCGCTGGCGAAGGACCCTGCCGCGGTCAGCCACTCACACAGATGGCGTTGATGTCGGACTCGTGGCCGGTGAACGTTTGCCGGCACATCCCTTCTCGCACGTCCCAGAGTTTGGCTGAAGCATCACACGCACCGGACACAAACAGTCTGGTGTCGGGAGCGAGAGAAAGGCTCATGACGTCCCCGGTGTGTCCAGTGAAGGTGGTCGTCTGCTGGCCCGTCTCGATGTCCCACAGAGCACTGCAGCAGGAGACACCCACGTTCTCAGACGGCCAGTGACCAGTGTCCTTCCCACCCCAGGACCAAGGACACCCGTGTGCTTTGACATAAGACAGATCAGATGGGGTCGCACATGCCTCTTGTCAAATAACCACCTGAGCCGAAACCGGTTTGGCTCAGTGGATAGAGCGTCAGCCTGCGGACTGGAAGGTCCCAGGTTCGATTCCGGTCAAAGGCATGTACCTTGGTTGCGGGCACATACCCGGTGGGGGGTGTGCAGGAGGCAGCTGGTTGATGTTTCTCTCTCATCGACATTTCTAGCTCTCTATCCCTCTCCCTTCCTCCCTGTAAAAATCAATAAAATATATTAAAAAAAATAAATAAAATAAAATAAAATAACCACCTGAGCATGTACATGACGTGGTTTAGAGCCACGAGTGAAAACACTCCAGCGTTTATTTAGGGGCTTCTGTCTGTAAGGAAGATGAGAACTCGGAACATTCAGAAACACGGTGTGCACCACGGAAGCTGTGACCCTGCCGTTTGGGGAGGGGACAATGCACCCGCCGCTCCCAGGGCTGGTCGGGGAAAGGAAGCAGGCACTTCGCACACTCCCGGAGGTGCAGTGTCTACAGAGGGGCTGCAAAATCCGCAAAGCACAGTGAACGCAGTCCGCTCTCACTGCCTCTGGGGCTGAAGTCTCATGGCCGTTTCACATGACAGACACCCTCATTCATGGCAAGAACCTATTTTCGCACTGGCCAGTGTGGATCAGCAGTTAGAGCATTGGCCCGCACACAGAAGGGTCATGGGTTCAATTCCCAGCCAAGGGCACATACCTGAGTTGGAGGTTCAATCCCTAGCCCCCATCAGGCACTTGCAGAGGCAACCAATTAATGTGAGACACATCGATGTCTCTCTCTCTCTCAGCCCCCTCCCTCCCTCCATTCCACTCCCCCTAGAAATCAATGAAAAAAATATCCTCAAGTGAGTACTAACAAAACGAAAAAGAACCTTCTGTCCTACCCAGAGCCGGGTGGCCGAGCCCTGTGAGAAGGGCAGGCGGGGGCTCAGGCACTCACCAGGTGGTGTCTCCAGAGCTGGTCACGATCTGATTGTCATCCAGGAAGCGGCAGCAGGACAGGTAACCTGGAAAACAGACCCAGACAATGACCCAAATCTGCCGGAGCCGCCCTCTATGGTCTTGTAAACAGAAGCCCCGTGGGCAGCATGGGGACGACCCTGCCTACGGGCCCCACTGCCCGGTGCAGCACTGGGCGGCCAGGAACCCCAGGACCAAGGAGGCTGAGGCACTGCGCCCACAGGGCACTGGAGCGACCACACATGGGGCACATGCTCTCCGCTGGTGCCCATGCCTCCCTCCCCTCTTCTCATGCAGGAGTGAGGACGGATCCCCGCCTACTCCTCACTGGCTCGCTCATCCACTCAATGCACAGGAGACCTGGTCCCTGGAGTGTGCCCCCCGCCCCGGGACACATCCATGAACAGAAAGAAGGTCACTTCTTGCCCCCTGGAGCCCTCCCATCGTGGGGAAAGAGGAGGGACAGAGCATGGGGGAGGCGCACAGGTGTCAGGGCAGAGAGGAAGCGGGTCTGTTTGCTACGGACGCAGCTGCAGCAGACAAGTCGGTGTGGAAATGGTTGTGTGGCCTGAGTTGCAAGCTGGCCCACGGCACAGAGGTTGGGACACGTGACACCTGCTGAGACACCCCACATTTTTTAAAACAGGTTTTAGCCCGGCCGGCAGGGCTCAGTAGTTGAATGTCGACTTATGAACCAGGAGGTCACGATTCGATTCCCAGTCAGGGCACAGGCCCGGGGTACGGGCTCGATCCTTGGTGGGGGGCATGCAGGAGGCAGCTGATTGATGATGTTTCTCTCCCATCATTGGTGTTTCCATCTCTCTCCCTTTCTGAAATCAATTAAAATCTACATATATATTTTAAAATACGTTTTTATTGATTTCAAAGAGGAAGGAAGAGAGAGAGAGAAACATCACTGAAGAAGCGGGAGGCGGGAGAGGAAGACAGAGCCCCGGCCCCGGAGGGCTCCCTGCGGCAACCCTGCTCCTCGGCTGAGGGGCGGAGAGCACGCCCACCTTTAGGGAGGAGCAACGAGCACCAAAGGGTCAACATCGGAGAACACGTGAAAGAGCATGTACACTTCGTGTGGGGAGACAATGTGACAGTGTGTCGTGGGCCTATTACACATGCAGGTGCAACGCCGACGGAAACGTCACAAAGAGCAGGAAACGGGCCTGTACGGCTGCCAGGGGCTTGCATGTCACGTGAGTTGACACAATAGTAACCCCTGGCAGACCATGAGAAATTACAAACGTACTTTGAAATCCCTGGACAAGCCACTCAAAAGTCATGGGAGGAGGTAACCAAAACCGCCAACAGAGCAGGGCAGGCCAGGTGGCAGGTAAGCGATGGAGCCGCATCCCCTGCACGAATGTCACGGGAAAGAGGACTCAACAGCATGCAAACGGCTGAGACCGTGAGAACGACACGACACGCTGCCTTCAGGGGGCGCTATTGACAACAACATGGTCAAGTGGAAAGGAAATGGGTGGGGGAGCCTCCGTGCAAAGGTCAGCTTAGGAAGGCTGGGCGGCCACAGGGAAGCAGACGCCAGGACAAGGAGGAGCGCCGCATCCGGACAAGAGGGTCAATTCAGCAGGAAGAGACGAGACTCGTGACTGTGCACACTCTGCTAACAGCTCAAAATGGGTGAAGCAAGAACTGCCCGAACTAAAGGGAGAAACAGGTACATCCCTCGTCAGAGGTTCTCACGCCCTCTCGGACCTGGGCAGTGCCGTCTGCTCTAACACACGGAGCGGCCCGACTCCGAGGCGTGCGCGTGGCCTCGTAGTGAGTCTCGGCGCACTTTACCCCGAGAGGACAGCTGTGTTCTCTGAACATCGTGCATTTGAAGGACACAGGACAAGCTCTCTACTGGCTGGAAGGAATGTAACAGGCCACCTGGCTGACGTCAGAGCAGGACTAGCTGCTCCGTGAGTTACCGTCATCTCCTGGGTTGCGCCTGAGGCAGGTGAGCCTCGTGGGAAGTCGTTTTCAGGACTGAGAAGCAGCCGCCAAAGTAAAACCCTAGGACGAGGCCTTCTCCAGAAACACTCCCCTGTCACAGCCACTTCACAAGTAAACGAACACGGAGAGCTGCTCGGCTCCAACACCTCCCCAGACTGTGGCCTCCGCACCGAGGGTGCTGGTGTGGAGCATGCGAGGAGCCCACTGATGCCGCGGATCAGTGCATGCACACACGCATGTGCACACTACACACAGGTACGTTCAGACTGCAAACCCTGGTGGAAGGTGCTCAGGATGGAAGACAGTGGCCTAAGTAGGTACCAGAGAACCCTGAAAAGCAGACGCCACAGGGACTGAGACCCAAGTTTTCTTCCTGGTAAAGGCATAGCAAGACCTGTCTTTACTTTCATTTCCATAGTATTTCTACCATTAATGCAACCAATCCCAGGAGATCATTACTGAGCAGAGGCGAGAACGCTGACCCAGCTGTGAGGTCACTGAAGAGAACGCGTACCTGTGTGTCCGGCCAGCTCACGACTCACACGGACATTCCCTTCGCGAGTTTTCAGATTGTAAATGGAGCAAATGTTGTCCAGGCCTCCGCAGGCCACGTAGTTGCCAGAAGGGGCATACGCACAGGTCATGACCCACGAGGAACGCAGAGGGATGGCGTGGACCTAGACGACAGAACACCGACGCAAACATGCTCAAGTTCAAAAACTAGCTACTGAAATTATTTTGAAAATAATTTGCAGGTGTGACCAGTCAGATAAAGCAATAACTTAATTAGAAGCCCCTGTGCTACATAACAATTCAACCTATCACTTTATTAAAGTCACAACTGATGACTAAATAGGCACTTAGTAACAATACAGCCTCCTAATTGAAATTAGGTATCGAAAGGAGAGAATGTTCCTTTACTATTGCATTTTAAGGCTTACTGGCTAGCAATAATTCACTTAAGTCTTAAAAAAAAAAAAAAAAAAAGCCACTGGCTGGTCAAAATGGCTATCAATTCATGTATAAAACAAAGGTTTTCCCTGAAGTGCCGGAACCGTTGTGGTCGCGCCAGCCCTGTGCGCAGCTGCGTCAGGCTGTGTGCTCACGTGCAGCCAGCGTCCCCTGACACACAGCTAAGTGGGCCCTGTCCGCACGTGGGACCAGTGACAGCACTGCTTCATTCCATGTGACACCCCCTGGATCACTCTTTAAAACCCCAAACTCCCGTGCACCCCCCTCCCCGCCCTGTAGCTTAGCTAAGTGAATCCGAGGGCCTGGGGGAGGGCGTGCAGTTCCTACCTTGTTGGTGGTGTAGCTGTCCCAGATGATGAGCTTGCCGTCCTGGGAGGCACTGACGAGAAGCCTGCAGGGAAGACAAACGCAAGCACGTCAGGGCCACAGCCACAGCCACAGCCACAGCCACAGCCACATGCAGCTGTGGTGACGGCTCTCGTGTGCATCAAAGCGGCCTGTGCTGGAGATGAGCCCAAAGGAATAGTCCCAATTATCAGACCAACGCTGAAGCATGACGAGAATGTTCCACAGACAGCAGCTGGGGACAAGGGCCTGGCTTCTCGGGGGACCAGACCCCCAGCCACCTGCTGGGTCAACTAAGACAGTGGCCACTTAGCACTGCCTCTGTCTGGTTTCTGTTCATGACAAGTCAAATGTGAGACATACAGTCTTTCAAGAACCAGGTGGTAGGAACATGTAGTGTGCAACTTTCTGTTCTATTCTAGTGCACGGGAAGCCGAGACATAGGAAACAAGCTTTTAGAGATGCCAAATTTCTGAGGCATTCCCAGACGGAGCCGACACTGGGTCCAGGCCCGGGAGGCACTGAGGCTTGCTCACATCCCACCCGCTTTGCAAAGTGAAGACAGACTCCCGCGGCCCTGAGCCTGGTCCCACAGCAGAAACTACCACGCGTCACGCACCTTTTCCTTTTGTCTTGCTCTGGGCAAGTGTGTCAGCCTGGGTCTGTGTGCTGCAAGGTGCTCTGCCTGTCTCTACAGAACGAGGACAGGACAGCGCAGGGCAGCGTGACCAAGGGGCAAGGGTTAGCGGAGAGGAAGCAGGGCCCACGGCTACTCAGGAGCCAGCTCAGGACCTGCCCTTTCCCAGGGATGGCGACGGCTCCACCCACAGCCCTACACAGACGGGTCAGTGTGATAAGTCATGACAGAAAGAGTTCTACTAGGTGCACGGGTTAATAACGCGGATTTTTTTCAATAGATGGAGTTACACATGTTGATATATATGCGATTTGATATGTATGCGATTTTGTTGTATTGACAGCAAGCTTCAAAACTTCATGTTAAATTTGCTGAAGGTATTAACATCATAGATATTTTTATGCTTAAAAATGTCGAATTTCGTGCCAAAAAAAAAAAAAGAGCATTTGCGGGAAGTTTTAATTCATTACTTTATTTTGAAGAAAAAGTTTTATCGGATACTTCAGGAAGCTTACGGTAAACATGCACCATCTCAAGATATTTGTGAACACTGGTTTAAATGCTTTAAAAGTGATGATTTTGATGTTTAAGACAAAGAATGTCCAGGTCAACCGAAAATGCAGACCAACAATGACAATTATTGGATGAAGATGCCTGTCAAACTCAAAAACAACTTGCAGAAAGATTAAATGTTGCTCAGCAAACAATTTCCGATCGTTTACAAGCAATGGGAAAGATTTTAAAGGAAGGAAAATGGGTGCCATATCAACTGAATAAAAGACAAATGGAAAACTGAAAAGTCATCAGTAAAATGTTGCTTCAACAGCACGAAAGAAAGTCTTTTTTTGCATCGAATTGTGACTGACAATGAAAAATAGATTTTGAGAATCCCAAACGAATAAAATCATGGGTTGATCCAGGTCAACCATCAACATCGACTGCAAGGCCATATCGCTTGGGAAAGAAGACAATGCTCTGCATTTGGTGGGATCAGGAAGGTGTGGTGTATTATGAAGTGAAACCGTTAATACTGATCACTACCGACAACAAATAATCAATTTGAAACATGCTTTGATCGTAAAACGACCAGAATGTTCCAGAAGACACGGCAAAGTAATTTTGCTTCGTGATGACGCACCATCACACACTTCAAAACCAGTTAAAGACACGTTGAAAGTTCTTGCCTGGGAAGTATGAACCCACCCGCCGTGTTCACCAGACCTTGCTCCTTCAGATCACCACTTGTTCCGATCGATGGCACACGCACTGTCTGAGCAGCACTTCAAAACGTACGAAGAAGTGGAAAATTGGGTCTCTGAATGGTTTGCCTCAAAACAAGAAAAGTTCTATTGGGACAGTACCCACAAATTACCTGAAAGATGGGGGAAATGTGTAGCTAGCGATGGACATCACTTTAAATAAAGCACGTTTGACGTTTCTCTTGAAATTATCGTGTTTTCTTTGATTATAAAATCCGCCATTATTAACCGGTACACCTAGTAATTTTAAAGGTTTTATCCAAACACATAGGCTTTAAGCATTACAGTCAGGAGCATGTTTGGCTTCCTGAACCGATCATAACCTGGAGGTGAAACTCTGGTCACTCTGGAAATCTGGACACTTTTCACCAAAACACACGTTCTGAGGCAACAGGTACAAGAAGTCACCAAGGAGTCGCAAGGAACAATGCCGGTCTCGGCTCCGTGCTGCAAACTCGTCTTAGAACGGAACCAAGTGCCCTCCTCTTCCAGAAGCACTTTCTTCAGTCAAATCCTTGCATCTCGGTGGCCACACACACCTCGGGCACGAAGACTTCTGGGTTAACAGCGGGCCTCTCTGCGCCTGGCTGCCTGCCCTGCAGGCTCAGCCGTGGACGAGCCTTGAGGGGCCAGCGTAGAGCCCTCCCCCTCCCAGAGGGTCACCTTCAGGAAGGTCTCCGCTCAGAGAGCTTAGTATCTGCTGACTCGCCCAATTAGAGGAACATTAGCTAATGCCCACTGATCCTCCAGAAGGTGAGAGGAGACACCCCGTAATCCCAGTGGGGTAACCGCTGCAGACCGGGGTGATCACTCGCCTCCCGGTGCAGCCTGGCGCCGAGCAGCGGCCAGTCACCGGGAGGCACCGCCCACGCCAACGCAGAGGAAGGAGGAGCGGGAAGAAGGCCCCGCCTCACGGCCCAGGCCTCAGGCCCTTCACACGCAGAGGACGGAGGCTCCTGGGCCTCGCCGGGTTCGTGGGGCTTCCCACTCAATTCTAACAAGACTTCAGCAGCTTTTAGACAGCGGAGAAAAGTGTAGCATTCAGGTGACTGAGAGACTCTGAAATGTTATAAAAAATAGAACTTAGGTATAAACATATTTTACTAATAATGTTGACAAGCACGGTACTAATGATGATGTAACGCCCATCGACTCACGCATGCCTGCACAGCCCTCGCTGTGAGTCTCCCAGCGCCACAGCGAGTGTCTGAGCATCACAAACATGACAGGCTAACTCGTGTTCATAACCTGCAGCCGAGTCAGGAAAACACCCTGCGCAATGACCTGCTTATAAAGACAGAAAGTACGAAGGGGACGTAAGCAAATGCACGTCCACGTTAAAAACACTATGCTGGATTTTCTCTGAAACGCTCTGCACAGCAGAGCTCCTTCTAGCATCACTTTTGTTCTTTGGTTTATGAATGTAAACTAGGGCCCCACATACGTAAGGTATTAAGAGCTGTAACTGTCCAGTTTAAAAAGCAGCTACAGCCCAGCTGGCGTGGCTCAAAGGCTGAGCATCAACCTATGAACCAGGAAGTCAGGGTTCCATTCCTGGTCAGGGCACGTGTGGGGCGTGCAGGAGGCAGCCGGTCAATGATTCTCTCTCATCATTGATGTTTCTGTCTCTCTCTCTCTCTCCCTTCCTCTCTGAAATCAATAAAAATATATTAAAAAAAAAATAAAACAAAGAGCAGCTAGGCCCTGCCAAGAAAGAGAACAAGAGTAATCCAACACCCCTACCCTCTTGGATCCCCATTCTTTTTTTTTTCTTCTTTTTTAAAAATGTATTTTATTGGTTTTTTTACAGAGAGGAAGGGAGAGGGATAGAGAGCTAGAAACATCAATGAGTGAGAAACATCAATCAGTTGCCTCCTGCACATCCCCCACCGGGGATGTGCCTGCAACCAAGATACATGCCCTTGACCGGAACCGAACCTGGGACCTTTCAGTCCTCAGGCCGACGCTCCATCCACTGAGCCAAACCAGTTTAGGCGGATCCCCATTCTTTAGGGGTGACCACAACCCTGAACTCGATGTGCTTTGTCCCAGCCCTGCTGCTCTTCCTCAGACCCAACCCCCAGCTTTCACAGCACAACCCCAGTTGGAACCCCCAGGCCGAGCGTAAGGCCTCCCACGTGGTGATCGGAGCCTCGATGATCTGGCCCTACCTGCCTCCCTGCTTCACCTGAGCCCCTGCCTCCTGTCCACTGCTCTGGCCACACAGCACCCTTCCTTCCAGGAAGGAACAGCTGCCTACAGCCTGGTGTAGCTCCCAGCCACCCTCAGGCACAGGTGATGTGCCACCTGAGAGCATCCCGGATGGCCCAGGTGGGGCCCCAAGCAGGGGGGGGGGAGGGGTGGCTGCAGGAGCACACTGTGGAGGGCCTGAGGCTGGCGCAGGGGGTGAGTGGCCTGGCTACACATGCCCCATCTGAGCAGGACAGGACAGAGGCTCCCACGGATGAGGGAGAGCCCCAGAGACCATGTACTGTTTGGTCACCGGCTACTTTTAGTACAATTCTAAGGTGGGTTGACTAGTAAGGGCACATTCCTTTCTTCTTCCTTTTTTATTCTTTCTGATTAGCAGTATCACTGAAATGGCCTAAATTACCGTTCATCTGCATTTGAAACTGTATGGGACACTGCACAGAACAAAGTAAAGATAGAATATGTTGTTTTGAAGCTGTTTACACTCTAAAGCAGACAATTTCACGAACAAAGAGAAAATCAAGCTGAAAATTCCTAACAAACATTAAAAAACAAAACAAAACAAAAACTACTCAAAGCCAGGCACTGGAAGATCCATGCTGGGTGTCTGAAAGCATGTGTCAGTCACAGAGTCACCCAGCATCTCATTTCGGTGTTCGGGTGGGAAAGGCAGCCTCTAATAGAGGAGGCTGAACAGACCACGTCGGCGATGCTGCAGGTTCCCAGGGGCGATGGAGAAGAGCAGCCAGAGGACAAGGGGTCTGAATTAAGGGCAGAATTTAAAGGAGAAACAATGAGTGACAATGGGAGTTCCCCGGTTGGTGGGCAGATGGGCCAGGGGAGAGAATGGGGCAGCAGCTGAGACTGCATTCTTACTGTGGGATGTGGGCTCAGGGAGAAACCAGCAGCAAACCTGGACACAGCACTGGGGACCCACTGTTCTAAGGCTCAACACACTTTATCCTGTGCCAGGGCACTGACACCCTGGGTGCCAGCCGAGAAACCATGAGGAAGAGGCTGGAAAGATGAGCCACGGCACAGAGGTTAGGCGACTTCCCCAAGGTCACACAGACACTGGGCCTGGATCTGGCAGAAACAAAGATGAGGGAAAGGAAGACCACAGCTGACAGGAACGGACTAGGGCGGGCAGAAATGGGCCTGGGCAGGTGGAAGTGTGGCCTGGGAGTGTGCACCTGTGACCCTACACCTGGCCTGCCCAGTCATCTGATGCAACTTCCTCACTTTTTCTTTACTAATCATGGCCAATACAAACCAGACAGTTCCTGTGCCTCAGGCCCGACCCCCAGCTCACGCCCACTCACCTGGAGTCTGTGCCCCAGTGCATGGCGTAGATTTTGGCCAGGTGCCCCCGCAGCGTCCTCCTGTGCCTCAGGCCTGACCCCGCTCACGCCCCCTCACCTGGAGTCCGTGCCCCAGTGCATGGCGTAGATTTTGGCCAGGTGCCCTCGCAGTGACCCCCGCTCACCTGGAGTCCGTGCCCCAGTGCATGGCGTAGATTTTGGCCAGGTGCCCCCGCAGCGTTCTCCTGGTGCGCATCTGGATCCTTCCCACGGGGTCAATGTTGTTTGTGATCTGAAAGCAAACGTCCTGCAGGTTACTGTTCTGTGAGGCCCCCTCTCCGCCACCCACCGCTGGGCCCCCAGCCCCCCTCACCCAGCACCTCCTGCTGAGATTTCTCCTGTTTGCAGGGAGCCTACTTCCCTTTCACGATGCTGAGGCCCATGCTCCAACTGAGGTGGAGAACACGTTTCTCCACCTCAAACCCCACAGCGGGCACCATGCACAGGGCTGGCCACACGGACGCCTCCCTCTTCTCTCTCCTCATCTCACCAACTGTGCACCCAGGCCAGGTCCTTCCACCTCCCACAGCCTAATGGGCCCACCTCCCAAGTTCCCACGGCCCAGAGCTCAGGCTGTGCACTGACCCAGACCAGAGCTCGCACCCACTCGGGATTACTGCTGCTGTGGCACAGAACTGTACACGCAAACCTGCCGGTTCCCTCCCGCAGGAAAGCCTGGCGTTCATGATTTGGGTGGACAAATGGAGGAAGTGTATCACATTAATGGGTCTAAAAACTGTACAGTCTAAACTGCATCTCAGAATTCAGAAGCAGATAATTCGATGTAGTACAATTTTTCCTTAACTTATTGTTTAACCCCAATTAAAGTGCATCCCCTAAAGCATTAAAACACTGTAAAATATTAATCACTAGAGGCCCATTGCACGATATTCGTGCAAGAATAGGCCCCTGGCTTCACTCCCAGCCGCCCAGGAGCCGGCAAGTCACCACTCCCCGGCCGCCCAGGAGCCCCAGGCAGCCCAGAGCCGGCAAGTCCTCACTTCTGTCTGAAGTACCACTAGAGTAGCTCCTTCCGCTGCCCTCCTTCCCCTCATAGCAGGCTTCACTCCGCTCTGCGCCTGCGTATGCAAATTAACTGCCATCTTTTTTTTTGTTAATTTGCATACTCACTCTGATTGGCTGTGAGCATAGCAAAGGTACGGTCAATTAGCACTTCCTCTTTTATTAGGTAAGATTCTTAGGAGAAATATGATTTTTCTCCCACATTTTATTCTTTGGGCAAAAATATTAATTTTTCTAATGAGGTGAAATTCACCACTTTATTTCATCCAGTGGTCCTTAGCACGCTGACAATGCTGTGTGATGCACCTCTCCCTAGTTCCAGAACATTCCCACCTCCTACGTCCACTCAGCACTCACTCGTGGGCCCCCTCCAGCCCCTGGCAACCACGAATCTCCTTCAGTCCCATGGACCGCCTAGTCGCAATGTTCCCTGTGGGTGGAGCCCGGCAGCGGCCTGGCCTGTCAGCCCCCCGCCCCCGGTCCTAGGCTCCTCCGGCTGCACAAGCGTCCACGCTGCGCCCTTCCTGCGGCTGGGTCCTGTTCCGCTGCGTGCCCACCCTCCGGGCACGGACACGGGTGGTTTCCACCTCCGGCACTGGGAGCAGTGCTGGAGAGCTGGGCTCAGCACCAGCCTTCAGCGCCTGTGTCTGGAGAGGAGCTGCCGCGTCACAGTTGAGGTTAAACATTGAGGACCGGCCAAATTGAACTTGAAGATGGGTATTTCACAACTCTGACCTCTACAATAGTAAGGACCTATTTGAGGCTTAAGAAGGATTTATTTTTCATCCTAAAAGCACCACTTCCGACGCTGAGCACGAACACTTGTGGGTGAGACGCTCCCAGCACTGGGTCCCACCCTCGCCGCGCAGGACTCGGAGCAGAGCTTGGCCCTGAGGCCCTGGAGGGAGGCCTGGTTCTCACCTGGGAGAGAGTTGCATCTGCACAAGCTTTCCTGGCATCCTAGAGAGAACAGTAAGGAGGAAGTTAGTCCAGGTCCAGACTGCTCCCTCCCAGGCCCTCCGCCACAGGTCAGAGCTCAGTGCAGGGCCAGCAGGAGCAGAACGGGAAGGTGGAGGCGCCTCCTGCCTGTGCTGCAGCCCCCCCCCCCCCACACCCCCGTGCAGGGCCAGGTGGTCTGTCAGGCAAAGTGGGCCTCTAGTGCCCAGACCACACTCAACATGGGGTAAGGGAATACAATGCCTTCCAGGCCCCAGATCACCGCACACCTGTGACCCGTGATGCAGGCCACCCTGGGAGGACCAAGGGAGGGCTGGTGGCACTGGAGAACCCCGAACCGGAGCCACCCTGTCCTCCTGCCGAGGCCTGGCACCTCCACGGCCCCGCACCTCCACGGCCCCGCACACACTCCTACCTCTGCCTTTTAACAAACCGCCCAGGAGCTGTGGGGCCCGAGGACTGTGGAAAGCACTGCGCGTCCAGCCCAAGCCCTCGCTTCTGGGCGGTGCTAACGGGACTGTCGCCGGTGCGGAGGCTATGGGGACGCGCTGAGGGCCTGGCCCGGCTTCTGGCTGTGCTACCTGTGCTCCTAGGAAATGACCTTGAAGCAAGGAAGCCCTCCACAGGGACACACTAAAGCCCATAGAAATGCGTCCTTGTCCCTGAGTGGTCCAAGTTACTAGAAGATAAAATCTTGAAATCTCAAATGAGTGTATAAATTTTACAAATAAAAAAACCATACATTAAGAAGGAAAACAAGACGATAGCTTTAAAAGGGTCAAAACGTGAATGTAGGAATAATTTCCAAGAAATTATGACAACACGTCAGGGCGGTCTCTGCAGCTGCGGGCAGTCAGAGACCCTTGCGTCTTCGTGTCGCGCCCGACTGCCTGGTCTGGCGGAGACGTGCACGGGGGGGGGGGGGGGTGCTCTCAGTGCAAAGGCCTCGCTCTGTTTGCGATGAGACATGTCACTGAAGATGACAGTCACCGCTCTTGGCCCTTAAATCAGAGGAGTACGTCCAAGCTGTTGACCGGTCAGTCCTCATCTCCTTGGCCTCTGCCCAGCACCACGGGCCTGTCCCACAGCGAGGGCTGCTGCCTGCCCAGTGGGCACGCCGCTCCTAAGTCTGCCCCTCACACAGCATCCCCTGGGCCGTGTGGTGAGACGCGCATCCCTTTGAGACCGCACGCCTCCTCACAAGGACAGTCAGAAAAGGACGAGCGGTCCGCTGGGGTCTCTCACCTGAAGACAAGCCTAAGGAAGCACACAGCCCTCACCCTCAGCTGCCATTTCCTGCTCACTCTGCCCTGAGTTCTTTGAAAACCTGTATTTCTTGGGCCATCAGGGAGGAAAGGGTGCTTTTTCCATTTTAAAAGGAAGCCGTCCCTCCCACCCGCGGAGTAAGAGGTGCCCCCACCTTTGTCGTCCCTGTGCCGAGCCCAGAAACGTGCACAGCACCAGCTTGGGAGACGGAGCCACGGGGACAGCTGGGAGCCGGGAGCCCAGGAGCCGTGGCACGTGCACACGGAGGTGTGCCCATCAGGGGGAGACACACTGAGTGCTCAAGACGTGGTGCGAAAGAGGGTATAGAGTAATGGAATACGAAGTGCATGTTGAAGTTATATTTCAGGTATGTTGGTTTAGTTTCTTAAACATGAATGCCACCTGTTCCTTTTTATATGTGTAAATTCCATGTGTGGCCCGCACGAAAGCCCTGCCCTGAGGACGCCTGCGCCCCACAATGCCACGGGGACTGACCCACGGGAAGAGATGAGTGCTGACTTCCAGCCTTTGTTCTTCCAAAGACGCTGTCTTCCCCCCACGCTGTGCTGCGTCTGAACAGGTGAGAGCCCACTATTGGTGAGCCATTCCCAGGTGCGGGGAAAACAGACTCTGGTTTCTCCTGGTCCCACGAGTCCACCCGGAGCAGAGAGGTGCGTCCCTGCTCCTGGGAGCTGCAGCAGGGCTCCGGGCGGAAGGCCTGACCTGCACAGGACGCCCGTTTCCCCTGCGGCTGCAGATCTCAGGGAATCCCACTGCCTGCTCGCAAGGTCACGAGGAGACGCTAAAGTAACGCCGTGCCTTTTCCTGTCACCGCTAGGTTTTCTGGGCGTGACTGGCCATTTGGAAGGACATGGTGAGGCGCCCCTGTTCCGGTGGCCTCGGGAAACTGCTCCGACACCTGCTGAGAAGTGACGCTCTGGTGGTGGCTAGTCTGCAGGTGACCCCGAAACGTCTGAGATGCCCCTTCGTCAGTGGACAAGCATCTAGCCGCGGACGCTGAGGACAAGTTTCTTCTGTTAAGTCCACGTCCTTTCTCTCACTCTTCCAATCGCCAGTCTGAGAACAGGAGTCTGAGAACAGGAACACTGACTGGCAGTCAATGCTTCTTTAGAAAGAACTTCAGAAGCACTGCCTCAGACCTGGAGGGGAGCGGCCGAACCCGAGCCTCGCCCTGTTACCTCGCCGGGGCTGCCGAGCGACCTGCACACGGGCGACCCGTGTGCTCAGAAGCCTGGGCTGCACACGCTGCTCTGCCTCCAGGGAGGCATCTGCTCCAGCAGAAAGAGCGGCCACGCCAATGACCTTCCCAAGGGAACACCGCTTTTCAAAACTAAAACCAAGCCAGGCACACCTAACATGCCACATGCCTCTTATTGTTGTTAATACCCTTATTTTTAAAGAAGTTTCCTGCCCTCAACTTAACAGTCACAAGGGAGGGAGGCCAACATCACACTCTATACAGTGACCAAAAGAATATTGCAAAAAAAAAAAAAAAAAAAAGAATGGCACAAAGCTAATTCCAAGGTTAAGAAAAAAATGTGCAGAAAGATGTTTATAAATCCTGTGGAGACATTTTTACATATGAAATGATGATGCACTAGGAAACAAAACCCCAAAAGTAACGGACGAGGCCAAATAATGGGTGTCATTAGTGCATCCTGTGCTAATTAAGACTCAACCTCAGTCCTGAACCCTGGGGTCACCCTGTAACTCATCCCTCCGACACCAGGTAACATCTGGCCAGACATGCACTCGATGAGGTGATGAGTAAACTGAACACGCGTGCGACTACGTACTCTGATTTGGTTTTTCAGCTGCTCGGCCTCCTGCCGTAGCTGGTCGAGCTCGCTCATCTTCTCACCGTAGTGCTCTGCGATGCCACCTCACGGAATCAGATCTGAAATGGAAACACAAGCACAGAACGTTCATCCACAGCCGGCCAGGTGGCTCGGTTGGCTGGAGCTCACCTGGGACACCCAAAGGTTTCGGATCCATCCCCGGTCAGGGTGCATGCGTGAGGCAGCTGATCTTTGTGTTTCGCTCACACTGATGTTTCTCTCTCTCAAAATCAATGAAAACATTATCTTCAGGTGAGGATTAAAAAAATTTGATTTAAAGAAAAGTTAATAAACAATGACTAAGTAGCCCTAACTGGTTTGGCTCAGTGGAAAGAGTGTCGGCCTGTGGACTCAAGGGTCCCAGGTTCGATTCCGGTCAAGGGCATGTACCTTGGTTTCGGGCACATCCCCAGTGGGGAGTGTGCAAAAGGCAGCTGATCAATGTTTCTCTCTCATCGATGTTTCTAACTCTCTATCCCTCTCCCTTCCTCTCTGTAAAAAATCAATAAAATATACCGTATTTTCCGGCGTATAAGACGACGTTTTAACCCAGGAAAATCTCAAAAGTCGGGGGTCTTATACGCCGGAAAATACGGTATTTGGGTTTTAAGTAATCTGATATACATTGTCAGAGATTTTTCTAACCTAGTATATTTAAAAAAAAAAAATGACTTAAGTAATGAAGCAGGCAAGAAAAGGAAATTGAAATTTTGAGAGCAATTATAAATCAGAGACTAACATTCATCAGAACTTATAAAATGCCCCCAAGGGCTGGGTTAGTAAAATACAGTCTCTTTCTCTCACTGGCTTTGCACAATGACGATGTCTAACAAATCACTACTCAACAGATGGTGGTGGTGAACAAAGAAAAAACCTGTTCCCCACGCAGCCTTTTCCAGAAGGATCTGGGTCTCAGTAGAGTCCAAGAAGCTGAAACAGACATGAGGATGGCTCTCCCGTGAAACCAGGGCAGGACGCAGGGCACAGTGGCACATGACCACCCGTCGCTGGGAGCCGCATCAGTGATCTTGACCCCATGACTGCCCAGATGTCAGCACGCCCACACGGCCATTCTGAAGGACCTGTGTGGGTGTGGGGCCCAGCAGGCCTCTGGTTCGGGAACGTGCTCTCCCAACATGGGCCCTGGATCCCAGCAGACCAAGGACTAACCCCGCAGCCTTACAGCTCAGGCCAACCGGGCACGGCGCCCACAGCCCTGCGGCAAAGGCCTGGCAGGCGGGTCTCAAGCAGGCACAGCAAAGGGCAGGACCCATGGCAGCTCTCCGTGAAGGCAACACATGCCAACAGGGTCTTAGGAATATTTCTGATCAAAACAGCTGCTTCAAAGGCGACAGTGAAGAGGGTGTCGCAGGAGGCCTGGCCAACGCAGAGCACGTCTGTCCCCGAGGCCACGCTGCAGACACGTGTCCACTGACACTGGTGAGCTCCCTCTCCCCTTTGCACGGCTACACTCTAAGGACAGCCATTTGTGAATGTTGACGTATGAAACAGTAACAGTGCCAAGAGAATAGGAAACAGTTTTAAAACAAAAGGCCGTGATGTCCTCGCAGGGACGCCTGTGCTCCCGGCAGCCCGGGCGCCTCCCAGCACTCCCATGCGGGGACGGGCCAAGTCTGTGCAGACAGCTCTGCAGAGCGAGCTCTTTCAATCCCACCGCCCCCTCCCCCGACCTCCCTCCCCGTCCGCCATGCTCAGTCTGTAAAGAAGCCCTTCCTCAGTCCTTCCAAGGTCAACCTGGAGGGTAACTGCCATTGGCGCCGTGAGGCACACAGACCAAATGGTTAGCTTCAGTCAACAAACAACTTCGGACCCGAATTCAAACACTAAAACACGAAGGTAATTTTTAAACTGAGGACTAAAAACAAGCTCCTTAGGATCTAGGTAGAAGGAAGTACCTTCTTAGATGCTGAGGTCTTCAAGTAAAGACCCAACTTCTTTAAAAAAAAAAAAAAGTTTTTACTGATTTCAGAGAGGAAGGGAGAGGGAGAGAGCAATAGAAACATCAATGATGAGAGAGAATCATGGACCAGCGGCCTCCTGCACGCCCCACACTGGGGACCAAGCCTGCAACCTGGGCAGCTGCAGGAAATCAAACCATGACCTCCTGGTTCACAGGTCGACGTTCAACCACTGAGTCACGCCAGCCAGGCAAGACCTAACTCCTTTTTTTTTAAGGACCCAACTTCTAACAGGTGGGATAACTCCTGAGATCTTAAACTTAAATGTCTCCTTTAATTAGATGTTCTCTTGTACATGTCACAGAAGACGATGTACATGATAATCACCACTGCGCAATGTGAAGGTAGAGAAATGACAGCCCAAGGATCTTATACTGAGAAGCTCCGTTTAGCTCCGTCACCTCGGCAAACCTCAGGAGCAAAACTGCCGATACTGCCGACTTAACCCTTCAGCCACAGCACGGAGGACAAGCAGACTGCCTCTCACCGTGAGCAGCATCGGTCCGGCGACTGCCTCTGGACTACAGCCCGTTAGAATCAGCCCTCCCATCGGAGTCTCAGTGAAGATAGACATTAAACAATTTAAAATCACTCTCTCTTCTCCCTGTCACAGCTGTATTTCCTAAAATCAAATCTGGAAAATAAGTTTTCTGCAGATGGACTTTCACAAATGAAGCGCCCTGGCACGGTCACCCGGGGGCACTGCCCAGGCCACCTTGCTGGGCGCACTGACAGCCCCGGCCCTGAGCTAACGGACACTGAACCGGCCCCAGAGGGTGAGCGTGGAGAGGTGGACACCACGCCCATCACAGGGCCCCGGGCAGTCGCTGCTGCCCAGGCATCGCACCCCGCAGAGGCTTCCCCATTCCCACCACCACGCACCGCCATGAAAGAAACAAGCACAGAACAGCGTGTGAAGGGGGAGGCCTCTCTCTTCCCTCTGTCCATGAACAGGACACATCTATGCTAATGTCAGCAACCTCGTTCTACAGACACAAGGAAATGTTACTAGTGGTCATTTTTGAAGAAAGACACGGGAATGGGGCAGCCTTTATTTTCACGTTATCTCTTACGTATCTATTTCCTCTTCAAAAAAGTTACGCTTATTGGGGCCCAGGAACCAAGAAGACTCACATGGTCTCCTCCTAGTTTCAGTGAAAAGGGCCAGTTAAGCTCCCTTCACCAGGCGAGCTCCTGCAGGCCACGGAGAACAGCCCTGCAGACGGCAGGACCTGGGGCAATGCTAAATGACTGTAGCTAGTTTAAAAGAACAAAATAGGCGTCGTTTTAAAAACCGTAAAGGATGACTGCCACGTTCATTAGCGTTAGTGGCTGTAGCTTCGCTCGTTTCCAATATTGGCTGTGCAGCTTATACAAAACCACTGAGGTACGCTCACAAGTCTTACTTACATTTGCTGGTTTTGCTTTTCTCTTCACTTCCCTGAGTCCCCCAAAGCCTCTGGTCCCCGAGGCCTGGGTGTCTTCTCCCCTCTTGGGTCACAGTCCCTGTTAAGCCCCGGCCGAGCTGACTCAGCGCGATGCCCTCTAATCCACTAAGACAGACCGCGAGAGGCCCCCTCTGCCCCTCACCACCCACACCTGCCACTGGCCTTGATTTAGAACTTCTGTTTTGGAAGAAATTTAAGTGACTGAAGCAAGCAGGTTGAAGTCTGCCCCTCCGTTAGGTTATATGCAACATCTCTGTAAGTCAGTGTTAGCATGATTTTTTATTCAAATATTTCCCATGTGGAATAATGTGATGGGTGTGGCTCAGTGGTTACAGCATCAGCCCGCTCACCAAAAGGTCTCAGGTTCGATTCCTGGTCAAGAGCATGACCTGGGTTGCAGGTTCAATCCCCAACCCCAGTGGGGGCACGTCCAGGAGGCACCCAATCACTGAGTCTCTCTCACATCCATGTTTCTCTCGCATTCTCTCCTCCTCCCTCCTTTCCTTCCACTCTCTTAAAAAAAAAAATCAATGAAAATTCCTATATTTGAACATTCCAATACATTTTAAAAATCAATAATCAGGTGAGGATGAATGTAAAAATGCAACCCTGTACTCCGGGTGGCTCCCCACCCCTGGTGCCCTCACCAGGCTCCTCTCACCACGACCTGCAGGTCTCGGTAGGACATGTCAGTGGCACGCCCAGGAACCACAGGCATGTCACTCACTGCCAGGGACACTCCAGCTGCAAGTCTGTTAACGTCAAAAATCAGTGCCCAGCTCTGGGGCTTCCGCACACAGGGAAAGTGACCGTCACCACATCCCGTGTTTCACTCGGTGTTTCCTGGGAAACCGGAAAGGCGCACTCTGCACCACAGGCAGAGGGGAAATTAAATGAGACCACGGGCAAGAGTGAGTCAGCCGGCCGGGATCAGACGATGAAGCGCCCTCTCAACAGGGCAGCGCACACATGGGGTTAACAGGAGGACCCCGGCGCCCTGGCCTCGCTGCTGCGCCAAGTCCACAGCGGTCGCCTCTGAAACGCTGAGCAGAGCCAGGGTCACATGGGCAGGGGTTCGCGGACTTGCTCCACCACACCTCACCTCCAAGGCAAAGCTACATTTTGATACAGGCGTTTGCAGGAGGAATTTCAACCAACTTCATTAACTTTTCTGTTTTTCTTTCATTTCCAAATCCAAGTTAATCTCCAAAATGCAGAATGCAAATCCCAAAGGGCACCAGGCAGCCCAGCCCCTTCCGCTCCATGGTCCTAGCGATGCTGTGAGCGACGGGGCAGCGGACAGAGAGAGATGCCCGTCTGTCCGGCTGCGCCTGCCGGAGAGAGTGGGGTGGCGTGCAGTGTGGACCCTCCGTCCAACATGACGGAACCACAGCCTCTCCTGGCCTTCAAAGGTTAAGATGACACGTTTAATAAAATGATGGGTCTGAAATTCTCTTGAAAACTACCAAAAAGAGGAAACGGTTAAGGGCACATGCGAAACCAGACTGGCAGCCTGCCAGGTGGCTCAGTTGCTTAGAGCGTCTCCCGATGCGCCAAGGTTGTGGGCTCGATCCCTGGTCCAGGCACATATACGATCACCCAATGAACGCCTAAGCAAGTGGAACAACGAATCAATGTCTCTCCTCTCTCAAATCAATAAAAATAAATAGATTAAGAGGAAACAAAGACTGGTGCTGAGGGTAATGGCTTTGTTTGGTGAGGGAGCGCCTGGCACGACTGGTTAACTTTTGTGTATGTTTCAACTTCCCATCACAACCGTCCTAGAGTGTTATGAGACTTCAGCGCTTGACTCCGATGCAGCTTGCAGGCTTTTAGAGAGCAGCATGTGGCCGGGATCTGAGGACCCGGAGGAGGTGCTGCCGGCGCTTGGTGTCCCCGCGGGACCAAGTCCTCACTGTGGGATGTGCTGTCAGAAGCTCCAAGACTGAGAGGAAGGAGACTGAACAAACACTGGCCAACTTCTGTAAATGCTGGAGCTGGGTGGTTACCTAATATTGTTTTTACCTATATTTGAACATTCCAATACATTTTAAAAATCAATTAATTCTTGTCATTGCTCGGCTACATTATAAGCAAATATTCAATTTGCTATAAATCTACTGGTTTTAAAAGTGTGGGGCACAGGTACCCCCAAGCAGGCTGTGTCGTGTGTGACACTGTTCTGTGATGTCATCACCCAGTCGCTGTAGCCAGCTTTTGGAGGATGCCATCCCAGTAATTCCCAAGTTTGTCTGAACAAACGAATGGCTGACCTTGGAGGCTTAATGTCCATGTGTCAAAAGCGATAAAAACTGGTGTTAAGTGTTGATGACACCGGACCACTAAGTCGGCTTCAGATCAGAAGCACGCGATCAGAACAGTCGCTCTTCCTGGTAACTGGGCAGTGATGAGGACTAAGGGGGAACCCAGGCTCACCGTAAGTCTCACGGGCCCTGACTGAACGCACCAGCAAGCCTGCCCGTGTGGCGTGCACACTGCCAACTGCGCTTACTAGCACCTGTGTGTACATGGTCCGCCCTCGATATCCGAGGTTCTCACGAGATTTTCCTGTTTCTCAACTTCCTGATTGCAAATTGTAAAGAGAACTCAGCGCTGCCTGTGTGGTCTGCTGTGAGAGAACGCACCACGGACACTTCCCTCCACCTCTCACACCAACTGTCAGCCAGGCACAGCGCCTCCCCGAACGTGCTGAGGCCGTGGGAAGGAGACCCCAACCGCCCCGTCAGCTCTCCATCTGGACATAAAGTGGACACCTCTCAGCCCACAACGGTCTGACCTCTGTGGGGCCCAGCTGACCTTCCGCAGGAGGGAGGAGCCTCACTTACTTCAGTTTACTACCTTTTAAACAAAGCTTCTTGTACTTTTTAAATCAGAACGAGAGAAGTTGGAGAAATGGCCCCTTTATCTAGAACGTGAGCTTCCATCTCTGGAACCCGCCCCCCGCCAGCTGAGCACTGGACAAAGCCTTTGAAGAAAACACCCTCCTCAGGATCAACTTGCCTGAAAACCAACTTTGGGCTCAAAAAGAGAGATGGGCAAAACCAGGTTATTTAAAAAAAACAACAAAAAAAAACTAAAGAAATTTAATGTTGCACTTTAAAAACTTAGTGAATTAATTACATCAAACTTACCTTAATTCAGAAGTGCTTCTGGCCTGGTCTCTGGTTCATGTACAGCCGTCTGCAAAAGACAGAGAAGGCTGTGTTGGATGAGCACTGCCCTTGGGGGTGGGGAGCGAGCTTCCCACGTAAGGCGCATGGAAACCGCCCTCCCTGCCCGCACTGCTCACCCAGATCCCTTTCCTCAGTCCTTTCTACTAAGCTAACATTTAGTTCTTCAGCGCAGGGGAGGGGGAGAAATCCCATCTCTGTTTCTCTGTCTTTGTTGTTCTTAATCCTCACCCAAGCATATTTTTCCGTTGATTTTTAGAGTGGAAGAGATGGGGAAAGACAGCGAGAGAAACACTGATGTCACATCGACTGGTTGCCTCCCAACCAAGGTACGTGCCGCCCTCGACTAGAACTGAACCCAGGACCCTTCAGTCCAAGGGCCAATGCTCTACCCACTGAGCCAAACCAGCTTGAGTGCCAATTTCTCTGTTTTAAACCCTTAGAAATGTCTCAGGGAAAATACCCTGAGTAAACAAAAAACTGCTGGAGGGAAAGGGTGTTTCGAGTCTCAGTAACAACAGAAAAACCCACTGCTGTTCCAGAAGCTTCTCAGAGAAACCTCACCCGTACCTCCCCTGCCTCCGATCCGTCTGATCTCAAAGAAGCCACAGGCCAAGTGCTGCCTCAGTGCGGCAAGGCCGCCTGGGAGCCGGGGAACATCCCGGGCCCCTGCTGCGTGGAGCCCCGACCTGGCCGGGGTCGAGGACGAGGTCTGGGGGACCAGCAGGCACAAGGCAGCCAGGACGAAAGTATGTTAATTCTAGATTTCTGCTGAAATAGCTGCTTGTTCTTTCCCATAAACTTGAGTTTCAAAACTTTAAATATGTTTCTGTGATCTCTCCAAGTTTAAACTGTGTGGAACGACCACTGTGGATGTTCACAGGTGACCCCCACCTGTGGGTTAATCCGCGGTCGACACCTGGTGGTCCGCGAGGTCTGAAAAGCTGAGGCCACGGGATTAACTCACTGCTCTGTGAGCCCACAGCCCGCGTGCACACTGCTGGTTTGGAGTCAGGAGCATCAGGACACTGAAATAGCCCCCATTTGAACTGTGAATTCTAAGGCATTTATTTATTTAGCAAAATAATTTTATTTTGGAATTAAGCTGCTTGTATTATACTTATTTACTTCTGGCAGAGAAAGTGGGTGTGGAAATAAAATAGGTTGGTGGTTCCTCAAGACTTCAACGCAGACTTTCCATGGCCCAGCCATCCCGCTCCTGGCCATCCACCCAATAGGACTGAACACAGGCACTAGATGCGGGGACACCTGTGCTCACAGCAGCCCCAACGTCCACAGTGCAGAACAGGTAAACACGCGGCACCCCCACGAGGGAAGGTTCCACAGCCACGAGGAAGAGCTGAGCACAGACCGCGTGGACGGTCCTTGAAAACACGACGCTCCGTGGAGAAGCCGGCACAGGCATGACTGCATCTGCGTGAACTAGCCCGACAGGCGCTCCACCGACGCGCAGTGGCTGCCAGAGACGCTGCGCGCAGGTGAGATCAAGAGCAGCTCGATGGGTACAGAGCCCTTTGGGTGACGGACATGTTCTGGAACCAGGCAGAGGTGGTGGCTGCACAGCCCTGTGGCTGTCACTGAACTCACTTTAGAATGGTTAGTGCTATGTTGCATGAATTTTGTGTCAAAAGAGGGGAGGAACAGGGAAAAGGGCCATTAAAGGTAGTTAACAAACAAACAAAAAACACCACGGTGTGGAAGCCGAAGTTGGAGGCCACAGAAATTAACGAGGCTCAGTTCCTGAACCCTCTCCCTCTGAGGGAGCTCTGCCAAAAATGGCTCCAGGCGCCAATGGATGTCCCTGGAGGCCCAGGTGAGAGCTGCTCACTCTAGGGGATTGTTGCAATGATCCTAACCTCCAAACACAAACCCCTCAGGTGTGCCCACATGGAGAGGCGCAGGAATAAGAAAATGCATCCTAGTTTGCTAATTCAAAGGCTGGAGTGCCTTGTGGCTCCAGATAGGAAACAGTGCGTGGCCTGGTCTTTGGAAGAAGGACCAGGGAGCCAACCCCCAGCCCGGAGCAGGTCCTGTCCTCCAGCTTTGGGGCTGGTCAGGTGGGAGTAGGCTGCTTCAAACCCCCTCAGCCTCTCAGCCAGGACTTACAGGAACCTGGCTCAATCCCGATCTGAAATAGGGGTGTGAAGACATTTTGGGGAAAACTGAATGGCTATAACTGTGAACTTGGACCAGGCACGGCTGGGTCAGTGTTAAAGTTCTGGGTAGAGGCACGCCTCAGGCGATGGGAAAGAACGGCCTTGTTCTGGGGACACTGGCTGGAGCTGTGAAGAATCAGGAGAGACATCTGCATCGATGAAATGCTTCACCGGACAGCACAGAGAGAAGCGGGCAGCGTGACAGACCACCAACTCCTGGGGACGGCACTGAAAGCTCTCTGACCTGCTGCTTCAACTTTCTACAGCTTCACATTATTCAAAAGTAAGAGCTGGGGGAAGGGAACAGCCATGTCAATAAAGGGCAAATATTAACTTTTTAAAACGTGCCTTTGAAGTTACCAAGCAAAGAAGGGTGAGCTACAGTTACGGGCAGAGGACAAGCCCGCAGTGCCGATGAGGCCTTGCCTTTCCCACTGCTTGTCCAGAGTGGAAGGGTTCCTCGGCGGCGGGGACAGCTGGCAGGAGATGCTCAAGATCCAGTGACACCCTCAATGCAGTCTCACTCCTAAGGGTCCTCTCACAAACGAACGAACACTATTTCGTCTCATTGCCACGTTTGCTTCACTTCCGTCGCTGTACGTGCTCCCGGGTCCTTCTCGGGCTGCCGCTGTGGGCGTGCCCTTCCCAGAGGGCTTCCTCTCCTGGTCGCTCTCTCCCAGGGGTCCCTGCTCATGGCTCTCGGCCCGGCCTGCCTGCGGGAATGCAGGGTGCTCTCTTCCAGTTTCTAAAGGCAGAAGCTCAGGTTGGTGAGACCTTTTGTTTTCTGTAGTGAGCGCTTCATTCTATAAATTTCCCTCTCAGTACTGCTAGGCCCAACAAATGTTATATTTTGTTTGTTTTCACTTTCATTCAATTGAAAATATTTTCAAATTTCCCTTCTGCAGTCATCTTTGACTTGTTTAATTTCCAAATACGTGGGGATTTCCTATGATTGAGAGCGAAGGCCCATGGCAGCCCCGGGCGCTGTACAGCATTGAGCAGCTCGTGCCTGGCCACCCCCAGGCTGCTCCGTCCAGCTCTGCGCCTCCTGACAGCTGAGCACTTTCTGTGCCTCTCATCACTTCCTGTGGATACCAGCAAGGAGCTACCGAACCGGGAGCAGCATCTGCGCCCAGGCACGCGCCCTCTCCATGGGCAGTCGCTGGCATGGAAGGTTCAGTCCATCTGGCCTTTAGCTGAATGGTGCCTGGGTGTTTCATCCTCAGCGCACTCCAGGCTCCAAACGCTCCAAAAGGAAGCTGCCTTAACCTTCACGATGCAGAACACTTTTCTCACACGGCTGGCCCAAGAAGAATGGACTCCTCACACCTGTCGCAAGCTGGAAGCCAGGCCAGAAAGGAAACCATCGCTCTTCCGCTCAAAATTCATTCACATGAAGATGGAAACCACTCCACTTTATTTGGGCAGAAGGTGAGGCTCTGTCCAAGGGGCGCGGACAGAGGTGAAGGATCCCACAGAAGTGGGTGTCTGGGCCATGCTGTGCACGCAGGTCTGTGCCCTCTCCAGGCCGAGGACCGAGGCCCCGTAGCTTCAGAAAGTTCCTGGGAAGCCCGTCTCCCAGTGTGCTCCCACCGACCGTCTTCGGGGGGGCTCTGGGGGTCACAGGGGACCCACTGATAGGACACTCGGGAAGAGGATTACATCTTCCCGAGACACCGAGAGCTGGTGTCTGCTCCTCTCCCAGCAGGACAAGCCCAGCTCCACGAGCAGGTGCACCGGCCCATGAGGGACACAGGGCACCACCAAGCAGTGCTGGCTAACCTCACTGCTGAGGGGTAATTTCTAAACGTGCTCCGTTGTTTGTATAATATCCTGTACGTTTCTGTGTTTGTTAAAAAAAATTTTAAGGCACTTCACTGTGGTTTACATATAGGACACCGTGAATCTTTTCCGTAACCTTTTAGGGAAAGGTTACGTTAGGAATTTTTTCAATTTTGCAGAAAACTACCACTAGGCAATATGCCCTGAAAAGACCCCCCTAACTTTCTCCCCACATAGGTTTGCCCAAGTGGAGAGCCCCAATTCTGCAACAAAAAGTACCTTCGCCATCAAGCACCCGAGTAACGACTGAGAGGAAATACCGCCAGGGAACCCTTCCCATGGGAGAGCGCAGAGAACAGCAAGGCGCTCAGAGCACTCAACCCACAGAAACGCGGCCACGCAGCTCAGACTGGGACCATGCACCGAGGGCCGCAGGACCCACAGAGAGAGGCCGGCGGGGTGCTGTAGGTCGCCGGGACAAAGTCAGACCCAAAGTTCCCACACAGAAGAAACTGGAGATACAAAAGGGTCAAGAATGGCAGGAGACTTCCCAACAGAGCATCACGTGGAACTAATTCCAAAAAGGAATTCTATCCTCAAAGCTATCGAGTCTAATGCCAGCATGAAGACACAGAAGTCTGGAAGCTGCTAGAGCAGCGGTCGCCAACCGGTGGTCCACGGGCCACTGGCGGTCCGTGAGGTTGATAGGTTGGCGACCGCTGTGCTAGAGGCTATCTCCCCCGAAAGGGGAACAATGAGGAGGACACCACACCCGGGACTCGGGAGACACGGTTTCTCTCGGACCCTTTCCGGTCCTTCCTGGGCTGCTCGCTCCAGCTCCAAGGTGGTGCCGGTGCTCTCGTGCAGCACCGATGTCCCGGCAGAAGTCACACCCGGAAGGTCTGGTCTCAGCCCTAAGCCAGGGACGTGCTCTAGGCCAGCGATTTTCAACTGACATGTCACAATAATTTAAAAAACAAGGAATACTTGTTAAGTCAGGGCCACTGGCCTCTTTCCCTTTAGGTTGTCTAATAAAAAAAAAAAATGACAACAGCTAACACAACAGCAGCCCTGGGCGGTTGACTCAGTGGTTAGAGTGTCGCCCGGGGACTGAAGGGTTGCAGGTTCAATTCCCGGTCAAGGGCACGTACCTTGGTTATGAGTTCAATTCCCAGCCCTCCCCTCCCGACGCCCACCTGGAGGATGGCAATACCTCAGCCCACTGGGCCATGTCAGCCACACCTCCTCCCCTCCCCTCCTCACTCAGCTCCCACTGGTTTGGGGACCCTCTTCCCTTGTTCTCCCATCTCTGTTAGTCCCGTTCCCTGACTGCACTCCAATCCCTAGTCCTAACATGGCAGTGCTCCAAGGGCACCATTCCCATGGCATTTACAGGCCCTTCCTCCCCAAACCCACTAACGGCTGCATACACCCTCCTCCAGAGCAGACTCAAGAAGCCCCTTCTCAGCACACGCCCTCAATCCTATCCCCACCCTTCATCCTGCACCCCTCAGCCCCCACTTCCTTCCAGGTCTCCCCCACCCCCCGCCTAGCCTACCACTTACCTTCTTCCCCAGCCATCTCTCCCCCTCTCGCCCCAGCTTATACATCACTACCTGACTTATCTTTCTGAACGACAGCTCTGACATCTGACGCCCCCGCGCAAGTCTGGAAATACCCTTGCAGCACAGCCCCAACCTGGCCTCATTTAAAGCCCCTCTAGCTTTCCCACCTCATTCCCAGGACTGATCCATTAAGTCGGGGAGGGAGGGACACACACACACACACTAACACATTCACAAACACACTCACACACACATACCTCACACAAACACACACACTCATTCTCTCTCTCCCTCCCTCCCCCCCCCCCCGCCTCTGCCCCCCTCCCCCCCCCCCTCTCTCTCTCCAGGTAACTTGGGTGCTCTCTGCCAGATCTGGTCCAAGATCCTGACCACTGGTCTCAGAGAAATCCTAGAAACACGAATGTATTTTTGCCTTGAAGAACTGAAGACAATTTTAAAAAGGAAATATCTCCCACAGTCAAGAAAAAGGACATACTTCCCAAACTTATAAACCGAAGGCATGAGTTTCACATTTCCCATAAAAACTCAAACAGAAGGCACTCGGCACTGAGTGTTTCTACAACGCCTATTTCACACGCGCTGTGATTTGCACCGGGAACCGGGAAGCAGCAAGTGTAAAAGCCGGTGCCGAGTCTACCAGAACTGCAGGCTCTTCACGGCAAAGGTCAGCTGAGGTCTGCGGACGCGTCGCTGCTGGGAAAGCCCGTAGGGCCCGTTCTGGTGCCAGGCACCAGCGTAAGCAGACGGAACCCAGCAGGAGTAGTTACTTCCAGCGGGAGGACAGGCAGAGCCACCCAGAGCACAGCACGGCAACAGGACAAGTTTTAAATTGTTGACAAAACACTTAACAATAACATGGCCTTGGCGCCTGGGTTCGTATTTGTGAGCCTTCATCCCTTCCCTCCACAAGTACACACGGCCTCTAGGACGTGCCAGGCTCCGGCATGGGGACTCCGCAGTCAACAAGATGTGATTCCTGCCGTCAGAGAACTTAACTAACTCTCCAGTGGAGGAAGGCAAAAGCACTTAATTCTGACACACCAGGTGCCATCAGTGTTAAAGGAAAACAGAACTGGGTGAGGTTAGGCAGGGGGTGCGGGTCTTTTATAAAAGGGGTCAGAGATGCCGAAACCGGTTTGGCTCAGTGGATAGAGCGTCGGTCTGCGGACTGGAAGGTCCCAGGTTCGATTCCGGTCAAGGGCATATACATTGGTTGCGGGCATATCCCCCGTTGGGGGGTGTGCAGGAGGCAGCTGGTCAATGTCTCTCTCTCATCCATGTTTCTAGCTCTCTATACCTCTCCCTTCCTCTCTGTGAAAAATCAATAAAATATATTTATAAATAAATAAATAAATAAATAAATAAATAAATAAATAAAAGGGGCCAGAGGCGGCGTGGTGACACCTCAGCAGAGTCCTGAGGAGAGGGACAAGCAGGTGCAAAGTCCGTGAGACACGACACTGAAGTGCTTACCTACTTACCCTGAACACTGATAAATCCTGCCACTCCTTACCCCTGGACGTGACAGGAAGTTGACAAATTAACTTTATTTTCTCCCTTCCAGGATGTTCAATCCAACTGCTATCTACACTGCTCTCTCTCTCTCTCTCTCTCTCTCTCTCTTAAAACAGATTTTTATTAATTTCACAGAGAGAGTGAGAGAAACATCAATGATGAGAGAGAATCAGGGATCGGCTGCCTCCTGCACGCCCCCTACTGGGGATCAAGCCCACAACCCGGGCATGCACCCTGACCGGGAATCGAGAACCATGACCTCCTGGTTCATAGGCCGACACTCAACCCCTGAGCAACACCGGCCAGGCTATACCTCTCTTAAACGAAACTGTGTTGGTACAAAAAAGCTCAATAGTAAAAAAAAAAAAAGGGGGGGTGCACAGTAAAGAAGGCAAAGCAGGAAAAACACCACAAATCTGTTTTAAGGAGGATCTATACATTTCCTTTTGGTCTCAGACTTTCCTTCCTAATTAATCTTTAAGTAAGAAATACTCAAGTAAGATAAAATTCCTTGATCATAGAATCATTAGTCATGGGAAGTCACTCAGCTTATTGAATATTAGAAAACCAGCTAAATAACCAAAATTTCATTTAAGTTATTGATTAGGAATGATTAAAAAGCAAATGAAACAAACACCCACTCCATAGTAGGAATAATAAACACGAGGTCACTGTGTTAAGTACACCGCGTCCTAGAAAACAGTGACACAGTAAAGACATTCAAGAAGATCAGTTTACATAGACAGCATATTCTAATTTTTAATTGTTTCATATATTTTCACTGAACAAATTGTCTAATTATCTGTTTCAAAGTCCTTTTTGCCAATGAAAAACCTTAAAGGAAAAAAGAAATTTGGTATTAACAACTACATCTTTGGGGAAATGGTTAATTCTAGAAATAAAAAGTTAAAGTTCCCCGCAACACCTCCTCTCCCCAAAAACTGATCTAGTTAAGTCTCTTCTGTTTGCCAAGAAGACAAAGCCCCCCCCGCTGGGAAGTAGAGATCTGACAGGTCCAAGGGCAGGAAGTAGAGCTGATAAATCCAAGGACAGGAAGTAGAGAGGGATCTGACAGGTCCAAGGACAGAAAGTGGAGAGATCTGACAGGTCCAAGGACAGGAAGTAGAGAGAGATCTGACAGGTCCAAGGACAGGAAGTAGAGAGAGATCTGACAGGTCCAAGGACAGGAAGTAGATCTGACAGGTCCAAGGACAGGAAGTAGAAAGAGCTGATAGATCCAAGGACAGGAAGTAGAGAGAGATCTGACAGGTCCAAGGACAGGAAGTGGAGAGATCTGACAGGTCCAAGGACAGGAAGTAGAGAGAGATCTGACAGGTCCAAGGACAGGAAGTGGAGAGATCTGACAGGTCCAAGGACAGGAAGTGGAGAGATCTGATAGATCCAAGGACAGGAAGTAGAGAGAGATCTGACAGGTCCAAGGACAGGAAGTGGAGAGATCTGACAGGTCCAAGGACAGGAAGTAGAGAGAGATCTGACAGGTCCAAGGACAGGAAGTAGAAAGAGCTGATAGATCCAAGGACAGGAAGTAGAGAGAGATCTGACAGGTCCAAGGACAGGAAGTAGAGAGATCTGACAGGTCCAAGGACAGGAAGTAGAAAGAGCTGATAGATCCAAGGACAGGAAGTAGAGAGAGATCTGACAGGTCCAAGGACAGGATGTACATAGGTCCTAGGAGATATGCAACTGGAACTGAGAAAAATGGAAACGGCCATCAGAAACCAGCCAGGACTGGCTCTGTTTTTCTGAGTGCGCTTTCTCTATCCTTCTACCACCCTCTCTCTTAACCAACCATCGTGTACACGGTCCAAAACCTCCTATAATTCCACATCCTAACGACCATCCAATGTCAGCTGTGACTGTTTGTTTCTAAAAAGAGTCCTCTGCACCAGCTCACTGGCTTGCTGTCCTGTCAGGTGGCCCATCAGCTGTGGCGCAGGAGAGGAGAGACCATGGGGAGGTCCTACCACAGGGACTACAGGTAGACTACCTAGAAGGGAAGGGTAGGCCAAGTAATGACTAGAATCTTTAATATAGTAACAAACTTCTCCTTTTAAGTGACATAAGCATTTATCTCTTCACTGTGGTACCATTTAATTACGAAAAGGATAAACCATAAAGTATCATACATGAACCTAAACATATACACTCAATCCTTGAACACCACAGATTTGAACTATGTGGGTCCACTTATACGCAGATTTTCCCTAACTGACCCGTGCAGTTCAAACCTGTGGTGTTCAAGGGTCAATTCAGTGATTAGAAATCTGCATATGTGGAGAACTAATTATATATGTGAATTTTCTTTTTTTTTTAAATAATACGTATTTTTGTTGATTTCAGAGAGTAAGGGACAGGGAGAGGGAGAGGGAGAGAAACATCAATGATGAGAGAGAATCATTGATCAGCTGTCTCCTACACACCCACACTGGGGATGGAGCCTGCAACCCAGGCATGTGCCCTGACCAGGAATGGAGAACCATGACCTCCTGGTTCATAGGTTGACGCTCAACCACTGAGCCACACCAGCCGGGCTATATGAATGTTCAACTGTGCAGGAGGCTGGCACCCCTAAGCTACACGTTGTTCAAGGTTTAACTGTAAATCAAGTAAAACTTATGCCCAACAGATACATGTGGCCCTAAAAAACAAAAAAGAGAACTACAGAATCTCTTTTAATGTTTTTCCCCCATTGAAAGTATTCAGGGTTATCTGCACTGTCTTATCCACTTACTGTGTCAAAAACAGGAAAAAAGGCCATGGCCAGAATCAGAGACCCAATGATGGGAGCCACTTGTTATGTGACAGATCATTTAGGTTTTCAGGTCATCTGTCACAGCTGTCAGCAAACACTCAGAGGCTGCCTTCCAGCAGTCGGCTTTGAGGAGAGGTGCTCAGATGATACATTTCATTCCCCACAGAAGCCACATTATAAATGCTGGGGAGCCCCTGTAGTCTACGTCCACTGGTTTTTCCTGCACAGCCTCCAATTTGCCCTCTAATGGCAGACAGCACCGAAATGACTTACTTCCATTCCTGGAAAGGGATCGATCCCTCCTTCCGCCCTCGCCCAGATGCTTCCAAGGGGTGAGCCCCTTCTCGTGGGAGCACGCAGCCACCAGGCTGCAGTGACTAGTTCAGGACTGTGAGCAACTAAAACCCCAGCTCCCACACTGCACAGCGACACTGCAGCAACTCACAAGACACAAGATGTTTTAAAATTGACACAAGCACAGCAAAGCTCGACAAACGACAGACTCCAAGGGAGCAACTAGCTCTAGGTGGATCTCAGTTCTAACAGCAGATGGCGCTACGCCCTTTCCCATGACATCACATCCTTACAAAGCTGGGTTTTCAGTGGTTGCTTTCATGATGAAAATCTACAGGGACAGAAAATGAAGGTCTTTTTTTTCTGGGGGACAGTCTGATTCTGTAGTCTGAGAAGCTGTACAGCCCATTAGTTAACAACAGTGGCTTACTTAAGAATAAAATTAAAAGTGTCCTTCAATTTATGGGTATTACTTTTTCAAATGGCTACTAAGCTCTTAGGAAATAAATACTCAAGTTGTTTGGACTTCACGACCGAGGAAAGAAACTCTAGGTATTTATTTTGGCCTGGAGCATCATGAAAATGCTAGGGACACCAGAGAGGCCAGAACTGAGAATCGTAGCATTGAGCCTGAACTCTGGAAGGGGACAGAGGGAGCCCAAGCACAGAGGAGTAGGGAGGCAACACCTCGCCACCCTACTGCACCCACAGAGCTGCACCTCTCCTTGCCCCCTGCTTTAGGTGTGGGGTAGAAATTTGGACAAGAAACTACAAATTCTCCAAGAACAGGAACTGACTTCCTCACCTTCATGTTCTTGGAACAAAACCAAACCCAAGAGGAACTCAGGCGCTTTCCCAGGAAAGGCAGCTCTGCATGCAGCCTGGAGGACAAGACCTGAGGTCCTTGGGGCCGTGGGGAAGGCAGCAAGGACAGGCTCTCCGTGCAGCGAGGCTGAAGCGCACAGGAAAAAGGTGCAGAGCCTGAGGGATTTGGACTGGACCCTCGAAGGAGTGCCGAGGACACACTTCTGTGGTGTTCCGCCCAAATGCAAAGCCGACTCTAACCTGAGGAAGCGCACAGGCCCACGTGAGGGTGGTCTCCGCGATCAGGGCCTGCACCTGCACACTGTGCAGCTCAAGAGCGGCCGATCCGATTAAAGAACCAACATGACCTCTAAGTGGAACACGTGGGTCTGGCCAGAAGGAACCACTGCAAAGGACACTGTGGGGACAGCAAGAGCATGTGGAATAGAAAACAGCCCGGCATCCGTGTTAAATGTACAGATTTGATAACTGCACTGCGGTTACATGAAACATGCCTGAGCTCTCAGAAAGTACAAACCGAGGTGTCCAGAGGTAAAGGGGAAACCCATGTGAATTTTGCCATCTACCTCCTAAGACATTCACGCTTGTTTTAAAACAAAGGTGGCCTTGCATCATCATGGCAGCTGGCAATAATGAAGGTGACCGGGGAACGAGGAGCACCTTCTTGCCTCAGTGATGCTGGGCCCCCCATGCCCTCGTTCCTGGACGCACCTCTGGAGCTGCCCCTTCAGGCAGGAGCATGACCTCAGCGAGCGGGGCTGGCTCTTTGGTGAGGAGTGGCCTGTCCCCTGCGTGAGCCTCCACAGGTCTAGGGGGACGGGGGCATTAGGCTATGACAACAGTCTGAGTTGAGGTGGCCCATGGGCAGTGCCACCCACTAGCTTCTCACTATGTGAGCCACATGCCCAGTCTCCTGAGCTCCTCCTCTCTGGGGTCAAGCACTTCGTTTTTATGGAAGTTGAACTAATCGGCCAGCAGAAAGCTAAAGACAATGAGGAGAGCTCAGCAGAGTGTGCGGGAATCACCCCACGGAGAGCGTGGAAATACCACGGTGGGAGGGAGGGGGAGGAGAAATCCTGCTGCCAGGGACCAAGTCCATACAGACCTCCTCAGCACCAAGGGGGAGCCTGCCCGAACACGGCCCTCGACCCCAGGAGCCTCGACCCCAGACCCCAGACCCCAGGAGCGGGGCCAGGCCCACACAGCATGGGTCTCCCTGAGGCACTGCTCACTGGCGCGGTCCTGTGCATCGCAGGTGCTGGGCAGCACCCCTGGCCTCTACCCACAAGATGCCAGTAGCACCCCAAGTTGTGACAACCCCAAATGTCTTCAGACACTGCCCAATGTCCCTCTGAGAACGCAGTCACTGTCCCTGCAGCCCATCAGCAGAGTCAGGAATGGGCTGTGGGTGTTTTCCACCAATCCAAAGAGCGCGCTGTTCACACAGGCAGGCGAGGAGCGGTGCCTTGGACAGGGAGGAAGTAGCGCCAGGGACACAAAGACAAAGAGTGACAAATGCCCAGCCATGTATATTGTGCAACAACTTACGGGCAACTTAAGTAATATTCCAGGTAATTTCGCTGATGTTAGAGCCTTACCCCCCGCGGAAGCACCCTGGCGAGTGCATGGGAGCGGTGCCACCCAGCAGCTGCTGCACTAGCGCCGGGGACACTGGCCACCGGGAGCAAACACCCCAGACACTGCCGAGATGCACCGAATCTGTACGAAGTGCCTCGAAAGAGCCCTAAATGCCTTTCTTATGGCTAAACCCCTAGTGATTAAGTCCCGACACCTTTCACGCATCACTTCCCTGTTAACAAAAGAGAATTTAAAAATGAACCCGAAGTTTGTCCTCCTTGTCCTCAAGCAGCTCATTTAGCTTGGTATATGTGAGCACAGAATTGAGGACACAAACACTTTCTAGGAAAACAAGACACAGAGCATGTTTTCTGCGAAGCCGTGTTGCACAGCGATGAAAACGGCAGGGTGTGGGTCCCAGCCCGTGACCTCGGGCCTGCCTGTCTGCTGGGGAGGGGTCAGAGCTCACAGCATGGGGGGGGGAGCACTTTTTCCTAGAGGCCCAGACAGCAAAGGTTTCAGGGTTGCAGGCAACTACAGATTCTACTGCTGACTCTGCTGACCCCAGCAGCCACAGATGAGCCATGAAGGAATGAGAGGCTGTGCTCTGACAAAACATCTGTGGACAAAAAACTCAAAACCACATAACTTTCCCATGTCACAAAAAGGGATTCTTCTTTTGGTTTGTTTTTCAATAATTTTTAAACGTAAAAACTACTCCTCTTCGCTGTAGTCTGCCAACCCTGGCATCAGTGCAGGGCCTGGCACGTAGCAGGTGGGTGATCCACAGCCGGTCACCATCTCAAAAGCCACAGGACTATAGCAACCCCGTCCTGTATACCTGGGCAGCTGCTACGGGGCCAGCAGTGACCTCCCCAACACTGTCACCAGCTGTCTCCTCCTGCCGCCAATTCTGCCCCTAACCACTCGGTTTGCAGTGGCTTCTGTGGGCATGACCAGTATACTTCACCAGACCCTCAGCACACCTAACTGCAGGAAACGAAGTCTTTGTGCTTTAAATCCGACGATGTAATCTTGGCAATCAATTCTGAAGACTCCATTATACAAGGTTCCCCATCCATTTACATTTTAGGTACAATTCTACCCCTTACGACGTGTGTTCACCAAGAGGACACATTTCAGCACAAGTTTCCCTTCTGCACTCTGCATCCACGGGCCCGCATGTGGGGCTGGAGCGTCTCCTGCGCGGGACCCTAGGTCTTCACCAGCTACGACTGGCGCCACCGGTTCTGCCAGGTGGTCCAGAGTGCTGCTATCTAACATTTCTGAGAAGTACTGTTATTTTAAAAGCCAGGTTGTAGTTGTTATGTCGACAATAATAGCATCCGTGGCATCCATTCTTTTAAAATCTCTTTTTCTTGGCATCCCTTCTTATACAAAAAACTAGTGAAATGGCACAAGTGAAAAAAACATGAATATAAGATGCTATGAAACACCATCAATAAAAATTTTTTACCTCAAAGGCAAATTTAGTCAATTATACCTCAATTAAAAAAATAAAGGCAAATGAACTAAAACTATGAAATTTCTAGAACATGCTCATCTCAGTCATGCTAACTTTGAGCGTCTAATACTTTTAAATATAAATAATTTGCTTTTATATTTCTTACAAAATGAAAATGTTCTTCCTAATTATCATGATCTTGGCCAATTTCCCACCAAAAAGTATAGAGAAAAATTATATCTTACTACATGTTCCTTCTCCCACCTATCCCCAGAATATCCGTGTCACAGTGAGCAGGGGTATGTATTTCTTATAGACTTTATTTGACACCTAGATGCATATCTTTTTACAAATTAAATTATACCTTCTTCCCCAAACTTACACATATCCCCTCCCCCCCGCATTACTGCACTGTGGTCATCCCCTCAAGACAACAAAGAGCCCCTTATAAATGGGCACCAGCTGCACAGCATTCCGTGAGCACCTTACTTTAACCAATCCCTCCTGATGACTCCTCCCTCGTATTTGGATGGGTCACTCAATCATTCCACAAATATTTACTGAGACGTACTATGTCCCGGGCACTGTTCAGAGGAAATAAGAAAGGCAAAGGTCTGTGCCTCATGGAGCTTAAATTCTGGTGACTACAGACAAGCTTTTGCTTTCATAACAAAATTTCTAATGAACACTGTTTTGGGTTTTTTTTTAAAAGATTCTAGTTGCTCCAAATCCTTGACAACCTTTTATTTTTTATTTTTATTTTTAAATATATTTTATTACACGGGAGGTTGGCCAGCCAGGGAGGGACTGCAGGAGGGCCCCAGAGCATGTCCAGCCATCTTGCTCAGTCCCAATCAGCCACACCCTAGCAGCAAGGGTCAGAGCGTCTGCCCCCTGGTGGTCAGTGCATGTCATAGTGAGCAATTGAGCAGCCTTAGCATATCATTAGCATATTATGCTTTGATTGGTTGAACGGCCGACCGGACACTTAGCATGTTAGGCTTTTATTTTATAGGATTTCCCCCAATAATTTTCTAATATTTCCATGTCCTAATTTCTCCATTTAAATCTTTAGTCCACCCAGAGCCTGTATGTGCTGTGGAATTCAGTTTTCATCTGTATTTTTTCCCAGCAGACTACCAGTTGATCCGACATCTTTTCCGTTACACATCATCCATTCCCAACTGATCTAAAATGCTAACCGAGAACTGACGCCCCACAAACATATCATTACCTAGAGCACTTTGTCCCCCCCAACCTTCTTCACATCCAATAGAACATTCCCCTCACAGCTTTCCTGTACAGAACTGACTCCTCTTAATTATCAATTCCTTCAAATTCAGCGAAGTCTTTAAACTATCCCAGCATCCGCCAGCAGGAAAAGTGCCTTCAAGCTCTGTGCTCAGGCCCACTCACATTCTCGTTCCCTCTTCAATACCCAAAGAAGGTCTTGTCACAGGTCTTACAATCGACTGAAATATGTTCTTCTCTTTACTGAAAAAATTAAAATTGTAGGCCTAGCAAAGTGCTATTGGTCTATTTGCCTAAGAACTAAAATATATATATATATATATATGTATTTCTAAAGCAGCAGTCACCAAACTTTCGGACCTCACGGACCACCGGTTGGCGACTGCTACTGCAAAGATTTCCTTAAACCAGTGGTTGCCAACCTTTTGGACCTCACGGACCACCAGTGGTCTGCAGACCACCGTTTGGTGACCACTGTTCTAAAGTTCATGTCTACAGAGCAGCGATTTTCAACATTTTTCATCTCATGACACATAAACTAGTTACTAAAATTCTGCAGCACACTGAAAAATATATACATGTTTGCTGATATGACAAAAAATGGGTATAATCTTTTTTAATGTTTTTATTGATTTTTTTTGAGAGAGGAAAGGAGAGGGATAGAGTGATAGAAACGGTGATGAGAGAGAATCATCATAGATCGGCTGCACCCTGCACACCCCCCACTAAGGATGGAGCCCAAAACCCAGGCATGTGCCCTGACCAGGAATTGAACCAGTGACCTCTTGGTTCATGGGTCGATGCTCAACCACTGAGCCACACTGGCCAGGCAAAATAAGGTAATTTTGATTCATTCATTTCAGATGGCTATTGTTGTATTGGCTATTGTCACCTTTTTATTTGACAATCTAAGGGAAAAGGTGTCAGTGCCCTCTACTGAATATAAATAGCCAGGTATTACATGTTTTAAAAATTCTTGCAGGCCCTGCCAATGTGGTTCAGGTGATTGGGCATCATCCCATGCCGTGAAAGGTTGCCGATGGATTCCCATCAGGGTACAAGGCCGGCTGGGTCTTGATCTCCGGTAGGGGGCATGCAGGAGGTAGGTAGATAATTGGTGTCTTGCTCTCACATCGATGTTGTTTTTTTCTCTGTCTCTCTCTGCCCCTCTCCCTTCTCTCAAAAAAAAAAAAAAGCTTAAAAAAAAGATAAAAATTCTCATGGCACACTGGTGGAAAACCGATGCTATACAGGAGTGAGTTATTTACAAAAAAGCAAACTTATAAAGATCGTGGCTCTCGCCAGGAACCTCTGCTCCCTTGTCTGCTCTGACCACTTGTCACCCAAGGCGCATGCCTCACTCACATCAGTGACTCCGTAAGGACGTAAGGACATGAAACAGGTTGTCACCATAAAGCAGCCCTCAAGTGCTCAGGACAAGAGCTTCATTACAGACCAGGACAGTGCTCGCCCCCCCACCCCAGGCGTCTTTCTCTTCCTGGTGTCTCTAAGGTGGGATGGGTTGTGGACGGAGCAGCGGCACAGGGGCAGCGAGAGCCTTCTTGTTGCGCCCCCTCCTCCGCCATCCGCACCAGGAAGAGTAAGCAGCGAGAGGAACCTGTTTGCCTGAGCACCGTGATTCGTCATGTAGCCAGCTCCTCCTTTCCACCTTCACCTACAGATGACCCAATTTCCCTCCAACTCTCTCCCCAAGAACGCCCCAACCTTACAATAGGTCAACATGTATAAAACTTCAGTTACGTATGTTTACTTTATCAGGGATTACCTATGCTAACTGGCACCTACTTATAATGTTACTTTGTTGTAAGTCTTAAGATTATTCAAAAACAAAGAGTCTTTTATGTTTGAAATCAAACCCCGCCCCTCCCAATCAAAGCCTCTTTCTGATCTCACCTTCCAAACCTTAAACCTTAAATGTCTGCATTTAGTGGGCGCTTTATGGACCCTGTTATGCACAGGACAGGTGCTGAAATGACAATAAGGGACTGTTTGCTGGAAGTCAACTGGTTCAGCCATTTCCCAGATACAAAACAGATTCAGATACAAACAAGTGCATGAAGAGGGGTCTATCCTGTGACCGCGTCACAGCGCTGGCTCAGCCGCAGAGAGCAGCACAGCATGCTGCAGAGGATCAATGTCGAGGCCGCGAGGCCAGGGAACGGCAAGGCCTGGCTGCACAGCAGGCACAGTGATGAGGCAGGCCTGTGGGTAAGCGGCAGACGAGGGCCCAGCTTTCTAAGGCTCAGCCTTCCATTACCCCGTGTCTCAGTGTGTGGTCCAGGCACCAGCAACTGCAGGGACACCTGGGGCTCCTTAGGAAAGCTGAATCAGGATGGCACCTACAAGACCCCGGGGTTCAGTCACACAGTCAAGTTCTGAGACCACCCAAATCACTGCACTGTTCCCACCCACCCTCCAACTCACGAGCCCCCCCCCGGAGTAAAGCTTCTTGAAGCCACATCTACACAGCTGGCCTCCTTCTCCCCGACTCCCAGGTTTCAGCTCCGACCTGGCCTCCCCCGCACCAGGCCGCTGGCACCTGCAGCCTTCACTCTGAGAGAAGCCTTCCATCCCTTCACCTAAGCCCTTCACGACACTCTGGGCAGTCGACACACTACCCCCCCTTACCTTTACCGGCCGGGTGTTGCCCCCACTGCCCCCACCCATGCGCAGCTCACAACGCCCACCACAAGGATTTACGTGCTGCCTGTGACTTCCAGGCCAATACACTGAGGAGCCAGCGTTTGGGCACCCGGCTGTCTGGTGTCCTGACCTTCCAGTGTTCCAAGCACAGCTCTCGATTCCCACTGGACAGCCCACACATCTGCCCACCCACCTGACCTCATTGCAGTGCCGACATGGCCTCCCTAAGTCCTGTCCGTCAGCCCTGGGGGGGAGGAGGGGGGACCCTCCATCTCCAGAGCCCGGATGGAAGTGTCTGTCTCTGTTTATTCCCTCAGCCCCACCCTTAGCCAGGTCACACATTTCTCTTGTCATCTCTAAATAATCTTGTCTCAATTTCCTCCCCAACAATCCATTCTTTAGATTCGGCAATCTAAACAATCTTTGAAAATTCACATCTTGTCATTTCCTGCTTAAAATCACACAATGGCTTCCAGAAGAAAGAAATCCAGTTTTTTGCATAGTGCGGTAACTTTAAGTGCACTGTCCACACCAGGGCAGGTCTGAAGTCAAAGAAGGCACTGACCAGACAGAACCCTGCTAGCGCGACACTGTCCTGGGCAAGCAGGCAGGTGACCAAGGCCTTCCCCCGGCACTAAGGGCAGCCACACCGCCTCCCCGCTCGGGGCCTCTGTGACCCACCTGAAGTGCCAGGCTCCTCCCTACCTTGTCCTTCTCGTCCCTCAGGTGTCATCTGCTGAGCAAGGCCTCCCCACCAGCATCCCGGCGCTCAGTACGTCTGAATCTGCTTCCTCACTTGGTTGCTGTCTCCCAGGACAGGAGATCAGGAGCCAGTTCCCAGCACTCACTCCATCGAGCACAGGGCCTGCTCAGAGGGCAGAGCTGGTGTCTGGAACCCGCTCCACAGCCCTCTTGATATGAACTGGGCCTCCTAAGGCAGACACTTGTGAATGGCAGGCTACAGGCAGGTCTGCGAGGCAGAGAAAAGGTACTGATGCTCTGGTCCTCCTCCATCAAGAGCCAGAGCCTGTATTTCCTCGCCCGTCAGCCCGCTGGGCCCTGTGACTTGCTTTGACCAACAGAACTCAGCAAGGGAGTTGTGTCAGTCCGCAGCTCCGCCTCAGGAAGCCTCGCAACTTCGGCTCCGCCCTCTGAAACTCAGCCCAGGAGCAGCCTGGGCAAGCCTGCAGGAGGCTCCCTGGAGGGGAACAGAGGACCCTGAATAAAGGGCCATGCAGGGCAGGCCATCCAGGAAGGGCAGCCAACACCACACAGACCGGAGAGGTCCCTCCGGGCTGAGCCCTGCCCAGCTGACCACGGTGAACACGTGGTTACTGTTTTCAGTCGCTCAGTTTGAGGTTTGTTACGCAGCAATAGATAGCTGACACAGGCCTGGACGGCAGTTTTTAAACTGCAGAACATGTGTGAGTTTCCGAGCTCTCCACCTTGGCACGGCTAGGCTCACGCCTGGGGCTGGCTAAGCTGCTATCTGCCCGCATCCCTGGGTCACACCCCGAGTGGTGACAACTACAATGTCTCCAGACCAGCAACCGTGGGGACAAAATGCAAGAGCGGAATGCTGTGGCCTCCGGGCCAGGAAGGAGCCCCGCTGTGGGGCATGCTGAGCCTCTCCTCCTCATTCACTTCTGACCTCGGGGCTCTGTATGTCCTTTGCCTCCTCACTGGTCCCCAAAGGACAGTCAGTGGGGTGGGCATTGGCAGCAGCCTGCACCTGTTCCTACGAAAACTACCCACAAGGACGGCACTCTTCTTTCCCACAATGAAACAGACAGACATCAAGAGCAGACAGTGCCTGCCCGCCTCCCAGACACACTAACCCTGGCCACTGAGGGGCTCCAAAGACAACAGCAAGACCGAGCAAAACTAGCCAAAACCAAGATGCTTCCGTCCAGCAAGCTTAGACACCATGCACGTTAAAAAAGAAGAACGTGTAGCCCTGGCCCGGTTGGCTCAGTGGATAGAGCGTCAGCCTGCAGATTAAAGGGTCCCAGGTTTGATTCCGGTCAAGGGCATGTGCCCAGTTCGCGGGCTTGATCCCCAGTAAGGGGCATGCAGGAGACAGCCAGTCAATGATTCTCGCTCATCATTGATGTTTCTACCTCTCTCTCCTTCTCCCTTCCTCTCTGAAATCAATAAAAATATACATATATTTTTAAAAGTTAAAATAGTTCAAAGTAAATTTGACTAGCAAAACTCCAATTCTATATACAAACCATCCTTTTAAAATGTTTTCTCTTCTTTTATTTAACGTTTTTATTTATTTTTAGTTTTTAACCTTTTGCACTCGGATGTCGAGATTAAAATTACTCTTTGAATGTATCAATAATTTGAAATATAAAAAAATCCAAACAAATAAGTTTGTATGAAAAGAAACTCCAGTTTTTTATTCTACTGCCGCGCTTTGTAAAATCTGGGGTATTTAAAAAATTAAATCCCGAGTAGAATAAAGGAATCGAGAAAAAAGCATGCGAGTGCAAAGGTTAAATATATTTTTACTAGAGGCCCAGTGCACGAATTTGTGCTTGGGTGGGGTCCCTCAGCGTGGCCTCCGGAGATCGGGCCCCAGCTCATGCCCCCAGCCTCGCGGCCCTGTCTGGCACCCCGCCTTGGCCTGGCGCTGCCCGCTCAACTGCTTCACCATCCCGCTGTGGTCCTGCTCTCGTCAGGGCCCATCAGGGCCGGCAGCACCTCCACTGCCACCCACTGACAGTGCCGTGTCACTGACACCCGCCATGTTCTGCACCGCCTCCTGGTGGTCAGCGCACATCATAGCTAGCAGTGGAACCACCACCCAAGGGGACAATTTCCATATTAGGCTTTTACTATATAGTATTGCCATGGCTGGTTTGGCTCAGTGGATAGAGCGTTGGCCTGTGGACTGAAGGGTCCCAGGTTCAATTCCGGTCAAGGGCACATGCCTGGGTTGCGGGCTCGATCCCCAGTTGGGGGCATGTAGGAGGCAGCCGATCAATGATTCTCTCTCATCATTGATGTTTCTCTCTCTCCCCCTCTCCCTTCCTCTCTGAAAATCAATAAAAATATTTTTTAAAAAAATAGTGCTTTTCCCTACTAGGAACTGAGCCCGCAACCCGGGCATGTGCCCCTGACCAGAAGCAAACCAGTGACCTCTTGGTTCATGGGTCGACTCTCAATCACTGAGCCACACTGGCCAGGACCCCTTCTTTTTTTTTAATCTTCATCCGAGGATATGTTTTTATTCCTTTCAGAAAGAGAAGGGGAAGAGAGAGAGAGGGGAAAAACATCGATCAGTCACTTCCTGCATGTGACCCAACTGGGGTGACTGGGGATTATGCCCTGACCAGGAATTGAACCCCAACCTTTTGGTGTACCTACCGGATGACACTCCAACCAACTGAGCCACCTGGCCAGTGCCCTTTCTTTTGAAGCATACATTTATCATGTTTGATAACCCCCAGGATTTACAATGTAATAGAGGCTCCTGGCCTTGGTTATGCAGCAGCTGCTAAGCCGGAGTTCTGAGTAGATGTTAATTTCCCAAAGTCTCATCCCTCTTGTGTGGAGACTTTCCCTCAGACCCCCCAAGTCTCTACTGATGACACCCCAGATACTCAGGCTAGAACTGTGCTACCAGTATAATAGTTATTAGCCGCATGTGTTCTTAAAAACTAATTGTATTAAAACTTAATAAAACTAAAAAGTCAGTTCCTTAGTCACACAAGCCCCATTTCAAGTGCTCAATAGCACATGCAGCCTAGTGGCCACCATATTGGACAATGCAGGTTATAAAACATAAGGACGCATCTTTTGTTGTTCGTATAGTGACTAAAACTATCACTAAAAAAGCCTCCTATACAGGCTGATCTAAAACGAAGGAATGACAGCTCTGGCTGGTGTGGAGTTAGTTGAAGCGTCGTCCCATGCACTGGGGAAGGGGGGGGGGGGGTGTCATGGGTTCAATTCCTGGTCAGAACATGTACCTAGGTTTCGTGTTCAATCCCCAGCTGGGGTGTGTATGGGAGATAGCCAATGGATGTACCTCTCACACCCATGTTTCTCTCTCTCCTTTCCTTCCTCCCTCCCTAAAATCAATTTTAAAAATAAAAAGAAAAAAGCTTTTTAATTGGGATAAGAGAATTTGCCATTTCCAAGAGTGGGTTTTTCGCTCTTCTGCACTCCAATGCATACAATATCATTTAAGAAATTAACATAGAGTGAAAAGGTCTATTTGTTATGTAACTGCACATGCTAAATTTTTAGTCACTATATGAACAACAGAAGATGCGTCCTTAAAAGGCTGCTCTGCTGTTAAAAAGAACCGTTCACCCACGGACGTGAGCCTCCAAGCCGCAGTCCTGTTTGGGAGTCAGCTCTGTCGAGGCCATGGACAAACGCTGGCACTGAGGCTGCGGTCCAGCCCCTCAGAGCTGAAGGGTTAGGACAGCTACTGGGCAGCTCAGCGCCCTCCCTGAGTGTCAGGTGGTAATGATGGCAGACCTGTGTGGTCACTTCCTGTCTTTTAAGAACATGTAAAGCAGGCATGATGGGCGCTTACTGATTCACAAGCACATTTTAAATGCCTGCCATTCAGTGTTAGACACCACGATTCTATCAATTCCCAGAAAAAGTTCCCCCTTTCCCTTCTCATCTCTGGGTCTAGAGCAGCCACCCCCAAACCCACATGCCATCAGTTGAGTGAACAGCTCAACCAATCACCCTCCTGTCCATTCTCAGGAAGACTACCTAGAAGCTCGTTCGGTTCCTCGTCCTGTGGCACTTCTCCAACCCCCTCCCCCACCCATCCTGAGCTTCCTGATGGACACTCTCAGGTCAGAGAACCAACCCCGCCCACATGAACAGCCCACCTGGTGTGCCCTCTGCTTCCAACCTGGGCTGGGTTAGGGAGAGCCAGAAACGAGGCCTCACAACTGGTCTCAGCTTGAGGTGAATTCCATCAAGTCAGTAATTGTGGCCAAGCAACTCGGTCAAAGCAGGGGGGTGACCAGATAAAGCCTCTTGGAGGAGGTGACATTCAAGCTGAGACCTAAAGGATTGAGGACTCAATGGTGTAAACAGCAACAGGAATGGAGATGTCAGGTGGACAGATGGACAGACAGGAGTCCGGAGGTCAGAAAGGCTGGGGTGGAAACATAAATTTGAGTCACCAAAACCACCTGTAAATAGCATTAACACAGACAAGGACAGACGGTGACAGACATGAGCACCTAAGGAGAGCCCAAGGCCCATGCCCCAATCGCCAGGCAGAGATGTAGGGAGGCAGAGACAACCCCTGCAGGGACACCAAGGACAAGCGCGTAGCGGGAGGACCAGGAACTAAGGGAAGAGTGTTTCCGGGAGGGGGTGGTCATCCATGGAGTCCAAGGCCATAGGCAGGCTGTGCTGAAACAGAAAGAAAAGAAAGAAGAAAACATCTGCGAGAGCTCTCTTCCCTCGAAATCCGCAGCAGAGGCCCTACAGCCGAGGAGAAGGAAGGAGATGGACAGAGACTCTCAGATGGATTTCCGGCTCCGCAATGACCTGGAAAGCCCAGCCCGACTCCTCAACTTGGGTTCTGAGAAACTGGACCCTTACAAGGCAATTCCCTGTTCTACGTTTACTCAGTGGTTCCTTCAACCTGCGGCTGAGACGTTCTTTTTACAAGCTTGGGTGTGAAGGGGAGGGGCAGACGTGAGAGACAGTTAGGGTCACAAGAACAGGGCCAAGGATAAATGAAGCTCTGGGCACTGCAGTGGGTTGAATAGTGTCCCCTGAAAATTCTTATCCACCTTGAACATGGAAATGTGAGTTTCTTTGGAAAAAGGGTCTTTGCAGGTATAATCGGTTAACTTAGAAGGAGGTCATGCTGGGTTAGGATGGGTCCCAATCCAGTGACTGGTGTCCCTACAGAATGGAGAGGGGAAGGCCACGTGATGAGAGGCAGAGAGGCATCAGAGGGAGCGCCCGCCAGCATCTCGACCTCGAGGTCCAGCCTCCGGAACTGAGAAGAGGTCCTGCTGTTGTAGCCACTCGGTTTCTGGTCACGTGTTCTAGCCCCCACAGGAAACAACAGGGTAACACTTCAGAGCCAAGCAGAAGCAGCCCTGCGAACCTAACACAGGCCCACAAAGACCGGAACCACAGGCTGGGTGGCTGGGAAGCGCGAGGAGAGGAGGAAGCCAGGCTGTAGGGGACGCACAGTGGCACCAGAGCTAACCTCTCAGTTCTTGCACACGCTTAGCCTGAGGTTAAGCATTTTATGGGCACCCTCTCTCGTAACCCTCACCACTACCGAGATGAGAAAACCAGGCCAGAGGCATTAAATCCCGTGCTCAAGGCCTCAAAGCCAGCGCTGGCAGAACAGGAAGTCCAGCCTGTAGGCATGGCCGACGACAGGCAAAAGGCAGCACTCGCTTGCACAGTAGTCACTGATGATGGGTGACATCCAGAAATAGACACAACACGGAACAAAGCAGGAAAATTAGAACTGAGAACCCTGTAAATACAGTGTGCTCCCCAACGTGCGGGATATTTTCTGCACACACGTACTCAAACAATACAAAAGACAAAAGGAAAACACAGAATCCTACTGCGTGGTTACTTCCTGAAAAGGAAATTATACATTTTCCCCTTACTTTTATATTCCTAATTTTCTAAAACATTTTTATTATTAAAGTGCAAAAGCTGAAGATAAAAACAGAGGCAATATAAGTTTTACTGAAGAGGACATCTTTCTAGAACCACATCGGTGTCTCAGGAGGTACAGAACAAGGGCCTCAAGGAATGAGAACAAGACAGGTGGAGGAACTGAGGCAGTGGCAGCAGATCACCTGTCCAGGGAGTTCAATTTTGGGGGGCGGGGGAGTAAGTTATATAAGCCTGGGGCCTGTGTGCAGGCGGAAGAGGAGCCCCTGAGGAAGGAGGACAGGTGGAATGGTTGGTAAGTATGTTCTCGCGCTGAAGAAGACTCCTTTAACAAGAGAGGAAGGAGGCAGGTGCAGCCAGAAGTGAGATGGAAGGGGAGGGAGAGGCCAGCTGGTGCTAGAAGGTCCGCTGTGTGATAATTAAGAGCACAAGCCCTGGAGGCAAACAACTCACGTTCAAACATAGGTTCCGGGCTCCTGACTGACCTTGCTAATTACCTAATCTTCCTGCCAGGTTAGCCTCTGTGAAAGGGGGCTAGCCAAGGTTCCTGCCTCCGAGTTGACGTGTGGACCACACAGGAATCACACAACATCCCCCCATGGTGCCTGGCACAGCAAGCACCTCACAAACACGAGCTAACAGCACTGGGATCAACAGGCCGAAGTGCAAGTTCATCTAATGCCACGGGAATGCCAGCTAGAGGGCCCAGTTTGAACGAACTCACTCCAACAGGCAAACCTTGAAGTGCTCTCCCAACAACTCTACGTATAAAGCCTACGCCAAGGGGAGTAGCATCAACTCCAAGCACAGCCTGCGGGCCTTCTGCCTCTGCCCAGAGAACCACTCCCTGGCTCACTCTCTTCCCGCCTCCTGCCCTCTGCGCAAACGCTTCCACCACCTTTTAAATGGCCACTGGGCCTTCCTTTCAGCTCCGCCTGTCCCCCAGCTGAGAGCGGACACTCCTCCCACCAGGCAGGCGGGGTCTCGTGGCCGTCACCAGCTGCTCCCTGGCACAGCCGAGCCTGGCAGCAGCGTGGTATTGAAGGTACCCCTGCCCCTTCATAGGGTCCTTTCTCTGAGCAGCTGACAAAGCTCAAGCTGTCCCACGTGAGAGCAGGCAGAACAGAGCCTCTTTCGAAGGCACATGCCCTGCCCTGCACCCCTTTCCTTCCCAGCCTCCCTGCACCCACTGTGGATCGGCGGCCCTGGGGAACCTTGTCCACCACACTCCTCAGTCTACCTCTGACTCTCAGCCACACTTGCTACCCTGACCATTCTCTCCCAACACCCCAGAAGCCTCTCTGCCTGTAGGCTCTGGCCAAGCTCGGGTGTCCGTCCAACCTCTGATCCCGTCTTCATGAGCTTCTCTTCCTCTGCCCATCCTCTGCTGCCGTCCTGGGGCTGTGGCAAGGCCTCTTCTCAAGCTACACCGATAGGTCTCCAACCTTTAGAGACTCTCGGGTTCCTCTCCCCGGGAAAGGGCACCGTCCTGCAACTCTAAAGCTGCACAGGGGGAGGGGGAGCCAGGCTGCACAGAGGGAAGGGGGAACCACACTGCACAGGGCGCAGCCTCCAGCTGCGGGCCCCTCGGTCCCTGCGGGCACCCTGGGCCGAGGCCTTGACGTGCCCTGGCCAGGTCAACCACCACATGGTCTCCAATCAGTGCCACTCAGATGGCTTGGTCTCGGGCCTTTACCTTAACTACTGAGGATCCTGGGCTTTTGTTTGTAGGCTTTAATCTATGGATATCCACTACATCAGAAATGGAAAGAGACATTCTAAAACTGTCTAATAAGCCTGTTACATGTTACCACACAGAACACTTTCACAAAATAACGAGAAAAAGAACTGGGTGAGAAGAGCGGCAATACTACGTTACACGCTCTGCCAGCCTCCAGAGAGCAGAACCTCACTTCTGCTTCGCGCGTGACCTGTCACGCATGTTTTGGTTGAAGTACACGAGGAAAATGCAGCCTCACGGACGGGGCGTCGGAAAAGGCAGGCGCAGTTTATCGGTGGACAGTCTTCCTGGATACCACGTCAAAACTCCGCAGTGGTACGTTCCTGAAGGCAGTCCTGCCCTGAAACCTGAACTATGTCCCTTTTTCGTACGGCTACATGGCACGCTAGGTTCCCCCCATGCTGGCGCTCTCATCCATCTTCCACCTGTTTGTGAGGGAGCGGCATCACACACAGGCAATTGGAAAGTATCGGTTCACTTGGTTAAGCAGATCTTCCAAACGCAGACACGTTTCGTTAGGTGACGTGAAAAGCCTTTCGTTAGCATCCCCGCCGGCCGCCTAGGAAAGCTCTTAGGCTCCCAGCCGCAGAATGCTTTCCCAAATCCTCCTTTCCACTGGGAAGCTCAATGTCAGCACTGCTGACAACCCTGTGTCATTCTCCTTGAGGACCTGGTGGGCTTTGTTCTTTTTCAAGAAAATACCTGCCAATACCCTGTGTAAACAGCCATCATTTTGTCAGCTGTCCCCTCAACTCTGAACCCCAGGGCATGCGGGGCTCCAGACTCAGTTGCATCAGTGCTTCAGGCCCACTTCCCATTCCATCTCCCAGACAAGCAGGAGGACGGGACTCGCTGCCGTTAATTCCAAGAATTCTGATTACTTCATCAGGACCTTGAACTAAACTGGATTTTTTTTGCCACGAGTTCCTGGTGGTGAAGAATACACGACTACGGTAACTGCTGTGCCTGGTTTGACCACCGCCTAAAGACAGCCCTTTCACCCACCGCTGCGTTCCTCCCATCGAAGCAAACACCATCCTAATGTGACTCTGAAAGGAGCTGGGACCTACTGGACCCCTCGGCCCCCAGGAGTGCACCGATCACATTTTGAGACATCTTGCTCTAAGCAGTGGTTCCTCCCAAGACGTCAATCACCACCTGAATGGACAACTCTGAAAGGCCCGCCTCCACCAGATGGCTCCTCCCGAGCACCACACTCCAGCGTACAGTCAGTGATTCCACAACTATCTGCTGTGCGTCCTGCCTCAGGGGCTGGTACCACAGCAGTGAAGCAGTGCCTGTCCTCATGGAGCTCAGAAGTAGCAGGGAGATCAAGCTAAGGGCTGGGAAGCAAGGTAGATGGTGGAGATTAACGAGATGAGGATGCCCTAGGGAGGGCTGTCTGTCCACAAGATCCTCTGAAGAACTCGGCAGGGGAGGAGGAGCAAGTGTAAGGACTGATGCACCCTGGATGCATGGGTGGGACCGCCTCCTCAAATCCTCCAACTCAATACGCATCAATCATCTCCCCACCAAATGCAAAACAGCCACCCGGATGCCCAGGACAGAACCCTGGGGTCATTACTCCTTCCTCACCTTCCATTCAGCCACCAGCTGTACCACCCTGCCCAGACCCCTTCCTCTCCACACCGGCATGGGCATGGGCCAAGCTCAGGTCCACGCGGTGGTCCTGATCAGGTCAATCTCCTCCTTCACACCCTCGTCAGGCCTCACAGAGCGAGCGAGCCCTCAGGAAAAAGTGCCAAGTCTGTACCAAGGCTCTGACCTGTCAACGCCACTCCCTCTCCACCCTGAGAACTCCCAGCCCTGGACTCGCCACTGAGCTCTCCTCGGCTCGATAAACTGCGCTAGTGCCGATCACCCACTACACACTGCTCTGGGTGCCAGGGAGAAGGGGGGAAGGGAACCAACCGGCTGCTGCGTGAAAACACTCAGACCATCTCCTCAGCCTGAAACACTCCTGCCTGCCAGACAGGCTCCAACTGAGCGACCCATCAGGCCTCAGCTCTTCTCCTAAGTCAGCGCTGAGCTAGGCCAGGTTGGCTGCCCTGTGACCCATTGGCCTTTCACTTCTTCCTGCCTGCTTGTCCGGCTCCCCATTAAACAAACTCAGTAAGGCCCTGGGCGGCGCCCCTTCTAGGACAGTTTATAGCCTCAGCAGCGAGCAGAGAAAGTGCTGAGTAAGCATATTTTTAAAGCTTCATTGTTGGAAGTTTTGCATATGTCCCCCTTTTCCCCTCCTTTACCCCTTCCAGCCCACCCTGCTGAATAAGCATTTCTTAAACAAACTTCAGTCACAGTATTGAGAATACATGAAAAATACTTCGTTATCTTGTCACTAGTTGTCAAATGAAGAAATGCTAAGAAAATTACGATAGCCAGGATTTGGAAGCAGCCCAAGTGCATTAGATGAGTGGATTAAAAAGCTGTGGTACATTTACACAGTGGACTACTACTCGGTCATAAAAACGAAGGAAATCTTACCCATTGCGACAGCTTGGATGGACCTGGAGAGTATTATGCTAAGTAAGCCAGTCAGAGAAAGACAAGTACCATATGATTTCATGTATGTGTGGAATCTAATGAACAAAATAAACTAACAAAATGAAACAGACTCAGAGACAGAGAACAGACTGAGCGCTGTCAGAGGAGGTTTGGCCGCAAGGTGACAGAGGCAGTGGAGGAAGAGGGTAAGGGGGAATAAGTGGTGATGGAAGAAGGCTCAGGGCAGCAAAAAGAAAGACGCATAAAGAAGTTTTGTGAGATCAAAAACATTCAGCATCACACAGGGGGAGGTGAAATCACTAAAAAATAAATAATTTTACTAATTTTCAAAATTAATTAGAGGATCAAAATTATCATAAGAAGGTAAAGAAAGCCTTTCAAGCCCTAGTTGCTTTGGCTCAGTGGACTTTAAGGGTCCCAGGTTCAGTTCCCGTCAGGGCACATGCCTGGGTTGTGGGCTCCATCCCCAGTAGGGGGTGTGCAGGAGGCAGCTGATCCCTAGAATTCAGAAATTATTTTTACGTTCCTCCAACAATGTTTTAGAAACCTAATGGAGAGGCTTTACACTCTCTTGTCTAATTAGAAAGTGTCCAGAATTTTTAAGCTGTAGTTTATTAACTACAGTGTCTATAATCCTCACTGGGAATACATTTTATAATTGCCACAGGACTGAGACAGGAGACACATAGATACACATAAACAAACAATTACCCAGAAGTAAACAAGAATATGTTCAACCAATGCTCTTAGTATTCCAGTCCTGACAGGTTAAAGAAAATATGCATAGTATATTCCCCCTTGATAAAAGGCACCATTTGGCTTGGAGCAGCTAATTATTAAACCATATAACCTTTTATCAAAGGCAATATAGGTTTAACTGGATAATATCTCTCTTTTTGTTAATCCTCACCTGAGGATATGCTTTATTTTTTTATTGATTTTAGAGAGCGAGGGAGAGAAACATCGATGTAAGAGAAACACAGATCAGTTGCCTCCCGACTAGGAATCGAACCCGCAACCTTTCTGGCACAGGAACAATGCTCCAACCAACTGAAGCACCCCGCCAGGGCTGGATAATATCTTAAGAATTACCTTAGCCTGGCGGCGTGTCTTAGTGGTTGAGTGTCAACCTATGAACCAGAGGTCACTGTTCGATTCCTGGGCAGGGCATATACCCAGGTTGCGGGCTCAATCCCCAGTATGGGGCACACAGGAGGCAACCAATCAATAATTCTTTCTCATCATTGATGCTTCTATCTCCCTCTCCTTTCCTCTCTTAAATCAATTTAAAAAAACACACAAAAACCACTAAAAAATAAAAGAGAATTACCTTAGCCCTGTCTGGGGAGTTCGGTTGTTTGGAGCATCTCCCCAATACACCAAACTTTCAGTTTCAACCCCCAGGTCAGGGCACATTCAGGAACCAACCAATGAATGCATAAATGGGTGGAACAACAAATCGAGGTTTCTCTTTCTCTCTCAAATAAAGAAGTTAAATTAAATAATAAGAATTACTTTAGATAATCTTGACTTGGTCTTTTAAACCATTAAGTTTTTAGAAATGGCTTCTCCCCAGAACTGTAATTTAAGAACTCAATTAAGGAAATACTCACTTAAGCCTTTAAGAAACACAGAACACTGCTCTGTAAGATGGGCAGCCTTCGGAAGGCACAGTAATTCCCATCGGTCCCATGATTCTGACAGCGGGCACTGCCAGAGAACAGGGCTGAAAGTTGTAAAAAGCTCTCAGCACCCCATTAACCCACTGACCAACTCCAACGGCTACAATTGCCGGGAGTTCTTCAATCAGAGTTCTGGAACCAAACTCACAGCTTTAAAAACAAGTGGTACTCTGGGATGGTGAACACAGAGTACAATGTACAGAAGACGTATAACAGAATTTATTGTACACCTGACCCCTATATAATGAGTAACCAATGACACCCCAATAAAACCAATAAAAAAGAAAAAAACTGGCACTCCATTCCTTTTGCAGAACAATAAGATGTTCCAGTACTCAATATATACACCTTCTGCCCTGACTGGTGTGGCTCAGTGGATAGAGCGTCAGCCTGGGGACTGAAGGTCCCAGGTGTGATTCCGGTCAAAGGCATGTACCTTGGTTGCGGGCACATCCCCAGTGGGGAGTGTGCAGGAGGCAGCTGATCGATGTTTCTCTCTCATCAATGTTTCTAACTCTCTATCCCTCTCCCTTCCTCTCTGTAAAAAATCAATAAAATATATATTTTTAAAATATATATATATATATATATATATATATATATATACACCTTCTCCACAAATATTTAGACAAGTTTTTCTTTCAATACTGTTACACATTCAGTTTTGTAAATTACTTATCTGATCTCAGTTTGAATTTTAGTTTTTTATCCCCTCATTCTATGTTCACAAAACCAAAAATTTAATTGAACTATCTACTTCTTAATTTCGCTAACCACTCTGGTCACAAAAGCAAACCTGAACTCGGAATTTACACCAGGGCTAAAAAATCCTAAAACCTTGGGCTCAATGCCTTACCAGACTTACACTAAATAGGGGTTTCAGAATAATAGGGCATGCCATATGGGCAAGCCCAGATAATAAAATTGAGACTATCTATTACCAATCCACTAATGCTAAAAGCCAGAGAGTGTACACAGTAAGAATTTAATCCAATTCAGGGACCCACATGAGCCAAATCTGTTGGCCAGAGAAAAAACAATCCAATGAAGAAACTATAGTAAATGCCGATGCTGCACACTAAAATAAAATCAATGTTATTCACTAAAGTATTAGCTACAAAGCCAACTGATGGTGGATAAGTCTACAGATACTCTGAAGACCTTTCCCAAAGATATTTGAGGAAATACAACTTTTCCAATCAAATCAGTGAATAAAAGATAATCAAAGTGACTAGGCATGAAAAAGATTTTCTTGAAGAGGTTTTATTTTTTTTTAAATTTCGATCCATATTCTACAGCCTTTGGCAATCATTTGAATCTCTTCTGAGATTAATTAAATCTGAGGAAACTTACTTCCAACTCCCCTCAAAATCAGAAGTAATTCAAGATATAAAACAAAAAGAAATCTTTATTAAGGAATCGTTAAAGTTCATTCCATTTAGTACTTGTCTGCTGTAAATTCAGATATCATACAGGAGGGATGGATTTGGTCTAGTGGCTGTGTTCATTTAAGAAAGTGTCAATTCTGAGGCAAAACTGCAGGCTTAACAATTTCCTCTATAGGCGCACTTTTTTTTTTTTTTGGTTAATCCTCACCCGAGGTTATTTTTTTTTAATGTTTCCTTTTTATATATATATTTTTATTGATTTCAAAGAGGAAGGGAAAGGGAGAGAGAGAAACATCACTGATGAGAATCATGGATCGGCTGCCTCCTGCACGCCCCCCTACTGGGGATCCAGCCCACAACCTGGGCATGTGCCTGACCTGGAACCAAACCGTGACCTTCTGGTTCATAGGTCAACGTTCAACTACTGAGCCACAGCCCGAGGATATTTTTTCCACTGATTTTAAAAGAAAGTGGAAAGGAGGGGAAGAGAGACATGTGAGAGGTACATAGATTGGTTGCCTCCCACAGGCGCCCGTCAGGGCCAGGGACCAAACCTGCAATCCAGGCCCATGCCCCTGACCAGGAATCGAACCTGAGACCCTTCCGTGGGTGGGCCAATGCTCTAACCACTGAGCCCCGAAGCCAGGGCTATAGGCACCCGTGTCTGCTGTAAACTCAGGCATCACTCAAGGGGGATGGTTTTGCCCAGTGGCTCTGGGAACCATCCCAGCAGATGACATGGAGCGTGAGCACAGGGAGGACTGCGAGTGAGCCAGGGCAGGCCCCACCTTGCTTTCCTAAACTCTCACCTTCTAAGAAAAAGGTGGCAGCAAAAGGCCCGGGAAACCAGCAGCACGAAAGGTGCGGGACTCAGGAAGGACAGGGCCTGGCTGCCCAGCGGGGCGGCCTCACCCTCCCAGAGACACCCACTCGGGCAGCCCTGACTGTTCCAGTGAAATCAGCCAGAAGCTGCCACCAGTTCCCGGGTGGAGGTCTCACTCTCTCCACGGCGGTGGCACCGGCTCTGTCCCCAGCCACAAGCCCAGTCTTAGTAAGGAAGCAAAAAAGGAACTGCCTGTCCGCGTTGGCATTATGTACCTTCCGGAAGGACCCGGAATAGAGCCTATCGATCTTACTGATACTCAAACAAAAACCTTCCTTTCAGATAAAGGACCCTCCACCCCACCTCCACCCCCAAAAAAGGCGACAGCTTCAAATTAGAAAACAAAGTCGTATAGAAATCGGATCGAGGATAATGCTCTAAAGACCTTATCCAGGATCTGGAATTTCCCACAAAGCAATTAATCCTAAAAAATAACGGACATATCTTCTTAGTTAATAATCATCTCATAAGAGACTCTGATGGATCAAATCTTTGGGATCAGGCTACCGGACAAATAGCAAAATGAAAAATACAAAAAACCCCAAACCACATTCCCCAAACCACAGCTACAAACGCGCCCTCCCCGCCCCGCACACCGCGGTCCTCCTGGGGCGCGCGAACCCCCATCCTCACGACGGCGCTGCCCAGGGAGGAGCTGGGGGCAAAGCCGCCGCTCCCGTGCGCTCGCCACGCCGTGCGAGGGGCGCACCCCGTGGAATCAGCCACCGCTCCGCCAGGAAAGCCCCGGAGGCTGCGTCCCGGGCCAGGGCTCGGCCGCCGCGGGTGGGACGGACGGTCAGCAAACCCCTCCCCCACCCTCGCCCGCGGCCGCGGCCCCCGAGACGCCCGCCCGGGCGAAGCAGGGCGCCGGCCCCCGAGGGCTCCCCCGCTCCCCGCCCCGGTGCCCCCGACCCCGCACGGCGGGCCCCACACCGTCGGGGCGGAGGGTCCGGGAGCGCGCGGCGCTGACAAAGGCGGCGGCGGCGGCCGCGCCATCTTGTCGCGGGGCCTGGACGCCCGGCCATTCATCAGGGCGCGGGGGCCGCGGGGACCCCGGCCCAGCCCTGCCCTCGGCCCCCCCCCCGCCCCGCCGCGCGTCCACCTCCCGCCCCCCGCCCCGTCCACCTGCCCCGCACGCAGGCTCCGCACCGCGCGAGGCAGAAAACAGCGAGAAAGGGCTCGCCGCGGGGCTGCCTCCCACTTTCCGGTGAAAACGGGGCCGCCCGACAGCCGCGCTGGTGTGGCCGCTCCCCGCACAGCCCCTCTGGGCTCCGGCCTCACACCCCCCAAGGCCGGCGGCCCCGCTTCCTCATTTCATCGTCCCCCTTCACCGCGTCGTTACCGAACCCCAACTCCCGAGCCGCCCGGAAAGAGGCGTCCAAGGCTCGACGTCCCCCGAGAGGCCGGGCGCCCCCACCCACGGCAGACCCGCCGCCTTTGTTCTCGCGGCCCGGCCGCCGGCCCCGCGCGGGAGGGGCCCGGCTGCAGACCCGGCCCGGCCCAGGGCTCAGACCCAGGACCCCGCCCAGAATCCCGGCGGGACCCCGCACCCCATCCCGGACCCTGACTGCGGGCCCAGGCCTGGAAGCCAGGACCCCGGAACCCAGGGCTCGGACCGCAAGCCTGGACCCAGTTCCCCGGACCAGAACCGCGACCTGGACCCCAGACCCCGGCCCCGGAGGCGAACCTCGGACCTGGGACCCCGGACCCCGGACCTCCGCCCCGACCCCGGCCGCCGCCCGCAGGGGCCCCCGCCCCACAGACCCCACCCGGGCGGGGCAGGAAGACGCGGCCCGCGGCGGGTGGGGGCGGGGGGCTCTGCGGGAAGCGGCCGGGGGCCGCCGGGAGGGCCCAGGTCCGGCCGCCGGGCAGGGGCAGCAGGGCCGGGGCCGCGGGGCCAGGCCGAGCGGGGGCCGCCGCGCTCACCTCGGCGCTCGTCCCGCCGGCTGCGCCCGCACCCCGCGCCTCAGCCTCGGCCGCCGCTCCGGGAGGGGTCGCGCTCGAGCCGCTCCGCGGGCGCTGCGGCAGGTGCGCGGCGAGGTTCGGTCCGGTCCCGCGGCGGCTGCTCCTCTCCGCGCCCGCGCCCGCCGCCGCCGCCGCCTCCGTCCGCCCTCAGACGCCTCCAGCCATCGATGGGCGCGGCGGCCCCTGTCCGCAGCCTCGGGAAACCCCACGGCCGCGTCACCGCGCACGCCGCGCGCACGCACGGCCCGGCCTCTCCCCTGGCGCGCGCACGCACGCGAGCTTCCTCCCGCCCCGGCCCGGCGCGCGGGGCAATTAAAGGGGCCGCGCCCGCCCCGACCGCCTCGGTTGCGAGCCAGGCAGGCGCGGTTGGGGGCCGCAGGGCGGGGGCCTGGTCCCGCCTCGCCCCGCCCCGCCCCAGCACCCCGAACTCCCATCCCGCACAGGCGCCCGCGGCACCCTGCCCCGCATGCGCCCAGCCCCGGCCGCCCTCAGCCCAGGGGTCCCAGGAGCTGGCCGAGGTCGGCCTCCAGGGCCCCGCGGGGACAGGGCCGGGCCGGTGCGGGCCGTGCGGCCTCCTGGGCGGGGCGGGGCGGTCAGCCTGGACTTGCGCTGAGAGTGAGCGGGCGGCCGAGGGCGGGCATGGACCCGTGGGGCCGGTCCGCGTCTGCAGCCTGTGGTTTCCTGGTCCCGCGTCCCGGGAGCGACCGCCCGCCACCTCCCGTCCTCCCGGCTGCTTCCTGGCTCCCGGTTCCAGCGATGCCCCGCCACCTGCCCCTGCACCGCGAGGCCTGCAGCCCGACCCCGGGCACCACCTCTAGGCCTCAGCCCCGGCCACCCCTCCCTGCTGGGCTTAAGGCCCCTGAGAGCGGACCAGCGCCCAGCGGTGCCCTCACCCAGGCCACAACCTCAGCGCCCGTCACCCCTCTCCCCACCTGTCTCTGTGTCTGGGCGGCCCTGCAATCCAGCCTGGAGCCCGGACCTTCCCACCCAATGGGGGCTGCTCTCCAGGTCACGGGCGCCCACTGGGCCTTCCCTTCTGCACGCCAACCGACCCCCTCGTCCTTGCAGCCCTTCCTCGGTTCCTGGCACAGGACGCTCCAGGCTCATCCCAGGCCTTCCCTGCTCCAGCCCTAAATTCAGCCATTTTCCCAAGGAATCCTGGTTCCTCCTAGTGCTTAGGGGCCGGGGTCAGGGCTGCGGGAGTGCCTGGTGCTCCGGGGTGTCATTGCTGTGGTCCCTGCCAGTGGACAGAACTAGGGAGCACATTATGTACACACACTCACCACCCCCCAGGTAGCCAACTACCCATGGCCTCAGACACCCCGCCCCCTCCCCCCACAGGGACTCTGGCCTCCACGGAGCCACCAGGGTCCCCACCCCTGCAGAGGGGTTCACCTTCATCAGCAGAGCAAGAACCGAACCAACTGATTGCTCCTCTGGATAAAGCTGGCAGTTCCTATCGCCCCCCCGCCCCGAAACCTGCAGGTCCCTGTGCCCTCCCATCGCCACCCCCAAACCTGCAGGTCCCTCTGCCCTCCCATCGCCACCCCCAAACCTGCAGGTCCCTCTGCCCTCCCATCGCCACCCCCAAACCTGCAGGTCCCTCTGCCCTCCCATCGCCACCCCCAAACCTGCAGGTCCCTCTGCCCTCCCATCGCCACCCCCAAACCTGCAGGTCCCTCTGCCCTCCCATCGCCACCCCCCAACCTGCAGGTCCCTCTGCCCTCCAAGCTGTGGGTCCTCTCTGCTCCCTGCACACAGAGGCCACCACGCTTAGCAGAAGGGATGGCAGAGGAGGGGGAGGAGAAGGGAGCAAGTGGGAATGTGGGTGGAGGCCGACCAGGCAGGGGAGCCGGAGGGGTGAGTGGTCTGTGGGGATGGCAGGAGGCCTCGGGACCCTCAGAACCCTCACCCAAGGGCCACGGCAGCCACCAGGCTGCAGGCCTGCCCGCATCAGGGGCCCTTACAGGCCTGGCCCAGGCTCTCGGCCCCCACCGTTATCCCGGTCAGCTCTTCCCAGTTGCACCAGGGCTGCAGGGCAGGGACCCTGGACCACTGCCACCCCGGTGGTTCCAGGGTTTCGGGGGCAGCCCTGGCACCCCAGCTAATCTGTAGGTCAGCAGGGTGTGGCAGCACCTTCCCTGAACTTGCCCCGTGGCCTCGACCTGGAGTCCTCCTTTATGCGTTTATGGATGGGGGTGAGGGGCAAAGGTGAGGGGAGGAGCGGGGGGCCTAGGTCCCTATTCCCAGATCCCCTGGGCAGCCAAGGCTCTCAGCCTTCTCTGCTGTGCGCTGAGGGGCCCAGGCACCCCTCCCCCCCCAGTTCCCAGGCCACAAGGCCTCTCGCCTTGGGGCACATGACTGGGGTGTGGTCAGCTCTCAGGAACCCACAGGACCTCCAGGGTCTGAAGGCCACTGTGGGGGCCCGTGCTCTCCCTGCCCTTACCCCCCCTCCCGCCCAGGCCTCCTACAGCTTTGGCCCCAGCTGCTGCCTGGCCCCCTCCTCCACGGGGCATAAATCCAGGCCTGTGGTGGATGGGGGTGAGCTCCTGCCCGGGCGGCAGGAACCCAGGCTCCTGATTTCCCAGCTTCACGCCCTTCCTCTGGAGACGTGGCTGAGACCAGCCTGTGGCCCCGAGTCCACAGCTGCACAGGCCAGCAAGGTCCAGCCCAGGGCCAGGCCGACCGGCAGCTGCAGGGCGGAGCAGGGCCCCGGGGGGAAGGAGGCTGCCTGGGTGCCGGGCTGAGAGCCAGGCCTTCACTGATAACCTGGGGGACGCAAATGCATAATTTAGACGCCCCCCACCCCATCTGCTCCTCAGCAGGACTCGGCCTGACAGGGAACTAGGTCTTTTTAAACGTCAATTATTCAAGCAATCTGTGCACGTAAGCAGGACACGCGCCCACCTGGGGCGCTCCAGGCCCAGCTTTGAAGGGTCTGGGAGCCCAGGGGGCTCCTGCAGGGTCTGTCGTCCGGGTCCTGCAGAGCGAGGTCTGGCTCAGTCACGTGGGGCCTGGCGCTGCTGCCAGTAAGTGAGGCAGGAGCCTGACCTGCCTGGAGCCCCAGAGGACGAGGGAGGAGGGAGAGGAAGGAGGGAGAGAGAGCGGAATGTAGGTAATCCAGACGCGATAATTAGTCCCCTGGCTTCCAGGCTCAGGGTTTGGTGACAAACGGGGTCAGGATAGCGTAGCTGAGCCCCTGGTGCAGCAGGCAGCGAGGGAGCGAGAGGAGCCATGTGGGTGCTGAGGGGGGCGGGCGGGGGCTGGTGGTCTCAGAGCCCAGGGAGGGATCAAGGCCCCAAGATGGGTGTGGCCAGCAAGGTTGGGCATCGAGGCCCAGGAGGCTGGTGTGCTGGGCAGACGGCCTGGCCAGCCCTGGGGAGGGTGCTGGCATTGCCTCTGCTGCCAGTGCCCCGAAGGACCCCTGCACCCTCCCCCCCTGCTCCCCCCCACCCCATGCAGTAGAAGCAGCCCCTCTCCCCGCTTCCTGTCCCCAAGTCCCAGCCATGCCTCTTGTGACCTGACCGCTGAGCCTGGCACCCCTCTGGTCACCCCCTTTGCTCAGGAACTGGACATCCCTCATGGGAGGCGTGGGGAGAGGCGAGGCCTGCTCCATCGATGGTTTGGGAGCTGCAGCAGACACATGTGAACGAGGGGCTGCTCAGGGGGCGAGGCGCCTTCGGTTGAGAGCACAAACCTCTCTAACAGAGAAGGACGCCACCAGAGCGGGGAGGCGCGGTCAGATCCTAGGGTGGCGAGTGGCAGGAGCTTAAAGCAGCTGACGTGAAAAGAGGCAGCTGCCGGGCTCAGGGAATGAGTCCATGTGCAGATGTTGGGTATCAGGCGTGGCTGGATCCAGGCGTTCCCCGAGGCCGTGAGGCTCCCCACTTGGCTCTGCTCCCACCCCCTCCCGTGGTGCTTCCTCTTCTCTCTCTCTCTGCCTGGCGGGGAGTGGCTGCCTCCTGTCACCCCCAGCCTGGAAGCCACGGGGCCCCAAAGGCTCCGGAGTGACCCGTGTTGACCCAGGAAGCCTCTGAAAGGCATCACTCGGACTCCGTGTGGTCCTGGCGGCAGGGGATGGAGGAGCCGGAGGAGGGCCCTCCTGGGGCACCCCAGCTCCCACAGCTAAGTGCTGTCTCCAGGCTGCTGGGCGGGAAACGAGGGCGTCCTCTCTGCCTGTTGGCTAAACGCAGGACCAGGCAGCGCAGGCCCAAGCTCCTGGTCCGCCCTGCCTCTGGCCTCTGGGCCCTGAAACCGGATGCTGGGTCAGAGCCTGGAGGGACAGGGCTGGGCAGGCTCCAGCCTGCCCCCTGCACTCTGCCCCAACCCTTACAGCAGCCTGGGGGGCATCCAGAGCGCCCCAGGGGCAGTCAGTGCTCCCACCCACCCAGCCCCGTTTCCTGTCGGCTGGGCGGCTCCTTGGCAGGGAGGCCACAATTGTTCCCACAGCTGCCTGCAGGCGGGGCAGCCGCCAGCCCAGCCTAGAGCTGCTCGGGCCCGAGGCACATCCTGGGCCTGGGCCTGGGCCTGGGCGGCTGGAGGCACTGGAAGTGAGATGCAGACACTTAGAAGCCTGGGGAAGGGGGGGCAGGGTCAGGAAAGGGCACACACAGACACCCACACCAATGCACCCGAGAAATGAGGGGCCGGGGAGGCTGGAGGAGAGAGGCAGCCACTGCGCAGGCCAGGCCTTGGGCTCTGAGCCCTGGAGACCCCTCTGGCGCCCCCGCCCTGCTGCTCCCAAGCCTCCTGTCCGCAGGTTCCCTCGTCTCCCACTTCCAGCACCTGCCAGGGAAACAGCGTGCACCTGTGGCACCAGCAGGCGGGGGGGGGGGGGGGGGGGGGTGTGTGTGATGGGGGAGGGGTACAGTCCAGCCCTGGGGATGCCCAGCGAAGCCCTCCTGAGACCTGTCAGGCCCCCCAGGACAGTGACAGCTCAAAGACAGACTCGGAGCTGCCCTGGAACGGTCCTCTCACCCCAGGAAGCTGCCCAAGGTCTCCTGATGCAAAGACGCCACAAGGGGCCGTGTCCAGCGCTGCAGCCACGGGCAGAGCAGCCTTCCCTGAGGGCAGGGGGACAGGGTCCACCAGGACAGGGGCACGGGGGCGGGGCCATCTTGTACCCCCAGGTCACATCTGTCTGGCCACACCCACCACCTGGGTGTTGGCACATGGCGCCCGGCCCTGGGGTGCCCGGAAGGAACGGTTCTTTCCTCTGAGCCTTCACCCTGGCTGCTGCCCTGACTGCCCCAAGGTCTCTTCACAGGTCCCAGACCCGCAGGGACCGTCACCTCCGACAGAAAGACCCATCAGCCCGGCCGGCGGGGCTCAGTGGTTGAGCGTCGACCTATGGACCAGGGGGTCACAGTTTGATTCCCGGTCAGGGCACACACCTGGGTTGTGAGCTCGGTCCCCAGGGTGGGGTGTGCAGGAGGCAGCCAATCAATGATTCTCTCTCATCATTGATGGTCCTCTCTCCCTCTCCCTTCCTCTCTGGGATCAATAAATATCTCTATAGATAAAAGCCTAAGCGACCAAACGACCGAACAACCAAACGACCGGTCGCTATGATGCGCACTGACCACCAGGGGCAGACACTCAACACGGGAGCTGCCCCCTGGTGGTCAGTGAGCTCCCACAGCCAACCTCCCACAGCTGCCAACCTCCTGCGGCCCCGCCCCCTGGCCAACCTCAAACAGCCCGATCGCTGGCCCAGGCCGAGGAACCCACCCATGCATGAATTCATGCACCGGGCCTCTAGTGTGTGTGTGTGTGTGTGTATGAAAGACCCCACCATACTGCTCCTCCCTTGAGGGGGCAGGTCAGCCCTGTGCCCGAGTGGCCATGTCCCCACCCTCCCCTCTGCTCAGCCCGGCAGGAGGTCTCCACAGGGAACTTTCTCCCCACAAGGCGTCCTGCTTCCCCTGGCGGGGGAGGGGGCCTCTCAAGCCCTCCCAGGACTCCCAGCTCCCTACGTAGGTTCTGTCTCACCAGCTACGTGGTCATTTTACGTTGTGGTAAAATTTACCACTTAAACCCTTTGAAGTGTCCCGTTTAGTGACATTTGCATATCACATGATGGTGCGGCCGGCACCTCCGTCTAGTGTCAGACCATCTTCGCCGCCTCCGAGAAAACCCACTCGCTGAGCAGCACTCCCCTCTGCCCCCAGCCCCGAAGCCACTGACCTGCTCTCTGTCCCTGCATCTGGGTGACCTTTCCTGTCTGCGTCCCTCGCTCAGCATCACGCTTCCGAGGTCTCTCCACGTTGTGGTGGGTGTTAGGCCTTCGCTCCTTGTTAAGACTGGACGGACCACACGTGTTTATCTGTCACCCGCTGATGGACATGCGAGCTGTTTCTACCTTTCGGCCACTGTGATTAGAACTGCTATGAACGGTGCCGCGCCAGCACGGCCAGGGGTGAACCTGAGGGGCAGGGGTGTGTGTGTGTGTGTGTGTGTGTGTGTGTGTGTGTGTGTGTGAAGGATTAGAAAAGACAGACAAGAGAATAAAGCTGGGGCTAGGTGGGACGCTGCTCTCAGATGGAGAGACAGTGCCAGTGCCTGCGAGCCGAGTGTTTATTTTATAGCCGGATTCCAGGAGGCAAAGGAAGGGCGCGGTCAAGATGTTTACAACGTTCTCAAGGGTTTTCAATCCACTCAATTACATGCACCTGAACTCTATCGAGCCCACATCACTCAGCCTCCTGGGACCACAGGTTCGGACCCTAAGGTCAAGCTTACAACCACAGCCTTTGGCTGTAACTGTGCTGGGACTTGCACGTGGCTTTGCCACGAGAGGATCATGACCTGTCATTAGTCCAAGGCTTGAACCTGTCCAAACGCTGTAGCTGCTCTCCACAGTGAACACCTGTTTTCAGTTCTTGTGAGCATTTGCTTAGGGGTGGGATTGTGGGGTCTTTGAGAACTCTAACCCGAGGAACTGCCACACCGTCTTCCACGGCAGTCCCACTGGTTTACCCCCAGCAGCCACACACGGGGTCTGAGGGCTCCAGGTTCTTGCCAACACTTATTACTGTCTGCCTTTTAAAAATATTTTTAAATTTATTTCAGAGAGGAAGGGAGAGGGAGAGAGAGATAGAAACATTAATGATGGGAGAGAATCATTGATCGGCTGCTTCTGCTTCCTGCACGCCCCACCCCCCGCTCCCCACCCCCACCCCACTGGGGATCGAGCTCACAACCCGGGCACGTGCCCTGACTGGGAATCGAACCATGACCTCCTGGCTCAGCCACTGAGCCACACCGGTGAGGCTGGATTTGTTTTTGTGGTGGTTGTGGGGCTGAGAGAGCTCTTGCATATTCGGGACACTAGACCGGTGTCAGATATGTGATTTGCAAACACTTTTCTCCTGTTCTGTCAGTTGTTTTTTTTTTTTGTGTTTTTTTTCACTCTGTTGATAGTGTCCTTGAGGCACAGACTTTTAATTCTGATCAAGTCCCATTTACCTCTTTTTCTTTTCTGTGTTGCTGTGGTTTTGGTGTTATAGCTAAAGAGCCGTTGCCAAATCTAATTCTATGGAGACTTGCTCCTTCATTTTCTTCTAAGGTTTTACAGTCTTAGGTCTTACATCTGGGTCTCTGGTCCATTCTGAGTCACGTCTGTGTTTGGTGCGCGGCGGGCCCCACCTCCTCCTGTGGCGTGGCCGCCCGTCCTCCCAGCGCCATCCGTGGAGGACACTGTCCTCTCCCGCCGCTGCCGCGGCCGTGGCCCCCGGTTGGGAACCCTGGACCACAGGTGTGAGGCCGATTTCTGGGCTCCGTCTGTCCCACCGGCCCCTGTCCGTCCGTCCGTCTGTCCGTCCGTCCGTCCGTCCGCCCGCAGCACCACGCCGGTGCAACGCCGTGGCTTTGCCGCCGGTTTAATCAGGAAGCGTGGGGCCTCCAACTACGTCCTTTCTCGAGGCTGTTTTGGCTGTTCAGGGTCCCTCGAGAGTCCACGTGATGTAGAAAATAAGCTGGGGCACTCTCTCTCTCTCCAGAGCTCTTTCTCGGTCCTTTGAGAATTTGCTTCCCCAGCAATTGTTGTCAGTTGGGTTCAAATAAACTCATAAAAACTCTCACCTGGCTGGTGTGGCTCCGTGAGGTTGTGGGTTTGAGGTACGCACAGGAGGTAACCAATCGATGTTTCTCTCTCTCTCTCTCTCTCCGCCACTCTCTCTAAAATCAATAAACGTATCTTTGGGTGAGGACTAAAAATAAAAATAAATAAAAATTATCTAGAGACTTGAACATTTTTTTTGGTGGGGGGGAGATTTTTTATTGATTGATGGATTGATTTTTAGAGAGAAAGGAATGCGGGGGGGGGGGGGAGAGACAGAGAAACAGACAGACATGGATGTTTGTTCCACTCACTGGGCAGTCGCTGGCTGATTCTCGCAGGTGCCCTGCCTGGGGAGCCAGAGCTGCCTTGGCCTGCGGGATGGTGCTCTAACCAGCTGGCTACCCAGCCAGGGCCGAGGCGTGGACGTTCTTTATGTCCACATCACTGAGGCACATCTTGGGGTGGCTGGTTCTGAACCCCCACAGGGTCATGCGGCCAGGGCAGCAGGGACCAGCACGAGGTCCAGGGCTGGACGGAGGGGCACGTGCAATGTGGCCAGGAGGCAGGACAGGGCTAGGCCTGGAGTGCCGGGCCTGGGGGCGCCTCAGCAGGAAGGAGGGGGCCCTTTCTGTCCCTCACCTCCGCCCCAGCGCTCCTCCCCGAGGCGCCCCTAGCAAAGCACCTGCTCACCCCACATGGCTGCCACCTCCCACTTCCCAGAGCCTTCCTAGTTACCGGTGCCTGGTTTGGGCTGCAGAGCAGAGACCGCCCTCGCCCTGGCGCAGCCTGGAGAGGCTCTGGATACGGTGGCTGTGCCAGCTGCTGGTGGCACAGGTGTTGCAAGGGGTCTCGCTCCTGGAGGCCCCCGTGTCCCATCCCGCTGAGCGCCCTTACTTCCGTTGAACACCCGGGGACACTGTTCAGCCCGGGGTCCCCTCCTTCCCCTCCCCGCCTGGGGCGAGGCAGGTGACCTGGACCCTCTTGCCTTCTGAGCCTGCCTTCCTTCTGCCCTTTGCCCTGTTCGCGACTCCAGCCAGTCAGGACCTAGGGCAGCCGAGCGCCTCCATCCACCTTCCACCTTCGGAAGTGGAGGTGGGTGCCAGGGGGCTGAGGGGATGTCTGGGTTCTGGTGTGTGGGGGGGGGGGGGGGGCGGGGAGACAGCTGTGGGCGGGTCCCTGGGTCCCTCCTGTGCTCCCCTGCCCCTCTGCCCCAGGCCACCAGGCGAGTCAGGTGGGGACCACAGCAAGTGCCTGGGGTGGGGGGTGGGGGGAGACAGCAATTACCCGGGCCCCAGTGCACCCTGCAGCGTCCCCGTCCCCAGTCCCGGGGTTCGGCCCTGCAGGGCCTCCACGGGGGCCCTCCACCTGGACTTTAGCTCCCTGTGCTCCAGGGCCCGAGGGCTGTTTGTCTGTCAGGGATCCTGCCCCTGAGGCCCAGCCCGCCGGCCACCTGGGAGATGATGCAAGGTGTGCCTGGAAGGCGCAACCCTGAGCAGGCGGGATGGGGCCAGCCCACCCTGAGAGGGTGGGGCTGGAGGGCGTGGTCTTGGAGCTCAGAGGCTCTGTGGGCAGGAGGCCTGAAGGGGAAGGAGGAGGTGGGCTGGGACCCCAGGCAGCGGGGTGCTGGGTGGAGCTCGAAGCACCCCTGGTCCCTCCGGGGTGGCCGGGCCTGCAGGCGGGGTGTTTTGGAAACCAGCGGTTGGGGCCCAGGGGTGCTGCCCGGAGCCAGGCCCGGCAGCTCTCACCCACCCTGACGTCAGCCTGGGACTGTCTGCTGTTCTCTGGGCTCACCCCCAGGGCTCACCTGCCCTGAGTGCCCCTGGGGGCGGCTGAGCCTGCCAGGTCAGACTTCTGATTGGCCCCATTGCCTCCAACAGCCCCTGGGGGCTGTGGCGGGGTTGGGGTGGTGTCAGATCTTGGGTGGGCACTGAGGTGGGAAGACCTCTGAGGGAGACCACGGGGAGAAAGACCCGGAGAGGGTGAGGGGCTGGGGGTCACCGCTGAGGCCGGGGCCATGGTGCCCGCCCCTGCTGCCTGGCTCTGCCCACCATGGGCCCAGGGGTGCTGCCCCCGAGGCCAGGCTCTGCGCAGAGGCAGGACAGGCAGCACCCCCCTTGGCAAGGGCTTCACCTTTTCGAGCCTCAGTTTCCCCTTGGTGCAGGACAGACCTCCAGGCTCCTGCCCCTGGAACGCGGCTGCGGTCAGGCCTGAGGCTCTGGATGCGTTTGGAATCTCTGAGCTTTCGGACACAAGGACCTCGCTGTGGCCACATTCACACCAGACCCAGGAAGACAAGGAAGAGCCACCGGAACATGGAAGCCCCGAGCCCGCGGAGGAGCAAGGGGCCCAGGGCCCGGGCTGCTGGGGGTCCGCTGTGAGGGGCTGGGGCCTGGACGGGGCGGGGCAGCGCGGGTCCCCAGGCCCCGGGGCAGGCGGCGGGGGTCTCAGCGCGCCCGGCCGGGGCCCCTGCAGCACAGCCGCCTCGGAGGCAGCCTGCCCCGGTCCTACTCGCACGGGGTCCGCACGGGGTCCCCGGGGCGCACAGCGGGGTCGCCCGGGGGCTTCTCTGCGGGCCGGACGGTCGGGGTCCGCGGAGGCTCCGCACCTGCGCCGTCGGCCGCCCCGCGTTCTGCGGACCCGGAGAGGGCAGTTGTTCCGGTTTTGGGTCCTCGCGATGGTGGGAGCCCGAAGCGCGGCCCGGAGGGCAGGGCTTGGAGCCGAGGCACCGAACGCGGCCGGGGGGAGAGGGGGGTGCACTCCGGACGGAAGCCCCGCCCAGCTCCGTCCCAGGGCGGCCGACCTCCCACCGCAGACCCGGAACTGCTGCGGCCCCGCCCCGCTCCTGCCGGCTTCTCGCGGCCCACGAGCGCCGCCTGGTGCACACGCGCGGAGTGGCCGCCGGCGCGCCGCTTCCGGGTTAGGGTTGAGTGACGGGGCGGGGCCAACGGACGGAAAGGGGCGGGGCCGAGAGGGAATAGGGGCGGAGTCTAGCGAGCCTGGGGCGGGGCCTGGCGACGGGGCGGGGCCGAGTGCCGGGCAAAACCTGAGACCGAATGACCAGGAATGACAGGGAGCGGGGGCGGGACCCAGCGGTGGGCCGGGGCGGCCGGGGCACGGGCAGGTGTCGGCAGAAGGTGGCCCAGTGAGGAGGAGGCGGGTGTGGGTGAGGCGCCTGGGGAAGACACCCGCCTTTGCCTCTGCAGACGGAGGGCGGACCTCGGCCGGCTCTGGAGGCCCGAACGGGACACAAAGGCCCGGGAAGCCCAACGTGCTCCGCCCGAGCTGAGCGGGAGCCCCGCTCCTGCCTTCGACCTGCGCGCTCTTGGCTCTCGGGCCTTCCTTCTCCGCCTGCGCTCCTGGGCCTCCTGCTCGCAGCCCGCAGGTCCTGGAATCCCTTGGACGCCACAGTCCCGTGAGCCAAGTCCCTATAATGATAAAACCTGGCCCTGACCGGTGTGGCTCAGTGGATAGAGCGTCGGCCTGCGGACTGAGGGGTCCCGGGTTCGATTCCGGTCAAGGGCATGTACCTGGGTTGCGGGCACAGCCCCAGTGGGGAGTGTGCAGGAGGCAGCTGATGGATGCTTCTCTCTCATCGATGTTACTGGCTCTCTCTCCCTCTCCCTTCCTCTCTGTAAAAAATCAATAAATACATTTAAAAATAATAAAATCTGTATGTAATTGGCTGCCTTTCCGTGGAGAATCCTGACTAACCACATGCAGTGATATTATTCTCCAGCCTTAAAAAAAGGAGGCAGTTCGGACCCTGCGACGTGCCTGGACCTCGGGGACGTCGCGCTCCATGACGTTAGCCAGACTCAGAAGGACAGAGGCTGTGTGACTCCGCTCCCAGGAGGAGTCAGGCCCAGGGACTGAGAGTGTACGGTGGTGCAGGGCCGGGGGAGGTGGGGTGGGTGCTGCAGGAGGACAGTGTCAGTCTGGGAAGATGGAAAGTTCTGGAGATGGCGGAGGTGCCGGCCGCACAGCATGTGAATGTGCCTCAAGTCCCTGGGCTGTGCACGCGGAAGTGGTTAGGGGGGGTACATTTTAGAGGGTGTGTTCTTTGGTTGTTGTTAATCCGCACCCCGGGATATTTTTTTATTGATTTTTAGAGAGTGGGAGGGCCCTGACTGGTGTGGCTCAGTGGGTAGAGCATCGGCCTGCGAGCTCAGGGGTCCCAGGTTTGATTCCGGTCAGGGGCATGTACCTTGGTTGCGGGCACATCCCCAGTGGGGGGTGTGCAAGAGGCAGCTGATCGATGTTTCTCTGTCATCGATGTTTCTAACTCTCCCTCTCCCTTCCTCTCTGTAAAAAATCAATAAAATAGCCGAAACCGGTTTGGCTCGGTGGATAGAGCATTGGCCTGCGGACTCGGGGGTCCCGGGTTCGGTTCCGGTTGGGGGCATGTGCCTTGGTTGCGGGCGCATCCCCGGTGGGGAGTGTGCGGGGGTCAGCTGATCGATGTTTCTCTCTCATCAATGTTTCTTTTTTTTTTAAAATATATTTTATTGATTTTTTTACAGAGAGGAAGGGAGAGAGATAGAGAGTTAGAAACATCGATGAGAGAGAAACATCGATCAGCTGCCTCCTGCACAGCCCCCACTGGGGATGCGCCCGCAACCAAGGTACATGCCCTTGACCGGAATCGAACCTGGGACCTTTCAGTCCACAGGCCGATGCTCTATCCACTGAGCCAAACCGGTTTCGGCTCATCAATGTTTCTGACTCTCTGTCCCTCTCTCTTCCTCTCTGTGAAAAGTCAATAAAATATATTTAAAATAAAAAAATAAAAATAAATAAAAAATATGTTAAAAATGTTTTTAAAAAATCAATAAAATATATTTTTAAAAAAGAGTGAGTGGGAGGGAAGGAGGAGAGGGTGAGAGAGAGAGAAACATCCATGTGAGACACAGCGTTTGGTTGCCTTCCAAATGGGCCCCTACCAGGGCCCGGGATCGCACCTGCATCCCAGGTACACGCCCTTGACTGGAAATTGAACCTGAGACCCTTTGGTCCTCAGGCCGACACTCTAACCACTGAGCACACTGGCCAGGGCTATGTGGTGTGTTTTTATCACTAATAATAATAATAATAATAATAATAAAGATTGTTGTCCTGGCTGGTGTGGCTCAGTTGGTTGGGCCTTGTCCTGTGTACCAAAGGTCACTGGTTCCATTCCTGGTCAGGGCACATGCCCAGGTTGCAGGCGTGACCCCCAGTAGGGGGCGTGCAGGAGGCAGCCAATCAATGTTATGCTCTTGCATGGACGTTTCTCTTTCTCCCTCTCCTTTCCTTCCTCTCTAAAAAGAAAATAAAAATATTGTGGTATGTAACTAACGTTCAATGTCCCTTCCCTTCTTGGGGTAATGTTTTATGTAAACGTCACCACGGAATCAATAAATAGGTGGGAAAACCCTGCACAGCGCGATCTAGACGCGTGCTGGAGCCAACGTCTGGGCCCCAGAGCCTCGCCAGAGTGAGGTGACGTGACCCCCACGTGTTTTCTCCTCGCCCGCACCCCCCTCCCGCCGGGCTGCCGTCCCGTCCCTGCCCCGTCTTCTCCACACGCTGCCTTTGGACGTTTGGATGCGGAGTTTCCCTGAAATGGCCTTTCGCTTCTGATTCCTGTAGTTTGGGGTGTTCAGGGAGTGAGGTGGGAACGTCCTCTCAGCATTGGGACGAGGGGACTCAGAGCAGGACTCTCTTCCAGCCCTGGCCGCCCGTGACCTGGCACCCGCCGGGCCCGTCCTGTCCCGTCAGCACAAATCTTGTGGCCTCAGCAGTTGGCCTGGGCCTCGATGGGAAACTGGAGGCTGGAGCCAGCCTGGGGAGGGTGGGGGAGGGGAGGACAGGGCATGGCTCACCGGCTCACATTCATCAGGCGGCCCCAGGCTGGGGCAGGTGTGTGTGTGTGTGTGTGTGTGTGTGTGTGTGTGTGTGTGTGCACGTGAGACTCTGGGGACCACACACCAGGTGGGATGGGGGACAGTGATGGGAACTAAGGGGGGCTGTCTGGGGCTAACCCTGGGGGCAGGGACTGGAGGGGGTGGGAGGAGCCCCCTTCACAGGTCTTGTGCTCAGTTGAGGGGGGACGGGAGGCAGGGCTGAGGTGTTGGGCGGGGGGTGGGGCGGGTGCCTGTGTCTCAGGCTGAGCCCATGTATGCAGGTGTGTGTGCAGCTGTGACATCTTGTCACTGAACAGCCTGGCTCCCAGCTCCCTCGGGAGCCAGCTCTGCTGTTCTGTGTGGAAAGGAGGTCAGGTTTCCCCGAGAAGCCCCAGAATAGCCCCTGAGTGCCCGGAGGAGACCCGGCCTGGCCTCCTGGTGGCCGGTCTGGCCCCGGTCCTGTCGTCCTGGCCCCTGACCCCCAGCCGCGGGAAGCTGCCTCCTGGACGGTGGGCCTCAGCCCCTGCTGCGCGCGCGGGGGGCGGGGGGAGAGGCCGTCCTGCCCCCCCGTGTTCAGAGCACCTGCCAGGCGCTGGCACCGCCCGGGTGTGGGCCCTTACGGGCACGAGGGGGAAGCTGACCGGGGTGGACACCCAACAGGAACCCTCACAAATAGGTGACAAGAGCCGCCGTGAGAGTCCTGCCAGGGAGGGGGAGCCGGGGGACACGGTGAAGAGAGAACTACCTCTCTTGTGCCCGTGGCCCTACGTGTCCATTCTCGCTGGGGCCCAGGGAGGGTGGGGGCCTTGGCTGGGACCCAGGGTCCGAGGGGGGCTCCGGGGTAGGGGATGCCCAGGCCGAGGAGAGCCAGGAAGGGGCCACGCGGGGAAGGGCCACGCCTGTCCCGAAATAGGGCAGCAGGCTCTCCGGGCCATAAAAGGATCCTGGAACCTGGGCCCCAGGGACCCCAGGCAGCCAGGCCCAGATAAACGCGGCCACCACCTCTGCCCCAGCAGCTCTGTGACCCTGCGCAGCGTCCTCTCCGCCGGCCACAGACATGGTAAGGCTGCTCCGGGCAGAGCCCCGGCTGCTGGGTGGGGAGCGGGGCTGGGAGCAGTGCCTGGGGCAACGATGGACAGAGCCTCCAGGCGCAGGGATGGTGGGACCTGGAGCTGCGAGGGTCTCGCCGGGCCCCGAGGAAGAAGCCCGGCGCGGCTGGGAGGGAGGGCAGAGTGGGGGGCCGAGGCCGCGCCACCCTTTCAGAAAGCCGCCGTGGAGGTGGCAGGCAGGTGGGCCAGGACCGGCTGGGCCATAAACCATGTCTGTGTGCGGCCGGAACCGCCCCCCTGAACCCCCACAGCATCCACCCCGGCGGCCTCCACCCTGGTCAGGCTCCTCCCCATGCTGGTCCAGGCGCCCTCCACCTGGTCTCACCTGTGGCCCTGCCGCAGCCCCGCGGTCCCCTCAGGTGCTGACCTGTGCGCTGGCCCCACCCCAGGGCCTCCCCTAAGCTGCCTGGCAGCCACGCCCATCTCTCGAGACCCACCACTTGCCCCCCCTTGTCCGGGAGCTGGCTCTGGGCTAGGGCCTCCTTTTTATTCTTAATGTTTTATTATTTTTATTTTTTAATCCTCACCTGAGGATATTTTCCATTGATTTTTAGGGAGAGAGGGAAAGACAGAGAGAAACATCGATGTGAGAGAAACACATCAATTGGTTGCCTCCTGCACGCGCCCCGACCAGGGCCGGGGAGGACCCTGCCACCCAGGTACGTACCCTTGACCGGACTTGAACCCGGACCCTTTGGTCCGCAGGCTGATGCTCTATCCACTGAGCCACACCGGCCAGGGCCGGGGCCACCTCTCTAAACCACACACTCTGAAGGGTGTCTGTGCCACGTGTCCTGGGGCCTCACACCTCCCTGGACCGAGGGGCAGAGGCCGCTGTGAAGCTGGTGGCGTGTCCCCCTATCCCCACAGACCGAGCGCCTGACAGCCGAGCAGATCAAGGAGTACAAGGGGGTCTTTGAGATGTTCGACGAGGAGGGCAACGGGCAGGTGAAGACGGCCGAGCTGGAGCGGCTCATGAGCCTGCTGGGCATCAACCCCACCAAGAGCGAGCTGGCGTCCATGGCCAAGGACGTGGACCGAGACAGTGAGGCGGGCCGGCCTGGGGCGGCTTTGAGGGGGGAGCGGCTGCGCCCGGGGCCTCACGGGAACGTCCTGCGCCCCGCTCCCTGCAGACAAAGGCTTCTTCAACTGCGACGGCTTCCTGGCCCTGATGGGGATCTACTGGGAGAAGTCCCAGAACCAGGAGGGCGAGCTGAGGGCCGCCTTCCAGGTCTTCGACAAGGAGGGCAAGGGCTACATCGACTGGGACACGCTCAAGTAGGGCCGGGCTGGGGGCGGGCGAGGGCGCTGCCCTGCGGACTGCCACTCAGTGCGCGGGCTTGGGGGGCCCTGCAGGTACGTGCTCATGAATGCGGGCGAGCCCCTCAATGAGGTGGAGGCGGAGCAGATGATGAAGGAGGCCGACAAGGACGGGGACGGGACCATCGACTACGAGGGTGAGGGGGGGGTCAGAGGGGGGCCTGGGAGCCCACAGCTGGGCAGGCTGGGCGCTGACCTGTCCCTCTGCTGCCAGAGTTCGTGGCCATGATGACCGGAGAGTCCTTCAAGCTGGTCCAGTAGGAGCCGCTGCTAGGCCTGGGGAGGCCTGCCCGACCAGGAGCTGCTGACCCAGCCCCACCCCCACTGCCACGCCTTGCCCCACCCACCCACCTGCCATGCCCTGCCCCACCCCCACCCCACCCACCCCACCTGCCCACCCACCCCACCTGCCCAGCCCCCAGCAAAGTAGCCAATAAACGCGCCCACAGGACTCCCTGTGGCTCCATCACCTGGAAAGGGGAGGGTTCTCCAGAGGCACCCAGGCTGTGACACCCGACCCCACCCACAACCGCAGCCCGAGGTGAGGCTGGGTGCAGGGTGGGCCCAAGCACTCCCCCTGTCCCCCTGCCGGGGTTGTGGGGGGGGGTGGCGGCCCGAGAGCCCCTCCCTGAGCAAGCCCTTTCCTGCAGGCAGAGGCCACTTCGATACAAACTTTATTCTCCAAAAAGCTGTGGAGGCTCAGACCCGTGGGACTCCCTTAGGGCAGAGGGCCTGCTGGGCCTGGGCCAGGGGCTGGATGTAGCTGTGTGTGTGTGTGTGTGTGTGTGTGTGTGTGTGTGTGTCTGCCTGGAGTTGCATAGCAACGAGGCCAGGGCTGCAGCAATGTGCTGGATGTCTGGCCTTCCCGGGGGAAGGATGGGGAGGGTGGTTGGGGGTCTCCTGGGAACACAGGGTGGCTGGTGGCATTGGGAGACCTTGCCCACCCCCTCTGAGAGACACCAGGGTGACAGCTGGGGGTGCTGGGCTTGGAGGCCCCGCTCCCGCGCCCTTCGGGGGTCCCGGGGCCCGAGGCCAAGGGGAGGAGGCGAGGCTACGGCGGAGGCGGCTCTTCCTGTCCGGGTTTGGCCATCCTGACAGCCTCGTCGTAGGAGGGAGGCAGCTCCAGGGTGTAGACCGGGCTGTAGGCGGGAGGGGTCATGGCGTCCAGGTCCAGCTCCGGGAAGGGCAGGGGCAGCCGCATGCCCAGCGGGTGCTGCACGGAGCTGTAGGCTGCGGGGACAGAGCCGTCTGTGGGCTGGGCTGGCCCTCCCTGCCCCACCCCCAGAGGCGGGGGCGCCGGGGGCGGCACTCACAGGTCACGGTGCTGTGCGCCGGGCTGTCGTCCCCGGGGAGGAGCGCCAGGTCGCAGGCCGGAGGTGCGGGGGGCAGGCGCTGGGCCCGCTTGCGGAGGCAGCAGAAGCGCACGCAGCTGGCCGTGACCCCGCACAGCAGCAGCAGCAGCACGGCGAGCAGGACGAGCCTGGCCGGGGAGCGAGACCCCACCGCTGCAGGCACCCCGCCACGGGAACCTGCTCCCCGAAGGCCCAACAGGGAGGCGGGAAAGTGGGCGGGGGAAAAGGGAACCAGCGCCCGGCCGGGTGGCTCAGTGGTTGGGCATCAACCTATGAACCAGGAGGTCCGGGTTCCGCTGTCCGGGTTGCAGGCTCGATCCCCAGTGCGGGGCGTGCAGGAGGCAGCCGGTCCGTGATTCTCATCATTAACGTTTCTCTCGCTCTCCCTCTCCCTTCCTCTCATCAATAAAAAATATTTTTAAAAGCATTAAAAAATCTATATCATTAAACACACACACACAAGCAGACAGAGAGAATGCCCCTCCAGGCCAGACACCGCCTTCCTGGCGAGGGCAGGGCCGCGGAGCTGGGCCTGCGTCCGGGCCGGCCTGGCCGCCTCCAGGCTCCACAAGTGGCCTTGGGCTCGCTCCCAGGACACGCTGTCCTGGCGGCTGCACGACCCAGTGCCCAGGCCGGCGACCATGTTCCCGGGGCTCCCCGGAGGGGAAGGGGGAGTGGGACGCGGGCCAGCTGGCCGGGAGGGGGCAGTCCGCGCAGCGCTGAGGGTCCCGGGCGCTGGGCGGGGCCGGGCAGGACCCCAGGGAGCGCGCCCCCCGGTGCGGGGGCAGGAGGCTGGTCAGCCTTCAGGGCGGCGGAGGCCCCGCGCCTGCCCGCCAGCGCCGGGCGGGGACAGCGCGCTGGGCCCCGGGAGCCCGGCCTCCACTTACCCCACGTGCCACAGGCTGCTCCAGCGGGCGGGGGGCGGGCACCTGCGGGCACGGGCACCGCGGTCAGCGCGCCGCCCAGCCTCCCCCACGGGGGCCGCCGCCGCCCCTCGCCGCCCCCGCACTTACTGGTCCGAGGGGTCGCAGCTGCCGGCCGAGGAGCCCGGCGTCACCTGCGGGGACAGGGGGAGCTGGGCTCGGCGCGGCGCGCGCGGACCCGCCCGCGGAGCCCCGCCCGGCGCCGGCGACCCACCTGAGGCAGCGGCAGGAGCGGCAGCAGCAGCCGCAGGAGCCCGCGGGCGGCCGGCGCCCCCGCGAACATACCGGGCGCGGACGCGGAGCGCAGGCCCGGCCGCCCGCCGCTATATGAGGCCCCGCCCCGCGCAGGCCCCGCCCCGCGCAGGCCCCGCCCCGCGCAGGCCCCGCCCCGCGCAGGCCCCGCCCCGCGCAGGCCCCGCCCCGCGCAGGCCCCGCCCCGCGCAGGCCCCGCCCCGCGCAGGCCCCGCCCCGCGCAGGCCCCGCCCCGCGCAGGCCCCGCCCCGCGCAGGCCCCGCCCCGCGCAGGCCCCGCCCCGCGCAGGCCCCGCCCCCAGCTTCCACCCAGGGTCCCGTGACCACGCCCCGGCTCCAGCCCTAAGGGACCGCCCTCGGCGCGTTCTTGCCCTCTCCTGTGGCCTCAGGGCTTGGGGGTGGCCTCAGGGTTTGGGGGTGGCCTCAGGGCTTGGGGTGGCCTCAGGGCTTGGGGGTGGCCTCACAGTTTGGGGGTGGCCTCAGGGCTTGGGGTGGCCTCAGGGTTTGGGGGTGGTCTCGCTCTCGGCTCAGGTGCGGAGCCCTCAGTTGAGGCCCGCGGGGATGGCACCCAGGACAAAAGAGGCCAGGCCTGGCACCCCGCCCAGCGCACCGCAGAGCATGAGGCCAGCCTGGGGTAGGCCCGCGGGAGTCCGGCCGGGCTCTGGGCCCTGCTGTCTCCTGCGGGCGACCACCTTCCAGGGGCGTTTTGCCTGCAAGCCAGGCTCAGTCTGGGCCTGGAGGGACCGCTGTCCAGTGCGCTGGGGAAGGCTGGGTCATTCCTACCAGGAGGTACCCCTAGTTCTCACCCCCCACCAGGCGAGGCCCGCACTGTCCCAAAGCTGTCCTGCACCCCAGGGCCCCTCCAGCCAGGCTGCCCCTCACCCTCACCCCTCCTGCCTCACTGCCTTCCAGGCCCTTGGGGTTCAGGCAGGACCTTGGCACTGAGTCCCAGGGCCCCAGCAGGAGGGCCACACCAGGCTTCAGGAGGGGGGCCTGCCCCTCTCGCGGGCGCCCTAGGAGGAGGCGGGAACTCACCTGCAGGGAGAACCTCCTGGGGCCGGGCCGGGCCTGCAGGACCCCTGCTTCCCCTCTGGCCGCCCCCCGAGGAGGCAGCTGGGCTTTAGCTGGTTACCCCGTGACGGGTAGGAAGAAGCCTGGCTGTGCCCACGGACAGGAGTCCTGCACAACGTCGCTCTCGGGCCACTGTCTCAGGCTTGGGTGAGGGAGGTGGCAGGGTTAGGGTGAGGGAGGTGGCAGGGTTAGGGTGAGGGAGGGGGCAGGGTTAGGGTGAGGGAGGGGGCAGGGTTAGGGTGAGGGAGGGGGCAGGGTTAGGGTTAGGGTGAGGGAGGGGGCAGGGTTAGGGTGAGGGAGGGGGCAGGGTTAGGGTGAGGGTGAGGGAGGGGGCAGGGTTAGGGTGAGGGAGGGGGCAGGGTTAGGGTTAGGGTGAGGGAGGGGGCAGGGTTAGGGTGAGGGAGGGGGCAGGGTTAGGGTGAGGGAGGTGGCAGGGTTAGGGTGAGGGTGAGGGTGAGGGAGGTGGCTGGCGCCCTGAGCCTCTGCCCGGAAAGGCTGCAGTGCCCTCCTGGTGCCCGGCACGGGGCTGGGCGGTGGGCACCATCTGGAGCTCCAGGCACATCCTGGGCCAGGGCTGGGGGTGGCTTCCACTTTGAGGGGCAGTGGTCCCGGAGGCTGCGCCTGGACTCAGTTCAGAAAAGGGAACCCTCCTTGCTTGGGGTCACCTGGGACCCTGGGTTTGGTGAGGAGCAGAGGGGGCTAAGCTGACCCCCCCACCCCCCCAGCCCTGCCCGGCCACTTGTCCCCCAAGTGCTCCAGGCACCACCCTCCAGGGGGCCCCCCCGCCCCAGGCCCCTGGGAGCCGGCAGAGCTCAGGACCTGTGGGCTGCCTCCCAGGGCTGTCCCGCTCACCCTGTGCTCATGTGAGTCGCTGTCGCCCACACACACACACCTGCACACAGGGTCACACGGAGGGTTTATTGACAGACCGGCCTCCCACTGGGCAGGTGTGGGCGGGGCTGGGGGCTGAGGGCTCAGGCAGGAGCAGGCTGTGGGCAGGACCGGCCCAGCTGCCGGTTCCGAGTGGGCTGCAGGGAGCAGCCGTGCTGTGGGGCTGGGTGCCCCCAACATGGGGTCACACAGGGCTGCCCAGCAGGGGATGCCAGTCCCAGGCCTATGGGTGGTCTGGTCCGGACCACAGACCGGGGGCTGCGAGGACAGGCAGGCGGGTCCGGGGCTCCGCAGAGAGCCCTGTGGGTCAGGGACCGGCCAGCACCTGGGCCACAAAGAAGACCTTGTAGGTCTCCTTCACGTCGCCCCTGAGCTGCAGCAGGGCGGCCGCCATGAGCGGGTGGTCGGGCTGGAAGGAGAGGGGAGGAGGGGGACAAACAGCCACCTGAGCGACACCCAGCGGGCCTGTGGTCTGGCTCCCGCACCCGCCTCCCTGCCCAGGCCTACCCTGCAGCCCTCCCCGCCCAGGCCCACCCCGAAGCCCTCCCCGCCCAGGCCCACCCCGCAGCCCTCCCCGGCTCCCCGCCAGCCTCCCCCCCCCCCCCGCCCCCCAGCCCAGGCCCACCCCGCAGCCCGCCCGGGCTCCTACGTCGAAGTCGGCGGGCGGCGCCCAGGAGATGCTGAGGGTCCTGGTCTGGCCGCGCTCCACGGAGCCCTTGGAGGGCTCGATGGTGAAGCCCTTGTGCTGCAGGGCCGCCAGGCTGTCCAGGCTGAACTCCACCGTCTGCGGGAACGGGGCTGCTGGGCCCGGCAGGTGGGGCGAGGGCGCCCAGCTCCCCCGCCCTCCCAGCCTGACCAGCAGGCGCCCACCGCCCGTGCAGGGCGAGGTCACGAGGGCCGGGCTGGCGCAGTGGGGGTCACCTTCTTCGCGGACAGCTGCGTGGTCCGGATGCAGCCCACCTGCAGCTCGCGGGTGGCGGGGGGCGGCGGCGTGTCCGTGTCCAGCTGGAGGTAGTCCAGGGTCACCAGGATCGGCCTCAGCTCCTCAGGCTCTGGCGACGGGGGCGCTGGTTGGGGCCCAGGGGGTGCAGCCCGGGGGCGTTGGGGAGAGGGGGGAGCCCGCCCCCGTGTAGCAGGCCACCCGCGGGCGGACGGACCCTCAGAGGCTCACCCTCCCTGCGCTCCGGGCTGGAGGAGGGGATGGTCGTCAGCGACTCCACGGGCACGTCCAGGGGGTCCCCGCCCTCCACGAACATCATGTGCTCGCGGGCCGCGCCCCGCAGGAGCAGGTCCTGGGACACTTTCTGGACAGAGCGCAGCCGCCGCTGGTCTCTCCCCGACACCCCAGGCTCGGGACCCCCCAGCTTAGGCCCCCGCCTCCCAAGTGGGGCAGCTCGGGGCGGGGGGGGGGGGGCACCTTGTCGAAGAGCAGGACCTGCAGCCGGTCCGAGAAGTACAGGCTCTCGTGGTCGGGGCTGAAGGTCACGGTGAAGTCCTGCGCGGCGCCCGGGTCCAGGACGCCCGCCACCGGGACCACGCTGAACACGCTCTGCCCGCTGTGATTCTGCGTGCCTGCGGGAGGGGGCGTGGCCATAACAAACCCCGCCCACAAGCACCGCCCCGCAGGCTCCGCTGGCCCCGCCCCGCTGGCCCCGCCCCCGCTGGCTCCGCTGACCCCGCCCCGCTGGCCCCGCCCCCGCAGGCCCCGCCCCCGCCCCGCAGGCCTCACGCCCCCCTCCCCCCCAGCAGCTCACCCACGACCTCGGTCCTCTGGGCCCGGGAGGTGAGGAACCGCGGCAGCTGCTGCAGCTCCTCGCGGCGGGAGCTGGAGAGGCTGGCCAGCCGCACGGAGAACTTGATGGGCAGCGAGGAGTTGTTCTGCAGCTGCGGGGACCCCAGGGCGGCCTGTGAGCTGCCCCCCCTCGGCAGTGCCCCAGGGCCGCCTGGCAGAGGCACCGAGGTGGGAGGACCCGGGCGGAGGAGCCAGGGCAGCCAGGACAGGGCCTCCGGGTCTCCTGGTTGGAGGGCTGTGGAGGTGGGGCTGCGGGTGGGGGGCTCCCTGACCCAGGCGGGCCTGACCCCGGGGTGGCCCTCCCCCGCCCCCCGCCCCGCCTGGGCCAGGGCAGGGCGGGCACCTTGAAGGTGGAGGAGACGGACTCCCTGGCGATCACGTAGCCCATGTTCAGGACGTCCCCTGCGATGGAGCACGTGATCATGGAGGCCACGCCGGTGCCCAGGAGGGTCAGGGAGAGGATGCCCCTCTTGGTGATGATGTCCAGCGTCTCCTGGGCCTGCGGACACCGGGCCCCTCAGCGCGGGGCGGACACCGGCCAGGGCCCTTGCGGAGGGAGCTCCGTCTTGGAGCGGCGGGCGCCCTGTGCTGGAGCCCACGGGCACAGGGTGGGCTGGGGGGGCAGGGGCATGGGGTGTGGAGAGCGGGCGAGGGGCGGCCAGGACTCACCAGGGTGCTCTCGTGGGGAGAGAAGGACAGCACCAGGTCCTGGGTCTCCCCGGCAGGCAGCTTGTCGATGGGGTTCAGCAGGTGGAAGGGGCCATTGGGGTTCAGGACAGAGAAGTCCACCTGAGGGTCAGAGTCAAGGGAGGCCAGAGGCGGGTGCAGCCCCCCACCCACCCCCACCCACCCTCACCCGTCCCCACAGGCCCCCGATCCCACCCCACAGACCCCCCGCTCCCACCCCCGCAGGCCTGTGCAGAGCGTGGACAAGGATACGGACATGTCCTCGGAGGAGATGTTCTGGATGGACACCTTCTTTGAGCTCCGGTGACCTGAAACGGGGCCAGTCACAGCCCCAAGCCCAGGGGCCATTGGGGGCAGATGGGTCCAGGGCCCAGGTTCCTGTGGGTGTGGGGGGGCTGGGCCCAACGAGGACTCACCTACAGCGACGTCACCGAAGTTGGAGATGGTGTTGCCTTTGTCAGACACCACGATGATGGATGGAGCCACCGCCGGGCACCACAGCTCCAGGAACAGCGTGTTGTGGGGGCTGGCGGGCAGGCAGGGTGCTGATGGCCCTGTGCCCCGGCCCCCAGTCCGACCCCAAGCCCTGGCCCCACCCCCATAGCCCTGGCCCTGGCCCTCCGGACCTGGGTCTGGGTTGGGAGCGGACGAGGAAGAGGGACCTTGGACCGGCCACCCCGCCCAGGCCAAGCACCACACCTGAAGCTCAGGGGCTCCGTCCCCTTCCTGTCTTGGATGTCGCCACTGGCCACGACGCAGGGGACCACGATCTTGTCAAACCGCCCCTGGAACGTCCTGGCCAGGGTGGCCCGGGCCACCTGGTACTCCTCGGAGCTGGAACGAGGCCGGAATGGTGCCTGCGCCCGGCCCCACGCGCCCCCAGCCCCGCCCTCCCCACACGGGGCACCTGCTCGTCAGGGCTCGGCCACGTGGGGCCGCTCGGGCTGTGCCAGTGTCGTCCGGCCAGCTGACTGCCCACCTTCCCTGATTCCTGTGGGGCCTCCCCGGACCCCAAGGTCCCGCTCAGGCGCCCGGCCAGAGAGCAGGTTCCTGGAGCCGCAGGCGAGCCAGGCCCGCCGAGCTCTCTGGGCTCCCTCTCCCCGGGTGGCCGAGGCAGGGCCTGGACTCCAGGGGAGGAGTCTGTGGGGGAGTCTGTGGGGGCAGCGTGGGGTCCCCTCGCAGGGCCTGGAGGGAAGGGAGGGGAGCGGGCTCACGCCCACCTGAACTTGAGCTCCTGCTTCTGCGGCGGGGCGGCGTGGGCGGCCGAGGCCCGGGACGGGCGGTCCCGGCTGTGCATGCGCAGTAAGGACATGGACAGCCTCCGCCGGTCCCTCCGGGGGGTGACCGGCTCCCTGTGGGACTGGGAGGTGAGAGGCCGGCTGAGGGCTGCCCCACCCTCGAGGCTGGCCAGTGCTTGAACCCGGAGGCTGGGGGATGGGCGTGCGGGGAGTGGCGGCCCACACCCCAAGTGGCTCCCTCAGGAAGAGGGGCAGGGGCTGGAGTGAGAGTCCGGAGCAGCGGCCCCAGGCAGAGGCCCTGGCCTGTGCACCAGCCGCCCGGTGCCCAGGGGGACCGAGGCACCAAGAGGGCACAGAGCCGCCAGGAGGGGGTCTGAGCAAGCGCTCAGGTCAAAAACAGCGCTGGGGAGTGCGCCCCGTCCCGTCAGAGCCCTCTGGCAGCCTGACCCTGTGCTGGGCCCGGGGGGCGTGCCCCCTGCGCTGTGGACCCTGCTCCTCTGCTGTGTCCAGTCCTCCCTCAGGGGGTCCTCCCTCGGGGGGGGTCTCCCGAGGACAAGTCGTAGCCCCTGGAAACGGCGAACATCTGCCCAGCGCTCCTGGCCTGGGGCCTGGCCCGGGGCCTCGAGGGGAGGGGGGAGCGTTCGGAGCCAGAGTCCCCACGCACCCCTTTGACATCCCCGTCTTTACTCTGGGCGTGGAAGGCCTGCTGGCGGATCAGGTCGTTGGACAGCACGGGCCGGAAGGCCACCTGGACCAGGCATCTCTGGGGGGAGAGGGTCGAGGGCAGAGCCGGCCCTGATGGCACCCTGCCCGCCCGCCCGGCTGCCCCAGCTCCCTGGCTCCCCTCCACGGTCCTCGACCCTCCTGGTGTGCGCCCGTCTCTCCTGGGGGCCTCAGGGAGGCACGCCCCTCCGGGAAGCCCTCCCTGACCACTCCCTCCCGGAAGGCAGGGTGGGCTGCTGGGCATGATTCCCAAGCCCACTGTGCCCACGTGGGTCGGCCCCGGCCCCCACCCCCGACATGGATGAGGAAGGAAACTCTGTTCTCAGCCTTTGAGATGTGGGGCGAGTTCCTGCCCGTGACCTGCCCATGACCAGCACAGCCGGCTTTCCAAAGCTCCGCGGGCTCCCTGGGCCGTACAGCAAAGGTGCTCGACCATGTCCGGCGGGGGGTGTGGCGTGTGGGGGATGAGAGAGAGAGAGGGAGAGAGGAAGAGACAGGGGAGAGAGGGGGAGAGAGGGAGGGGAAAGGAAAGGGGGAGGAGAAGGGAAAGGGGGAGGGGAGGGGAGGGGAGGGAGACGGAGCCGTGCCCTGTAATAACCCCTTGCAGGCCATTCCGTAAGCAGTGTTGTACAGTTAATGCAATGAGTTTCACATAAGCCTCCTTTCTGGAACCCGGGGGGCCCTGCACCCCCGCACCTCCATGTGCCCCTCCCTCACGCAGTCCTCTCAACAGCCCCCCTACCTTTCTGAGGTCAGGAAGTAACTCAGAGCGGCTGTGAGGACCCGGGGGGTGGAGTCGGGGGGGAACCCTGGACCAACCCAGTGGACAGACAGACACCTGTGCGCCTGGAGACCAGGCCTCTGGACCCACCCGGCTGCCCTGCCCGAGCCCAGCCCGGCGCCTGGGGGACAGCGTGGCGCCCCTGCCGGGCAGGGCTGGCGTCTTCCTGGCTGAGCTCGCGGCCACAGCGGCCCCTGGCCTGCCTGGGTTGCAGGGGCCAGAGCTGACCCCACACCTGCTGCGTCAGGGCGGGCAGAGCCAGGCTGTGGTGCCCGCCCACCCCCACGGGCCCACACCCACCTTTCCTGGCAACACAGTCCCCACCGAGGGCGAGATGGTGATGGGCGAGTCGGGGGGCAGCAGGAACTGGAAGGACGTGGGCCCCACGGGGCAGGTGTCCTCGGAGCCGACGCGGGGCACGGAGTGCGTCAGCGAGTTCATGCTCAGGTGGGAGTTGATCACGTACAGGGAGGCCACTGACATGTCGTACAGGGCCGTGGCCGCGAACTTGACCTGGTAGTGGGACAGCTGCAGGGGCGGGTGGACGCCCACGCCCCGGCACGTCATCTTGAAGCACCTGTGAGCCACCAGGGTGCACGGGTCAGCCGGGCACCCGGCTGCAGCGTGGGGCCCCCCTGCGCCGGACCAGGTGGCTCTGAGTGTGGGTGGCTCGGCGCAGGCGCCCGGGACAGACGCAGGGCCACAGGCTGCTCACGGCCCCGGCGTTAACTTCCATGCACTTGGGAGCTGGGGTGCAGCTCTGCCCCCCCCCGCCCCCTCCAGGCTTCCGTCTGTGGCTCCCCTCAGCTATGGCCGCACGGGCGGATTCTTGTCTGTGCCCTGACCGGGGGTTGAGCCCCCACCCTTGGCGTTTCGGGAAGAAGCTCTCACCAGCGGAGCTACGTGGCCAGGGCTCTGCACGTTTTGAGTGGACAGTTAAAATGTCAGTCACGAGGTTACTAAGGAGGCCACTGCTGGCTTGTTTGGTTTCGTGTTTACTGACGTTAAAGAAAACAAGACGGAGAACCTGCTCCTCAGGTGTAAGCCCAGGAGCCTGTACGGCGGGCACAGCAGTGAACTGCGAGCGGCCGTCGCGAAGAGGCACGGCACTCGGGGTTTTACCCCGGGAGCTCCGTCCGCATCTCCTCTGCGCGGGGCCCACAGCCGCCCGGCTTCCATCCCGACCGCGGAGCATCCAAGGCCCGTGCGAAGGCGGTGCTGGCTGCCCGTCACCCTCACGGAGCGGGAGAGGTCACACACCGAGACATCGCCACGTGGCCTCTCACGCCCACGGGTTCCACGACCCCTGAGGCCTTCGGACGCGGGTGAGGCGTCAGAGCTACGTGTGACATGTTCTCCTCTCAGGAAGGCGGCCGGTCGGGTCCCCATGACTGACGTGTGGCTTCACCCTCCCGTGGGAACAGGGGGCCCCCGGCGTCACTCCCCCCGGGAACGCCTTTCTTTGCGCCACGAGCTCACGTGCGGCACGTCTCCCGACAGGATTTGGGTCGTCTGCCTCTGGCAACTCACTCAGGCCCTCCATCATGCCCACATGTGCACCCACACACATCACACATACACGAACATACACATGTATACACATACATGTCACATGAATACACACATGTCCACACACTCACACATGCCCCCACATATATAGTACACTCAGACACATGCACACTCACATGAACTCACACATGTGTCTATGCTCACATGCATACAGGCACACCAAACACTCATACACATGTCCACACACGCACACCCACACTTACCCTCTGAGGAGCCCGCAGCCCCAGGCCCCCGTCGGCCCCTCAGCGCCCCCCGCCGCCCCCGGCCCGGCTCACCGGTTGATCTCCGACTTGCAGATGAGCTCAAATCTGTACTCCTTGGCCTTCGTGGGCTGGAAGATCAGGTCAAGCTCCATGGTCTCCAGGGGCAGGATCGTCCCGAAGCCGTCGTTGGGCTGGATGTCCACAAACTGCACGGCACCAAGAGCACACACAGCGTCTGCGGGAGCGTCATGGGGACTGCAGGGCACGCGTGGGGGCTGGCGCGGCAGTGTGCGATGTGCATGTCGGTGTATATGTTAGTGTGCGAGCACGTTGGCGTGCATGTAAGCGCATGTGTGTCTGTGTGTATGTGAGTGTGTATATGTGTGTCTGCATGCGTGTGAGCACATGCTGTGAGTGTGCGTGTGAGTATCTGCATGCGTGTGAGCACATGCTTGTGAGTGTGCGTGTGAGTATCTGCATGCGTGTGAGCACATGCTGTGAGTGCCTGCGTGCACTGAGCACATGTGTGTACTGTGAGTGGACGGTGAGGTCTACAGAGGGGCAGCTCCAGGAGGGGACGGGCCGCCAGGGAGAGGCCTCGTCTTGGCTGCCCTGCGGGGCCAGGCAGGCAGAGCTCTGGCCGGAAGGGGGGGCAGAGGGGTCTGGAGTCGGTGGGTGCAGCGGCCAGAGAAGGAGAGAGAGGAGGGTGGAGAAAGGCAGGGTGAGGCAGCGACAGGGGCAGGAGGGACGGGGAGAGGGACGAGCAGAGAGAGCCGGGTAGAGGAGTGAGGAGGGAGGCGGGGAGGGGGAGGCGGCTTGGACTCCGGGTCAGCAGTCACCTGACCTGTGCCCAGAGCTTCCTGACTCAGTCCCTGCCCCCACGCCCTCCCTGCCCACGTGACGCACCTTGGGGACCCCGACGAACCCAAACTCCTGGGGCAGGAGGGAGAGGTTGCAGACGCTGATTGGGGCCCTGATGGCCTCGTAGATGGTGCAGTGGCCGAAGTCCACCTCCAAGGGGCTGAGCTCCAGGTCCGAGGTGGTGACGGTGGCGTGGACGGTGAACTCCACGGGCTTGACCTGACGGGCAAAGGGCCCGCACATCCAGTCACGGACCGCCAGGAGCCTCGCTGCGGCCGCGGGGCCCTCACGGACACGGCTCGCCCTCAGAGAACCCCCTCTTCTGCCACCCAACCTGCAAGGGCGTGGATGCAGCTGTAACCGAGGTGCCAATGGGAGACGTGGGAGTGAACACACGCGTGTGCACACACGTGTGCACGTCCTGAGGATGTGCATGCCACGCTCTGCGGTCTGAGTGTGAGGTCAGTTGCGGGTGTGAGTGTGAGCAGGTGTGCGAGTGTGTGGCACGTGGGGTCTGGGTGCTGGGACCGCCCGCAGCCAGGGGAGCCCCGAGCCCCGCTGACCACACTCCCCTCCTGCATCTCCCCTGCAGGGGCCGCCTGGTGACGCCTGGTGACTGGAAACCCGCCGGGGGCCCAACTCCCAGAGCACCCCCTGCTCCCCAAACACCAGCATTCCCGGGAGGCCCCCACAGACCTGGTCGGCCACGCGGATTGTCAGCGGGGCCTCCAGGATCCGGCTCTCCCTGTCGAAATACTTGCCTGCGTCCTCGGGGAGAGAGTGTCTGCAAGAGACCGCGCCACTCGCATGAGCGCCTCTCGTTTATATTTCGGGGAACGACAGTGAAACTGACCTGAGTGGTGCACACACACGCATGCACACACACGTTCTCACACACACACACACACACACACACACACACACATGCACGCTCACACACACACACACACACGCATGCTCACACACACGTGTGTGTATAATTGATTCCAGAGAGGAAGGGAGAGGAAGAGAGAGAGAGAAACATCAGTGATGAGAGGGAATCATCAATTGGCTGCCGCCTGCACGCCCCGAAACCCGGGCCTGTGTCCTGACTGGGAATTGAACTCGGGACCCTTCAGTACTCAGGCTGATGTATTTTTTTATGTAAATATTTCTATTTTAAAAAAAATCTGAGTGGTGCTTTTCAGTCCTGCAATTGGCCCTGGCTGGGTAGCTCAGTGGGTAGAGCATCGTCCCCATCCGCCACGGTTGCAGGTTTGAGCCCGGCCGGGGCGTGGACAAGCAGCAGCCAATGAAGGCAGCAGTAAGTGGACCGGCAGCGCTCTGTCCTGCCCGCTCTGAAGTAAACAAGCCATGCAAGAGCTACGGCGCAAGAAACACAGGGCGTGGGGAGGTACCCGGGCACCGCCCCCTGCTCTCCGCCTGGGCCCCACCCCGCCGAGCCCGGCGCTCACCGCGGCAGGAACTTGAGCTGCACCGAGTAGGACGACAGGGCCTGGATGTAGCCCGTCTCCGGCAGGAGCTCCATGTGCCCCCTGAGCTCCCTGCACACCTCGAACTTCAGACGCAGGGCCGCCTTCGACCTGCGGCCCGGGGGGGGGGGGGGGGGGGGAGACGGGACCAGGGGTTAACTGCCTGCAGGGCCTGTTAGCTCTCACCCCCCGGCCCCAGGGCGCTCGGGGCACCCCCACGCCCAGCTGCGCCTTGACGTCACCGCCAGGGTCTCCCAGCCCTGCCTCTCAGGGGTTAGCCTTCCCGCCCCCAAGTCGGGTGAGAAATCTCGTGAATGAAAACACCACGACCGGGGCGCGGCCCTTGCAGGTTCTCAGAAACCTGAGGGCTTCCTGGGAGGCCCCCCGCCAGGCAGGCGCTGGTGCCGGGCCTGGAGGCGTCGGGGTGATGGGGGGACCCTGTCTGACTGGCCCCCGCCCCCCTCCCGCCCAGGCACAGGCTCGGGGCAGGCTGGCCCCGCGCGGGCAGCACAGACTCGCGGGACGCTCGGGGCTCCCGGATGGCCAGGCCGTGGTCCGTGGCTGCAGCTCCGTGAAGTTCTGTCTCTGCTCCCAGCTCAGGACCAGCCAGAGGGGCTGCGCGCGCCCACCCCACCCGCGGGCGCCATGCTGAGCGATGCCCCCATCACAGCTGGTCCCTGGGGCCCCCTCTCCCCAGGGCTCCCCTCCCCGGCTCCCCCACAGGCCTCTCAGCTACGGGACAAGGGCTGTCCTGGTGGGCGGGACCTGTGACCTGGTCCTGGGACCCCTGGGCCCTGGAAGAGCTTCCAGACGCCTCCTCAGGCTTCTCGCCGACCCAGCCGGCCCTGAGCCCACGGCGCACTCACCGTGTTTGGACCTGGATGGTGTCCTGGTACAGCCGGTCGAACATGCATATCTTCAGGTCCACGATGGACTTGGGCACCCAGACCGGCACGTCGACCGCCACGCCGATGACGCGGAAGTGCAACTAGACGGGAGGGCAGAGTTCAGCACGCGGCTCCACGCAGCGGCGCCGGCCACGTGGGGACAGGCGGCACTGGCCATGCCTGGGTCCAGGGCACTTCTCAGCGTGTGATTAAGAGAAGTCTCTCTACTGTGAGAATTCCCAATCAGCCCGGCCCGCGCGGCTCAGCGGCTGAGCGTCGCCCTGTGAACCAGGAGGTCAGGGTTCGATTCCCGGTCAGGACACAGGCCTGGGTTGTGGGCTCGATCCCCAGTGTGGGGCGTGCAGGAGGCAGCTGATCCATGATTCTCTCTCTCCCTCCCTCCCCTTCCTCTCTGACATCAATAAAAATATATTTTAAAAAAAGATCCAAAGCGACGATCACAGGGTGGCTGTGCTGGGGGGACAGAGAGGGAGGCGGAGCCCCAAGGACGGCAGGCGCGGCACAGCAGGCGCGAGAGGGCGTGGGTGGGCCTGGGAGCGGCACAGCGCGTGGCAGTGAGCAAGGGCCCTCGCTCTGGGCCTAACGGAGCCGGAGCCGGGAGCCGCCTGCGGAGATGCGGGGCCGACACGGAGGGGCAGGGAGGGAAGCGGCATGGGAGTCACCGGCCACCAGATCTGCTCATCGTCTTCACAGTTAACCTCACCTCTCGTCACAAACAGAACTTTAACAAGTTAAAAAAGAGAGCGAGTGCACGTTATATCATCTGAGCACAATTCCACAGACGCAAAAACAAATGAAAAAAGTAACGAAAGGAAATTTAACTACTTGGAAATTAAGAAAGACATTTCTAGTGATTTAGAGCAAAGGCTGTGTGCATGAACATATGCACGTGTGTACACATGTGTATGGACATACACGCACATGACTGTGTGCCCACAAACACATGTCCGTATATGTGTGGACACGTGTGTGCATATGCTCATGGACATGTGTCATTGTTGGCTATGGGTGCCAACTGTCCGTGCCACCACCAGCTGCCTGAGTGTGGAGGCGTGCCGCCGCATGGCGTGGGGCAGGGCGCCCCGGGAGGCGTGCTGGGCTGAGGACACTCACTGTCGGGCACTGCTGGTTCTTGAACATGACCTGGAACCTGCTCTGCACGGTGCCGGGCGTGACCGGGGAGAAGATGATGGGCACTTTGATGGAGCTGAAGGGGCCGATGTAGCCCTCTGTTACCTGCACGGAGACGGGCGCCGGGCTCAGGCTCCCTGCTCCACGACGGCGCCTCCCAGGCCTCCCCGCGGGCGTGTCCCTGAGGGCAGTGGTGGCCGCACCACAAAGCCTGGCCCTGCCCGGCCCTGCCTTCCTGGCCCAGATCCCGGCCGAGGGGTGGGAAGGGCTGGCAGGACCCCCCCGCCCCCGCATGCTCCCCCAGCCCAGCACTGCTCTCCTCAATGACTGCAGGCCTTGCACATGCTCACACATGCCCACACACACGCACACGTGCTCACACGCCGCCACAGCTCAGCAGGCCCTGCACCCACAACCCGGCCGTCGCTGCCCTTGTTCTACCAGACCCGCTCGGGACGGTGCCGGCGGACTGCACTGCCCAGAGGCTTCCCGCCCGCGGCCGTGGCGGCTCGGGCGCAGGGAAGGCCGCCTGCTGGGTGGGCCCGCAGACCGGGAGGCGCTGGAGGCGGTGGCTGGCGGGGCCTCGCTCACCTCTCCCAGCGTGATCTCCATCGGCTCCTCGTTGGAGAACATGTGCAGGACGGTGGTCACATCCTCCGATTCTGGAAGAGGAGGCGCTTCAGATGTGAGGACGGGCCAAGCAGAGGGGAAGCTGTGCCCACCCCCGAGACACGGTCACCCCGACCCTTCCTGCTGACCCGGGGGCCCGGGAGCTGGAGTTGGGGGAGACCCTTCCCTGCTCTGCATCACCTGCTGCTCGGAGCATGGGGGGGCCACCTTGGGAGCAGGAAGGGGGGCGGGGAGGCTTTGCCCAAAGCCCCAGTGACGGGGAGGTGGGCGCAGCAGCCCGAGAGGAGAGAGCACCCCAGCCAGCCTTTGGGGTTCATTTCAAGCAGAAGGGGCGGGGACAAGACTCGAGGGGGTTTTGTGTTGAGATGAGCAAACAGCAGGATGTGTGTTGAGGAGCATGGCCGGCCGAGAGGGACCTAGTGCAGGGGGAGGGCGGCTGCGGGCTGCGGCCGGGGCAGGGGCGGGGGCAGGGGTGCCACCCAGGGCCCAGGCGGGGCAGCGGCTCCCACCTTCTTGAAGGACCCCCCCCCCCCCATGCCTGCCATTGCCGGGTGACCGGTGGAGCGGAGGGACTGCTGAGTCGGGAAGAACTGTGAAGGGAGGTGGGAGGCCACTCTGCAGGTCAGCCTGCCGGGCGCTGTCCCTCCTCAGCGCAGGGCTGGGCCCCGGGCCAACGCCACAGTGCCATGTGCTCTCTGCGCGGAGCCCCGGGCCCCGGGGGCTGTGCCTCCAGCGACCCCGCCAGGAGCCCCGAGGCCTCCCCTGTCCCCTCCCCCTCTGTCCCCTCCCCCTCCGTCCCAGGCTGCGCCCCCCCCCCCCCCCCCCGGGCTCCTCACGTCCCAGTGAGGACCTTCCAGGGAGGTGAGGAGACAGCTAAGCCACTTCCGCCCTCCCTTCGCCACTGCTTCCTGTGGCCGAGAGCGAGCCTGCACGTTCCACCCCGACGCACCGCAGGGCCTCCGGGCGGCTCCTCCGAGGGGCTCAGTGCTGCCGGGGCCTCCGACCTGCCCCTCACCTGGCTGCACCGTGGTCCTGCCCCCTCCCCACCCCGTTCCCCGTGCACGTCCGCGCCCCTCACCCGGGCTGCGCATTGGGTCCTGGTCCATCAGGGAGGGGTCGGTGCCTCCCACCTGCGGCTCTGAGACGGCGGGGAGGACCTTCTCGTACATGCTCCTCTCGTCGTAGGTGAAGACGCTGCTCTACGGAGAGCAGACACCTGTGCTGGCGTGTGCACCGCCTCGCACTCACACGGGAGCCCGGTCCGGCCTGGCGGGTGCTGCTGGCTCCTGCGGTCCGATGGCGGGGCTCATGCCGCTCCAGCCCCGGCAGGCTGGTCCCGGCTCCTCCTCGGAGCCCACGGGCATGGGTGCCGTCCTGGAGTCACATGTGCTGCCCCCCGCCCCCCGGCCCCTCCCTCAGGCTGCGACGCTCCTCTCCTGGCCCGGCCCCACCCGCTTCCCACCCAGAGCGCACTGCCCCGCCCTCTCTGCTGTGCGTGCAGCCGGGCGACAGTGCCCGCGTGCGGCTCCAGGGCCACAGGGCGATAGACAGAGGGGCACGGCTTGGGGGTGCTGCTGCCAGGCAGGCAGACACCCATTCGGAGAGCGCAGAGCTGGCGCCCAGGAGCACCCCGAGGGCCGGGCATGTGCCCACCCAGCAAGCCTGGCCTTGTGCCCTCATCACCCACCATCCCGAAGCATCGAGGTGAAACACATCGATCGGTTGCCTCCCACACCTGCCCCCAACCTGGGCTGGGGATCCAACCTGCAACCCAGGTCCGTGCCCTCGGCCGGGAATTGGACCCGTGACCTGTCAGTGCCGGGGCCAGCACGGTGCTTCTTGTAGAAAAGTGTAACTAATTCGGACGAGTGTTTAAAAAGGCGGTTCCCCTCCCCCATCCGCACCCACCATGCGCCCAGGGAGCTGGGGTGCGGGGAGCTGTCTGTGGCACCCACTGGGGGCCCATCTGCACAGCCTTTGGGCAGGGAGGCCCCACCGGGACTCAGAGGCGCACGTGGGAGGCTGGGCTCCGGAGCGCTTGGCCACTGCAGTGCTGCCACCTGCTGGAGCGGGCACTGGCCCTGTGACCCCTCATCCTTCACTCCTTCATGGGGGTGTCTCCTACCCAGAGCAGGACGCCCCGCCCCTCCAGCCCCCCTGCATCCCCGCTGCTCCCCCTGGGTGCACTGGGCAGTGGGACACTCACCACTCTGATGGTCGACTGGCCCAGCTCCAACTCGCAGGGCTCGGACTCCAGCTGGACCCGGAATCCAGTGCCCAGGGCCCCGATGTTGGACAGGGTGATGACCCGGGATGCCGTCTCACCCACCACGTAGCTGCCAAAGTTGATGAGCTCCTTGTCCAGGGACAGCTGCCGAGAGACGCCAGTGGGAGGGTGACTGGGCCAGGCAGCAGCCCGTGCTGAACCCACCTGCCATCCACAGCCCTGGGGGAGCAGCCCTGTGGGAGCAGCCCTGTGGGAGCAGCCCTGTGGGGAGCAGTCCTGGGGGAGCAGCCATGGGGTAGTGGCCCTGGGGGAGTGGCCCAGGACGCAGGCCCTGCCTTCCTCCTGTTCGGGGTGGGCCTGTGTCTGGCTCTAGGCAGGAGGGGGGGGGCGGTCTGCACACACCAGGGACGTGATCACTTCCTGGAAACATGACCTGGGGAGCCCGAGTCCACCTCCTGAAAAGCCACGCCGGCCAGAAAGAAGCACGCCCTCCCGGCAGGAGCCTAAACGCATCTCGTTAGGAGGAAGGAGCTGACCTGAGAGGCCACAGCCTGTGCGCCCCCAACCACGTGACTTTCTGGAGAAGGCGAAACAGAGATGATAAGATCCGTGGCTGCACACTAACGACAGGCCCAGCACACGGAGGGGCCGCAGTGCTGCCCCTGCACCTAAGCAGAGACCACCAAACCGCGTGCACCGTGTGGCACTTGACGGACGCGATGAGAGAAACAGCCCTGGGACCCTCCTCTCCCGGGAGCGGACGGGCCCTGGTGGAGCCCAGCGGAAACCAGAGTCGGAGGAGCTGAGCAGCAAGACAGACAGCGAGACCCGACAGACAGACAGACAGACGCACAGCCCACACCCAACAGCCGCCTGTTCTCCAGGACAGACCCCACGTGAGGTCGCAGACGTGGGAAACCTCACTGACGTGGAGAGATGGGTGTCTGCCAAGCACGTCTCCAGCCACAGCCGGAATCAACAACACGCCGCAAACCGGAAAGGTCACCGCGCCGTGGGAATAAACGCGTCCTCAAACCACTGAGGGACGGAGCGCGAAATGAGAAAAGACAGAGGGACAAACGAAAACAAGACGCGGCAGACCGAAGCTCGCGGGAGGAGGCGGGGAAAGTGGTGCCCACGGGCGACTCAGCCGGAAACGCCGACGGTGGAGAACGAGACCTCCAGGCAGCAGCCTCCCGCCGACTTGGCACCATGGCCTGCCCGCACGCTGGGCCACGAGAGGAAAGGGGCTCCCTCCCACACGTCCAAATCACACACAGAACGGAAACCCACGTGGACCTGTGCGTGGTGAGGAGAAGGGATCAGAAGTGAACGTGTGGGTGCGTGTGAGTCTGTGTGCGGGTGTCCCCGAGCTGCTAGAGGCACCAGACTGAGACGCCGCAGGGAGAGAGATGCTGCGTGGCCGTGCCCGGGCCCTGCCGCCCTGGGAAGGGGCGGGCATGCTGTGAGTGGCAGCGGCAGCAGGTGCGTGGGCACATCGGGGTGGCGCAGGGCTTCGGGGGACAGGGGCCACGGCCGCCCTCCAGCCGCTCTCTTCCTTCTCACGGCAGAGCCCCTGATTCAGCTGGACACGGCACTGCCCTGGGAAGGCGGCACCCCAGCCTTCCAAAGTGAGGGAGCAGCAAAGACACCCCAGGCTCAGAAAGAAGCGGGGGGCGGGGTCGGGTCCGTGACCACGGGCCGCCCTGTAGGACACGCTCGGGCAGCCGGGTGGAGGGCAAGGCCCCGGGAGACGCCGCCAGGAGGCGAGCATGGCGGCGCCGTTCCCTGCGCGGTTCAGGACGAACACAGCTTCCCACGAGAAGCAGCTCCGCCTGGAAGCTGGTGCTGCCGTCACTTCGGTCTTAACCACGTTGTGTTTCTGCGGAACCGAGACTAAGGCGCCCCAGGAGGGTTAGCGCGTTGCTGGGTCCGCAGGTTACGGAGGTGCCACTCACGGGGCGGGTGGCTGTGCGGAGCGGGCTCTGCGGCCACCGAGGGGAGACGCCAGGCGCCCAAATCGGGGCCAGGACCTGAGGATGCTAAATGCAGTCCCCATGGCAACCACCAAGGGAGAGGGGGTGGAGGAGACACAGTGGAAAGGAGAAAGGAGCTTAAACATGTCAGCACAGAAGCCCAGTGAGTGCAGAGGACAGCCTGCAGGAGCGAGGGGTGTCGGCTGAGGCACAGAGGACGTGCCCATCGCGCCCTGAGAAGGCAGGCAGGCCTGTCACCTGCCCCAACACGGGCGGACCCTGAGGCCACGCTGCCGAGCGGGGCAGGCCAGTCACAGGACAGACACGTGTGGTGCCATTACGTAAGGTCCTTGGAGGGGCCGGTGCACGGAGGCCGAGTAGGCGGTGGGTGGGGGTGGGGGGTGGGGAGGGAGGGAGGGAGGTGGGGTGAGTGCTCACTGGGGACAGTTTCCATCCTGCGGAGTGGAGCCGGCCTGGGGGACAGTGAGGGCTGCACAGGGCTGCACAGGTGTGAGGGCCGCGCAGGTGTGAGGGTTGCGCAGGTGTGAGGGTTGTGCAGGCGTGAGGGCCGCGCAGGTGTGAGGGTTGTGCAGATGTGAGGGTTGTGCAGGTGTGAGGGTTGTGCAGGTGTGAGGGTTATGCAGGTGTGAGGGTCGTGCAGGTGTGAGGGCCGCGCAGGTGTGAGGGTTGTGCAGGTGTGAGGGTTGTGCAGGTGTGAGGGCCGCGCAGGTGTGAGGGCCGCGCAGGTGTGGGGGCCGCGCAGGTGTGAGGGCTGCGCAGGTGTGAGGGTTGTGCAGGTGTGAGGGCTGCGCAGGTGTGAGGGTTATGCAGGTGTGAGGGTTGTGCAGGTGTGAGGGTTGTGCAGGTGTGAGGGCCGCGCAGGTGTGAGGGCTGCGCAGGTGTGAGGGTTGTGCAGGTGTGAGGGCCGCGCAGGTGTGAGGGTTGTGCAGGTGTGAGGGCCGCGCAGGTGTGAGGGCCGCGCAGGTGTGAGGGTTGTGCAGGTGTGAGGGTTGTGCAGGTGTGAGGGTTGCGCAGGTGTGAGGGCCGCGCAGGTGTGAGGGTTGCGCAGGTGTGAGGGTTGTGCAGGTGTGAGGGCCGCGCAGGTGTGAGGGTTGTGCAGGTGTGAGGGCCGCACAGGTGTGAGGGTTGTGCAGGTGTGAGGGCCGCGCAGGTGTGAGGGTTGCGCAGGTGTGAGGGTTGTGCAGGTGTGAGGGCCGCGCAGGTGTGAGGGTTGTGCAGGTGTGAGGGCCGCGCAGGTGTGAGGGTTGTGCAGGTGTGAGGGCCGCACAGGTGTGAGGGTTGTGCAGGTGAGGGTTGTGCAGGTGTGAGGGCCGCGCAGGTGTGAGGGCCGCACAGGTGTGAGGGTTGTGCAGGTGAGGGTTGTGCAGGTGTGAGGGCCGCGCAGGTGTGAGGGTTGTGCAGGTGTGAGGGTTGTGCAGGTGTGAGGGTCGTGCAGGTGTGAGGGTTGTGCAGGTGTGAGGGTTGTGCAGGTGTGAGGGCACTGCCCACCGGCTGGGCCCTGGGGAGGCTGTGAGGCTGCGAGGCTCAGTTCCCCGCGGTCGTTTCTGCAATGAAAGCCCGAAGGAAGGAGGAGGCCCTGGGCACCAACAGCCAGTGTGCGTGCCCACTCGTCCTGGCTCAGGAGTCCCGGAGCGCAGGGCGCCCGGAGGGACAGGCAGGCGCTCCGCTGGTCTTGGTGTAGATCAGACCACGCTCTCGCTGCTCGCTCCCCTCAGCGGCGGGGGCCGCCCTGCCCGGGACGGAGGACGGGGCCACGGGGCTCGTTAGGGGGAAGGAGGCGAGGGAGGCCTGACGGCTCCCGCGTGGGCTCCGGGGGCCTCTGAGAGAGCCGCTGGGAACGCCGCTGCCGGAGGCTGGGAGCCCCGCCCGCCACCTCTGACCAGACGCACAGTCGCGGCTGGTGCCGCCGTGAGTCCGGAGCCCCTGGTTCCGCAGCGTGTGCGGGCGCTGACGGTGCGGGCAGGAGGGAGTGGAGGACAGCGCCCTCGTCCACCGCGTGCCCCAGGGGGCGAGTGCCCGGAGCTGCCGACTCACCGCCAAGCGTCAGCAACAGCAGGCCTGTCGGCAGATGTCGCCGCGGGCCCGGGGGTCACCGATGGGCCAGGGCAGCGCCCGCTCTGCTGCTCCGGCCTGGCACCCTCCTAATGGAAGCGCATCAGCTCTGCCCGGCCGCGCAGAGAGGGCCCACGGACGGGGGAAGCTACCCGGCTGGCGCGGGGCCACGGCCCAGGACACACAAAGAACGCACACAGCCCGAGAGCCGACCAGCAAGCAAACGCGTTCAGAAACGGCAGAGGGTCCGCATGCACGTCCCCAAGGAGGACGTGCGGGTGGCCAGAGGCCCGTGACGGGATGCTCCACGTCGCCCATCACCTGAGACGCAGGTTAAAGCCCCAGTGAGGGCCCCCCACACCTGTCAGCACGGCCGCCCCCAGCCAATCAGCCAATGACACGGCTGGCGAGGAGGCGGGGAACGGGGCCTGGTTCCCCGTGGTGGGAACGCGGGCGGCAGCCGCAGTGGAAAAGTGTTGGGGTTCCCTCAGGAAGCGGGGGGTGGGCTGCCTCAGGCCGGCGGCCCCGCGTCCGGGAGTTTGTGGAGGAGATGGAGTCAGTGTCTCGAGGAGATGAACACCCCACGTTCCCGCAGAATCCTCACACGGGCGCGGGGCGGGGCGGGGCGGCCAGGGGCCGGCAGAGGGACGCGCAGCCGGGGCTGAACCGGAGGGACTCGCTCCGTGGGAAAGGAGGGGCCTGGGGGGCAGTGGCCCCGCGGGGAGTCCCACAGAGGCGGGCGGTCGGCCCTCACTGTGGGGTCCACAGACACGGACCACAGAGGCGGGCGGTCGGCCCTCACTGTGGGGTCCACAGACACGGACCACAGAGCAGGCGGTCGGCCCTCACTGTGGGGTCCACAGACACGGACCACAGAGGCGGGCGGTCGGCCCTCACTGTGGGGTCCACAGACACGGACCACAGAGGCGGGCGGTCGGCCCTCACTGTGGGGTCCACAGACACGGACCACAGAGCAGGCGGTCGGCCCTCACTGTGGGGTCCACAGACACGGACCACAGAGGCGGGCGGTCGGCCCTCACTGTGGGGTCCACAGACACGGACCACAGAGGCAGGCAGTCGGCCCTCACTGTGGGGTCCACAGACACGGACCACAGAGGCAGGCAGTCGGCCCTCACTGTGGGGTTCACAGACACGGACCACAGAGCAGGCGGTCGGCCCTCACTGTGGGGTCCACAGACACGGACCACAGAGGCAGGCAGTCGGCCCTCACTGTGGGGTCCACAGACACGGACCACAGAGGCAGGCAGTCGGCCCTCACTGTGGGGTTCACAGACACGGACCACAGAGGCGGGCGGTCGGCCCTCACTGTGGGGTCCACAGACACGGACCACAGAGCAGGCGGTCGGCCCTCACTGTGGGGTCCACAGACACGGACCACAGAGGCAGGCAGTCGGCCCTCACTGTGGGGTCCACAGACACGGACCACAGAGGCAGGCAGTCGGCCCTCACTGTGGGGTCCACAGACACGGACCACAGAGGCGGGCGGTCGGCCCTCACTGTGGGGTCCACAGACACGGACCACAGAGGCGGGCGGTCGGCCCTCACTGTGGGGTCCACAGACACGGACCACAGAGGCGGGCGGTCGGCCCTCACTGTGGGGTCCACAGACACGGACCACAGAGGCGGGCGGTCGGCCCTCACTGTGGGGTCCACAGACACGGACCACAGAGGCGGGCGGTCGGCCCTCACTGTGGGGTCCACAGACACGGACCACAGAGGCAGGCAGTCGGCCCTCACTGTGGGGTTCACAGACACGGACCACAGAGCAGGCGGTCGGCCCTCACTGTGGGGTCCACAGACACGGACCACAGAGGCAGGCAGTCGGCCCTCACTGTGGGGTCCACAGACACGGACCACAGAGGCAGGCAGTCGGCCCTCACTGTGGGGTTCACAGACACGGACCACAGAGGCGGGCGGTCGGCCCTCACTGTGGGGTCCACAGACACGGACCACAGAGCAGGCGGTCGGCCCTCACTGTGGGGTCCACAGACACGGACCACAGAGGCAGGCAGTCGGCCCTCACTGTGGGGTCCACAGACACGGACCACAGAGGCAGGCAGTCGGCCCTCACTGTGGGGTCCACAGACACGGACCACAGAGGCGGGCGGTCGGCCCTCACTGTGGGGTCCACAGACACGGACCACAGAGGCGGGCGGTCGGCCCTCACTGTGGGGTCCACAGACACGGACCACAGAGGCGGGCGGTCGGCCCTCACTGTGGGGTCCACAGACACGGACCACAGAGGCGGGCGGTCGGCCCTCACTGTGGGGTCCACAGACACGGACCACAGAGGCGGGCGGTCGGCCCTCACTGTGGGGTCCACAGACACGGACCACAGAGGCGGGCGGTCGGCCCTCACTGTGGGGTCCACAGACACGGACCACAGACACGGACCACAGAGGCGGGCGGTCGGCCCTCACTGTGGGGTCCACAGACATGGACCACAGAGGCGGGCGGTCGGCCCTCACTGTGGGGTCCACAGACACGGACCACAGAGGCGGGCGGTCGGCCCTCACTGTGGGGTCCACAGACACGGACCACAGAGGCGGGCGGTCGGCCCTCACTGTGGGGTCCACAGACACGGACCACAGAGGCAGGCGGTCGGCCCTCACTGTGGGGTCCACAGACACGGACCACAGAGGCAGGCAGTCGGCCCTCACTGTGGGGTCCACAGACACGGACCACAGAGGCGGGCGGTCGGCCCTCACTGTGGGGTCCACAGACACGGACCACAGAGGCGGGCGGTCGGCCCTCACTGTGGGGTCCACAGACACGGACCACAGAGGCGGGCGGTCGGCCCTCACTGTGGGGTCCACAGACACGGACCACAGAGGCGGGCGGTCGGCCCTCACTGTGGGGTCCACAGACACGGACCACAGAGGCGGGCGGTCGGCCCTCACTGTGGGGTCCACAGACACGGACCACAGAGGCGGGCGGTCGGCCCTCACTGTGGGGTCCACAGACACGGACCACAGAGGCAGGCAGTCGGCCCTCACTGTGGGGTTCACAGACACGGACCACAGAGCAGGCGGTCGGCCCTCACTGTGGGGTCCACAGACACGGACCACAGAGGCAGGCAGTCGGCCCTCACTGTGGGGTCCACAGACACGGACCACAGAGGCAGGCAGTCGGCCCTCACTGTGGGGTTCACAGACACGGACCACAGAGGCGGGCGGTCGGCCCTCACTGTGGGGTCCACAGACACGGACCACAGAGCAGGCGGTCGGCCCTCACTGTGGGGTCCACAGACACGGACCACAGAGGCAGGCAGTCGGCCCTCACTGTGGGGTCCACAGACACGGACCACAGAGGCAGGCAGTCGGCCCTCACTGTGGGGTCCACAGACACGGACCACAGAGGCGGGCGGTCGGCCCTCACTGTGGGGTCCACAGACACGGACCACAGAGGCGGGCGGTCGGCCCTCACTGTGGGGTCCACAGACACGGACCACAGAGGCGGGCGGTCGGCCCTCACTGTGGGGTCCACAGACACGGACCACAGAGGCGGGCGGTCGGCCCTCACTGTGGGGTCCACAGACACGGACCACAGAGGCGGGCGGTCGGCCCTCACTGTGGGGTCCACAGACACGGACCACAGAGGCGGGCGGTCGGCCCTCACTGTGGGGTCCACAGACACGGACCACAGACACGGACCACAGAGGCGGGCGGTCGGCCCTCACTGTGGGGTCCACAGACATGGACCACAGAGGCGGGCGGTCGGCCCTCACTGTGGGGTCCACAGACACGGACCACAGAGGCGGGCGGTCGGCCCTCACTGTGGGGTCCACAGACACGGACCACAGAGGCGGGCGGTCGGCCCTCACTGTGGGGTCCACAGACACGGACCACAGAGGCGGGCGGTCGGCCCTCACTGTGGGGTCCACAGACACGGACCACAGAGGCGGGCGGTCGGCCCTCACTGTGGGGTCCACAGACACGGACCACAGAGGCGGGCGGTCGGCCCTCACTGTGGGGTCCACAGACACGGACCACAGAGCAGGCTGGCAGCCCTCACTGTGGGGTCCACAGACACGGACCACAGAGGCGGGCGGTCGGCCCTCACTGTGGGGTCCACAGACACGGACCACAGAGCAGGCTGGCAGCCCTCACTGTGGGGTCCACAGACACGGACCACAGAGGCGGGCGGTCGGCCCTCACTGTGGGGTCCACAGACACGGACCACAGAGCAGGCTGGCGGCTGCGGCGGGGGAGGAGGGGGCGGCAAAACGGGTGAAACGGGTCCAAGGCGAGAGAAAGACCAGGCGCGCACGCGGGACGCTGCGGAGGCGCGGTGACTAAGTGGGGGGCCCCAGGGCTGCAGAGCGGACCCTGGGTCCTGGGTCTGGGCTCCGCCCAGCATGGGGCGTGTCCTGCGTGGACGCACACATGTGTGTCTCAGGGGAGGGGGCGACGGAGACCCACAGCTCCTCCTCCCCCCCCCCCCCCCCCCCCCCCCCGCTCCAGGGCCCCTCCGCTCAGCCGGGACTCACGGAGCACTGCTTGATGGAGCACTTCAGCGGGATGGAAAACCGGCCGGTCTGCGCCAGGAACCAGATCCGTCCCTCCAGGTCCTTCTCCACCTGAGAGAACCGAGCAGCACGCGTGTGACTCCCTGTGACGCGTGACAGGCCCCGAGGGCGGTGCCGGCCAGGCCGGGGGACCCCCTGCACAGACCCCAGACCCCAGAGGGCAGGGGCTCCCGCCCGCCCGGGGGACGTGAGCGGCGTGTTTGGGAAATAACAGGGCAGCGGGCCTGCGGGAGCCGAGGAGCCCAGGACCGGGGGGACCGGCGGGGACATGCAGCGCCCGCCTCACCCCTCGTCCGGAGCCGCACTCACCATGGGCTTGAAGGTGACCAGCACTTCGCAGGACATGCCGGCGGACATGGGGCCAGGGGGGTCGAAGCTGAGGCACAGACACAGGCACGTCCCGATTAACCTCCCCGCACGTGGCCGCCCGCAGCACCCACGGGGACGGTGCTGGGCTCCCTGAGGGCGGCCCCTGCGGGGACCGGGTCCCTCCCGCCGCCGGGCCCCCTCCCGCCTGCCCCCAGCGCTGCGCCCGTGCCTCCCAGGACTCGCCCACAGGGCGCCCCAGCGGGGAGCGGGTGGGTGGGTGGAGGAGGAGGAAGGAGCCGCAAGAAAAGCCCCCAGGGGCCGGGGCGGAGGGGACGCCGTGAGGTGGCAGCGGCCACGGCCACCGCTGCCCTGGGGACGTGCCAAGTCCAGACCGAGGGCCCAGGGTGAGGGCGATGCCAGGGAGGGAGCCCCATGTCAGGGAAAGTTCCAGAAACAGGGCTGCAGCTGCCCAGGCGACGTGGCGTCGGCGCCCTGGCCCGGGTCCTGGTGAGAAAAGTCTCCCCGAGAGGCGGGACGCGGCCTGTCCCGGGCGGGGTCCGACCTAAGGGCCCTGGGCAGCGGGTCCCAGCCCCACCGGGAAGGCAGGCCCCAGGCGTGGGGCCGAGCAGAGGCCGGGCAGCAGGACCGGGCCGACCGGCGCCTCGGCGTGGCATCACCGCCCACGGGGCTCCGGGCCCAGGAGGGAGCGAGGCCGTTTGGAGGAGAACTTAGAGCTTTTAGAAACGAGAAACGCGCCACGTGAGGGAGAGCCCCAGTGAGAGCGTGGCAGCCGCTGCGCACGGCCACGGAGGGGAGCGAGCCGCGGCGTGGGGCCGGGCCGGGCGGGGACGGGGCAGCAGAGGCCCTGGGGAAGCAGCTGTCCGGAGATCTGAACCCGGGAGCTGTGGGCAGGTCTGAGAAAACGGGCTGCCGGGCCTGTGCGGGGAGGCGGGGAGGCGGGGGGGCGGGGCTGTGGGCCTGAGTGGCGGGCGCCCGCCCTCACAGGATGCTGACGAAGTCCCGCAGGTGCTCGTCCACGCCCTCCAGCTTGCAGTAGTTGATGGTGTAGGTGGCGTTGATCAGCGTCATCCTCTTCTTGTACACTTTGCCGATGTCGAAGTCCTAGGGACACCGAGCCTGACCCTCGCGCCCGAGAGACCGAGCTGGCAGGCGTGGGGAGGTCCCCCCGCCCACAGCTGCCCCTCTGTGGCCGGCGGAGCAGGGTGAGGGGTGCCGGGCTCGCACGAGTCAGAGCAGGAAGCAGCTTCCTGGGGACCCCAGGGGGAGCTTGGGGGGCGGCTGGACAGCGTAGGGCCCAGGGCTGGGTACATCCTGGCGCCCACAGCCCCTCCCCTGCAGGGACGGACGAGGCCTGCCCTCTCTCCCTTTGCAATAGGACACTCAGAAGCCACGGCCCCTCGAAGGCGGCCTGAGCCGGTCACCCCTGCACCCGACGCGGGGGGGGGGGGGGGCGGGGGGGCGGGCCTTCCCTCCGGCGGGTCGCCCCTGCCCCGGCCGTGGGCGCCCTCCCATCGCGGGTCACCTTGAAGTGGATGAGCTTGGGCTTGCTGTTGAAGGGGCATCCTTTGAACTCGCGCCCGGACGCCACCTGCTTGTGGATCACGCCGCTGCGCAGCTGCTCCATGGTGCGGGCCAGGATGTCCTTCTCCATCTTGGTCCCCCCCACGGGCTTCCGGTCCACGTCCTCCTTGGGGCCCTGGGGGTGCACAGGGACAGAGCCTGGGCCAGAGGCAAGGCCTGGCCCCAGGCAGAGGGAGGCGCACCCCGTCAGGGGTCACCAGGGAGCCCCACTTCAGAGGAAGAGAAGACGAGGGCGGCCAGGGTCCCAGCAGACCTGGGCAGATAGCGGCAAAGCGGCGGTTCCTACACCAAACTCGGCCCGGAGGCCCCGAGCAGTGCGTCCCGGCCGAGGAGCTGGGTGTCCTGCTGCCCTCGCTGCCCTGGCCGGACGGCCTGTCCTCAGGCGCCCACCGCCTTCCTGGGCCTGGCTCAGGCCCCGCCCTCCTGTCTCGGCCCCATCAGCCCAGCGTCCCCGGAACCAGCGTGGCTTTGCCTTTACCGCCACGGCACCCATCTGCGTGGCCTGGCCGTGGCCGGCCGGTGCGGGGACAGAGCCATGGCGGTGGCCACGGTCCTGGGAGCGCCCCGGGCGCTGGCGGACTTCTTGGCCCGTCCAGCTGTGTCTGCCCCTCAGGGTCCGGCGGCCAGGGCTCCGCACGGAGCACGTTCCTTGAAAAAGGCTTTCAAGGGACATTCTGAACTCGTGCCTTTTCTGGAAATTCTTTCCCGAAGACGAAGCGGAACAAAATGAGGAATCGTCCCAACAGCGAGGCCCTGGCCGCATCCCCGCGGGGCCCCACGGAGGCCGGGAGGTCCGGGCCCGGGCGTGCCCTTCGTTCCACGAGGCCGGCCGGGAGGGGAGAGGGAAGGCGGGGCGGGGGGCATGGGGGTGAAAGACGCAGTCCGTGTCCAGCCGTGAGCGCCTTAACGCACGAGAGCAGATACCTGGTGCGACTCGTAGCCCTTGTTCCAGAGGCCGGAGATCTCGGGCTCCGCCAGGGTCTGGTCTTCCCAGCTGCGGCTCCGGAGGCTCCCGGAGTCGACCTGGATGGACTCGCTGGAGGTGGCTTGCATCAGCCTGGGGCGCTCGAGGACTGGAAGGCTGTCGTTCTCCTGTGGGGAGGAGCGCAGCGGCCGTGGTGGGGACCGGGACCAGCAGCAGCAAGGACATGGGGTCAGGGACCCGGCTCTTCCGCGTTCCGGCCGACCAGAGCCCCCGTTTGCAAGTTTTTCCATTTAAAAGGAGCATGTGCGTCTACACTGCTGTGCGTCCCCCCCCCCCCCTCGATGCCCACAAAGCAAGCCTCTCCCTGGTGGCTGTGCCCCTCCTGCCTGACCCTGAGCTGCTGGCATTTCTGGTTTTCCCGGGAAACACCACCCCCCGGACAGAGCTGGGGCTCCGAGCCAGACAGGACGTCAGACAGAGGTCAGGACGCAGATGGAGGCCCGGGCGGCTGCGGGAGGGGAGGGGGGCAGGTGTCGGGGAACCCAGATGGGCCTGGGAAACAGGAAAAGACCTAAAATGCACGGGGAGAGGAAGCCGGAGGGTGTTGCTGGCAGCGGGTTGTTGAAGCCAGTGACCTTGACCTTCAGGTGCTGGGGTCACAGTGGTCACAATGCAGAATCGAAAGTGCCTGCCAGGCTCAGGCCCCCACTGGGGAGAGGCAGGCAGACAGCCCGGTGGGGCGGGGGAGACCGAGAGGAAAGAGCCGTCTCTGATGGGCCGTCTGGCCCCAGCTGATAACCTGCATGTGGGGGATGGGCACACGTCGGCCCAGGCCCGTGACTGACCTTCGGTCTTTGGCCTGTAAACTGGGGAGGGGAGTGGCCCGAGCCGTGGCTCCCGTGGCTGACGAGGTGCAGGTCCCAGGTCCCGCCCCTCACACCTGAGCCGTCGCCCAGGGCAGGCCGGCTCCCACCTGCCGCGGACCTGAGCCGCTCAGAGGGGACCACGAGGGCCGTCAGACTGCCCAGCGCGGCTGCCTGGGGCCCCGCCCTCGGGAAGAAGGGGGAGGGAATCCTTGGCCTGGGTTCACGCACGGGGAGGCTACGCCACGTCCCAGGACGCCGCCCAGACGCCGCGCCCACTGGGCCCTGTGCTCCCCGCGGGGCTCACCGCCAGGCCCGGAGCCCGGGGCGTCCTCCCCTCGCTGAGGTCGGCCAGGTAGTCCCAGGTCTTGCTCCTCAGGGAGGGCGGGGCGGTGTCCGCGGCCGCGGCGGGCGGTGATGGCGGCCGCTTCCTCTTGCTCTCCTCAGCCTCCTCCTTCAGAAGCCGACCCACGATCTCGTGCTTCCTGAGCGTCTGCTCCTCCTCGAAGGCGCTGGGGAACGCGGCGGCTCAGAGCAGGCGTGCGGCTGGGCCGCCCCGAGCACAGGCCCTGCCCAGCCGTCCAGGCCTGGCCCCCTGCTCCGGGGAGCCCGGGACTCAAACCTCCACCCAGTCCAGGCCCCACGGCACACAGGGCCTCAGCCGGCGCCAGGGGTGCCCACGGGGTGCACACACAGGAGCAGCCTCAGGGCCTGAGCTCCTCACTGGCTCACTCCAGCGGCTCCTCCCGCCCCCTCCCGCCTCCTGCCCCGGACGGACGAAGGGGCTGGGGGCAGGCAGAGCTGCTCGGGGCCCCACCAGGAAGGGGTGATGCGCAGGCACCTGGACAAGAGCCGCTGTCCCAGGGAGCAGACCGGGAGGCCACACCTGGGCAGATGCTAGCGGCTGGGGGGAGGGGAGGGGGGACAGGCTGGAGGGGCGGGCAGGAACCTGGGCCTGAGCGAGCACTCCTGCAGGGCGCTGGGTGGGCGACCCGTGGGGCCAGCTCTCGGGGCCGGTGCCCGGGAGCTGTGGGGGGGGGGGGGGGGCCCGGCCGGGCCCAGGGCTGTCTCGGGTGAACGACAGCCGCGCTGTGGTCTGGGGGGACGGAAAGGGAGGCCCCAGAGGCTGAGCACTGAAGGTGAGCCCGGCGGCCTCAGCCCAGGAAGGGACGGGGCGGGGGGGGGGGGCAGGCTGGTGCGCCCGCACCCCCACCCCGTCAGGCGGCACCTCCGGGCCTCACCGTTTCTGGGCCTCCAGCTCCTGGCGCCGGCGCTGGTGGAAGAGCAGCTTGAAGGCGTCCCCGCCTCGGGCCAGAATCGCCTGCTTCTCGGCCTGGGCCCTCCGCGCAGCCAGCTCCGCCTTGGCCTGGCCCCACGCTTGAAATTTCCGGAGCGTTTCCTTGGGAACAGAACACACAGGCCACGGCGTTAGCAGGGCACGCACACACGTGTACACACATGTGCACACGTGCACACACATACACACGGAGCCCCCTCCTGCGTCCTCGGGTGGCGGAGCCCGTCCGTGCGGCTCTGTGCCGGCCCGCTCATCTCCGCGCCCCGTGCTCTGCCCGCCCACTGCCTCCCCCTAGTGCCCGCTCCTGCCTCGGAGCCTTCACAGAGGCCGACCCCCCTCCCCCGCTTCCCTGGCCTGACTGCACCTGCTGAGCCCCGGGGGTCACCTCCCCCAGGGAGGCCCGACCCCTGGAACCTGGTCACGGCCCTCCCCGCAGGCCAGGCGGGTGGAGGCGGCCATGCTGGTGTCCTCTGGCCGACCTGTGTCTGACCAGGAAGCCGGGCGGACGCTGGGTGCGTCCCCAGGGAGCACTGAGTCCTGAGACGACGTGGGGGGCACTTCGGGGAGGCCGGGGGGGCCAGGAGGGGGTTTGGGAGGGTGGGCAGGGGTGAGGCTGGAGGGCGGTGGGATGCGGGGGGAGGTGCCTACCCGGTTGGCCGTGATGCTGTGCTTCAGGGCCAGCACGGCGTCCATGCGCCTCTGCACGTGCTCGAGGGCCGCCCGCTCCCGCTCCCGCTCCCGCTCCTGCACCCTGGGGAGTGGGCACCGTGAACGGCCACGCCGCAGGGGGGCGTGGGGGACGGAGGCCCGTGCCCGTGGCCCTGCCCTGGACACACGGGCAAGCAGCTCGCAGCGAAACGTACACATTCATTCCCGTTGGACGATGATGACGAGACGCCATGACACACAGAGGCCCGGCCACCGCACGCAGGACCCCCGCCTCCCCGCCCGCCCCGCCCGCCGGGAGGCGCACCTGCCCAGGGAGGCCTTCAGGAAGGTCACCGCCACCCGGTGGTTCCTCCGGGCGTCCTCCACCAGCTTCTGGTGCCGCAGCCCGTGCTCCTTCTGCAGGTGCGTGGACCGCCTGCGAGACAGGCACCTCCAGCTCGCCGCCGCCCGGCCCCGTGGGACGCAGGTCCGTGAGTGGGGAGCCCGGGGGAGCCCAGATCGGCGGAGGGAGCCCAGGAACCAGGACCACGTGGGTGAGGACCGGGGACTTAGACCCCACATGGCGGCAGAAAGCTGTGGCCTAGGGTTGTTTTTAGGGGGGGGGGGGCTCCTGGATGGAGACAGAGCCGCTGAGTGATGAGGGGGTTCTCACACACACACACACACACACACACACGTGTGCGTGCACAGGGGCCAGAGGGGGACGCGCATCCTTCAGGTGGGGTGCGGGGTCCCTGGCTGGGACACACCTGGGGATGCTCTCCCTGCCTCGGAGCCCAGGGGCGGAGCCTCGGGAGGACGGGGAGCCGAGGGGAGAGGGGTTCCAGGAGGGACACCGATGGGAGGCCAATGAGAGGCACTCGGGCAGGGGCAGGGCCTGCGTCCGCCCACCTGACCCGCAGCAGCCGGTTCCGCTCCGACTTCCCCCAGGCCTCCTTCTCCTTGCAGAGCTGCTGGGTCGCCTGCACCTGCAGGCTCCTCCCCGAGGCCTCCGGCTCCTCCCGGGCCGCCAGCTGCAGGCCCTCCATCTGGCCCTCCAGGAGGGGGGTGTGCCACGTGACGTTCCTGGAGGAGGAGGGCGCTGTGTGGGCGTGGCACACGTGGGCGTGGCACGCGTGGGGCAGGGGCGCCCACTCGCCCGTCTCCCTCAGCAAGGCCGGGATATGTCCCTCCCGGCCTCCTGCTCCGAGAGGAGGCGCGGGGACGTGGCCGGAGGCGGCCCACGGCTGCACTGCACAGTGAAGGAGAGGACGGAACCGCGTCAGAGCCGGGTCCCCGAGCGCCTGGCGGCCACGCACCCACTTTGGCTCAGCGGTGCCTTCGCCTGGCCCGCCATCCCCCCTGAGACCCCCGGCCCCCCGCTCCCCGTGGGCCTCCGCGCTTCTCCAGGAGGGGCCGGGGCAGGAGGACCCGGATGCTCGGAACGTCAGCAGCTGAGCGCAGCTGTGGCCGTGGCTCTCTCTTCCCTGCCCTCCGGCCGCTGCAGCACCGGGACGCCACCCAGAGCCCAGCCCTGGTCTCAGACCCGATCCCGCTGCGCTGCGGGGACGAGCGGGTGGGGGCGGGGCAGGGGTGGGCGGCCGAGACCCCCGCGTGGCCTCTCCCCCGGGCAAGCCCAGCCCCGAGGGCCGCCCCTGCCCCTCCCTCACGTCCCAGGACGCCCCTCTCCGCCCACAACGCTCCTTCGTCTCTGCCAGCGGCTCGTTTGGCCTGGGTCCCAGCCGGCGTCCCCTCCTCGGGGAGCCCTGCCCTGTCCCCCTGCTCCCGAGTGACCCCTGGCCACCGGCTTCCTGCCCTGTGACCCCAGACGCTTGGAGTCCATTCCGAGTTGTCCGCTTCTCACACGGCTTTGCTGTTGTTCATCCTCACTCACCACTGATTTTTTTTTAAAAATTTATTTTATTGATTTCTTACAGAGAGGAAGGGAGAGGATAGAGAGTTAGAAACATCGATGAGAGAGACACCGATTCAGCTGCCTCCTGCACACCCCCCACTGGAGATGTGCCCGCAACCAAGGTACATGCCCTTGACCGGAATCGAACCTGGGACCCTTCAGTCCGCAGGCCGACGCTCTATCCACTGAGCCAAACCGGTTAGGGCAAACTCACTCACCATTGATTTTAAAGAGAGTGGAAGGGAGGAGGAGAGACAGAGAGAGACGTCGACACGAGACACACGTCGATGGGTTGCCTCCTGCACACGCCCTGACCAGGGCCAGGGACCAAGCCTGCCACTGAGATTCCTGCCCTGGACCAGAATCGAGCCGGGACCCTTGGGTCTGAGGGCCGATGCTCTGTCCACTGAGCCACACTGGCCAGGCCGTTTCACTGAGCGGCGGCTTGTCTGCCCCGGGTCCCCCCTTCCTCCCTCCCCCATCCCCCGCACGGAGCCCGGACGTACGCGTGGCTGGCCTCTCTCTCCGACGCGGCCTTGGGTCTCCCTCTCTGCTGCCGGATGATGTGGTCCATCCGCGGGCGGGAGGCGCGCAGCTCCCCTCTGCAATGGGGAGGCGGAACCCGGTCACCGTCTGGAGCGCGGCGTGGCCTCCCTCTCCCTGGCACCTCCGCTGCTGCCCGGCCTCCAGAGGGGCCGGGGCCGGGCCGGCCGGGGCATGCCGCGTTCCCAGGTCTCGGTGCCACGCCCGCCCAGGGGCTGCTCCTGTTTCCTGAAAACCCCGCCGGCAGCCCCGTGTGACCTTGCCCACAGGGGGTGACCTTGAATGGGAAGGGCCACGGGCACAGGGGGCACAGGCCTCAGACCGCCGGGCAGCCACGCCGACGGGGCCGCTCTGTGGCGTGCCGGTCACCTCCGTTAAAACTCCAGAACCAAACCCCGGCACCGGCTCTCACGGCCCGAGACACGGAGCCCGCCCCACGAGGGGTCAGGGATCTCGGTTTTCTCAGGGGAAGTAGGTACTGAGGTCGCGCAAAAGAACGCCGTGTGGCCAAAGCTGGTGTGGCTCAGTGGATAGAGCGCCGGCCCGCGGACTGGGCGGTCCCGGGTTCCATTCCGGTCCAGGGCACATGCCCTCGGCTGCAGGCTCCTCCCCGGCCCGGGCCCTGGTTGGGGCGCGTGCGGGAGGCAACCCGTCGATGTGTCTCTCATGTCGATGTCGCTCTCTGTCTCTCCCCCTCCCTCTCCACTCTCCCCGCACGTCAGTGGGAATGTCCGCGGGGAGGCTTACAGACAGGAGGCCTGTGTGTGGGGGACACGCACGGGCGGGGGGGGGGCCAGCACCTTGTGTCCAGGTTACTCGGCAGTAAGCATCACAGACAGACACCTGACCCGCGGGACGAGCGGCCGGAGGCTGACGGTGGGTGACGGCCGAGCGAGCGTTTCCAACGTTTATGCGTTTGAGGTGTTTCCCCACGGGCGTCGGGGGACACGCGGTGGGTGGCACCGCACTGCCGCTAAGCTGGGTGGTGGCCGGGCAGCAGGGAGGCCGAGCCCGCAGGACCCAGGGCAGGATGGGCAGCGCAGCCCGAGGCCTGTCCATGGAGGCGGCGGAGGCCCAGGCCCGGCCTACAGGACCTCGGCCAGCCCGCCTGCCCCCCCCGCCCCCCCCCCCCCCCCCGGGCCGGGCTCACCTCGTCCTCTGGAGGAGGTGGTCCTTCTCTTTGTGCAGCTGGTCCCGGAGGCTCAAGTCCCCGCGCAGCTGCCACATCTGGACCTGGTCCAGGACGGGCCTCCTCTCACCGGCCTCGGCCTTAGGCTCTGCCCCGGGGCTGAACGCAGACGCACCACTGCGCTGAGCAGCCAGCACGCCCCGCGGGACGCAGCCCAGGCCAGCCTCCCCCCCCGCCCCCCCCCTCCGCACTGTCCGAGGGCCTGGGGGCCCCCCAGCACCTACCGGCTCCCCAAGCAAGCACCGCCCTCAGCCCCCTGAGGAAAGGGCTCCACCTCGAACTCGGGGTCCTCCAGGTCATCTCTTTCTAGAAATCGAGGTGAGAGTCAAGACGGAGAAAAGCAGATGCAGACGTTCAAGTCAGAAGTTCTAGGACAAATCTGGACAAGCTCAACGCGGACACAGTGGTGACGGCGTCCCAGAGCGATGGTTCTCACAGCGTGTTCCCGGGAACCCAGGGGCCGCCCTGAACCTCTGGGGGTGGGTCTGCAGAGTCAGAACCATTTCCATAATAACACCAAACGCATTGGTCTCCCCACGCTTTGTGCTGTGTTGTTCATCCTCACCCGGGATGTTTTTCCATTGGTTTTTAGAGAGTGGAAGGGAGGGGGAGAGACAGAGAGAGAAACATCCATGTGGAGAGATACACTGATGGACTGCCTTCCGCAGGCCTCCCAACCAGGGCAGGGGACGGGGGTGGGGGGGGGGGTGGAGCCTGGGACCGAGAGCCACCGGCCAGGCCTGGGGTAGGAGGGCCTGGGATTTCTCGGTGAAGACGTCGGAATCGGACACGCGGATGCTGCCACTTTCAAAACTCGCAGACGCAGCTTCTCTTCGTTTCGACTAGAGACGGAGTAACATGAGCTCCCTCTTGGGAAAAACCGCGTTTAGGAGACTTACATCTCGCCTGGCCGGTGGGCTCGGCGGTTAGAGCGCCGGCCTGCACCCCGAAGGGCCACGGGCTCGACCCCGGCCCCGGTTGGGGGCGCGCATGTGAGAGGCAATCAATCGATGTGTCTCTCTCCCACGATGTTTCTCTCTCTCTATCTCTCTCCCCCTCCCTCCCTTCCATTCTCTCTAAAAATCAATGGAAAAAAATATCCTCAGGTGAGGATTAAAAAAAAGACAGAAAGATTACTCCCATGAGGACAAATATGTGACACCTTAATCAATAAAGAAATTTTAAAAATAAAAATAAATAAAAAAATAAAAAAAGAAAGATTACTCCCACTGAAAAGAACCACAAGAATCCAAGGGGCCGTGAAGCGCGTCCCATCTGGGGCCGCTGAACGCCTGCCGCGGGCCGCGCGCTTCCTCACCGTCCTCCACGCGCGGGGCGTCCAGAGGCTCCACCTCGGGGGACACACTGGCAGCGCTCTCCATCGCGGCGGCAGGAGTCGGCTGCAAAACATGATCACAAAAAACAGACGCACACGATGGCAGGTTTTTAAAAGTAACCTCGAGTTGGATTTCATAAGAACGAACAACTTCTCTTGTAAAAGACATTAAGAAGATGAAGAGGGCCCCAGCTGGTGTGGCTCAGTGGACAGAGCGCCAGCCTGCGGACCAAAGGGTCCCGGGTTCGATTCCAGTCAGGGCACACGCCCGGGGTTATGGGCTCAATCCCCAGTGTGGGGCGTGCAGGAGGCAGCCGATCCATGATTCTCTCTCATCATGGATTTTTCTATCTCCCTCTCCCTCTCCCTTCCTCTCTGAAATCAATAAAAATATATTTTTTTTAAAAAAAAGGTATTAGTGATCTTGAAGAGTAAGGTTTTGTTTTTTTTAAAAAAAGAAGACGAAGAGGTGTTCCGTGGACTAGGAAAAACACGCCCAGCACAGACGTCTGACACAGGGCTCGCGTCCACAACACGTCAAGAGTTCCTAAACCTTGTTGAAACCGGTTTGGCTCAGTGGCTAGAGCGTCGGCCTGCGGACTCAAGGGTCCCGGGTTCGATTCCGGTCAAGGGCATGTACCTTGGTTGTGGGCACATCCCCAGTAGGGGGTGTGCAGGAGGCAGCTGATCAATGTTTCTAGCTCTCTATCCCTCTCCCTTCCTCTCTGTAAAAAATCAATAAAATATATTTAAAAAAAAAAAAAAAAAGAGTTCCTAAACCTCAACAAGACAGACAGCCCAAACCCCACGTGCAAGGCGCAAACCTCCAGGGACAGACACCACCAGGGAGACACGCGAACTGCCCACTGGGAAACGGCCACAGCGCAGTCAGGCGCCTGGTCCCACACCCGGGGACAGGCTGGTTCGGCCTCCTGAGGTCGGGGACACGGATGACGCCCTCGGCCTGCGTGGCTCAGTGGTTGAGCGTTGACCTATGAACCAGCAGGTCAGGGTTCGATTCTGGTCCAGGGCACAGGCCCCGGTTGCAGGCTCCATCCCGGTAGGGGGCGTGCAGGAGGCAGCCCATCAGTGATTCTCTCTCATCAGGGATGTTTCTCCCTCTCTCACCCTCTCCCTTCCTCTTTGAAATCAATAAAAATGTATTAAAAAAAAATAGAAGTGTATTTTTCCAAGAAAGGAATCCTGCTAGCAAAATAACTAATAAATAAAATAAAACACAAATAGAGTAAAAGACCAAGCTAAAGACAAGCATCTCACCAAACTGGATTAAAAACCCATCACAAAAAGTGGAACTCCACGCCCGCGTTTTGAAAGCCAGGGAAGGCGGTGCTGCGTGGAGAGTGTAACCAGGCAGCCGGGCGCGTTGCTTAGAAACGGACAAAACGCTTTAGGCAAAGGTCAGCCAGGGGTCACTCACGTCCAGCCAGATGCCCGGTGCCCCAGGAAGGCGCGACAATCCTGGGTCCCAGGTGTCAGGGCGACAGCACCGCAGGCACTCGGTTCCCCGACGCGGCAGGAAAGGACTTCGGCGCGAGGGTCAACTTGCAACGTGTAGGGAAACCTGCGGTTGTTCAGGGATTAGAAAAAAGCGCGCGTGTCTCCCGTGTGCCCCGGACAGGACGCCGGTGCTTGAACGTGAGCAGACAGGAGGCAGGTTCGCGTTGCAGACCAAGTGGGGTGCCGTGGGAGTGACCAAGCGCGCCCCCGCCCCCTCCCACCTGCCCAGACGCCCCGGGACCCCCTTACGGCTGGGGCTGAGCTCTGCTCAATCCTCCCCGCCCCCTGCGCGGGTGACCGCACGCAACTCCGCGCCGAGCCCGAGCAGGGCCCGCGGCCGGTCCCGCCTGGGAGGCGGCCAAAGCCCCAGCGCCCAGCCCCAGGCTCCGGGCACACGGACCCACCTCTCGGCCGACCTGCCTGGGGTGCGGGTGGCGCGGGATCTGGGCGGAGACACCCCGACGGCGGCGCCTCACCACGGCGTTCCCGCCTCCGGTCCCCTCTCGGCGGCAGCGCAGCACCGGCTCCCCGCGCGTGGCTCTCCCCGCAGCCCAGCCCGCGGCGCGGTTTGGAGCGGCAGCTCCAAGGCAACGGACGGCTCCACGGGGAGGGGTGCTCGCGCCCGGACCTCCCCCGCTCGCTCGGCGATGGCTCCGACCAACGGCAGCGCGCCCCCCGCCCCGCGCTAGGCGGTGGTTTGGTCCAGCGCGGGTGCCCAGGGTGGCAGGTTGGATGGTGGTCTGCGCCCCGCGCCCCGCGCCCCTGTGCCCCGCGCCCCGCGCCCCTGTGCCCCGCGCCCCTGTGCCCCGCGCCCCTGTGCCCCGCGCCCCTGCGCCCACCGCGCCCCGCGCCCCTGCGCCCCCCGCGCCCCGCGCCCCCGAGCCCCTGGTGGAGGCCACGGCCGGGAGGTGGAGGGTCAGGGTTGGCCCCGCCACGCCGCCGCCGCCGTTGCAGAGGAGCCCAGTGGCCGGGCACCAGGCCTGACCGCCTCTCTGGTTTGGCCCAAGCACCTCAAGTTCGCATTAGTTGCCAACTTAAGAGATTGGAGCGTTCACGTAAAATCAGGACTCCCACTTCTCTTTCCAAGGCGGCCGATGGGGCTGCCAACCAAGGGTGGTCGTGTCACGTGAACCCTAAGAGGAGCCCCAGCTTGGGGGTGTGGTGAGGAGGGAGCCCTCCGTGCAGACAGCTCCGTTGTGTCAACTCCCGCTGACCATGGCGCAGCCCAGTGTGGCCGCTCAGCACAGCCGTGACACAGTGCGGCCGTTAAACACGGCCCCTCTCCAGCTTTGGGGGGGCGCCACCTGCTCCAACCCAGTGCACCCCACTCTGCCCTGAGCCACCCCGTGCACCCCACTCTGCCCCAGGGGGGCAGCTTCAGTGTTTCAGCTCCAGCAGACGGAACACGGCCCAGTGGAAAGGGAAGGTGTAGCCCTGGCCGGTGTTGCTCAGTGGATAGAGCCTCGGCCTGAGGACTGATGGGCCCGGAGTTCAATTCCGGGTCAGGGCACAGGCCTGGGTTGTGGGCTTGATCCCCAGTGTGGGGCGTGCAGGAGGCAGCCAAGCAATGGTTCTCTCTCATCATTGATGTCTCTGTCTCCCTCTCCCTTCCTCTTTGAAATCAATCTATATACAGAATATAAAAGCCTAAGTGACTGTGACCACAGAATGCCTGGAACAACCAGAACTACCTGTTGACCAGTCACTATGGCATGCACTGACCACCAGGGGGCAGATGCTCAATGCAGGAGCTGTCCCCTGGCAGTCAGTGCGCTGCCCAATTCGAGCACCTGGCCTCCAGTAAAAACATATAAAAAAAAAAAAAAAGGGGACAGTGCACTCCCGGAGCGGCAGGGAGCTGACTTATCTAGACAGAAGTCCCCACCTCTGATCCCTGATTGGTCCATCCTCATGCAAATGAGGACTCTAAATCCTCCAAGTTTGATTGGTCCAAAAGATACTGTCCTGATTGGTCAGAGTGGACAGAGTGGAACCGCTCTGAGTGGTAGGTGAAGATGCTGAAGGGAGGTGTTATGGCTGCACAGCTCTGATTGGATGGGGAGAGCCTCAGTCCTATTAGTTGAATAGGATTCTGGGAACTCCTTTATAAGGGCCTCACTCAGCTGGCAAGAAGACTGCAGACAGGCCCTAACTGGTTTGGCTCAGTGGATAGAGTGCAGGCCTGTGGACTGAAGGGTCCTGGGTTGGATTCCGGGGGCTCCATCCCCAGAGGGGGGCATGCAGGAGGCAGCTGAGCAATGATTCTCTCTCATCATTGTTGTTTCTATCTCTCTCTCCCTCTCTGAAATCCACAAAAGTATCCTACCTAATAATAGACAAATATGCAAATTTACCATACCTTTGCTATGCCCATGATTGGCCAGGAGGCGTGGGGGGGCGGGACTCGGGGTGGCCGATTGGGCCTGCGGGACGCTGAGCTTGCGTCGCCAGTGGCGGCACGAGCTCAGCATCTGCGCCATGGCTGTGCTGCGGCACAGAAGGGGCCTCTGGGGCAGCGAGCTCACATCCCGCCGCGGACCATCAAAAGTGGGGGAGCTGGGTGCCTGTCTGCTCCGGCACCAGGCCTTTCAGAAGCATCCCCCGCGCCAGAGGCTTCTGAAAGGCCTGGTGCACCAGCGGACAGGCACCCAGCTCCCCCGTGATCGAAAGCGAAAGTGTGTAGGGGACCCCACACGTGCATGATTCAATCACGCACTGGGCCTCTAGTATAAAGATATTTTAAAATGTGCGTATTAAAAAAATGTGAGCCCAGTTAGCCGCCAGGAGCTCTTCGTAGGTTTCTTCTCTCTCGGGGTCCACGGGGCACAATGTGCCCACCTGGTCTGGGCCGAACGGAGCTTCCCCAGTGCCTCCTCCGGTCCCCACCGTCTGCTCGTCTCACATCCTGGTCCTGCCTGGCCTTGGGGCGGGAGGCTCCCTCTCACCTGGCCACTCAAGGTTGGCACACGAGTGAGGGGGGCGTGCCCCTGCCCTGGCAGAGCCTGGCACCTCTCGGCACCCTGCTGGCACGCGACTTGCCAGGCAGCTGGCCCTGCTGGCCACCGGCCGGCCCGGACCTGAGGCTCCGGTGCCACAGTGAGCCTGGGAGGTTTCTCAGTGTTTTCCGGGGACGGCCACCTATCAGAGCCATGAAGCCTGGCAGAAAGCGCCTCCCCTGTGAGAACCGGAAATTGCCAGTCGCACCACGTCGTGGCCTCTGTCCTTCAGTGTGCTCGGTCTTTCCCTTCTCAGAATTTGGGACTTGAGGAACGGACTGAGTCGCCATAGAAACCCAGGATAGTTTTTGTGAGAGGAATTAGACTTCTCTTCCCCTTCCCCACCGAGTTATGGGGCTTCTTCCGTATCAGCTTGCTTCTCTGGGCCTTTCCCTGTGGATGGTGAATGCAGGTCGACTACGGCCGGGAAGGAGGCCCTGGGTGCTTGGCTCAGTTGGTTGGGGTCATCCCGTGCACCGGAACATCACGTGTTCGATTCCCGTTCGGGGCACGTGCCCGGGTTTCAGGCTCCATCCCTAGCAGGGGGCGTGCAGGAGCTGCTGATCCCTCGGGCCCATGTCTCTCTATCTCTCTCCCTTCCTCTCTCTCTAAAATCAGCAAAGACATATTTAAAACAAGAAGGGAAGGACAGCCAAGACCGGAACCAGCCCAGAACGGCCTGATAAGGCAGGTGGTGAGATGGGGCCGGTGACCGGGTCACTCGCTGGCCGGCTGGCCCCCAGGGGCCCACCTGGGCGGAGGCACAGTCAGCTCTCAGCTCACGTCCTGGACAGGGTCTGTGGCTGAGTGCCGCTCCGCGGGAGGAAGCCAGCTTACCACTGGTTCATGGAAACAGGAAGCACGCCCTCCAGCGTGCCATCCACGTCCTAATGAAACGGCGGGAGCGTGGGTCTTCGAGGACCTGCTGTGTGTGGACGCCGCCAACAAGGAGGCAGCCCATCGGTCACACCTTCACCACCAACAAACTGGGAGAGCGTGGCCGGTACGACGATGGGGAAGGAGGACGAGGGCGGGCCGTCGGGAGCAGTGCGGGGCCTGGCTGAGTCGTGCTGACACCCTAAGGGTGAAAGCCGGAGCTCCTGGGTAGCCCACGAGGAGGCCCCTCCTCCTGGGGGAGAGGAAGGACAGGCTGGAGCCAGGGCGCGGGCTGGGTGGTGGCGTGCTGAGCGTTGCAGGGGGTTGAATCCCAGAGGCGGTGCATGCCCTGGCCCAGGTCAGGGTCCGGTCTTCCCATCACGTCGTTTCCCATCTCACCTCAGGCGGCCGAGGACCCTTCGAAGGTGCAGGGGCGGGTGCCCTACTGCGCACACTGGCCAGGGCTCACCTGGCTCTGGACGCGGCTGGCGTTTTCTCCAGAACAGACAGGTGTGAGTCCCAGCTCACAGGCTCCCTCCCAGAAAGGCCCTCCCGCCCCCGAGGTGCCCGAGCAGCTGCGCCTGCTGTGCGCTGGCTTACACCCCTCCTCGCAGATGCTGCACAAAACGGCGTCTTTTCTGTTCCCTCACTGATGCCTGTTTTCTCCTAGACCCTGAGGCCCAGGCGGGCGGGGCCTTTACTATCTTATTCTCACCCAACAGCGAGGGCAAGACTTGGCCCATGGCGAGGGGGGGGGGGATAATTACACACATACTCACATACTTGTTAAGTGGATTTTGACCTGTGTAGGGACTCTTTTTCTCCTCCTCCTCCTCCTCCTCCTCCCCCTCCTCCTCCTCCTCCTCCTCCTCCTCCTCCTCCTCCTCCTTCTTCTTCTTCTTCTTCTTCTTCTTCTTCTTCTTCCTCTTCTTCTTATTCCTCCTCCTCCTCCTCTTTCTTTTAAATGTATTTTTATTGATTTCAGAGAGAAAGGGAGAGGGAGAGATATAGAAACATCATTGGTGAGAATCATTGATCAGCTGCCTCCTGCAGGCCCCACACTGGGGATCGAGCCCACAACCAGGCCTGTGCCCTGACCTCCTGGTTCACAGGTCGATCGATGCTCAGCCACTGAGCCCCGCGGGCCGGGCGAGGGGCCTTTCCTGAAGAAGTTCAAGGAGAGTATTCAGTGATCGAGCATTCAGAGATGACGGCCTCTCTGCTTCTCTCTCTCCAGCACCCTGCCCCGAGGACAGGCCGCCAGGACCAGAGGGCGGCCGAGGGGCGTGCTCTCCGCAGAGGGCAGCTCGCCACCCCCCCACCCCCCTGGGCGCAGCGACTCCCGGTGCACGCAGCCTTCTGCGGGAGTTCCAGGTTGTCACCCGGTTGTCGCATCTAAAGGAGGATGTTTTTCTCACTTGATTGACAGCCCTTTGGTCAGGAATTGTTCATTTTCTATCACATCGAAGAATTCAAATGGCCTCTGGAAAACACCTAAGATAGGAGGATAGGATTCTGACTTCTCCACGGGAACCGCGAGCAATTGCACTTGGGCATCTAGTTAATACGTGGAGAAAAAAACGCTCCAAGCGGCCAAGGATATGGGTTCTGGGGTGTGGGGAGGGGGGCGGGTGGTTACTAAAAATGGCAACAACGCTAAGCCTGTTTCCTGGTGACTGGCCCCCTGTTTATGGAGCGGCTGATCTCCGGCTGCTGAAAGGATTCCATATTCCATCCTTCCTGCCAAGCTCCCTCCGCCTCTCCACCGAGTGGATTCCATCGGAAAGTCACAGGACGGATAATGAAAACGCGGTCTGCGTCGCTGCCTCGTCCCGTTTGGTCCGTGTCCCCCGGAAAGGAGCACAGCACCGCACACACAGAGCGGCCGCCCGCTTCCCCCCCCCCCCCCCCCCGCTCCCCGTGAGTCACCTCTGCCGCCCGGGGCGCATCCAGCTGCCCCGATGGACTCGGGCCAGCCCCCCGCCCGCCCGGCCTTGGCACCAGCCCTTCCCTTGCGCTGCAAGATCCTGGCAAAGTGCTGAACCAAAGAAATGAGGCAGAAGGGGCTGCCGCTGAGGGGCCCGGTGTCCACTCTCCACTGAGGGCCGTGGTGTCCACTCTCCGCTGAGGGGCCCGGTGTCCACTCTCCGCTGAGGGCCATGGTGTCCACTCTCCGCTGAGGGCCATGGTGTCCACTCTCCGCTGAGGGGCCCGGTGTCCACTCTCCGCTGAGGGGCCCGGTGTCCACTCTCCGCTGAGGGGCCCGGTGTCCACTCTCCGCTGAGGGGCCCGGTGTCCACTCTCCGCTGAGGGGCCCGGGACCAGGCAGACCTGCAGACCGAGTGTGAGTGTGTGAGTGTGAGTGTGTGTGAGTGTGAGTGTGAGTGTGTGTGTGTGAGTGTGTGTGAGTGTGTGTGTGTGTGTGTGTGAGTGTGAGTGTGTGTGTGAGTGTGTGTGTGAGTGTGTGTGAGTGTGTGTGTGTGAGTGTGTGTGTGTGAGTGTGTGAGTGTGTGTGTGAGTGTGTGTGAGTGTGTGTGTGAGTGTGTGTGTGAGTGTGTGAGTGTGTGTGAGTGTGTGTGTGAGTGTGTGAGTGTGTGAGTGTGTGTGTGTGAGTGTGTGTGAGTGTGTGAGTGTGAGTGTGTGTGTGAGTGTGTGTGTGAGTGTGTGTGAGTGTGTGAGTGTGTGTGTGAGTGTGTGTGAGTGTGTGTGTGTGAGTGTGTGTGTGTGAGTGTGTGAGTGTGTGTGTGAGTGTGAGTGTGTGTGTGAGTGTGTGAGTGTGTGAGTGTGTGTGTGAGTGTGTGTGAATGTGTGAGTGTGTGAGTGTGTGTGTGAGTGTGAGCGTGTGTGTGAGTGTGTGAGAATGTGAGTGTGTGTGTGTGAATGTGTGTGTGTGTGAGTGTGTGTGTGTGAGTGTGTGTGTGTGAGTGTGAGTGTGTGAGTGTGAGTGTGTGTGTGTGTGTGGGACCTTTCCCGCTGCCCCCTGGGCGCTGCTGTCCACAGCCGTGTGGCACTACCGGGGCTCAGGAAGCACTTGCCGTACCTCCCAGGGCCGGTGCGTGCCGGTCCTGCTCAGTGCCATACGGGGAGCATGACACCTGCCTGCACCGGATACCGGCTGGGATGGCAGCCGCTCCCCGAGCCCAGATCCCAGGTGACCTGCCTGGCGGACGGCCACCTCCGGCTGGCCATTCGGGACAAGTTACGGCGTCACCTGGTTGGATATGCGCCTGGTCTGATCTGAGAGGAGGAGGCGGTCTGCCTCAGGGGCCGCGGGCACGAGGGGCGCGAACTGGCCCTGCCCGCCCTGGCCGGTGTGGCTCAGTGGGTAGAGCATCAGCCTGCGGACCAAAGGGTCCCGGGTTCGATTCCGGTCAAGGGCACGTACCTCGGTGGCAGGCTCCTCCCCAGCCCGGGCCCTGGTCGGGGCTCGTGCAGGAGGCAACCATCGATGTGTTTCTCTCACATGGATGTTTTTCTCTGTGTTTCCCTCTCTCTTCCTCTCTCTCTAAAATCAATGGGAAAATATCCTCGGGTGAGGATTTTAAAAAAAAGAGAGAAAGAAAGAGATGGCCACGCTGGGGTCGTGCGGGTGCCTGACCAGGGCCGGAGCACGGGCAGCGCGGGGAGAGTTGGGGGCTTAGGGCACTGGGTACGCTGGCGAGGACCCCAGAGCATCTCTGTCGTCTGTGCTCCGTGGTCGGGGACCAGGCCCCGGTCCCGGCTGTCCCAGCTGCCAAGACCAGGGAGGGCGGCCCAGGTGCCCGGTGGCAAGCACAGACCTGGCCTGAAACAGGGGCCCCCCACCGACAGAGACCTGCTTGTTATTCTGAAAGTTTCACCAAAGTCGCACCTGGAGGGTGGGGTTCTCCTTTCCCCCAAACACCCGGAGAGGATAAGAACAGGGCCTCCCCGAGGGCCCCGGGGGAGGGGGTGGCGGAGGTGCCTGCCAATCAGACGGGTTTTCTGAGAAAACGGCCCGTTACCCCGAGTCAGGAAACACATTCCCGGAGTCGCCGTCAGCCTCCTGGGCTTGCGATGCCAGGACGCCAGCTGCCCCTCTCACGTCCGCCCTTTGCGAACGCATCAACGAAGCTGGCCTGGCCGGTGTGGCTCAGTGGCTGGGCATCCGCCCCTGCTCCGGGAGGTGGCCAGTTCGATTCCCTGTCAGGGCACATGCCGGGCCTCCAGCTCGATCCCCAGTGGGGGGTCCGGGGAGGGCGGGCAGCTATCGATGCTGATGTTTCTCTCTCATCAATGTTTCTATCTCTCTCTCCCTCTCCTTTCCTCTCTCTCAAATCAATTAAAAAAAAAAAAAAGCCAGGAAAAGTCACTTGTGAGGCCGCACAGCCAGGTGGGAGCAGAGCTGGGACGCTGCCACCCTGTCCCCAGCGAAGGGAGGTGTTTTCCTTCCAGGAGTGGGCCTGGGGGTCAGGGCGGGCCCAGGACCGGGGGCTGCTTTCCGGGCTGTGCTGAGGCCCCGGGGTGGTCCTCCCCGTCCTGGAGCGAGTCTGGGTGGAGCTGGTGCCAGTGGGACGAGGCAGGCTCAGAAGCGCCTCGAACACCTTGGAGAAGGAACCAGGAGAACCCCATTCTCCAGATCCCAACGGAAGCCGACCAGGAGTCACACGGTGCCCGAGCAGCCCGCACGCCCCGGGGAAGAGAGGGGCCTTTGGATTTCGGGGTCCCCAGCATCCCTGGTGTTCGGGGAGGGAGGCTGCTGCTGCGAGTCTGTGGTCTGCAGGGGGCTTCTTATTTAAAAAATATGTTTTTATTGATTTTAGGGAGGAAGGGAGAGGGAGAGAGAGAGAGAGAGAGAGAGAGAGAGAGAGAGATCAATGGTGAGAGAGAATCACGGATCGGCTGCCTCCTGCACGCCCCACACGGGGGATGGAGCCTGCAACCCGGGCCTGTGCCCTGACCGGGAATCAGACCGTGGCCTCCTGGTTCCTAGGTCGACACTCCAGCTCTGAGCCACGCCGGCCGGGCAGCAGGTGGCTTCTTGACCTCTCTCTCTACTCGGGTTTTGAAGGGGGTTTGCCTCCAGGCTGGAGGGAGAGGAGTCGGTTTGATGCCAGGTGTCCGCCCTGGCCCTGCAGCTGGGCTCACAGCCCCCCTCCTTTCAGTACCGAGAAGGTCCCGGGCCTGGCCGAGTAGCTCAGTTGATCAGAGCGTCACCCCGATGCGCCAAGGTTGCGAGTTTGATCCCTGGTCAGGGCACATACAATAACCAACCAAAGAATGCAGAAATAAATGACACAACCACTCTCTCTCTCTCTCTCTCTCTCTCTCTCTCTCTCTCTCTCTCTCGATTTTCTTAAAAAATAATGAAATAAAATAAATACTGAGACGGTCCCGGGGCTGACAGCCTCTGAGAGACGCCGGGACCAGGGCAGAGACCGACCGTCCGTCCGCACGGGGCCCAAAGCTCAGGACGGAAAGGCAGGAGGAGGTGCCTGCGTGGTCCACACACCTCTGCGCTGGCTTTGGAGACTCTGAGCCCGTGTGTTCCTGCATTTATTAATCGCCTGGCGCCGTGGCCGGCAAACCGCGGCTCACGAGCCACATGCGGCTCTTTGGCCCCTTGAGTGTGGCTCTTCCACAAAATACCATGGCCTGGGCGAGTCTATTTTGAAGAAGTGGCGTTAGAAGAAGTTTAAGTTAAAAAAATCTGGCTCTCAAAAGAAATTTAAATTGTTGTACTGTTGATATTTGGCTCTGTTGACGCATGAGTTTGCCGACCACTGGGCTAGTGTATGCCAGAGGCGTGGACACAGGCGACGCCCTGACGAAGCAGGCGGACAGGGTCCCTGTCTCGGGCGGGGTGGACGATGACCCTCGGGGACACTCCGGCACTCGCTCGGAGCCGGCCGTGCTCTGGGCTCTGTGTTTTGTTTGTTTTTCATGAATTAATTCCTCGGCTCCCAGCAAAGCCAGGCAGATGGACACGTGGGAACGAGGCCGCGGGGCGGCAGGCACACACTCAGATGTGCTGCCCGGCACCTGGAGCCCAGGGCTTCCGGCCCGGAAGGACCCAGGTCAGCAAGGGCGGGAGGACCCCCCGCGGGGGGCATGTCACTGAGACCTGGCCGGTGTTCTCGGGGCCCCTGTCCGGCTCGGGGGCAGAGAGCTGGGACCAGCCCTCCTTCCGTTCCTGGCACTCAGGGTTGGGGTGCAAATGTCCGGCCGCACAGCCCGCCCGCACCCCCTCCACCCGCCCTGCGCTGGCGGGGACAGGCCGCCCAGGACCACCGCCCGTGCTCGCGTCCCCACGGGCAGCGCCGTGTTGGCAGCCGATGTCGCGTCCAGACGTGAATAAAGGCCTGAAGTTGGGGATCAGCTTTTTTTGGGAAAACTGCCGCAGAATTTTCTGTTCAAAGGAACTAAAATAGGAAATGTGCCGGCCCGGCTTCCTCAGCGTTTTGGGGGGTGGGGAGGGTGGATGCCACTGTGTCTGGGGCCCAGCCGTCTGCGCGGCTCCTGGAGGGGGTGGCCGGATGTGGCCAGGTGTGATGGGGCCTGACCTCCTGGCAGAGAGGTCACCCCCGCTGTGGCCTGGCCAGGGGAGCAGCGACACCCCCCCTTCCCCTCCCGGCCGCTGGGCTGGGGTGGGCAGAGCGGCCCCGGGGGTACCGCTCCGGCTCTGTGTTGACAGGTTTTTAAAAAATATATAATTTTATTGATTTCAGAGAGGAAGGGAGAGGATGAGAGAGAGAGAGAGAGAGAGAGAGACATCAATGATGAGAAAGAACCACTCATCGCTGCCTCCTCACGCCCCACACTGGGGATCAAGTCCGCAACCGCGCATGTGCCCTGAGCGGGAATCGAACCCAGAACCCAACCGTGACCTCCTGGTTCCTAGGTCGGCGCTCAGCCCAGACTGTGTGGAGGGTTTTGGAAGGAGGTGCTGGTGGGGTCTCCCCCAGGGACGCCGGCACCCCCACCCCAGCCCCCCGGGCCGCCCCAATCAGCTCCTCTGGCCCGTGAGCCCCACAAACAGCCCCGCAAACTGGTCAACTCCGCCTCGGAGACCAGGTCCTGCCGCCCGTGCGTCCGAAGGCCCCTGACCCGGCCCGGGCGGCCGCCTCCCCCGGGCTGTGCGCGGAGGGACCCGGTGAGCCGCCGCCTAGCCGGGCAGCGGTGGGACTGCCGAGCCAGACCCCAGGCCGGTCCGGGGAGCCCCGGGGGCGGTGCTCGCGGCTGCGGGGCGGCGGGTTGCGGGGAGGAGTCGGCGGACTCGGAGCGGGCGGGGCGCCAGGTGGGGCGGCTCCGCTTTGCGCTCCTCCGCCCTCGCGCCCGCCCCGCGCCGCGCGCCCTCCCGCCTCCGCCCGCCTGTGCGCCGCCGCGGCCGCCAGGGAAGCAACTTCGCGAGCGCCCGCGACCTGCCGGCCCCCGGCCCCGCGCCCCCCGGCGCCCGGCACCCCGAGGCCATGGACGAGCTGGCCTGGCTGCTGCCCCCGCTCCTCCTGCTCTGCGCGCCCCAGCCCCGCGGCACCAGGTGAGCGCGCCGCAGCCGAGCCGGGGCGGCCGGAGGGAGTCGGGGCGAACCGAGCTGCGCCCCGTGTCTGCCCTCCCGAATGCCCCCGCGCTCGCGCCCTGTCCCACCCTCACCCCCGTGTCCGCCCCCCACCCCGAGTTCGCCCCGTCTTCCCTGCCCCCCGCCCCGTCTCCCCGTGCCGGTCCCCCTCTTCCCCGGGACTCCCGCCTGCGGGGTCCGCGCGCAGGGCGCTGTCCGCCGTCCGGGTGCTGAACTGGCGCTGCGGGGCGGGAGGCGGGCGCGAGCTGCTCCCAGTTGTGCCCGGAGCCCCGGCACTTGGCGGGTCCCTGCGTGGTGGGTCCGGGCGGGAGGGCGCCCTTCTAGGCGCGGGCTGCGCGCTCGGCAGGCGTCGCTGCGGGCAGGAGGGCAGGAGCGATCCGGGAACAGGAGCGGCTGCTCCCTCTCCGGGTGAGCAGGGCCACCCCCAGGTCCTGGCCCCGGAGCAGGTCTGGGCGGCAGGAAGGCGGCCCTCAGGGCTGTAGGAGTGAGAGTGCGGCCGGCGCGGGGGTCCCCTCTCCGGGGCCATTTCAAAGGGCGTCCCCTGAGCTCTGAAGTGTGCAGGTGGGAGCCAGCCAGGCGCCCCTACAGTCAGGAGGGGATGAGCGCCCGTCCCCAGAGAAAGAAGGGGCCCCCTCCCCAGCTGGCTGCCCTCCCTCTGCCCCCCGGGGACCAGCAGGGCCCCTGCTTGCTCTTCTCCTCCGTGGGGACTTGAATTGGGCACCAGCCGCCCAGCGGCCTGAGCCCGGGCCTGGCCACCTCCCATGCGAGTGGAGGGCCTTTTGGTGAGAGGGCTCTGCAGAGAAACCCGAGCAAAAACAGACCCCCCCCCCCCGCCCCCCGTGGCCGGTCGCTCACTGGTTAGAGCGTCGGCCAGAAGGCTGACCGGTTGCAGGTTCAAGGGCACGCACCTCGGTTGCAGGCTCGATGCCCGGCCCTGGTTGGGGAGCCTGCGGGAGGCAGCCAATCGATGTGTCTCTCTCACACTGATATTTCTCTCTCTGTCTCGCCCCCTCCCTTCCCCTCTTTGTAAAAAATCCATGGAAAAAAAATATCCTCAGGGGAGGATTAACAACAACAACAACAAAACACACACAAAAACCAGACGACCCCCCCACCTGTATCTGGGATGTCAGTCAGCCCACTGATGTCAAAGGATGGAGAGCTGAGCGGCCGACCGCCAGCCTGTGTTGCTGCAGGCTCTCGGGCAGCCCGTCCTGGGAGGGGGGAGGGGGGAGGCGGGATTGGTCAGAGCTTCCTTGTAGGTGGCGTGGAGGCCTGGGCCTGGCAGTGCCGGGCCGCGTGCCCCGGTCCCGGGCAGGGCTGACGTGCGGTTGTTCTCATCCTGGGCGGGCTGTGCCCTTCATCAGCCCCGTGGACCTTCCTGCTCCCGCCTCCCTCCTGCCCAGACCAGGGAGGGGCAGGCGGAGGCGGGCGTCGCCGCAGGTGCCGGACGCCCTGGTCAGCTGGCGACCCAGGCCCACGGCCACGGCCACGACCTCTGAAATCCAAGGCTCTCTGAGCCCTAACATCTCGGCCCAAGTGTTACCCCAAGACTCATCTGGCGGGAAAGCCTGTCTCGCTCGGACAAGGGGTTCATTTGCCGTCACCGCCCTATTTCAGGGCGTTTGTACGTGTCCCGCGGGGAAGCTCTCCAGCCCCCCAGGCCTGCACGGGCTCGGGCACCCTCCGCCTCGCTGGAGTCTGACACATTCTGAACTCCGACCCCGCCTGGCCCCGGGGTGTGGGCGAGGACGGGCCTGCGTGTGCGGAAGGCTGTCAGGCCGTGGCCCGGCCCACGGGAGCCTGTGCTTGGCGGGCCTCGGCGGCCACCTCCAGACGGCCTCCCTCCACCAGCTCCCGTGTCCCTCCCCCGCAGAGAGCAGAAGGACTGCACCCCTCGCGCCTCGGGGTCCGGGTCCTCACCCCCAATGCAGGGGGTACAGTGGGACTCACAGGGGGTGCCTGGTGCCTGTTCAGGCTGCCGGGCCGTGGCCCAGGCCGGGGTGGGGGGGAGCGCTCTGTGGGGCGAGAAGCACGTGCCTGCAGCGTTGGGGGGCCGGTCAGAGCCGTGCCTCCCCGGAGTCCGACCACCACTCCCGCGTGGGCACGGCTCTCACCAGCTGCGCGCCGCGTGGGTGGCCTTCGCTGCTGCTGGCACCTCATCTCCCTGGAGAAGCCGCGCCCGCAGCTCCTGCCTCCGGCTCACCGTGCGCTCCTGGCGGCTCCGCTTTGCCTTGGTAACTGCGGTGCCAGCGCGGCGGGTGTTGCTCTAAAAACAGAGCCGCCAGGGATCCGTGGGCTGTGTGTGTGCAGTGTGTGTGGGGGGGTCCTGGGGGAGGAGGACCCCGGCTTCACTCCGTACACCCACCTTCCCCTTCTGTCCCCAGGGGCACGGACGGTGACAGGGGCGGGAGGGGGCGAGGTCTGCTGGCCCCCAGGGCGCGGGGGGAGGGCGGGGGCTGCCGCCAAGGTGGCCACTCCGCCCAGGGGGTTGAGCCAGGCCCGTGCCCCTGCACTTGTGATCATCTCCCCAGAGGGAACCCTGCCCCGAGGCCCCGTGGGGTCCTGGGCCGTCACGGCCAGCAGCTCTCTCCCAAGATGCTGTTAGTCACCACAGTCACCTCCACGCTGAGCTCCCGCGTGGCGCCCACCCCCTTCCTGCCCCCCAGAACCCGGACTGGCACGGAGCATGCCCTCCTGGCGTCTGGACCGCCACACCCCTGCACAGCCGGTGGGCAGCAGCGCCTCCCTGGGTGGGAAATGACATCAGGGAGAGCCTGTCCCCTTCCCCCCTGAGGTCGCAGAGGCTGAGCCATCTCCTGGCGTCCGGCCGCTTCCGGGCCAGCCTCACGGAGGGGCCGCCCCTGGGGCTGACCAGGGCCTGGCCCTCAGCCCCGGGTGGGCGTGGGGTGCGGTGGCAGGAGTGTGTCACCTGGCCCGCAGCCCGAGGCCCGGAAGGACGGCGTCTCCTGCCGACCTGGTTCCGGCTGCGCTGCCGCTGGGTGGCAGCTGGGCTGGTCCAAAAATAACGCCTCTTCCCCATCCCTTTGCAGCGACCTTCAGCGTGGCCTCCATCGCCCTTCAAACCGTGCTTCCCGGGGGCGGGACGTCTCTAATTCCTTTTGATCCTTTGCTACAAAGCACCTGCCCCCCCCCCATCCTGGGCCGGCCGTCACCCAGGTGGGCCCATCCAGGGCACAGGTTGAGGGTCTGCAAGTGTCATCAGCTAAGAAGCTCCTGGTTCAAGGTCAACCTTCCTCAGAAGGCCACGAGTGAAACAGACAAGGGGCCTCCAGAGCCCAGGCGGGCCTCCGGGTGCTGGCCCCCGCCCCCCCCGCCCAGCACAGGGGGCGGGGCCCAGCGCTGCACCTGAGGCTGAGGCTGGGCTGTACCCTCAGCCCGGGAACTCCAGCCCCACCCGCTGCTGCTCCAGAAACGCCAGGCCCCTGGTGGCCCCGGGCTGGGCCAGGCCCCCTTCTGTCTCCGTGGGTCCCGTCCACTCCGCCTCCCCCGGGGAAAGGGGAGGGGAGGAGACAGAGGCTCCGAGGAAGCATTGATCTGGGGGAGCACGGAGGCCTGGGCTGCAGCGGCCACGTGAGGCGCTGGGCAAGGGGCTGGGCACGGCGGCCGCCCACAGGGCCTCAGCTTGGCTGCGGGGACGGGTACTGGGGAGCCGGAGCCAGGGGCTCGGCCGCCAATGACAAGGAGATGGTCCCTGAGGGAGCAGGATGCGAGGGAGCCGGGCTGGGGCCCCCACTGTGGGGAGGGGAGGCGTGGCCGGCAGGGTGGTGGGAACCCAGAAGGGAGGGTGGCCTATAGGAGGAGCAGCGTGGGCACCTGGGCAGGCGGGTCCGGCTCCGGGCACAGGGAGCCCGGTCTCAGGGCCCCGGGTCCAGATCTTGGTCCCTCATGTCTCCCCCACGGGCACAGGCCAGGCTTGGGGCCCAAGGTGACCTTGTCGGAATAGAAGTGATTCAGAGACTAACAGGAGGGTTATCCATAAGTATATATATATTCATAAATACAAATACACATGTAAATATATATATAGGTTTCAGAGAGGAAGGGAGAGGGACAAAGAGAGGGAAACACCAGTGATGAGAGAGGAAGGAGCCATGGATCGGCTGCCTCCTGCACGCCCCCGCCTGGGGCTCGAGCCTGAAACCCGGGCATGTGCCCGGACCGGGAATCGAACCGTGACCTCCTGGTTCATAAGTCAAAGCTCAACCGCTGAGCCACGCGGGCCCGGGGAGAGTCATTCTTGGATGCCCCCCGTCATTCCCGGCTCTGCCACCCCCACGGTGGGCCCCCCGGTGGCTGGATGTGGGTGTGAGCGGGCTGGGGCTGATGGAACGAGCGACCACAGACTTGGGGGCCGGGTCCTCCCCCAGTTCTGGGGGCCAAGTCCGCTGTCCAGGTGTGGGCAGGTTGCTTGCTTCTGAGGCCTCGGGGAGCACCCATGGGGGGCCCCTCCCAGCTCCCGGGCCTCGGGCCTGGGCTGCGCTGGGCCTGGGAGGTCAGGGGGCCTCCCCCGCGTGTCTGTTCTCTCCAAGCCAGTGTGGCCTCATCTTAGCCAATCACCGTGCAAAGACCCACTTCTAAATAAGTCCCACGCTGGGGTCTGGGTGGCATGAGTTTTGGGGCCACTGCTCACCCCAGGGCGGGTGAGCGGAAGGAGGGTGGGCGGGGGAGCCGCTGGGAGCTCCGTGCTTCCGGCTGTCGGCGGGTGTGGGCCTCAGGGTGCCCGCCAGGCGTGTGGCACCCACAGGGGCCTGCCAGGGTGTCGGTGGGATCACCCTGCAACCAGGAGGCTGGCCCCAGCTTCTCCGGGGTCCGGCTCAGCTCCAGAAGCACATGGCAATTGGGGGCTCTGGGCCAGAGGTCAGGAGGCGGCTGCAGCCTCCCCACGGGCTCTGGGCCTGGCCCGAGGCAGGTTGGGGACCTCAGCCGCCCCTCCCTTTCCCTGGCCCTCAGCCTCCTGGTCCTGCGTCCTTTCGCTGAGTCCCTCCGGCAGGACGCGTCCTCCTCGGGGGCCGAGAGGTGCGACGGGCCCTTGTCGGGGTCCCCTGAGGCCTGTCGGAAGGGAGGCCCTAATGTGGGGGCTCTGGGGCTGGCTGCCCTCTGGGGGCCCTTGGTGGAGGGCTCAGGGGGCTCCTCCCAGGCTGGGGCTCCGCCTGACCCTGGCGGCCTCTGTCCAGGCCACGCTGGAGGGGCGGATGCTGAGCAGAGGCCGGGGGACAAATGGAGCAGCCCCGGGCTCGGCGCCTCCCTGGGCCCCGGCTCCGGCAGGGTGCCTGGCCGGCGGGCTCTCAGCTTGGCGCTCCCTGTCCACTGGCCCAGCGCAGGCCGGGCCCATCCCCGGTGCCGCCTGGACCTCGGGCCTTGCGTTTCCAGGGCGATGAATGACATTGGGGACTACGTGGGCTCCAACCTGGAGATCTCCTGGCTGCCCAACCTGGACCACCTGATGGAGGGCTACGCCCGGAACTTCCGCCCCTGCATCGGAGGTGGGCAGGTGGGCGGGGGGTGAGGGGCCGGTGACCCTGGGCCTGGGCTGGCTCCCCTGAGGGGGCATCACACCGTGAGCGTCAGCCCCCCAGGGACACAGCTGGGAAGGTGGATCCCCTAGGCCTCCCTGCAGACTTGGCCTGACATGGCTCCTCCTACAGCCTGCTGGTCACAGTCTCACCTGCCTGGGCTTTCCTGGCCTGGGTCCGTGTGTGTGCGTGTGCGCATGTACATGTGTACGCGTGCATGTGTGTGTGCGCGCGTGCATGTGCGTGTGTGTGCGCATGGGTGTGTGCATGTGCGTGTGTGCGTGCGTGTGTGTGTGTGTGTGTGTGTGTGTGTGTGTGTGCAGGGTCTGGCCTCAGCCTGCTCCCTCCCCGCAGGCCCCCCCGTGAATGTGGCGCTTGCCATCGAGGTCGCCAGCATCGACCACATCTCCGAGGTGAACATGGTAGGTGTGCCGGCCTCTGCCCCCCTGCACCCAGGATTGGACGGGCGCCCCAGGACGGCGGCTGACGGCAGGCCCTCCCGCCCCAGGAGTACACCATGACCGTGTTCCTGCACCAGAGCTGGCGGGACGGCCGGCTGTCCTACAACCACACCAACGAGACGCTGGGCCTGGACAGCCGCTTCGTGGACCGGCTCTGGCTGCCCGACACCTTCATCGTCAACGCCAAGTCCGCCTGGTTCCACGACGTGACCGTGGAGAACAAGCTCATCCGGCTGCAGCCCGACGGGGTGATCCTGTACAGCATCCGGTGAGCCGCCGGGACCCGGGCTCACGGGGGGGGGGGGGTGCGGGGGGGCCTATCACACCCTCCGACCAGCAGCCACTGCTCAGCAAACGTGACGGCGGAGGTTGCCAGCGGCACCGACAGATTCAGCTTCTGGCCAACACGGCCGCCACCTTTTTTTAAAAAAATGGGGCAAAATTCACATGGCATAAGATGAACCCTTTTAAAATGAACAGTTCAGCCCTGGCTGGTGTGCTCAGTGGGTAGAGCATCGGCCTGTGGACCAAAGGGTCCTGGGTTCGAGTCCGGTCAAGGGCAGGTACCTCGGTTGCAGGCTCCTCCCCGGCCCAGGCCCTGGTCGGGGCGCATGCAGGAGGCAACCGATCGATGTGTCTCTCTCAGATCAATGTTTCTCTCCGTCTTTCCCTCTCTCTTTCACGCTCCCTAAAAATCTATGGGAAATACCCTCAGGTGAGGATGAACAACAAATAAACAATTCAGTGACACAGCCGTCACCGTACTGTGCAATCATCGCCCTGTCTAGCTCCAGAACATGTCATCCCCCCAAAAGGAGACCCCGCACCATGACGTAGTGGCTCCCTGCTCCCCCCGCCCCCCTGAACCCCGGAAGTCACCAGCCTCTGTCTGGGGACCTGCCCCTCTGCACGCACTTTGTACAGACTCGCCCCACACTGGGACGCCGTGTCGCCTGCTTCACGCGTCCACGTGGCGTCTCTGAGGCGCATCGTCGGAACATGGGTCACGGCTCCGTTCCTCTTCGGGCTGATGCTCCACCCAGGGTCCCCCAGCTTCTGCGTCCATTCGTCCATCCACGGACGCCGGGCGGTGCCCACCTTCGGGCGACTGTGAGCGGCATTGCTACGAACATGCGTGTTCGTGTCGTTGAACACGTGTTTTCTGACACGTGCCTTTTAAACATGGATTTAGTTGCCAACATTTTGAAAATCAGGAGGTTTACATAGGAATCTAAATTCTCTTGGAAAACCAGGATGCTTGGCCGCTGGGCCACGGACAGCATTTTTTTTTTTTAAGTTGGAGAGCCACTGGATTAGAGTTTTAATTTAATTTAATTTTTTAAAATATATTTTATTGATTTTTTACAGAGAGGAAGGGAGAGGGATAGAGAGTTAGAAACATCGATGGGAGAGAAGCATTGATCAGCTGCCTCCTGCCCACCCTCCTACTGGGGATGTGCCCGCAACCAAGGTACATGCCCTTGACCGGAATCGAACCTGGGACCCTTCAGTCCGTAGGCCGACGCTCTATCCACTGAGCCAAACCGGTCAGGGCCACGGACAGCATTTTGAAGGATGAAGAAAGTGAATGAAATCCAATCCTTCATTCTTTAAAAAAAAAATTTTTTTTTTTTTATTGATTTCAAAGAGGAAGGGAGAGGGAGAGAGAGATTGAAACTTCAATGATGAGAGAGAATCATTGATCGGTTGCCTCCGTCCGCCCCCCACTGGGGATCGAGCCCACAACCCGGGCCTGTGCCCCGGCCGGGAATCGAACTGGGGCCCCTTTCGTCCGCAGGCCGACGCTCTGCCCACTGAGCACACCGGCCAGGGCCCGTCCTTCGTTCTTGAAGGGAGACCCACTCATTCTCTGTCCACCCAGGAGCCACCCAAGCCCACGGGCGAGGCCGGGGCTCCTGGGAGGGGCCCCTCAGGGGGGCACAGGGCCTCTGCCCGTTGGGTCAGGGAGCGGCCGGCCTCCAGGGCCTGCGTCCCCCTGGGACCCTCCTGCTGTGTTGTCCGCACAGAATCACGGCCACGGTGGCCTGCGACATGGACCTGGCCAAGTACCCCATGGACGAGCAGGAGTGCACGCTGCACCTGGAGAGCTGTGAGTGCCGGCCGCCGGCTCCTGGGCAGCGCCCACGTCTCGGGGACCTTGCTGTGGGCGGGCAGGGGGCTCGGCTGGCCGGGCCCTCCCTGTGCAGCTGGCCCGGCTCAGGGGCGGGGAGCGACGGGGACGGGGCCTCCGGGGAGCCTGAAGCCAGGGCAGGAGCAGAAGTGGGTGTCGGTGCCCCGCCCCGCACAGCCGGGCCCCGAGCCCAGGGAGGCGTGGACGTGCACGGCTGGGCCGCCTGGGGATGGGGGCCTGTGCTCGCACCAGCTCCTCGGGCCCCGCCCACCGCCGAGGCCTCCCTGGCCCTGGCGCCCGTGTTTCGGGCCCCCCTGGGTGGGCAGGGTCTCCAGCTGCGGGCAGGGGCTGGGCCGGGGCCCCGCTGCCCACGTGTGCTCTCCCGCAGACGGCTACTCGGCCGAAGACATCGTCTACTACTGGTCGGAGAACCAGGAGCAGATCCACGGGCTGGACAAGCTGCAGCTGGCCCAGTTCACCATCACCAGCTACCGCTTCACCACGGAGCTCATGAACTTCAAGTCGGGTAACGTGGCCTCTGGCCTCTCCCTGGAGCCCGGCTCCCGGTTTCCCGGGCATTCGGCTGAGGCCCTCGCCAGCTCCGGGACCTGGGCGTCAGCGGTAGACCGCTGGTGGGCACCGGCTGTGCCCCAGGGCGGGCCTGGGTCAGCTTTTCTCCGTCTTATTCCTCAGTCCTTGGTCACTTCCCGGGGTAGCAGCGCCTTGAGTTTGGGGGCCACTGAGGGGTGCAGGGTGCCCCCGGAGCCCCAGGACTGCAGGGGCACAGGGCCAAGCCTTGGGGGCTGCCTCGTGTCCCGGCCCCGCCTGCCCGCTCATCGGGGCTTGTGAGCCCAGCCCCGTTCTTTCCTTGAGCTCAGCCGTGCAGGGCGGGGCCGGCCCCTCTGCTAGGAGGTCCCTCTGGGCCGTGCTGAACAGCGGGGAGATCTCCCCCCGCCCCATGCTCCTCCCTCTGGGTGGCCAGGCTGCAGGGGGTGGTGGCGAAGGCAGGGGGCTAGGGTCCCCCTTCCTTCTGAGGCTCGCAGGGGCCCGAGGGCCGTGGTAGGGGCAAGGGGGAGGGGCAGGATGGTGCTGGGTCTTGACGGCTTCCCTCCCCCTCCTCCCCTCCCCCCTACGCTCCCCTCCCCCCCCCCCCCCCCCCCCCGCCCCGCAGCCGGCCAGTTCCCTCGGCTCAGCCTGTACTTCCACCTGCGGAGGAACCGGGGCGTCTACATCATCCAGTCCTACATGCCCTCCGTCCTGCTGGTCGCCATGTCCTGGGTCTCCTTCTGGATCAGCCAGGCAGCGGTGCCTGCCAGGGTGTCTCTAGGTACCGGCCCAGCTGCCCCTCCCAGGGAGCTGGTGGATGGGCAGGAGCCGGGAGCAGGACCGGGACCCCGTCAGCCATGAGCCCAGGCCTTGCCCTGGCCCCCTGAGCCCGCCGCCCTCAGGGCAGTGGGCTCACCACCCCGCCTCCCACAGGCATCACCACGGTGCTGACCATGACCACCCTGATGGTCAGCGCCCGCTCCTCCCTCCCGCGGGCCTCGGCCATCAAGGCGCTGGACGTGTACTTCTGGATCTGCTACGTGTTCGTCTTCGCCGCGCTGGTGGAATACGCCTTCGCCCACTTCAACGCCGACTACCGGAGGAAGCAAAAGGCCAAGGTCAAGGTCACGGAGCGGAGGGCAGAGGTGAGGCCGGGCTGTGCTGGTTCCCTGGAGCTCAGGACCAAGGACAGCTCCCACCCCTCAACACACAGGCGCGCTGGGGTGGCCGACCTGTTTCCCCGAGCCCGCCCGACCCCCTGCCGCCTGCTCCCGCCTGCGCCCGCCTGCTCCCGCTGCGCCCGCCTGCTCCCGCCTGCTGTGGATCACAGAGCTGCTGGCCAGGGTGGGGTCCCGCGTGGCCACCTCGGCCATCTCAGGCCGGGCCGCCGGCTCAGCTGCCTCCTGCTCCCTGGCAGGTGGACGTGAAGCACGCCATCGTGCTGTTCTCCCTCTCGGCGGCCGGCGTCTCCCAGGATCTGGCCGTGTCCCGGCGGCCGGGCCGCCTGCCCGGGAACCTCCTGGGCTCCTACCGGTCCGTGGAGGTGGAGGTGGGGGCGGCCGAGAAGCAGGGAGGCCTCCGCTCCCTTTTCAAGCCCATCGACGCGGACACCATCGACATCTACGCCCGTGCGGTGTTCCCCGCGGCCTTCGCGGCCGTCAATATCGTTTATTGGGCGGCGTACGCCCTCTGAGGCCCGGCCTCCGCCGCACAGCCTCTGGGGAGCGGGGACCCTCGCTCGGCTCGGATCTGCGAGTTTCAAAGTGGAGGCCACAACAGGCCACGTGACACCGGAGGGACACCTCGGCCCCCAAGCCCCTGGCCCGGCTCACCTCCCGGAACACCCCCCTGGGGCCCTCCCACTCGCCCCGCCTGCGGACGCCCAGCCCAGCTCCTCGTCCCCAACAGCAGAGCCAGGCGGCGCCGGGCCCGTGGGGGGCACACACTGGACTCGGGAAATGCCCCCGACTCCCGGGCTGTCTGGGGATTGAACCGGGAGCGGAGGCGGCTGGGCGTGGGGGTGCTCGTTGCCTGGCGAGAGGGCGGAGCGGGCGCCATGAGCCTCTGGTCCAGCATGAAATAAAGCGAAGCCTCCGGCCCGTAGCCTCTCTCCCAGCCGCGGGCCGTGGCCCCTCTAGGCGCCCCTCCTCCAGCCATGGCTCGGCGGGCACCGGGCGGAGGGACTCGAAGACAGACGCTCGAGTCCCAGAGGCTGAGCCATGTGGCCACGTCCGGGGTATCGGCGGGAGGGCAGAGTTTGGCGGGGGGGGGGGGGGTGTCCAGGAGTCGCAGCGGCTCCCCTGTCTCGGTCCCACGGCCGCGGTGCCCGGACGGTGCCTTCCTGGAGGAGGCGATGGGAGGGCAGAGGCCATCCAGTCCCCACAAACCCCAGCCCCTTCCCAGCTCCCCTGCCTCTGGAGACGCGGGACAAGGTCACAGCTTAGCACAACGGGCCACGGGAGACCCGGCAGGCAGCTCTAAGGAGGGTCCGATGTCCGGTGCTGCCTCCCGAGCCGGAGGGAGCCGGAGGGAGCCGGAGGGAGCCGGAGGGAGCCGGAGTGCCATCAGAGGGCAGCTGTGAGGGCCGCTCTCCTGAGCGGCTGGAGGCTGGCTCTGTGGGCAGGGTCGCCGGCTGCAGGTCCTACTGTGCCCAGGGGGCCCCTCCCGGGAGCCCACCTCATGGCACCTCGAGGGGTGCTTGCTGGGCACCGTCCCTCCCTGGCACAGCCCGCCCAGGGGGCCAGTGTCCCCGGCCGTGAGGGAGGCTCCTGGAGTTGCTCACCCACAGGCAGGGTGGCCGCCGAGGTCCAGGCGCTCCAGCCAGAGGCACAGGCCCCGGCTGCTCCCCAAAGAGCCGCCCTGTCCGGCCCAAACCACAGGCGGGGCTCACCCCTCACCTCCAGCCCAGCTCTAGGCTCCGCCCCTAAAGATCTGTCCTGGCACCTGCTGCCCCTTTGCCACCTGCTCCCAGGGCCCAGGCTGCAGGTCCTTGCTGGGGCGGGGGTGGGGTGGGGAGGGAGAGACGGCGGAGAGCAGGTCTCCGGGCTGCAGCGTGAGCAGAGCTGGGAGCCGGCAGAGAGCAGGTGGCCGAGCACGGCAGAGCTGGATCTGGGTCAGCCGGGCTCCCGGCCACCTCCGGACCGCAGCGGGTGGTGTCCCAGCCCAGCCAGCTCCAGAGACAGACAGACAGACGGGGACAGTGCGGCCCAAGAGCAGCAGCCCTCTCTCCCTGCCCCTGCTCAGCACCCCCTGGTCTGGGTGACCCCGGCCGGGCAGGGCCACCGCTCCCCTTCTCCCTGGGAGTTCCCGGGGGGTGGCACGCTCAAGATACCGGCTGGGTCAAAACTGCTGACCCCTCCCTCCTCCCGGCACCCAGGTCCTGCCTAAGGCCCAGCCTCCGGGGATGGGGAGGTGGGTTCAGAGCCCTCGGAGCTGCGGGCTCCCCTGGTGCAGAGGTCGGCGGCCACCCGAGCCGCTGCCAGGACGCTGCCCGCCCCACGCCCCTCCGCCTGCCCCGGCTCTCAGGCCGCCTCCTTGTGCTGCTCAAGCCCACGAGGAGCTATTTAAAGCCGCTCTGAGCTGCCGCCAGCGCCCACGCGGCCCGGCCCCCCGGGCGGGAGCTTCGCCTGATCCGCCACAGCAGCCCCCTCCCCCGCCCCAGCCTGCAGGCTGCTATTTCTGCTGCGTGTTTACCGGGCGGGCGGGGAAAAGAGCCGGGAAAAGGCTTTTAAACAGAGTTCTATTCTGGTGACAGGAGCCGACGATGGAAGGCCAGGCGGAGGGAGGCTGGCAGCTGAGGGGGCTGGCCGGGGAGGCGGCTGGCCGGGGAGGCGGCCTCGTGGTTCCAGCCACAAGGCGGCTGGCCGGGCGGGTCGCCACGCGCCCCCTTTCGGCAGGGCTGGTCTTCGGGGGCCGGGGCTTCCTTGTCTGTGTCCCTGGTGGAGTCTGGAATGCACAGGATCAAAGTACTCTTTTTAAAAAATATATATTTTTATTGATTTCAGAGAGGAAGGGAGAGGGAGGGATAAAAACATCGATGAGAGAGAATCACTGATCGGCTGCCTCCTGCACGCCCCCTACTGGGAATGGAGCCCACAACCCGGGCCTGGGCCCTGACTGGGAATTGAACTGTGACCTCCTGGTTCACAGGTCGATGCTCACCACTGAGCCACGTGGCTGGGCTCAGTGTAGACTCTTGATGCTCCCCTGGGACAGCTTTCCCCCAAAGCCCGAGGGGCCGGGGGTCAGGGACGGCACCCAGCTTCCCCCTCTCACCCGGAGCCGAGGAGGGACAGCCCGGACCCTCCTCTCCAAGCGAGGCGGACGCCACCCGCACCCGCACTGCGCACAGTGTCTGAGCAGAGGACTGGGTGCGGGCGGGGAGTGTGTGGGGAGGGGTGCCAGTGTCCTGGGCTGCCGTCTGCTCTCCCCCAGGTCTCAGTCCAGAACCCACGCCCCGCTGTGGGCAGGCGCTTCCTTCTCAGGAGAGCAGGCCCCAGCCCCCCGCCGGCACCCCGCCAGCTCCTCCACGGCCTGCACTTTGGGGCGTCCTCAGCCCGGAGTGCATCGCCCGGCTCTGCTTCCGGCATCACGTGGCCTGTCCTCTGCGTGTCCTCTCCACGTGTGACCTCGTTTTAACTAATTACAGCGGCAGAGGCCCTATTTCCAAATAAGGTCCCGTTCTGAGGTTCGGGGTGAACATGAATTTTGGGGGACACTGTTAACCTTGTCCAAGGGTGCCTGTATATGTGTGCATGTGTGTGCACATGTGCCTGTGTACACGCACGTGTGTATATGTGCCTGAGTATGCACAGTGCCTGTGTGCATATGTGGGTGTCTGTGTGTCTCTGTGCACATGTGCCTGTGTGCATGTCTGTGTACGCACATGGGCCTGTGTGCCTGTGTGCATACGTGTGCCTGCATGTCTGTGCGTGCACGTGTGCAGGCATGCATGTGTGAGTGTGCAACGTTAGGTCTCAAAGGTCACACAGAGCCTGCGGTGGACTTTGCTCTGCAGCCGGCCACGGCGCCCCCCCCCCCCCCCCGCAGCCGGCCACGGCGCCCCCCCCCCCCGCAGCCGGCCACGGCGCCCGCTCCCCCCCCCCCGCAGCCCTGCACTGACAGGCGGACCTGGGAAGCACACGGGTTTTTTTCCTGGTTCTTCCCTTAAAACGGAGCCGCAGAGGTGGCGCGTGAGACCCAGTGACATGAGCACCTTACGTCTCAGGGTGCCTTCTGTCGCCTCCTTTCTAGAAGACGCCCCAGCCCCCCTTCTACACACCCTGCCCAGCAGCCCTCACAGGAGGAGGCCTGGCGTTCCTCACCCCTCGCCCTGCACCCCGGCCCTGGAGCCCTTTACGAGCAATGCCGGGCGCTGGGCCACTCCGCCTGGGGCCACCGTCTCAGTCTTTGAGCAGAAGGCAAAGGAGACGGGGGATGGGGGCTCAGCGAGGTGGCGGCTCAGGCGGGTCCTGGACACGGGTGGCTGGGCAGGCCCCGTCCCACAGGCTCACTTCCCCTGTGAGGACAGACCCGGCTCAGCCTGGAGTTGGAGATGTGCCTGGCTCTCCCGTGAGGCCTCGAGTCAACGGTGATCCTGTCCATCTTCATGTGGCAAAGGAGCGTGCACCCACAAAGGAGTGTGTGCACCCCAAAGGAGCATGTGCACCCACAAAGGAGTGTGTGCACCCCAAAGGAGCGTGTACCTGCAAAAGAGCATGTGCAATGGCCACGGCATTGCCGTGGTGACTGAGGTTTGGGGTTCTGTCTCCCCAGGCGCATGCCAGGCCAGTTTGGGTTTAAATAGACTCCCAGGCAGCCAGGGGGTGGGAAAGTGGGCCAGGCCCCAGCTCTCGGCGCCTCGTGCCTCCGTCTCCCCGGGGCTCTGATCCAGCTGCTCCCAGGGCCCAGGAGACAGCGTCACGGCCGGGGCTGGTCCGCAGGAGAGATGAGCAGCTTGTCCCCAGGGGCCTGGCCGGAGCTGCCTGTCCCGTGGTGTCCCAGCCCTGGCTTTGCCGACCCTGTGACCCTGGACAAGGCACTGGGCATCCCTGACCCTCAGTCTCCTCCGGAGAATGGGGCGGGAATACCTCATCCCCAAGGTGCCAAATGTCCCCGAGGTGATGCCTGACCCCTGGCACCTCCCGGGGTAAGCTGGCAGGGCCCCTTCCCAGGCTGGCGTTGGGGCCTGAGTCAGGAACTTGGCACCAGGCAGAGCCCGGCCATGCCCTCAGTCCGCACCCCCCCTAACCACTGGGGTCCCTTCCTCCTGCATGTTGCTCCTGCGCCCTCTACTGGGGATGCGCAGCACTGCGCTCTGGAGCAGGAGGTGCCAGCAGGAGGGATGAAATACCACCGTGAGGGATGAAACACCAGCCCTGCGGGATACAGACCCTCCCTGCGGGGGAGCCCACCACAGCCACGGGGAGTCAATAGTGACGCTGGAGCTGAGAGGCACCGATTAGTCACCTGCACACGGATGCCCCAGACACGTCTACATAGACACACGCACACAGACAACCGAGAAAGGCACAGAGCCACACCCAGGCCCGGAGGCCCGCAGAGATGCGGACGTCCTCCCCCCTCCCTCTCCTGGGCAGGACCTTGCACAGCAAGACGGAGATGGAGCCACCTTTGGCGAGAACTTCCAGGGCCATGTCCCTGGCTCCCCACCCTCCTTAAGGAGGCCCACGGGGACCCGGGGCCCCATCCAACACTTCGCAGCCTCACCTGTGCCTCACCTGCTGACCGCTGGCCTCCTGCGGCCACAGGGCCTTTGCACAGGCCGGCCTCTGCGTGCCCTGCTCTCCCGCTCCCCTCTCCGCATCCTCAGGTCCCACAGCGCCCTCTCTGGTGGGGCCCGGTCAGACCTGACCTCTCCAGCTGCCACGTCTGTGTGACCGCTGTGTGACCGGGGGTGCAGGGTCCATGAGGGAACAGCCACGTCTGTCAGGCTCCCCGCTGCGCCCTGGCACAACGTGGGGCCCCGGTCGGCCTCGGTGAACGCCCGTTGAATGAATCAGTGAACAAGTGCGGCGGATGTCGTCCCGTGAGTGGGTTTCTCCAGATCCCATGATCCGTGACGAGGAAGGCAAGTTTCAGCCGCCCACCCTCCCACGGCTGCGTGGGCCAGGCGCCTGATGGCAGATGTCCGGGCTCTTCCTGTGACCCGCTGAGCTCTGGCCACCCCGCCAGGTCAGCTCACACCGCCGGGATGACCAGAACCCCAACGCGCGGCTCCACGAGGGCCACGCCCACAGTCAGCCCTTCCTGGGCACGGATGCCATCTGTGAGCTGCAATGAGGATGGTGGGGCGGGGGGGGGGGGGTTCTGGGAAGGGCCCCTGGGAGGGACAGCGACCCAGAGGAGGCTTTGGTCTGAGTCTCACTGAGCACACACTCCGCCTGGCTTTCCCCCCCGCCCCCCAGCAGGAAAGTATCATCATTAAGAATGTTTATTGCCCTGACCAGTTTGGCTCAGTGGATAGAGCGTCGGCCTGCGGACTGAAAGGTCCCAGGTTCGATTCCAGTCAAGGGCATGTACCTTGGTTGCGGGCACATCCCCAGTAGGGGGTGTGCAGGAGGCAGCTGATCGATGTTTCTCTCTCATCGATGTTTCTAGCTCTCTATCCCTCTCCCTTCCTCTGTAAAAAAATTAATAAAATACATTAAAAAAAAAGAATGTTTATCGGAGAAAATCAGAGGGTGCAGCCGGGGTTGGGGGTTGGTGGGGGAGTGACCTCGGCGGGAGACCATGTGGCCCCACTCTGCCCGCTGCCGGCCTGGCCACCCTCCTCCACCCCTCGGCCCACACCTGGCGGGAAAGCCACCACCCTGCACCGCCCTCCAGTCCCGGGGACGGCGGGGACGGGATGCTGGTGGCCTCCTGGCGCGTGTCAGGGAGAGGGCAGGTCAGGCGGGGAGGGCTCGTCTCTGCCTGCACCCTCCCGGGTGTTCGCGGCTTCACATTATAACCCGTTAAAACCACACAACACGCCTTTGTCTTTTTCAGTTGGAAAGAATAGGTGTTGGTGGCCATGGAAGTGGGTGAGGTTGTGGAAAATTTGGGCAAACAGAAACTGCCCGAGGAGAAAGGACCCACCCTCAGCGGTGGCCTGTCCTGGCCGAGCTTCGGTCCAAGCGTTCCTCCCGGCTCTGCCCACCAGAGGCGCTGGGAGTCCCCACACTGAGTCTTTCTGCCTCGGACTGCAGGAGGAGGAGAGGCGAAACCTGCCTAGGGACCCCTAAAACAGGGCTTGGGGTCCTAGCAGGCTGGCCTGCCCCAGCACTTCCCCTATGCATCCACCCACTCATTCATCCACCCACTCATTCATTCATCCATCCACTCATTCATTCATTCATCCACCCACTCATCCACTCATTCATTCCACGGTGTGCCAGGTGCTGGAGACATGGGGCACAGTGGAGACCCAGGCTGACCGGGCCGACCCTCACCATGCCTGGAGGGATTGGTGAACGGAAAACGGCGACCTGGATGGGCACGCCTGTGTCAGGACCACACCCTCTGCCCTTGAGGCCCCAATGGGTCCCCCAAATCATGGAGGCTTGTTGCACAGACGGACAGACGGACTGGTGTCTAAGGAAGTTGGAGGCTGCTGCACAAGGCCCAGAGCAGGGGGCGGGGCCTGGACCAGGTGGTCGCCACGGAGGTTCCGGACCGGCCGGGAATCGGAAACATTGAGGGCGGAACGGTCCAGACTTGCAGGCGTGAGGTGTCAGAGGGCGGAGGCAAAGGGGCCCCCCAGGTCTTCACGCTGAGGCCCCGGGCAGGGTGGGGCTGCACAGGGGGCCGTGTCCCTCTATGACGACGGAGGAGAGCATGGCAGCGGGGGGAGAGGAGAGGGGTGTGTGGTGCGGGTCAGGCTCAGGGGAGTCGGAGGGCACTGGGGGCCAAAGCCTGAGGGGAGGAAGCAGCAGGCGTGGGGGGAGGAGGGGAGGGGGAGGGGCATGCTAGGGCGAGGCATTCCTAAGGGACCCGGCAAAGGTCAACCAAGAAAAAGTCTAAGGATTGATCATCACATTTAATTTATTGTATTTTTATTTTTTTAAAATATATTTTTATTGCTTTCAGGGGAAGGGAGAGGGAGAGATAGAAACACCAATGATGAGAGAGAATCATGGGTCAGCTGCCTTCTGCACGCCCCCTACTGGGGGATCGAGCCTGCAACCTGGGCCTGTGCCCTTGACTGGAATTGAACCCAGGACCCTTCAGTCCCCAGGTCAAACCAGCCAGGGCTGCATTTAATTAAAAAAAAAAAAAACCCACCTGATGTTGCCCTAGCCGGTTTGGCTCCGTGGATAGAGCGTCGGCCTGCGGACTGAAAGGTCCCAGGTTCGATTCCCGGTCAAGGGCATGTACCTTGGTTGCGGGCACATCCCCAGTAGGGGGTGTGCAGGAGGCAGCTGATGGATGTTTCTCTCTCATCGATGTTTCTAACTATCTCTCCCTCTCCCTTCCTCTCTGTGAAAAATCAATAAAATATATTTTTAAAAACCTAATTTTAGAGAGAGGAAAGGAGAGAGAAATGTCGGCTTGTTATTCCCCTTACACATGCGTCCATTGGTGGCTTCTTGTATGCGCCCTGACTGGAGATCGGACCCACAACCTTGGTGAGTGGGGGAGGGCGCTCTGACCCGCTGAACTATGGTCAGGGCCGGGGCGACCCTTGATGTAACACACGGGCGTCCTGGGGGTGGGGGCCGGGCTGGGGAAAGTGGGAGGTGCAGTGAGGTGAGGAATGTGCCCCCCCCGCCCCCGCAGGGGTTCTGCAGTGAGAGGAGCCAGCAAGGGGCAGGGGCAGGGGGTGGAGGGGTGCGGGGTGTTTTCTCAAGAAGGGAGCGCTCCCAGCACTAAGCAGGTGAGCGGTGGGTTCTCAGCAGGTTTCTCTGCGGCTGCCTCCAGGAGAACACGGGTTCTGTGGCCACAGGGACTGCCACTGGGCAGCGCCTGGCACACGGAGGTGGCAGGAAGCATCCGTGGAATGAAAGCGTGAGAGTCCAGGTGAGGCGTGTCCAGGCGAGGGGCGGTGAAGGCTTGGCAGGGAGTGGGTGGGGGCGGGAGCGAGGCAGCATGGCTGGCCTGGCCTGGGGGAGGGCGCATTTGGCGGGGTGGCAGCGGGGGCTGCAGACCTGGGGCCCAGGGGCGGTCTTGCTAGCAGCAGACACGGGTGCTGTGGACGTTAACAGGAAGAGGCGGGAACCCCAACCCCCTATTTAAGGGGAGGGGGCCTAGGATGCAGGACCCTGGAGGGGGCGCGGGGGCGCGTGGATCGTGTTCAAAGGTGACTGTCCAGATCCAGTGCCAAGAGGGCCGTTGTGGATTCAAAAGGAAGGTCAGGGGCAAACGGGGCAAACGGTCTCCTAGTCCCGGGAGCGGCGGAGCCGGCCAGCGAGTGGGCGAGCCGCCCCGGCGATGCGGTCGTGGATCCGCAGGGGAGGAGGGCGGCCGCGGACCGGACTCTCCGCCCGGGCCTCTGCTCCTCGCAGCTTCCGTCCCCTCCTCTGTAAGCTGGCCCGACGGGAGACCGCTGCGGAGCGCACTGGGGTTCGGGGGTCCGAGCTCCTGTCCGCACTGTTCCTCTGGGGAGGCCAAGGTTCTCTCTCTGCCCCCCGACTCCCCACGCAGGTCACTAGCGACGCCCCCCCCCCTCCCCGCGGTCCCCTCTATCCGCGCTCGCCCTGGAATCGCCGGGGTCCTGTTGGCACCGACGGCTAGAGTCTCGATTCAGCGGACCCGGGCGCGAGGGCGGCATTTCCAAGTCCCGGGGCACTGGGGCGCGGGGACCCCTCCCGGGGAGCGGGCCTAGGGGCGCACAGCGCGGACGGGTCACCCGCGCGGCCAGCGGCGCGGAAGGTTGCCGGGCAGAGCCGGGACGCTCGCGCTTCCATTGGCCGCAGGTGGGCCCCGCCCCGCCCGACAGGTAGCGTCCCCGCGCCGCGCCATTGGGCCGCGGCCGCGGGGTCCCCCGGGGATTGGCCCAGGTGGCGGCCCCGCCTCGCCCTCATTGGCCGCAGGTGCCACCGCCCCCGCCCGGGACCGCCCGCCCCGCCGATTGGCCGCCGGCTGGTCGGCCATGTTCGGACCCCCCCCCGCCCCGCGGGCCTCCAGCCGGAGTCCGCGCCCCGCCCGCCGCGCGCCGCCCAGTCCCGCGCGCCCGCCCTCCGCGCGCCGCCCGAGTTCCGCCGAGTCGCCCCGACCGACGCCTCTCGGACCCCGCGCCGTGCGCCCTTCCGCGTTCCCCGCCGGCCCCACCTGGCGCCCGGCTGCGGGGGGCCCGCCATGGCTCGAGCGCCCGGGGCGCGGCGCTGACGGCGGCCGGAGCGCCATGCCCAGCAGGACGGGCCCCAAGATGGACGGGAGCGGCGGCCGCGTCCGCCTCAAGGCGCACTACGGCGGGTGAGCGGCGGGCCGGGGGCGCACCGCGCGGGCCGGGTCGCCGCTGCTGTGGGCGCCGAGGGCGGGAGTCCGGGTCGCGGGAGGGAGGGGACGGCGCGGCCCCTGCGGGCCCAGGGCGACCCGGGAGGTCCTGACGCACCGGCGCCGAGCGGCGGCCACGGCGTCCCCCCGCCCCGCGAGCGTTTCCTGCGCGCGGACTTGCGGGGGGGACGCCGCGGCGCGCCCCTCGGCGCTGGGCCCCGTGGTGACATTTTCTCTGGAAAGTTCGCTGGAACCTTAAGGTCACACACCTGCGGAGGCTAAACTTTCTGTCCGATTGTGAGAACTGCGGCAGCCTTTTGCGAATCGGGGTTTCCTGAACGTTCCCGCTGCACCGGCAAGCGGTCTCGGCTCAGGGAAAGTTGAAGGACCGGGCGGAGGCCGGGCGGTGAGCCGCTCGTGGTGCGCGGGTGGCGGGCGCCTGGAGGCTGGGGCGCCTGGAAGCTGGGGCGCCTGGAGGCTGGGGCGCGGTTCCCCTGGGGCCGGACCTTTCGGGGCCTGAGCAGCGCCCTGGCCTCGACCTGCCTCGCCACGAAATGGGGCGAGCGGCCGCCTCCCAGGCGTCAGTGGCCGGAGCGCTGGACACTTGGCGGCGGGGAAGCCCCGAGCCCGGGACCCCGCCGCCGCCCCCCCCCCGCGCGGTGCCTTCGCTGCCGCGTCCTTCCGCCCGCGTTGGGGTCCCGGAGTCGCACCTGGTGCCGCCGCACCCGCTGCCCGGTGTAGCGAAGCGCGTCTCTCCAAAGCGGCCTTCCAGTTCCACGGGGTCTGCCCGAGGGGCACCCCAGGGTGCGTCCTGAGGACCGAGGAGGGGCGTTGGGCCCTGGACCTCCTGAGGGCCCCTCGGCCAGGTGAGGTGGGCGGCGGCGGTGTTGGTGGCCCGCCCGGAGGGAAGGCGGGTTTCCGGGGAAGCCTGGCCCGCTGGCCCGCGCCCCTGAGCAGTCGGGGTCCCCCTTCTGGCCTGGGAGGGTGCGCTGAGATGGAGGCTGTTGGGGTCTTGGATCCGCCAAGAGCCAGAGCATCTTGGCTGGACAATGGGTGGACGTGGAACCTTCCAGTCCAGTCACCGGGGACTTTGACAGATCGGAGAGGACCCTTCCTGAGAGGCTGTGCGCGCCCGGGGGGCCTGGGGTGGGTGGGGTGGGTAGGAATTGACCCTCCGGCCACCCCGGGCTCCTGTGGGCACCTCGGGGCGCCGAGCTCGGGCGTGGGAGCTGGTCTGGGGGAAGTTCCGCAGACGCAGGGGGGTTCTGGGCGCCCCGGCCACCCCATTCCCTCCATGGCTCTGCCCTGGAGGGAGCTTTGGTTACCAGGAGTCATGTGACCTGTTGAGTCTGGTTTCCCCAGCGGATGAGGCCACGCCCCACACTCTTTCCTCTTCCTTCCCTTCCCGACCTCTGCTCCCTCCCCCTTCCCCTCCCCCTCCCCTCTCCCTCCCTCTTCCCCTCCTCCTCCTCCTCTCTCTCCCGCACCCCTCTTTCTGCCCAGGCCCAGCTCCCCCCTCCCTTCCCTGCCTGCCTTTCCTATTGGCCCTGCCTCTCCCCGGGGACTGAGCTGGGGGACCGGGTCCTCAGAGCTGGGCAGTGACGCTGGTCTGGAAAGGGCCCACCAAGATCAGCGCCCACTTACCCTGACCCCTCCCCGCCCCCGTCCAGGTGACATTCTGTTTGGATGAGAAGCTGTTTTTGTGCATCAGGGCCAGGGGCTGATTGAAGACACTATTTTTAAAAATATATATTTTTATTGATTTCAGAGAGGAAGGGAGAGGGAGGGAGAGAGAAACATCACTGATGAAAATCACTGATGGCTGCCCCCTGCCGTCCCCACTGGGGCTTGAGCCCGAAACCCGGGCATGTGCTCTGACCGGAATCGAACCGTGACCTCCTGGCTCATAGGTGACACTCAACCACTGAGCCACGCTGGCTGGGCGAGGACCCTGTTCTTAAAGGGGGGGTCTTCCCCGCCCCCATTGGTGATGGCTTCTCCGGGTCATCCCTGCCCATCCCCTGAGCACCCCCGCCCCCCAAAGGCTGGAGATCAGGGTCTCCTTCCCGCCCAGCTGGGCCTCTGGAGGGTGTATGGTCCTTGGAGTCTGAGGGGGGTCTGACAGAACCTGCATTTTTCAGGGTTATTTTTGGGGTGATGCTCGGCAGGTTTGGGGGCCCTCACCTTCCCAGAAGAGCCTCAGATGCCTGCTTTTCTAAGATCATAGACACGACGGCTGGGTCTTCCCTCTTCCCTCGCTCCGGCTCCAGGACCTTCTGTGTGCCAAGCTTGGGGCTCGGTCCTGTGGCCGGGAGACTGGGGGTCCACGGAGGGGCAAGGTACAGGGTGCTGACCCCCGGCCACCCGTCCAGGGCTCCGTCTTGCTCAGGGGCTGCTCGATTCCAGATTGGGGTGAGATTGGGGCTGGTGGTCAGGGGTCCGGCATGGGGGTTGGCGGTGGGATGGCCCAGCCCAGGGCACTGAGGTCAGGCCTTGCTGCAGGCTGGTGACGGGGGCGGGGGGCAGGGCTTGGAGATCCATCCTGATGGTTGGGGTGCTGGGGGGGAACACAAGCTCCCACTTGGAGGCAGGATGCAGGGGGGGGTCAAAGGGAAAGGGGTGGCAGACCCCGACTTCCAGAGTTCCTGGGGGCAGGAGGACTGGCGGGTCAGGTGACTGGTGCCGGGCAGGGTGGGCACCGGGTGAGGGAGACCCCAGGGGGATGGGGTAGGCGGGGTGGGAGCGTTCCCCATCTGCTGAGGCACCCCCCCCCAGGCTGTGGGGGTGACAGGCTGGGTCAGTTGTGGGGTGCTGGGGGCAGGTGCTGGGGGTCTTTGAGCAGACGATGGCCAGTTCCAGAGGGGGGGGGCAGCGGGGGGCCACCCCTGTGAGCCAGGCCTGTGGGCGGGGCCCGGGCGGCTGTGGTCAGCGAGGTGTTGCCCACGGCCGGTCCTGGATCCTGGTGGCCCTGGGCTTACTGCCTCGTGGTCAGAGGCTTCATAAACCCTGGTTTGGCGGGATTCCGGAGCCAGGGGCTCGCACCCCGCAGACCTGCTTCCTCTGGCCCGGCGGGTCTCAGGGCCCGGCAGGTCTCGGGGCCCGGCAGATGCTAAAGGCCCTGCTCTCGGGGTGTCGGCATGCTGACCTTCCCTGCAGCTTCCTTCTGCTCCCAGGACGAGCTTCCCCTGTTTCAGCAAACTCCCGTCCCTCCCCTTCCCTCGGGGCGGGGGTGGGGGGAGCAGAACAGCCCTCTCCCTCATCTGGGCGGGGAGGGGGGGCGCCCCGCCTGTGAAGGCCAGCCCTCAGAGGGTGACCCAGAATCCCTGAGCCGCCTCCGGCCTCCCTGCGTCAGCGCCCCATTTCTGGAGGAAAAGATGAAAGGCCGTAGCGTTCCGTGACTCGGCTTTTCAAAAATAATTGTGCAGGAGGAGCGGACGGTCCCTCCAGGGCCCTGGTCACTGCGCTGGGCCACCCCCCCTCCCCCACCCGCTGTCCCTGCCTCCTGGGGCCTTGGTCCTCGGATGGGGATGGGGCACACTCGCCCATCCTCACCGTCCAGGTTTGGGGGACGGTTTAAGGAAGCGGACGGGCTTGACCTGAAGGGCCTGTGTCTGCCTCCCTCAACCCTACCCCACCCCTCCTCCATCCCACCCCACCCCACCCCTCCTCCATCCCACCCCATCCCCACCCGCATCTCCATCCCCACCCCGTGACTTTGGGCAGGACTGGAACCTGGTGCCTGAGCCGCTGCTTGCCCCACGCCCACTAGGGAGCGCTCCTGCCTCCCCCCACGCCCCCCGCGGCTCCCCCTTGGGGACACCCAGGCTCCAGGACAGCTCTTCCCTTGGGGCACGGGGCCGTGGTGGTGCTAATGTAACTCACGTGGTCCGTGGTTCTGGGCGGTTCATTGACTTAGTCGGTAATCTGGTCCATCGGTCGCCCGCCTTTGACTCGATGTCCGTGTCCGCCCCGTGACGCCTCCGCATCCTCTTGCCCAGGGACATCCTGGTCAGCAGCCTGGACGCCGCCACCACCTTCGAGGAGCTGTGTGCGGACGTGCGGGACATGTGCAGCCTCCCCCAGGGCCAGCCGCTCACCCTCAAGTGGGTGGACAGTGAAGGTAGCCGCCCGGGTCCTCTCTAAACCTGTGCATCCAAAGGGCAAGTGGGTGGGGTGGGCAGGGGAGACACCCCCAGGGAGGACGGCAGGGGCTCGGCCCCACCGTGGGCTCCTCTGGACCCTCCTTAACCACTGCCCCCCCCCCCCCCCCCGTTCTCATGTGGGCGGTTTGGAAGGGCAGTGAGGGCCCCTCTCATTCTGCGCTCTCTCGCACTCGCTCTCTCTTCTCACTGTCTCTCTCTCTGTCTCTCTCTGTCTCTCTCTGTCTCTCTCTCTCTGTCTCTTCTCTCTCTCTGTCTCTCTGTTTCTCTCTGGCTCCCTCTCTCCCTCAGTCGGACACAAAGCTGAGGGGTGGGGAGGCAGCCAGGAGACCTCCCCCCGGGATGACGGATGACGGATGAGGGGGACTGGCCGCTGGTAGTCAGGGCGCAGGGGCCCTCCCCCTTGGAAAGGGCACGGGGTCGCTGGTCCTAGGCCGTCTGCTCCTGTCCAGCGACGGAGGGCCAGGCACCTTCCCGCCTTCCCTTCGGGCTGCGACTGACCTAAGAGGAGCGTTCTGGCCGGGGCTGTGGCCTCCCGGGGCTGTGGCCGCCCGGGGCTGGGCGTGGCCTGGTTCTGAGGGCCCTGGCTCCCTCCGCTCTGGGGGAGCGCCCGCCGTCGTGGGGACCCCTCGGCCTCGGGCCTGCGGTGGCCTCAGCCGTGTGTCTCGCTGCCAGGTGACCCCTGCACGGTGTCCTCCCAGATGGAGCTGGAAGAGGCCGTCCGTCTGTCCTGTCAGCGCAGGAGCGACGGGCTCATCCTTCACGGTCAGTGCGGCGTGGCGGGCGCTGGGGGCTCCGGGTCGGGGGCGGGGCAGGGCTCTCTAGGGGGCCCATCCTTGCATCTTTGCCAGACCACCCGGGGCCTGGGAGCCACGGGAAGGGAAGGGTCACGATTTAACGTCCTCGGGCGCCAGGAGTTTGAGGATGTCAAATGTAGGCACCTCGGACTTCCTTTTCTCGGACGTGTCGTTAACCCGAGCAAAGTGGCTGTGAGCAGTGCGGTCCGGAAGCCGTCTGCTCCGGGGGCAGACGCCTGGGTCCTGCTGGGTCCTGGGGACGGGCATCCCCGCGTGTCAGCCCAGCTCGCCAGCTGCCTCCAGGTCTCCCCGAGCTCGAGGGTCTGGGTGCCCGGCGGGCGGGCAGAGCAGGCACCGGCCCCAGCACTGCTCAGGGTCGCACAGACCCGCCCTGTGGCTCCCCAGGCTCCCTCCCCTCAGCCGGCTAGACTCCGCGCCGGGTGTAAACGGAAATATCCTGTCGTCCCAGCAGAGTCTTCACTTTGGGCTTTTGCCCGGCTGGCGTGCTCAGTGGTTGAGCATCAACCTATGAGGTCACGGTTCGATTCCGGGTCAGGACACAGGCCTGGGTTGCAGGCTCGATCCCCAGCGTGGGGCGTGCAGGAGGCAGCTGAGCAGTGATTCTCTCTCATCATGGATGTTTGTATCTCTCTCCCTCCCTCTCTGAAATCAATAAAATATATATATATACCTAAAAGGTTGGTTTTCATTTTAAATTGGGGCGTGTCACATTTTCAGGTTCCGTGGGGTGTCTGTGGGCCCACTTGGAGGCTCCGGCCGCCGTGGCCGACCAGCACGTGGTGGACGGGAACGTGAAACTGGTCACGGTTTCCTGTCCGCTGGTCACTTTCCCTAACGCTGGGCGACTCGTTGGTTAAAATACCCTATTTTGGTAGCTCTTTCTACAGACGTGGTTTAGATACCAAAGTTCCCCTGGTCCCTTTATTATTGCGGTGCGAGCACATTCATGTGCCGGCAGCATGCACAGCCGTGGCGTTTAAGAATTCCCTGTTGCCCTGGCCGGTTTGGCTCAGTGGATAGAGCGTCGGCCTGTGGACTGAAGGGTCCCAGGTTCGATTCCGGTCAAGGGCAGGTACCTTGGTTGCGGGCGCATCCCCAGTAGGGGGTGTGTGGGAGGCAGCTGATCGATGTTTCTCTCGCATCGATGTTTCCGACTCTCTATCCCTCTCCCTTCCTCTCTGTAAAAAATCAATAAAAAATATATAAAAAAAATAAAAAATCCCTGTTTTCCGGTTCAGAGGAAGGTTGTCTTAGCTTGGTTCCAGTAATTTCTAAGCTTCCGTTTTAGTAATTTACCGGGAAGGCCCGGGTTCGTGTGACGGTATTTAATGGGGAGCTGAGTCCAGAGACATGGAGTGTAGTGAGCCTTCAGACGTGGACTTTGAGGGGGACTGTGGGCCCCGCCTCTCCGCACTAACTTAGTGCCCCCCTGGCGGCCCGTGCCTTTGGGGTCCTGAAGGAAGGACTGGGGTGGACACACATATGTGCGTGGTTCCCAGTCTTTGCCTTTTTTTTTTTAAATGTATTTTTTACTGATTTCAGAGTGGGAGGGAGAGGGAGAGAGAGAGAAACATCAATGATGAGAGAGTCATGGATTGCTGCCTCCTGCATGCCCCACACTGGGGATTGAGCCCGCCACCCGGGCTGTGCCCTGACCGGGAATCGAACCCGGGACCCTTCAGTCCGCAGGCCGATGCTCTATCCACTGAGCCACACCGGCCAGGGCTCCTTGCCTTCCTGAGCATCTCCCAGAAGCAGGTGGTCTTCGGCCCGCGGGCTCTGTGCACGTGTGTGTCCGCCCGACTTGCCGCCTTCCCCGGAGACTGTACCTGGTGACGGACACTCGATGCTAACTCTCTCCTCCCCCCTCTCCCCGTGCAGTGTTCCCGAGCACCCCCGAGCAGCCCGGCATGCCGTGCCCCGGAGAAGACAGTGAGTACCGCCCGCCGCGTCCTCTGACTCTGTCGGGGCCGCGGGCTGAGCTTTGACGTGTTTGCCCGAGAGGGCAGGTGGCATTCGGTGGCCTGTGGCCTAGGCCCGTTCACCCCGTGATGACTAACGGTTTTCCCTGGCTGGTGTCCCTGCTGTCTGTGCGTCTGTCCCGTGCGTGAGCGTGGCCCTTGGGGAGGTACCGCCAGTCCTGGGAGCGCCCTGATCTTCCCCGGGAGGGAAGGGGCCAGGCGGACAGAGGGGAGGGAGGCGGCCCCGTCTCGGAGCTGGCACACCCGCCTGGCAGGCGGCAGCGGCAGCCTGGCCGTCCCTGGGAGACCGAGGGGGGGGGAGGGTTGCGGCTGGAGATTTGGAGGCTGGGGCGGCCCGCGGAGCAGGCGGCGAGGGAGGCACCTTCCGGCAGCGCCCCAGCCAGGCGGGCCGTCCAGGGGGCTCCCCGGGCCCAGGCGCTCTGGCCTCAGGCAGGGAAGAGTCGTGGTGTTGGCTCAGCCTCTGCTGGGCTGGGACGTGGGCGTCAGGGGCGCTGAGGACGCGGGCCTCTGCCAGAGGCAGAAGTGGGTGACGGCCGGGCAGTGACCACGTCGCTGTGGGGGAATTGGAGACGTGTGAGCCTCGCCCTCGGGACGCTTACTGGCGGCTGAGGCTTTGGGACGCCCCGCCCGCGCTGGGAGCCGTGGGCGCCGGGGCCGAGGGGGCTCAGGGCCGGTGTCTCCCTGGGCACGATCCCTGCCCCGGGCACTGGCGTCACCGGGCCGACAGCCACGAGGAGCAGGTCGGCCTCGTCTCGCCGGTCAGGACGGGCAGAGCCCTCCTCACGGGCTCCTGCTGTTTGGAGGTTGGCGTTCTCTCCAGTCAGTATTTTACTCTTTAAATATTTTCATATTTCACTTGATTTTAATGCTGATCTTGGACCGTGAGGACAGCCCCGATCTGGCCACCTGATGGCCACGACACCCACATTCCTGGTCAGTTTCCGTGGCCTCGGGCAGCTCCACCCAACGCCGAGGGTGCGTGTGAGGGTCCCTGGGCCAGTGAGGCCCTCGCCGGGCGGGCGGGGTGGGCTGACACAGCGCGGCCGGAGGTGGACACGTGGCACCTGGGCACGTCTGGCTGGGAGGACCATGTTGCCCAGCCTGGCCGGTCTTCATTGTCAGCAAAGCATTTCCCACACGTCCTGTTCAACGCGAACTGAATCGGTTTTACAGTTTGTTCTTTTCATTCTCACCCGAGAACATGCTTGTTGGTGTTTTTAGAGCGAGAGGAGGGGGGGGGGGTAGAGAGAGAAACATCCATGTGAGAGAGAAATGTGGATCAGTTGCATCCCGTAGGCACCTGCCCGGGGTTGGACCCTCACCTTGTTGTGTGTGATGACGTGCAGCCCCTGAGCCACGCCGGCCACGCCGGCCAGGGCTGTGAGTGATTTTTTGAGGAATCTCCACACCGTCTTCCACAGCGGCCGCCCCGCTTGCCGCTCCCACCGTCGGCGCGCGGGTGACAATTCCTTCATGTCCTGTCAGCACTTCCTTCCTGTTTTTGTTCAATAGTCACCCTGAGGGGTGAGAGGGGTGTCTCGTTGGGGTTCTGATTTGTGGCTTTGATGCTTGTCGAGTTACGTCTGTGTGCGGTGCGCGGTGGGCCCCACCTCCTCCTGCGGCGTGGCCGCCCGTCCTCCCAGCGCCATCCGTGGAGGACACTGTCCTCTCCCGCCGCCGCCGTGGCCGTGGCCCCTGGTTGGGAACCCTGGACCACAGGTGTGAGGCCGATTTCTGGGCTCCGTCTGTCCCACCGGCCCCTGTCCGTCCGTCCGTCCGTCCGCAGCACCACGCTGGTGCAATGCCGTGGCTTTGCCGCCGGTTGTAAAGCAGGGCGCGTGGCCTCTAGGTTTCTTGTTCTTATTCAAGATGGGTTGGCTGCTCGGGGCCCCGTGAGGTTCCGTGTGCATTGTAGGAGAGTTTTTCAGTTTCTGCAAAAAAATCCGTGGGATCTGGGTACCGATGGCGTTTAGTCTGTATTCGCTTGAGGTGGGAGTAGACGGTGGCTGTCTTTCCACTTATTCGTGTCTTTCGTTCCTTTTAGTCCTGTTTCTGTAGTTTTCATTGTACAAGTTTCCCCGTGTGTGTGTGTGTGTATGTGTGTGTATATGCGTGTATGTGTGTGTGTGTATGTGTGTGTATATGCGTGCATATGTGTGTGTGTGTGTGTGTGTGTTTACTGTCCCCATTTTGCAATTTTTAAAATTTTTTGTTAACCCTCCCGAGGACATTTTTTCTCTGATTTTTAAAAAAATATATATTTTATTGATTTTTTTACAGAGAGGTAGGGAGAGGAATAGAGAGCCAGAAACATCGATGAGAGAGAAACACTGATCAGCTGCCTCCCGCACACTCCCCACCGGGCATGTGCCCGCAACCAAGGCACATGCCCCCGACCGTAATCGAACCCGGGACCCCTGAGTCCGCAGGCTGACACTCTATCCACTGAGCCAAACAGGCCAGGGCACCCTCTGATTTTTTGAGAGAGAATGGAAGGGCGGGGGAGAGACAGAGAGAGACATCGGTTGGTTGCCTCCTGCACACACCACAGCCCGGCGGGTTTCTAGCCTGCAGCCGAGGTGCGTGCCCTTGACCGGAATTGAACCCTCGACCTTTCAGTCCGCAGGCTGACACCGTGACCACGGAGCCACACCGGCCAGGGCTCCTTGTACAAGTCTTCCGTCTCCTCGTCAGGTTTATTTTTAAGCACCTTACTCTTTTTTTCCTGCTCTTGCAAATGGCACCGATTGATTGACTTCCTCTGTGGGTGGTTCGCTGCTGGGTATAGACGTGTAATTGGCTCTTGTTGACTGTATCCTCCCGTTTCTTGCTGAACTTGTTTGAGTTCTGATAACGTTTCTGTGTGACATCATTAGAGTTTCCTGTGTCGATTTTATTCTTTTCCAGCCTCGATCCCTTTGTTTGTGTTCTTGTCCGGCTGCTCTGGCTGGCGTGCCCAGGGCGTGCTGAGGGGAAGGGGTGAGCGCGGGCGCCTTCCTCTTGTCCGTGATCCGAGAGGAGAAGGCGAACCCTTCGCCGTCGATGTGTTTGCTGCGGGTTATCCACACGCAGCTGTCGTCACATGGAGGTACTTCCCTTCGGTGGCATCGTAAACGTGCTGCCGGCCCACGTGGCTCCGTGGCCGAGCGTCGACCTAGGAATCAGGAGGTCACAGTTCAAATCCCGGTCAGGGCACATGCCCGGTTGCAGGCTTGATCCCCAGTAGGGGGCGTGCAGGAGGCGGCCAGTCAGTGATTCTCTCTCATCGTTGATGTTTCCCTCTCCCTCTCCCTGCCTCTCTGAAATCAATAATAAATAAATAAATAAATGAAGAGTCCTGGCCAGTGTGGCTCAGTGGGTAGAGCATCAGCCTGTGGACGAAGGATCCCGGGTTTGATTCTGGTCAAGGGCTCGGGCCTCGGGTTGCAGGCTCCTCCCCGGCCGCGCCCTGGTCAGGGCATGTGCAGGAGGCAGCCCGTCCTCACTTGCATGGTTCTCTCTGCCTCTCCCTCACGCTTCCACTCTCTCTAAAAGTCAATGGAGAAGTAGCCTCGGGTGAGGGCTAACAAACAAAACAACAACAATTTTGTCCTCCCCGGAATTTCCTGAGCGTCTGTCTGTCTGTCTGTCTGGATGGCCTCCGGGTGGCTGCTCACCACTCCTGACTCTCAGTCCCTTCCGTCGCCTGAGGGGAGAGTGGGAGGGAGAGGGGCCGGGAGAGGGGTGACCTCCAGTGACCAGCGGTTTACTCCGTCGTCCCGGGTGCGAGCAGTGGAGACGGTGAGCGGGGCCAGGGAGGACACGGGAGCCCAGCGCCCTTTCCCCACGCCGGGCCCGTGCGCCGCCTCTCGCGGGCGTCCTTCTAACAGAGCTGTGTCCGCTGTGACACCGGTGTCCCGTCCGCAGAACGTTTCCCCGGGTCCTGCGAGCGGAAGGTTGGAGCCTGGAGGGGGCTGGGGGGCCTCTGACGGACGGCTGGTGGGTCGGAGCACAGGGCGCCCTGGGCTGGTGGCTGACCTTGGGGGATAGGATGCTGGATAGGATGCTGCCTCGGGGAGGCCACGTCAGGGTGGAGCTGTGGGGTCACATGAGGGGAAACACACGCGGCACCTCCTGCCTCTAGTTTGTTGGGTGTTTTTACCGCGAAAGGATTTCACCGGCGGCGGCGGCGCCGTTTCACGTCGGTTGACGATCACGTGGTGTTTCCTGTGCCGGTGAGCGTGGAACGTCAGGTCTGCCACTCGTGCGTTGGGCCGCCTTTGGGGAGTCGCCCCCGCGGTCAGCGTGGGACCCCCTCGCGTGTGGCTGGGAGTCGCCCCCGCGGTCAGCGTGGGACCCCCTCGCGTGCGGCTGGTCTCTCCCTCGTGTTCCCGTCGGGTTGGGTGCCAGGATCGCGCCGGCCTCCCAGCGAGGTAGCGTGCTCTCTCCTCGGCGTCGGAGACGTCGGAGAAGGTTTGTGTTCTTTAAACGCTGGGTCCAGAACTTTGTGTTTTTTTTAAATACATATTTTTATTGATGTCAGAGAGGGAGAGGGAGAGAGAAACATCAATGATGAGAGAGAACCTGGGATCGGCCGCCTCCTGCATGCCCCACACTGGGGATGGAGCCCGCAACCCGGGCCTGTGCCCCGACCGGGGATCGAACCCTGACCTCCCGGTTCGTAGGTCGCCGGCCGGGCTAGAACTTTTCTTTGTGGGAAGACCACTGTCTGCTTCGCCCCCCCCCCCCCCCGGCCACGCCCGGTCCACGCCCCGGCATGTGTGTCCCGTGTAGTTTTCACGGGTCTTTGAATGTTGCCGTTTGATTTTATTCAGCCGACGGGAGCGGCTGGCGGTCTGGGAAGCCCTGGTCGCCCTGCGTTTCCGGGTGACGGACGCGCGGGGCTCCCGGAGGTGCCTCAGGTCGCTCAGTGTCCGGTGGAGAAGGGCTGTCGCCGGGAGCGGCTGGGGAGCGGGCGTGTGCGCCCAGAGCTCAGGCCGGAGCCTGACGCCCGCTCCTCACCGAGGGGAGGGGGTTCAGCGGGGGGGCCCCCAGGCCTCTCCCCGGGCAGCTGGTGTGTGTCAGCCGTGGGCATGGGAGGGCCGTCACCCCCCACGTCCCCAGGGCGACGCCTGCGTTTGGAGGGACCTGGGCTTGGGCTTGACGGGGCCTGGGCTTGGGGGACACGCAGGGTGCCCATCGAGGCTAAGGGTCTGCTCCGGGCACTTCTCGGCCGACAGGCGGCACGTGAGGTCCTGCGTGGGGCCAGGTCCCCTTCCACCCCAGGCTGGCGGGGGTGTGACCGCAGCTGGACACCCATTCTCACCTCCTCACGTGGGGGCACCTCTTGCTGCCCTTCCCGGTGCCCCCTACCCACCCACCCCCCCCCCGAGCAACAGAAGCCCCAAAAGGCCACCTGACCGGGGTTGGGACATGTTTGACCGGACCCATGGCTCCTGCCCCCTCCCCTCGTCCCCCGGCCAGGTACCCGGCTCAGCCCCTCAAGCATCCTTGTGGGGTCTGTTCTCAGCCTCTGGATGTAGGTCAGAGGTCACTCGCACTTGGGTGGCCGCTGTGTCCCTGCATCCTGGCCGGAGGCCCCAGCCGGCTGGGCTCCATCCCCTTGGCCGTTGCCCGCTGCCCTGCTCGGAGGACGGGGACAGGACGCCTCGATGCGGAGATGCTGTGTCCATGTGACGTCAGCTCCTGATATCCAGGCCGTGTTTTCGTTGGTGCCTCGGCTGCCGGCTCCAGCTTCCCAGGGGAGCCGGGTACCACCCGGGCCTGGAGACACGCGGAGGCAGGGATGTGAGGCGGGGGCGCCGCCGGCCTGCTTCTCATAGCCTTCCCCGCGGGAGCCGCCCGCCTGCTGTGGGGTCGAGGGGACAGGCAGCCCGCGTGAAAGGGCAGGAAAATGCCTGCCTTCGTGCCCCGCGGAGCATAAAGGCGCCCGTGCCGGGGGAGGCGGAGGAGGAGGAGGCGGAGGAGGCGGAGGACGGGTGAGTACTGAGCATCGCTGCCCTGCAGCCCGGCCCGCGCAGGCCGTGTGCTCGCGGGAGAGCGGGTTCCGGCCTCCCGGCTGCACAGATGTTCCTGGCACAGACGCAGCGCCAGGCGGGCGTGGGGGGGAGAGCGAGGCCCTTGTTTGCGAGGCTGACGGATGAGCCGGCGAGCGCAGCTGATGCAGGGGCTGCGGCGGCGGCCGTGTGTCCCCCAGCGGGGTCCGTGCGGGGGCCTGTCCGCGGCTGCGGCTCCCGGAATAGCCGCATCTTCACCTGAGCCGCGGGGTGGCGGCCCCGCTGTCCGTGGTGGGCGAGGGCGTCTGCGTGGCTGGCTCCTCGCCCGCGGAGCTGCGGGCGGCCGTCCCGGCTGCAGCAGGAGCGAGGAGCAGTGAGGAGGCACCTGCTCCCGCCCGCCCGCCGCGGCTCCCGCTCCCACCGCCTCCCGCTCCCGCCGCCGCGGTCCTGGCTCCGGTTGGCACTGACGACAGCGCGTGGCCAGTGTTGACGTGCGCCGGCTTGCTGGCCGCTCGGCGGGTCCTCGTTCCTCGGCGGGGTGATGGTGATGCCCGCGGCCCCTGCTCCCCCGCTCTGAGATGGTCGGAGGTAGACGGCCGCGCGAGGGCATCGCGGGGGGAGGGGGCTGGGGATGCTTTTCTGACGTCCATTTTACAGGGTGTTTCTGTGTAGGCAGCCCCCTCCCCCCCCCCAGGCTGGCGGGGGCCGGGGGGCCTGGCGAGTGGGCTGGGGTGGGGCACCCCTCGTGTGCCTGGTGCTAGGGAGCCTGGGGGTGCAGGGGCGCGGGGTACCCTCGGAGCAGGGGCGCCCCTCCCCCAGCACTGAAGGGCCAGCTCGCAGACCCCGGGTTGTGGGGTGGCTGCTGCTGCTGGGGCCTTGGACTGTGGACCGCAGGCTGTGGGGGCCGCCGGGCAGGGAGCGGGGGCCTCGCACGTGTGTGTGGGGCCGAGATTAGCTGTGTCATGGTTTCCTCGGGGCGACAGGGACATCTCGGCCTCCTTCTCCCGGTGACCACACGCTGGCCGTGCACGGCTGACAGGAGCCCTCCGAGCACAGATGTGCTGCCTGGGGGACCCCGAGTGGGATGGGGGACCCAGAGGAGGATGGGGGACCCAGAGGAGGATGGGGGACCCAGGCCAAGACAGGGGACCCATAGCAGGATGAGGGACCCATGCTGGGACAGGGGGACCCAGAGGGAGACAGAGGACCCAGAGTGGGTCATGGGGGGACCCAGAGGAGGATGGGGGACCCAGGCCAAGACAGGGGACCCATAGCAGGATGAGGGACCCATGCTGGGACAGGGGGACCCAGAGGGAGACAGAGGACCCAGAGTGGGTCATGGGGGGACCCAGAGAAGAACGGGGGACCCAGAGTGGGACCCAGAGCAGGACAGTGGGGACTGAGGCCAGGACAGGGGGACCCAGAGGAGGATGGGGGACCCAGAGAAGGTCAGGGGGGACCCAGCCGGGACGGGGGACCCAGAGTGGGATGCAGAGCAGGGCCCCGACTGGGTCTCGTCAGAGCCGTGAATGGGGGCAGGCTGGAGCAGCACCCCCTCCGGAGAGAAACGCCCCCTCTCACGGATGCCGGCCGAGGGGCTCTGGCTGCCTGTCCCCTGCACCGTGTCCGAGTCGGACCGTGTGGTTCACCGTAGCCCTGTCTCAGCCGCCAGCACCAGCCAGGCACCGCCACCGAGTGCGAGCTGCCGGCCGTTACGTAAGGAGTCGTGTGTTTGCCCGGCTCCCCCTCCGGCTCCCCGCCCCCGGGTCCCCCTCCGGCTCCCCCAGCCGTCGGCTGCCTGTGTTGTAGGCCCCCTCTTCGCCGGGCGGTCCCACGGAGCAGCCGAGACCCCTGCCAGCCCCGACAGGGATGCCCATTGGATGCCTCCCTGGCCACCCTGCCGCCTGGCGGGGACCCCGGCGGAGACGCCCGTCCCACGAGCTCCCTCTCTGGGTGGCGGTGGGGCTGGGTCCCGTCGGCTGGGCCCTCCTGGTCCCCTGGGCGGAGCCGAGCCCGGGGAGGCCTCGCCGTCAGGAGGCCCGGTCTCAGGTCTCAGGTCATCGTTCAGGCCCTGACCTCCGACCTCTGCTGAGGATCGGAGACTCAGGTAGCGTTGTCTCCTTCACTGACCTAGAGCGGGGACTCCGAGGGCGGGCTGCTCTGGGTGGGCCACGCCCGGCCCGGCCCGGCGGGGAGAAGCCTTCCTTCCCCGTCTGAGGTTTGCGTCCAGGGACAGAGCACTCCGCTCTCTGTGCCTCGTGGGGAAGGACGTCAGCCCGGCCCGTGGGTCTGCGCCGCCTGCCTCGTCCCCGCCGCCCCAGGGCCTTGGCACGTGCCATTCCCGCCACTCCGCCCAGGGCCTGGACGACGCTGCTTGACGGCGGGGCAGCCAAGGCTGTGCTCCTTGAACCGTGTTTTTGGTGAAGAGGCCGTGGCGACACCCGCCGGGCCTTTGTCCGTGGACACAGCCGTTTGTTTCCGGCACTTTCCTGAGTACGTTGAGCGGGGCACCTCCTAATGACTGGGTTCCCTTCCGCCTCCCGGCTGGTCCAGCCCCATCGCGACCCTCCCAGGCGGCCGAACGGGGAGCCGGGGTCTGTCATTTCCCCACCGGACGTTGGGAGTCGGGGGGGCGGGGGAGTGCCCCATTAGCACACGTCCTGCTGTGGTGCTTGTGTCCAAGGTGACCGACGTGGGGGCCGGTTCGCCTCATTTTATTCCTCGTTCGTTTATTGGGCGGAGAGAGGTGGTGTCCTTGTCCCGAGCTCCACGGGTTGCAGGTTCTATTCCCGGTCAGGGCACATGAGGGGGGAGAGGCGGTGGGTGGGAGTGGTGGCTGCCGATCGATGTCTCTCTCTCTCTCTCTCTCTCTCTCTCTCTCTCTCTCTCTCTCAAGTCAGTCAATCCCTGGGTGAGGATTAAAGTAAAAATAAGTAAGTAAGTAAATGAAGAGGCTGTACTCTGTACTCGGAAAGCCAGTGGGTGGCGGAGGCCGGATTTCGCATTTTACTGTCTCATTTGGTGGCTTGAATGGGCCTGGTCTTTTTCAAGTTTGCTTTTTAAAATGTCTCTTCCGTGGGAAGTTTAAGAAGGTTTGATTTGCAGCAGGATGGAGCCTGCCTGGGTTTGCCCGATGAAGGCCTCGCCTGAGAGTAGGCAGTACCCACCCCTTGCTCGGCCATGGCTCCGATAGCCCCTTGCCCCCTGCCTCTGTTTGCTCATCTGTGCAATGGGCTGTCGGAGGTCAGATGTGATCAGGTGAGCCTCTGTTTGCTCATCTGTGCAATGGGGCGGTCGGAGGTCAGATGTGGTCAGGTGAGCCTCTGTTTGCTCATCTGTACAATGGGCTGTCGGAGGTCGGATGTGGCAGGTGAGCCTCTGTTTGCTCATCTGTGCAATGGGCTGTCAGAGGTCGGATGTGGTCAGGTGAGCCTCTGTTTGCTCATCTGTGCAATGGGCTGTCGGAGGTCGGATGTGGTCAGGTGAGCCTCTGTTTGCTCATCTGTGCAATGGGCTGTCGGAGGTCGGATGTGGCAGGTGAGCCTGTTTGCTCATCTGTGCAATGGGGCTGTCTTGGAGGTTGGATGTGCTCAGGTGAGCGTGAGAGGCCGGGCAGCTGTCCTGGTCAGGAAACGGCTGATAACGCTAGATGCTGGTGTGTGGAGTTTGCACGGTACGTTGTTCTCATATTTTGAATGTAATTTTGAGTTTGGCGTGTTTACCTTTTAGGGCGTTCCGTAGCCCCGAGTGGTTTAAATGAGAACGGGTGTCCCTGCCATCCCCCCCCAGCTCCCCCTCCGGGGATCACGTCCAGGTTCTTGGCGTTGGTTTCCAGGTTTCTGAACACCACGCTGTTTCCAGACCTTCCCGTTTGGGGCGTTCGTGGTCCCCTCAGCCCGGGACGTGTCCGCTCGGCTCCCTGTTCCTGCCGCCCGCGGGGTCAGCTCCCCGTTCCTGCTCCATCGCTGCGCGTTCGCAGGTCATGCTTTCCTTTCTTGGAGTTTTCTGGAAGTCCTGCCTCGGATTTGACTGTGATCTTTCCAGCAGACAGGTGGCCCCTCGATGCCTCTGACACGCCCCTCCTGGTGACCGGGGTCCACCCTGTGCCGTCCTGGGGTCCCCGAGTCACTCTGCCGGCTCCAGCGCGCCCTGAGGCCCCAGCCACCTGGGCCTGAGCTCCAGGGCCGAGCCTCACAGGGACCTGGGTGGGGCCCCGGGCGGGGAGGTCGGCCCCCCTCGCGTGGGGGGCGCTTCGGCGGCATGGGGTGCGTTGTGTTTAATAGACTCATTTTCCGGATCGGCGTGGATTCATGGGAAGCAGTCGGAGAGGCCGGGTCCGCCGCCATGCCGGGTCCGCCCTGGGTCCTGGTGTCGTCACGCTGGGCTTCCCTCGGGTGGCGTTTGTTTTAACAAAACCGTCCCGGTGGCATTTCGGTGTTTGGTGCGCGCCTGTGAAGGGAAGACGAGGACGTGGAGTTGCGCTGAGGCCTCGCGGACTCGTGGGTTTCATGGCTGCGGGCACGTTAGCCTCACCCGCTGAGCCGTGACGCTCACACAGGGAGCCTGGGTGTGGGGACTCCGAGTGCATACGTGCTCGCACGTGCCACGGCGTGTCCTCAGACCCTCAGGGCCCCGGTCCTGCCTCAGGTCCTGCCTGTGGCGCCCATGCCGGCCAGCGACGGGGCCGGACCCCTGTGCCCACAGGCCTTTGTCCATTGTCTCTTCAGAATTCTTTGTTGCTCGGAGCTGCTCGGAGCCGTGCCGGCCAGAGACGGCGCTCTGACCGCAGGACCGGGGCGAGGCCGGGGGCCATCGCGGCCCCGCACCCCCTCCTGGTGGGTCTGCACCCCTGAGGCTGGGCCAGACCCCAGATCTCTGCTGTGCCAGTCACCCCCTTGACCAGGGTTCGTCGGCGTCTGCCGGGAGGAAGGCCGCCCGCCCCTCTGTGTGTAACGCACACGCCGGTGTGGCCCGAGGGTCCGAACTGCTCGCTCACGCCGTCTCTCTCGCCGATTCGAGGCTCACGTTCTCCCCCGTGGCCGGCGGGCTCGGTCAGCGGCTCCGTGCGCTCTGAGGTTCTCTCGTTGGCTACAAGGTGGGGTAGGTTCGCGTGTACAGCTCCGTGCTGCGCCCTCTGGGGACCCATCCACGTGCTTGTGCCGATTCTCCTCCTGTCCGAGGACCCGTGCCTGGCTCAGTGGCTCCAGGACCGTGCGTGCCCTCGGTCCCTCCGGGCGGGGTCGCCCAGGCGCCGGCCTCCTCGGGGGAGAAGGGCACTTGGAAACCAGGGTCCTGGGGACCCAGCCAGACCCTCCGCTCCGCCTCCTCCCTCCCCTCCCGGCGCCGGCCGCTCGGCCCACCTGCCTGTCCAGGGCTGTCGCTCCCACCGGCCAGGACGGGCAGGCCGGCGGGGTCTCCCTCTTCCTGGGTCCTGACTGCGTCTGCGCAGGTGGGGTGGGGACGGTGGGCGCTGCCCTCGGGGGTTCACTTGGGTTTATCTGTTCCCCTGCGTTCGGTCTCAGGGTGTTGTCTCCGCCCTTTCAGTTGTGTTCTGCGTGAGACGTTTCCGTGACCCCAACATGGCGACGTGGGAGGATCCTGCTCCTCGGCTCGCCCCGCATGCGCTCAGGTCGGTTCCCGTGGGGCGCAGCCTCCTGTGCTCCGTCTCGTCCCGCGAGGTGCGCGCCGTTACTCCTCGCTGCCTGAGGGGAGCCTGTGTTACCCTTCCCGCTTCCTTCGCTCGCCTGCTTTTAAAAAAGAGGAAGGAGCGGGGGAGAGAGAAACATCGATGAGGAGAGAGAATCACGGATCGGCTGCCTCCTGCACGCCCCACACTGGGGACCGAGCCCACAACCTCAGGCATGTGCCCCCGGCCAGAATCAAACCCGGGACCCCTCATTCCGCAGGCCGGTGCTCTATCCACTGAGCCACACCGGCCGGGCTCATTGCCTTTTTAAAGGTGTGGCTGTGGCTGCACAATCCCCCCGAGGACACAAACCGACACGCGTGCAGGTCCTCGCGGCCCAGCAGCAGCAGCGCCAGCGAGACGCGCCGTTCTGTGACCGATGACGCCTTCTCGCCAGCGTCTTCCAGCGGCGAGCGCTGCGCCGGCCCGGGACGGGCCGCCGTGTTGGCTGCAGAGAACCTCCAGGGTCCTGGCCTCAGTCTTCCCGTGGTTGTCAGAATGCCGCCTTTTCGGCCGCTGAGAACACCCTTCCTTTGTTTCCAGCTCGCACACGGTTATCGTCCCGTCACACGTGGTTATCGTCCCGTCACGTGTGTTTTGGGGATGGTTCTTCAAGTGTGGGAAGCATCGCCGTCCGTTCCCTACGTCCCAGAGGGCTGAGGACATTCCCGGTTTCCCGTGCGGTGACTCCTCTCACGCGTGCTCCCAGGCGGCCGTCATGCTTGCTGCCGAGGTCCTCGTCATAGGCACACGCCACGCAAATGCGTTGTCTCCTTTCCCGCTCTGGTTTTTAGACACGTGACAGGTATGACGACTCGCTATTTTTGTGGGAATGCGTGAAGCACCATCGTCACACGGGAGGACCAGCCGCCTGGGGCCCAGCTACAGATTCGCGCCCACAAGCACCGTGGGTCTCACGGAGTTCAGGACGTTACGTGTTTTTATTTATTGTTTTTGAGAGAGAGAGAGAGAGAGACAGAGAGAGAGAGAGAGAGAAACATCGATGGTTGTTCCACTTACTACGCATCACTAGTTGATTCTTGGATGTGCCCTGACCGGGGATGGAACCCGCAACCTTGGGGCCTCGGGGTGACCCTCTAACTGACCAGGGCACATCAACTATGGGTTTTGTTCAAAATACCCGTTCTCCTTCACACCGGGGAGGGAGGTGATTGGTGACTGTCAGACAAAGCACCTTAGCCGACCAGGAAGGCTCCCAAGTGACAGTCACCCCGCTTACCCAGGGTGCGTCCGGGGCAGTTTGTCATGAGGAGATTTCGTCATTGTGTGAACATCACAGAGGACACTGCGCACAGCCTGTCACTGTGCTGAGTCCCGCAGGCCGGTGTCGCACGGTGGTAAGCGTTTGTGTATCGAAACGGAAGCTGCAGGAGGAACACGGTGTGAGAAGGTGGTGGCCTGGGCAGGAGCTCTGTGGTGGGGGCTCCGTGCTGGACGTGGCCCTGGGTCAGTGAGGGCGCACGCGGCTCTGTGAGACGGGAGGCAGGCGACAGTTAAGGCTTCGGCCCGGGCCCCGGGCCACAGTGGGGAGGGCTCCGCACGCCTGGGCCGTCACGCCAGCCCCTCGGACGGTGCCCCGAGGGCCCGGTGATGCCTGCGGCCTCCGCTCTCCGTGACCTCTGCTCAAGGGCCCCTCGCGCAGCCCTGGTTTCTGCAGAAGCTGTTTGGGTCTCACCCCAGCATCCAACATGGCATGGTGTCGTGTCAGCGAAGGGATAGCCAGGTCTCTGAGCCACGCGTGTCCGTCACCAGGAAGGTTTATGCGGAAAGAAAACCTGAGTGACCGGGTGCTTTTCCCTCTGAGACCAGCCCTTCGGGGAGGGAGGTTCGGCCGCCTGTGGTGGGGGGACGCTGGGAGCGACCTGCTGAGGGAGCGGGTCTGCGTCGTGGAGGCTGGCAGAGCCCGCTCCGTCCCGGCCACTGGGCCCAGGGTCCATGGCCCGGAGCCTCGGGCTGGCACAGGTGTGAGGGCTGCCTGGCGGCTGGCACGTGGTGGCTGCCTGGGCACGGGGCTTGAAGGGGCCTTTGTTCTGACCAGCACGGGCCCTGTGAATAGCGGCTTTCTCGCCGCGCCCTGGGGCTGGTGGTGGGGACGTGGGCCCTGCCTCAGCCCCAAGGCCCCTTTCCTTTCCGTGGCTCCCCTACCTCCGACCTCATTCACGCTGCCCCAGGCCCCGCCTCCCTGCCCCAGGCCCCACCCCCTGGCTTGATGACCCTGCCCCAGGCCCCCGCTCCTTGGCCTGGTGACCCTGCCCCAGGCCCCGCCTCCCTGCCCAGGCCCCGCCTCCCTAACAGGGCTCCGCCTCCCTGGCCTGATGACCCCGCCCCTACAAGCTGAAGGAGCCCGTAAACAGCCCCCAGGGACCACAGCCGGGGGAGGGGTCACACCCTCCAGTCACCTCCATCCCTGCCCCTCTGCCACGCATCCCCCCTCTCTGTCAGCAGCCCCCACGCCCTAGCCCTGCCTCTGCGGGGACAGCCCCCCGCCATGGCCTCTCCTCTCCTCTCCCTCCTTCCCTGGAGGCTCTGCTTGGGGGTGCCACCCCTACATGAAGGCTCCCCCTCACTCATTCTCTCTCGGCTCCCAGGCTGGGGGACCCCGAGTGTGGCCTCTGAGGGTGGCCCATCCGCTCTGACCTGGGGCGTGTCCGGGGCATTTCCTGCACGACCTTCAGGGCGGACGGCCCTTCCTGACAGCGATGGGCCTCACACCAGGTGCCTCCCAAGGTCCCGGTGGGACGGTCAGGGAGGGCGGCCGCAGCCTGGCCGCCGTGGTGTCCCGCTGCCACCTGGGTCAGCACGCGGAGGCTCCAGCCAGCCCGGGGGTCACATGTGCCGCCCGCCGGGCCGCCCGGAGCCTCGGGCTGCAGCCTCGCAGCGTCTGGGAAGGAACCGCGGGGACGGTGCGGGAGGAGGGCCTCTGCTCTGCGTGTCGGAGGCGGCGTCTCTGGGTGTAAAGGTGCCGACAGGAAGCCGGACGTGCAGTGAACTTAGGAAGAGAGGCCTCGCCCGGGGCTCCCGGGAGAGCGGGCGGTTCTGCGTCGCCTGTGGCCTCGTGTGCTTCTTAACACGAAGGAAAAGGTAACAGCTTAACACCAGGTCGGAAACGGTTCCTCCCGTCAGCGCGTCGTCCGGGTTCTGCCCTGGGAGGTGGTCCGGGACCTCGCTGGTCGCTCCTGGGCCTGCCAGCGTGTCCCCGGGTCCCCGACCTCTCCCTGGCCGGGGGACCGTGTCCCCGGGTCCCTGACCTCTCCCCGGCCTGGGGCAGCGTGTCCCCGGGTCCCCGACTTCTCCCCGGCCTGGGGCAGCGTGTCCCCGGGTCCCCGACCTCTCCCCGGCCTGGGGCAGCGTGTCCCCGGGTCCCTGACCTCTCCCCGGCCTGGGGCAGCGTGTCCCCGGGTCCCTGACCTCTCCCCGGCCTGGGGCAGCGTGTCCCCGGGTCCCCGACCTCTCCCGGGCCTGGGGCAGCGTGTGCCCGGGTCCCTGACCTCTCCCCGGCCTGGGGCAGCGTGTCCCGGGTCCCTGACCTCTCCCTGGCCTGGGGCAGCGTGTCCCCGGGTCCCTGACCTCTCCCCGTCCTGGGGCAGCGTGTGCCCGGGTCCCTGACCTCTCCCCGGCCTGGGGCAGCGTGTGCCCGGGTCCCTGACCTCTCCCCGGCCTGGGGCAGCGTGTGCCCGGGTCCCTGACCTCTCCCCGGCCTGGGGCAGCGTGTGCCCGGGTCCCTGACCTCTTCCCGGCCTGGGGCAGCGTGTCCCCGGGTCCCTGACCTCTCCCCGGCCCGGGCAGCGTGTCCCCGGGTCCCTGACCTCTCCCCGGCCCGGGCAGCGTGTGCCCGGGTCCCCGACCTCTCCCCGGCCTGGGGCAGCGTGTCCCCGGGTCCCCGACCTCTCCCCGGCCCGGGCAGCGTGTCCCCGGGTCCCTGACCTCTCCCCGGCCTGGGGCAGCGTGTGCCCGGGTCCCTGACCTCTCCCCGGCCTGGGGCAGCGTGTCCCCGGGTCCCCGACCTCTCCCCGGCCTGGGGCAGCGTGTCCCGGGTCCCTGACCTCTCCCCGGCCCGGGCAGCATGTCTCCTCGATTCCATGCTGTGTTACCAGGCCCAGCCCCACTGCACACAGCCTGCCCCTGGGGGAGGGGGGTCCTGGCCCCGTTGCCTTCCTGGGGCAGAACCCCAAAACAACACCCCGTCCAAGACTAGAAATACTCACACTTCATCATTTAAACGCCGTCATGGGAGGTGGGGTCCTTGTCTGCTGGGACACGGTGCCACACAAACCCCCAGCCCACCTCAGCTCAGCATTGATGGTGGGTGGGTGGGTGTGACCTGGGAGGACCCACTGACCCCGGGGGTGTGGCCAGAGCGCTATGCTCCAGGGCCCAGTGTCCAGAACTTTCCATCTTCCCAAATGGAAACTCTGTCCCCATCACACTCACCCCGCCTCCCCGCCCTGCCCCACCGGCTACTCTGTCTCTGGACCTGACTCCAGGGCCCCCGGGAGCGGAGTCGCAGCCTCTGTCCTTCGGAGTCTGGATTACGTCACGTCACGGATCGCGGAGTCCCAGGCCCAGCCACAGGGCAGGGGTCAGCATCCCCTCCTCTGAGGCTGAGGGAGACCCCGTTGTGCAAAAGGCCACATTTTCTGTACGTGGGTTTTTGTTGTTGTTAATCCTCACCTGAGGGTATTTTTTTCGTTGCTTTTCAGAGAGTGGAAGGGAGGGGAGAGGGAGAGAGAAACATTGATGTGAGAGAGACACATCGACTGGTTGCCTCCCACATGAGCCCTGACCAGGGCCGGGGATCGAGCCTGCAGCCGAGGTATGAACCCTTGACCAGAATCAAACCCGGGACCCTTCGTCCACGGCCGGCGTTCTGTCCCCTGAGCCACGTCCGCTGGGGCGGAGCTTCGGGCTGTAAAAGAGCCGGCGGGTCAGAGGCTGTGGGTGATGCCGGGTAACTTCCTGAGCTCACCTGTTCCTGGAAGTGAACAGAAAGGGCGCGATTCACTCGGGCCTTAGCGGGTCAGTGTGTGCGAAGGGAGCTTGCACCCTTAATCACCTCTGAGCCTGAAGGGCGGGTACCTGCGGCCTGGTGTCCGGGGTGCGTGGGCCGTGAGGCCCTGGGGAGGTGGCTCCCACGCGGAGGCCAGATTTGCTTCCCCGACCCTGGCTTTTCCCATCAGCAGAGACGGGGTGTGTGTGTGTGTGTGTGTGTGTGTGTGTGTGTGTGTGTAAGGGAGGGGTCCACTCTGACCTCGCTCTCGCTCCGCCCCAGGAGCCGGGGCCTGCACACAGACAGGCTTGTGTGTGGGCTCCCCGGAGCCTTGGTGCCGGGAGCCTCCCCGCGCGTGGGCTGCGCTCTGCAGCGCCGGGGGGAGAGCTACCCTCCGTGCCGAGCTGGTCTGCTGAGCTGGTGCCCGGGGTGGGGCTGGCAGTGCTGTGCCGAGCTGTCCTTTCACGTCACCGAGCGCCAGGCTGACGGGGGGACGGCACCATGTGCTCCAAGTGGGGCGTGGCCGGCCCCTCCCAGTGGCCGGTGGGGGGTGGCTGGGGGCGCAGCCCAGCAGCAGGCCGGGGAGCAGGCGGGGCTCTGCCTCCTGGCGTCAGTGGGTCCTGCTCGTCCGGCTGACCAAGGTCCCGCTCTCCACGCGGACATCCAGGCCTCCCCCGGCCCCAGGCCCTCCCTGACCTGTGTGTGGGTACCGTGGTGTCCCAGGCCTGGGGGGGATTGGGATGCACCCGGTCTAGGGGGACGGTGAGGTGGACTTTGGGGAGATGGCAGAGCCAGCGGCACAGGCTGCCCCCCGCCCCCATCAGGAGCTGGTGGTCTGAGAAAGTTTGTGCCCCGTGGGCCTGGCTCTGTGTACAAAGCAGGACAGGTGTGCACAGCGGACGGTGTACATGGGACAGCATGCATGGCAGGGCAGGTGTGCACGTAGGGATAGGTGTGCACAGAGGGGCAGGTGTGCACGGCGGGGCAGGTGTGCATAGCAGGACAGGTGTGCACAGAGGGCAGGTGTGCATAGAGGGGATGTGTGCACAGGGACAGGTGTGCACAGAGGGCAGGTGTGCATAGCAGGATAGGTGTGCACAGAGGGCAGGTGTGCATAGAGGGCAGGTGTGCATAGAGGGGATGTGTGCACGGGGGCAGGTGTGCATAGCAGGATAGGTGTGCACAGAGGGCAGGTGTGTATAGAGGGCAGGTGTGCATAGAGGGGATGTGTGCATGGGGGCAGGTGTGCACAGAGGGCAGGTGTGCATAGAGGGGATGTGTACACGGGGGCAGGTGTGCACAGAGGGCAGGTGTGCACGGCGGGGCAGGTGTGCACGGGGGCAGGTGTGCCGGCCCCGGGAGGTGGCGCTTGGCCTGTCGGAGCCACGCTGCGGCTGCCCTTCCCGGGAGCTGAAGGGCTGTGCTGGGCGTGGTGGGGGCTCAGCTCTGACAGCTGCTCCGGCCCGGAAGCCTCCGTCCAGTTGACTGTGGATCAGGTTTTTCCACTCGGAGCCTCCCCGGCCGAACCCCACACCCGGCGACAGCACGGGGGACGCCGGGCCAACAGCTGCTCACTCGCGCCCGAAGCACAGGCGTCTGCTTGACCCTCACGACACACCACCCTCATCTGGGCTGTGATTTGGGCTCCGGGCGGACTCGTTGGGAGACGTAACTCGGGGTCACCTGGAAGCTCGCCATCTCCCCTCGGAACGGCAGCCGCCCTCCCGCGCCCACGGGCAGCCTGGAGGCAGAGCTGTTATTCACGGGGTTGGTCTCAGCCTGGCATCGGGAGTTTCCCTCCGAGGCCCTGCCCCCTCCTCCACTCACCCCTCCTTCCACGCCCACCGTGGCGGCCCCGGTGCCGGGCTGGGCGGCCGCCGAGGGCGCAGACGCGCACAGACAGGCAATTTAAAGTTCCAGGTCGCAATTAACGTCAGTGGCTGGCGCCGCAGTCCTAGGAGGGCCCGAGGGGTGACCTGCGAGGTGGAGCTGGGAGGACGGGGTGCCTGGCCGAGGAAGGCGCGATTGGGGTCCTCCAGGTGTGGGCGCAGCCGTGCCAGGCCCTGGGGTGGGCCGGGGGCTGGTTAGAGGCCGGGGGCCGCCCAGGGGCCGGGCCGTAGCTGTGTGTTTTGTGCTCATTCAGGGACACGGAAGCCCGGGGCGGCCTGTCTCCTGTCCTGTGAGCTGGAGGTCATTGTCCGTGTCTGTTACGCGAGGAGCGGAACTGTTTCGAAACGGTTTCCACGCACAGCGGACCCTTCGCTGCCCAACTCCGTCTGTGGCTGCTTCAGTTTTACTCCCAGAGGTGGTTTGGCTAAAATTGTTTCAGAATCTGCCACGTGAAGGACACGCTCATCAGGGACCGGCAGCGGGGGCTGCACGGAGGCCGTGGTCCTTCACGTGGCATTGGCCACCCGCCCGCCTGCCGCCGGCTCCCTCTGTCCCTGCCCCAGCCCAGCCGGCTGCCCCTTCCCTCCGGGGCCTCGGGTCCGGGTTGCTCCTGGCTCTGCCTCCTGTCCTCTCCGAGGACAGCCCCTCCCAGTGCGGCTCCTGTCGCCCCCCCCCCCCCCCCCCCCCGCAGGAGGACGTGGTGATGGAGAGCTTGGCGCTTTGTCAGCTGGGCTCCCTCCGGAGACGAGGATGAGGCCTGCCCGCCCCGGCAGGGGGGACTCCGTCCTCCCCGACCTCGACGTCTCCCTCGCCCGGGGAAACCGAGTCTGGATTTACTGTGACAACGGGGGCTGCCCCCCAGGAGATTCTTAAACCTTCCAAAGGGTGCACGTCAGAGAAATGCCCCTTTTTGTGCTTAATCACTGACGCTGCTTGGAACCTCAGACCTCATTTAAGAAATCCAACGCGCTGTGCAGGCGGCTCAGTGGGTGGGAGCGTCGTCCGTACACCGGAGGGGTTGTGGGTTCAGTCCCCGTTTGGGGCGCGTGTGGGAGGCGACTGACGGATGTTCCTCTCTCACATTGTCCCCCGTCCCCCCCCCCCCCCCCCGTCCTTTTCTCTCCCCTAAAACCAGTAAAAACGTGCCCTGGGGTGAGGATTTAACAAGAAACAAACCTGAGGAGCACACACCTGGCCGAGGCTCCCTGGGGGAGGCCGGTGGCCGCTGGGGTGTGGCCTGGTCGGCTCCAGCTGTGGGCCCAGGAACAGGCTTCCGGCCCCTCGCGCCGCATCCTCCCGAGAAGCCAGGGGCCGCGGTGCCGCCGTGGAGCGTGAGCCCCTCCCTGCTCCCGGCTGCTCTTGGCCCAGCCGTGGCCACGATGCCCCCCTGCGTGTCCGTCATCCCCAGGACAGGGCCGGGGAGGGAGGGCGTCACAGGGACGCCGCCTGCGCCTCAGCCAGCCCCTGGGACTGCTGCTGTGCATGCGCGTGTGGGTGCGTGCGTGTGTGGTTGCGTGTGCGTGTGGGTGCGTGTGGGTGCATGCGTGCATGTGTTTTCCTACCCACTGACCCTCGCTCTGTGGCTCCGCTACTTGGGGGCTCAGGATCCAGCGGGCTTTGGGAGCACAGAGCTGACCAGGAGTCCGGCACCGCGTGGCTTCACCAGCCGGCAGCCCTGCTGTGGACAGAGGGGACGGTGCGGCCCCCCCGGGGGCCTGGGGGGAGGGAAGGTTCAGTGCATCCTGGTCTGGAGCAGCATCGCTACACAGCGGGCGCGGACTGGACACGCAGCGGGCGTGGAATGGACCTGCAGCGGGCGTGGACTGGACACACAGTGGGTGTGCAATAGACACGCAGCGGGCGTGGACTGGACACGCAGCAGGCGTGGAGTGGACACGCAGCGGGCATGGAATTAGACACGCAGCGGGCGCGGACTGGACACACAGTGGGTGTGCAATAGACACGCAGTGGGCATGGACTGGACACGCAGCGGGCGTGGAATTAGACACGCAGCGGGCGTGGAATTAGACACGCAGCGGGCACGGACTGGACACGCAGCAGAGATACACAGTAAATATAAATAGGTACAGATACACAGTAAATATAAATAGGTACAGATACACAGTAAATACAAATAGGTACACAGTGGATAGAGGCTGGATACATAGATGTATAGTCTATGCAATAGAAGCCTAAGCCAGTGGTCGCCAACCTTTCGGACCCCATGGACCACCAGTTGGCGACCACTGGTAAGCGACCGTTACGGCGCAACGACCAGAACAACCGGTCACTGTGATGTTCACTGACCACCAGGGGCAGACACTCAACGCAGGAGCTCCCCCTGGTGGTCAGTGCGCTCCCACGGGGAGCGCCGCTCAGCCAGAAGCCGGGCTCACGGCTGGCGAGCGCAGTGGCGGTGGCGGGAAGCACAGCGCTAAGGAGCAGCGAGCCAAGCGGTAAGGAGCAGTGAGCAGGCGGGCGGTAAGGAGCGAGGGGTCCTGCTCCCCGCCGGGAGCGGGCCTACGCCGGCAGGCGGACATCCCCCGAGGGGTCCCGGACTGCGAGAGGGTGCAGGCGGGGCTGAGGGACCCCCACCCAGTGTGTGAGTTTCGGGCAGCGGGCCTGTAGTAGTAGATGTAACGGGCGTAGAGCAGATACAGAATGGACACAGTGGAGACACAGATACGATAGACACACTGTAGACGCTGAGCTGCTACGTGACAGTTCGAGCAGATACACAGGAGCACCCGCACGTGCCGGCGAGGAATCGCCAGGTCCCGTCTGAGGGGTGTTTGTCCGGAGGGAGGGCGGCGGGGCGGGGGGTCCTTCCCTCGGTGCCTTGTTTCCTTTGGCGCAGACAGGCCGCTCCTGTCGGTGGGGGAGGGCGTAGCTCTGTTGGCCCTGGCCGGTCCTCACCGGGACTCCCGGCCTCCTGCAGCCTCAGGCACCCTCACCCAGCTCCATCCTTACGTTCTGGCCAGCCTGCACCCCAGATCCCCGACAGCGCCTCATCCCTAAGTGTTTCAGCAAAGGTTCTAGGAGACAAGCGTCCCGTAATAGCACGGTCTCCCCCAAACCCGTTCTTTTACTCGTTTGCGGTTTCTTGTTGTGGCCAGTGGTACAGATGCCCCGCCCCCGTGGCCATTTTCAGAGCTGCCACACGGGTAGCGAGTATTCGGTTTCCCGATGGTCTCAGTCTTTTTTAAACAAAGTTTGCTTTGGAGTCCGTTGGAGCGAGGCTGCGCCTGCCGTCAGCGGTAGCAGAACGGCCGCCCAGCTCCCGTGGCTCCGCTGCAGAACGGAGCAGCGGCCGCGATGCCATCGCGCCCAGTCGTCCATGTCACTTCATCCCGGGGGTGACGGGTCGAGGGGTGGCAGGTCGGTCCGCACAGGGATCTCCTGCTGCTGCCCTTCAGGCCCCGCCCCCCCTCGCCCCGTGCCCCTGCCAGCCGCCCACCTGCTCTCCATCCCGCGGCTCCCTCCTCCGTCTCGGTCAGCGCCTCCTTGGGGTCCCGCTGCTGCTGGGTCACACCTGGGGGGCCGGCAGGGTCTCTGCGCTGGCCCCGGGGTCTCACCAGGCCCTCGATGCCCCTGGTCACCCGCCCGGCCTCAGACCATCACCCGCAGAGCCCGAGGGCGGGGGAGGGGGAGGAAGCTGTCTCCTCCTGGGCTCAGCTGCCATAGCACCCCCCCCGCCACCCCCCCCCCCCCCCGCTATTTCTCATGGTCCTGGCGGCGGGGGGGCGGGGAGATCAGGGCGGGTCTGCGAGGCCTCCTCCTGGTGTCAGGCCCTGTTCTGTGTTCTCTCTTCGGAGGCCACTGAGCCATGCGGGCACCATGGGACCCCTCACCCCCGTCACCTCCAAAGCCCCCCCTCCTAACCCATCACACTTGGGGGTCGGGCTTCAGCCTGGATAGGGGGACTCACGGTCAGCCCATAACAGTGGGTGCGGTGGGAAAAAAGACGAAGTACTTTGGGGACCCCCTGGGCCAGGACCACACGACAGCCAAGCAGGGGGGTGGGGATGAGAGCCGGGGAGCAGGGGCGGGGGAGACGAGGTGAGGGAGGGCTTGGGGAGCCGGTGCCGGCAGGGTCTGCAGAGAATCTGGGTTTGGGGGGCAGAGGAGGCGATGAGGGGTTCGGGGAGATGGGGTGTGACCCCTGAGTCAGGGCTGGACGAGGCAGGAGAGGGCTGCCCCCCCCCTTGTCCCCCGGTTTCAGGCCTGCTCTGAGGGCCGGCTCCTCGTCCCTCCTCTGTCAGGCAGGTCGCCACCAGGAGGATGCTGGGACACCCCGTCAGCCCTGCCCCCCTTCACTCGCCGTGGCCCGCGCTTGCCGGAGCCTCTCTGGTTCCTGACCCGGGGGCCAGGCCCTTTCCCCAAACCTTGTTTCTCCTCTCGGGGTTCATCCTGCCCGGCCCTCTGTCCCTCGGGAGGTTCCCAAGCGGAGAAGACCCGCGTGGGGCGAGGACAGGACGCTTCCTCCCTGGGGAGCCGAGCCCCATCCCATCGCGTGGGTGAGTCTCCCTCTGAGGGGCGCTGAGGTCCGCGTCCCCGTTTCCTCGGCAACAGGGCCCTCCTTGGTGGTGCCAGAGGCGAGGGCGTTCCCAGCAGGCAGTGGGCCTGAGAGTGCCGCCAGCTCGCTCCTGGCTGGGGCAGAGGGCGGTGGGCGTGGACATGAAGGTGAGGCCGGTTCTTGCAGGGGGAGGTTCGAGGGGCGGTAGGTCTGTGGTGCGGCCGAGGGCGGAGGTCAAGGTCACGGTGTTGAGACAGAGAAGGACCCGCACCTTCGAGGGCGGGGAGATGACGGTGTCCAAGCGCGGACCTCCTGGTTTGTGTCGACGCTCAGCCACGCGCCGCCCCCCTCTCCACCGCTCAGTCCTGGTCAGTCCTGGTCAGTCCTGGTCAGCGTTCGGGGAGAAGTCAGAAAGGCCGGGCTAGCGTCCCTGCAGAGCTGTTAGGCGAGTTGTCACACAGGGTGGGTGCTAACGGCACGTGGGGGGGGGGCAGGTTCGACCCCCAGTGGGAGGCGTGCACGAGGCAGCCGATTCAGGATTCTCTCTCATTGGTGTTTCTGTCTCTCTCTTCTTCGCCCTTCCTCGCTGTGGTCAGACTGAGTCCAGTCTGAAATCAATAAAAATATATTTTTAAAAAGGAGGGAAGAGGAAGCCAAGAGCCGGTGGACACTGTGGGTGGGCCGGTGCGGGGACTGCACGAGGGGGATGTTAGGACGGGGCCTCCTCGCTGACGCCTCGGTCTCCCAGCCCGGCATCTGCTGTGGGGTTCCTGTCGTCCATCGTCCTTCCCAGCACCAGGTCGTGGGGAGCTCCTCTGTTTTTTATTAAATAAATCTTTGTCGTTGAAAGTGTTACATGTGCCCCCTTTTCCCCATGGACCCCCTCCAGCGCCCCCACCCCGGCCCTCGCCACCCCACGGTGTGTCTGTGCCCGTGGGCCATGCACACAGGCACACAAGGTCTTTGATCCCCTCCCACCCACCCAGCCTCCCCGCCTTCCCTCCGAGACCCCGCCCTCTGCTCCCTGCTCCGCGGCTCCGGATCCACCCCGTTCACCGTTTGTTTTGTTCCTCAGATGCCACGTGTGAGTGAGGTCACGTGATGCGTGTCCTCCTCTGAGGGACTGATTTCGCTCTGGATGCTCTGGGGCCCTCCCGGGGCGAGAGCTCCTCCTCGCTCACGGCTGGAAGCTGCTCCTTGTTGCCCGCAGAGCAGGCTTGTCGGGTCGTGGCCTCCGTGTGCCTTGCTCACGCCGACGGCCCGTGGCGCCTGCTTCTGTGGCACGCTGGCCGGGTCTCTGGCCCAGTTTCAAACCAGCCCGTCTTTAAAAGCAGGTCAGCCCTGACCGGTGTGGCTCAGTGGGTAGAGCGTCGGCCTGCGGACTAAAGGGTCCCGGGTTCGATTCCGGTCGAGGGCATGTACCTTGGTTGCGGGCACATCCCCAGTAGGGGGTGTGCAGGAGGCAGCTGATCGATGTTTCTCTCTCATCGATGTTTCTAACTCTCTCTCCCTCTCCCTTCCTCTCTGTAAAAAAATCAGTAAAACATATTAAAACAATAAATAAAAAATAAAAGCAGTTTAATGGGCTGCTCGCCGCTCTTACTGACTCGCGGGGGCTCTGTGCGTGAGTTTCGGGAGTGAGTCCCTTGAGAGTCCCATGTCCTCCCTCACCCCGCGGCTGGCCTCTCATGCATGATGAGCGTGAAGAGCGGGAAATCCGACGGTTGGTGCCCTTTGTCCTGTGGAGGGATTTCCCCGAACCGGGCGCTGCTCCCACGCCCAGGCCCAGCCGGGCAGTCAGCCCGCTGCGAGGTGGGAGGTGGGCGGGGCCTGTGGCCGTGGTGAGCACCTGGTGAGCTTTCCCCGCGGGTCCCGGCAGCCTCCTTCCCACAGCGGGCGACCCCGGGGCGTCTCCGGGCCTCTGTCCGCTGGGCTTGGCGGCAACACGAGCTACAGATCAGCCTGGTCGTCATGGTGAGCATCCGTGCTGTAAGCTCTTCCCCCGTTGTGTTTCTTGCTTCTTTCCTTTTTTAAGTATGTTTTTACCGATGTCAGAGAGGCAGGGAGAGGGAGAGAGAGAAACATCAGCGATGAGAGAGAACCACTAACCGGCTGCCTCCTGCACGCCCCACACCGGGGATGGAGCCCGCAATCCGGGCATGTGCTCCGACCGGGAATCGGACCCTGACCTCCTGGTTCATAGGTCGACGCTCAACCACTGAGCCCCACCGGCCGGGCTTTAAGGATTTTTTAAAAGTCTAAGTCGTATTTACTTATTTATTTTTTAAAGCATATTTTTATTGATTTCAGAGAGGAAGGGAGAGGGAGAGATAGAAACATCAGTGATGAGAGAGAATCATGGATTGGCTGCCTCCTGCACGTCCCCCACTGGGGGTCGAGCCCACAACCCAGGCATGTGCTCTTGGTCGGAATCGAACCTGGGACCCTTCAGTCCACAGGCCAACACTCTATCCACTGAGCCACACCAGCCAGGGCTAAATCATATTTATTAACAGTTCATTTCTTTATTGTCCTTCAACATTTTTGATATGTATAGATATTAAATTACTGCTGGGGATGTGTCTTCTGTTAACTTTATTAGTTTTTTTCATGTTTTCTGCTTTTTATATTAATATCAGGTGCTACCGATTTAGGATCATTCTGCCTTTCTTTCGAATGGACACTTTTATCGTCACGAAATCTTGCTCCTTAACGTGAAAAACGTGACCAGCGTGTACTTCTCCTCGGTCTGATGTTAATGTGACACCAGCTGGGGGGGCGCTTGTGCTCATGAGGCGTATGTGTTTCCATCCGTTTCCTCTCAGCTTCGCTGGATCTTGTCCTGGAAGTGGCTCTTAGAAGCGGAAGTTAGTTGTTCTGATCGGACCGAGGCTGGCAGTCAGGTCTGTTAACGGCAGCCTGCAGTCCGTTCACACGGAGGGTCGCACCTCAGTGACTGTTGGCAGCGTCAAGTGTGTCTGTCGTCTCTTTGTTTTGTAATCGGCCTCCCAGTCCTTCGTTTGGTTTTAATCCAGTGCTGTTATCCTGTTCCCTCCCTTTAATTAGCTTTGTGAAGTGGTGCTTTAAAAAAATACATATATATATATATATATATATATATATATATATACACACACACACACACACACTCACACTCACACACTGAGTGGCCAGATTATTATGATCTCCGAACCCATAATAATCTGGCTACTCAGTGTATAGTATATATATTAGAGGCCTGGTGCATGAATTCGTTGCCTGCTGGTCGAACTCCTGGTCGAGGGGACAATTTGCATATTAGCCTTTTATTCTATAGGATACACACTGAGTGGCCAGATTAGTATGCGTTCAGAGATAATCATCATCTGGCCACTCAGTGTGTATTTAAAATAGTCTGGCTTTCTGAGATTCTTGGAACAGGCCTTCAGGGATCGCCTCTGCTGATTCCCACTGAGGCAAGAACCTGGTCACCTGACTCCCCTGTCTTTACCCCCCATCAGTTTTTATGCTGCTGTTACTGTACGTGTGCAGAGTCCACGTATACCTTAAACCGCGCCGTCATCGCTGTTAATACCCAGTTAATACCCGGGAGAGGCATCCGTTCAGATTCACGCTCCGTGAGCGCGCTGCTTCCTGCCCGGTGGCCTCGGCCGTGCCCTCCTGCGAAACACGCCTGCCGTGTCTTCCCGCGCCGCTCTGCTGGCCGGAGCTGGTTTGTTTCTGCAAAATGTCTTCCTTTGGCCTTCGCCGGCGAGGGACCGTCTCCGCCGGGCGTGGCATCAGTGACGCCGGGCGTGGCGCTGCCGGCGGGCGCCTGTGGTCTGCTCTCCCGGGTTTGTGTTTCTGAGGCGTCGCCAGCCAACACGGCGCCGTCCCGCGAAGGCGATGCCTCTCTCCTGGGGCTGCCCGCAGCCTCGCGGGCGGGGGGCCCTGAACGGTCCGGACTCGGGCCGGGCCAGCCCTTTGGGTCTGGGGCACAACGTCGGCGTCTTTTCAGATACGCCCGTCCGCGCTCCTGTTCCCCGGCCTGTGTCCACATCTCCCCCGAACCGCGTAGATCCTTCGCTCTTTCCCGTGTTTTCCTTCCTGCCTCAATCTGGGGCCTTGCTCCTACCACCCTCTCTTGTTAGTCTCATCTGCTTTTCTCTTTTAAACTGTGTTTTTATTGATTTTAGAGAGAGAGGAACATCAGTGATGAGAGAGGATCATGGATCGGCTGCCTCCTGCACACCCCCCACTGGGGATGGAGCCTACGACCCGGGCATGTGCCCTGACCGGGAATTGAACCCGGGACCCTTCAGTCTGCAGGCCGGCGCTCTATCCACTGAGCCACACCGGCCAAGGCAGTGATTGCCATTTTTGATCAAACATTTGCCTAGAATGAGCTGATGATGCATCTCGCCCTGGGGAGACGGTGGCCCTGCCCTCCTGGGCGCAGAATTCATGGAGTCGCTCCCCAGGAGGGAGCTGGCCTGGAGGCGTGGCCAGCCAGTGTGGCTGTAACCCTCCCGCCTGTGGTCCGAGGCTCCCCGCCACCCCGTGGCCGTGCTCGGCGCTGTCCCCTTGCCGCGTCCCCGGGCGTCCCAGGCGCGGCAGGGCTGGGCTGGTCACCCGGCGGCTGTCCATTTTCAGGGAACAAGGAGGCCTCGACTGCCGTCCCACCGCGCTCCGGACGACGGCACGGCCACGTGCGACCCCAGACCTGGGGGATGCTTGCTGCCTGTTGCTCTCCGTTCAGTTTTTTAATGTATTTTCTTCGCCTTGTCAGCGCCGTCAAGACGCCAGGTTGCCATGGAGACGGCTGGTTGAAATTCCCCGCAGCGTCCTAATTATAGCCGTTCCGCCAGCGGTGAGCCATGAGGGCCGCGGAGCGGAGGCTGAGAGGGGAGCCAGCGCCCACAGCTGCCCGGAGCCCGCACCTCGCCGGCTGCGCCTCCCCACGGCGGCACCAGAGCCACGCGGGCCGGCGCCCCGGCCGTGCACAGGGAGTGGCCGGGCTGCCTCCCGGGCGCCTGAGCGGCCGTCCGGATGCCCCGTGCCCGGAGGCCATTCCCTTCACCCCGTGTCTGCGGCCCGGTTCCCACGGCGTCTCCTCCTGGGAGAAGAGTCCAGTGAGACGGTGGACGTGGCTGGGCACACAGCGCACGGCCCTGTCCCCGGGCGCCCGCCCCCGCCAGCGCCCACACGCGTTCCTTCTCCCGGACGCTGTCCTTCCCTCTTTTCTCACGTGGCGGTCACTTCCCAGGAGCAGGGCTGTGACTCTTTTTGTTTTTTTGGTTAATTCTCACCCGAGGATGTTTTCATTGATTTTTAGGGAGCGTGGAAGAGAGGGAGAGAGGGAAAGACCCAGAGAAACATCGACGTGAGAGAGACACATCGATGGGTTGCCTCCTGCATGTGCCTGACCAGGAGCCTGCAGCTGAGGTCCCTGCTCTTGACTGCAGTCGAACCCGGGACCCTTTATTTAGTCCGCAGGCCGACGCTCTATCCACTGAGCCAGCCCGGCTCAGGCTCTCCTGTTCCTACGAGCACACGTGTCCCATCACAGGCGTCCTGGTGACCTCCCCCCGGCGGCTTCCCTTAGAGGCCCCGCCTCCAAACGCAGCCGCCCCGCTCAGAGCCGCCGCCCACTCAGGGCTCCCGCGTATGAATCGATCGGGGACCCAGGACTCTCACGGAGGATCTGTCACTCGTGTTCCGCTCCCGCCCTGCCCCCTCGCTTGGCCCGCCTCTGTGGCTCCCCAGGGCCCTCGGCCTCTGCCAGGACGGCTCGGTTTCTGTTCCGCAGCTTTAAGCGACTTGGAGGGCACCCCGGGGTGCGTTCAGACTGACCTGTCCAGTGCGCCGGGCGGAGGGAAGAGCCGGCGCCGTGGGGCTGGTGCGCCCTCTGACCTGCTCAGCCCCCTCCGCCATGCCTGCCTCGGGCCCTGCACCCTGCTCCCTTGCTCTGGGGGGGGGACGGTCAGGGGTGTGAATGCCACACGGACAGTCACACCTGTGGACGTTAGCAGGGACCCGCCATGGGCCAGGTTCCCCCAGAACAAGCCAGGGGTGCACCTGTCGTCTGGGCAGAGGCCCTGGGGGCTCGGGGGCAGGCTGATGGGGGGCAGGGTGATGGGGGGCAGGGTGATGGGGGGCACGTGGACAAGGGGACCCCAGGCCGAGCCCGAGGTGTGAGCCCCACGTGGGGGGGAGGGAGGTGCTGGCTCGGTCCCCAGCCGGCCCTGGTCTCCCCTGGGCGTGGAGCCCTTGAGGGAGGGCCAGGCCACACGGCCCCACCTTGGCTGTGGCTCCTGCCCCCCAGGAACCCAGCCCGTGGCTCTGACCAGTCCCCCGTGAAAGGGGAGAAGCAGGGTTGTGCTCCCCGTGACCAGATCCCGGCAATTCCCGCCCGAGCCAGTCACTTGCTTGTTTTAAAAACATCCCATCCCCGTTTCCACATTCGTGTCCCCGCCCGTCCATCCCCGAGGCCTCCCTGCGGGGCTGTGAGTGCAGAGCTGCGGCCCTGAAGGCGGCTTCTCACGCCCGTGTCACAGGGGCTGGGGCGCAGGGGCTTGCGTTTTGGGACCAGAACCGGGTCCCAGCGCGGCCCCGCGGTTCCGGGAGGGGGCTCCCCACTCACCTTCCTGGGACTGGGTCGCATGCGTGTCGTCAAAGTGGCGTTTGATGACGGGATCTTTTTTGCTTCCCCTGCCCCTGGGTTCGCCGGGCTGGGGACCCTTGGGGGCTCGAATCTGGGGGGGGCTGGGCCGGGCTGGTGGGCGCTGTGGTCAGGCTCGCTGGACCTCGTGGCAGCCGCAGCCCCTGGGCGGGCGGGAGGCATCAATGTCACCTGAGCTTGAGTCTGAGTCTTGTCGGTCCCGGGTGCAAGGCGCCTGGTGTCCATGCCGGAGCAAAGGGGTGCACAGGACGGCGGGAGGACACGGCGGTCTCAGAGGGTCCCAAAGCCTGACCCTGGTGGTGCCCTGTGGCATCGGGCTGCTGCCTGGGCCCCGTCTGTCCTCCCCCCGGGGCCGTGACTGGACCATGTGAGGAGAGACCACGTGAGGAGGGACCACGTGAGGAGGGGGCCACGTGAGGAGAGACCACGTGAGGAGGGACCACGTGAGGAGGGGGGCCACGTGAGGAGGGGCGGGCGGGAGGGAGCCGGTTGCTGTCACCACGCCTGTCTCCCAGGCCCTGGCCGCCCGACAGGAGCAGCCTGTCACGAAGGCACCGGCGTGGAGGTGGAGCGGCGGCCTGTGCTGCTCACAACCCTCCATGTCCTTTCAGAATCCATCTACCGCCGTGGAGCCCGAAGATGGAGGAAGCTGTACCGCGCCAACGGCCACCTCTTCCAAGCGAAGCGCTTTAACAGGGTGAGCGCGCCCCGGGGAGGCAGGCTCTGGCTGTCGTGTGCTCTGTGCCGAGTGCCGAGTGCTCTGTGCCGAGTGCCGAGTGAGCCGTGGGAGTCCATGTCAGGTCTTCCGGGGGCGCTGGGGTGACGCAGTCTGTCTCGCCCCTCGGCCGCCTGGTTGTACTGTTTGTCGGGGCCTGTGGCTCTGCGGTCCGGCCGGCTGTGTGCAGAGGTGGGATGTGGGTTGGACGGACCCACGGGATGCGTGGTGACGGCGCAGCGTGTCCCGGCAGGAAGGGTCTCGTGACCTCGGCCTCCCCACGCGGCCCCTGCCCTGCCCGCTGTGAAGGGCCCTTTAGCCCGTGTCCGTCTCTCCGTGACCCTCTAGATCCTCTGGAAACCACGGCCCACGTGGCCGTGCCCGTCCATTTCCCGGCGGGAGGGGGTGCCTGAGGGGCCCGCAGGGCTGCTGGAACAGCACCCCAAACCCGAGGCTTAAAACAGGCCGGGCGTCCACCGTGGTGTGAGCAGGGCTCCCTCTGCGTCTCCAGGGGCTGTTCTTCCCGCTCCTTTATTTTTTTATCGATTTCGGAGAGGAGGGGAGAGGGAGAGAGAGACAGAAACATCGGTGATGAGAGAATCATGGATCGGCTGCCTCCTGCACGCCCCCTACTGGGGATCAAGCCCGCAACCTGGCATGTGCCCTTGACCGGATTCGAACCTGGGACCCTTCAGTCCGCAGGCCGATGCTCTACCCACTGAACCACACCGGCCAGGGCCTTCCAGCGTTCTAACTGTGGTGCTGCGGGTGCCGCTGCTGTTCCTGGGCCGCAGCTCCACCCCCACCCCCCACCCCCGCCTCCCCCTGCCGTCTCCCCTGTACCCACGTCCGCGCTGTTGGGACCCCAGGCGTGACTAGGCCCACAGCCCAGCTGGCCTCCTTGAACTTAACTAACTGCCCCTAGAAGATGCTCCAAGTGAGGCCTCACACGGAGGGGCCGGTGGCCATGGACGGGGGGGGGTGGGGGGACGACACCACTGAGCCCAGCACAGCCCCGGCGTGCCCACCTGTGGCCTTTGCAGGCGCTGAGCCTCTGCCCGGCCGCCCCCCCGCCCCCAGGTCCTCAGAGCCAGGCCCCCTCACTGTCTGTCTTGGCTCAGATGTTGGTCCCTCAGGCTGTCAGGGGAGGGGTTCTGGATCACCGACCCCCCCTCCCTCTGCGGCTCCGTGGGACGCCTTGTCCAGACGAGGCCACTGCCCCTCAAGGCGCCCGGCAGGCCAGGCTGTAGGAGGAAAACCCCTTTTCCTGGTTCAGGGTACAGGCCCTGCCCCTCCTGGGCCCCGCCCCCGAGTCACACGGGGAGCCGGGACTTGGCGGGCCCCTGCAGTACCCCCGAGTGCCGTGTGCCCCGTCCCCGCCTGTTAGGGGGGCTCGGTGCCACTGGCCCGGAGTGGGCGCGTCCGTCCGTCCGTCCGTCCGTCCGAGAGGGCTGGCCCTGGGGCGGCTTGCTGGGCCACGCCCCCGGCCTGGTGGTGTAGGATTTGACCATTTTTCTTAATTGAGCTCCGGCCAGGCTGTGGGTACAGATGCACCCCTTTTACTTGGACCCTCTCAGCAGAGAGAAACGTGTGTGAAACGACAACGAACCAAAACCTGTAAACGAGCCACAGCTGGAAAGTTCTAGCAGGGAAACGTGGGGCCTGGGCGCGGGTGGGCGGGGCCGTGGGCGGAGCTCAGACCAGCTCCGTTCTCACACGTGGAAACAGCTCCCCCTCAGGATCAGTAAACAAGCTGATGGTGACCCTCAGGGTCAAATCGTTTAGGACAGTGGTCGGCAAACCGCGGCTCTTGAGCCACGTGCGGCTCTTTGGCCCCTTGAGTGTGGCTTTTCCACAAAATACCACGTGCGATGGAAACTCCGTGGCCCAGGAGCAGAAGTCGGTTTTCGGCCTGGACGAGTCTATTTTGAAGAAGTGGTTCTAACGCTGAGCCGCACTCAAGGGGCCAAAGAGCCGCATGTGGCTCAGGAGCCGCGGTTTGCCGACCACGGGTTAGGACCACGAAGAACAGAGGGGCATTTAAAATGGGAAAACCTGAAGACAAGCCGGGATGATGGCCTGTGGCCCGCGGCGGTCACGGCACCGGGCAGACCCTTCCTCCGTCTTCTCACGTGGGTGGGCTGTCTGGATGAGGGTCGGGGCTTCCCCACGCCCCCCAGCCTGGGTCCCTCCCCCAGCCGGGTGCCCACGCTGCTCAGCACCCAGCCCCTCCTCCCTGCTCGTCACCCCTCCCAGCAGGCCTCCCGTCGCCCCTCACACAGAGCAGGGCCCCCCTCCTCGGGGCCACAGGTCCCCCCCACTTGGATGGACCTGGAGGGGGGGCTCCTGAGCCCAGGCTGGGCCCGGTGCCCCAGCTCCACGCCCGCCATCTTCTGAGAGAATCCACGAGGGTGCCTTTGGCCTCTCGCTTCGCTGGTCCCTCGGGCGCGTGGGGGGCCCCGGGCCCCGTCTGACCGCGTTGTCCGCCCGCAGAGAGCGTACTGCGGCCAGTGCAGCGAGAGGATATGGGGCCTGGCCAGGCAGGGCTACCGGTGCGTCAACTGCAAACTGCTGGTCCATAAGCGCTGCCACGTGCTCGTCCCGCTGACCTGCCAAAGGCATATGGTGAGTGGGCCTGCCCGGCCCTCCTGTCCCTGCCCCCTCCCCACCCCTCCCTGCCTGTCCCTGCCCTGTCTCTGCCCCCTCCCCACCCCTCCCTGCCCGGCCTGCCCTGTCTCTGCCCCCTCCCCACCCCTCCCTGCCCCTGTCCCTGCCCCATCCCTGCCCCCTCCCCCCTCCCTGCCGGCCTTCCCTGTCCCTGCCCTGTCTCTGCCCCCTCCCCACCCCTCCCTGCCCCTGTCCCTGCCCCCTCCCTGCCGGCCTTCCCTGTCCCTGCCCCGTCCCTGCTCCCTCTCCCCCTCCCTGTCTCCCCTCCCCGTCCCTGCCCCTTCCTGCTCCCCCCTCAACCCTGCCATGGAGGACATGAGAGGGGGCGCAGGCCCCGGCAATCAATTGGGGACAGGACCCCTCTTCCCGAGCCCTGAGAGCCCCCAGTGCCCTTGGGGGGCCCGGTGCCCTCTGCGGCTCAGGGCTGTGGGGGGGAGCTGTGGGTGTGAACGCCGTGCTGCCAGGAAAGTCAGGGCTCGCCCGCTGTGCCCGGCCCCCGGGGCGCTGCTGGCACTTCCTCCTGAGCATCGGCCGCCGCGGCCGCGGGCACAGCTGGCTCCTGTCGCCGTGTGGGCGGAAGGACGCCTCTGCGGGCGGCGGCGGAGCGCGGGCGCGGGGTCCCCGCACAGACGGGCGCTCGGCTCCTCTCGCTGTGGCTGCCAAAGCCCACAGCGGGCACGTTCCCTGGGCCCCGGGCCGTCGGTATTGATGACGTCATCCTCGGGCCACACAACGGCACAGCTCAGAACGAGCCTGTTCTGTTGGTCACACAGTGGATTACCTCACCCTCACGCGGGCTGGACGTTCCCCACCCCTGTCCTAGGGGGTCCCCAGGCCCACGTTCCCTCAGAGATGAGTTCCGCCCCAAAGACTAGCCAGTCCCCAGGCCGAGGGAGCCCACGCGGGCGCCCAGGTGACCGCCAGTGGGGAGCTGCCTCCGTTACGACTCGGCGTGTGGAACCCCGTGAGCGTGGGCTCCGAGCCTGCCTGGCCGCTGACACGCGCAGAAGCCGCAGTGCGGGCTGGGGCGGTGGCCGAGCCCCGGGGGAAGGTGCCCGCTGCACACAGCACCTGCCCGGGGCGCGACGCGGGCACCCCCACCGGTGGCACCGCAGGTCACTGCCGTGCGACAAGGTAGCAGCTGCAGGGTGTGTGAGGACACGTGGAACGACGGGTGTGTTTTACTTTTAACCCTTTGCACTCGCTTGCTTTTTTCTCGATTCCTTTATTCTAATGCTAACCGTGTCGAGTCACACTCGACATCCGAGTGCAAAAGGTTAAATGTTTCTCGTCGGTTTCAGAGAGAGGAAGGGAGAGGGAGAGAGGGATGGAAACAACAACAGTGAGAGAACCATCCATCGCCTCCTGCACGCCCCACGGGGATCGAGCTCCGAAGCCGGGCCTGCGTCCTCGCCCTCGCCCGGAATCAATCCGTGACCTCCTGGTTCATCACCGACGCTCACCACGGAGCCAGCCGGCCGGCCAGCGTGTCTGCTTTTCTTTTTTTTAATTTTTATTGTTTTTATACAGAGAGGAAGGGAGAGGGACAGAGAGTTAGAAACATCGATGAGAGAGAAACATTGGTCAGCTGCCTCTTGCACACCCCCTACTGGGTATGTGCCTGCCACCAAGGTACATGCCCTTGACCGGAATCGAACCCGGGACCCTCAGTCCACAGGCCGACGCTCTCTCCACTGAGCCAGCCGGCCGGTCAGCGTGTCTGCTTTGATAGGAGCTTTGCAGTCTCGCCTCTCGGAGCTCCGGCTCCTGCACCCTGACGCCCGCGCCCTAACCCGTCCCCGCAGGATCCCGTCATGCCGTCCCAGGAGCCTCCGGTAGATGACAAGGACGACGACGCGGACCTCGCTCCCGAGGAGACTGATGGCAGTAAGGGCGCTTCCTTCCCCAGGGGCACCGGGTTCTGCCCACCCTGGTGCCCGCTGGCCTCCCCTACGACCCCGTCCGCCCTCCAAGGGACCAGGTCAGCGGGGCGGCCGCCGTCGTGGGGCCGAGACGCGCTCTCCAGGGCCTTCCCTGGGCCCCACGTCTCCCCGAGTTGCTGCCGTGGGAGCCCGGGGCTGGTCTCCGTTCTGCGCCTCCAGGGGCGTCTGCAAGGCGCTCGGTAGGGCAGCCACCGCGCCGGCCCCCCCACTCGGCTGCTGCGGAGCTGGCCTCGGGGGAAGGCCTGCCGGGCAGCCTGGGCGCTCGGCGTGCGTTGCCGTTCCCGGGGTTTTAGAGTTTTTTGTTGGTGGGGACAGGCTCCTCCATCCCAGGAGCCCTTCGGGCTGAAATGAGACCAGGCTCTTAGCACAGCACCTCCCACAGAGAAGACTCCTAACGGCAGTGACCCACCATCACCCACCACCCAGCATCCACCCACCCGCCTACCCGTCCTTCACCCAGCATCCGCGTCATTCACTCACCCACCCATCCACCCACCTATCCATTATTCACTCATCCATCTACCTATCCATCCACCATCCACCCATCTATCCATCCATCCACATACCCACCCTTCCACCATCTACTATCCACCATCCACCAACCACTCTTTCACCGTCTCCTCATCTCCCCATCCACCTGCCACCCCCCCGTCCATCCATCGTCCATCTGTCCACTGTCCACTGTAAGAACAAAGCCCAGCAGGTGGACACCAGCATCTCACACAACTCGTTTCACAGGCTGCGTGGGCCCGGGAGGCCGCCTTTTCCTCAGCCTGGTGGAGCCGGGCGTGGCTGCTGCAGGCGTCGGCCCCGAGCGCCGCTCGCCGGGTCCTGGTGTCGGGGCGTCCTCCTGACGACACCTGTGACGTCCTTGCTCCTTTTTCTCCCTAGTTCCTTACCTCTCCTCCTCCCGGAAACGTGACAGCATCAAAGATGATTCCGAGGTGAGTGCGGGGCGCCCAGAAGTCCACGTCTGTCGGTCCAGTGGCTCCTTCCTGGGGCAGCGGAGGAATCTTACGTGGACTGGACACGTGTGGGGATGTGGACACGTGCGGGGATGTGGACACGTGCGGGGCTGTGGACATGTGGGGATGTGGCTCGAAGGAGGGCGTGGTCTTGGGGGCATGCAGGAGAGCCCCTGCAGCATGGGGGCAGAGGTCGGTGAGGTTTAGAATATTTGTATTTAGCGCAGAGGCGGCCCTGAGTGGCTAGATGGACAGAGTAGCAGGTGAACGTGGCAGCATGAGCCGTGGCTGAACCTCAGAGTGCGGGTGCCGTGCTCAGCGTCTAACCCCCTCCCGGTGAGAACACAACCCCCTCCCCACGGTGAGAACGTAACCCCCTCCCGGTGAGAACCCGACCCCCTCCCAGTGAGAACACAACCCCCTCCCGGTGAGAACACGACCCCCTCCTGGTGCAGAACACGACCCCCTCCCGGTGAGAACCCGACCCCCTCCCGGGTGCAGAACACAACCCCCTCCCGGTGAGAACGTAACCCCCTCCCGGGGCAGAACACAACCCCCTCCCGGTGAGAACGTAACCCCCTCCTGGTGAGAACACGACCCCCTCCCGGTGAGAACGTAACCCCCTCCCGGTGCAGAACACGACCCCCTCCCGGTGAGAACACACACAACCCCCTCCCGGGGCAGAGCGGTGCGAGCTATCCTTGGCTGAGGCTGTGGGAGCCCAGGTGGCAGGCGGCCTACCCTGGCTCGGGGACCTCTGACCCAGGGCTCGGTGCTGTCAGGTTGGATGACGATCGCACTGTCTGAGGAGACACAGCTCCGTGCTGGCCTTCCGGGAGCTTCCGAGGCACCGGTGCTGGCGTGGCTGTTCCCACATCAGTCCAGGGGCTCAGGCCATCACGGTGGGCACCGAGCACACGTGGCCCCCGGCTCGGGGCAGGCTGACGGGGTCGGGAGGGCGGGCTCAGGAGCCTTCGCATTGTCTCCTGGCCTCTGCAGGGCTGGCCGTGTCGGGCCCAGGGCCACACGTGGACTGAGATGCCCACGAGTTCGTTAGTGACGTGGCTCTCACTCCAGGGCTCAGACCCTCAGGTTTCCTGTGACGGGCGTTCCCATCGCGGAGATCGGTGCCTCGTGAAGCCGTGAGGCCTGGGCGTCCTCGGGCACCTCTCACAGGGCCCGGGGCCCTCTGTCTTCGGGGACCTGTGTGCCATGTGAAGGCCGCTCTGTGAGGGGCCGGGGGAGACGGGGCGGCGAGGGGGGGCGAGGAGGGGGCACCCAGGACCTGGCTCTGGCAGCGCGGGCTGCCGCATCAGAGCTGGGTCTTTTTCTTTTTGTTAATATGTTTATCGATGTCAGAGAGGAAGGGAGAGGGAGGGAGAGAGAAACATCAGTGACAAGAGAGAATCATGGATCGGCTGCCTCCTGCAGCCCCACACGGGATCAAGTCCGCAGCCCGGGCCTGGGCCCTGACCGGGAATCTACCGTGACCTCCTGGCTCGCCGGCCGGGCTGGCTTGGGGCACGTCCTGTGTGGCTCCCTGAGGCTGCGGCCCCGAAGGCTCTGTGGGGTCGGTCCTGGCACCAGCACCAGCACCCTCTTCACCCCGATGGCAGACCAGGCCCGGGCTGGTTTCTGAGCCGTCATTTCTGTGAAATCGTTTATTTCGTCAAATGACGCACCTTTATTTTCCGGTTGTGTGTTTCCCACACCGCCGAGCCGTTCTCCAGTTCTCGTCGGACCCTGACGGGCGTCCTACAGTCTAACCCAGTTCTGGCACATCTGCCGGGAGCCGGCCCGGCCCCACGGGGGAGGATTCTGGCCAGGAGACCGCCCGCCTCCCGTGCAGGTCGCCTGTGCTGCCGGCAGCCGCCTGTCAGAGCGGCTCACAGGCTGAGACGCTCCCAGGGTTGTAGGTCGCAGGCTCATTGTAAAAGGGCGCCCTCTCAGGGGGTCACTCTCCCGAATCGGCACCTGTTTGTCAGCCTGGATGGTCTCCTTGGGGTTTTATGGGGCTTCTTTACACGGGCAGGATTGAGCCCACCCACTCGGGCCGCTGAGTGAGCTCAGTCCCACCCCTCCCCATGGGACTGAAAGTTCCCACCCTCCCACCTCCCAACCTCAGTCTCTCCGGGTTGGTTTCCCTGGCAACCGCCCCTCCCAGGTGATGGAGGGGCTTTCCGGAAGTCGCCCCGTTAGCATCACAAAAGGCCTCTGGCACTTGGGAAGTTCCTGGGGCTTTGGGGGCTCTGGTCCAGGACCAGGGGGAGGAGCAGATGCTCCGACTTTTTATAAACCGGGTCGTCCGTGGTCCCCAGGCCGAGAGGGTCCTGGCCGGGCAGACCCGCTGCTGCCCTTCCTGTTCCTCCCGGCTCGGCCTGAGGTCCGCGTGGCCTCCGGGCAGCACTGGTGATGGGCACCGGGGAGGTGCCCTCGTGAGCAGGGCAACTGGCCACACAGCCGGTGCCACCTCTGTCCACAAGCCTCGGGGAGCCGCCCCAGCCACTTCCCAAGTGCCCCCCAGATGTCCCGGTCAGCCTCCTGCCTGTGACCCGAGCGCGCGAGTCAGAGCCACGTACCTCCTTGGCCCCCAGGGTCCTGGGCAGAGGAGGGGCGTGCGGGAGGCAGTGGTCGCCCTTCGCTCTTATCACGCGTCCCAGCGATGCTCGCTTTGGAGACGTGGCTGGTGATGGCCGGGGAGGGCCAGGCAGCTCCAGGCCGCAGCCCCGATGCCCTGGGCACGAGAGCCTGCGGTCACCTCAGTCCCAGCGAGGCTGCCCCCACGCATCCCGGATCCCTTACGGGCCACCGGCGGCTGGGGCCGGGCCGCGGTCTGTGGAAATGAAGAGCTTTGGGGTTTCGAGCTCCTTCCGCCGAGAGCTGCACCGTCCGTAGTTCTCGGCTCTTCTCCCGAGTGGGGTGGCGGGAGGGTCGGCGCAGGCGTTGGTTGAGGTGGCAGGGATGCCCCGTGCTTCCCCGAATCCCAAGTTCCCCCTTTCCTCTCCGCTGTCCCCCGCTCAGGACCTCAAGCCGGTCATCGACGGGATGGACGGCATCAAGATTTCTCAGGGGCTGGGGCTGCAGGACTTCGACCTCATCAGGGTCATCGGGCGCGGGAGCTACGCCAAGGTCCTCCTGGTGCGGCTCAAGAAGAACGACCAGATGTACGCCATGAAGGTGGTGAAGAAGGAGCTGGTGCACGACGACGAGGTGAGCCGGCTGCGGGGTGCACGGGAGGAGGTGCCACGGGGGAGAGCCATGGAGTCTCATGGGAGGTGGCATCCTGGGAGGGAGAGCCACAGGGGATCTATAGAAGTTAGTGCCACCGGAGGGAGTGCCACGGGGCACCACATGTGGGAGTGCCACGGGGCACCACAGGGAGCCACGGGGCACCACATGTGGGAGAGCCACGGGGGCGCCAGAGGAGTGCACGACACCGTTTATTGTGTGAACTTTAGTTCTGGCTTCGTGGGCTTTATTCTTTTAGTCGAAGTGAAACACACATGTAACTGCCATGTGACCACCCTGAAGTGCACTCCCCACCACCAGTGCTGTAATGTGGCGCCACCATCACCTCTCCCAGGTGCCAGGACATTTCCTCCCTGACAAGGAGACCCCGCCCCTGTTAGCCTCCCTCGCAGCCCCCAGCCCAGCCCCGGCCCATCGGCTCCATCTGGTTCGCTGTTCGAGGCGCCGCGTGTACACAGGTCACACGCGGGGCCGTTGTGTCTGGCCTCTCTCCCTGCTCCAGGCTCCTCCCGGGTGCCTGTGCCTGAGCTCCCCCCTTTTCACGGCCGAGGAACGTTCCCGCGTGCGGGTGCCCCGGGTTGTCCAGTCCGCTGTGCGTGGGCCCTGGTTGACCCACCCCGGCTGCTGTGAGGAGAGCTGCGTGGACGCACGCGCACAGCGATCTGTTAGGGCCTCGGCTCTCAGTCCTCGGGGTCTTTCCCGGGAGTGGGATTGCTGGGTCGCAGGTACGTCCGCGCTGACCTGTCTGAGGAGCCGCCACCCCTCCTCCCGCCGCTGCTCCCTCACGTTCCCGCGGGCCTGCTCCCAGCCCCTCCCAGGACCTGGTTCTGGGTTTGGTTGGCTCTGTCCTGGTGGGTGTGACGTGGCCTCTTACTGTGGTCGTGGCTGCGTTGCCATAGTGACTAGAGACACTGAGCCTCGTTCCTGGGCTGGTTGGCTTCATGCTCTTGGGGTCTTTTTCTCCTGCACCCGATACAGGTTCTGTGTCTAAACGCAGAGAAAAGACCCATGTCTGGGCCGTGACCTGTTGCTGTGGCCGGGACACAGCCCCCGCCCGGCTCACGCGTGAGGGCAGAGCTGGGACTGGGCCTGAGTGCTCACACCCGTCGCCCCCGCCCCGCAGGGTGCATCTGGGCCGTGCACAGGCTGCCCAGCTGCCCTCCGCCCCAAGCGCTGCGCCCACACGTGAGGACGTGTCCGCCCCCGAGCGCTGCGCCCACACGTGAGGGCGTGTCCGCCCCGAGCGCTGTGCCCACACGTGAGGGCGTGTCCACCCCGAGCGCTGTGCTCACACGTGAGGGCGTGTCTGCACCGAGCGCTGTGCCCACACGTGAGGGCGTGTCCGCCCCGAGCGCTGTGCCCACACGTGAGGGCGTGTCCGCCCCGAGCGCTGTGCCCACACGTGAGGGCGTGTCCACCCCAGCGCTGTGCTCACACGTGAGGGCGTGTCCGCCCCGAGCGCTGCGCCCACACGTGAGGGCGTGTCCGCCCCTGAGCGCTGTGCTCACACGTGAGGGCGTGTCTGCACCGAGCGCTGTGCCCACACGTGAGGGCGTGTCCGCCCCTGAGCGCTGTGCTCACACGTGAGGGCGTGTCTGCCCCAAGCGCTGCGCCCACACGTGAGGGCGTGTCTGCCCCCGAGCACTGTGCTCACACGTGAGGGCGTGTCCGCCCCAGCGCTGTGCTCTCACGTGAGGGCGTGTCAGGAGGGCGTGTCCGCCCCGAGCGCCGGGCGTTGCAGGCCTCCCGGCCCAGCGGCCCGCGGGAATGGACGGAACTGTGCGGCGGTTTGCAGGGACGAGGCGCCTCGGAGTCCACACTCAGCCTCTGCGTCGCCCGCTGTGGGCCCAGAGGCGGAGGGGGGCCCTCAGGGGGTCCCTCGAGAAGAGCGGGAGGGACTCGGGAGTTGGCGTATGGGAGCGAGTGTGTTCCCGCGTGTGCGTGTGTGAGAGACGGTCGTGTCCGGTGGCCGTGAGCCTGGGCCTGGACAGAAGGCTAGAGGGACCCCGAGAGCAGCGGGCTGGTTAATGGCCCCCAAAGAGAGATGTTCCCACACTAATCCCTGGGACCGTATACAGCCAGCGGGCAGGAGGGAGGCGTGTGGGCAGGAGGGAGGCGTGCGGGCAGGAGGGAGGCGTGCGGGCAGGAGGGAGGCGTGCGGGCAGGAGGGAGGCCAGCGGGCAGGAGGGAGGCCAGCGGGCAGGAGGGAGGCCAGCAGGCAGAAGGGAGGCCAGCAGGCAGAAGGGAGGCCAGCGGGCAGGAGGGAGGCCGGGCAGTCGGGCGGAAGAACCTGGGCTGATCTCCACCTGGGAGGGAGGAGGCGGCTCGGCGACCAGCAGGGTGCTCTGCCTGAGCGCCTGGGTGACCGGCTGCCTTTGGCGAGCAGATGGCGGGGCTGGTCCTGTGCTCTGTGGAGGCCTGGCTTGCAGCGGGGCGGCCGTGTGGAGTTGCCCAGCAGCCATGGACGAGCAAGTCTGGAGCTCAGGACGGAGCAGGGACCTCTGCACGGACGGATGGGGTTGGAGCCATTCCACCCAGGGGTCTCCTGCCGGTGGAGGGAAGAGGGGCTTCCCCCAGGTTCCAGCAGGGACCGGGAGCGGCGGCCCTGGGGGCAGGGCAGTGCTGGGGGATGAGCGTGGGACTCTGGAAATCTGCGTAACCCTCCACCCGTTTCCTTGTGCCCTAAGCGGGGGGTGATACCCGCCTCCCAAGGCTGCCACGGGAGCACAGACAGCCTGTGGCCAAGGCCACGCACAGCTGGGACGGGTAGGAACGGTGGTAAATGACAGTTGTGATACATGATGGAGAACGCTGCTGCCCCTGGTGGAGGCGGTGATGAATGGAGATGAGGTGATGGTAGTGATGACAGTGGAGATGGTGATGATGATAGTGATGATGGTGACGGTGATGGTGGTAGAGGTGGGGGTGGCGGTAATGGGTGACAGTGACGGTGATGATGGTGAAGTGATGATGTGGGGAAGGTGGGGATGAGGCTGGAGATGGTGATGGTGGTAGAGGTGGCGATGGTAGTAATGGGTGACGGTGATGGTGGTGGTGATGATGGTGATGGTGGTAGAGGCGGGGGTGGCAGTAATGGGTGACAGTGACGGTGATGATGGTGAAGTGATGATGTGGGGAAGGTGGGGATGGGGCTGGAGATGGTGATGGTGCTGATCTCTCTCTAAATGGGTGTCTCTCTCTCTCTCTCTCTGCGTTGTCTCCCACGAGGGGAGACACAGCATCCCTTCCCCGGGCTGCCTGCGGGCGGTCAGGAGCCCCCTGACCCCTGGCTTCTGTTCCAGGACATCGACTGGGTGCAGACGGAGAAGCACGTGTTCGAGCAAGCGTCCAGCAACCCCTTCCTGGTCGGCCTGCACTCCTGCTTCCAGACGACCAGCAGGTAGGGCGGGCTGGGCCCGCTGCTTCCGTGTGAGCCCGTGTGAGCCCGTGTGAGCCGCAGGCTTCTCCCAGGGCCGAGTGCGGGGGTTGGGTTTGTCTGCGAGCCTTGTTCTCATTGGCTGCTGTCACGGTGAGTGAATGTCATCATCCGGACCCCAAGCACTTCATTCCCGTGAGCACAGAGCCCCTGGCTGCCCCTCCCCGGATCGGATCGCAGATTCCACCTCCTGAATGTCTCCGCTTCCCCCTCTCCTGCCCGAACCCGCCACGGGCTCCGGGCTCCCCGTTACGTTCTGAACGGCTTCTGCTGTGTCTGGGTGTGCGGACCCGGCGCTGTGACCGCCCGGCGCCTGCTCTGTCCGACTCGGCGGCTGCCTGACCGGTAGCCCGTCCTTTGCTCGCCTCCTCTCGTCCTGGGCTCGCCGGGAAGTGACAGGCGGGCCTCCTTGGTCGCACACGCACTGTCTCCCGGCCTCCATTCAGCGCCGACCGCAGCCTCCTGGGTTAGGGATGGGCCCAGGGAGGGAGCGCCCCCCAAGCCCGCCCCCCTCACTGGAGTCCAGAAAAGCACCGGCTTGGTGTTGGTGAATTGCACCCATGAACTTGTAGGCGTGGAGGTCCAAGGGGCGAATGTCCCAACCTCGCTTCCCTCACCGCCGCCGAGCACAGAGCCTCGCGCTCAGGCCCGGGAGCCGGCGCCAGGGGTGTCCCCGTGCGGCAGGCAGGGCAGGCAGAGCTTTGGCGGCTTCCTCCCTCGGGTGTTCCTGTGGCCCCCGGAGACGGGGCCACTCTCCTTCTCTTCCGAGCTGGTCCTCACGGCGCTCGGCAGCCACAGCGGCCCGCCCGGGGGTAGCTGGTGTGCACGCGCGGCCTCTCCGGGACGCGGTCTCTCCGGGACGGGGCGTCTCCGGGCTGTGTCACGGGGACCGGGCTGTGCGATGTGACTCGTAGAACCCGCGCCCGCAGAGGCAGGTCTCGTGCCAGAGGCCGTGGTGTCCAAGGTGCAGTCAGTTCCTGGCACAAGGTGAGGTGAGCACCTGTCGGATTTGCTGACTCACCTGTTAGGAGGGGCGAGGGCGACGTCACAGCTCCACGCAGAGCTCAGTCCTGCTCGCATCTGGGCTGGCGGGTTTGCTGGGAGGCGGAGCGGGTCCCTCCGCCCGACAGGCTGCACCGGCGTGTCTACCGGCCGGCCTGGCTTTGGGCTGGGACGTGGCTGCACACGGGAAAAGACGCCTAGAAACGGCCGGGAAGGGTGCTCCGGGAAACCACATCCCCCAGCTGTGCGGGCAGCGCCTACGTCCCCTGCAGGCACCATCAGTCCTAGCAGAGGCTCTGGGGCGGGCACCGGCTCCACTTCCCGCCCCTCCTTCCCCGCCCGTGCTGCCTGCCCTGGTCCCCTCCCCGCCCCTGCCACCTCGCCCTGGTCCCCTCCCTGGGCCCAGCTTCCTCTGGGAACAGGGACAGCAGGGATGCCTGCCTCCGGCCGTGGGTAAGGTCACGGCATGCGGGGGGGTGACCTGCTGCCGGGAGGTCACCTGTCGGGTGGTCGCCCGTCTCAGGCCGGCACTGGTGTCACCACGGGGACCGGATGGCTCCGGCGGCTCAGGGAGTTTTAGTGCCAAGTAAACATGGTGCTCCGGGAAACCACATCCCACACCTGCAGGTCAGCCACGCCCTCCAGACAACAGCAAGTTAGTTAGCGACCAGCCGCCCAGACGGGAAACTGCCTCCGGCTAAGCTGTTCCAGGGAAATGACCCAAAGGTTGTGGCTAAAGTCACTTTTTTAGCAAACCCCACCCCCTGCGCATTGGACTGCGGTTCTGCACCTGCCCAGGCCACAGGGCACAGGGCACAGGGCCTAGAGCACAGGGCACAGAGCATAGGGCACAGGGCCTAGAGCACAGAGCACAGGGCACAGGGCCCAGAGCACAGGGCCCAGGGCCCAGAGCACAGGGCACAGGGCTTAGAGCACAGGGCACAGGGCATAGGGCACAGGGCTTAGAGCACAGGGCACAGGGCCCAGAGCACAGGGCACAGGGCCTAGAGCACAGGGCACAGGGCCTAGAGCACAGGGCACAGGGCCTAGAGCACAGGCCCCAGGGCTCAGGGCACCACTGAGACCCGGTTGCTGCTGAGCTTCTGCTGTTTAACCTCAGAGTCGGGATGGGTTTTGCTCCTGACAAACGAGGGTGCCCCTCACTCCGTGTCAGGGACACTGGGCCCCCCGCTGCTTGGTCTCCATAAACGGCACCGAGGCTTCCCTTCGCTGGACACGAGGGACCTGGTGCCTGAGTGCCCGCCCGGGGAGTTGGCGAGGGGCGGGTGGGGAGATGTAGGGGGGAGGCTCGGGGGAGAGGTCAGCCACCTGCGGGGCGGGGTGGGGGACGGGTAGCAGCAGGGAGCAGGTGTGCCAGCGCAGGCCGGCCGTCGGCAGGTGTGGTGATAGGAGGAGGCGCTGGCGGGGGCGGTGGCTGCGAGCACGGACGGCGAAAGGCCGTGACCTGGGCGCAGTCGCCCGTGACTGACAGCCGGTGCGTCCTCCGTGGGCGCGTGAGTCACCGCCCCTGCCGACGCGGTGCGCCTGTTACTGTCAGTTTAACCCAGAACAGAGCAGCGTGGGTGACAGGTGGCGGGCGGGCGGCACCGGCTCCTCAGCCTGTTCTCTGACACCTGGTGACGGCTCCGAGGCCGGGGTGCTCGCTGTCATCTGGGCCCGACGAGGGGAAACAGCCCGGCGTCCGGAGCTGGACCCCCCAGGCTGGCGGCCGGGCCGCGAGGGCATCGCGGGAGACACCGTCTTCTTGGGGTGACTGCGGCTCGGCCGGGCACTGGAGATGTTCCGGGGTTCATTTCTGTGTCGAGTGCATAGACTGGCGGCCCCTGGGCATCACCCCAATGCCCTGGACAGGGAGGGGCCCTCGGGGCGCGGGCTCTGTGCCTGGAGCCTGGGGCCGAGTCCTGTCGCTGGGGGGACCCCCCCCACCACCACCCACACACACCACGAGGGGACTGGTTGGTTGTTTGTGCCTGGACTGGAGGCGGCTTGGGGACGGACGCGTTGGGGGCCTGTCGCCGGGGGCCGAGGAGCGGGGGAGGGGGGGGTGCGAGCCCCGCAAGGCGGTGGTGACTTGGTGCCTCACGTCCCCGGCCCGACCTGGACGACGCGTGGCGCTGAGGCCACGGTGCCGCCTCCTCGTCCAGCCGGACGCCCTGCCTGGCCGGTCCCTCCCCGGACAGCGCCTCCCTCGGGCCAGGCCTGGGCCCGGACGACGCCCGGGGCTCCTTTGTCAGGACTGGCCTGAAACTGCTTTAAAGAACGTCAGGAACCACATGAAATAACAGCGTGAAAAACACCACAAAACACACACACTAACACGCAGCCCCGTGCCCAGAGGAGACCTCCGTGTGCGCTCCCTGGTTCCCCGTGCCACCGCGCCGCGGCCCGTGTGCTGCTTCGGTTTCGCTTGTGTGTTTGCCGTTTATTTCCCCTCGTGGGCTTTGGAACCAACCTGTCTCCCCGGAACGGAGGGGAAACGGGCATGCTGATGGGGCTCTGCGGGTTTGCAGGTCCCGGGACACCGGGGTCCCTGTGGCGGCAGCGCCGCCCCCCCCCCCCCCACGGCCCCTCCCACCTGGCATCCTCCCTGCAGTTCCCACTTCCCTGCCTGAGCAGTTAGTTGCCTCTCGTTCGGGGACGGAAGAAACACCAAAGTGCCCTGTGACCCCAGAAGGGCCTACCCGCCCCCTGACGCCCCCGGGAGCCGCGACCTACAAATCCGAGAGCTGCCCCCAGCAGGGTGTTTCTGGAAAATCGTGTGGGAATGTAATTGTTAAAATGGGACCTGATTCAGTTTGATAAAGAGCTTAGCTCACCCGGAAAGAAACGGATGGAGACCCGTGCGCATCTGACAACACGATCCGGTCTCGGTTCTGTGACGCCCAGGACCCCACAGCTTGGGCCTGACCCCAGCGGCCCCTCGACCGCTCCCCAGAGTCACCGCGGCCGGGTCGGCACTGACCCCCGACCCCAGGCCTGCTGCTCCGGTCCTTGCACTGGGCTCAGCCTGGGCACAGGGGCCGGGCTCCGCCCAAAGCCCACCCGCTCCTTCCTCCCCTTGATCCTGCGCCTGCAGCCTCCCGTTCGGGCCTCCACCCTCTCCGGACAGGGCGCCGCCTTCGCTCCGCCGCCGCCCACTGTCCCCTCGCCAGAGCCCGTCGCACTGAGACAGGGGCCTCACGGCCTTGTCGCCCCTCCCCGGGCCCGTGCTCGCGGCCATCCTCTCGTGGCCTTTCCTCCGACGGGGGGGAGCTGGTCCCGTGTGTCCAGGCCTCGCTCCCCTGCGGGCTCTGGCCGCGGCCCCATCTTATTTTTACCGTTTCCCCGAGGCAGACCTCGCTCCGCTGGGAGAGCAAAGAGCTGCTGTCAGCACCGGCCTGCGCGGCCCGCGGGCAGCAGCTCACGACCCTTCTTTCCGGGTCCTGTGGGGCCCGTGCGCTGTCAGCGGGGGATGGGGGAGTAGGGGGGTGGGGGGTGGAGTCACGGGGACGTGCAGTGCGAGAGCAGCCCCCCAGTTCGTGCTGTGTGTGCCCGGGCCTCGGCCAGGCTCCCGTGGGGTCCTCTCCTGACACAGGGTGTCCCCCGCCCGGTTCTAAAGCCCAGAGTGAGGGGGTGAGAAGTGGGGTTAGAATGGGCGACAGTAGGGCCCCTGGCAGCCCCAGGGTGACGCTTCCCCCCACCCAGGAGCAGCTCAGGGACCGGCCACCGCGGCCTGGAGCCACCCCCGAGGGCACACGTCTTCCTGGCGGGTGGTCTCAGCCCGGCGCCCTCCCTCCTGCCAGGCTGTTCCTGGTCATCGAGTACGTCAACGGCGGGGACCTCATGTTCCACATGCAGAGGCAGCGCAAGCTTCCGGAGGAGCACGCCAGGTGGGCGGGGCCAGGGGCGGGGGGGGGGGGAGGGAGGACCAGGAGTGGGGGCGGGGCCAGGGCTGTCAGGTGGGAGGGCCCAGGGGGCGGGGCCAGGGGCTGTCAGGTGGGAGGGCCCAGGGGGCCAGGTGGGTGGGGCCGGGGGCAGGGACGGGGACCTCCTCCAGGTCTGGGAGCTGCTAGAGGAGTGAGTTTGGGGGGCGTGTGCCTGCTCCCCTGCGTGTGGCCGGTGCCCGAGCCTGCAGGGAAGCAGGTTCCGGGCATGTGCTGCAGGCTTCGTTCCCCAAGCGGGGCAGGTTCTGCCTGAGCTCCCGGGCCGGGGCCGGCTTCCCAGCTGTTCACAGGATGCACAGCCGGGTTTGCGGGGCACAGACAGGGGTCGGGGCACAGACAGGGATGGGGGCACAGACAGGGGTCGGGGCACAGAGGGATGGGGGCTCAGACAGGGGTCGGGGCACAGACAGGGATCGGGGCTCAGACAGGGATCGGGCACAGACGGGATGGGGGCACAGACAGGGGGGTCGGGGCACAGACAGGGGTCACTGTTCTCTCTAACCAGCGGGAAGGGCAGGACGCTCGCCCCTTTCCTCTCGGCGGCCCACTTCCCCGCGGCGCGGCCTCTGGTCCACACCCTCGCTTTCCTGTTTTCACCGCTTTCTCGTCCCTCGCTTCCTCACTGGACAACGCTCCACGCCGTTCTGAGTCACTGAGAGCCTTTGGGGGAGAGGCAGTTAATAAACCGAAAATCGCACACTCCCCACACTCACCTTCCCCTAATTCTGGTGAAATACAAAGGACGTGGAATTTCCCTTGTTCGCCATTTCTGCGTGCACAGCTCAGGGACATCAAGCACCTTCACACTGCTCTGCAGCCGGCACCTCCATCCTTTCTGGAACTTTCCATCTTCCCAACTAACTCTCTGTCCCCATTAAACACTCATTCCTACCCCTCCCCTCCCCCCTCTCCCCTGCACCACCGTCTACTCTGTCCCTGGACCTGACTCCTCCAGGGCCCCCGGGAGCGGATCACACGGCCTCTGTCCTTCCGAGTCGGGCTTTTTAAAAAAAATGTTTGTTAACTTCAGAGAGGAAGGAGGGGAGAGAGAGACACATCATGAGAGCGGTCATGGATCAGCTATTGGCTGCCTCCCGCACGCCCCCTCCTGGGGGTCGAGCCTGCAGCCGGGGCCTGTGCCTGACCTCCTGGCTCACAGGTGGATGCTCAACCCCTGAGCCTCGCTGGCCGGCCGGGCAGCTCCTCCTGTTGAAGGCAATCTCCCCGTGGGGGATGGGCACGTGTTGTCTGTCCATCCGGGACCCGGCTACGCCCCCTCTTGGCGAGTGGAGGGACGAGGGGCGGGGATCTGTTCGAGGCCCTCTTCCAGCTCTTTGCCTGCACCCCCAGACGTGGGTGCTGGAGTGTGTGGGCGTTGTTTTCAGTTCCTCCGGCCCCTCCACGCTGCCTTCCCCGCAGCTGCCCTTCCACGTCCCCACCCCCGCCCCCCAGCCCGTTCCCACCCCCAGAGCCCAGACCCACCGCTCCCCTGTCCTGGGCGACACTTGTTTTGCTTCTGGTGCTAGTTTGTCGGTGCCCACCCCCATGGCGAGGGTGGGGATGGGGGTGGGGGAGGAATTGTTTTGATGTGCGTTTCCCTGGCAACTAGGATGTTGAGCATCTTTTCCAGTCCTGGGGGCCCTGAGCACTGTCAGCCGATGCGAGAGCGGCTCCCCCACCCCACTCGTGCCGATCGTGCCGTGTGCCCGGGCCTCGCCCCGGCCCCTGCGGGCTCCTGCTGACCCGGCGTGTCCCCGCCAGGTTCTACGCCGCGGAGATCTGCATCGCCCTCAACTTCCTGCACGAGCGGGGCATCATCTACCGGGACCTGAAGCTGGACAACGTCCTCCTGGACGCCGACGGCCACATCAAGCTGACGGACTACGGCATGTGCAAGGCGAGCTCCCCCGCCCCGCGCGCCCCGCCCCGCCTGCCTGGTCCCGAGGGTTCTCTCCGAGGCTCACGGCCGTCCTCCCTCCTGGTGACACCGCTGTCCCCACAGGAAGGCCTGGGCCCCGGCGACACGACGAGCACGTTCTGCGGGACCCCCAACTACATCGCCCCGGAGATCCTGCGCGGAGAGGAGTACGGTGAGCGCGGCTGTGGGCGGGGGGGGGCCTCCAGGAGCTCCCCTCTTGGGGACACGGTCACAGGGCAGAGAGGAGGGCTCACCGACAGGTCACACCTGAAATCCACGCCCTGCCCCCGGCCGCCTTCCGCCCTCTGGCCTCTCCCTGTGTGAGCCCCTCGGCCCCATCGGTGGTCTCAGGTGTTCGCCTCAGTGTCCCCGGAGGAGGGCCCTGGGCAGGAGGTCTCTTAACGAGGAGCCTGAGGGCCGGGAGGAGGGAGGGGCCTGAGGGCCGGGAGGAGGGAGAGGGCTCAGAGCCAGGACAGACCAGGCCCCGAGACCGCGGGTACCGCCAGGGCGGATGCGGGCACCTGCCCTCACCTCGGATCAGAGCCCTGGGAGCAGACGGGAGATGGCGGGGCCTGGGCCGCATTTTCCACGAAGTGTCTCCCGGACGTGCCGCACACGTTTCTAAGCCGTTTCTTGGTTGGTGGAAGCGGGTAGGCAGGGTGGGCGGCCCTGGGGGCCAAGACCCTGACGTCACAGCCAGAGGAGGGCGGGTCGCTGGCTCCAGAGAGAGACCCCCACCCCCACAGTGGGCTCCCTGCCCCCCAGGCGTTCCCGCAGGTCAGCTGTGCTCGGCCATGAGCCCAAAAGGGAGCGTGGGAACCTGTGGGCAGGTGTCAGAAGGGGCCGCACGGAAAGCACGGCCGTCCCACCATCGGCTCAGCTTGGTGTGTGTGTGTGTGTGTGTGTGTGTGTGTGTGTGTGAGTGTGTGTGCATGTGTGTGAGTGTGCATGTGTGTGAGTGTGTGTGCGTGAGTGCGTGTGTGTGTGTGTGGGGGGAGGTGTGTGTGTGAGTGTGTGTGTGTGTGTCAGTGTGTGTGTCAGTGTGTGTGAGTGTGTGTGTGTGCATGTGTGTGTGAGTGTGCATGTGTGTGAGTGTGTGTGCGTGAGTGTGTGAGCGTGTGTGTGTGTGTGAGTGTGTGTGGGGGGGGAGGTGTGTGGAGGTGTGTGTGTGTGTGAGTGTGTGTGTGTGTGAGTGCGTGTGTGTGTGAGTGTGTGTGCATGTGTGTGAGTGTGCATGTGTGTGAGTGTGTGTGCGTGAGTGCGTGTGTGTGTGAGTGTGGGGGGGGGAGGTGTGTGTGTGAGTGTGTGTGTGTGTGTGTGTGTGTCAGTGTGTGAGTGTGTGTGAGTGTGTGTGCATGTGTGTGTGAGTGTGCATGTGTGTGAGTGTGAGTGTGTGAGCGTGTGTGTGTGTGTGAGTGTGTGTGTGGGGGGGGAGGTGTGTGGAGGTGTGTGTGTGTGTGGAGGTGTGTGTGTGTGAGTGTGTGTGGAGGTGTGTGTGTGTGAGTGTGTGTGTGGAGGTGTGTGGGGGGGAGGTGTGTGTGTGTGTGTGGAGGCGGAGGGGTGTGTGTGTGTGTGGAGGCGGAGGGGTGTGGTGTGGTATGAGTGTATGGTGTGGGGAGGTGTGTGTGGCGTGGGGGTGGGGAGTGGGGTATGTGGCATGAGTGAGTGTGTGTGTGTGTGTGTGTGTGTGTGCACATGGACGCGGTTGGAGGTGCAACGCGGATTGCCAGGCGGTGACAGCGCAGACTCGGCAGAGCCAGGTCGGGGTCCCTGCCTGGAGGGAGCAGCCCCGTGAGCAGGAGAGACCGGACCCAGGACGCGGACGGGGAGGTGGGGCGCCGCCCCGACGCTGACGGCTGTGCTGCCGCAGGGTTCAGCGTGGACTGGTGGGCGCTGGGCGTCCTGATGTTCGAGATGATGGCCGGGCGCTCCCCCTTCGACATCATCACCGACAACCCCGACATGAACACCGAGGACTACCTGTTCCAGGGTGAGGCGGGGCTGGGGGGCCCCAGGCTGGTCCCCACCTGGGACCGTGCGTGCCTGTTCTCAGACCCGGGGGGCGGGGCCCACGGCCCTCCTGTCACCTGACTTGGCACAGGCTCCCTCCTGCCTGGCCACACGCTCCCTGGAGGCCTGGGCCCCGGGGTGGGGGTGGGGGGTGCTCAGCCAGGCCATGCCCCTCCAGCCACCCTAGGGCTCCCTGCCCCGGGCCCCGACCCTGGTCCCTGTGGCGCCCTCTGGCGGCCGAATGCGGAAGGGCCTGGGGCACCGTGGTTCATCCGGGATGAGCACCTTCCGCCACGGGGACCCACCGGGTGGCAGACCCTGCTGGGCTGTGGGAGGGTCCCGGGGCTTCCTCACTGCGGCACAGCAGACGGGGGGGGGGGGGCTGGCAGGGACACGGCCGCTCACCCTGACCCCCTTCGCAGTGATCCTGGAGAAGCCCATCCGCATCCCCCGGTTCCTCTCCGTCAAGGCCTCCCACGTCCTGAAGGGCTTCTTGAACAAGGTACGCGCGGCGGTGCCCGGGGTCCACCACCGGCCCGGTCACTCCCGGGCTCTGGGGCCTCGCCGGGTGGGAGGGAGCCGGCGACTCTGACCACACCCACAAAACAGACCGAGGGGATCACACCGGAGACCGAGCGAGGAGGCCGGCAGTGCTGGCAGTTTGCTGAAGGCGGGCCGCGCCGCTGGCCAAGAGCGGTGCTGACCGGTCCTCATTTGAACTCTGACCCTTAGGACCCCAAAGAGAGGCTCGGCTGCCGGCCACAGACTGGATTTTCCGACATCAAGTCTCACGCCTTCTTCCGCAGCATCGACTGGGACCTGGTAATGCGCCACAGCATTGGGGTCCCCGCCCCCTCTGTGGGCCTGAGCGTGGTGGGTGCTGCCCTGGGTGGGGCTGGGGTGACCTGGAGCCCACATGTGACAGACAGGGAGAGGGGGGACCCGATAGGCCCCTGGGGGGTCTGGCCCAGCATCCCCTGGCCATGCTGCAGGGGTCCTGTGGGGTGTCCTGGCCTGCGACCACCCCCTTGGTGAGTCTGTGCGGGGCCCCAGGTCCGGGCGGCCCAGGGGAAGGTGTTTTCTAAAGGAACTCAAGCCGCCTGAGTTTAGCCGTGGTTCCTGGTGTTAAAGGAGAAAGGAACCCGATTTGTTGGAAAAGACACACGCGGTTGCAGAGTTGCTGAAATAGGGCCTTTAAAGTGATGTTTGGGAGGAAAACAAATCAATGAGGCGGATGTCGAACTCCAGCTCGAATTGGGTGTGAAGAGAGCCCCGCTCTGGGGTGACGGGCGTGTGGCCCCAGGTGGTGGGAGGTTCCGGGCAGGATCCGCGGCCCCTGCGGCTCGGCGCCAGCACAGGGGTTTGCAGCGCCCGTGTCCTCACCGCTTCTCTGGCAGCACCTGTGGTCGCTGTCAGGACCCCAAAAGCTCACGGGCCGCTGTGGGCCCAGAATGTGCCCAGGGGTGCAGTTGGGCTCACCCCACTACCGACTGGCCGGCTGCTGCCCGTCACGCGGTGTCTGGGCCGCTTCCCTCTCGAGGTCCCGGCGGGTGGGCGTCTGCTGGCTCCGCGTTCTCGCCGCGCTCCGGGCCCTTGGGTCTCGGGCACGTGGGAACGCCGTGGAGCCGCCCGAGGGCGGGGCCCTGACGTGACCTCGGTGCCCCCAGCTGGAGAAGAAGCAGGCGCTGCCGCCCTTCCAGCCGCAGATCACGGACGACTACGGCCTGGACAACTTCGACACGCAGTTCACCAGCGAGCCCGTGCAGCTGACGCCCGACGACGAGTAAGCCCGGGCGGGCCGCGGGGACCTCTGTCCTGCGTGGGGCGTGGGGGCGGGGACCTCTGTCCTGCGTGGGGCGCGGGGCCCTCTGTCCTGCGTGGGGCGTGGGGGCGGGGCCCTCTGTCCTGCGTGGGGTGTGGGGGCGGAGGGCACCCCGGCAGCCGAGCCTCCGCCCGTGCCCGCAGGGACGTCATAAAGAGGATCGACCAGTCCGAGTTCGAGGGGTTCGAGTACATCAACCCGCTGCTGCTCTCCACCGAGGAGTCCGTGTGAGGCGTCCGGGGCCGTGGACACGCCTGTGAATGACCCGCGCCTTGGCCGCCGCGCATGCATGCCGGGAGGACGCCGCCGGACCCGCACCCGGCGCCGCGGGCGGAACAGTCCGCAGCCCGGCCCGCGCCGGGGAACTTGCTTCTTGTGCCCGCGGCACGGAGGCCCGCGGGGACCGCGTCCGAGGGAGACACGGGCCCTCGATTCCGAAGGTGCACACTTTCCAGAAACCGCCCGGCCGCCGCCGGGGACCCACCTGTCATGTCCCGAGGAATAAACGTGCGATGGTCAGACGCCCCGGCTGCCTTCTTTCCGGCCGCGGAGCGCCTGCGCGTGGGCGGGACGGGAGTCCAGGCGCCCGCGGCGGAGAACTTTGTGCGGAAGGTTTTCTAAGTCCCGGTAAGTTCCTGTTGTTAATATTTAACAAGTATTTTCCTACCGAGCAGGTGAGTAGCCGTGGGGTCTGGCGCTGACGTCACCCCTCCCCCGCCGGCGCCGCGGTCCCGCCCGCCGGGCCGGGCACGTCGGCCGGTAGAGATGCTAACGGTTGCTCACCGGAGCAGCAATAGACCAAATAGACAAGGAAACTGAAAACTAAATCTGCTCAAAATATATTTCTGCAAACACTGCGCAGTGCCTCCCTGATGTCTGTGTCACGTGTTGGGTTGGGGGAACGTTTTTGTCGGTTCCGGTGATGCTCAGAATTAGGACGTTTAAGATGCGTGTGTGACGGGCCGAGGCATAGAACCCGGAACCCGCAGGCTCCCTGCGCACCGGCAGGGCCGGCTCCCAGCCTGCGCGGGCAGCACGCTCCCGCCACCCTCCTCGGGGAAAGGGGCCGCGGGAAGGCCCAACCGAAGGTTTTCTAGAAAGGGGTGCACCTTGTGGGTTTTTCAGTCCCTAGCACGTTAGCTGGGCACCGCGTCCAGTGTGAGCTCGGCCGCACCCCAGGCCCCTCTGCGCCTCCGTGGGGCGGGGCCGGCGACTGGGGCAGGAGATGGTGGAGGAACAGCGAACACCAAGAAGCTGCCCTGGAGCCGGTCAGCTCAGCTGCACTCGCGCAGCCCACGCCCGGCGCTCACGCTCGGGACAACCGGGGCAGGAACGCGAGGCTCCCCACCCCGGGGTCTCGGGCCCGCCCCCGAGTTGCAGAGCAGCCGTCATGCATCATGGAGACTTGTGTCCGCCAGACCCAGTGTCACCGGGAAACGCCGACCAGGACCAAGACCGGGAGCACCGGGCAGAGCGCTAGACCGGCTCGGCCTCACGGGCGTCCCCGCCGGCGGGTGTCCAGCGGCAGAGCTGGATCGGAGCTCAGCGGTCAGTCGGGACTGGCGAGGGCCGGTGGCCTGGGAGGGGAGCCCCTCTCCTCCGCGCTGCGCGGGGCACAGTGACGGCGGCACCGGGCCCGGATGTGTCCGCGTGAGGCACCGCCTCAGGGTTGGTTCGCTCCCGGCGGCTGGGTTGGCGGCCGTGCACAGTGCGTGTGGGTAGCGCTGCGCTCCGGGGTGGGGGTACACGCAGCCGTTGCTTCATAAAGTAAAGCAGGTGGAGGGCGCGCTGGCCTGAGGTTTGGAGTCACGTCCTGACGTCGGCCAGTGGCTCCTCGCCACGTCCTGTGGTTTTGTGCAACTAGAGGGGCCGGGGCCCCCGCTGTCCTGTGGCGGACACTCACCCACCACAGCCATGGCCGCTGTCCCTACACATCATTAAAGACCTTCATGAAAGTGCTTACTGTTGTTCTTTTCTCTAAAAGGAAGTGTTTCCAGGAAGCAGAGGTTTTTGTGTGCTTTTAAAAAATATATTTTAATTGATTTCAGAGAGGAAGGGAGAGGAAGGAAGAGGTAGACACATCAATGATGAGAATCACTGATCAACTGCCTCCTGCACGCCCCACACTGGGGATGGAGCCCACAACCTGGGCATGTGCCCTGACTGGGAATCGAACCGTGACCTCCTGGTTCACAGGTCGATGCTCAACCACTGAGCCACACCGGCCAGGCCACAGTGGCATGTTTTGATGTGTAGCTTCGGTTTTCTCTCAGGCTGTGCAGGGCAGTGGTCCTGGCAGGCGACGTGCGGGCACTCACCACTCCACGTCCTCTGTGCTGTCCGCCAGGCACTGGGCGAGGTGGCTGTCGATGTCCAGCTGGGCCAGCCTGTAAGGAGAAGGCGGGCGGTCACTCACGGGAGGGGAGGCGTCTGTCCCGGGCCGCCACTGCACACACCCGCCCGCTCTTCACGCGGACGGAGAAACGGGGGGGGGGGGGGGGGGAGTCTCCCTGGCTGGTCAGAAACGAGCGGAGGTCTGGGGGGAGGGGTCGCCCCGACCAGGAAAGTCCTCTCCACGTCCTGTTCTCGGGTCAGAGGCTCTGAGTGCGCCCTGGACAGGTGACATCGGGAGACCCAGTGGCACACGCATTCTCAGGCTCCTGCGTCCGAGGCTGGGGCCCCCTAAGCCTCTGGGGAACTGGCACCTGCTCAGCTGCTGAGAGCCGATCTGCCCGCGAAGGTAACGCAGGAAGGAGGCCGACAGCTCCCCCGTCCGGCTGGGTCTCCAGCAGCGGCAGAGCCCACCTCGGGCTCACTGAGGGGCGGGGAGACACCGGGGAGACACCGGAGCCCTGCAGGCCCGAGGACACCCGTGGCCACGCCAGGGAGGATGTCTGCTGCCCGCAGGGGCCTCCCGGCCAAGGCACTGCCAGGACCACAACCGTCAACTGGCACGTTCCCGGCCAGGACGGGCCATCGCTGAGCCAGTCACAGCAGCTGCCGAGGACGGCCTTTCGCCGTAACACGAGGGGCAGGGACACAGCCCCACAGGAAGGACGGCACCCCCTCCTCCCCCCTGCGCCAGGACAGCCGCCGCCTCGCCCACACCAGTCCTCTCGTCTCTCCTCCACGCTGTCTGGGTGCTGCCTGGACCTGGGCAGGGGAGGCTGAAGGGGTGCCTGCCATCTCGGCTCCCCCCAACACCGGGCTCTCAAAGATTTGGTTCCAGTAAAATGTCAGGCGAGAGGAGCCTCGATTCTGACTTTCCCGGGGGTTCATCTCTGAGTGAGAAGCCGTGTCCGCCCTGGCCAGGGTGGCTCGGCTGGTTGGGCATCACCCAGGGCCCCGAAGGGTTGCTGGTTTAATTCCCGGTCAGGGCTCAAGCCCGGGCTCCAGGCTTGACCCCCAAGGTCCCCAGTAGGGGGTGCGCAGCAGGCAGCTGATTTATGTTTCACTTTCACGTGGATGTTTCTCCTTCTCCCTCTCTCTCTCTCTCTCTCTCTAAAAATCAATTTTTAAAAAACCTTAAGCGTAGAAAAGGAAAGAAAGAAATGGTGTCTGAAGAGCGCCCTGTGCAGGTCTGTCCTGGGTGAGGCTCACTGGCTGGGGGTCCTGCCTGGGCCCCAGCTGCTGAGTCTGGAACCCACTCCCTCCGCTTCTTCAGCTTCTGGACGTGCAGGGACGAGGCCACACGGTCGGGAACAGGTCCAGTTAGGAACCCGCCGTCCACGCCCTGCACCCGACCGGGACCCTCCCAGGGTCCTCTCCCATCAGGACCCATGACGCCCACCGCTGTGTCCCCTGCTGTGTGGCACCCAGCCCCCAAGCCGGGCGGCGTAACTTAGCAAAGCTGGATTCCACCTCCCTTAGAATACGGAGTAACAGTATATGTTGGGTTTTTAAAATAGAACAAAACAGCCGGACCCCCGTTTGGCTCCGTGGATAGAGCATTCGCCTGTGGACTGAAGGGTCCCAGGTTTGATTCCGGTCAAGGGCAGGTGCCCGGGATGCGGGCTCGATCCCCAGTGTGGGGCGTGCAGGAGGCAGCCAACCCTTGATTCTCTCATCATTGATGTTTCTCTCTCTCCCCCCCCCTCTCTTCCTTTCTGAAATCAATGAAAACACATTTCTTTTACAAAATAAGTTACTTTGAAAGTCTAAAGCCCAGCTCGGGCACCTCTTAGCCTAAGCATGGCTGGGGTCCCCGGTGGGCGGGGGGAGAGGCCAGGGGCCAGGGGCACTCACCCGGGTGCGAAGTCGGCCTGGCACATGGGGCAGCTCTGCAGAGTCTGCGCCCCACCCCCCGCCGGCCGCTCCGGGACCGGGGGCGCCTCGCGGGGCTCCGGCGGGGGGCATCCTGGCAGGGACGGGGCGGGGGACCCCGGGCGCCCGCCGGCCCCGCGGAGCACCCGGTAGGAGCAGCCGGGGCCCTCTGCTCCCCGCGGGGCCGGCGGGAAGGGCGTCCAGGAGAAGGTCTCGGGTCCCACGGTGAACACCTCGGGGGGCGCGGCGCGCGCGGGGTCCAGCCTGGGCTCCTGCGGACCGGGGTCGTCAGCGGCGTTCCTCCCGGAGGGCCCCCCCCCCCGCCTCCGTCACCCCGTCGGTCCGGCGCTCGCACCTCGGCGGGAAAGGCGGGCAGCGGCGGCAGCTCGCCGTCCACACCCCGGTCCGCGCTCACCGTGCGCAGCAGCTCGGCCCACAGCCGCGCACGCTCGCCGGCGCCGTCGTTGTCCTGGGGGGACCGGGGGCGGGGCCTCGGGGGCCTGGGCGGCACCGGGTGGGGGATCGAGTGTCAGCTGAGGGGGGACCCAGCGGGGGGCAGTCAGCGCGGGGCGCGGGGTTGGGGGGCAGCAGGAGGCGCCGGCCGGGACGCGGAGGGCAGGGCCGGAGGGGGCGCGGGGAGCACTCCGCGGGGAGGGGCGGGCCCCAGGAAGCACGTGGGGGAGTGACAGTGGCCACGGCCCGGCCGTGGGGACATGGGCCGCCCACCCGGCTGCTCCCCACTGCCCACCTGTCCCCCCTGAGGCCCCAGGCCCCGGCCTCACCCGCCCTCGGAGGGCAGCCTCCGGCGGCTCAGCCGAAGCCGAGGCCTCCGCGGCGCCTCCATCGTCCCCAGAGCTCGCGCGTCCGGCGGAAATGCCGGTGGACCCCGCCCCGGACACTGGGCCCGCCCTCGGCCCTGGACCCGCCTCCGCCCCTGACACTGGCCCCGCCCCGTGTTAGTCCCGCCCCTGGCCCTGACACTGGCCCCGCCCCCAATGTTAGTCCCGCCCCTGACACTGGCCCCGCCCCGTGTTAGCCCCGCCCCTGGCCCTGACACTGGCCCCGCCCCGTGTTGGCCCCGCCCCTGGTCCTCACACTGGCCCCGCCCCCGCCGGTCCCTGTCGGGCCGGGCTGGACCTGGCCATGGAGCTCGCTCGGACCCCTGCAGGACGAGCGCAGGGGACCCCAACTCCCGCCCCAGCCTGACCCGACCTCCCCCGCCTGCGCGCTGGATCGCGTCCCCTGGGGGACCCCTCGGCCTGCCCTCTGGCCATGAGGCGCCCTGGCCTCCGTGACCCTGTCACAGCAGAGGGGTCCCGACTCCAACCTTAGGGAGACTGAGGCCGGAGAGCGGGCTCAGGGGAGGCGAACTCGCCCCCAGGAACCGTTATTCCGCCGAGGAAGGGGTGCGGGCGGGAGCTGGGGTCAGCGAGGCCTGGGAGGAGGAGGAAGTGGGCAGGCGGTCACGCTGGGTCTGCACCCCATCCCCTCCAGTCAACCCCGCCCCCCCCGCCCCCCACAACCAAGCCTCAGTTTCCAGCTCTGTAGACCCCGCTGGCCTTCCCAGGACCGTCACCGGGGTGAGGTGACACAGCCCAGGGCCTGGGCCTGGTCGGGGGGCCTGGGGGAGGGCCTGGGGGGCCTGGGGGGCAGGGTCTGGGAGGGGCTCCCCTCATTCCTGGCGGGCCCATCGCCAGCCACCGCTGGATGGCCACTTGGTGGCAGCAGAGGCCCGGGCAGCCTCTGCCACTCCGAGCTTGCAGAGCCCAGAGCCCTGCCTGTGGGCCTGAGGCCGCCCTGGATGACCAGGAGGGTGTGCAGGGGGAGCGGGGGGCAGGCGGCTGCTCTATGTGGACACAGCAGCTGTCACTCCGGGGCTGGGACTCAGCCCAGCTCCCAGGGCGCTGTCCCAGCCACCTCAGCCCCTCTCCACGGCACCACCCCCTCCAAGCCCCATGTCTGGCCTCCCCCGGCCCAGGCCCAGAGTGCAGGCCACTCCAGTGCACGGTCCTCCTCCTCTGACAGGTCGGCCTCCGTGCAGCTCAGCACCTGCCTGCGCCAGGGACAGGTCTGGACCCCGGGAACACAGGCGGGGTCCTCACCCTCAGAGCCTCCCAGCGGCGGGCGGACAGCCCCTCAGTGGGTGGGTCGGCTGTGGCAGGAGCTCTGGCTCAGGCCCCTGGACGGCGAGGGGGCTCCCCGCTCGGGCCATGGCAGGTGCCAGCCAACGGAGGACTCCCCGACAGCTGTGCCCAGGGTTCCCTGCCCAGGTCCCAGCTGCCCTGGCTTCAGAGCCTGTCCTGGAAGTGTCACCACACGCCGCACGCCAGCGCGGGGACGTCCAGGAGGCGGCGCCAGGCCTCCCTGAGGCAGAGCACGGCCCTGCCAGCCGCCCGGTGGCGGCCAGTGTGGTGACCAGTGTGTGCCCGGCGCCCGGGCCGGGAGGCTGCGGGGACACCCGGTGAGGAGCCAGGTCCTGAACTGGGCCCAGAACGAAGCGCCCGGGTCCTCTGCGTCCCGGCCACTCTGGCCCCTTCCCCTACGGACCTCACAGGCCTGTCCCCCGAGGGACCGAGCGGGACAGGAGCGGGGAGGGGCCTCAGCTGGCTCCAGGGCGCTGGGCTGGGAGGCGGGCGGGTGCCCAGGCAGTGCAGGCCCCAGGGGCCCTCAGGGCCTCGCTCAGCCTTTCGCACAGAAGCAGCACCGGTCTTCCCTGGACGCCAGAGGAGGGGCCCAGACCCCAGGCCAGGCCTGCGCTGGCGGCACAGAGGCCCGAGGGCCTGGCGCGCGGGGGAGGGCAGAGCCCGAGCCGCGCGTGAACGTCAGCCTGGGCCTCTCCTCTGGTTTCATCCGGCTGCTGAGGATTAGCACCCCCTTCCCCACGGAGACCTGCAGCCCGGGGCCGGGGGCACTTCCGCCGGGAGCTGGTCCACCCTGAGCCGGCACAGCAGGTGCGGCCGTCAGGAAGCCCCCGTCCCCTCGCTCTGCTTTCCGACAGCTGCCACCCCCCCCCAACCCCCAGGCCCCACAGGGACCTTCAGGAGGTGGGACAGGAGCATGTGCGCCCTGACAACCCCCCTCGTCCTATCCTAGGATCCCCGTGTCCCGGGAGATGCCGTGGCCGTGGCCGTGGCCGTGGCCGTGGCCGTGGCCGTGGCCGTGGCCGTGGCCGTGGCCGTGGCCGGGCTGGAGAAAGTTTAAAAGTTGAATTTGATTAAAAGGCTCCCGTGTTCGGAGCCACCTGTCACGCTGACAGGCTGAGCCTCACGGGGACTGGCCGGCACAAGTTTTCAGGAGCCGAACTCAAGTTTACAGAGAATATTTCTGTTTGCCGGAGGCACCTCCCCTTCAAGCAGGAAGTGGTCCAGGGGCCAGGGGTGTCGGGCCGGGCCTCGCGGACCTGGAGCGCCCGGCGCTGGGCCCTCACCGTGTGCTCTGGCCTCGCCCACGTGGAGCCCTGGTGGCTGGTGAGCCAGACCCCCTCCCCTCCGAGGGACCCGTCCAGAGTCAGGGTGATGTCAGCAGCCAGCGGTCAGGGCCCTCTCCCTCCCCAGCACCTCCACTGCCCAGGACCAGGGCTGGGGGTGGTCCCCTGGCTCCCACTGGGGGGTGCGGGGGAGGGGAGGGGCAGGCCTGCCTCTGATGCCCCCGGGGCCCGGCCAGAGTCAGCTGGGGTTGTCCAAGCCCCACTTCAGCCCGGCCGGCGTGGCTCAGGGGTTGAGCGCCGACCTCTGAACCAGGAGGTCAGGGTTCGATTCCTTTCAATTTCCCAGTGAAACTGGCAGCCAGTGGGCACGTGCTCTCGGCTCAGAGCTGTCGGGACGGCGCAGCAGCCACCCCCGGGCGCCGGTCTGTGCCCGCGGGCTGGGCGGCCTCCTCCCGAGCCTGGCCTCCTGCTGCTCAGCCACACCTGCCCGCCTGTGTGTGCCAAGCAGGCGCCCCCCCCCCCCCCCCTGGAGCCAGGCGGTGGCACTCGTGGCTGTGTGAGCACCAGGCAGACAAGCTGGATCGAACCAGTTGCCTGGGAAACATGGCGGCTCGGAAGGCACAGCTGGTACGCAGGGACCACCCACCAGGGAGGAACCCGGGCACCAGGGCTCTTCACCCGACAGAGGGCGGGCGTCGACGGCTGGGACTGCCAAGGTCCGAAAGCCAAAGCCGAGGCCTGGCACAGCCGCCGGCCCCAGGAGCCCCAGGAGCCCCAGAGGCAAGGAGAGCTTGTGGGGTGAGAGAGACAGGGACCTCATTTCCAAGCCCCTGTCCTGCCCCCCCTGCCTCCTGGACAGTGACCCTCCCGGCATTCACAGTGACCTGGTCACTCCCGGGAGGTCCCCACCTCTCCCACCCCCAACCGGCCCCTCTGCCCGCCCCCCAGCCCCTCAGCTGCCCCGCAGGCCTCACTGGATGCAGGCAGGAGGGGGGCGGCTGGCGGGGTCACAGCCCAGGGCAGGGCTGGCCTCTCCCCTCAAAGCCCTGCGTCACCTTCCACCTTTGGGCCACCTGGCCCCTCCGAGGGGCAGGGCCGGGAGGGTAACAGGAAGTGGGAGAACCCCGGAGGTGAGGGAGGGGTGGAGCGGGGAGGGGCCGAGGAGGGCAGGGGGCCCCTGGGCCTTGGGGACACAGGGCTGTTGTGGGTCCTTCGCTGGAGCACAGCCCGCCACGGCCATGGGCACCTCCCGGCTGCCACCCCAGGACAGTGCCCCCCCCCATGGCATTGGGCCCCGTTGGAGCTGGGAGGGCCCACCAGCGGCCGGCCAGGCCCTGGAACAGCCCGCCGCCCCTCTCCCACCATCTCCTTCCCCCCCGCAGGACCCCGGCTTCTCTGTGGCCGAAGCCCCTCCCACAGAGCTGGGCAGGCGGCCACGGCCCAGCCTTCCAGGTGGAGGCAGCCGAGCCGGGCAGTCCTGCGTGGGGTCGGCCCAGCACCTCCTTCCCTCCGGGGGAGCCTGGCCTGGCTGCCCGCCCTCCAGGGAGCGACAGCAGGCGGCTGAGGCCTGAGCAGCCCTTCACGCCCGGCTCAGGCTGATGGTGCCCCAGGTCCTGCCAGGGGTGGAGGCGGGGTGGGTGGGGGTGCAGGTCCCCCATTTGTCAGAACCAAACCAGGATGCAGACATGAGGCTGCATCAGGGCCAGAGCGAGTGAGCTGCTGGGCCCCTCTGTTCCCCCATCCTGCCCGGAGGCACCCCGGTGCCTGGAGGGGGTTGGGGGGGTGGGGGAGGGGGGACTGGCCCTCTGCACTCACTCCCCAGGCCCCAGCCTGCACCAGCCCCGCGATGGGGGTGCTCCTCCCTCCTCCCCCCAGACAGATGGGCCCCTGAGGCTGGGCCCTCCATTGTCCCTGGGCCGTAGGCCATGAGACAGCGAGCACCGGGCTGGGGCTTGAACCGGGTCCCTGGGCTGAGCTGCCTGAGCCACGACCTTGCTGACTCTGTGCCCAAGTGACCTGGTGTGGGGGTCAGGGTCAGGGTCAGGGAGTGAGGGACGTGCTGGGCACACAGAGCGCCTGGGAGACCCAGCCCGAGTCCGGGCAGAGGGTGAGGCCTGCTCTTCCCTCCCCGGTGCCCAGGTGCCCCCGGCTGCTCCCGGGACCCTGATGGACAGCCCTGTCCCAGCCCGATGGGCCCACGTGGCCAGCCGCCCAGGCCCGCAGCCGGGTCCGGGTCTGGTGCCCGCCCTGCCAGCATCACTGGTCTGTGCACCCGTGGCCGTGGGGGCCCCCGAGGAGCCGCACTGACCAGCGGCCCAAACCTCCGCCGCCCAGCGGAGCCGGGTGGCCAGGGCTCCCAAACAGCAGCTCGTCTTCCCCGCGATGCGCGAGGAGGCGTCCGGCCGCAGGGCGCAGGGAAGGGCGCCGCCAAGTGTGCAGACCCCGGGCCGGCCCTGCGGCCCCGCGGCCCCGGGGTCACGGCGCCTCTCTGAGGACCACAGCCTGGGGCCCACTCACCCCCAGGTGCCCAGGGCGTGTGGGTGCAGGCAGGGTGCCCGCGGGGTGAACTCCAAGGCCTTTGGAAACGGGGATGGACCTGGGCTGACGGGCAGACGATGCCCTGGGGGCGGGGGGTGCAGACCAGCCGAGGAGGGCGCCCTGGGGGCAGCCGGGGGGGCAGTCCTGTCCTGGCTGCGCCCTGCCCGCCCCACCCCGACCCACACAGGAGCCTCCTCTCTGCTCCCGCTTCCCGGCGTGTCCAGCCTGGGGTCGAAGCCTCAGAGCTCCCGGCGGCCATTCTGCTCACACTGCGCATCCTATGTTCTCTGTGTGTGTGCACATGTACATGCGATGTGTGTGCACATGGGTGTGTGCATGTGATGTGTGTTTGTGCGTGCTCATGTATTGTGTGCATACATGTGGTGTGTGTACGTGTGATGTGTGTGCATGTGTGCTCATGTATTGTGTGCATGTGTGCATGCGTGTGGTGTATGTGCACATGGGTGTGTTCATGTGAACTGTGTGTGCATGTGTGCATGTGTACATGTCCTGTGTCCCTGCCCCAGAGCAGGAGCCCAGCGCTCTCCCAAAGGGGAAACTGAGGCTGTACGGCTCAGCCACATCCCCAGGTGCACCTCAGCCATTCGGCCGCCAAGCGCCTGCTGGGGGCGGTCCTGAGGCCCGTGAGGGGTCCAGGCCCAGTGGCCCCTGGAGTGGCTGGTCCCCGCCGCCTCCCGCCTCCCGCCTGCTCTCTTCCCCCCACTCTGCCCTCACTCCCTCCCCTCCTCTCTCCCCTTCCTGGCAGGCAGACTGCAATCCAAACCTGTTGTTCGCTCCAGCCCTGCAGTTGTCTGCCAGCCCGTCCAAGTTCAACATTACTCTCGGGGCCAGAGCCCGCGGGAGCGCGGCCGGAGGTGGACGGTCTGCGGAGGGCGCTGGGTGGAGGCCAAGGCCGGGCCTCGGCGGTGGCACCCTCCCCGTGGGTCTGTGGGCGCTGGGTACGGGGCCGGTGGTCGGCGGCAGCCCTCGGCCTGCGCCCAGGTCCCGCCAGCCCCGGGTCCCGCCTTCGAAGTCGCCTGTTTACTTAACCCCTGCACTGCGGCCCGAGTGGGCAGGACCGTGGGCAGCGGGTCCCTGGGCAGCAGGGAGGGGCTGCCGGGGCAGAGAGGGGCTGGAGCTGGGCGAGGGCCTCCCCTCGGGGTCCCCCTCGCCCTGAGCCAGGCTGGGGCGGGGCCGGGAACAAAGTGTCCGGCAAAACAGCCTCATCTGGTTCCAACCGCGTCCTCCCTTGGCCTCAGTTTTCCCAGCAGGAAAGTGGGGCCCGGCTGCGGGTCGCACCCCCCTCCACCCTCGGGCACTGCCCACAGCCCGGGCAGCGGCCACCCAGCTGCCAGCATGGCCCGTGGCTGGGGGGGCCTCCGGGGTCAGAGCAGCGACCTCAGCCCCCGACCCCTGGGGGTGAACAGGGGTTCCTGTCCCTGCTCCCCTCCTGCCACCCGCCTCTCGTGACCCTGCCCTCCCCCTCTGCGGGGGCCCTGCTGCCAGGACGCCCACCTCTCCCCCTCTCCTCCCAGGAGCCCCTGGACCCGGCTCCCCGCCCACCGCACCCGCCTGTTCTTCCTGAGAGCAGGCCCCCGCGAGCCTAGAGCTTGGGGTCCGCAAGCCCTGAGGGACGGGGCGCCTGCCGCTCGATCAACTCCTCCGCCTGGGCCCCCCTCCCCCCCCCCCCGCACAGCCCTCCCCGCCTGGGCAGGGCACGCCACGGCCTGAGCTCAGACCAGGGCCTCCTGGGGGCCTAAGTGTCTGGAGGAAGGGCAGGGGCAGGAGCCTGGGGCTGACACGCCCCCCCCATGTCCCCCCATGTCCCCCCATGTCCCCCAGCGAGAAGGGCGGGGGACAGAGGCCCACAGAGAGCGGGCGGGGCTGCCTGTGGGTAACGGGGAGGTGCCAGCCCCATCCTCCCTGCCGCCCCTCACTGTCCCACAGCCCCTGACCCCGTCCCATAGACCCCAGAGCCCTTGTCTGCCCTCCCGCCTTCCGTCCAGATGGAGCCTGTTGAAGTAGGTGCTTTTTTATATACAGAATACATTTTTATTGACTTCAGAGAGGAAGGGAGAGGGAGAGAGAAACATCCATGACGAGAGCGAATCATTGACCAGCTGCCTCCTGCACGCCCCACAATGGGGACCGAGCCCGCAACCTGGGCCTGTGCCCTGACCGGGAATTGAACTGTGACCTCCTGGTTCATAGGTCGACGCTCAACCTCTGAGCCACACGGGCCGGGCTGAAGTAGGTGCTTAACGGAGCAGGCCGTGCCCACCGCCCTGTAGAGCCCCCATGGCGGGCACCTGGGCCGGGCAGCAGGGTCTTCGCCCACCGCGGCCGGGGCCTCCCCCAGGGCCCCTCCTGGCACCGGCCGGGCACTCAGCCCGGGGCAGGGCGGCTCCGGCAGGGCGGGCGGAAAGGCCCACCGCCCCAGCGCCGTGCTCCTGCGCGCCTTCCCGTGCGCGCGCGCGTCTGTGTGGGGCTCGGGCCGGGCCGCCCACCTGCCTGCCTCGTGCCCGGACCTGCGGTGCGCCTGCCCCGTCCAGGGAGGCGAGTTGGGACTTCGTACCCGAGACCCAGCGGGAAGGCAGGAATGCGGCCTCGAAACCGCCTCGCGAGCCGAGGCTGCAGCCGGACACCGTCGAACGGAGGGCGGCCCTGCCCGCGTGCGGCCTGTGCCGGGGGCTCCAGCCCCCCACAAAGCCCGCAGCCCCTCTGTCCCCCTCATTCCTACCCCACCACGCCTGCGTCCAGGCCAGGGGCCGGGGGGGCTGGAGGTTATTCAGTCGTGTGGGGTGACGGGAGGAGCAGGCCCTGCTCAGGGACGGACCCAGCCCCCCACAGGCAGGTGCAGGCCTGCACAAGCTGGGGACTCAGGGCCGAGGGAGGGCGCTTCTGGGGGGGTGCGCTGGGGAGGGGGTGCAGCTCCCCAAGTGCCCTCTGGCGAGGCTCTGCAGGGCTTCCCGCCATTCCTGCTCCCGTCCCAGGCCACAGCCAAGCAGGCACCCGGGGCGGGGTGCTTCTCCAGGAGGGGGGACCAGGGTGCAGGCAGCCCCCGCCCGCACCCCCTTCTGGTCAGAGGTGGCCCCCCAGCCCTGAGGGTCCCGTCCCTGGCGTAGGCTGCAGGCAGAGCTCAGGGCGGGGCGGCCGGGGCAGCTGCGTAGAGGGCGGCCCAGCCAGAGACTCGGCCCGATGACCAACAGCCGGGCCCCTCCTCCAGCTGCTGAGGGGGACGGAGGGATGGGGGGGCGGCCTGCAGCAGCCTGGACGTGGCCACCAGCCAGCAGGAGGGCAGCAGCCCTGGCCCGGGCGTCCAGCAGCCTCCACAAGGGCCAGCTGCCACGGGCACTCTGGCGGGCGCTGGGCAGACCAGGCCACAGGCCTCTGGTGCAGTCGCCACCTCTGCCAGCCGCTGCCGCTGCCCCGGCTCCGATGGATGCCACAGGGCTTCCCAGGCCAGCAAGGCCCCTGCCTGGCCTCCCGGCTCCCCCCCCCCCCCGCACCCCCCTCCCGCCCCAGGGCCTGCGGCAGCTCCCACAGGGCGGCCGGTGGCGGGATGGGGCCGCGCCCTCTGCCCGGGGCTCCAGCACAGCCTCTCGGGGGCTCAGAGAGGGACGCTGCCCGAGGCCCAGCGCCAGGCCAGCAGGAGAGGGGCCAGCGGGGCCCGCAGACCCGGGGTCTGGCTTGGGGAGCTGGGGGGGGGGGTGGAGGAGCGTGAGCAGAGCCGGGGTGGCCTGCAGCCCTCACAGCTCAGCGGTGCCTCAGGCCTGAGCGGCAGGAAAGGGAAAGGTGACGTCACTGCTGCCTGGAATCTGCTGTTTGGAGGCGTCGCCATGGAGACCGGAAGGCTCAGGGTGGGTAAAAATAGCAAACCCAAGAGGGTGTAAGTTCCAAGAACTGGAGTCTGTAAAGAAAGGAAAGCTGGGCCTGCTCCTGGCGGGGCCTGGGGTGCTGGCTCTGCGGGCGCACGCTGGCGGGCGCGAGGTCCCGTCCCTGCCGGAGCTTTGTCCCCGAGCAGCAGGGTGTGGCCGTGCGGCCGGCTCCCGCAGGGACAGGGACGCCTGGAAGTCCGGAGCACAAGGGCTTCCGTTGGGCGGGGCTGGGAGAGGTCCGTGCAGGCCCCCCCCTTCCCCCCAATTCTCCGTGGAAAGAGGAAGCGGGGCCACAAGCCCCGCCAGGCCGTGGACAGGCCTCCAGCCTCCGCTCGGTGCCACGCCGTTCCCGGCTCCTGAGAAAGATTGCTCCAGCCCCGTGGCCCCCAGGACGGTCCCTCCAGGCGAGGAGGCGCCTGCGGCTCCTCTCAGGCCCCTCGTGTCCACCGTGCCCTCCGGGTCACCCTTGGCTCCAGGCCACAGGAGGTCCCTGGACCCCTCGCCCCTGATGCCCAGTCCTGGGGTTCCCCCTGCAGCTTCGAGGAGGGCTGCCCCCCCAGGTGGCACTTCACTGGGTCCTCTGTTCTGACCAAACTGAAATCTGGGTGCTGCCCCTCCCGAGAGCGCCCGTCCCCGCCAAGGGCACCAGGTGGGGCTGCCACCGGGGGAGCCCCCACCCCAAGACTAGAGCACCTCACCCCGGACAGTATGTCAGCACCACCCGTCCACGGGGCCTGGGGTGCGGGCCCCGGGGTGCCCACTTCCTGGGGTGCCTGGAAGGAACCGCATCTCGTCTCCTGCAGAAGCCCTTGTCCTCGGGGTGCTGGAGGAGGGGCCTGGGTGGGGCGGAGGGGGGCCCCCTGGGTTTCGGTGGCTGGTGCTCGGATGGGGAGAGGGGAAATGGAGCCGCGTGCGGGGAACAGCTCACACGCCTTATGTAACGAGTGAGCTCACTGCCGCGCCTGCCAGGAATGACGGCAGGAGGGCGGAGGGCCTGCCGGGGAGGGGAGCAGAGAGGGGCCGGGGCCTGCGGGGCGGAGGGGCTGCTGGGTGCAGGGCGTGGCCAGAACCCCCCTGTCGTCCCTCCCCCTGGGCCAGCCAGATGCTGGCGGGACCTCGGTGTCAGAACCCCGGCCCTGCGACGCCCCCCGGGACCCTCTGGGAGCAGCTCGGAGCCTGGGGCGGGGGATCAGCTGCCCTCTGTTCCCGCCTCAGGGGGGGGGATGCTCTGCTGCTCTGGGGTGGCCTCTCCTTTCTCCCCTCCTGCCAGATGCCGCCCCCAGCCATGCAAGCCTCCTCCCTCTGGGCTGTGGGGTCCCCCACCTCCCCTGTGACAGGCCCCGACCCCGACCCCGAGGCCAGCCCAGCCGCCCTGTCCCAGGAGGGGAAGGGGCTGCAGGCAGCTCCTGGGGCTGAGGGGCTGAGAGCAGAGCCCCTGGGCCACACGGGCGCCCGCCCCCCAGCCCCGCAGCGTGGAGTACCTGCCTCCTGTTGGGGGATGGGCTGGGGCCCAGCCTCCTCTCCTCAGACCCTTGTCAGGCCCCGCCCCCTCACTCGAGGGCCCCTGACAGGGAAGGGCAGGGAGTGCAGAGGGACAACAGTGCGGGGGCCTGGGCCAGGGCAGAGGTGCCGAAGACGGTGCCGGGCGTGCAGCGCGGGGCAGCCCTGCTCCCAGACGGTGGACAGTGCCGTGGGGAGGGGGCCCCAGGGGGAGGGGGCAGCCAGGGCGGGGCTGGGGCGGGAGGGGCAAGTCCTGCATGGAACTGGAGGTGGACCCCCGGCCTCCCTGGCTGCTGGGGGTGAGGTGGGTGGAGGGGCTCTGGGGTCCCTGGGGTGGGTTCTCAGAGCAGCCCCTGGTCCCCACCCACTCCCAGAGCCCTACTGTGCCCCCCCTCCCCCCGCATGGCTGCCTCACCTGGTCCCCGTGCCCTTGCACGTGTGAACGGGCCGCCCCGAGCCTGGCAGGCCCGGCGGTGAGTCTGGGATGGTGCCACCCTGGTGCCTGGAGGGCATACGCCTGAGGGCTCAGAGCCTGCGGGCCTGCTGCCATCTGACCTGACCCGGGCGACGGTCACGGTGGCGCTCGGGCCGGGGCCGCGGCGGGAAGGTGCGGGTGCAGCTCTGCGCGAGGACCTGCCCTCCTGCCCCGTCGTGCCCCGTGCCCCTGGCGGCCCTCAGCAGTGACTGTGGGGCCAGGGGACAGCTCCCCCCCCTCGGACCCCGCATCACCCGGAGGGGCTCTGGCCTCGGCCTGCCGGCCCAGGGCCACAGGGCACAGGCAGGGCGGCCAGCCTTTGATCGGCCGGGTGTGGCCGGAGCCCCGGGCAGCGCGGCCAGCGAGGCGCACATTCCGAGCGGCACGGGACGCTCCAGGGGCCAGGGGCCTGCGGGTGGAGGCGGGGCCGGGGCCGGGGCCGGGGCAGGCTCTCCGGCTCCTCCAGGCCAGGCCTGGCTGCAGTGACCCCCGGCCGAGGACACGTCCCCAGAGCCAGGCCAGCAGCCCCCAGGCCGGAGCCCCAGGCAGGCGAGGCCTCCGTGCGCCTCCGGTTCCTGCCGCTGCCGCAGGGCTGGCAGGCTCTCCCCGGGGAAGGCGCACCAGAGCCGGCCCGCCCCCCCCAACCCCTGGCCTGGGGCCTGGGCCAGGCCCCTCCATCCTGGGTGTGGCCAAGCCATCCCCCCAGGGCAGCCCAGTGCCTGCCCGAGAGGCTGCCCGGCCCTGGCGTTGCCCCGTCCGGCGGCGTCCGCAGCCGAGGCCGGGCCGTCAGGTTGGCAGTGCCACGGAGCCCGGGGCTGGCACGGAACCGGGCCTGCTTCTCCTCCTCCCCCCTCCCGGAAGCCAAGGGCAGCGGCGGGCAGGGGCGGGCTGTGGGGTGCTGTCCGCAGTGGGAGAGGGGGGGACCTAAAGGCACAGCCCAGGCAGGCTCCCCACTGCGAGGCCGGCTCACGCTCTCCAGGGTGAGACTAGCCGGACTCCCGGGCCCCGGCCGGGCGCTCTGCTTCCCGGCATCGCCTTTCTCGACCCCACGACGCAGGTCTGGGCTTCGTGCTGGATGCTGGCACCCACGTGTGACCCCGCTCAGGCCCCAGCCCCCGACCCCCTCCAGGCGAGGCCCACTCACACCCTCCGCCTGTGGGACATTAGCCCTCATAGGGTCCAGGCGGCTGACCCCACAGACGGTTCCAGGAGGGAGGGAGGGATGGAGGGAGGGAGGGTCCCCCCCGGCCGGAAGGGTCCAGAAGAAACAACAGTGAAGATCAACAAAGCTGAGAGCAGCTTTTCTGGGACTGGAAAGCGCAGGTCAGCGCAAGGAAGACGTGAAAGTCTCTGCTCGCGCCGGTTTGGTTCCGTGGATAGAGCGTCGGCCCGTGGACCCGGTTCATTTCCTGTCAAGGGCACGCACCCCGTGGCAGGCTGGATCCCAGTGCGGGGCCAGCCAATCGCCCTGTCTCTCTCATCGATGTCTCTCTCTCTCTCCCTCACTCCCTTCCACTCTCTCTAAAAGTCAATGGAAAAATCTCCTCGGTGAGATGAACAACAAAAACCTCTGTCGCTCCCTCACTCGGCGGGCAGACCCCGCTTCCGTGTTTCCCGACGCGGGACCTCCAGGCTGGAGAAACCGGGAAGCCTAAGTGCCGTGGCGGCGGCAGCCGGTCGCCAGTGTCCTGTCATCGTCGCTTTAAACGCTGTGGGTCCCACTCTGACCCCTTCCTCCGCCGACGACTGGTGCAGAGTGTTCCGGAACGTCCCGGATTTGGGCGCTTGGCGGTGGGAATGTCAGTTTGTTTTCGCTTGTTATTTATTTTTAGTTTAGAGCACTCGTTTGTTTGTTTGAATTCTTACCCAAGAAAGATACACAGATTAGGAAGAAAAGAATCCCAGAAAGAACCCAGAGGGCGGCATCCTCGTGCCAAGTCTGCAGAGGTCCCCACGCCCTCCTGGTGCTGGCCCGGCGCCCTGGCAGCAGCCCTCGATTCTTTCAGCTGCTGCTTTGACCCATCTCATCTCCATCTCCATCTCCATCTCCATCTCTTCCTCCATCTTCATCTCCTCCTCCATCTCCTCCTCCATCTCCATCTCCATCTCATCTCCATCTCATCTCCATCTCCATCTCCATCTCTTCCTCCATCTTCATCTCCTCCTCCATCTCCATCTCCATCTCCATCTCCATCTCCATCTCTTCCTCCATCTCCATCTCCTCCATCTCCATCTCCATCTCCATCTCTTCCTCCATCTCCATCTCCATCTCCTCCATCTCCATCTCCTCCTCCATCTCCATCTCCATCTCCATCTCCATCTCCATCTCCTCCTCCATCTCCATCTCCATCTCCATCTCCATCTCCATCTCCATCTCCTCCTCCATCTCCATCTCCATCTCCATCTCATCTCCATCTCCTCCTCCATCTCCATCTCCATCTCCATCTCCATCTCCATCTCCATCTCCTCCTCCATCTCCATCTCCATCTCATCTCCATCTCCATCTCCATCTCCATCTCCATCTCATCTCCATCTCTTCCTCCATCTTCATCTCCTCCTCCATCTCCATCTCCTCCTCCATCTCCATCTCCATCTCCATCTCCATCTCCTCCTCCATCTCCATCTCCATCTCATCTCCATCTCTTCCTCCATCTTCATCTCCTCCTCCATCTCCATCTCCTCCTCCATCTCCATCTCCATCTCCATCTCCATCTCCATCTCATCTCCATCTCCATCTCATCTCCATCTCTTCCTCCATCTTCATCTCCTCCTCCATCTCCATCTCCTCCTCCATCTCCATCTCCATCTCCATCTCCATCTCCATCTCCTCCTCCATCTCCATCTCCATCTCATCTCCATCTCCATCTCCATCTCCATCTCATCTCCATCTCTTCCTCCATCTCCATCTCCTCCTCCATCTCCATCTCCTCCTCCATCTTCATCTCCTCCTCCATCTCCATCTCCATCTCCATCTCCATCTCATCTCCATCTCCATCTCCATCTCCATCTCTTCCTCCATCTCCATCTCCTCCTCCATCTCCATCTCCTCCATCTCCATCTCCTCCTCCATCTCCATCTCCTCCTCCATCTCCATCTCCTCCATCTCCATCTCCTCCTCCATCTCCATCTCCTCCATCTCCATCTCCATCTCCATCTCCATCTCCATCTCCATCTCCATCTCCATCTCCTTCTCCTTCTCCTTCTCCTTCTCCTTCTCCTTCTCCACCTCCACCTCCACCTCCACCTCCACCTCCACCTCCACCTCCACCTCCACCTCCATCTCCATTTCATCTCCATCTCCATCTCCATCTCCATACCTATATCCACATCCATATCCATATCCATATCCATATCTATATCTATACCTATCTATATCTATATCTATATCTATATCTATATCTATATCTATATCTATATCTATATCTATATCTATATCTATATCTATATCTATATCATCTATATCTATCTTTTATTGATTTCAGAGAGGAAGGGAGAGGGAGAGAGAGAAACATCAAGGATGCGAGAGAATCATGGATTAGCTGCCTCCTGCACGCCCCACACTGGGGATCAAGCCCTTAATCGGGGCCTGTGCCCTGACTGGGAATTGAACCCTGACCTCGTGGTTCATAGGTCAATGCTCAACCACTGAGCCCCTCGGCCGGGCTGTCCGCTGCTTCCTGTCTGATTCTCCTCCCGTTTCCAGGTGTGTTCTCGCTGTTTCCCCGGGAGGACAGTTCCTGACAAGGCGAGCTGCCTGGGCTCTCCCCCAGCACCCCACCCCCACCCTGCTCTCTCCGCCCACCCTCCAGGTGAGGCACTTCATCCTCTGGGCGTGCCGACTCCAGCTGCGTCAGCACGGTGCACTATTTCCCTGGAGTTGTTTGCTTGCTGCAGTTTCTGGTCGCCGGCTTCTCCCTGTGCCTGTGGCTGTCCCTCCCCGTCTCTCAGGCTCCCCTGACGCTTTGACCTGGTCGAAGGCATCGGCATCCTGTCTTCCTGTCACCCTGACCTCCGCCCTGGCCTGGCTGGCTGCTCCCCAGCTCCACCTCCAGGCCGAGCGCTGTCTCCACGTCTCCTCAGACCCCTTCCTAGACCCACAGCCCCTTCCCAGCTCGGGTTGTTGTGACGGAAGCTGGAAGCCCTGCACCGCCCCATCCCGCAGGTGTGAGGCGGCCCCACCCAGTGGCTGCTGCTCCCTCCCCCGCTCACCTGGGGCTCCGGTGCCCTCCTGCCTCCCGCACCTCGGAGCTCCCTCGCGCGCGTCTTCCCTGGCGGTGCAGAGGGGGTGCAGAGGGGGTGCAGAGGGGGTGCAGAGGGGGTGCAGAGGGGTGCAGAGGGGGTGCAGACGGGGTGCAGAGGGGTGCAGAGGGGTGCAGAGGGGGTACAGAGGGGGTGCAGAGGGGTGCAGAGGGGTGCAGAGGGGGTGCAGAGGGTGCAGAGGGTGCAGAGGGGTGCAGAGGGGGTGCAGAGGGTGCAGAGGGTGCAGAGGGGTGTAGAGGGGTGCAGAGGGGGTGCAGAGGGTGCAGAGGGTGCAGAGCGGTGCAGAGGGCCATGTGCTCTGGGCGCCTGGCGATGGCAGGGCAGATCCTCCCGCGGGCGTTGGAGTTGGAGTCACGGTGCGGGGGGGGGGGGGGGGGGGGGCTCCACGTGTCCCTGTGTCCGTCCGCTCTGCTCAGGCCTCGCCCGAGGGCCCGAGGGTAGGACTGCTGGAGCCCCTGCTGGGCTGCTCAGTGAGGCCGCCCACACCCCCACACCGGCCTGAGAGCTGGGGTCCGCCCTGGCTGGGGTGGCTCAGTGGAGAGAGCGCCGGCCTGCGGACTGAAGGGTCCCAGGTTCGATCCCCGGTCAGGGCACAGGCCCGGGTTGGGTTCCCCAGTGGGGGGCGTGCAGGAGGCAGCCAGCCAATGGTCTCTCTCACCACTGATGCTACTCTCTCTCTTCCTCTCCCTTCCTCTCTCAAATCAATAAAAATATATTTTAAAAAAGGCGTGTTTCCTATCTTCCCAGTTTCCAGCTTCCAGAAAAGCCGCAGGAACAGCGCAGGAGCGGCCCCACCCCAGGCGCCTGACCGGCGGCGGCGGCACGGGGTCCTGCGCCCCAGACGAGGGTCCCCGACCACACCGAGGCTTCCTGGGGGTCCCGTTAACCCCCTTGGGAGTGAGGCGATCCCGGGGCCGCACATGGCGCCGGGCCTTGCCGCCTGTTCAGTCCCCACGGGTCCAGAACATTCCGCGACCTTTCCCTGACTGCCGGCCTGACACTTTCCAGGTTCCGGCCCGTCCCGGACAAAGTCTCCCCCCCCCCCCCCCCCCCGTGTGGGCGTCTGAGGTGTCGTCCCGGGGAGAGGCCGGCTGTGCCTCCCTGGCAGGAGTGTGGTGGCCATGACGTGGGGGGCGGCGCCGAGGTGGACCCGGAGGCCGGGGACACCCACCCGACGGCCCCGTGACGGTGGCCCGGCCAGCGCCTCCCCGGGTGCCCGCGCTCCTTCCCTGCGGGAGCTCCTCTGAGCGATGCAAGAGCCCGGCCCTCACCAAACCCTCAGCGCGGGAACACATCCACTTCATTTTATTTTTATATTTCTGTATTGATGTCAGAGAGGAAGGGTGAGGGAGAGAGAGAGAGAAACATCCATGATGAGAGAGAATCGTGGATCGGCTGCCTCCTGCACGCCCCCTACTGGGGATCGAGCCCGCAACCTGGGCATGTGCCCTTGGCCGGAATCGAACCCGGGACCCTTCAGTCCTCAGGCCGACGCTCTGTCCACTGAGCCACACCGGCCAGGGCTGAATACACTTATTTTAATAAATATTCACCTATGTGTGGGCTTGTGGTTTCCTATTTTATTCCCTGGTTATGTTCAATGTTCTTTGATTTCCCCTGGGGCCCGGGGGCGGGGCGGGGGGCCTCGGTGTCCTTTGACCTGCCTGCCCTGCTGTGAGCCCTCGGTCCCTCCTGGCCCTGGGACCCGCCGTTTCTCTAAAGCACTCTGGTTCCTCTCTTTTTTTATTTATTTTTTAATCCTCACCCGAGGGTATGTTGTTTTTTTTTTTTAAAAAAAAAACTGATTTGAAAGAGAGAGAGGAAGGGAGAGAGAGAGAGAAAAGCATCGATCGGTTGCCTCCTGCACCTGCCCCAACCGGGGATCCCACAGCCTACGGATGTGCCCTGACTGGGAACCGAACCCGAAACCTCTCGGTGTGCGGGACGACGCCCCAACCAGCCGAGCCTGGTTCCTTCCAGCAGAGGATGGAACGTAGAAACCGAGACGCGGTTCTCGGTGGGCTGACCACGGGGTGTGGGGGAGCCGGCGCTCGGGCCTCTCTGGACACAGCTACCGACGAAGCGGAGGTTTGTACACCGTCCTCACCTGCAGCCGCTCCGCTTGCTCACAAACACTGAAGCGCATTCATGGCGAATCCAACCCGAACCACAGGGTCCCACACGGTCCCCGGGTGCGAATTCCCACCTCGGCCTCGAGGAACCGACGCTCCTCACCGGAGCTGTGCCCCCCGCTGTGCCCAGGACCCAGCTCCCCGGGCAGGAGGGTGCCAGGCTGCACACACACACGCCGGGCCTGCCCGCCCCCCCCCCCCGGCCCCACCCCGGCTGCGCTGCTGGGATGGCCTCGCAAGTCAACCGTCGGCTCCATCTTCGTGCTGAGGTTGCCTTTGGTAGAACCAAAAACAAAGGTCTTTTCTAAGCTGTTAAGATCATGTTACCTGAGAACATTTATTCAGATTCAAAGTTTTAAGACAATGTCTTTTAAAAAAATATGTCTTTATTGATGTCAGAGAGGAAGGGAGAGGGAGAGAGAGAAACATCGATGATGAGAGAGAATCATGGATCGGCTGCCTCCTGCACACCCCCCACTGGGGATCGAGCCTGCAACCCGGGCCTGTGCCCCGACCGGGAATCGAACCCTGACCTCCTGGGTCATAGGTCGACGCTCAACCACTGAGCCACGCCGGCCGAGCTTAAGACAGTATCTCAGCAGGTTCCTGACGATGGTTTGTGCCCGGCTGCGCCCAGTGCTTCCTCTGCTGCTCAAGGTGCAGGGAGCAGGGGCAGGTGGGAGCCCGGGGGCCAGAGCGCCCGCCCGGGGCCCGCTGTCCGCGGGGGACCCTCCGAGAAGCCTGCGGATCCAGGCCTCTCCGCCCATTTCTCCAGCTGGGACTTGGAGCTCCTGCGCAGGCCAGAGGCCCCGATCCTGGCCGCACCCTCATCTTGCAGTCCCTGCCCCCGCAGCCGCCTCAGGCCTGCAGGACCCGCTCCGTCCCCGCCGTGGGGTCCATCCTGTGCCCGTCGCCCGGGAGGAGGTGGAGAGAAGCTGGTTGGTCCCAGACTCCGGCTCATACCTGCGGGGGCTAAGCAGTGAGTGGGCACGGCATGACCAGCTGCCCACACCCATCCGCCAGGCAAAGGCAGGCCAGCAGGTGGGAGCGCCCCCACCAGGCTCGGGGCAGACAGGGCCTGGCCGGCTCCACGCAGACGCGCGGCCCTGGCTGGGTGGGAGGGCTTGGCTGCTCCGGGAACTTCAACACCTCCACTCCCACGGGGAGCAGAAGGTTCTGAGAGCAGCCACCCCCCACCCCCCACCCCCCACCCCCCACCCTGCATCTCAGGGCCCTTCACACCCGCCCCCAGCACCCCTCACACCCCCGCTGGCTTCACTCTGGATCCTGCGGCTGTGGGACGGTGCTGGCCCTCGGCCGGCTCTCCCTGCGGCCCCTTCCCGGAGCCCGGCAAAGGCGGGGGGCGCGGAGGGAAGGGCAGCAGGAGCCAGCACGGCCCGCTGCGGGGGGGGTAGTGCCCAGGCCCACAGAGCAGGAGGAACCCTCCTGCCAGGCGCTATGGCACAGTCTATGCAGACACCCTCTTGCAGGTACCGGTTGCCCGCTGTCCAGGGTTCCAGTCCACGGGGAAGGGACTGACGCTCTCAGGTGCAATACGAGTGTTTCTGGGCCAAGAGAGTGATTTCTGAAAAGTCCCTTCCTTTTCTTTGGCTTTTATTTACTGTTATGATTTTATTTTTTAGGGAGAGAGAAAGGGAGAGGGATAGAGAGATAGAAACATCGATGGGAGAGAAACATCACTGATAGGTTGCCTCCTGCATGGCCCCCCCGCACCCCCTCCCCAGGGATTGAGCCCGCAACCCGGGCATGTGCCCTGACCGGGAATGGAACCGTGACCTCCTGGTTCTTAGGTCGATGCTCAACCGCTGAGCCCCGCCGGCCTGGCCTCTTGGGTTTTAAATGCCCCTTTCCTAATCTCATATCCGCACCCAGAGAAGTCATGGGAGTGAGGACAGGATGGATCATCCCCAGGGCACAGGTTTGTCGGGGGGGTCGGGGGGGGTGGGGAGGGGCTCACGTCCACGGTGGGGAGCAGTCTGGTTTTCAAACATGGAGCCCTAAACCCTGAACCTCAGACCCCAGCTCCTCCCCGGGCGCCTTGCCTGGGTCTGCAGCCAGGAAGGTGTGTGGTCACCTGCCCGCCCACCCGAGCTACCTGCCTCTCCAGAAACCTGCCTGCACCTCAAGGTCTGCAGAGATGCCCGGCCAGCGCCCTGGGCAGGCGCTGCCCCCAGCAGCACTGGTTTGGGGCCAGTGCCAGCCTCCACTGGGGAGGTAGGAGCAGTAGGTGACACGCTGAAGGCCACCCAAGCTGAAGTGGGTGTGGTCCCAGGCCCCTCAACGCCCAGGCCCTCAACGCCCAGGCCCCTCAACGCCCAGGCTGGTGTGGGTGCCCTCACTGGTGTGGAGAAAAAGGTGCCACCATCCTCCCTCAGGTTGAAAACAGCCAGGACTGCTCCAGACTTCAAGTCCCCACCCCCAGGCCTCCTCTGGGGGCCACCCCGCCCACCTGTCCAAGTTCCCGTCCCTACTCCTCTGCCATCAGGTGCTTTGTCTGCCCCAGGACACAGCCAGTGTGGGGGACGGGCCACATCGGGGGGACTGCAGATGTGGCTCTCTGGCCTGGGAGGCTGCAGGGTAAGGGGCACGCAGGGTCCCCATTCCCGAGGACCCACCCTAGGCCTGGCCCTGGCCGCAGCCTGGCCAGCACGGGGCACAGCCCCCTGGGTGCAGGGCCATCCATCCCAGGCACAGCCCCTGCCCCTGGAGCCCGCTGTCCTGCGCGGGGGCAGCTGGGAGCCCAAGCTGCTGGCTAGCGGTCCTGCTGGCCGTGGGGGCGACCAGGGTGCAGGGTCAGGAGGTGGTGGGTGCTGCTCGGGTACATCCCTGGGGATGGGGGTGTATGCGGCACTGGCCAGAGGGGGGGGTCCTGGGACGTGTTGAATGATGCCTGTCTCCTGCCTGGGGTCTCGGGGTGTTTCTACCCTAACGTGTTAGTGACCCTGATTGTTCCGTGGCGTCCTTGTCCTAGGTCGGACCTTGGGTCCCACTGCGTGGGGTCCCGTCGTGTGGGGGACCCCGGGCCGTGTTCGCGGCGTCCCCGTCGTGAGTGGGGAGCTGGGTTGTGCGGTGTTGCAACCCCGTCATGGAAGGGGTCGCGGCGCGGTCCCGTCCCGCCCGCTTCCCCGCTGGTTTGCGGTTGTGGCGGGGCCGCAAGTGGGTTTCTGGGCCCCGGCGTCGGCGGCGGGACCGGAGCCCTCCCAGCCGCGCAGGAAGCGGCCTCGGCCGGAAAGGGGGCCCCCGGCGCCGCCGCCGCCCCCGCCGAGCGGCCTTCCGGAGGGCGGGGCCAAGCGGAGCCGAGCTGGGCCGAGTCCCAGGTGGGCGGAGCCTACAGGAGCCGAGCGGGGCCGAGTCCCAGGTGGGCGGGGCCTACAGGAGCCGAGCGGGGCCGAGTCCCAGGTGGGCGGGGCCTACACGAGCCGAGCGGGTCCGAGTCCCAGGTGGGCGGGGCCGAGCAGGGCCGAGTCCCAGGCGGACGGGGCCGAGTGTCCGGCGGACAGGCCCGAGCGCGGCCGAGCGGCCCCGGCGCGGGCGGGGGAGCGCGCGTTCCTGGAAGAGCCGGCCGTGGGGCGGTCGCATTCCTGGCCGGCGCTCGGCTGAGGCGGACGCGCGGCCCAGACGGCGCGCGGGGCGGGGCGGCGGCGCGGCGCGGGGCGGGGCGCGGGGCGGGGCGGCGGCGTGAGCTCAACGCCGGGCGCTCAGTCCGAGCCGGAGCGAGCCGCCGGGAGGATGTACGCCGATCCCCGCGCCGCCGCCGCCGCCGTCGCCGTGCTTTGAGGGCCGCCTCACAGGCGCTCCGCCGCCCCGGAAGCCGCGCTCGCGGGGGGCGGACGGGCGGGCCGCGGAGCCGGCGCGGGCGGCGGGGTGGGCGCGGGCAGGGCCGGGCCGGGGCGGCCGGCGGCGGGCGCGACGCGGCCGGCCAGCGCCGCCGGGACGAGCCGGGCGGGCGCCGCGCGGTGGGAGGAGCGGGGCGGCGGCGGCGCGCCGCGCGAGGACGGCCCGGCGGGCCCCGCGCCCGCGCCCCCGCTCCTCCCGGGCCCCTCGGCCTCGGCCACCGCGGCGATTCGCGCCTCGCGGCGCCGGCACCTGCCCGCGCGCCCCCCGCGTGCCCCGGGCCCGCGAGCGTTGGCGTTGGCGTTGGCGGCGCGCGCAGGGGCATGCCCCGCGCCTAGGGCCCGGGGGGCGCGCGGGGGGCGCGCGGGGGGCCCAGGCGGCGGGCGCGGCGCGGGGCGCGTGGATGTGGCGCCGGGCCCGGGCGGCGGCGGGCTCCAGCGGCGGGACCCCTTCGCCCCGCCCGCCTTCCCCTTCGCGCCCCCGGGCGAGGCCGAGGCCGCGGCCGTGATCGTCCGGGAGCCGGCGGCGGGGGGTGGCCGGGGCCGGGGCCGGGGCCGCCGCCGGGGCGCGCGGGGCGGCGGCGGGGGCCGCGGGGGCCCCGGCGCACGGGATCGGGAGCGGCCCGTGGAGTCGGAGCGCACCATGGAGGCGGCGGCGGGCGGCCGCGGCGGCTTCCAGCCGCACCCGGGGCTGCAGAAGACGCTGGAGCAGTTCCACCTGAGCTCCATGAGCTCGCTGGGCGGCCCGGCAGCCTTCTCGGCGCGCTGGGCGCAGGAGGCCTACAAGAAGGAGAGCGCCAAGGAAGCGGGCGCGGCCGCGGTGGCCGCGCCGGTCCCCGCCGCCGCCGAGCCGCCGCCCGTGCTGCACCTGCCCGCCATCCAGCCGCCGCCGCCCGTGCTGCCCGGGCCCTTCTTCATGCCGTCCGACCGCTCCACCGAGCGCTGCGAGACCGTCCTGGAGGGCGAGACCATCTCGTGCTTCGTGGTGGGCGGCGAGAAGCGCCTGTGCCTGCCGCAGATCCTCAACTCGGTGCTGCGTGACTTCTCGCTGCAGCAGATCAACTCGGTGTGCGACGAGCTGCACATCTACTGCTCGCGCTGCACGGCCGACCAGCTGGAGATCCTCAAAGTCATGGGCATCCTGCCCTTCTCGGCGCCCTCGTGCGGGCTCATCACCAAGACGGACGCGGAGCGCCTGTGCAACGCGCTGCTCTACGGAGGCGCCTACCCGCCGCCCTGCAAGAAGGAGCTGGCCGCCAGCCTGGCGCTGGGCCTGGAGCTGCGCGAGCGCAGCGTGCGCGTGTACCACGAGTGCTTCGGCAAGTGCAAGGGGCTGCTGGTGCCCGAGCTCTACAGCAGCCCGAGCGCCGCCTGCATCCAGTGCCTCGACTGCCGCCTCATGTACCCGCCGCACAAGTTCGTGGTGCACTCGCACAAGGCCCTGGAGAACCGGACCTGCCACTGGGGCTTCGACTCCGCCAACTGGCGGGCCTACATCTTGCTGAGCCAGGACTACACGGGCAAGGAGGAGCAGGCCCGCCTGGGCCGCTGCCTGGACGACGTGAAGGAGAAGTTCGACTACGGCAACAAGTACAAGCGGAGGGTGCCCCTGGTGAGTGTCCCCACCGGCCTCGGGGGAGGGAGCGGGAGGGGCGGGGCTGGGGGAGGGTGGGGGCCTCCTCGGGCAGGGGCCCTGTCTCTGCAGGCTGAGACCTGTGCGCGGCCTCCCCCACGGCTCAGGGTTTTGCTTTGTTTGAAGGAGAGTCAGGTTAGCTTTGGAGTCCCCGGGAGGGTCCTGTGGCCGGGGAGGCCGGCCCCCTCCTGCCTGACCCCTAGGACTAGCCAGCCGGCCTGGCACGGAGGGCCCGGCCGGGTGGGTGGAGAAGCCCTCTGGCCCGGCAGTTGCCCAGAAGGGCCGGGAAGGGCAGGCCTCAGGCCTCGGGACGCTCCTGCCCAGAGTCCTGGGAAGTTAGACCTGGGCTGGGCCCAGGCTGGAGCCGTAGCCAAGGCCTGCCTTCCTCTGGGCACCTCAGGAAGTGTCCAGACCAGGTGGGGGCAAAGGGCACTGCCATCACCACGTAGTTCCCAGGCTCGCAGACCGAGGTGCCGGCCCGCAGTCCCCGCAGACGGGACTTGGCCCGGCAGAGCCTCTCTGTGCGCGCCTGGAAGTCCCGGGAAACGCTAAAAGACAGAGCCCGTGCCCTGGCGCCCTGGCAGGGGGCCGAGACTTGGGGACTCCAGCTCTGTCTCCCTGGGCCTTCCAGGGAGTGAACCCCGAGTCCGTGTGAGGGTGCGGGCTCAGCAGCGGGCACCCAGGGCCGGGAGCTCGAGTGGCCTGTGGCTTGCAGTTTGTTTGGGAGGCGCCCACGTCCCTCTCCCTCTGCCTCCAACGCTGGAGGGCACCGAGGGCAGGGAGGCCAGGCCGGCGCTGTTGTGTGCCTGGCCGGGGACATAGGTGGTCTGGCCCCTCCCGGGACCGCTGGGCACGGAACGCAGTCACCGAGGTCCTCACCGGCTTCTCTCGGCCTCGGCCCCCTCCCCACGAATCTGCAACTTTGCTTTTACATTTCCAGGCTTATTAAACCGCGCACAGAATGCTGCCCTGGCTCAGCTATTCTTGGAGGCCTAATTAATTCAGCTATTGCATCAAACTTCTTTTTCTGAATCTGTGAATAGAGGCTCCCGCCCGATTTTCTCTGGGCGCCCCTCCAGCGGAATGTCAGTCTTGGGGAGCGGAGGAGGGGCTGGGGAAAATGAGGGCCTGTCGCCTGTGCTTAGAGGGGGCCGCCGCATGTGTGCGTGCGTGCGTGTGTGTGTGTGTGTGTGTGTGTGCGCGTGTGCTCGCCTGTGTGTGCGTGTGCTTGCCTGTGTGTGTGTGCTCGCCTGTATATGTGTGCATGTGCTCGCTTGTGTGTGTGTGCTCGCCTGTGCGTGTGCTCGCCTGTGTGTGCGTGTGTGTGTGCTCGCCTGTGTGCGCGCGTGCGCTCGCCTGTGTGTGCGTGTGTGTGCGCTCGCCTGTGTGCGCGCGTGTGCTCGCCTGTGTGTGCGTGTGCTCGCCTGTGTGCGTGTGCTTGCCTGTGCGTGTGTGTGCTCGCCTGTATGTGTGTGCATGTGCTCGCTTGTGTGTGTGTGTGTGCTCGCCTGTGCGTGTGCGTGTGCTCGCCTGTGTGTGTGTGTGCGCGCGCGCGCGCGTGCGCAGCGGCGTTTCTGCCCTTGCAGACCAGTGCCCAGGTGGCGGCTGTTTGCAGACGGCGGGTTTGCCATGGGGCAGCGGGGGTGCTGGTGGGAAGGCTGCCGCAGGGCCCTTCGTTTGAGACGGACTTGGCTCTGGGAGGCATGCTGGGCCCTCCCTGGAACTGGGAGCCTTTCCAGTTTGGGGTGGCTGCACCCTGGACAGCCAGCGTGGCCTGAGGGGGCCCGTGTGCAGGACGGGTGGGTTCTGGCCGCCTGGGGCGGGCGGGCGGGCGGGCGAGGCCACGGCAGGTCCCTCACCTTCAGAGTGGACAGCAGAGGGTGTTGTCTGGCAGGGCGTGTCTGCATCTGTGTTTGTGTCCGAATCTGGGTCATGTGTGTGTTTGCGGTCTCCTGCCGTCCTGGGGTTGCCTCTGTCACAGCCGCGGCCGGCCTGGTGCCCGCGGCCGGCCCTGCACCCCGTGCGGCGTCCTTAGGCTCAGGGAAGGCGCGGCTGGGGGAGAGGAGCCACAGCCCAGTGGTCGGAGCACACTTCCACTCTGGCCATCCCGGCAGATGGTCAGCGCTGCCCCTTCTGCCTCAGTGGCCTCCCCACAGCCGCTCAGAAACCGCGTGGACGGATCTAAAAGAACTTCCCAAGCGGTCGGCCTCCGGGCCTCAGTGGCAGCCCAGCCCTGTCCTCAGTGGCCTGGGCCCGAGGTCTGGCCGTCTGTCCCCCGTCTCTGCCGGCTGCACTCCCAGGGGCTCCTGCCTGCCCTCCTGCTGCCCCCCACAACCACCCCTCACCCCGCCTCTGGGCTCTTCCTGCCAGCCTTGCCCGCTTGCCCTGCTGCCTTGGCTCTGATGGCACCGTTGGAGTCCTGGGGTGTGTGGTCCCCTTTAAATCTTCCCAGCACAGCCGTGCCTACATGCCAGAGGCACCACGTGAGGGGAGGGTCTCGGCCTCAGGGTGGGGGACCCACAGCTGCCCAGACTGTTTGCTCTGGAAGCAGCCGCCTGGGAGGACCCCTCCCAGCGCCTGCCCAGCTCCGCTCGCTCCTCCCACTCGCCGCCGGACCGGCGTGCACAGGCCGCGTTTTGATTCCTTCGCTTCCTTTGTAGCTCGTTGTAATGTTTCTGACGTGCCGAGGATGAGGACAGGAGGCAACAAAGACGGGGCTCTCTGGGGGGGACGGGGCTCCCCTGGGGCGGAGGGTTCTGCGAGGAGCAAGTGCGTCCCGGGTGTTGGCGGCGAGGTGTCGCCAGGTCTGCCAGACGGACACCCAGTCGGCGCTTCTGTGCCATGGGCGGTGGGAGGGGCTGGCGACCTTCCTGGCGTTTCCAGGCCCCGCCGCCTGCGCTCGCCCTTCGCCTGCGGCCTAGCCGTGGGGGCTGGTGGTTCCTGTGGTTGCCCGGGTGGCACCGGGCGTGGGGCGGGTGCCAGCTCCGGACCTGGAAACCCTGCGAGGGCGGCATCGCGGGCAGGCTGGCGGCTTCCTCGGTGACGCCTCTGCTGTAACGGGTCCCAGCGAGAGGGCCCTGGGCCGTCGCCCCCGCCTGCTGTCCGGGGCGTCCACAGCGCGTAGCTGGGTGGGAACCGCACGGGCCCTCGCTGGCCGTGTGACCCTGAGCGCGTTGTGGAGCCTCAGTTTCCTCACGTGTCACACGGGACGTCGGACGCAGTGGCAGCTGATTCCCCTCGGTGTGGAGGTGTCGGTGTCCCCGGGGCGGAGACGTGTCGTTTGCTGCTGGGAACACGGCACAGAGCTGAGGGCCCGCCGCTCGGCCCCCCGCTCGGCCCAGGGGCTCTGCCTCCCCGGGCTTGTCCAGTGGCGTCTGGGCCACGTCGGGCTGGTCTTAGCGGCGCAGGTGCCGTCGTAGAGGAGACGCTGGCGCTTGGGTGTGGCGAGCCGCTGCCCCTCCTGCTGGGGACCCGGTGCTGCCCCTTCGGGGGACGCCAGGGCGGTGCGCTGCGTGCGTCCCCGGGGCCCAGCCGGGCTCCTCGGAAGTGCTGCCCCTCTGCCCCTCTGTCCGACACCGAGTTCCAGGAGGGCTCCTCCCTGCGGGGTGGCCCTGGCGTGTGGCTGACGCGTGTTCGGCCGGCCGGCCCACTGGCCCACGGGTTGTGGCGGGAGCGCCCACGGCTGGACGGTCTGTCCGAGTGGACGCTGTTCTCCCTGCACCGTGACCGCGTTCCCCTGGCGCTCCCTCAGGCAGAGACCGGGCGGCCGGCAGCCTTGAGCAGCCTGGCGTCTCGGGATCCCTGTTGGGGGGTGACTGCGGCTCTGAGGTGGAGGCAGGGGGTGCGGTGGGGCCTGTGGGCCTCTGAGCTAGAATTCCCACGGGAAGGGGGTCCCATCAGGTGGAGCCGCTCCGGCCAGCGCCCCCTCCAGGAGCCCCCCAGGGCCGCCGGGGCTGGCAGATCTCGCGGGCCCACTGTCCCGTGTTCCCGTGGTTTGCTGTTCTTGTGGGGTTCTGTGATTTCCTGGTTCCAGACCGTTGGCTGAGCAGGTGGGGGTGCCATCGCGGGTGATGCTTTGAGGGGAGGCTCCTGGCCCCCCCCCCCCCCCCATGCAGAAGGATGGGTCTGTGCGTCAGTTTGGACATTAGGGTAAAGGCTGCGGGGTGTCTTCTCAAACGGGAACAGCGGCTGGTCTGCCCTGCACCCTGTCATTGGCCGTGGAGCAGGGGCAGGGGGCTGTCCGGTGTCCGTCTGTCTGCCGCGAGCAGCCCCGTCCGGGTGGTTCTCCAGGAATGGCCCATCTCCCGGGTCCAGCACCTCCCTTGGAGCTGGGCCGGGCCCCTTGCCTTCTGGGGTTTCCCTGGTGTGGGCATCTCGCTGGGGCAGCAGGTCACTGAGCGGCCCTCACCTCTGTCCCTGCCGCCCTGGGGCCCGGAGCGGAGCGTTGAGAGGAGGGGCGCTGCCTGGCCGGCGTGGGCTGTGCCGTCGGTGCGGGGGGTCGGCTGAGGCGGACGGGACGGGCAGGGAGGAAGCGTGACCCCAGCTCCACACCAGCCACCAGGCGCTTCCGGGCCGCACCAGGGCGTCCGCGGGAGGCGTCCGTGCCAGCGGCGGCGGCGACTGCGGCCGGAGACTGTTACACAAGCAGCAATAATGTGGCTCTTTCTAAGGATTGCGAAAGCGAGGGAGGGCTTCTCGCTGGAGGAATTATGCAAGTCTCAACTGAAACGTTTTTTAAAAGTTTCTTTGTTTTGAGTCAAAATACAGAGGCTGGATTATTTCCTTAAGATCAGTGAGAGCTGGAGGAGGAGACCCGTCCCTCCTTCCTGAGGCCCTCCCCGCCTGCTGGCAGCCACCAGGCCCGCGGCGGGCGGCACGTTGGGATGGCGGCCGGGCAGTGAGATGGTGGATGGGCACGCCTTGTGCTTATGAACCGGCTCAGACGCGGGGGGCGGGCCAGACTCGCCGAAGGAACAGGAAGTCGTTGCTCGGGAGCGTGTGGGGGGTGTGTCTGGCCGGCTGTTCGTGGGAACGGGGTGGCCCCGGCCCCCCCAGCCTCCCGCCTGAACTCGGGGGGCGGGGCCCCAGGAAGACCCGGTGGGGCTCGTTCAGGTGACGTCTGCTCAGGAAGCACCTGGCGGCCGGGTGGGCAAGGCGTGGGGCCGCTGAGGAAGGAGGACGGGGCTCTCCAGGAGCCTGCCCTCCGAGCGGCCGGCCCCGCGGCCGTTGGCTGCGCCAGGCTGGCTGTCTCTCAGGCGGCGTTGCGGGGACCCCGGCGAGGAGGGGCCAAGTGAGGTTCTGGGGTCCCCCAGCGCTGGGCGTCACCCCCACGTGTGTCTGCTTACTGGCTGGAATGAAGGGCCCAGCCCTGGCCGGTTTGGCTCGGTGGATAGAGCGTCCGCGTGAGCACGGAAGGGTCCGGGTTTGATTCCGGTCAGAGGCGCCTACCTCCGTGGCAGGCTCTGGCACGAGGCAACCAGCCCCTGTCTCTCACGTCGATGTTCCTGTCTCTCCCTCCGTCTCCCACTCTCTCTAGAAACCAGTGGGAAAACGCCCTCAGCGAGGATTAACAACAACAGAAAAATTAAAATGAGGGGCCCAGACTCTGGCACGAATGTTAAAGGAAGTGGTGCGAACCGGAGGGATGGGGCCCCTGCTGGGCGGAGGGAGCCCCCTTGCTGGGCATCCAGGGCCCGTGAGTGGGCGTTTTGAGGGGAGGGGTCATCTTGGCCCGAACGCGGGGCATTTGCGTCTTCCCTGTGTTACTGTGTGACTTAAAGATTCACGGGGCCGTCACTGCTCGAGTTTGGAGTCGTCGATAGGCATTCAGGCAGCCGCGGTGTGACTGGGCGCCAGCCCGCTGTGGTCTGGTTCTCCGATGGTGCGCTGTGGCTGTGGGGGGCTTGGTCACAGCTGGGCCCCTAGTTCCGGGCCCCGCTGTTATACCCATCGAGGGGCTCACGGAGGCATGAAGTCGTTGGGGTCTGTTAGCAGCTCTGCTCTCGACGGCTGGAGAGGGGAGGGGCGGGGCGGAGAGCCTTTCTCGGGGTGCAGTGGGGGTGTTTGGCAGGTGGCTTGTCCTGCCCTGTTTGAGTTTTGGAGAAGGTGGCTCGCTCAGGTCTGTCTGTGTGGGGCACCTGGAGGAGCCCGGGGCCACGCCGACGGGGCACCCGACACCCGCCTGCCGCCCGCTGCCCGCTGAGGGACAGCGCCCCCGCCGTGGCCCTGCCCGGCCAGCCTGCGAGGTGCCCGCCCTGGCTCGGCTTCCCCCGGGACGCTGGCTGGGTCTTTGGAAAGGAACATTTTCCGTTGAAAGTAGGCTTCCTGCTTGCTGCGGAGAAATGGGGCGGCGGGCAGGGCGGCAGCGGAGGGAGGTCGCTCGGGGCACAGGCAGGGGCGGCGCAGCGGGCACCTGGTCGGGCTCATTCTGCCCCGAGGGTGGGCGAGGTGCGGCTGGTCTGAACCCACGTGTGAGGGGGTGAGTCACCGATGGCAGCTGAGCTGTGCACCCCCAGCCCCAGGGTGAGACCCCGTGTGTGGGTGGCACCAAGGAACCGGGCTGACGTGCCAGAAGCAGTCAAGTGGGGGGGACACGCATGTTGGGGACCCTCACCGGGTGCGGGTTGTCCGCGTGCCCTCATCGCTCTTCCTCTGCCCAGCAGGAGCTGTCGGCCGCTGGGTGTGACGTGGTGTCTGGGGAGGGGTCTGGAGCGATGGTCTCTGGTCCCCCACTTTTCCCAGCTGGGCGGGGGCTCCCCCAGGCCTCCCCCGGCCACGCACTCTGAGCCGCTCGCTGGGGGAAGGAGCCCGTTTCCGGAGGCTGAGGCCCGGTCTCGCCTCACGTGCAGTGACCCTGGGTCCGGAACGGCCCCAGTCCCGTACAGCCCATGTCCTGGGATGGGTGCGCCCCCCCCCCCCCCCCCGGCACTGACAGGCACCAGGGACCCCCCACGCGACCACGGTGCCTGGGTGAACCTCTAGTCGGGGGCTGGCGCCACCATCTCCCCGGGGAGCGTGCCAGCTCCTCCTGCTGGGCCCAGCCTGTTTGCCGTCGCCGTGGCGCTGGCTGTCCCCATCCCAGCCCGTGGCGCTGTTTTGCAGCTCGGGCCTGTGTGACGGGGGGGCTGGTGCCAGGCCGTCTCCTCCCCCACCTGTGGGTCCTCGCTTCCCCGTCTCCGTCTGTGCAGAGCTGGGGCGCGTGTGGCCCTCCGCGGGGAAATGCCAATTCCCTGGACCGTGGGTGGCAGCGCGGTGGGTGCTGTGCTGAGAACCACGTGGAAGCCCCTGCCTGGAACGTTGGCATGGTCGGGCCGGGTCCGAGCAGCCCGGGTCTCCTGGGCCCGGGTACTGGCGGGGCCCTTTCTGAGGGCTGGGCTAGTGCTTGTTGGTGGAAGGTCAGCGTGGCCATCTGCACTTTGACCCGTCGCCACTGGAGGGTGAGTGGGTCTCTCCAGTGGCAGGGCTGGCGCTCGGCCTGCACGCAGAGCAGCCACGGCAGGCGGGCAGCAGGCCGCGCCCGGGAGGCTGGGGACCCGCTCCCTGGAGGAGGAAGGTGCCTGTCCCAGGTGGTTCTGGGACCCGCTGGCGGGGTGGAGGCAGGCGTGCTGGGCAGCAGGGAGGTACCGTCATCACACTGCACCACAGTGGGGTCTCCGGCCCACCGGGTGGGGGACCCCCTGCCTGGGGTCACGCCCCTGACGCCCAGACTCACCTGGCCCTCCCTGCTGCTGCCCACTCCGAGGTTACAACTGATTTGCCCAAACCATTAAAAAAATTATGCTCCCAAGTTGAATGATATGCAAATGTAGTCAATTAAGCGAGGGGATTTTAATTAGCAGTTTAAGTTCATGTGTGAAGTGCCTTGCCTTAATTACTTGACAGTTTTGTTGTAAATTTGCTAAGTTTTTTGCAGAACTATCAAAACTGTGATTTTTTTTAACATCCTCGTGCCCAGGAAGTGTCGCCCAGCCTGCCTGACCCTCGTCGGTTTTGTCTCAGTTTACAAAGGTCTTTAAACTGTGATAACTAGGTGAGCTGCGGGCTGCCTCCGCGTACGCGGCTCGGCGAGTGGGCGGCTGCTTACCCGAGGCGGCGGGCGAGGCGCTGGAGGAGGGGGGAGAGCCCTCCCCAGAGGGCCGCCGCCCAGGCCGTGGCCGGCTGGGAGGTGAGCCAGGAGGCCCGCCACGGAGGTCCCGAAGGGGCTTGACCGGTGGGACCATCGAGGAGCAGTGGCCCCCGAGCCCAGCGCCGGGAGCTGCGCAGTGAGGGCCCTGACCTGTGGGCCTGGCTCCTGGGCCCCGAGTGCCCGCCTGGTCCCGGCTGCTGCCGGCCCGGCGACTTCCGGACCTTGATGCTCCCGCAGCCAGAGCGCGTGTGCGGGGCGTGGGCTCAGGAGGGCGGCGTGCTCTGCTCTGTCCCGGAGCGTGGCGGGGAGCCGCTTTGATTTCCCCGCGGCCGCTGTCAGCCGACTGGTGTTGGGGGCCCCTCGGGTCGTTCGTGCCGACCTCATTGCCCGTCGGAGCTGGACGCCCCTCGTGCTGCCAGTTGTGGTGTTTCCTCGGACACGTCGGCGTCCGAGTTGTGTGCTGTGCCGGGTTGGGCTCTCCGTGACGAGGCCTCTCGCTTCCCTCTGTGAGCCCTGGAGGCTGAGGGTGAGCTGGGCCGCAGGGAGCCCCCACGGCTGCCGTCCCCGTGGTCCCAGCGTCTGGGGTCCTGCTGGTGTAAGCAGGTGGGAGGGAGGCAGGGGACCCTGGGGGCTGGGGGAGGGGTGGCAGGCGCTGGCCGTGGGCCCACGGGCCTGGGCCTCTGCCGGGCTGCTCAGCCTCCAAGGAAATCGTGGCGCAGGGAGCTGTGGGCCGGCGGGCAGGGCCTCGCCGACCCCGGTCCCGGTGTCACTCCGCAGCTCGCGGCCTGCGTGCCCTGCACCCACCCTGGCAGGACCAGCGAGGGGCGCCCTGCAGTGGCCTCGTGACGTGCCCGTGGACACACAGTGTCGTGTCCCGTCGTGCCGTGGAGGTCACTCCTCGCTGCACCGGGCAGAGCCTGGTTAATGACCCGCGCCCAGCTCAGCGGTGACAACGTCTAACCCTTCCCTCTTTTGTGAGGAGACTGGGATGTTGTTTAAAGCCAACCCCAGACATCACGTTATTTCACGTTGAAACGTCTCAGTATCTGTTTCACACGCGGGATTGTGGGAACCAGGACTGCGGGGCCATTGGCGTGCCCAGCAGAGCCGGCGGGCTCTGTAGCACCTGGGCCGTGTTTGGATCCGGGCATCTCAGAAACGGCGCGCGGGGGCTGCGTGTGCACTTGGGTGGGCACGTCTCTGTGGGCACGTGCCCCGCAGCGTGGTCGGCTTCCTTGGTGTCGAGCTCTGGGCCTCACTGAACATGGAGGGTGCTGGCTTTTCTTGTCCCTATAGGGTTGCCTACAGACATTGCAGACGGTCAGCGCGCTGGGCCCCGTTCCTCTCTCGTCGCTCCCTCGGGACCCTCCTGGTTGTCCCCGTGTCTGGGCCATGCCCCAGGGCGGACGCCGAGGCCTGGTCTGCAGTGCGCGCCTGTGCCCGGCTCTCCTGGGGGCTCTGGCTCCGGTGTGCTGGCCTCACAGTGGCCCGTCCCGTTCTCCCGTGGAGGCACGTGTGAGCACTTGTGTCTGGGGCAGGGGAGAAAGATGGCGGGTCCCCTGGCTGGTTCTGAATTGGGGGCCCCGGCTGGCGTCCCCCTGTGGCTCAGGTGTTGCTACAGGATGTCTCCCCCACGCGGGTACACTAGGGGTTGGGGCACTCCTCGTGGAAGACGGGGTGGGCGTGACCTCGCCTTACTCACTCACACAGCACGTGCAGGTGTGAGTGTTCCTCCTGCATCACGTGGGTGCCTGCGGGTTTCTTTCTGTCACTGCGGTGGGTGACGCTGGTCAAGGACCCGTGAGTCTCGGGTGCTCGGTCCTGGGACCGTCGCAGCCGCTCTGTGTGCACTCACTGCCCATCGTTCTCTCGGCGACTCGATCCCAGGAGGCACCGGGCCTTCGTACGGTCTTGATTTTACGTGTTACCGGCGTTTTCTCTAAATCCGGGCCCAGTTTACAGGCCGAGGGGGTTGCTGGGAAGCTGCCCGTTTCCCTGCCCTCACAGCCTTAGCTCCTGCCACCCAGAAAGCACACGCGTGTCCTGCGCCGAAGCCTCCACCGCCTCCATTGCCCCCCAGTGACCTCTGTCCCCGTCACACTCACCCCACCTCCCCCGGCCCCTGCACCACCGTCTACGCTCTGTCCCTGGACCTGACCCCTCCAGGGCCTCCCGGGAGCGGATCACACGGCCTCTCCTTCTGAGTCGGGCTTACGTCACGGAGCGCAGTGTAACGTCGGAGCCTCCTGGTGTTCCTGTGTGTGTGTGTGTGTGTGTGTGTGTGTGTGTGTGTTCGTCCATCGGTGGACACTGGGCTGTTCCCACGTTCGACTCTTGTGAGCAGCGCTGCTGTGAGCGTTGGGTGCAGGCGTGGAGTGGCGGGTTCGGTGGGGATTCTGTGTTCAGTTTTTGAGGAGCCGCCACGCCGTTCTTCGTCACGCCTGCACCAATGTACAGCCCGCCAGTCGGGCACGGGCTCTGCTTTCTCCGTGTCTCCCTCGCGCCTGTTGTTTTGTGTGTTTTTGATGGTGGGCATCCTAGTGGCTGTGAGCTGGTGTCTCACTTGTTGTTTTTTTAAAATTTGTATTTATTGGTTTAGAGAGAGAGAAAAGGAGAGAGAGAGAGGAAGAAATGGGCTTGTTCCGCTTATTGATGCCTTCATTGGTTGCCTCTTGTCTGTGCCCTGAGCCGGGATCGAACCCTTGGCCCATCGGGACAACGCTCTAAGCAACTGAGCCACCCGCCAGGGCCTCGCTGCGGCTTGAGCTGCGCCTGCCTGGTGGTCAGCGATGGTGAGCGTCCTGCCGTGCGCTCACTGACCGCGTGCGGCCTTTGGAGCGATGCCTGCTTGAGCCCTCGGCTCTGTTTTGCGTTGGGCTGTATGCGCTCTCTGCGTGGTGGGTGTGAGTCCCGTCGCGTGTGACTGGCTGATGTTCCGTGTGCTGCGCGTGTCATGGCTTAGCCTTCGTCTGTCGCTAAGCCAGGCTGTGGGGCATTGGAGGCAAGAGCAGCTCTGAGCTGGGGACCCGCCTTTTTAGGAGGGAACCCATGTCGCAGGCCCTGCTGTGAGAGGTGCAGTGAGTGACCTGCTGCCCCGGGGCTGCTGGCGCCTGGGGCCTCCCGGTGGGAGTGCGGCAGCAGGCCGGCCCGAGTGCAGAAGTCCTCCGTCATGGAGCCCTACTGTGTGCCTGGCCTCTGGCCGCCCTCCATGGTGAAGCCCTACTGTGTTCCCGGCCTCTGGCCGCCCTCCGTGATGGAGCCCTACTGTGTGCCCGGCCACTGGCCGCCAGAGAGAACTGGCAGGGACCATGGGGCTCGTGGGGCTGATGACGCCTCTGATCCGGGGAGGCCTGTGTGAGAGCCCAGTGTGTGCATGCTTGTGTGTGCCCGCGTGTGCCGTGGCCCAGGGATGGGGGCCGGGCCGCAGGAGGGCCCGAGGCTCCGGAGGAGGTCCTGGGAGCCCTCACGCACCTTCCTTTCCCCTCTCACGTCTCTGTCCTGCCCGTTTCTGGAGGAAGTTATTTTTTATTTTTTAATTTATCTAACTTAAATATATCTTCATTGATGTCAGAGAGGAAAAGAGAGAAACATCAATGACAAGAGAGAATCATGGACCGGCTGCCTCCTGCACGCCCCACACTGGGGGTCGAGCCCGCAACCTGGTCATGTGCTCGGACCGAGAAGCAAACCGTGACCTCCTGGACGCTCACCACTGAGCCGCGCCGGCCGCGGGAGGTCTTTAAAAAGAGCGAGGCGGGCGCCCTGAATGGTGCTTCTCACCCCGAGGCTGTGCTCCTTCCTCTTTAATCGCCCACCAGCGTCAGACCCAGAGCCGGCGACGCTGCCCCGGACGGCCTGACCCTGAGTGTCCTGGGGAGGAGAGAGGCCAGGCTGACCCTGGCGGCAGGAGGGTGGCGGGACGCGGGGCGGCGGGGCGTGCACGGTGGGCCTGCAGCCCGCGCCCAGCGTGGCTCGGAACAACGGGAGCTTGGGGAGCGCGGCGGGACCACCGGCCGCTTTTGCTCTCCTGCCTCCGGACGCCACAGCGCACGGCCTCGTGGGGCGTCAGGGCCAGGCCTGCCCTCGGCCTCCGTTTGCTCCGTGGTGACAGGTGGCCTGGCTGAGGCTGTGCGCTCCGGCGCCTCGCGGGGAGGCGAGCCTGGGCACGTGGCTGGGCCGTGAAGCTCAGGAGAAAGCCAGCCCCTCCCCCCGAGCCCCGAAGGGCATGGCCAGCCGCCTCTCGGCACTGGGGCCTGGACAGCGCCTTGGCCAGGACGGGCGGTGCCCACGCTGCCTGTGGCCCCCTCCCCGGGCGGCTCTGATGGAACTGGTGACTCAGCCGTGGCAGCCATTTCCGTTCCTTGGTTTCCAAACGCCCCATCTTGGCCGCCTGAGTCTGAGCAAGCCTGGACCTCAGCCGGCGGGCGGCCTCCTGGCTCTCTGTCCAGCTTTGTCTTTGCTGCTGACGAGGGGCGGGGCGGGGGTGTGAGGGCGGCACCCCCTCCCCAGTGGCTCCTGGAAGGAGGAGCCTGGATTTTTGTTTTGCAAAACTGGTGGGGCCCCACCTGCTGGGTGGGGGTGAGGCCACTGCTGGAGGCTGAAGGGAGGCCGGGATGAGAGGCAGGGCCCTCAGGCCGCCCGCCTCCCCTGCCCCGAGCAGAAATCACTTTCTCCAGCTCTGACTGCCTGCTGCTTCCTTCCCCATCTCCTCTGTGCAAGCAGTCGGTGGTGTAACGTTTGGTATTCGAGCCAAGGAGAAGTTTCTAGAAGTTTGAGAGGCAGCACTGTCTAGTGGTTAGGGCGTGGGCTCCCAGGGCCCGGATCCGGGCTCCGCCACTTCCTCTCTCGGGTGTTGGGTTACGTCACGTCCCCGACTTGGTTTCCCCATCTGTGAAGAGGGGGGTTGGGGCGCCCAGCCTGCACGTGGACGGCGAGGACTGACGAGGGTGAGGATGCAGCAGCGTCGAGGCTCCCAGCTGCGCAGTCCTCTCTCTCAGCGAAGCCCGGTCCTCTGACAGGAGCCCGCCGGGGCTGGCACGGCGCCCCCCACAGCCCGCCAGGCCAGCGGATGGACGCCAGCAGGTGCTGTGAGTGGGCGTTCGTAGACGGAGGCCCGTGCTGCCCACTGCCGGCCTGGCCACCCCCGATGGGGACACCCCAGGGTCTTGGCCAGCTTCCCCGCACGGCGTCCGCAGTGGGGCGTTTGGGGGTGCATCTGACCGGAGCCTCCGCGTGCGCTCTGGTTGTGGGCGGGCCCACACAGCCCCCGCCTCGCCCACGGGGTGCAGACGGCGGTGGCCGTGAGCTGGTGCCGTGGTGGCTGAGGGAGCGCTTCGCTGCCGAGTGCGGCCTTCGGGCGATGCTGTGGCGAGGGAGCTGGCGTCGGGTTCGGAGCGAGGCCGTCGGCGCTCAGCCGTTCTTCAGGCAGAGATTTCTGTAAAGGAGCCGGCAGCGGGGGGCTCCTCAGCCCCGCCTGACCTGACGGGGAGGCGGAGTCCAGGGCAGTTCTTATGGGGGAAGGTGAGGCTTTACAGAACACGGGGAAAAGGCCGCGCTTAGAAAACCAGCGTCGAGGCTCGGTTTCCTGTCCCGCCGTTGGTGGGCGCTAGCGGAGGTTTGGGGCAAGGAGGCCAGGGCACGGCTCGTAGACGGACCTCCGACCGGCACGGGCCCCGGCCAGACCAAGGCTGGACCCGCTCCTCCTGCCCCTGGTGGTCAGGACCTCGGGCCATGGCTCCTGCTCGTCGCAGTGGACTCGGCTCTGGCGGGTCCCAGGGTTGGTCACAGCCCAGGCGTGTGGCATTGAGGGGCCGGTGACTCGCTGTTTCACGCCAGGGGCCTCGGGCGGCCTGCTGTCCAGAGGGTCTCCACGTGGCTCAGATGGGGGGAGCTCATGTTCCGCACGACGAACCGAGGCTCAGCTGTGGCCCCTGCTGGGCACCTGGCGCGCGTTCTCGCCACGCGGTCCTGTGTGCTCCCAGGTGTCCACGGTGTGGGGGGCCGGCCGCCCCCGCTGGAGGGCAGACACCGTGTCATAAACCTGCCACCTCTCCTCCTTGCTCAGTGGGTTTTTTGTTTTGTTTTTAATATATTTTTACTGACTTCAGAGAGGAAGGGAGAGGCAGAGAGAGAAACGTCAGTGATGAGCCCTGGCCGGTTTGGCTCCGTGGCTAGAGCGTTGGCCTGCGGACTGAAGGGTCCCGGGTTCAATTCCGGTCAGGGCACATGCCCAGGTTGCGGGCTCGATCCCTAGTGGGGGGCGTGCAGGAGGGAGCCGATCAGTGATTCTCTCTCATCATTGATGTTTCTCTCTCCCTCGCGCTTCCTTTCTGAAATCAACAAAAATGTATTTTTTTAATAAAAGAAACATCAAGGATGAGAGAGAATCATTGATTGGCTGCCTCCTGCACGCCCCCCACTAGGGATCGAGCCTGAAACCTGGGCATGTGCCCTGAACGGGAATCGAGCCATGACCTCCTGGTTCATAGGTCGATGCTCAGCTGCTGAGCCACGCCGGCCGGGCTGGGCTCAGCCTTTTATTCTGAACCGTCTCCCCCTCTGGTGAAGCTGCGAGGCCACATCAGGGTGACGCCTGGGGCCCCCGCAGCCCGGGCCCACTTGCCCGCTGCCCCACCCGGACCCTTCGCCGCAGTCTTTCTGCCGGGACCCAGCGGGACGCGCCCCTCCTCCCGGTCCCCCTCCGCCTTGTGGCGCTGCTGCGTTCGGAGTGCGGGGCTGTCCTGTGGATTGTGCCTCCGGTTGGGGTGCCTGGCGCGTCCCCTGGTGGGATGCAGGGGTGCATGTGGGGGGCCCAGCGGCGCCACCACCCCTTCTCCCCGGTGCTCCGGGCGGGAGGCTCAGAGCCGCCCCTCCCCCGAGGTGGGTGACCCTGGGCGGGTCTGCCTTTCCCTCCCTGGTTAATAAGTAACCCGTGGGGGGACTTTGGACCCTGTCGGCATCCTGTCCCCCGTGAACTTTCTCCCAGGGGTTCAGTGTCCCTCGAGATCCTGCTGACCCAGTTAGAGGCCTCCGGGCTCGTGTCCGTCTGCCTGTGTTCACGTGGCTCTGACCCAGGCCGGCACAGGCTGCTGGCCGTTCCGCTCGTCATTTTGATGCCGAAATTGCCCCCTTTTGGCCGCCTGCTGGGGCTCGGTCTCTCCTGATATCTTTTCCCCGAGATCCCCCCCCCCCCGCCCTTACCTCATGGCAGCGTGAGGCCCACCGTTCTGAGCTGTCCCTGTAAGGGAACCAGGTCACCCGGCTGGTTGACCCCCAGCCCTCGACATGGCGACCTTCTCTCTCGGGTTGGGGGTGGGGCACGGCAGGCGCGGCCGCTGATGGCGGTGTTTTCTGCCGGTGAACTTGGCTCCGTGTCCCTTGTCACAGGTCATTTATAGGAACCGAGCCGTCCTCCCCGGGCTCCAGGCTCCGGAGGCCTCCCACGCGCTCTGTCCGCGGCCTTTCACTGGCCCTGACGGTGGCTGGACCGCGGCCTCTGCCCGGAGCCTGTCTGCGCGCAGGTGCCCAGGAGCGTGTTCCGAGAGGGCGTGCCCGGCCGGCTGAAGGTCCTTTGGGCCTGCGGGTGAGCAGGCTCCCGACAGGTGCCTGTGGCCGTGGGCGGCCGCCCCTGTTCCCAGGCCTGTGCTGGGCCCCAGGGAGCAGCCTGGCCCTGGGTCCCCCCTCACCCCCCACACATGCCGGGTCCCTGGGGCGTGATGCTTTGTGCCTGCTGCTGGGCTCTGAGCGGGAGCTGCTGACCATAGAGTGGCCCCGCACAGGAAGCCGAAGACAAACCCTCAGCGGGGGCTGCAGAGGGGCCGGAGCCGGAGCCGTGGCCACGTGCTCTGGGCCTTGGGCACGTCCGGGGACCGTCCTGTCCAACCCCAGCCTCCATCTTCACACGAGTGGGTGTCACGGGCCGGGGCGCCCCAGCCCCAGGGCCTGGTCCCCGCAGCGGCGTTTGTACTTGGTGTGGCCGGCCCCCTGGGAGGGAGAGGCCCGCTCTGCAGACAGCGAACCCGCATTCTCCCAGCCCCTGCACACAGGCCCGCCCCTGCACGTGAGCGTTTACCCTGACCGGCCACGCGCGCCGCTGCCCAGGACGAGAGACGCAGGGTCAGGAGGAGACGGGACGGACGGACGGACGGACGGTGCTTCTGGCGGCTGCCGTGGGCACACCCACCGACGGCCTGCAGGGCCCAGGGTGGTGTCCCCTGAGCTGCTGCTTCCTGTGGGCCGTGCCTGCCGCCTGTCCGGGCGCTCACATCCTGCCTCAGGCTTTGACAAAGCCGTCCTTCGGCCGATGATTGTGACCGTGGGGCTGTGGTCACCTGATGGGCACAGGTGTTCTGACCTCACGTCCTGCCTGTTCCCCTGGGGCCCTGCAGTTCTGACCTCACTTCCTGCTGCCCCCCCTCACCGCCCCCCCAGTGTCGTTGTTGTTAAATCCTTGCCTGAGGATGTGTTTATTGATATAGGGGCGGGGGGGGGGAGAGAGAGAAACCGATGGGATGGCTGCCTCCCTTTGGTGCGCGGATCAGGGCTCTAACCACTGAGCCTCCGGCCGGGCTGTGGTGTTATTTTTACGTCCCGCGCCCCGTTGCCCTGGTTTCTTTTGTGAACGCGCACGCCTGCTTTGTTCCCTCCGCCATCTCCTCGCCGTCCTGTCCTCGGTGTGAACGGTGCTGCTTTGGCGGCTTCTTTCGGTCCCCAAGCTCTTGGGTCTGTTTTGGACGTGGCTTTTGTGGGGCAGCTTTCCCGTGCTGGTGACTGGGCTGTCTGGTCCCGTCGAGGCTGCGGCAGCGTGGACAGCGTGGGCACAGCTCTGTCCCTCCGCAGGCGTGCTCCCTGGACACGTCCCCGCCTCCTGGGGGGCTGGCGGCCGGCGCCCGGGCTTTAGTGAGTCACCCCTGGGCGTCCTCTCCGCTGGGGCCGGCCGCCTCCCACCCTCGGGTGCACAGGGCCCCTTGGTCGCTGCAGAGCAGGGTGTGGCGATGTCGGAGAGGAGAACGGGGTTGGAGCGGTTCTGCTCTTCCCTCGTGGCGCCCGTTACCTCTTCCTGCTGCGTCTGGACTCATTACGTTTTCACGTTGAAGAAGGAAGGGCACAAACCAGGGCCCTGGCCGCGCGGCTCTGTGGGTCGGGTCGGCGTCCCTGTGCTGAAAGGTGGCGGCGATTCCCGGTCAGGGCGTGTGTGAAGGCCACCCATCGATGTTTCTCTCTCTCGCCCCTCGCTCTAAAATCACCGAGCGTGCCCTCAGGGGAGCGTTAAGACAAGTTAGAAAAGAAAGCACGGCCGTGCCGCTATTGGTGACCTTAGCCAGAGTGTCCTCGGGTGAGCAGGGTTCATCCTCTCGGAACGTCTTACTCCACGCCAACGTGTGTGCACATGCGTGTGCGTGTGCGTGTGCACACGGGACTCGCCGTCCTCGAAGGTCTCACCTGCGGTGCCCACGGCAGAATTGGTCTCGGCCAACGCCCGCCTGACTCAGGCCCGGCGCTCTCAGGCTGACTCACCCCGAAGCGTGACTCAGGTCCTCGTTCTGCCGCGGAGCGCGGGAGCGCGGTCCCGGAGCGGCGGGCGCGGCGGCCCTTCCCCGCGAGGGTGTCCGAGGCGTCCCCCTTCCTTCCTCCGCCTCCTGCGTGCCCCGTGCGTGTTCCCAGCCAGCACACGTGTGCTTCCCCAAGGCCGCCGAGGCCCAGCGCTGCCTGAGAAACGCTCGCTCAGCTCTGCTCATCCTCGGCTCTGGGTCAGCCCGTCCCTCTGGCCGGCTTCTCGAGACCAGTGGTTCTTAAACTTGAGCTGAGAAGTCCTGGAACGGCTGGCTTCGGGGTCCTGTCCCCAGAGTTGCGGATTCCTAGGCCTGAGGTGGCTCCTGAGAATTTGCGTTTCGAATAACTTCCCAGGTGCTGCTGCTGCTGCTGATGGGAGCAGATGCCACTCTCACCTGCAGCCCCGGGCCACAGCCAGCCCCCACCTGTTTGTGTAAATAAAGTTTTATTGGCTCCCGGCCCTCCGTTTGTTCACATGGCCTGTGGCTGCTTCAGCGAGACAGTGGAGACAGTGGCAGGCTTGAGGCGCGAGAGCCCGGGGCCCACAGAGCCAGGGAGGCCGTGCGTGGCCCTTTGCGGGGGGCGGGGTGGCGGCCACTCCGCCGGCGGCCGTCCTGTGTGTGTGGGAGGGAAGGAGTGTGTGGGATGACCTGGGAGGTCTGGCCTTATGCTGCTGGTTGACCCGTGTTGTTGAGCTGTGGACATCGTTTAAAGCCACAGAAAAAACGAGTCCGGGAACATGGGGTCCAAGTGGAGTTGCTGTTATTTTTAGAAGCATAACTGATGCAACCAGCACCACAAAGTGAGCAGTGGGTCACTGTTGTGTTGTCCTCACCAGAGGACATTTTTTCAATTGATTTTTTGGAGAGAGGAAGAGAGGGAGGGAGGGGAGGAGAGAGAGAGAGAGAGAGAGAGAGAAACATTGATGTGAGAGAGGCCTCCTGCACACACCCCGATGGGGGCCGGGTATTGAATCTGCAACCCAGGTGCGTGCCCGGACCAGGAATCCACCCGCGACCCTTTGTCTCGTGGGCCGACACTCTACCCACCGAGCAACACCAGGCAGGGCCTGTCCGTTCTCTTAAAGGAAAAGGTTTTTCTTTTTCTTTTTTGGTGTTATTGTCAGTAGTGCAGTTTTTGTTTTTAAATTTTAAGTCCCTGATTAAAAGTCGCCGGTACGACTGATTTCTGTGGATTGATCTTGCCGCTCGCTTACCAGTTCCGGGTCATCTGCTAACGGGGACAGCGTGCTTCTCCCGGTCCAGGCTGGACGCCTTGTGTCCGCTTGCTGAGCGCAGGGCAGGGCCGTACCGACAGGAGCTGCGGGCCCCGGTGGGGGAGGCGCGGCTGTCGCAGGGGGCGCCCCGTCCCCGTCCCCGTGGCTCTGACCAGGAACCAGCCGTGTTGGGTTTTGTCAGGTGCTGCGTCTGCGTTTATGTGAGTGTCGCTCCTTCTTTAGTTGGTTAACGTGGCGTTGCATCGGCTGACTCGCCTTCCGTTCCTGGCCATCGGGCGTCCGATACCTCTGTGAGAACAGTGCTGAGTTGGACTGGCTGAAATGTGTCGTTTTTGCGTTGATACTCGTGAGGGATCTTGTCTGTGGTTTTTTCCGGTCTGTCTTTTGTTCCTGTGATGTCTTTGTCTGGTTTTGGCATCGGCGTCACGTTGGAGTCACAGACTGTTTGGGAAGTATCCGCCTCCTCTCACTGTTCCTTTGGGAAGACGTGGGAGCGCGAAGCCCATTGGGTCTGGAGGCTTTACGGGGGGGGGGGGGGGGGGGGGGTGGTTCCTAACTCCAGGTTAGGTTTTCTGCTCTCGATGGAGCGTTTTTACAAGTGATTCCTAGTTCATCCGTGTCCTCGAATGTGTCGGCAGGAGTGTGTTCACCGTGTCCCCTCACGATCCCCGTAGGACCACGGGAACCAGCTCACACCCGATGCCGGGCACCCTCCGTCCGCGATCCGCCCGGGCGGAGGTTTGTCAGTGTTCCTCATCTTCTCATTGACTTTTCTTTCCCGTTACTTTTCTGTTTCCTGTTTCATAGACGTGTGTTCCGGTCATTATATCCTCCTTGACGTGGCTTGCTGTTGACTTTGCCACGTATTTGAGACTGTTCTTTAGGGACACCAGCTGCTTTAGGGACACCCCACAAATTCTGATAGGTTGTTTTTATTTTCATTCAGTTCAAAATTCAGCTGATCCTTTTATTTACTTGCTTATTTTTGTTAATCCTCACCCAAGGATATTTATTTTTCATCGATTTTTTTTTTTAAGCGAGTGAAAGGGAGGGGAGGGAGAGAGAGAGGAACATCAATGTGAGAGAGACACGTTGATTGGCTGCCTCCTGCACGTGCCTGCAGCCGAGGTACCTGCCCTTAACTGGAACCAAACCCGAGACCCTTCAGCCGTTGGGCGGACGCTCTAACCACTGAGCCGAACCTGCTAGGGGATGCAGCTGCCCTGGACAGCAGGGGTTTGCGGGCACGGGTCCACGTCTCTGCGGTCTTCTTCAGTAAACACGGCCAATGTGTTTTCTCTCCTGGTTTCCCGAATAGCTAATGTGGTCTTTTCTCGGCTGACTTTATTGTCAGAACACGGACTGTAACGCACACACGTGCCAGTGTGCACTGACCGTGTCGTCGGCAAGGCTTCCGGTCCACAGGAGGTGGCCCGCAGTTTTGGGGGAGTTAAAAGTTATACACAGATTTTCGCTGCACCTGGGGCCGCGCCCCGGACCCCGACACTGCTCGGGGGTCAGCCGTGCCTTCCAGTCGCCTTTTGAACGTGCGGAGGCGTGTTTCCGCCCAGACGGCCGTCCTCCTGGAGGTGCCTGTCCTGGGGCACCTGTGTTGGCGGGTGTTGTGTGAACGCCCGGTCACGTCAGGCCGTCGATGGCGCTGCTCGGAGCCGGGTCTTCCTGGCTCTCTGTTTCTTTGTTACAGTTGTGGGTCCGAGGTGTGCCCTTGTGTCTGTCCTGCTCTACGTACGTTCGCAGCTTTGTCATTAGGAGCGTCAGTGTTTATGTTTTTTGTGGGTGTTGTGTGTGTGTTTTTATTCCTTGACCTTTTTATTGATTCTGAAGTCTCCCTCGTCCCCGATTCATGCTCTTTGCTCTGAAACGCACGGCCTTACGCTGCCTAGCTGACAGCTGCCGTCTCTCTCCCTCGCCGTCCGCGTCCTTGCTCAGTCGCATGGGCTGCGGCTCCCTGCCCGTCTGGTCACCTCTGCCCTTTCATTGGGTGTTGCCACCATGAGCGTTTAATGTGACTGTTGAGATTTGGTTTGAATCTTTCATCTTGCAGGGGTTTTTGCTGGTTTTTTGTTTGTTTGTTTGTTTGTTTCCTGTTTAGTGCTTTTCTGCTTTCCTCGGGGTAACCAGGTGCCTTTTATGATTCCACTAGAGGCCCAGTGCACGAAATTCGTGCACTCGGGGGGCGGAGGGGGTCCCTCAGCCCAGCCTGCGCCCTCTCGCAGTCTGGGAGCCCTTGGGGGATGTCTGACTGATGGCTGAGGCCTGCTCCCTGTGGGGAGGGAGCCTAAGCCGTCAGTCAGACATCCTTAGCGCTGCCACCGAGGTGGGAGAAGCTCCCGCCACAGCCGCTGAGCTCACCAGCCATGAGCCCGGCTTCTGGCTGAGCGGCGCTCCCCCGCTCAGTGGGAGTGCACTGACCACCAGGAGGCAGCTCCTGCATTGAGCGTTTGCCCCCTGGTGGTCAGTGCACATCATAGCGACCAGTCGTTCCGTCGGGCTGAAACCGGCTCTCCGACATCCCCTGAGGGGTCCCGGATTGTGAGAGGGCGCAGGCCAGGCCAAGGAACCGCCCTGTGCACGACTGGGACCACGATTGGGACCGCGGGAGGGCTCGAGGGCGTGTCCAGCCCATCTCACTCAGTCCCGATTGGCTGGACCCCAGCAGCAAGGTAACCTACCGGTTGGAGTGTCTACCCCCTGGTGGTCAGTGCATGTCATAGCATTCAGTTGAGCGGCCTTAGCATATTATGTTTTGATTGGTTAAACAACTGACTGAATGACCAGACACTTAGCATGTTAGGCTTTTATTATATAGGACTAGAGGCCTGGGCACGAAATTCATGCATGGGGGGGTGTGTCCCTCAGCCCAGCCTGCACCCTCTCCAATCTGGGACCCCTCGAGGGATGTCCAACTGCCCGTTTAGGCCCGATCCTGGTAGGATCGGGCCTAAACAGGCAGTCGGACATCCCTTTCACAATCCAGGACTGCTGGCTCCCAACTGCTCGCCTGCTTGCCTCCCTGATTGCCCCTAACCGCTTCTGCCTGCCAGCCTGATCACCCCCTAACCACTCCCCTGCCAGCCTGATTGATGCCTAACTGCTCCCCTGCCAGCCTGATTGCCCCCAACTTCCCTCCTCTGCTGGCCTGGTCACCCCTAACTGCCCTCCCCTGCAGACTTGATCGCCCCCAACTGCCCTCCCCTGCAGGCCTGGTCCCCCCCAACTGCCCTCCCCTGCAGGCCTGGTCACCCCTAACTGCCCTCCTCTGCAGGCTTGATTGCCCCCAACTGCCCTCCCTTGCAGGCCTGGTCCCTCCCAACTGCCCTCCCCTGCTGGCCATCTTGTGGCAGCCATCTTGTGTCCACGTGGGGGCAGGATCTTTGACATCCCCTGAGGGGTCCGGATTGCGAGAGGGCGCAGGCATCCTCTGTTGAACTTGGGATCTAAAGGCTCAGTGAGGGGGTCCCTTCTCCATGTCACGTCATAGAGGAGCTTTGCAAGAGACCAAAGTTGTAAACCCGGAGGCGAGAGCACCCAGTGAGCCTGAGAAAGGAGAAAACTTCTTGTTCAGAGGAGGGGACAGTCATGGAGGAGATAAGGAGATAAGGCGTTTACAGTCCAAGGAATGGCTCAGCCATCTTGTGTGCTGGAGTGATGGTCAACTTGCATATTACTCTTTTATTAGATAGGATAGAGGCCTGGTGCACGGGTGGGGGCCAGCTGGTTTGCCCTGAAGGGTGTCCCGGATCAGGGTGGGGGTTCCCTTGGGGTGTGGGGTGGCCTGGGCTGGGGCCTGTGGTGGTTTGCAGGCCGGCCACGCCCCCTGGTGACCCAAGCAGAGGCCCTGGTATCTGGGATTTATTTATTTTCTACAATTGAAACTTTGTAACCTTGAGTGGAGGAAGCTTGGCTTCCTCCATCCCCGGGGGCAACTCAAGCCTCCTGCTCTCTCCAGCTCCACGGCTGCCACCATTTTTGTTGGGATTTATTTATCTTCTATAATTGAAACTTTGTAGCCTTGAGCGGAGGTCTGGGCTGGCCAGGAAGTTTGGCTTCTTCCATTGCATTGCCAGGGAAACCCAAGCCTCTTGTTCGCTCCGTGTCCACAGGCCATCTTGGTTGGGTTAATTTGTATACTCACTCCTGATTGGCTGGTGGGTGTAGCAGAGTGATGGTTAATTTGCATATTGCTCCTTTATCAGATAGGATTATATCTCCTGGTTGGCTGATTTGCTGTGCTCATTCTCGTCGTCGTTAGGGTTTCTCTGGGCTTTGGGTGTCCACCTTTTCACTTCCCACCGTCCACCTTCAGCGATCGGCTGTGAAAAGGCCTTCCTCCCGCTGCTCGCCACCTGCTCCCACTGGACCGTCAGAGACCGTCACGGGTCAGGTCATGAGCCACGGATACAGCGTTGTTGTTTACGCCTAAACGCTTGCTTCTCCAAGGCGCTTAGAGAACAGACTTGACGTGGTTACTTTGTAGCTACCATTTCTGGCCCTGCTTCTTTCCTGTAGACAGACAGACAGACAGACAGCCTTCTTTATGGGGTTCCTTCTGCCCCGGTTTCTTTAGCGCAGGGGTCTGCTGGGGACGGCTTTTGTGTGTCTAAAGTGTCTTTATTGCTTGGCCGGTGTGGCTCAGCGGTTAGAGTGTCCGCCTGCGGATTGAAGAGTTCTGGGTCCCATTCTGGTCAAGGGCACGGACCTTGGTTGCAGGTTTGAACCCCGGCCCTGGTCGGGGCATGTGCAGGAGGCAACTGATCCATGTGACTTTCTCACATGGATGTTTCTCTCGCTCTCTGTCTCTCCCCCTCCCTTTCACTCTCTCTCTCAAAAAAAAAAAATCAACGGAAAAAGTATCCTAGACGGAAAAGTGCCTCGCCGTGAAGGGCCCAACAACTGTCACAGAGCCACGACCCCCGACCCCCCCCCCCCCCCCCCCCCCCCCCCCGCGGCCTGAGCAGACGCACAGAAAGGCCGGCCGCCCAGGCTTCCGAAGAGCACACGGCGGCCTGGGCCCCTCCCCCACAGCAAACACCTTTCCAGAGAAGGGAGAACAGGAAACGTTACTTTTAAAATTTTTGTTTTTGTTTAAAGAGAGAGGGAGGGAGCGAGGGAGGGAGGGAAGGAAAGTGAGAGAGAAACATCGATCGGTTGCCTCCCACACACGCCCCAACCAAGGCCAGGAATTGAACCTGCAACCCTTCGGTGCACAGCCAGACCGGCCAGGGCTATAGGTTTTCTTAAGTTTTTTTTTGCAAGTCTTTTGGCCACTGTGTTTCCACTCTTCCTGCTCCCACACCTGCTCCGGTCCCTTCAGCTGTGCGTCTACAGGCCGTGCTGGGCAGCCCCGGCCCGGGTGCTGGTCTCTCCCCGGGACTCCTTTCTCGCTGCTTCATCAGCTGGCCTCCGCGTCTCTGTGCTCGCGCCCCGCGTCCCGCCTCCGCCCACCCAGAGCGGTTTCATCCCGGCCCTGGCTTTCTTCTCTGGTTTGACGGGACACTGCGTGTCATCCGTGTGTCTAACTTTGTGAGTGCGTGGAGCACAGCTCTGTTGACGGTGTGTGTCCTCCGGGGACTCACCTGTCCGCCGGTCCCTGGTGTCCCCGAGGACTGATGGGTCTCCTCGTAGCGCTCACACCTCCTGCTTCTGCGGCCGCGGACGCTGAGGGTTGCCTGCGCAGGTGCCGGTGTCTCCGTGGCCCCGTGGCCTCCCCACACTCTGTCCCGGGGCGCAGTGAGCCCCTGGGGACAGCCAGTCCTCTCAGGTTTTGTGCTTTTGGGGGCCCCGAGCAGGCTCCTCCTGGGCCAGGGGTGCGCTTTTACTGGCGAAGCCTCCTGCGGAGGAGGTTTCCGGTTTGCCGGTGGGAGCGGGCTGGAGGGGGAACGGGCCACGCCGCTGGGTGTGAGCCCCAGGCCGTCCCTCCCCTCCTCCTGAGGGCCTTCCTGCCTCGACCTGTGCTCTCAGGCCTGGCGCCCCCTCCGCCACGCGTCCCGCGGACCCAGCCGCACAGTCTCCCTGGGTCCCCAGCTGCGCACCCTCTTCCCTGGGGCCCCTCCCTGGGCTGAGGCCTGGCTCTCAGGGCAGCGGGCAGGGTGGTCGGAGGCCCCGTGATGGCCTGTCTCTTGGGATCAGCGTCCACAGTGGCCGCGTGTCGGTGCCGTGAGGCGTCCCCGCGGCGCACGTGGCCCCGGGACACCCTCCTGGCTGCGGGTGCCCCGGCGCGGCGTGGCTGCTGCCCCGCAGAGTTGACTCTGAGCTTCTCTAATCGGCGCCCTCTTCATACGACACGGAAACGAGAGAAAGGAAAGACCCGCTGTCAGCTCGCGACAGACAGCTGGAGGCGGCCGAGCGGCTCGGGGACCCAGCGCCACCGCTCGCAGAAGTAACCGCCTTTGAGTGGCAGGTCCTCGTGGTGAGCGTGACCTGGGGAGGAAGGTGAGCGAATCCAGCTCCGAGGTGGAAGGTTCCGGAAGCTGCTGAATTGTGCTGACTGGCGTGTCCGTGTGAGCGGATACAGTTTCCTTTCTGCAGTGATTTGGCTGCGTTAGATGCGTTTTGTTAACATCTTCATCACCGCCTTTTCAGTTTCAATGAGAACTGATGGTGAACAAAGTGCCGTGATTTTGACTATTCAGACTGACAGCTGCAGGGAGCTCGGCGTGGCGTCCGCGTGCTCTCGGGGGCGCCCGCAGGTGTGGACAGTGCAGACAGCTGCGGCCGCGGTGGGGGCGGGGGCGGGGGTCGCAGTGCCCCCGAGAATTGCCGGGCCGGACCGGCTGTTTCCGTCTGCGGACTCCCTCCAGGGAGAGGCGCGGCGCGGCTCGCTGGGGACCCTGCCGGACAGCCGAGCTACAGGCACGGCCGGCCGCCGCCTCCCCTGGTGCGGTCACATCGACGCCCCGTTGCGTCGCGGCCCCTGTGGGCTGAGGTAGGCGAGGCTGGTCCCCGCGGGGGGTGTGGCCAGGCCCACGGGCAGGGCTGTGTGCTCCGGAGACACCTCGGCGTAGGCTTTCGGCCCCCAGGTCAGCGCTGTGCTCCGTCTCGCCTGCGCGGCGGGCACGAGAAGCGGGTGCGGGCAGGGACGGGAGGGCCAGGAGAGGCTTGTTCCCAGGAAGGCGTGCCCGGCGGCTCTCCACGGCTCTGTCCCCTCCTGGGCGTGTTTCGGGGACACGAGAGGCCTGGGCGTCCGGCACCAGGTGGGGGCACGGCCTCTGCTCCTAAACATGCCTGGCCCCGGCCTGTGGTTCTCCAGGCGACTGGCGGCCGGCGGCTCCGGCACCAGGAAGGCCGAGACCCGGCTGTGCAGCCTGGCTGCTTGTCCCATCACCCTGCAGGGAGGCTGGCGGGGGACGGGGGGGGGGGTCACTTTGCCGAGGGGAACCAGCGGGTGGGGAGCAGCCTGGGGCCCGTCCTCCTCGCTGGCTGGCGAGGGAACAGCGACCTTCGGGGTGGGGGTGGGAATCGGTGTGCTCAGGCCCGTGCACAGGCCCACCTGCGTCCCCACACGTCCCCTCCCGCGGAGCCGCGCCTGGGCCTGTGGCCGCCACGCCAGGCGTGCTCTCGCTGCGGAGGAGCCTGGCGGGGCCGCCGGCCGGGTGGCACTCGCTGGGCTGTCGTCTGTTTTGCCCCCGGTGCCCGTCCAGCGGGTTCTGGTTCTTTTTAGTTCCCACTTGGGCAGATCTGGGGGACACTGGACGCTGCCTGGTGACCTGCACAGCCCCTCCCGGGCGCAGGGGTGCGGCCACAGGTCCGGGGCTCTGTCCCGTTTACGAGGGGTCAGGCGGTCACAGTGGGTGATGAGGCCTGCAGGCCCTGGCCGCCATCTGGCGATTGTAAAACGGGCAATCCACATCGCGAGGGGGATGGTGGGGAGCGGAGTGCAGATGGTGGTGGCCCCCCCCATCCCCCCGGCAGACACCTTTGTGGCCCTTCTCCCCGGTGTCTGTGCGGGGGGTGAAAAGTTCAGCCTGCCCATCTCCAAAGGGAGCGGGGGTGGGGCCGAGCCGCTTTCTTTCCTCAGGGTCCCTAGACGCCCGGGTGGCTGAGCAGGGCTGGCCCATTGTTGGGGATCTTCGGGCGGACAGAGCGGGCCTCGGACGGACAGACAAGTTCACAGGAGCCCCTCCCGCCTGCCCCCCAGCCGGGGCTGCGTGGGTCCAGGTGACGCCGTGGCTGACGAGAGCGTGAGGATCTCTGGTCCTCAGCGTCCCGTTGCTCAGTTTCCCAGGATGCAGGGCCAGCGGGGGACTCACAGCTGAGGCCGAGGCTCCGTGCGGTGCCCGCCCTGTGCCCAGCACTCCGGCCACAGACGCCTCTGCCCCGCCAGTGCTGGGCCTCGCCGCCCCCACGGCCCCCTGGGCACGATTCACACGTGTCTCTGAGGGGCTCCTGGGTGTCCGCCCAGCCCATGGGGACTTGGGGGCCCTTCCACCAGCCACAGGGCCAAGATGTGCTGACATTTGTGTTGATGGCCTGAGAGGCGGATGCAGGGGACCAGGACTGTGAGACCGAGACGCCCTGGCCCCTTCATGAAGGGGGACCTGGTCCCCAGACCACAGGCGTCGCTCCCAGACCAGAGGGACGAGGGGCGGTGCCTGTCCCGTGTCCGTGTTGCCTCTTCAGGGGGCACTGGCCCATGGGCAGGTGCAGGGCCAGCCACGCTGAGGGGCCTTGGGAAGGGGCCCGGCCTGGCCGTGGGGGACACCCCGCCCCCCAAACCCCTCGCTGAGCTCCAGGACTGCGCCCTGCAAAGAGGCTGGGTCGAAAGGTCACTGCCCTGATTTTTATTGCCGGCGCTCGAGTTCTCACGACCCCGCGCCCTCTGAGGGCCGGGAGGCGGGGGCTTTGACAGGGCCTTTCAGGGGATGAAAAACACAGAGCGGTCTGAATTGAAAGTCACCGCGGCGGAATGCTCAACAGCTTAGGAACGGTGCTGGACACCGAGCGGAGACACTTGTCCGTCCAGGTCTGGGCAGAGAAACCAGAGCGAGGTGGGCGCACCCCTCCTCGTACAGGGCGACGGGGGATGGCGCTGTCCCGGAGCCTTCCGTCCCCGTCCGCGTCCTCGGGGCACTGTGAGCGGCACCCTGTCCAGGCTCCCGAGGTGGGGGCCCTGCAGGATGGGCGCATGCTGGCTCCGGCCTGAAGCCCTTGGCACCTTTCTTTAAAATAACGGAGTGAGCCCTAGCCGGTGTGGCTCAGTGGATAGAGCGTCGGCCTGGGGACTCAGGGGTCCCAGGTTCGATTCCGGTCAAGGGCATGTACCTTGGTTGCGGGCACATCCCCAGTGGGGAGTGGGCAGGAGGCAGCTGATCGATGCTTCTCTCTCATCGATGTTTCTAGCTCTATCCCTCTCCCTTCCTCTCTGTAAAAAGTCAATAAAATATATTTAAAAAAATTAGATAACGGAGGGGGAGGCAGCATTTCCGCATTGTTGCTGGTCGCCCCCAAGCCCTGCAGTCAGACATGCCCACGTCTCGTGAATGTTGTCCTTGGCACGACAGCAGGTTCTGCCGAAGCCGGACTTCCTGCTGCGGCTTAGCGCCCTGTCGTGGTGTCGGGGTCTCCTCTCGCGCCCCTTTGTCGCGTGTGCCCGGTTTCTCGGGCCCAGCAGTCGCGCTTCTGTTCCCAGGACGGTGGGCACCTTTTCCACGTGCGACGCCCGCACCCGCAGCCCCAGTGACCTGTGAGACCGAGACGCCCTGGCTCCCAGCCGGCCTTCAACGCGCTTCCTCCGGGGTGGGTCCGAGATCGGGGAGCTGCTGGCCGTGTGACGCTGCCCGCTGTGAACACGGGCCTGCCTCCCGCCAGAAACACATCCATCTTGCGGCCCACGTGTCCGCCTGGCTCACTCTTCCCCGACCTGGGACTCGGCCCGCGCCCAGCTCTGGGAGACGCGGTGCTGGGCCGGTGGGTGGGTGGCTGGCGCGGTATCCGACACTGTTTGTGGGTGAAGACGGGGTCGCCCCACGGACCCTCCTTGTGCGAAGCTGCCCGACAGGAGGCAGGTGCCCCCGCGGTTCCTCCTCGCTCTGCGTCTGTGGTGGGACCCGAGTCCCCGGGCGGGCGGAGCGTTGGCCGCCTGCACCTCCTGCTGTCGGTCACATTGCCGCCCGTCACCTGTCCTCCTGGTCCCGGCGGCTGGGAGCCGTGGGGAGTGCGTGGGGAGGCGTGGGGAGGCGTGGGCTCTGCGGGAGTGGGCGCCGTTTCCTGAGGGTCGGCTCCAGCCGCTGCGCAGGGCCCAGCATGGCGCCCACGCGTGTGGGGTCCGAGCATGGAATCCGAGGGGTGTCTCAGGCTCCTCACCTGAGCGCGGCCTGTGGCCCCAGGTCTGGCTGGGGGCCCCCACAGTGACTCTGTGACCACGAACCCCTGTGCGGAGTCCCCTCTGGTGGCCCTGAAGGTGGGGGGGTGCACAGAGCTGCGGGCCTTGGGGAGGGTGTCGTGTGGCTGGGCGGGGGGGGGGGGGGGCAGCGGGCACGGGACGGCCCTGTCTCGGACCATCTTGGCGTCATTCCTTGGAGACGGCATGGCTGAGGTGCCGGGCAGCCCTTCCTTCCTGCGCCTCCGCTGCTCTGTCTGCCGGGGGCAGGTCCGTGCTCACAGGCTGAGCCCTGGAGTGTGGGGCCCCTCGCTCCGCTGTGCTGGCTGTGCGCCTCCAGAGCGCGTGCTCAGCGAAGCCTGCGTGTACGTCCCGGCTCACGTCCTTCCACCTGCTCACGTGACGCCTGAGTTCCGTGGGCACGCCGTGGCCATTTGTGTCCCGGCACGCGGCTAGCCTGTCCCCCACGCAGAGCCCCGTGACACCTGGCCACGTGACCCTACGATGTGTTCGTAGAAGCGGGATCCAGGCCAGGGCCAGCGTGCGATGGGCAGCGAGATGGACGGTGCCCTCGGGCCCCGTGGTTTCCCTGAGGAGGACGCCTGTGGCCGCTGGAGGGGCAGCAAAGGGGAGCTGCGCTGAGCGGCAGGGCCGGGGGTGGGCCAGGGGCCGGGGCAGGGCCAGAGGGTCGCACACGTCGAGGACATGGTGGCCCTTTGGCCTGCGTTCGGGCTGGGGTGTCTGAGTTTACGGTCTTAAATGGGGGGTTCATTTTTCTGACATGACCTGGGCGGGGCCTGGTCCCCCCAGCCCTAGGCAGGAGGAGTGGGGGTGTTGTTTCTGGAAACATCCTAGTACGGCTTTAAACGTTTGCTGGAAGGAAGTTGCCGAGCGGGCCCGGCGGGGGAGGGACGGAGCAGCCACAGGCCAGCGTCCTCCTCCTGGCTGCACGGAGAGTCCCGAACGCACCTCCCTGGCCCGTCGCGGCTCCCGGGGCACACCGCCCGCCGGGGCGGAGACTCCAACCTCTCCGTCAGGGCTTGGAGGGAGGGTCCCCGGCTCACCACTGGGAAGTATTTTGTTTAAAAGAAACGATTTTAGACCATGAAAACGTAACACTTTTAAAAAAAATACATTTTTATTGACTTCAGAGCGGAAGGGGGAGAGAGAGAGAAACATCAATGACAGAATCATTGATCGGCTGCCTCCTGCACACCCCCTCCTGGGGATTGAGCCGGCAACCCGGGCATGTGCCCTTGACCGGAATCGAACCCGGGACCCTTCAGTCCGCAGGCCGACGCTCTAGCCACGGAGCCACACCGGCCGGGGCAAAACGTAACGCTTGTTGAGCTTGTGACCTTCTGCTTCGTCCGTCGGTACGTGCGTCCGTGTTCTTGACCACGTTCTCCTCGTGGCGGCTTCCAGCTAGAGCGTGACTCGGCAACATGTGACCAGCAATGCGCACCCAGTGGCTCGTGTGCGAGGGGCTTCCCTCTCCCCCGGTGAGGAGGGCTGCCGGCGGGAGCTCCGGGCAGGCTGGCAGGGGCGCTGTCCTTGCCGTCTGCACGCGACTCCTGCTTCCTGCTCACGGTCCACCATGGCTGCTGGAGCCAAGGCTTCACGCCCACGACCAGTCACAGCTTGTGTACCTGCGCTCAGCTCCCGGGGCAGGGTGTCCCTCTCCTCAGTGCCAGGAGGGCTTGCACGGGAGCCCTGTACGGTGAGCAGCCGTGTGCCCCATGCAGGCCCGGCCATGCCATCACGCCGGGCCCAGCACCTGGCGCTGGGGCCCTGGGCCCGGGAGGGAGGTGGTCACCACTGTGGCAGCAGCATCCCCCCTACTAAGTTCCAGCGAGCCTGGCACGTGCCCGGGCTGAGGGCCAGGCCCTGAGACACCGAGGGCCCCTGACGCCTCAGACGCACGTGTCCATGGTGACCCCCCGGGCTGTGTGGGTGTTCCCTGACCCCGGGGGGCATCGCCACACCAGCTGGGTCCCTCCCAGGCCCACTCCCTGACGGGCTCTGGGCTCTACAGAACCAGGTAGAAACCCGTCTTCCCTTGATGCAGAGCGAGGTTCAGATGGGAGGGCCCCTGGGGGAGGTGGGAGAGGGCCTCGGGGGCCCTCAGCCGCTCCTGGTGGTCGCCAGCCCAGCCTGCCCGACCTCCCTGCCACCTTCCTGGAGGCCAGGCCGCACCTCCGTGTGGCACGCCTGTGCGGGGGCTCAGGGGCGGTGACGGGACCGTCACCTGAACTCCTGCCCACCTGGCACCTCTGTGTCCCGGAGGCGCCTCCAGCAGGCCCGGCCCGCACGCTTCCAGCCTGAAGCCCGCCGCCGGGGTGCGGGCGGCCCGTGTGCAGGTCCCCTCCTGCTGCGCCCGTGGCCCTCGGGCCTGGCAGCCCCCCCAGGGGAGGCGGCACGGCGAGCCCCTGACCCCCCGGCCTGCTCTGGGCACCGCGTGCTCCCTCCCCCGTCCAGGCCCTGGTGCCCGCCCCGTGAGGGGGTTGGCGGGCGGCCCCCTCCCTGTTCTTGCTGCCTCTTCTCTGGACTTGCCAAGAATGCCGGGAAATTAGGGGGAGGGGACACAGGAAATGCCTCCTTCCCTCTCAGGACAGCTCCAGCTGCAGCGAGGGCGCGGGGGAGGGGCGGCTGCGGAGAGTTGTCCCCCCGCCAAGGCAAACCCGCACGCCCAGCCCTGCAGACAGAGGGCTCTTTCTGCCGAAGCCGCCATTGTGCGCGTCCGCCGCCGCTCCAGGCAGGTCTCAGCGGGCCCGTGGAGGCCCGGTTTTCAAAAACGAACCGAGGGGCGCCCCCACCCCTTCGCCACTTAGGAAACACCCCGTGGGGGCTCACCTCGGCCCCTTCCCCGGAGGCCGCCCCTCCATCCTGTCTGTACTGCAGGAGCCGGGCCCTTGGGACGAACCCCGGGCACAGGCCTGCGCTCCTGCCCTCTGGGGCCGGCCTTCTCGGTGGCCTCGGGGAAGTGCGGGAGGCCGCGTTACCTGACACTCTGCACGTGTACCTCGTAGAAAGATAACCCCGCTCAAACCAGGGGAGGAGACGGGCTGTGCTCAGTGTGGAACCAGATGAAGCAGGAGACCCGTGCTGATGAGGTCATTGAGCCCCAGTCCCGGTGCGGGTCAGCGTGGAGGTGGGCGGGGGGGGGGGGCGGGGGTCGCCACTGCTGTGACCTCCCCTCCGCAGGCACAGGGCCCCGTCGGCGCTGGGTGGTGGGCGGGGCTTCTCCACCCACGGAGCCGTGTTCCTGAGCCCACAGCTCCAACACCAGCCCAGCTGTCCACCCAGGGCCTGGTCACCCCTCCTCTGTCTCCCCCCTCCCCCCATGGCTACTCTGCCAAGAAGCCTCCGGAAGACCCCGCCCTTCCCACATGGTCCTTGGTCTGGTGGTGAAGGAAGGGCCTGCTGGCGTGTGGAAGCCGGGGCCTGGCGCCGGGCTGATGTTGGCATTGGTGGGGGGTGTCAGTCATGGGCCGAGCCCCCGGGTGCAGCCTTCACCTGGACGCGGGCCTGGCAGCCTGTGAGGACCCTGGTGCCGGAGCCTAAGCTGCCTGCCTCTTGGGGTGCCAGGGCCTGGAGCCCGGGGCTCTGCTGTGAGGAGCGAGGGGTCTGGGGCCGTCGGTTCTGGCTGTGAAGGGCTGTGCAGTTGGGAGACGTGTCCTACTTGGAACACAGGGTTCCTGGTGGAGGCGGGGGGTGATGGCAGGAGCACCTCAGGGTCCTGCCTGGGCTGCTCGGGGGCAGCGCTGTGTGGCCCCAGGTGTGGTCTGGTGCACACCCCCCGCCCCCCCCCCCCGTCTTTCCCCGGACGCTCAGCCCCAGGAGCCCACACAGCCGGCTCCTTGGACCCTGGCAGGGCCTTACGCCCGCCCCGCCGGCAGGAACAGCCCGCGGTTGTGGTTTGTCCGCCCGTTTGTGGCTGTTGGTGCTGGAAAGTGAGGGCATCTTGCGGAGTGTTGTCAGTGCGCCGGGGAATGTTCCCCTCCGGCCCCGCCTCCCGGCGCGTAGGCGCTGCCCACAGGCCGCGGCTTCTGGGCTCCAGCTCTGAGTCTCCTCGTTCGTTCGTTCGGAGCGCGGTCCCCTCCGTCGGCCCAGGCACGGGGCACAGGGTGACGGCGCTGGTCCGCGGCCAGCCCCCGCGCCAGCCTCCCTGCAGCTGGGCAGCGCCACCGTCCACTCCCGCCGCCCGAGCCGGCTCAGTGTTGTGTCGGTTTCTATGGAGAGAAAACAACCCGGGCGTCTGCTGTTCCGAGGAGGGGGCGGCGCCAGGAAGCAAAACAGACCCGCGTGTGGGCGGGGCTGGCGCTGGTTTCCACTTCCTGGCTGGGAAGCGGGTGAAAGTGTCCTGTTCCGAGGGAGGGCTGCCTGGAAGGCCTGGCCCGGACTGCGCCTCCTGCCGGAGCGGGACCGGCCCTGGGGGCCCTGCCCTGGGGGGAGCTGCCCTGGGGGACCTGCCCTGGGGGGACCGGCCGGGGGGGGACCTGCCGGGGGGGCCCTGACCTGGGGGGCCCGGCCCTGGGGGGAGCTGACCTCGGGGGAGCTGACCTCTGGGGAGCTGACCTGGGGGGAGCTGCCCTGGGGGGCCCGGCCCTGGGGGGAGCTGACCTGGGGGGAGCTGACCTCTGGGGAGCTGACCTGGGGGGCCCGGCCTGGGGGGAGCTGACCTGGGGGGACCGGCCCTGGGGGGAGCTGACCTCGGGGGAGCTGACCTGGGGGGAGCTGACCTCTGGGGAGCTGACCTGGGGGGAGCTGACCTGGGGGGCCCGGCCCGGGGGGATCTGTAGACAGCCACCAAGCGGAGGGCAGCCACCTGGGAGCCTGGCCTGCGGGGGGCGGGCAGTGGAGCAGAGAAGGCCGCATGGGTCCGGGCTGACCGTCCATCGTAAGGACGGGGGGTGGGGGGCAGGGGGAGGCCTGTCTTCCTTTCTGCGCACACCTCCCCTGTGATCCCGCCTCCTGGCGCAGCACTGGGTACCCCTGCTTTCTCTCGGGTGTGGGGGCTGAGGCCACGCCCCCGCCCCAGGTGGCCGCCTCCTGAGAGGCCCTCCAGGGGAGGTTCCAGCCTGCAGTGCTGAGCGGGGCTCCTGCACCCCAGAACCTGTGCTGCTGAGAATCCCCCCGGTGGTTCCTGCCCTGCCCCTCCCGTCGCGCAGGCCGCGCCCAGCCGGACTCTGCGAGGCTGTCCATGGCTAGCGTAGAGGGCTGGGGACAGCACCCTCCTCTGTACAGATGCACCCCACACCCACCTCCTGGTGTGGAAAGAAGGAATTCTTTACTCTGTGATTTGAGTTAGGCACACAAGGTTTTTGTTTTCACTGAAGTGTAGTTTTATTTCTGGTGTTTGGAGCTTCTAGAATATTCTTGAGTTGGGTGGCAGGCGGTGTAGCGGAGCTCTGGACCTCCCGCAGCCGTTTTCCGGGAAACCCGGCCTTGCCACGCGGCGCTGGGCGCTGGGCTGCTCCTGCTCCGGTGCCGGCTCTGCCCGCGCTGGGCGTGCGCTGGGCGCTTTAGACACGGAGCGAGCGGCTTTAAGCCTTCCTTCCGGAGCTTTGGTCGGTAAACCCGCTGCGAGGTGTTTCCATGTTCCTGTGGCCCGCGCGAGGCTCCGGCGGGGTGGACCCCGTGTGGCCTCCTGGGGACCCACGTGGACGGCAGTCACGGCCCTCGTCCTGCTTCCTGACCGAGCTGCTCCCTCGTCGGCAGCCCTTCGCCCCCTCGCTGTCAGCGTGTGTGGTTTCACGGCCACTTAAGGTGTCGCAAGCACAGAAAGTGGGAGTTCCTGCCGTTCGTTTAGCTGTCCATCTCGATGGCGTGTGGTGTCCCTTCAAACCGAGTGTGAGCGGCTTCGACTCGGCCGGCCGTGCCGGGAGCGCGTCGGAGTTTTGTCCACGTTGCTGTTTCTTGTCCACGTCTCCGTCCCCCCGACGTGCACTCACTGCGGAGCGGGAAGGCGGGGTCACTACGTCCTGCCTCCCTAGGCCGCCCGCCCGCTCTGTCCATGGCAGCCCTGGCCTCTCGGGTGGCCGTGGCTCTCCTCGGCCTGCCCGGCCTCGCTGGGCTGTGCACACCCCGGTCCCACTGTCAGAGGTGATGTTGCCCAGAATCCCACGGCGGCACCAGCAGGGCTGGAACCCTGTGGGCAAGTTGCTCGCCCACGAAGCAGCCCTGGACTCTAAAGTGATGTGGGGGGGGGGCAGCTAGGGGCCCCCTCCCCCTCCTGCCTCTGGAGGGCGCTCGGCCCCTCTCGGGTCGGGGCTGTGCCGACCTCCTCTGCCAGGTGGTGCCACTTGGGTGTGCACTGTGGGTTTGAAGGCGGGAGGTGTTGGCTCTGGACATGAAAATCCCTGATCCGGAGCGAAGCGGGACCTCCCGGCGTGGGCAGGTGGACGCTGCCCGGCCAAAGTGCCCCCACCTTCTCACCTACGGGGCCTCCCGGAGTGGGGTGGGGTGTGGGCTGCACACTGCCTTCTGGGGGGCCCCCGGGGGGTGTTTTAGAGACGGTACCTCTTCCTCCCCCAGCCTTTCTTGAGCCCCCTTCTGTGGTTTTGCCGGGTGAATTGCCTGCAAGGTTAGCACTGAGATGGGGGTCCGGCCCGTGGGGTGCCTCCCACAGGAGGTGGGGGTGCCTCGCAGCTCTTCTCGGCGAGTTCCTGGCTGCGGGGGGCCTGCTGGGTGTGGCAGGGCAGCGTCCTCAGGACCTGGGTGTTGGGGAGACCCAGGGTGGCGGGTGGTTGGGACTTAATTCCAGGTTTGGAGGTCTTCGCCCCTGGACCCCTCCCAAAACCCCACCACCCACCCCAACTGCGTACGGCTGTTTTCCCGCCCACATCCAGCTGCCGGGCCCCTGCCGGGCGGGGAGCCCCTCTGTCGCCGCTGGGACCCCAGCTGCCTCCCCCACCCCACCCCCACCCCCCGGGCTCCCCAGCCCTGCGTCTCCTTAGGACTGAGCTGTTATGCATCATTCATCGCAGGGCGTGAGCGGAGCCTTTGTGCTGGGAAGGGGTGGGACGGCCAGGCTTTCTGTGCGTGGAGGCTTGGCAGGCTCGGCTGCCAGCGCTGGGCCAGCTGCTCCTCCCGCAGCGAAGGGTGGCGGGGAGATGGCGCCTGGGGGGTGCGTGGCCGGGGACACAACTCCTGTGTCGGACCAGGTGTCCGCGGGTGCAAACACACGGGCATCCGGCCGCTCACCGGGCCTCTGCCTGCTGGTTCTGCTGAGATGAAGCCTCCGACTCTCCTCGGGCGGGGGCGGCCCCGCTTTAGCCGAGTTTGGAGGAGGGAGGAGGAGGCAGGAGCCGCCAGGTCCCAGGGGCCCTGACTGTGGCAGTCACATTCGTGTTGGACGCCTGGGGTCCAGTAGCCCCTCGGCCAGCACCTGCAACGCCCTGTCCCGATGTGACCAGACGGGGGAGGCGGGGCGTCGCTTACACCAGGACCTGTCCCGGCGCCCGAGCCCCCTGCCAGCCTGGTGGGAGTGCGGCCAAAGCGAGGTTTCTGCGCCCTTAGCTCTGTGAGGCCCTCAGGGCCTGCCTCACACCGCACACTGACCTCCGACAGACGACACACCATGTGTTCTTACACGTGTGCACATGTGACACGCATGCATGTGCATGGACATGCACGGAGATCTTGGTGTGCCCAAGCATGGCCAATGCCGCTGTGAGTCAGGGTGGAGGTGGCCGGGAGGGCGGCGGCGGAGGGCCCACCCACCTCCTGCCGCAGGTGTGGGGGGGCGAGGGAACAGGCCGAGGACAAAGGGAGGGTCTGGGCCCAGGCGGGAGGGTGGACGCAGGCGGCCACTGCGTGTTTCTGCTGCTCCCAACCCAGCGTCAGAGTGCGCCCACCCCGCCAGGCCGGGGGTCCCAGGCCGAGCCGCGGCATCGCTGGGAAATTCCTCATCACACAGGCCTGGCGGCCCCTGCGCCCGGTGGTTCTGGGTCCAGGCCCTTGGTGTCCAAGGCTTGTTGCGGGCAGGGCCCTCCCTGGGGGGCTTTCGGGGTGAGGGCTGGTGGGCGCGAGTCCCCGCTGGGCTGTGAAGCCTTTGGTAAGGCCGGCCTCCGTCCTGCCTCCCAGGAGCCCCACCACGTCCCGCTGCGCTTCCCTCTGCCGCTCTCCTGTCTCCCTCTGGGCGGCCGGGCGCTGGGGAAAGACCCTTTGGCTCCCCAGCCCCCAAAGTGAACGGGGTTTTCAAATCCGCTTTGTCGTCCTGGGCGTTGTGGGCCGTTTCTAAAGCCCTCGGAACAGTTGCTTTCCAGCGACTGGAAGGAGAAAAGGTTCCGCCCACCCACCCCCTCTCCTGGTTCTCCGGTTCTGAAAGTGCGGGTTCCTGGGGTTGGGGAGGCCCTGGGTCAGGAGGGAGGGTGGCAGTGAGGGGCTCCTGGGAAGGCACTCCCCGTCGGCTCCGGCCACCCGGCCCACCTCCCAAGGCTGCTGGGGGGGGGGCACGGGGGCCCCCAGGCACAGGCACCCCCCACATCCGAGGGCTCCTTTGTGTTGGGACAGATGGGAGCCGGTGGGTGTTCTCCGTGTGGGGGACTCAGAGCTGCCGCCCAGGCCCGCCCTGCGTGGAGCCTGGGGAGGGACCGTGCTGAGTGGCCCGTGGGGGTCAGCGGGGTGTCCTCAGAAAAGGGGGGGCAGCGGGAGAAAGAGGTGCATTATTATTATTATTTTTTTTTTAAATCACAGCGACTGTTTAAAATCGCTGTTTCCACGTCACTTTGGAGTTTGGGGTTGTCTTACAAATTTAATCGGCTGCCTCTGTACCACAATCATCAGAAAATAGGTTAATTTCAGCGAAGCAGAATCTGAAACCTGCCTCCTCACGTGGGAGGCACTGACGGTGCCGGTAAAAATAGCTCCTAGTTTCCAACCCGGGAGACTTCCGGAGGGTCTGAGGCGCAGATGGGGGGGGGGGGGTGGTCCCGGGCACGGGAGTGAGGGCCCGCCTGCAGGGGATGCTCACAGGGCACCCAGCACCCCTCAGCGAGGACTGTGCCTCCTGGTACTCGCCCCACGGGGTGCTCGGTGGGGGCCGTGGGCGCCCGGGTCCTGGGTAACGTCCGGCAGTGGGAGATCCCAGCAAAGGGGCGGTTGCAGTGGGTGATGTGGTCCCGTCATGGGCGTGCCCGCTCGCCTGGCCTCGAGCTCGCGGGCGTCCCCACGCTCACGTGCCTCTGCTCGCGGCCGTGGGAAGGGGGCGCGTGCTCTGGGCGGGGGCTGCTCCGTTCGCTTTCTTTCTTCTCCAGACCCAGAGTGCCTCACGCTTCCAGCCCAGCCCCGAGCGCACGTCCTGCCCGTGGCCGTGGTGACCTCGCCGCGCAGGAGAGGCGCTGCCGGTCGCTGGCGGACCAGGCTCCTACCTCCCCAGAGCAGCCTCCCTGCCCCAGAGTCCCTCCTCCCTCCGTTCCCCGTCTTTATTTCATTTTCCACTGCGTTTGCACAATCGCCTCGAGAACTGTTCCTTTCTGGAACGTTCTTTCCCCCGGTCTCCTGGGGCTGGGAGAAGCCGTGCGGCCAGGCCGCTGCGAGGGGACCCGGGTGGTAAGGCACGGAGGGTGGGGGCCGTGGGGCGGGGCAGAGCATAGAAGCCCATCCGGTGACCGGAGGGGGGCCGGGTCTAGTGAAGGCGCGGACGTGCCCCTGGCCCATTGCTGAGTGCGATGGCCATCTGTCCACCTGGGGACTGGTGCCAGGTGAGAGCCGCGGGGCTGGCTGCTCTCCAGAGCCCCTGGCTGTGCGTGCCTCCGCCCTCCCCCACGGGACCTCGCCCAGGGCCAACCTAGGGTGCCCGTGCCTCGCCTGGCAGGGCGCAGCCTCCAGGAGCCCATGTCCCCGTCTCCCTGAGAGTCCCTGGTCGCCCTGCACTGCGTCCTCGCTGGCACCGCTCAGGTCGGGGCGGGGCCGCATGTCCCGAGGGCCCGGGCAGCCCGTTAGGGCCTGACCCCCCTGCCCGCGGCTCGGCCTCCTGCTCCTGTGGCTCCGGGTGAGCTGACCTTTGGTGCAGCCACGTGTGCCTCGGGGTTGGCGCTGGGGAGCCTGCGTGTGGAGGCTCGGACGTGCCTGGCACCGAGGCGCGGCCACAGGCTGTTTGCTCGCCGCGTCTCCCCGCCTCGCGGCAGCTGCCCCGGCCTCTGCTGGGCGACCGGGAGTCGGAAACCACTGACCTCAGCGGTTTGGTTTTCACCCAGCAGATTATTTCACTTTTTTAAAGTAGATTTTTTAATAACAGCTTTATTGGGACAATTGACATAAAACGCACCCTTCCTAAGAGCGCAGGTCGGTGGTTTCCAGTCTCAGCACCGTCACCTCCCCTGATCTCGGGGCATTTTCTTCATCGAAAAGCCCGGCACCCGGCACCCGGCACCCACTACCCACTTCCTGTTCAGGGCCTTCCGTGGATGGAGCCACACACCGTGGCCTCTGCCGGCTCCTCACTGAGCACCGTGCTCAGGGTTCCTCCCGTGACAGCGCGTGTCCGAGCCTCCCTCCTGACTTGGGCCTCACACGCGTGTGGACAGACCCCCGCCGCCGGACACTGGGCGGTTCCCATGTTGGGTTGCTGTGAGCACACACGTACACGTGTCTGCGTGGACGTGTTTCCCACGGTCTGGAGTCCGTGCCAGGAGTGGTTGCTGGGTCACGGGGGGGGGGGGGCTGCTGTGTTTCACTTGGGGGACCCGGACACTGTCCCACGGCACGTGGGTGGGGCCTAGGCCCCCCCCCCCGCCCCGTTCTTCAGGTCAGCTCGTGGGGTGATGACTGCAGCTCCACGCGCAGTTGTCAGAGGTGAGACGCTCCCTCCCGGACCCAGCCCTCTCCAGCTCCTGGCGTGTTTACCACCGAGCGGGTCGCGGGCCACGTGGCCGCCATGTTCCCGCAGGGCTGCTCCGTGCTGCGCCCCCGCCAGCAGTGCGCCCCCGTCCCATCCTGTCCTCGCCGTCCCGTCCTGTCCTGCTGGCACCGCTGTTTCCCGTGGGCGTGGGCGTGGGCGGGGCCTGCTGGGGGCGGGGCCTGGCTGCGGTGTGATACTCGTTTCCCTGGTGACCAGCGATGCTGCGCGTCCCTTCATGTGCTTGTCGGACACGCGTGTGACTTGTTTGAAGAAGTGTCTGTTCGTCCTTGACCCTTTCCTTGTGTGTGTGTTGGGGGGGGAGTTGCTTTCTGTTTGTGTGCTGGACCCGGCCCTGTGAGAGGATCTGATCCGAAATCCTCTCTCTCCTCGCTCGGGTGGCCTGTCTCCACCTTCTTGACGGTGTGCTTTGCGCGTGGAGGTTTCTGGCTTTAGCCCTGGCCGGTGTGGCCCAGTGGATGGGGAGCCGGCCTGCAGAGGGGGCGAGGGAGAAGGTGGTGGGACAGGGACAGGTGGGGTACGGAGGACCAGGCCGGGGTGCTCCCCAGGGCAGCACGTGCACGTGGGTGGTCGACCAGCTCTGAGCTCCATGGGCGGCCCCTGCTCACCCAGGCAGGTCTGTGCCTTCGCCCTTGGAGTTGGGGGGCCCTCCTCTGTGGGGTGGCAGTGGGGGGCCCAGCCTGTCTTCCTCCTCCCTGTGTGGCCCGCCAGCTGGACTCGTGGAAAGAGGGAGCTGACCAGAGCGTGTGGGACATGCCTGCTCAGGCGTGCGTGGCGGTCACCAGGGCTGTGCAGGCACCGCCCTCGGCGTGCTCTCGGCCGCGTGCGTCACCGGGGCTTCCTCGGGGCCAGCTCGCTCGCCGTCCCCGGTCTGAAGCGGACCTGGGCGGGTGCTGCGCCCGAGCTGCCTGCTGGCCGCTGCGGGACACGGCGCGTGCGGGCTGGGTGCGGGTGTTGTTTCGGCTCTGGGAGTGTGACCCTCTGCTGAAGTCGCTCACACACCGGGTCTGGCAGTTTTGAGGGGCCGTCGGCACGGAGTGGGCAGTGAGAGGGAAAGCTGTGGTGTGGGCCCGCTGTTTGGCTTTTAATTAGAGATTAATTAGACGCGCAGGTGTCCAGAGAGCCAGGGAGTGACCGTCTCTGCCTGGCGTCTGACCTGGCCCAGGAGAGGCCTGGCCGCAGGGCGTGCCGACAGGGTCCGCCCGCAGGGGTCCCCGCAGCCGGGCCGCCCTGCGCCCCATGGAGCCGTGTGTGGCTCTCGGTGCCGCCAGCGCCTCTCCGGTTGGCACGCTCCTGGGCTCCGCGTCGGGGGCCTTGGGGTTTTGGTCCCTGTTGGTCCCCTGGGGCCTGGAGGACTCTGCTCCTCGAGGGCCCCACCTGCTCCTGACCCCGGCAGCTGAGCAAGTCCAGCCCCGCCCGCTGCTCCTCGGGCAGGAGGGTCCTCGAGGGTCTCCCCGTGGCTCTGCTGCCTGTCAGGTTGCTCCCCTCCCGCATCGCCCAGTGCCTGCAGCCTGGGGCCAGGATGGGTGCGAGCCCTGTGGCCTGGCCACCGCCCAGACTGGCCGGCTCTCCTGCCTGCCGGTCCCTGCTCGGCCTCACACCCGGGCCTGTCGGCTGGACAGCGGTGTCGCCTCCTCCGTGGGATTCCTCCTGCAGCTGTGTCCGCCCCCAGGGCGTCTGTGACCTCCCCCGGGTCTGGTGCCAAGCCCCCCCCCCCCCCCCCCGGCCCGAGTGGCAGAATCCCTGTCCCGCCTCGTTGGGTTTGCGGGCCTGGCCGTTGGGCAGGGAGCTCAGGGACCAGGTGTTCCTTCTGCAGGGACAGGAGGGACAGGCATGTGTTCCGTGGGGACCAGGCTCTCTATTGGCCTCCCGCCCGGGCCTGCCCCTCAGCCAGCGCCAGGTCCCGCCTGGTCCCCCGGCCCCAGCACCCGGTGCGGGAGGCCCTGGGCGGCCCCGGGCGGTGGTCTGCGTGCCCAGTGTCTGCACACTGCCCTGAACAGGAAGTGCCCAAACCCCAAAGGTGCGGGCGCCCCTGCACACCCTGCCCAGTGGCTGGGCCGGGGCTGATGGGCGCGGGTGGGTGTGGCCGCGCAGCAGGCTGTCTGACACCCCGCGTCTCCCTCCCTGAGGTTCTCGGAATCGGCGCCTGTGGCTTTCCTCTTGGTGAGCAGCCGGCTTGTTTCCTCCCGCGTCCATCCGCTCAGACAGGAAGCCCCGCCCTTGCCCTGTAACCCGCCCCCCACCGTCTGCGCCCAGGTGGCGGGCATCTGCCAGTGCAGGCGGAGGTTGGCCGCTGGCACCCTCATGGGGCGCTGCTCCGTGCCACCTGGACCGCCCTCCTGGCCCCACGTGTTTGGGGTCATTGTCCTTCCTGGGGCTGGGGGGTGAAATTTGGGAGTGAGGGCTCCCTGGCCCCGGCCCACACCTGTCCCTTGAGCGAGCGGGGCTGCAGGACGAATGGCTGCCCCGCGCGGTGCGAGCGCCTGGCACACGCACACGCACACGCACACGCACACGCACTGGCTTGCTCACTCTGTGGGCCGGGGCAGGACTTTCCCCTGGAGCCCTCGGGCCAGGGTCCATGCCCGGGTCCGGCCTGCCGGGTCTCCTGATCCCCAGTGACAGCCGTGGTGAGCAGCCCCGTGACTGACCGCCCCCCCCCACCCCGGGGCGGCCCCCCACCCCTCCTCCTGCGGACAGGCTGGGAGAGTGACTGGGCCTTGTCCCGCAGCCCTCGCCCTCGTGGGTGTGTGGGCCTGTGGTGTGGGTGCAGGCACAGCTCTGGGTGCCACTGAGTCTCCTGGATGCGCCGGCCGCTGGTACCTTGGGGGTAGATTCCTGTGCGCCCGGGAGTCCTGGCTGGGAGGTCTGTGCTTTAGATGCCCAGGAGCCTGGGAGTGACACGTCGGGGAGCTCAGCTCGCCTGGTGTGAGCGTGGAGGGCTCATTGCTGCAGGCCGCTCCCCCCTCCCCCTCCTCCCCCCCGCAGTACAGGCCAGAAGCAGTTTTTGAAATTAGTTCTATTTGGTGAAATCCAGAACTCTGGGGGAGCCGTGTGACACCCCAGGGAAGCTTTGGGCTGCCGGACAGAGGCCACTGGGCCGGGGAGGCGGGGTGTTCTGTGCAGACTTGGGGAGGCCCTCGGCTCCTGCCGCTGTCGGGCACCGCGGGGCGATGGCGAGGGCCGTCCCGCCGAGGACCTGCTCGGTGCGTGGCCCGCTCCCAGGACGCTCTCAGGACGGCTGCCATCGCGGGCGGGTTGTGGCTCCCGCCCCGCAGCGCACCAGTGCTGGCTGATCCCAGGGCAGGGTGACCCGTGCTGGTGGGGCCCTACCCAGGGCGCGGGCGTCCCCAAGTGCCAATGGGAACATTTGTGTCGCTCCAGGTCTCCTCTGAGCCCCCAGTCTCCATCAGAAAAACAGACGACGCTCCCTCCCAGCACCCCACGTCTTCTGAGAAGGACAAACAGTCCAGCTGGCTGCGGACCCTGGCCAGCTCCTCCAGCAAGGTTCTGCGCGGGTGGGGCGGGGCCTGTGGACGGGGCGGGGGCGGGGCCTGTGGATGGGGCGGGGCCACCAGTGCAATTCACTGGCCTCTGACGCGGGTGCCTCCCCCTCCCCCCTCAGAGCCTGGGCTGTGCTCACCCTCGCCAGCGCCTCTCCGCCTTCCGACCCTGGTCCCCTGCGGTTTCTGCCAGCGACAAGGAGCTCTCCCCACACCTCCCGGCCCTGATTCGAGACAGGTAAGGGGCCGGCTGCTCAGCGGCCAGCGGTCCCCGCAGGCCTGGGCACCGCTGGACTCTGCAGCCTCCGAGTCAGTGGTCAGCTCCCTGCTGAGCTGCCCCGCCAGGGACCGGCCTCAGGCGGCCGCGTGCATACATGGCCTGTGGTGGCCTGTGGTGGCCTGTGGTGGCCTGTGCGTGACCCTAGCACGCACGCTCCTGCAGCCCAGCTGCCTGCTGCCTGAGCCTCCATGGGCTGGGGCAGTGGGACCCGCCTCATGTGTTTTTGTTGTTACTTGCTTTTTGTTAATCCTCACCCCAGGGTATTTCCCCACTGACTTTTAGAGAGAGTGAAAGGGAGCGGGCGGGGGGGGGGGGGGGCATCCTCGTGAGAGACACATCGATTGTTGGTCTCCTTCCTGCACATGCCCGACTGGGGCTGGGGATCGAACCTGTGACCCTTCGGTCCACAGGCCGACACGCTAACCACTGAGCAGCCAACCAGGCCGCCTCGCGTTTGCGTTGCCTGGGCGTCTGTGTGCGTGGCGTGTGGTGGTTTGTAGGCTTCCTGATGCCCAGACCCAGCTGCCCAGCCGTTGCGAGTGCTGGCCGCTGTGATGGGCGTCAGGGAGAGCTCGTTGGAACTTTCTGTGGAGTCAGGGCCGGCGGCAGCCGGTATTTGTTCAGCTCCCAGGGCCCGCTGGTGTCTCCCTCACGCCTCCGTGCTGAGCACCTGCAGGCTGGCCCGCGGTGGGCTGTGGGGAGGGCTGGGCCGGCGTTTACAGTGCCCACCCCCGTGCCCGCAGCTTTTACTCCTACAAGAGCTTCGAGACCGGTGTGGCCCCCAACGTGGCCCTGGCCCCGCCGGCCCAGCAGAAGGTCGTGAGCAGCCCGCCATGTGCCACCATCGTCTCCCGGGCCCCCGAGCCCCTCGCCTCCTGCATCCAGCCGCGGAAGCGCAAGTTGGTGGACACGCCTGGGGCCACAGAGACGCAGGCGCCCACAGTCGCCCCGGAGGACGACAAGGACTCGGAGGCGGAGGTGGAGGTGGAGAGCAGAGAGGAATGTACGTGTGAGCCCAGCCTGCTGCCCTTCCGGCCAGCCCCTCGCCCTCCGGCCAGCCCTTCCCCCTCCGGCCAGCCCCTCGCCCTCCGGCCAGCCCCTCCTGGGAGTGGCTGCAAGCTCCCCTGTAACCTGCACCTTTTTCTTTTCCAGTCACCTCCTCCCTGTCCTCGCTCTCCTCTCCGTCCTTTACCTCATCCAGCTCGGCCAAGGACCTGAGCTCCCCAGGGGTGCACGCCCCGCCCGCCCCGCCCACGGCCCCCGACACCGCGGCCCCCACCGACACCCCGAGCGGGGGGCTGGAGGCGGAGCTGGAGCACCTGCGTCAAGCGCTGGAGGGCGGCCTGGACACCAAGGAGGCCAAAGAGAAGTTCCTGCACGAGGTGGTGAAGATGCGCGTGAAGCAGGAGGAGAAGCTGAGCGCCGCCCTGCAGGCCAAGCGCAGCCTCCACCAGGTGAGGGCGCGGCTGCCGCTCCCCTGACCGCGGGGCGCACGCGTGTCTGCGGGAAGGGGCTTGGGGGGCCTTTCCTGAGCCTTGGGTTCGAGAAGGAGGGCGCCAGGCACAGGCAATGCCCCCCACACGGCTCTTCCCCCCCCCTCCACACTGCCTCTCCCCCCGACACACTGCCTCTCCCCCCGACACACTGCCTCTCCCCCCTCCACACTGCCTCTCCCCCCGACACACACTGCCTCTCCCCCCGACACACACTGCCTCTCCCCCCGACACACACTGCCTCTCCCCCCGACACACACTGCCTCTCCCCCCGACACACACTGCCTCTCCCCCCGACACACTGCCTCTCCCCCCGACACACACTGCCTCTCCCCCCGACACACTGCCTCTCCCCCCTCCACACTGCCTCTCCCCCCGACACACTGCCTCTCCCCCCTCCACACTGCCTCTCCCCCCGACACACACTGCCTCTCCCCCCGACACACACTGCCTCTCCCCCCGACACACACTGCCTCTCCCCCCGACACACACTGCCTCTCCCCCCGACACACACTGCCTCTCCCCCCGACACACACTGCCTCTCCCCCCGACACACTGCCTCTCCCCACACACACTGCCTCTCCCCCCGACACACACTGCCTCTCCCCACACACACTGCCTCTCTCCCCCAAACACACACACTGCCCCTTCCCCCACACACACTGCCTCTCCCCCCGACACACACTGCCTCTCCCCACACACACTGCCTCTCTCCCCCAAACACACACACTGCCCCTTCCCCCACACACACTGCCTCTCCCCCCACACCAGGTCTAGCCAGCCCCTCAGAAGTGACTTCCTTGTGACCGGGGGCTGGAGGCTTGGAGCCGTCTGGGCCTCACTGGCACCCTCGCCCCCGAGCAGGGCGGACGGGGCAGGACCCCTGTGGGTCCTGGAGCTCAGCCAGCCTCCCCGGCGCCGTCCCAGGCTGCCTGCTGCCGCCCTGACGAGCGGGAGGCTGAGGCGTTCCCAGCGCCGGGGCGGGCGGGGCCTTCACACCAGCTCTGGTGAATTCACGCCTCTGCTGGCGTCTGGCAGCTCGGGGACAGCTTCGCACGTGGGCTGCCAGCACACACAGCCCTGCGGTCTCGGGCTGAGCGCCCCAGGATTCAGACGCCCCTTCTGCGCGTAGTTCAGGCACCAGGCTCTGCGCTCCGCTGCCCGCCCCTCCCCTCCCCAGCGCTGCCCTCCGGCCCGGCTCTGGTCGAGGTGTGACTTCCCACGTGCCTGTTGATAAGCGTGTTTGCAGGGGTCCCCGATGACCAGCTGGAGCAGCCTGGGAAGGGGTGGCCTCCGTCTGGCTCGGTGCCACCTGCCACTGGAGCTGAGGGAACCCCTGGCTGCACAGAAGCCCCAGGGCTGGGACCGTGGGCACAGAGGGAGCTCGGGGAGAAGGCGGTCCAGGCCCCGCAGCGGCTTCTCAGTGCAGGAGCCTCCTGGCCGGACCCCAGGCTCAGTGGGTGCTGGTGAGAGCGGAGCCCTGGCACGCGGGGGGTGAGGGCCTAGGCCGCGGGACCTTGTGGGGACCCGTCAGGGTGCAGGGAGACAGGAGGGTGTGAGGCAGAGAGGAGCCCAGTGGTGGCACTTCCTGGGTCACAGGTGCCATGGAGCGGCCAGAGTGCCGGGAGGGCGGGCAGGCGTGTGTGTGCATGTGTGTGTGTCTGTATGTCTCTATATGTGCATGCATGTGTGTATGTGTATACCTCTGTGTATGTGTGCATGTCTCTGTGAGTGTCTCTGTGTCTGTCTCTGTGTGCGTGTCTGTGTATGTATGTCTGTGTGCGCACGTGTATCTGTACTGTATGTCTCTGTATGTGTGCATGTCTGTGTGCGTGCGTCTCTGTGTGCATGTCTATGTGTCTGTGTGCATGCCTGTGTGTGTCTGTGTCTCTCTGTGTGCATGTCTGCATGTGTGCGCGTCTTTGTATGTATGTGCGTGTGCGTGTGCGTGTCTGTGTGTGTATCTGCGTGGCTTGACCGCCCGGGCCTGTTCCCTGTGGGGGTGCGGGGTGGGTCCGGGCAGGGCGGTGACCCGAGCCTCTGCCAGGAGCTGGAGTTCCTGCGCGTGGCCAAGAAGGAGAAGCTGCGGGAGGCCACGGAGGCGAAGCGCAACCTGCGGAAGGAGATCGAGCGCCTCCGCGCCGAGAACGAGAAGAAGATGAAAGAGGCCAACGAGGCGCGGCTGCGCCTGAAGCGGGAGCTGGAGCAGGCGCGGCAGGCCCGGGTGTGCGACAAGGGCTGCGAGGCCGGCCGCCTGCGCGCCAAGTACTCCGCCCAGGTGCGCGGGGGCGGGGCGGCCGGGAGGGCTCGGGTGTCCGCGTGGCCATCCTGCGGGCAGTGGGCGGGGCAGCCTCCGCCGGCCGCACTGAGGCCCCTCCTGAGGCTCCACGTGCCCGGCGGGTGGCCGGCCTGGGTCTGGGCGGCACCCGGAGGCTCTCCCGCCCCGGTGGCGGCCGGGCCGGGGCGCTGACGCCGGTTCCCTTGCAGATCGAGGACCTGCAGGTGAAGCTGCAGCACGCAGAGGCCGACCGCGAGCAGCTGCGCGCAGACCTGCTGCGGGAGCGCGAGGCCCGCGAGCACCTGGAGAAGGTGGTGAAGGAGCTGCAGGAGCAGCTGTGGCCGCGGCCCCGCCCCGAGGCCGCCGGCAGCGAGAGCGCCGCGGAGCTGGAGCCCTAGCGGACCCGCCTGCGTCGTCCCGGTTTGGACCCTGTGGGGAAGGGCGGGCAGTCGCCGCCGCGGGGCTCCGCGTGGGCCCGCCCCTCCCAGCCCAGATAGCACAACGTCTTACTGTGCCTACAACCAAGCAAGTGTTTGCAACCACATACTTTTGGAATCCAGAGCAAATTTTCTACCGGCCACGTTCAGGCGCAAGCTGGGCCCCACCGCAGCCGGACCGGCCGCTGGCCGCGGCCTCCGCTTGCTGGGACACCCCAACATTTACACTTTTGTTATAAGCTATTTAAAACCAATAAGGAGACTTGACATTCAGAAAAAAAAATCAACACGTTTTTTAATGACTCACTTTTAAAAGCCCCACCACACGTGACGCCATCGAGGACCCTAAGGGAGCCGGGGCGGCCGCCCGGCGAAGCCATCGCAGCTCATGGGCCCGCGGCCGCATGCGGACAGGAAGGGTTTTTCTCCAGAGTCTATTTTTTCAGCGACGAGGACCCAGGTCTCCTGTGCTGCCGCGGGGAGCGGGGAGCACCCGCGCCTGAGCTGACACTGCCGCCTTAGCCTGCCCGCCCGCCACCCGCCGGAGGGGCCCGGACTGCCCGTGCCGCCTGACCGTGGCGACCTGCTCGGCTGGGCAGACGTCGCTCCACCTGAGGCCGCAGCATCGGAACAAACAGCATTATTTCACTCTTTTCTTTTTCTCTTCGTTTGTTCATCTAAACGTCCACTTAGAACTGCACTTTGTCGGAAACCTTCCCCCGTTTTATCCCCCAGTTGACTGAGGATTTTACTTTTCAGACGTCGAACCCGGTCTCTAGAGTAGGTCCCGGCCTGCGTGCTCGGCGTCTAGAACCCTCTGGTGCTCGGTGGAACAAGGGAATCACAAGGAAACGAAACGCAAAAACTGAACTCGGGGGGTAGCTCTGTGCCTTCCAGCATCTTGTACAGCGAATCCCGACTCGTCTTTTTACCCCCAGATATCCGTCTTCATAGCGATCGAATCTGCCACTATAAAATAAGTTCCTTGCATTTATTCCAGATAATCTCGTTTACTCTCCGCTGTTGTTTATGCAAATCGTGGAAGGTTTTCTGCGCCCAAGCTGGAAGTGATGTCCCCGGAGACGGCGCCGCCCGCCTGCAGGTGACGCTATCCGTGGACGCGAGGAAGAACTTACCGGATTCTTCCCTGCCTCCGTCCTGACACCACGGCAGCTGCGCGGCCGGGGTGGAGAGCGGGTGCGACAGCCCCCTGCGGGGCGCCCTGGGTTTACCGGGGGCCCGGGTGCTGCTGGGCCCCTTCTGAAGTGCAATGCAAAAGGGACTCCGTGTATTCGCAGCGAGCGTTTGGGTTTCGTTTTTTTCTTTTCGCTTTGTTGTTCTTTTGCAGTTATTAAACCTGTATGCATGGAATCTTAACCTCTGCCACACGTATACCCCTCGATGGGCATTATTACCGTGTTGTGTAAAGGGTCAGTTAGGCAACTCGCAGAATGCCGTGTCAGCCTTGTTTTTCTAGAGTTGTGTTTTTTTTCAGTCACTTTTCAAGGGAAACTAAACGGTGTAGCTGGAGCATTGTGCGTGTCGGTTTGCTTCTGTGCGGCCGAGCTGCCCAGCCGGAGCCGCAGGGAGACCGAGGCCGCCGGGCGGGCTCCGGAGGGAGACGCGACTCCTCCCACTTGGACACGAGGGAGCCACCTGTCCGTCCCCTGGCACTGTCCCCTCCAGCCTCCACGCCTCTGCCAGCCGTGTCCCCAAACGTCATCGGGAAGAGCTAGAGACGCAGTGGCTTCCTGTCCCACCCAGGCCGGGGAGGGAGCGATGGGGCAGGAGGCGCACGGCGGCTCCCCTTCACCAGCAGCTCAGCCTTCCTGGGCAGCTCCCTGGGCAAGGCCGGGGCAGGGGTGCCCGGCAGCTCCCCCGGGGTGCAGCGCGCGCGGGCCCAGCCGCGCTCCCTGGGGCAGCTGCGCCCTGTCCTTCCCCAGGGAGAGGAGGTCCTGTGGGCAGGTGACCAGGTGTGACCATCCGGCGAGCGTGAGCAGCCGCTCCCCTTCCTCTGCCCGGAGCGGCGTCCCGAAGGGAAACAACAGCAATAACAGTCCACGGGCAGCTCCCCGCCGCCTCCGCCTCGCTCAGCTGGCCGGGCCGGGCGGACGCCGTCACACCCCGTGCCACGCTGTGCGTGGGGTGTCCCGAAGCCCCTCCTGCCCGCGAGCCGCCCTGTTTCCTGGGCCGTTTTAGCGGGACAGGCTCCTCTGCGGGGAGGGGACGGGGACGCCCTGCCCGGCTCCGCGCGGCCCCTGCCCGTGGGTCCGGAGAACGTGTGTCCTTCCCCAGGCCGGAGTCCCCACGCCCTTCTCTCGGATTAAGGAACACGGCTCTCCCTTCGTCCCGCCAGGAGCACCCACCGCCGTCCCGTCCTCCCCTCTGCTGCTGCTAACGACAATATGACTTACTCTACGATTCGAAAGCTATTTTTATGTAATTAATGTATGCGCTCTTGTTTATAAATGCCTGATTTAAAGAGAAAGAGAAGCTTGGCATATTTATCGCCTTCGCTCTGTGCCCGCTCGCCCTTCGGCGCCCCTGCCCCGACATGACCTTGTACAATAAAGGACTTCGAGAGGACACGCGGCCGCCGCGCTCGCCCGCCTGAGCCCGGGGCGGGGGCGGGGGGGCTGCCAGGTCCATCCTCCCCCCAGGTCCCTATGAGCTGCGCCTCCTGGTACCGGGGACATCAGCTCGAGGCCCGGCCCGGCCAGGCACCCCCTTTCTGGCCCAGCCTCCATGGGCTCTGAGGCCTCATCCCCCGCAGAGCATGTCTGAGGGGGAGGGGAACCGGATGTCAGAGCCCTGGACCCCAAAATGTGGCGCTGGGGGAGAAGCAGGGCCCTCTCCAAGCCGCCCTGCTTCCCAGGAGGCTCCACAGACCCGCTGTGCTGGGCCCTGGGCGCCTGGCTTCTCCGGCCTCCCGGCCCGGCCTGGCCCCTCACTGGTCCTCCGGGCGGCGGGAGCTCAGGCGCAGCCCAGCACAGGCCGTCTCCTGCAGCTGGGAAGCCCCCCAAGCCTGGCCCAGAAGTGCGGGTGCGCACAGATCGCCCCGTGGTCCCCAGGTGCAGGCAGCCTGCCCAGGTGTCCCGAGAAGGCCACGCCACCCCAGGGCTGGCCCGGCTGCGTTGAGGGGGAACAGTGGGGTTCCAGAGAGAGCTTCCACACCCCAGGCCACTGTTGCTTATAGCCCCTGCCAAGGCCCAGAACCTGGGCCCCCAGCAGCTGCCCCTGTGGGGTGAGGCCTAGGGTCGGAGGCAGGCCGGGTGGACAGGCAGACTGCTGCCGCCTTCCTGCTGTGCATGGACCGGGAGCCCTGCCTGGGGTCCTGGGCCCCAAGGTGTGGGGGGCAAGCCCACCTCAATGGGGCACAGCTGAGGCCCCGATATCCTCTGCCCCAAGAGCATCCCCCCACTGCAGCTGCCCCCCAGGGGTCACCTGGGCCTGGACCCCACCACCAGAGGGAGGAGAGGGAGTGAGGGGTCTCTCCTGCCTGGGTGTTGGGGTCCCCCCCCTCACTGTCCACCAGGAGGGCTGCCCTCCCACCGTCTTCTGAGGTCTCGAGTGGACGGCTGTCCATTGCAGCCGACCCGGGTCCCGGGCCCCCTGCCGCCATGGGGGGGCCGAGGGGAGGGGCAGCGTGACCTCGTGACCCGCGGACTCGTCCGACCAGCTGCCATCGCTGGGCTCCGGTGCCTCCACTGGTGTCCACCCAGGGCCTGCCCCGTGGGTGCCCAGAGCTTCCCTGAGGCCCGTCCTGGGCTCTGTCTCTGAGGGTCTTGCCTCGCCCTTCCCCCAAGCCCCTGGCCCTCCTGGCTCCCCCCCACTACTCAGGTCCAGATGCCACTCGAGGTCCCCCCTCCAGAGAATCGAGGGGTCGGGCCGCGGGGCAGGGGGTGGAGGTGGGGAGGCGAGGCTGCACAGGAGGCGTCCCGGGGGCGGCTGGCCCTGCTGGAGGCCCTGGGCAGGCGGCCTGGGTCCATGTGGCCAGCGGGGGGCTTGGAGCCGGGCCCACAACAGACTCCCAGCTCTGGGCTCTGCCGCCTGCCCAGGCTCCACTTTGGACTTAAATTCACAGCATTAAAAAGGTCACCCCCACCCAGGGCAGGCAGCATGGGGGTCACCTGGCGTCAGAACCCCCTTCCCAAAGCCATTCTGGGGGGTCAGCGATCCCCCTGTGGGTGCAGGGGAGAGAAGGTCAGCACAGGAGAAACTCCCTCCCCTGGATTCCTAGCAGCCCCTGCCTCCAGGACAGGGGAGAGGGCAAAGGTTTGGAGGGAACAGAGATGGCCCCACCCCATTTCTGGGCCGGCGGCCTGGGCAGGGCCCCCCTACCCCCCGGGCCGTCCTGCAGCCCAGCCTCCCTGCCTGGAGCCGCCCAGCAAGGCTCCCTGTGTGGACAACCCGGTTTCCTACCCCCCAAGGTGAAGTGAGCCCTGAGTGGGGGGTGCTCCTGGGAGCCTCCTGGGGTCCCTGTCTGTCCCTGTCACCCACCCCAAGCTTTCACTCTGCCTGCCACCTGCAGCCCGGCCGCCCTCGCCCTCAGCGGTGCCCGCCTGTCTCTTCTCGTCTGTCCTCTGACGTGTCCTCTGAGGGGATCCCCAGACCCCGCCCAGAGCCCTGTGGTCAGGGGGCGGCCGCAGGCGAACTCGAACCCGAACCCCGGCGCTCATCTGGGAGGCGGGTGTGGGGCGCGCCCTCCTGAAAAGAGGAAGCCGCCGCCCACTCACAGCAACAGCTGCACAGCCCCCCCCTCCCCCGCCCCTGAGCCGGCCTCAGGGTGGCCCTCAGCCTGCACCCCACCCACACCCGGCCTGCCCTGCCCCCCTCCCTCCCTCCTGCCTGTCCTGCCACAGGGTCACCCCTTCTGCTGGCCAAGGAGAGACCATCTGGAGCCCCGCGGGCAGGCCTGAGTCTGGTCAGGGGTCCGTGAGTCCCAGGCCGCTCCCCACTGCTGTCCCAGCCCTGGCTGCACACTTGGGGGACGGGGGGACCACCACCTGCAGGGAGGTGGGGATCCTGTGGGGAAAATGGGGGCTGGACCACCCCTCTGGCCCTCAAAAGGGTGGGGCTGGGACCCTGCTGGGCGGGCCCAGTGGGATGAGAAACCAGGGGCTGGGATGGGGTCCCAGCCCCTCCCCACGGAAGGCACTGCCCTCCGGGGGCAGCCGCCCCGCACCCCCCTGCCTGCCCCACCCATGGCCAGGCCCTGGAAGGGGTGCGGACAGAACGTTTGGGGCTGGATGCCCGCCAGCCCCTTCCCCCCCCCCCCCCCCCGGCGTAAGGATGACGTGCGCCCCGCAGGTCCCACGCACACAGCCATCTGTGCCCAGGCCGGTGCCAGGGGCTGGGGGGGGCCGCGGCTCCGGCCCTGGAGCAGGTGGCCCCGCCGCAGGGGGCGGACAGGCAGGTGGAGCCAGCCCGGCTCGTCTTTGGAGCGTCCTGTGCCGGGCAGGTGTCCGGCCGGGCTGGGTGGGGCCTTACGCTCTGCGCCCGGCCTGGCAGCCGTCTGTGCAGGAAGCTCGGCCCAGGCTCTCGCCCAGGTCCCTCCTGCTGCACGGAGGCCTGTTCCAGACACCTCCGGGGACGGCACCTTGTGAAGGAGGCAGCTTGAGGGCGGGGCTCAGAGTCCCATCCCCAGAAGGCCCCCCTCAGAGGACACGTGCCCAGGGCCCCCTGAGGCCAGCTCCGGGCCCAGGCAGGGTTGAGGAAGAGGGGAAGGACGAGGGGCCCAGCAGCATCCCCTTGGCTGGACGGCGGCCCAGGGACAGGCCCGGCCGGGCGGGCTGCGGCGGGCCCCGTGTCCACCCGGAAGGCTGTGGGGTGGCCCGGCATCCACGTGCTGGTGTGCACGGGGAAGCCGGATCAGCTTGCACGCAGGCCTGGGGTGTGGGTGTAGCCCTCCCCCACCTCCGCCCTCCCCTGCTCCCCCCAAATCTGCCCAGGCCCCTTGGGCAGCTGGTGCCTGGCCGGGCCCACTCCCGTGAGCACCGACTCCCTGGCCGCCCACCCCGGGCTCCATCCTCCATCTTGGAGGGGTTCCCAGGTCCACAGTGGGGGTGGGAGTGGGTAGGCAGCACGTCACGCCCTCCAAAGCCACGCCTCTCAGGCTCTGGACTGGGGGGGGGGGGCCTCACTGGGCCTGGCAGAGGGGCCTGGGGGGCTGGGTCAGGCCCTGCTGCTGTGCCTCAAGTTCACGTCTCGGTCTGTGCCCGTGGTGCCCTGTGCAGGCACAACCAGAGCGGCTCCGGTGGGGCCAGCAGGGAGATGCCGCGCTGTGAGCATGTGCGGGTGGCACCTGTGGGGCAGGAGCCGAGGGTCACAGCCTCTGCCTGCCCAGCGAGTGGGGGCAGGGCCGGGCTCCGCTGGCCGAGAGGGAGGGGCTGGGCCCAGCAGTGAGGAGACAGGTCCCCAGGGGCTGGCAGGTAGAGCCAGGAACCGGAGGGGCACCCCGTACCCCGTCTGCGCCAGGGGTCTCCTGGCCGTGCGAGGCCGGCGACGGCTGTAAGCGTGTACATGCTGTGTGTGCTGAGACACGCGTGTGCAGGGCCGGGGGCTGGGAGATCAGGATCTGCCGGGCCAGGGCTCGGGGCTCCTGTCACTCCCTGAGCCGGCACAGTGGGGAGGGGACCCCGGTGCTGGGCAACCCAGGCCGGTCAGGGTGGGAGTCCTTCCCTTCTCCACGGTGGCCCTGGGGGCAGCAGGGGCAGGGCAGGGGGCCCAGTTCCCAGGGGGTCTAAACCCCCAGCCGGCGGCTCCTGTCGGGACCTGGACGCCCTGACTTCCTGTTTCTAAGGAAAAAGTCCCAGAAAAGGCTCCCTCCAGGCTGGGGAGGGGTGAGGGGGGCTGGGAGGTGCTGCCTCCAGAGGCGGGGGACCCAGAGGGCTGCAGGGGTGTGGCCTGCGGGCCATCTGGTTCCCTCCACCCCGTTCCCCGGGCGGCGGCAGGGGCTTGCCGGGACAGGCCCGAGTGTGGGGGCCCCGGCTGGTCGGGCTCCTCTGCTGCAGGGTGGCCCCCGCTACCCCATCTGCACCCCACGCTTGGGGTGGCGGGCAGGGGTGCCCGGGCAGAAGGCCCCGCCTTGGGGCGCGCCCCTCGCGCCCAGCGCCAGGGAAGGGCGGGGACAGGGCCTCCGCGGGTTAGAATGCGGGTCCAAAACTCCGAATTCCTGCTCCTCGGGCCGGGCCGGGCCGGAAGCCGGGCGGGGGGGGGGGACGGGGGGTGCGCTGGGCGGGAGGGCGCGCTTGTCCCCCTGCGAGCCCCCCGCCGCCTCCCACACGGACCTCCGGGCGCAGGGCGTCCCGGGTCGGGCGGGAGGGGGGCCGCTGGGCCGTGAGTCACCGGGCGCGCCCTCCGGGGCCCCTCGCTCAGAGGGGCGCAGCCCTTCCTCCCGGGCCGCCTCCGATCCGGGGCCGGCGGGAGGGCGGCAGGGCGGGAGGGCGGGGGTCCCGCCCCGGGAGGGGGCCGGGGACTGCGCTGCCTCCCCGCCGCGGCCGCAGTTCCATTGCGCCCCCTCGGAAAGCGCGACTCAGCCCCGCGCCCCCGCCGCCCGGTTTCACTTCCCGCCCCGCCTGGCGTCGGCCCGGGCCGTACAAACGCCCGTCCTCCCAGACCGCGACGGCGGGGCCCGCGGCTTCCGGCCGGACGGCCTCGGGGGGAGGAGGGGCGCGGGGGTGGGGGGCCAGGGCGGCCCGTCGGCAGCAGCCTCCACGCCTGCGCGGGCCTGACCCGCCCGCCTCCCCGTGCGGGACGGGCCTGCGGGCGGGGGGCGGGCCTGTGGGCGGGGCATGCTATGGGGCGGGGCCTTGAGGGGCGGGGCCTGTGATGGGGACGGGGGCGCGCGGGGAGGTGGGGCGGGGCCTTGAGGGGCGGGGCCTGTGGAAGGGGCGGGGCCTGTGATGGGGACGGGGGCGCGCGGGCCCGGGGCTCCGGGCGGCTCCGGGGAGGCCCGGCGCGGGGCGCTCGGGGTGGAGGGGGCGTCTGAGCGCGGTGAGCCGTGCCGTCGCTGCGCGGGAAGGGCGGGCTGGGGAAGCGGGGACCTTGGGGGTGGGAGGTGTCTCGGGGGCACGTTGAGATGGAGGCACCGCCCCCGCTGCCTGTGGCTGGGTTCTGGGGTCCCCGCGCGCTCCGAGCGTTCTTCCCTGTTGGGGGCCGACGCCCCAGGCCTGGGGTAGGGGGGGCGGGGCCGGGTGGGACCCCCAAAGCGCCGTTGGTGGCGAAGGCGAACCGCCGCTCCCTGGAGGGCGGGGCGGGGCGCGCCCCTGGCTCTGCGTTCGAATCCGCCTCCCAGGACCTTCCCGCTCGACCCGCTCAGACGCCTTTCTCTGGGTCCAGCCCCGTTTTGCGCCATTTCCGGAGGGAAGCCCCATCCTTTAGGGCCCGCGGCCCCCTGAGCCCTGAAAGCGCCCGCGCTGACTGCCGGGGTCCCCCCTCAACGCCCCCCACTAGGCCAGCAGGCTGGGGCTCGAGCCCTGTCACCTCCAAGGTCCTGGGGGTGGGAGGAGGCACCTCCTCTGGGGTCAGCCCCACAGCCCCCCAGCTCCTCAGCCCTGGGGGCCTGGCCGGGCTCCTGGGGATGCTGTCAGGACGGTGGGGTGGAGGAGACCCCAAGACCAGGGAATGCCACGTGGTGCCTGCTCCTCCTCTGGAAATGCTGGCCTTCCTCCCCCGGCGGTACCTTACCCACACTCCTGGGGCCCCGCCGCCCCTCCCAGCACACCCAGGCCGGGCCCTGCCTGCCGCCCGCTCCTCTCCCCCCACAGCCTGCTGCCTGGGCTGCCCTCTCCCGCCCGGTTCAGGGGGTCCCTTCCTGATTGGGCCTTCAGGCTCCCAGGTGCACCAAACCCCCCCAGGGCCTCGGCCTTCAGCCCCCCCGTTCCGGTTTCTGCCCCCCTTTGCCCTCTGCCTGGTGGCGTCCTTGAGAGGGGGCTCCCTAAGGCTGCAGCCGAAACCCCCGGAGGGCCAGCGCCCTGGGCCTTGGGCGGGCACCTATGTGTGGGAGGGGTGGAGTGGGCAGCACCCGCCCAGGCCCTTCCCAGGCCGCCAGCCCTCGGCTGTGGGGCACCCTGTCCTCGCCCCCGTCTCTGTTTGAGGGGGTGGGGGGCGCTGAGAGTCTCTGCACCCCTGGGAGGAGTTGCCGGAGGAGGGGTGTCCAGCGTTTTGGGGAGTATCACTGTCCCGGGCCCCGTGGGTGGGGGCTGGCCTGGTGGCTGAGCCCGCACATCTGGCGGGGTCTGTCAGGCTGCCCGACTAGACAATGGCGGCCCTATTTATAGTCTCTGTCCCCGACCCTGGCCGTGGGGTGGCCTGGAGCCGGGACCTGCCGTGTGGTCGCTCCCCCGCCGCTCCCAGGCTGGCTGAGGTGAGGGCCCCTGGGTGACTCGGGGCCCATGGGCAGGGCCCCAGGGCAGCGCTCCCCACCTGCTCGGCCCCCACCCAGCTCCCAGGGTCCCCGGGCTGCCCAGGCTCAGTCTCTCCCACCGGAGAGGCCCTGGCTGGCCCCTGAGCTGTCAGCCGCATGGCCGCCTCCGGGGAGCAGTGTGCCCAGGCCGAACAGGGCCGGTCTGGCGGCCGGGCACCGGGGCACCCTCCAGGAAGCCCTGCCCGGGGACAGCTCCCACAGCTGGCCTTCCACCCGCCTGGCACGGAGACCGGGCAGCCTGGCCAGGCTGCGGGGAAGGGAGGCCTCCCTGGGGAGCGTCCTGGGTGACCCGCCTGCCAGGGGCAGAGGAGGCTGGGAGGGGCTGCCGGTGCCAGGCGGGCCGCGGGGGACACGCACACAGGAAGGGCTCTGTGTTGTGCCGGCCCTGGGTGGTCTGAGAGGCTGGGCTCGCCCAGGCCCTGCTGGGAGGCGGGCCGGGCAGAGAGGGGCAGGTGCTCGCCTCTCTCATCTCTGTCTCTGTCTCTCCATCTCTCTCTGTGTCTCTGTCTCTGTGTTTCTGTCTCTGTGTCTCTGTCTCTCTCTGTGTCTCTCCCTGTGTCTCTGTCTCTGTGTCTCTCTCTGTGTCTCTGTCTGTCTCTGTGTCTCTGTCTGTCTCTGTGTCTCTGTCTGTCTCTGTGTCTCTGTCTCTCTCTGCGTCTCTGTCTCCGGCCCGCAGGCTCCCAGCGGGGAGCGAAGCTCTCTCTTCGGGCAGCACCTGCCAGGTGCTCCAGGTGTGGCTGTCACTCAGGAAGTCTCCGTTGAGCGAGTCACCGTCGGGCCGTGCCCGTCAGGTCAGAGCAGCAGGAGGCCGCAGGGGGCAGGCCTGGGGCGAGGGCTGTGCTTGGCTGTGGCCGGGCCGGGCCCTGGAGCCCCTCCCGCGCCTCCTGGGGGCTGCAGCGCTCCCTGGGGAATAAGGCTTGTGGGGGGCCTGAGGCCACCCCTCTGCCCCACCCAGAATGGGGCGAGGGTGCCGTGGGCCTCAGGACCGGGGCCTGGACCCAGACTGGCCCAGCGGTGGGGCTCCCTCTGAGGAGGAGCCTGGGTCTCCCGGCCAGAGACAGAGACAAACCCACCGTAGGCCTGCGGGGCCCTGCCCAGCCCGCATTCTGGGGGCAGCGACCAAGTCAAGGTCACTCAGTCCCGTTCGGCCACCTACCAGGTGGGGGAGGGGCAGGAGCTCAAAGTTCCAGAGGGAAGTTACAGGGGGCGTCCCCCCAGGCTCCACCCTCCTGCCCCCCTCCTACCCCCGGGCTCTACCCTCCTGCCCCCAGGCTCCGCCCTCCTTCCCCCCTCCCGCCCCCGGGCTCTACCCTCCTGCCCCCGGGCTCCGCCCTCCTGCCCCCCTCCCCCCGCCCTGGTCCGGGCTCTATGCCACTTTCTGGACTGGTCACCAGGCCTCACCTTGTGCCCCAGAGGCGGGGGTGGGGGGTGGACCTTGTGCTGGCAGGACCGGAGGGGGCTGCCCTGCGAGCCCCCCTGGGACTCTGGGTGGCTGCTGGCACGGGGACGGGCAGGGCAGGGCCAGGCGCTGGGCTGCCCCTCGGGGGAGGGACAGGGGTGCTGTGGGTCACGGGCGCTGTGGGCAGCCTGGCCAGGCCTGGGAGCTGCTGGCAGGTGGGGCCTGGCCTGCGGCCACCTGGCTGCTCGTGGCCAGACACTGACGGCCAGGCCAGCCCAGGGCCACTCCGGCCTCTGCTGACCCTCCCTCTCCTTTTGTTTCTGTGAGAATCCAATGCCCTGGCCGGTGGCTCCAGTTACCTGGAGCGTCGTCCTGCACACCACAAGGTTTCGGGTTCGATCCCGGTCAGGGTGTGTGCCGGAGGCAACCAATCAATGTTTCTCCCTCCCTCTCCCCCGTTCCTCTCTCTCTAAAATCAATTAAAAAACAAACACGTCCTCCCTCGGGTGAGGATCAAACAAAATAAACCCTGAAAGAAAAGAATTCCAAGTGTGTACGGGGAAGCACTGACATCTCCCCTCCCCGTGTGACTGTCCCGGCTCAGTGACCTCCGCTCCCCACGAGGAGGTTCTGGTCGCCTCTGCCTCGCTGGCTCTGCTCTCGTCCCGCTCCACATGGCCCTGGAGGGGAGCTGGGTAGGGAAACCCCTGGCCCAGGGCTCAGCCCTCAGGTCCTGCAGGGGGTCCGCTCCATCCGTCCACCCACCGGTCCGCCCACCATTGATTGGGATTGAGGAAAAGTTGGGTGGGAAACCTTCCAACAGAAACGCCGGAGGGCGGGCGATGGGGTGGCGACCAGGGCAGGTCGGGAGGGACTGTCTGAAGTCGGGCTGATGCTGGGCTCTTGCCTTCCAAGTAAGAACAGTTCCCATGTGGACCCACCTCCTGAAGACCAACCCACCTCTACTCCACCCATAGTCACCTGACCACCCATCTGTCCGTCTGTCCATCCAGGTGGACTCATCCATCCACTAATCTACCCACCTACCCATCCACTCACCCATCCACTCACCAATCCATCCATCCACCTACCCACCCATCCACCCACCCATCCATCCATCCACCCACCAATCCACCCACCAATCCATCCACCCATCCACCCACCAATCCACCCACCCACCCACCAATCCACCCACCCACCCACCAATCCATTCATCCACCCACCCACCCACCATCCTCCTCATTCGTTCCTCTACCCACCCACCAACTCCCACCCTCTTCTTTCCATCTGCTCCGCCGTCTCTCCACCGTCCCTCCAGCTGGTCCCCGGTCAGTCCTCCTGCCTCACCCCCCCCCCCCACCTGGCTTGTGTCCAGCGCCTCCCACACTGCCTGGCGCAGGCAGAGCAGGTGCTCCAGATCCTCGCCGACCAGCACAGGTGAGCGCCCTCCCGGAGGCCATGCCGCGCTGGGCGCTGAGGCCGCACCGTGAGCAAGACGCCCGCCTTCGGGAGACGCGGACAAGACAGTAAGTGAACGCGGGCGTGCGAAGGCGGGAAGAGGAACCCAGGAGCGAGTGGGAGGAGTCGCGGGGGTGGGTGAGCGAGTGGGAGGAGGCCTCCTGAAAGGGCCGGGCAGGAGAGCGGAGCAGCAGAGAGGAGGCCGAGCGGGTCCAGCTGTGGGGGGGGCGATCGGGTCCTGGTAGCGACTGGGTGTCACCTGTTGTCACCTGCTGGGACGGGGGGGGGGGGGGGGCGGGGGCGGGGTTGAAGGTGGGACCAGACTTGTGGCCACAGAGCGAGAAGGCAGCGGTGTGACTGCGGCCCGCACTGCTCTGGGGCGGGAACTTGGCTTGGGCCATGTCTATCTGCCTGCCTTCCACACCCCGGGGGCCGCTCCGTCGTCGTCGCTGTACCCCGAGCCTCGCAGCTGGCCGTCAGGGCCTGGAGCCGGGGAGAGGCCCAGGAGGAAGGCCAGGGAGGTGGGGCAGAGGGCGGCCAGCGGCCTGCGGGGCTGCCGTGGCAGCCGTGGTCTCTGAGCCACGCGGAGGAGCGGGCCTGGCTCAGAGGGTGCACTGGGGCCCAGAGGGGGCTGTGCTGGCGAGGAGCAGGCCCTGCGGCCCCTCCCCGTGCCCACTTCCCCGGGAGGAGGAAGCGGGGGTCAGCTGGGAGGATGGCGAGGAGGGGGACCAGCGGGCGTGAAGCCGGGTCCTCTGGGGCAGGTGAGCCCCCGGGGAGGGGCGTCCAATGAGGTGGCACCGCCAGCCCTTCTGTGCGGAGCATGTGTCCGCTGGGCCCCCCGTCGCCCCCCGCGCACCCCGCCAGCCTTGCTCGTCCTGGCGAGGCTCGGACGGGCAGCCCATTTCTCGAAAACCAACCCCCCGACACTGGCCCCGATTTCCCCTTTGGGGGCAGCTCCGAGTCCCCATGCCGCCCGCAGGCCCTGCGTCCCCCCCCCCCCCCGAGGCCGGGCGTGGGGAGGCGAGCGGTCAGCTGGGCCGGCTCCGCTGCAGGACGGGGAGCCCATGGGGTGCGGACGGCCCCCCGGAGCAGCCGCCACGTGTCGGTGTGGCGGGACTTCAGGGCTCGGTGTCAGCGTTGCGCACTTTATTAACACCAGCGGCTCTGGGGAGTGTGGGGCTCCCTGGACCCCTGGTCAGGCCGCCGGGAGGGGACGAGGGTGGCGCCCCGGGAAGCAGAGGCGGCGTGTCTGTGCCTTCAGAACGAGGTGGTGTCCGGAGGGGACGCGGGCCCCCGGGGGTGGGCGGCCCTCCTGGCTCCGGGCTCGGGGGCTTTCTCCCGCGCAGACACCCGGAGGTGCTTGAAGGCCGGGGGCAGCCTGCGGCCCAGGAACGGGGGGCTGGTCACGTCCTGGACCATGACGACGTATTCCCCTGTGGAGACAGGAGGGGCTCCGACTGGCCCCGCGGCCTCTGCCTGCCAGGCAGCTGCCCACCCCCCACGGCACCCCGGAGCCTCCCGCCCGCCCCCACCTGCCCAGACTGGCTGCCCTCTGCCCAGCTGCTGGGGCACACGGGGAGGAAATGCATTTGGGCCCTGGCCGGTGTGGCTCAGTGGACAGAGCATCGGCCTGCGGACTGAAGGGTTCCGGATTCGATTCCCGGTCAGGGCACATGCCCTGGTTGCAGGCTGGATCCCCAGTGTGGGGCGTGCAGGAAGCAGCCGATCCATGATTCTCATCATTGATGTTCTATCTCTCTCTCCCTCTCCCTTCCTCTCTGAAGTCAATCCTATATAATAAAAGGCTAATATGCAAATAGACCGAACGGCAGAACGACCGGTTGCTATGACGTGCACTGACCACCAGGGGGCAGATGCTCAACGCAGGAGCTGCCCCCTGGTGGTCAGTGCGCTCCCAGAGGGGGAGCGCCGCTCAGCCAGAAGCCGGGCTGACGTCAGCTGGCGGCTGGCGAGCACAGGGGCGTGGTGGGAGCCTCTCCCGCCTCCGCGGCAGTTGGATCCCCCGAGGGCTCCCAGACTGCTAAAGGCGCAGGCCGGGCTGAGGGACCCCCCGCCCCCCCCCCATGCACGAATGTCGCGCACCGGGCCTCTAGTAAAAATATGTTTTTAGAAAAGAAAAAGAAATGAATTTGGGCTAGTGAACCACCTGCACCCTCAGGACTCAGGCCCGGCTGCAGCGTGAGCTCTGGGGGCAGAGCGGGGGCCGGAGGGGAGGGCAGGGCTGTAAGGGTGCTGGGCAAGGCCCCGTGGGGGGCGCGGGGCGGGCAGAGAGCGCCGTTCCCGCTGAGGGGCCACGTGGCTGGGATCCTTTAAAAAACACCTTCCCACCTTTTAGGAGGAAAATAATTCATTTCCTCTAAAATGTTTTTCCAAATAATCAAGGCTCTGAAGACCTGGCTGCCTATTTTGAAGCCCCCCCCACTCTGCTGGGGGAGCAGTTTGGGGGTGTCGTGGAGGACTGGGGTGGTGTGGGGGGGACCAGGGGCTGTTGGGGGGAATGCTCTGCTAGGGGATCAGTTTGGGGGGGTTGTGGGGGAGCAGGGTGTGGGGGGACCGCTCTGCTGGGGACGGGGGGGGGGGCGGGGGGGAAGGAAAAGTCCTTCCCCTCTTTGCAGCCCGTACGCTGCCTGGAGAGCTTCAAAGTTGGGGAAACATAAAAAAAGAAAATAAGGACTAACAGAAAGTGAGGTTGCCATGGAAACCGCCCTCTCCTCCCCCAGCGGCTGGGCTGGCAGGGGAGCGTGGAAAAAGCTCGCGGCTGGCCGCTCACACAGGAATGCGCGCAGCTGAGCAGGCGCGGGAGGCGGCGCTGCCCCAGGACAGGCCGGGGACCCGCTCGGCCCGGCTGCGCGGTGCGTCCCTGGGCAGGACCGGAGCGGACCGGCCGCAGGAGGGGCTTGGCCCGGAGTCAGTTCCTGCTGGAGCCGCGGTTTGGGCGCCGGCGGCCGCGGGCGGGAGGGGGCACATGGCAACGCGTGTTTCCCGGCGGCCGGCCGTCTCTAGGTGTTGCCGGGAGCTCGGCCGCCCGGGCAGGGGCACCGCGGGGACTCCGTGGGCAGCGGCCCAGCCCGGCCCGCCTCTGACCTCGTCCCGAGGCCTCGGGGATGGAGGGAGCCTGGCTGGTGGCCACCGGCTGCCTCAGAACCTCCGGGCCCGGCCCAGCCCGGCCGCCACGTGGTCCCGGTGGGCCCTGCGCCCGGCGTCCCCACGAGCCCGGCCTGGAAGCTCCTCCTCAGGCCCTGGCCGTGAGGCGACCCCACACTGACCCCCAGGATAGCAAGGGGCGCCCCCTCCTCCCCCCTCACCCCCTTCCTCCCACCCTCACCCCCTCCTCAGTCCACCTGGGGGTCCTGAAAGGGGGTGATCCCAGGGCCCGGCTGCACCCACACAAGGACCTCCTGGGGGGGGAGGGGCTTGGACCCGGACACCCACCTGGGCTGAGGGCACAGAGAGCCGGGGCCGGGGCCGCCCCTGCCCTGGACACCTCCCCTCCCCCCCACAGCCTCCCGGGCGCCACGCCCCACACCTGCCCAGGCCCCATGGTCCTGCCTCTGGGGGAGTCCAGGCTGGGCAGGCAGGGTGCCCGCCCCAACCCGTAGCCCGTTCCGAGGAGGGGAGCAAGCGCCCGCCTTCCAGAGGTGACGGATGGTCTACGGGACGGGGCAGCCCGCCTCCCACTGCCCTGCCCGCGCCCCCCACTGCCCTGCCCGCCCCCCACTGCCCGCGCCTCCCACTGCCCTGCCCGCCCCCCACTGCCCGCCCCCCACTGCCCGCCCCCCACTGCCCGCCTACCTGGGAGGGCCTCGGTCCCCAGCTCTGCCTCGGCCGCCCCGTCGGGCCTGTGGGGAGGAGGAGGGAGGCCCTGAGTGCCCCTCCCAGGGCCCACGTGTGTGGCACCCCCTCCCCACACCACGCACACGCACACGCACACGCATGCGGGGGGCCCTGGAAGGCCGGAGGGTACCCGTGTGGCTGTCCTGGCCTCCAGGCCCCCCCCCCCCGCTGCCTCAGGGTCGGCGTGTGCGGCCCCTCTGGCTGGGGGCCTGCCCTGGAGGAGAGGGGCCACGAGGCCGGGCCGCTCTCTGCCCTCGGCCTTGGCATCTCGCTGTCTGAACCCCAACGTGGCACGAACAGCCGTAGCTGGAGGGACAAACCCACCCCCTGGCCAGCCGGTGGCGCCTCCAGGGTGTCGAGGTGCCGGACCTCGCAGGGCGGAAAGCGGCCAGGGCACGGAGGGACCGGAGGCGCGGGCACGGGGCTGGGCGGGGGGGGGGGCCGGGCAGGGCTGCCCTCCGGGAACGAGGTCACTGCCACCTGGTGAGGCGGGAGAGGGAGGGCGGGTGGAGGAGGAGGGGCGGCGGCCCCGTGTCTCGGGGGGGACAGAGCTGCCCGGCCTGCGGTCCCAGGTGGGCAGCTCCAGACCCGTCTCGGCACGCCCGTCCCGGGCAGAGGGCTTTGGGGCCGTGTTTGCTGTGCAGGAGCGAAGGGCCCACCCGCCGGCCCCTGCGCCCCGGGGTCAGCTGCCTGCAGACTGGCTGTGCCCCTGCGGGGCCGACGCCGTCCTCGGGGGACGAGGCAGCGGGCGCCGTGTGGGTGCTCCGAGTGGGCGCCCCAGTCCTCTGGCCTCGGACGTGCTGCCTGGGTGGCCAGGAGACCCCGGCTGACAGGCCGGGCTCTGCCCTGAATGTCCCAGCAGAGGCCTTGGAGGGAGCCAGGAGCACCCCCCGCTTGGCCCCCTTTCTTGCCATCAGAGGGCGGGGAGCGGGGGCTCCCTCATGGGCTCGGCGACCAGCCAGGCCGACCCCTGGCCAAGCTGAAATACCACATGCCTGGTTTGGGTGATAAAAATTTAAAGACAAAAGGTTTAAAATTCCTTCATTTCGAGAGGGGGAAGCGGGCCTTGGCTGGGTCCCCGGAGCCACGTTTCGGGTCGCGACGGGGAGGGGAGGGGAGGCGGGTAAATAACCTAGCGCTAAGAATAACCAGTCGGCCGGGCTGCGGCTTTAAGGGAAGTAAACGGGTTACGAGGAGCCGAGGTTTTTTACGGAACCCCCAGGGCGGCGAGGGGGCCGGGGCGCGGGGCGAGGAGACGCCAGAGGCGCTCACGGCTGAGGTTCCCACGGACCCGGCGGGTCGGGCCCGGCGTCCCGGGAGGCAGAGCACCGAGGGCCCGGCTGGAGCCCGGGGCGGCCGTGGGACCAGACACACCGATTGGGCACCGACTGTGTACACGGCGCTGAGCGGAGCCTCCCGCTTCCTCTGGGACCCGCGCTGACTCCGGGGAGAGGCCCCGGGCGGGGGCGGGACGTGGCGTGGGCGGGCAGGGCCTGGGAGCCCCGGTCAGGGCTCGCCCGCACATGGCCCTTCCAGCCAAGATTTCCTCTTGGCCCGACCGGCGAGGCTCAGCGGTTGAGTGTCACCCCAGGAACCAAGGTCGCTGGTTCGGTCCCCGGTCAGGGCAGGTGCCCGGCGGGCGGGCTCGGTCCTCAGTGGGGGGCGTGCAGGAGGCAGCCCATCCATGACTCTCTCGTCATTGGTGTCTCCGTCTCTCCCTCCTCTCCCTCCCTCTCCCTCCACCCCCTCCCTCCCCCTCCTCCCCCTCCTCTCCCTCCACCCCCCTCCCTCCCCCTCCTCCCCCTCCTCTCCCTCCAAAGCCCCACGAGACACGTTAAAGAACACGAAGAGCTCCTGAGCTCGTCTTGGTCGGCGGAGTCCTTGTCCCCGTGTTTCGGTGCCGCGTTTGTTGGGCGTCGGGAGAGGTTTGGTTCCCACCAAATGTGAGGACGTTTCCGTTATTTCCTTCACTGTGTTCGCCGCCCCCTCCTCCCCCCTCGGAGGGGAAGTCGTCCCACAGCTCCTGCCGCCTCTGGACGGCAGCATCGTCCGTCTGTCCGTCTGTCCGTCCTCAAGTTCCCGCGCCCTCCCCCACTTCCACTGACCCCCCCCCCCATCTCGCGGGAGCTGCTGTGACCGGTTCCACGTTCTGCTCTTCACACCTTCCGCGTCCCCCCCCCCCCCCCCCCGCCACGTCGCCTTTCCTGAACACGTGGGTCCGGCTGTACCCCCTCCAGGCCCGCGCCCCCTCGTCCCCCCGCCCCCCCGCCCCCTCCCCGGCGGCTTTGGTTGATTGGGCCCCATCAGGGCTCCACCTCCCGGCGTTCCCCGAGTGCCTGGGGCAGGCGCTGAGCATCCCCCGTGGGGGCTGGACACCCTGCGTTCTTAGGTTCTTGGTGCGGGAACGTGAACCTGCCCCACGACCCGCGTGGCTTGGGCTGAGCGTCGGCCTAGGAACCAGGAGGTCAGGGTTCGATTCCCGGTTGGGGCACAGGCCGGGTTGCGGGCTCCATCCCCGGTGGGGGGCGTGCAGGAGGCGGCCGATCCCTGATTCTCTCATCATGGACGTTTCTCTCTCCCTCTCCCTTCCTCTCTGAAAGCAATAAAAAATATTAAAAAAAGAAGAAGACAGAGTTGGACCCTTTGGGTCTTTGCTGTTAAGCTTTGCATGTGGGTTTGAGGGGGTTTATTCCCCAGTGAGGGGGGCCCTGGTGCCCAAACCCCGTGGCCACGCCCTCCCCTTCCCTGAGGCCGAGAGGGTCCCTTCAGGCTGCGTGACCTCAGGGGCCCTGACGCCCTCTTCCAGGTCAGGGCCTCGCGGGCGCGCGGACCAGGGCGAGCATGCCTGACCCGAGCGGAGCCGTGGCCAAGGCGGAGGCCATGCCCCTGGGCAGACCCGGGGCCGGGAAAACCCACGGTCGGAGCTGAGAAACCACCACAACCGGCGAGGAAGCGGCGCCGAGGGGGGCGGGCCCCGGCCCCGCACAGCCGGCTCCTCTGCTGGGGCGGCTGGGACGGGTGAGGCTGGGGAGCGGGCGTTGGACCCGTGGCCAAGCGCACGGTGGGCGGCGCGAGGAGGGGGCCCTGTCCTGGCGGGCCAAGGCCTCCAGCAGCCCGGCCACCCCAAGACCATCACGACCCTCGGGGTGTGGGCCTGGCCCCGGGGTCAGACAGAGGCGGCCCGTGCTGCAGACCAGACTCAGAAACCACGGCCCGGCTGCGCGGGGGCGGGGGCGCGGGCTCGGCGTGGGCGTGGGCCCCTCCGTGGCCTGGTCAGGGAGGGCCCCGCGGAGTCTGGGTCAGGGAGGGCCCCGCGGAGTCTGGGTCAGGCCCCGATGTGGGCAGGCGCTTCGCACAGCCTGTGGGCGCCGCGGTAACGAGGTTCACGTGGAGCGGGGAGAGCCCAGCCCCAATTAGACACAAACTGGGGGGAGCGGTCCCCGAGGGCGGGCGGCTGCAGGGAGCCAGGGCTCTCCCCACCTGACCCGCCCGCGGGGCGCGAGGCCAGGCTCTCTGTGGGCGGCTCCCTGGGACCCCCAGGAATCGGAGCCACAAGCCCAGGGGCTCAGCCGGCCGTAGAGGGCCCTCTGTCCCTGGGGCAGCCGGAGGCCCCTCCTTACCCGGCTCCAGGGGTCCCGGGGGTCCCAGGGCCACGCTGTCCCTCTGAGTGAGCCCCCGCCCCCCCCACACACAAGAGGCCAATGAACCCCCAGCCTGGCCTGGGGGTGAGGGGTTGGCACCATTTAGGGGCCCCGTCCCCTGTGGGCCGTGGGCTCCAGGCCCAGGGAAGCCTGCAGGGTGTTCTCAGTTTGGGGGTACCTGCCAAGGGGGGCCCGTGAGTGGTGCCCCAGTGACTGCGGGCGCACCCCCAGCCTCCCTCTGCGTGGTCCCCGTTCCAGCCCTGCGTCAGGCCGAGGCATCGCTGGCTGCGGGGGGCGGGGGGGGGGTGAGGGCGGCCAGCTGCTCCCCGCCCCCTCACACCTGCTCCGCTCACGGCCGCCGCTGGGCGCACGGGCTCCCTCACAGCCTCTAGCGGTTCCCAGCGTCACGCACCCAGCCCACCCTCCTCTCCTCCCTGAGCGCCCGCCTGGGAGCGTCCAGCCGAGGGCCCGGGAGGCCGAGGCCGAGCCCACCCGCAGGCCCTGGCCGGAGGGACAGGGGACAGAGGCCAGGCGCCCTGGGGCCTGCAGCCTGGACGCCCTGTGGCTGCAACCCCACGTCACAGCCCTTGGCCTGCCCCCGGGGGCCGCTGTCCCTGCCGCCCCTGTGGCTGCTGTGCTCCCAGGAGCTCCCCCCTCCCGCCCGGCCCACCTGAGATAACCCCCCCTCTGGACCCCCCAATTTGCCAGGACACTGCCTGGGCTCAAGCCCCCCACAGCCAGGAGGAGTCCCCTGACCACACTCCCTGTGACCGAGGCTTCTCCCCGCGGGGCTGGAACCGAGAGAGGACAGGCCGCCACCCGAGCGTGTCCTCTGGGACCCGGCGACCCTGGTGGCTGCTGCCCAGAGCTCCTCGGGCCCCGCAGGGCCGGCCGGTGGGCTCCCCCTGCCCAGGCTGCTCTGCCCTCGGAGGCTGAGGGGACGGCGGGGGGGGGGGGGGGGGGTGCTGTGGCGGGTGAGGAGTGGGGTGCTGGCCCAGCCACGGGGGGCGAAGGCCTGCGTTTACTGTGATGCTCGGCGGTCACCCCAGACCTGAGTGGAGGGGGCACGGGCTGTGAGCCCCAACCACTGACCCCACAGAACTGTTAACCGGCTCCCTCTGTCGCTAACGACCGAGGAAAGGCCTGGTCGCGGAAGTCCCAGTTAAACCCGTTTTCCTCTGGGCGCGCGGGCGGGCGGCGGCTGGGGATCTCCGCGGAGCCCTCACAGCAGCTGCGGGCAGGGCGGCGGGCTTCCCCGGCCGTGGCGTGGCGTGGAGCTGGGCTGAGGGCTGTGCCCGGCTCGGACCGCGAGGCGCCCAGCGCGTTTAGGGCTCCTGGGGAACGAGGCCGGGCCGGGCCCCAGGCCGAGGACCCTCGTGTGGCACCGGCTGCCGCTGCGCTCGTGAAATCCAGTCCGGGCTTTGCCGCCGACACCACGCGCTCGGACGGCCTGTCATGTTGTGAAATTCCGTCATGTGCCAGGAATGTTCGGCAGGAATGCCGAGGCCGCGGGAACAGGCCTCCCGGGAAGCGGCGCTCTGTGACGGGCAGGCTCACCTGGCCCTGGGGCGGCGGCTCAGGGACCACGTGGGGAGTGTGAAGCCCTGTGGGCGGCGGGACAGCCGGTCCGGGGCCCTCCCCCTGCCATCCTCGCGCCTGTCCGTGGCCGTGGGGGGCTGGCCCTGGCTTTGAGGGTCACCGGGCTGAGGAAGGGGGCTCCTGGCCCGGCTGAGGCTGCGCTGAGGGCGAGGAGGGCCGTGGCCGGCCCAGCCCGGTCAGCTCGACACCCCAGGCCTCCGTGGCTGAGGGACGGCCCCGGCCTTGTCCGCTCGGGTCTCCCCCGTGGGGTGCGGCCCCCTGATCGCTGCTTCTCCCCGTCCCTGGACGGGGGCCGACCCGGGAGCCAGAGCTGCTCACGGTGGCTCGTTCATGCCAGCCCGGGGCTCCGCCGTGGCCCTGCGCCAGGAGCTCCTCGCCCTGTGCCCACGCCCCACGGCCACGTCGCCCCCGTGTTCCAGGCCTGCAGACGCAGTGCGGGGAGCAGGGCCGGGCGGCCTGCTGGACTGGGCCCGGCCTTGCGGGCTCTGCCTCTGCGGGAGCCAGCTCAGGGGGGACCCGAGGAGCCCTGAGGCGCCCCGCACCCCATCTCAGCAGCGGGTCAGGCCCAGCTGCCCCCACCCCCCTTGCAGAAAGAGGGTCTGCCCAGGGAACCCGTGAGGGCGGGGGAGGCCTCACAGCAGGTCCTCGGGGAGCGGATGAGGCAGCCCCGTGCAGAGAGGGACGCGGGGTGGCGAGAACATTCGGGGGACTCCGCAGGGCATCAGGGGAATCCAGCCCTGCCCCCCCCCGGCCCCTTCACCCCCTTCCTGTGGCTGAGCCCCTGCAAATGCCCTGCCCCCCGGGGGGACCCAGCCGGGAACCACACACCCTCGGCCTCGGCTCCGCAAGGCAAGGTTCCTTAATGCGAACCAGACGCCCGTCTGTGAGGCTCAGCGCCTCTCGCCTGGGGCCGGCGCGGGGGGGGGGGAGGGGGCTCCCCAGTTCCAGAGGGGGCGCTTTCTGGGTCAGGAGCCAGGTGAGGGCAGAGAGGGAACTGGTGCCGGACAGAGCAAGGCAGCTGGGGGGAGGGGGGGGCACCGAGGCCGAGCAAGCGGGGCCCTAGGGCAGGGCGGCTCCCCACTTGCCCTGGGTGGGGGCTGGGTGGGGGCCTCGGGCACAGAGCTGGGTCCCTGGTGGAGGCCTGAGGCCCAGGCCCCTCAGCAGGCCTCTGGGTGGGGCGGGCGGGAGGGTGAGGAGGCCAAGGGCCCCTGAGGACGGGGGTGGGGGTGGGGGGGGGGCGGGGGGAGGGCCCTGATGGGAGGAGGTGCACGGGTTGGCGCTCCCACGTGTCGGTGTGGCCCAGCCCGGTGCCCGCAGGTGCTCCTGAGGACAGCGCCCACCACTCGCCGCCGCCCCTGCTCCGGGTCATGTGCCCTCCTCCCCTCCTCCCCTCGGTGCTAGGAAGGGGCGCCGGGCTCCCTGGAAGCAGCAGGCCTGGCGGGTCCCGCTGTCTAGGCTGAGGCCTGTGGTGTCTGCAGGGCTGGAGGCGGGGGAAACCGAGGCAGGTGTGTGAAGGGTGCCCCCGCCCCCGAGAACGTGCACACGGCCTGAGGGTGGGCCCCTCCTACCTGCTGCCTCCTGGTGGGTCCTGCGTGGTGGGCGTCCCTGTCCCCGGGCTCGGGCCACCTCTGGGCCTGCCGCTTGCCTCCTGCGGGGAGCAGGGGAGAGGCTCAGGGGCGCCCCGTAGCCCCCAGCCCCCCACGCACTGGCTGCAGCGTGGGCAGCGTGTGGATCGGCCCGTGGGGGTCTCCCCGCTCTACCTCGTGCGGGCCGTCCAGGAACGGGACGGGGTGGTACCCGGGCGGAGGGGCCCCGAGGCGGACGTCCTCGAACTGGGCACAGCCTCGCTGCGCTCGCCGACAGCCCTCAGGACAGCGGGACGCACGTCGCCCGGCTAAGGAGAGAGAGGTTCCCCAGAAAGATGGCCCGCGGCCCTAAGCTCCCGGAGGCCCGGCCACAGAGCCCTTCCCGCTGCCCAGGTGGGGGCGGCCGGCCGGGCGGGGCTGGGAGGGGCTCCTGCCACAGCAGCCCCCTCAGGCCGCGCCCCCCCCCCCCCCCGCAGGAGCTGCAGGTCAGCCGCCCTCCCTCCGCGCTTCCCAGAGAGACGGCCGCGTGAGGTTGGTGCAGGGGGCTCGGCGAGCGGACGGACGTCTGTCCTCGAGCACTGGACGGGGCCCTGGGGCCGAGGCCTGACTGTCCCTCCCTCCCCGGAGCCCGCGTGGGGGGTGGGGGGAGAGGCCATGGGCCCAGCCGTGTTCCCAAGTTGCAGGTGGGGGAGGCTGACCCTCCTTGTCCGGCCGTCAGGCGAGGCCCCTCTGCAAGGACCTTGTGCACACGATGCGCTGTTTGCGCCCCGGCATGGCGGGGACCGCGACTCCAGGACAAGGACCCCAGCTCTGGGCCCTCGGGCCCTCTGCCCAGGCGACGGCACGCGTGCGCTGGACGGCGGGCACCGAGGCCGCCAGCTCCTCCGATCGCAGCCTCAGACCCCGAGGTGTCGCCCGCCGTCTCCAGGGGCTCAGGGGGCGCTAAGGGCATCGGGGTGCAAATCACCAGCCACCAAGCCGGCCCGAGCCCCGCCTCCCTCGGTCCCTGGACACGCGTGTGGTTCACCGCCCTTCGGCACCCGCTCTGCACACACACCGCGCCGCCCACACGGGCCTGCACCCCGGCCGCCAGCTGGTCCACTTGTCCGTCCACGTACGTCTCCCAGCGACACCCCCACCCGGCGCCCCCAGCGGTCCTGGGTCTGAGGCACAGCCCCTCCCCCTCACCTGCGCCCCCTCCCGGCCCCCATCCTGGCCTCTCCTCGGCCCCACCTTGGGGTGCAGCCAACGCCCAGCCTCTCACCCCCTTTGCGCTGTGCCCCCACCCCTCACACTCCAGCGTGGAGCCCAGCCCCCCCACGCCCTCCTGCGCCCCCGGGCAGGCCTCCAGCATGGCCACACCCTCCAGCCACGCCCGCCTCACTCACTCTCCTGGGTCCCCTGGGTCCCCCTGGGCCCCTCGGCCTCTGCACACACCCTGACCTGGGGCGCTCACACTTCCTGCGGCCCCTCTGCACCCCTAAACCCCTGAAGCGAAAAGGCTGAAGCTGCTGGCAGCTCCCCGGGAAGGAAGGGCGGCCCGAGTTCTGGTCAAAGACACAGCTGCCGCCCTGGCCGGCGTGGGTCCGTGGACAGAGCGTCGGCCTGCGGACCGAAGGGTCCCGGGTTCGGTTCTGGTTAAGGGCACAGGCCCAGGTTTCAGGCTCCATCCCCAGTGGGGGGCGTGCGGGAGGCAGCCGGTCCATGATTCCCTCTCATCATGGATGTTTCTCTCTCTCTCCCTCTCCCTTCCTCTCTGAGGTCAACAAAAATAGATTAAAAAATAAAGAGAAGCTGCAGAGACGCCGCGGCACGGTGCCGGCCGCTGGTGGCTGAGGACAGCCCTGCACGCTGCCTCCTGCAGCTGAGCTCCGGGGCCCGAGCACCCCAAGAGGAGGGAGGGTGGGGGACCCGCCTCGGCCGCGGGGGCCCTGAGCGGCTCCTGGCCAGGTGTGTCCCCCCATCGCCCGCTTTGGGGCGCTGCCCGGCCAGGGCACCCGGAGCCGGGCCTGTGGGCAGAGGCCCTCCAGCTCGGAGCCGGCCTGCAGCAGCGGTGGCGGAGGGTAGTTATGGCAACTACGGCTTCGTCAGCAGGACGGGGTCACCGTGCAGCCCCTGGAGGGACGCGGACAGGCCGAGCAGCCGGGGGAGCGGGCGGCGTGACCTCTCCTAGGAAAGTGTCTATTAATTATCGTTTTACAGCGACTCAATTAGGTCCCCAATCACCTGTGTAGGGCAGGGAGGCGACCGGCGGAGAAACCGCCGGGTAAACAGGACTCCGGGGGCCGCCAGGCGGGAGCCCGCACAGCCCGTGTTCGCTCCGTTTCAGTGGCTCAGAGAGAGGAGCTCGGCCCTCGGGGGACAGCAGGGCCCTCGGGGGTGAGGACACACCTCGCTCCTCCTCAGGGCGGACGCAGGGCCAGGACCTCGCTCCTCAGACGCCTCCCCCGGGTCCGGGGCGAGGGCCTGGCCTGTCCAGCTGGTGCCCAGACCCCCAAGGCCACGGTCACAGGGGAGAGCGCCCGCCGCCCCGCGGGCCCGAGCAGGTGTGGCCAGGCCGTGAGACCGTGGGGGGCACGTCTGCCGATGCCAGGCTCCGGGCACCTCGAGGGGCGTCCCGTGTCCCCGAGGGGACAGGCGGAGGGGCCCCTGTGTTAGCCCCTCCCTAGAGGCGTCCGTCCCGGGTGTGGGCACAGTGACCCTCGGAAAGGGGGGCGCAGAGCCACACCACCACCAGCGGGCCGGACGGAGCCCCCGTGCCCCCGCCCCCTCGCCCCCCTCGCCTCTCTCCGGGTCCTGGAACTTCTCACCCGGCGGTCCCCCAGGAGCTGCTGGGAGGGGCTGGACGTGTGTGGGTCCCAGGCGCCTGCCCTCTGGCTGCGCCCACGTGGCCACAGGACACAGGGAGGCAGGTGCTCCGGGTCCCAGACCAGGCCCGGGCGGCAGGAAGGAGGAGACCCCGGGTGCTCCATCGGACCCCAGGCTGTGTAGCCCCCCCCCCCCCCCCCCCCCCCGCTGCCCGGCTCCTCCTCCTCCTTCCCGGAGCCCCCAGAACGCGGGGTAGCTGCGGGGCAAGGAGCCCACGTCCTGGACAGTGGGAGGTGTGGCCTCGGGGGCCCGGCTCCAGGCAGACACACCCCTGACACCCCAGGGTTTGAGTTCACCCCATCCCCGCCGTGCTGGCCCGGGAGCCCTCCCTCTGTGGGCCGACCCCTGGACAGGGCACCAGGGCACTGATTTTCCTCGCGAACGCGGATCTGGGGGCTGCTCGGCCGCAATTAACTAGACAATTAGCATGAAACGTGCCGTCGCCCCAAGAGGCAATGAAATGTCCACAGGTCCCCGCGGCACAGCGTCAGCTTTATTGGCCGGATCGGTTTAGCGGCAAAGGGCACCTTGATTGTTAAAGTCCCCGACAGCTGCGGGCGCTTCTCAGATCCCGTCGGAGGACGCGCAGAACCACTCGTTCGACAAAAGAAAAGGGGAAACCACTCGGACCAGCTGGAGACACTTCCTGGGAGGGTTTCGTGCATTAAAAAAAAGAGAGAGGAAAAAAAAAAGCCAGGCCCGTGTGGCTCAGTGGTGAGCGTCGACCAAGGCACCAGGAGGTCAGGGTTCGATCCCGGTTGGGGCACAGCCCGGTTGTGGGCTCCATCCCAGTGCGGGGCGTGCAGGAGGCAGTCGGTCCATGATTCTCTCTCATCGCTGATGTCTCTCTCTCTCTCTCTCTCTCCCTCTCCCTTCCTCTCTGAAATCAATAAAAATATATTTATAAAAAGCAGCAGTGCCCTGGCCGGTGTGGCTCAGTGGATAGAGCGTCGGCCTGTGGACTGAAGGGTCCCGGGTTCGATTCCAGTCAAGGGCATGTGTCTTTTGGTTGTGGGCACATCCCCAGTGGGGGGTGTGCAGGGGGCAGCAGATGGATGTTTCTCTCCATCCCTCTCCCTTCCTCTGTAAAAAATCAATAAAATAAAATATCACAAACAAACTCAGAAGAGAAGCAACCTGAGTTCTGTGCCCGCTGCAGCGTCAGGTTCTCAGATCCAATATTCGGAGTTTGTGGGAACCGCGGGGTCCGGCCAGCCCGACCAGGTGTGTCCCCCCCATCGCCCCGGCAACGGCCAGCACCGGCATCGGGGGTCAATGGGCCTAAATGACGGGGTCTCGGCAGACACCCCACTGGCAACAGGAGCATAAAAGGTCCGCGTGAGAGCTGTGGGTGGGAACTACGACAGGTTAAGGGACTGAACGCAAAAACCATTTGAATAGAAATCAACGAGCTTTGTTCCCGGAATCAGGTCTGGACTGGACCCCGGGCGGCTGAGCACACATACCCGGCGACGTCCATCAGTCTCACAGAAACACAGGTGCGTCCCCTCGGCCCCCAGGCGCTTCCCCACGGCCAGGCAGCACCCACTGGCAGAGCCAGACCTGGCGGGGTGCTGGCACCCAGGGCAGCCCCGGGGCGGGCAGGGCCAGCACCCGGGCAGCACGCTATGCCACGCCTCAGGCCTGGGGCCTGGTCTCCATCGCCCCGTGTTAGACTGACATCCTCGGGCGGAAGGTGGGCCTCGGGCGGGCTCCCACGCAGGGGCCACCGTGTCCGGTCCAGGCTGCCCTCGGGCCTCCTCCAGGCCCGGTCCCTCCCGACAGAGCCGGCAGCAGCTTGACAGGTCAGCCCAGGTGCACCCACCGCAGGTCCCGGAACCCGCGATGCCCCATCTGCCGGATGGCGCTGCGGCCTGGCACGGCTCACCCCACCGCGGCCATCGGGCCGGCAGGCTGAGGATCCGGGCCAAGGTGCCTGGGCGCCCGGGGTGGCAGCCCCAGCCTGGCGTCTCACCCACGGCACGGCAACTGGGCTCCGTCTCCCTGGGACGTCCTGCCTCCCGGCTCCCGTGCCAGGTGCTGGGGCACCTGCCGTCACCCACGCGCTGCCCACCCCGGCCGCGCTGGCTGCACTCACCGGGCAGGCCGCCGGGGGCGTCTCCCTGGCCACATGGGGCGTCCGGGGTCCATGCCACCTCCGGGTCTCCCGTGGGGAGCGACGCGCTGGCCCGGGCACTTTCCAGGCCCGCCGACGGGGGGCCCGACAGCGGGTAGGCGATGCACTGGAACCCACTGCGGAGGGGGGCAGGCTGGGCTCCGCGTGGCACCAGCTGGGGGGCCCCTGGCCGTGGGAACACGGGGGCCCAGGGGCACCCCAGGGAGGAGAAAGGGCCCGGCTGCCCTGAGATTAGGGGGTGGAGGGGGCAGGGAGGGGCGGGTCTCGCTCTGGGACCACCTGAGACCCCCCCGCAGCCCAGCCCCGCCTCCCGCCGCCTGCCGGTGCCCACTGCGTGTCCGAGCCTTTGCCTCCCTCCCCGAGACGGAGCATGTCTCTGGTCGCTGCGTCCCGGTGCTGGGTGGGAGCAGGTGGGGGCCGGGGAGCACTTCCGGTCACTCCCCCCGACCAGGCTGAGGGGGACCCCTGCCCCGCCCACGTCGCCCTCACTCACAACGGGGTCTGGATGGGCGCCTCCCGTCGGCCCGCGTCCACGGTGAAGAAGCTGACCTCTGAGTAGGCCGGGAGCTGCACGTACCTGACGCCCGCCGCGATCCTCAGGACCCGGCCGTCCTCGCCTTCGGGGAGGGCGGGGGGGAGAGCACGCTGTGCCCTGGAGCGGGGGGACCAGTCGGGGCCTGGGCTCCTCCCTGGGGGCTCGGGGCGGTGGGCGCCCGGGAGGGGCGTTCATACGCAGCCACGGCCACGGCCATGGCCACCGGAGCTCCCGCTCACCTCCTGTCTTGCTCCTCCCGGCCCTCGGCTCAGCCGCCCACTGTCCCTGACTGAGCCGGTCCGGCCCCCGGGCCCTCACTCTGCCACTGGCTCCAGCCGGGCCTCCGGGAGGACGCTCCCTGCTGGCCACGCACCGTGGGAGCAGACACGTGGAGGCCGGGCCACCCAGGGGACACTGCCCCTCACTACCCACCTCCCACCCGGACCCAGGGCCCAGCCCGCCCCACCTGTCCGCACCCCGAGGCACCCCCACAGGCCGGCCCCGTGGGCTCGGGCTCAGGGTCGGGCGGAGCAGGAGTCGATGGCCACCACTGACCACCGCCAGGGGGCCTGACGCCCAGCCTCCCGCGCCGCCAAGATCTGGGAGAGACGCCGCCGGGCCCCACGCGGAGGACTGTGACTTGGAGAGAACTGGAGCCCAGTGTGGAGGGAAAACCAGCGGTGGTTTGACCGGCTTCCGTCTCGGGTTGGGATGAGTCACCGGTCCCGCTCGCCCTCCTGCTGCGGGCAGCCAGGAAGGAGGTGCAGGTCCGTGAGATGGGGTTCGAGGTCCCGGGAGCCGGGCAAGGACATGGTCCCTGAAGATGGGGGCACACTGTGTGGCCCCATGTGGCCCGGTCGCCGTCGTGGGGGACATGGGTGCTGAGAGGGCACCTGGGCAGAGACCTGCCTCCGGGGAGGACACGCTGGTCACCGTTTCCCGACAGAGGAAAGCTGGAAGGATCATCGTCAGGAAACCCGTGTGATGAGAAACGGGGACCGCGAGGTCCCTCGGGCAGGGGCAGGAGGAAGCGGCGGATGGAGATCGGGAAGAAAGAGCAGAACCAGAAAGGGAGCTGGCGGCTGAAGAGGGGGCGTCCTCTCCCTGCTTGGGAGACTCTCTGAAGGTAAATGACCGTGCAGACGGACATCGCAGCCAGGCCCCACGCAGTGTGCAGAGGCAGGGATGGACCTGTGGGCGTAGGAAGACGGGGCGTAGAGAGAAGGAAGGGGAGGCGTGTTCCCACACATGGAGAGGGCGGTGTTGCCTGGAAGTGGGCTGAAATGTTAAAGCTGTGCATCGTCAACCTTAAGCCCCTAAAATAAGAAAACAGCGACAAATACTAAGCTCGTGACGAGGAGATGAAACAAGTCGATAAAAAAAATATATATCCAATCCAAGAAAACAGGAACAGGGCATGGAGGAGGGAAAGACGGCTGAGGAAACGGAAAGTAAATGGTGAAATGGTAAGTCCCCATCTGTTACGTCAAAATTATATTAAATACGAACGGTGTAAACACACCAGTTAAAAGGCAGAGATGGTTAGACTGGATACAAAAGCAGGACCCAGCGACCCGCTGCCTACAAAGACCGCACGTTAAACACAGAGGCCCAAACGGGTCACAGTTAAACAGAGAGATGGTAACACCAGCCAAGAGAGAGCTCCGACGTTAACATCACGGGGCGTGGATGGCAGAGCGAAGACCCCCACCGGGTAAGGCAGGTAACTTCACAAGGATCAGGAGCCAGTTCATTAAATGGCACAGAACCCCAGGCGCTTATGCTCCTGTGAACAGAGCATCAAAATAACGAAGCGAAAGTTGACAGAAATGAAAGCAGAAATAGTCCCATCCACAATTGTAATCGGAGATTTCAACACACCGCCCTCCATAACGGACAGAACAGGCAGACGGAAAGTCAGCAAGGACGTGGCAAACTTGGGCAACAGTATCAACAAAATAGGCCGGGTTGACTTTTATAGACGATTCCAAACAGAAGAGCAGAACCCACCCTCTTCTCAATGTGCTCACAAAGCATGTCCCCAAACAGACCACGTTCTGGGCCATAAAACATGTCCTGATAAAATGAAAAGGATTCACGATATACAAAACACAACCCTCATCACGTGGAGTTAAATTAGAAATTATTAACAGAAAGCTCTCTGGAAAATCTCCAAATATTTGGAAATGAAACAACATGCTTCTCACTCACTCATGGTCCAATGAGAAATCAGAAAGTATCTTGCATTGAATGAAAATGAAAGCACAACATATGAAACCTGTGGGATGCAGCTAAAGCAGTGCCCAGAGGGAAATTCATAGCAATAAACTCCTATACTAGCAAAGGTCTGAAATAACCTTACTGGTAGTTCCCACCTTAAGAACTAGAGAAAGGACATTAAATTAAACCCAAAGTAAGGAGAAGCAAGGAATTAATAAGACCAAAATAGGAACTAATAAACTAGACAACAGAACGCAAAGAGTTGGTTGTGTATCAATGAAATCGATAACCTCCAGCCAGAGGAGCCAGGGAGAGAAGAAAAAAGACACCATGATCCACACGGCAGCGGCGCCGTCACAGCATTGAGGGGAGAAGGGGCACGGACGGGCTTGGGCGATAAGAGAGCTGGCCGAAGGGGCTGTGTGCTGCAGATCACGTTCGATGCCGCTCACGCCCGCAGGAGGGCGCCGGTGGACACACCGTGTGGCCGGGTGGAGCCACCCCCAGGCTCTGTCGGTGGCACCGGAAACCCGGGCTGCCTCTCGGGAAGACACTCAGGTGGTTTCTTGAAAGTTCAAACATAGATGTGCCGTGTGCCCCGGCGATCCTGCCCACAGGTACACAGTCGAAAACACGCGTTCACACGCAAGCTGGAACAGGAGCACGCACAGCAGCCTGACAGCAAACACGCTGGCGGTCCCTGGGCGGTGACAGGCGTGCTGTGCGGGCGCCACGGAAGACCACTGGGCTGGAGAGGAAGACGCCCACACGCGTGGCAATGCAGCGACCCCGGAGGCTCGGTGGGAGTGGACACAGCGGAGCCGAGACGCACCCCACGTGTCACACGGGAGATGCCCAGAGGAGGCAAACCCACAGAGCGGGGCGGGGGGAGGGGGGCCTCAGGGTGTGGACGGGCTGCACGCGGGGGAGGGGCCTTTCTGGGTGGGGGGGGATCTAGGTTGGCGCTGTGATGTGGTGACGGTTGTCTGACTGCGAATTTACTAAAATTTACTGAAAACCGTGGAATCACGAATACAGGTGAGTTTTATGGTGTGTAAATGACACCACAGTAAAGTTGTTAAATAAGCCAATTGTGACTCAATACATGTGGTGCCGCTACCCCTCACGGCGTCCTGATTTACTCCTGTTGAGCCCAGCTGGCATGGCTCAGTGGTTGAGCATCGACCAGTGAACCAGGAGGTCACAGATTTCCTGGTCAGGACACAGGCCCGGGTTGCAGGCTCGATCCCAAGTAGGGAGCGTGCAGGAGGCAGCTGATCCATGATTCTCTCACCTCATGGATGTTTCTCTCTCCCTCTCCCTTCCTCTCTGAAATCAATCTATATATATAAAAGCCTGAGTGACCGGCCAATCTTCTGCCCGTCTGACCGGTAGCTATGACGCGCACTGACCACCAGGGGGCAGACGCTCAACGCAGGAGCTGCCGAGCTGCGGTGACTTGGCAGCTGCGGTTCTCGGGTGACACAACCGGAGCCAGAGAGGAGGGAGCCCGATTCTGGGGTGCATCACCCGAGAACCGCCCCCTCGCAATCCGGGACCCCTCGGGGGTTGTTGGAGAGCCGGTTTCAGCCTAATCCCTGCAGGCCAGGCCGAGGGACCCCACCTGCCAGAGGGACCCCGCTCACTCCTCAGACGCCCTTCGAGCCGCGGCGCCGCCCCAGGTGCAGCAGGCCGGGGTGGACCATGAGAGGGTGGCTCCAGGGCGTGTCCGGCCCATCTCGCCCAGGCCCGCCCCGCCAGCCACCTTCTAATTAATTTCCTTTCAATGTGCACGAATCCGTGCACCAGGCCTCTAGGAAAAATATATTTTAAAAACACCTTGTTGAGCTAAGGCAAGTGTGACATCAGGAATCCTGTGCGGTTACTAACGGGTCCTGCTCCCCCCGCACCCCCTCCCCCCGCCATGGTGTCTCAGGTGGGAAGTCGGCCTGTCCCTCCCTGCCTCATCACCGGGCTGACCGGTCCGGGAAGAGCAGCAGGACGGGGGAGAGGGGGAGTGGCTAGTGGCTTGATTCCCTCCCAGGCGAGGCCTTCCTCCCCTCCTGGCCGGACCGGCACCCGGCGCTGCACCGTCATCGTCCTCTCGCTCTGTGGTTGCGTGACCACCGCACATGGGCATGCACAGCACACAAGCTCACACGAGCTCACACACATGCGCGCACGCGCACGCACACGCACACGCACACGCACACACGAGGCTCCTTGCTTACTGGCGGCCACGGCCCCGTTGTCCTGCAGCAGCTGCACGCGCACCGTGAAGGAGGAGCCCCGGGCCACGTCCATCACCTCCGGGCCCAGGATCACGGTCCTCGTGGCGCGCCCTGGGAGAGAGCAGAGGCGGCGTGCTGGGCGCCGGGTGCCGCCTGCCTGCGGTGCCCGAGGCGAGAGTCCCCGGTGGGCGACACCCCGTCGGCGTCGCGCACCCGGAGGGGCTCCGCGGGCCGGTCACACACGCAGACGCCAAGTCCCTGACCGGCCGCCTGGGTGGTGGTGGGGGCGGGGAGGGGGCCGCTGGGTGTCTGGGTTTTGTTTGTGTGATTCTTTGGGGCGGCTCATTTCAGAACCGCCCGGCTTCCCCCACATGGTCGCCAAGTGCTGGGGGAGCGGGCGCGGGGTCTGGGCGCACACGCTGGACTGGCCCCACGTCCCCCCTCCTGCCTGGACCCCCCATGTCTGAGGGCAGCTTGGTGTGGGCGGGTCCCCTGCACGAGGACCCTCAGGGGCCCGCCCCCCAAGAGTGACGGCCTATCACACAGCCCAACGGGGCGCTGGGGCTTCAGGCAGGGACCAGGGACCAGGGACCGGGGACCAGGGACCGGGGACCGGGCAGAGCGGGGCCGGGGCGCTGGGCCTTCCAGGGTGCGCCCAGCAGGGTAACTAACGCCAGAGCCCACTTGGGGGGGGGGGGTCGGGGCGGTCGCCAGCCCGAGACCCCGTTGAGGGAGGTGAGGCTGCGTCACACCCAGGGATTCGGACAGGACCCCGAATTTGGGGGTGGGTGGACCTGGATTCCTTCCCGAGGTGATGTGACTAAGGAGCCTGAGGCGGGGGGCCCTGCAGGGCCAGGCTCCTCTGGGATGCTCCATTGAGGGGGTTCCTGGCTGTGGGTGGCCCTGCACCCCAGGGGTCCGCCCTCCCCCCAGGCCCCGGCACCCCCTTTCCCAAGACCTAGGCCCCTGCCCGGCTCAGCGGTGCCCAGGTGGCTGGTCCAGAGCCCCCAAGGGGTGGGGGTCACCCTCGTCCTGTTGGGGCCACTTTAATGCTCAGGGGGCAGTCCCCCAGAGGAGGCCCCTGCAGGCCACTGGCCACCTGTGCTCATGGCACGGGCAGGCTCAGGTGGGACTGGACGGGGCTGTGGGTGCAGACGCTCAGGGCCCGAGGGTGGGGGACCCTGGGATCGGGAGAGCCCAGCGCTGGAGGCCCTGCCCGCACGGGCCCCCTTGGGTGCAAAGCCTGACGGGCCTCGCAGGTCAGGAGCCCTGGGAGCCGCGGGGAGCGTTTTCTCGGGGGTTTAGCTCCCACTTCAGCCGGGCCCCCCGCTCCTCCCGGCGACTGGCCAGGGCCCCTGGGAAAACGCAGCCAGACCCGGGCAAGACCCAGGAGGGGGGGCGGGCCACCTACCGACCGGGTAGCCGCTGATCCACATGCCCCTGTAGACGACCCCGGAGCAGTGGGCCACGCTGCCCAGGCCACTGAGGACGCCGCTGTGCCACTGTCCCTGCGGGGAACGCGGGGAGGCGGGCGGCGCGTGGTTAGGGGCGCACCCGTCGGGGGGCCTCAGGAGACGTGTGCTCCCGTGAAGTCAGACCCTGCGCGCTGCGGGCGAGGCCATCACCGGTGCCGGTGGGACCATGGGCTCCGAGACCCCCCCTCCCACGGGCTCGTCTGAAAGGCCTCCCGCGAGGGCCTGCGGGACCTGGGTCTGCATACCGAGCCGCGCCCCCCGACAAAGAGGGGCCGCTGTCCAGGCAGACCCCCTCCTCACTGCCGACCAGGCTGCAGCCCAGGGTCCCCAGGCCACGTCCCACCCTGGCATCCACTTGGAGCTGCGGCGTGGGCAGGGCTGCGCTGCCCCCTGGTGGCGAGTGGACGGGCGGCAGGCACCCCGCGAGCCTGGGGTTGGCAGGAGCCTGTCCCACCTCCCGCCTCTCGGCCGAGCCAGTTGCAGGGGAGGCCCAAGGGGGGCCCAGCCGTGCCCGGGCCCGGGATGCCAGTGGGCAGCCATGACCATGGCGAGGCCCTGGGCGGCCTGGGGGCCGAGGGAGGACCAGGCTCCGAGAACAAAGCTTTTTCTCGCGCCCATTCTGCCGGGTCCTCCTGCCCGCCTCCCCTCCGCCCGGCTCCAGCCCGGCCCGCCCTCCCCGCCGCTGCTCCCGCCACCACTCAGGGTTCGGCTCCCCTGGCGACACCCTGGCGACACCCGAGGACGAGGACGGCGGCCTCCAGCCACCAGCTGCGCCTCGTCCACACGTGGCTCTGGTGACCGGGCAGGGGGGCAGCCTGGCTCCGTGGCTCTCAGGAATGATGGGCCTGGGCCTGGGGGGGGGGGCTCCCCATGCGCCTGAACCTCCTCACCCACGTGTCGCCCCTAAAACCGGAGGTGGCACTTTCCGCAGTGACGGGGGGGGGGGGGGGGAGGGGGGAGGGGAGAGGGGAGAGGGGCGCGGGCCAGGCACGAGGAGCAGACGGGCACCCGCACGCCCCCAGCCCTGCAGCGCCGGCCAGAGCCTCTCATTGCAAACGCTTCCCGGCGCCGGGCCCAGAGGAGCAGAACCGGCACCTCGGCGCCCGGGAGAGCGGTGGGTCGTGGGTTCAGGCGCCAGGCGGGACCAAGGGCCGTGAGTTCCGAGCCGCGGTTTGGTTGCCAGCAAAGTGGGGACAGAGGCCCCCACCTCCCAGGGGAGCCCGGTACCTCGTAGACGGAGCCGTCCGCGCAGCGCAGCACCCCGTGCCCCTGCCGCTGATCCCGGACCCAGTCGCCCTCGTACTCGTCCCCGTTCCTGCGGGACACGCAGAGGCCGGTCTCAGGCTGGGAGCCGGGCGGCCTGACTCCGACCCGCTCCTCTGACCGCAGGGCTCCGCACGGCACCGGCAGAAATGGGCCCTGAACGACGGCCGGCGCCGGGGCAGGAGGCTGGGCGCTCGGCAGGGGCGGTGACAGCCCGGTCCTGAGAGCACATGGCCACCCCCCAGGTGCGGGACTCAGCCCCCAGGTGCGGGACTCAGCCCCCAGGTGCGGGACTCAGCCCCCTGGTGTGGGACTCAGCCCCCAGGTGTGGGACTCAGCCCCCAGGTGCAGGACTCAGCCCCCAGGGGTGGGACTCAGCCCCCAGGGGCAGGACTCAGCCCCCCCAGGTGTAGGACTCAGCCCCCAGGTGTGGGACTCAGCCCCCCAGGGGTGCGGGACTCAGCCCCCAGGTGTAGGACTCAGCCCCCCAGGGGTGCGGGACTTGGAGAGGACAACAGGGGGGAAAAGGGAGAGATGAACCCACAAATCCCAGCGGCAGGATTTTGGATGAGAAACTGGCCCGGGAGGTCAGGAGGCCGACGTCCAGCCAGCGGCCGAGAGGGAAAGGCCTCTGTGGGCCACAGCCCCCTCCCGCCCGAGGGTCCCACGGGGCTGAGCCCACGAGCCACATGCACAGCAGTCAGTGCCGAGGGGAGCGCAGGTCTCCCACGCTCCGAGGGCCCCCTACTCACGGGAAGGCCATGTGCCCGCGGCCGTGGCGCTTGTTGTTGTGGAACGCCCCCCAGTACACGCGCCCGTCCGGGTCCTGGAGACACCCGTGTCCTGGGGAGGAGCCAGAGCCCAGCTGCAGCCCACGCGGGGCAGGAGGCGGGGACTCCAGGACACGCGGGGCCCAGGGCGCAGCACAGGGACCCGGAGGCGGGCCGCCCAGGGGCTGGGGTGTGACGGGGCGGCGCTGGCAGCCACAGTGGAAGTGGCTGCGGCTGCAGCTCTCCGAGGCCCTGAGGGAGGGGCGCACGGAGGCTGACGCACCTGCTGTGTGTGTGCGTGGGGGGGGGGCGATGCTACGCGCCCCAGACCTGCTTGTGGGGCGTGTGCGTGTGTGCGTGTTCGTGTGTGCACACGTGTTTACTGGAACCTGCGTGGGAGTGGCAAGGCCTGAGTGGCCATTCTAGGGGCCTCGCCTAGAGGCAGAGGAGACCCCGTGGGACGCGGCTGCACCATGTTCCGGGTTTTCCGGTTTGGACAGTTGGCTGTGCGAGGCCATTCCTACTGCTTTCATTTATTTATTAAAATGTGTTTTTATTGATGTCAGAGAGGGAGGGGGAGAGAGAAACATCACTGATGAGAGAGAATCATGGATCGGCTGCCTCCTGCACGCTCCCTCCCCCCCGCCCCCCGGGGACGGAGCCCGCAACCCAGGCCTGTGCCCTGACCGGGAATCGAACCCTGACCTCCTGGTTCCTAGGCCGACCTCGGCCACTGAGCCCCGCCGGCCGGGCCCATTCCCACTTCTAACACGAGCAGCACTCAGAGGACCTCCTGCTCACCTCTGGGCGGCTCCCCGGGAACCGTGAGCCTTTGGCCTTCGGGCCGAGCCCACCGCCCACCCGCCGGCCTGGGGCAGTGAGCAGGACGTGACCGCGCCTCTGGCCTCCGGGAGCCCCGAGGCCCCAGCGAGGCCCCGCCCGGGTCCAGCCACCGTGGCCACAGCCGTTTGCAGACCCCACGCGAGGCCAGAAGACCTGGCAGGCTGAGCCCAGGCCGACCTCTGACCCGGGATTGCAAGCAAGCAAGAAAAGGGGGTTGTTTTCAGCCACTAGGGTTTGCTTTTGTGTTCATCCTCACCCGAGATATTTCCCATTGATCTTTAGAGAGAGGGGAAGGGAGGGGGAGCGACAGAGAGAGGAACATCGATGTGAGAGGCACATGGGCTGGTTGCCTCCCGCATAGGCCCCGACCAGGGCCGGGGATGGAGCCTGCAACCCAGGTACGTGCCCGGGACCGGGATTAAACCCAGGACCCTTCAGTTCTCAGGCCAATGCTCTACCCACTGAGCCAAACTGGCCAGGGCTGGGCCACTAGGTTTTGGGGGGCTTGTCACACAGCGGTGGTTGGCGTCACAGGCACAGCCCCCCTCCCCCCCCTCCCCCCCACAGCTCCAGGGCAGGAGGAGTGCACCCCAGCCTCCTTCCCACCCCACAGTCACGCTGGGGCTGGGGCTCCGGACCTGGAGGGACACCAGCCCCTGGTCAACGCGGGGCCCTGAGCCCACCCATCCCACTGAGTCCGGGTGCCGGGCAGGGGTGCGGGGCTTGGCCACCATTCCCGGGCCCCGGGGGCGCCAGACCTTCTCTCACGCCGTGGGACAGCTCCCCTTCGTAGCGGCCCCCCGCTTTGTACTCCATGATGCCGTGGCCCTGGGGCTCTCCAAAGACAAACTGACCAGAATAGGTGTTCCCTGGGGGGGGGGGGGGAGGGGGCGCGAGGTCAGGTCGGAGCTGGTGCCCGCCCCCGCCCGTCCCCGCCCGTCCCCTGAGCGAAGGCGGCGGCAGGGCCGGTTCAGGGCGGACTCTGGTTTGCGAGGGAACACAGGACCCGGCGGATCCGGACTTGCCCTCCTAGTTCCTGCAAAGCCCACCCCGTGGCCCTCGGTGGGCAGCGATGTCCCAGGTCCGAGGGGTGAGCCTTCTCCCCCCGGGGACTGACCACCACGCCTGCCCGTGAGGGTCTGAGGGTCGGGAGGCAGCCCCTGGCCACGCTGTGGGCAGCACGCCAGCACCCCACCCCGGCTGGCACGGGCTGTGACAAGACCCCTCAGGGAAGCCAGGGCCCCCCGTTTACAGCTGTAAGTGCCTCCCGCACCCGGAAGGGAGACGGTTTGCGGGAAGGGGGTCCGCAGGTCGCCGGGGTCTCCGGGCTAACCTGTGTGGGCCCAGTGGCGGCAGCCTCGGCCCATGATCTCCCCGTCTGCAAACTCGCCCTCGTAGTAACTCCCGTCCTTAAACAGCAGCTTCCCGCGACCTGGAAGGAACGGGGACGTCACGCCCCACAGCGGCCGGAGTACCTGCTGGTGCCCGCATGTTTCTCAGAGAAAAGAGCTGGAGGAAGAGCCCGCGATTTGAGTAAAAGTGAGAAATCTCTGGCAAAAGCACTACCATAAAAGCCAAAAGGTTCGGAATATAGAAAACGCTGGCGCCCACGGGGACGAGAGCTCATGTAGACAACACCACAGGCCCCGGCCGGCCTGCTCCGTGGTTAGAGCGTCAGCCCACGGACCCGAGGGTCTCGGCACAACCTTGGCTGTGGGTTCGCTTCTTACCCGCCGTCGGGGTGCGTGTGGGAGGCAACCGGTTGATGTGTCTCTCTCACATCAATTCTCTCTCTCTCTCTCTCTCTCCTCCTCAGCAGAACCCCAGACAGACATAGCACTGAGAGACCGCCAGTGACTTTCAGACACTCGCTTCTCTGCGGCCGAGACTTCCTACGAAAGAGACAAGCTCTTTCTCATCAGAAATGAACCCTGAAGGCGGCTGCAGGTCCTGCCTGTGAGAAGGGGGCAGGCCCAGGGGTCTCCTGTGACCCCAGGGCCACTGCCCGGGCTTGTGGCCACCCCACGGCCTTTCCTGGGCGACAGCGACAGTGTGGGGGCCCAGTCCCACTGGCACCTGTCCGTCCCCCCTCGCCCCCAGCTCCCCGAGGAAATGGGCTGTCAGCTGCAGGTGGCAGCCGCGGGGAGAGGCCAGACGCTTCTTACCGTGGGTCTTCCCTCCTCTCCATTCCCCTTCGTATCGAAAGAAGGAGTTGGGGTACACATAGACACCGTAACCTGAACATGGACAAGAACGCACGGTGAGCGTGTGGCACAGGCAACCTGGATGGCGTCCGGCCAAGGCTCCAGCTGGGCTGGGCTGGGAGATCCCAAGGTGTCTGTGCACTTCCCAACATGGCTGCCCGAGGCTTCAGTCTGGGGGTGGGGACTTGTCCTGTTTACTGTCCCCCCCCCCCCCCGCCCCCACTCCTGCGTATGCACCAAGCATGCTGAGCGGCCCTACTCAGTGCAGAGGGGCAGGCCCAGTGGGAGGGCCTTGAGAGAGGAAGCGGGGGCTTCTGAGCTGAGCCTGACAGCCAGAGGAAGGTGAGGGCATGGCGGGGGAGCTGGCCCTGCCACATCCCCGCACCGCCCCTCCGGGGGCCTCCAGGCCCGTCAGAACTAAGCCCTCACTCCTGCCACGCAGCTGCTGAGCGCACCATCCCCCAACTCTCTGGTATGGGGGCACAACTTGCGGGGAGCGGTTCTAGGGAAGGGTGGGCGTATCAGACTCCCGCATCTGCGGAACACGAGGTCAGGATCTACGTGAAGAGAGCGGAGTGGACTCGGAGTTCAGTCTCTTTAACTCTGGGGACAGCTCCCGTCAAACCTCTGAACCGCGCGTCCAGGCTCGGGTGCTTCCGGCTCGGTCTCCAGGCCCCGAGACCCCTCCCCGCCCATCCCGCGGGGCACCCGCACACGCGGAGAGGAAGCCCTTTCCAGGGCCAGGGGCGACGAGGGGGCTCGTGGAGGCTCGCGAGGGGATCGGGGGCGCGGGTTCCGGACAGAGGCCCGGTAGGGCGTAGGGCAGCCGCCCCCGCCCCCCGCCCGTTGCCTAGCCCCGCAGCCGTTACCGTCCTGTGGCGGCCGCCCCTGCGGGTCCCGACGCTGCGGGCGGGAGCTCTGGCTTCCTTGGCTGGCGGCTGCCATCTTGCCGCTAGAGGTTTACCTTGGCAACCACGAAAGCCTCCTCTATTGGCTCGTTAGTCGCTAGGGGTGTGGCCACGGGCCCAGTCTCTGGGCGATCACAAGATCTGGGGTGGCGTCGTTCGGGCCCGGAGCCAGAGGACGCGCCTGCGCCTGCGCGGCACAGCGCATTTCCGCCGCTTACGTTCTTTCCGCCGGGAAAAGGCGCCCGCACCGGAAGCGGAAATGGTTGGAGGCTCTTGGCTCCGCCCCGGCGTCCATCTTGGAAGCCCGGAGGCGGCGCCGCGCAGTACAGAGCGGAAGTGCTAGTCTGCCCCTTCCCGGACCGAGCGAAGCGCCGGCGCGGCCCCTGCCCGCGTCCTCCTCCCCGCGGCCCTCGGAGACCGCGCTCGGCCGCTGCAGAGCCGCGAGGTACCGGCGGGCGGGCGGGGGCGGGGTCGGCGGGGCAGGAGGGACGAGCCGGGCCCCCGGGGTCGGTGGGGTGATCGGTCCTCCCTCCCGCCGCGCGTCTGGGAGGGGCCGGCCGCCCGCCCAGGTGGTGCGGGGACGCCGGGGTCCGGGTTGCCCGGAGGGTCCGGTGGGAAGGCGTCGGGCTGCAGTCGGGTTGCTCGAGATGACATGTCGGTAACAGGGCACATCCGAGGGCGCCGCCTCCAGGCCGGCCTCCCGGGCAGCGCCTCGGGTCGGACCCTGTGCCGAGGACCGGGCCCTGGAAGCTGCCCGGAGCGGGCGCCTCACTGCGCAGGGCTGTGGACGGTGGGAGCCCGGGCGCGAGGGGGTCCTCGGCGGTGGACTCGCTCCGCCGAGTGCACGCGGTGCCCCCGCTCGGGTGCAGCGTGGGGCCGGGTGGACACCTCCGGGTGGTCACGCCCGGGCGGGAGGAGCCCTCGGCCGAGCGGGGAGCTGACGAGGGCTGGAAGGGCATTTCGGCGGCGGGAACAGCACCGGAGGCCGCAGGAGGACGAGGGGCGGGAGGGGAGCAGAAAGGGAGGGAGCCACGCTGGCGGAGGCGGGAGCCTGCGCTGCTCACTCGGAGGAGAGGGGACCCCTGGAGACGGCCCCGACAGGCTGCGCACGACCTCAGCCTGGTGCTCGGTCCCGCTTTGTTTTCTTTGTGACTGAGAATAAAGCGCTTCAGTCCAACTGACAGTTTACCCGCCGCCTGCTGGTCCCAGGCCTCCCTGGGCGACAGGCCCGGCCCGGCCCAGACCAGGCCCCCCTCCAGGAGCCTGCGCGCCCGGGGGAGGAAGTAGAGAGAAGCCAGGAAGGACCGAGGAGAGGTGACCGCACGTGCTGTGCTGGGGCCGGGCGGCCAGGCAGCGCGCTGGGCCCGGTGGCCCTGGGCCAGGACCAGTCCGCGGGTGCCAGGGAGGCCGCCCGGCCGGCCGCGGGGAACCCCACCTGGAGGAGGCACGGGGGTGCAGAGATCGCAGGCGGGACGGGGCTGGAATGTGCCCGTCCTTGACGAGGAAGCAGCAGACTTGGACGCTGAAAGCAGCGCGTTTGACTCCAAAGTTCACATCCTTCATGTTGTTGTTGACGTGTGTGTCCTGGAGACGGAGCTGGTTTCACGGACGCCGTTGGTCAGAGGCCGGGAACTGGCCGCTGTGCACCTGCAGCGTCCGCACGTTTCTCCTGAGAACACGCCTTAAAGGGCAGCCAGGTGCTCTCTGTCCCGCTCGCTCTGTGGCCTCCGTGCGAGTAAAACTGCTCCGTGGTGAACACCTCGGTCTTGAGAAGCTGCCACTTGGGACCGTCCGTCAGGAACCCCAGGATGGAGACTGCTGGGATGCGCTCCTGCTGCCAGGCTCAGCTCCTTAGGAAACGCAGCATTCTCCCCAGCGGCATGGAAAGCTGCCCTCCGGGAGCCGTCCTGGGCAGCCCTCCGTCTCTGTGTGCGTCTCCCTGGAGCAAAGGGCGCGCCCCAGCCTCCAGGACACTTGCCGGCGCTCTGCCGTGCCGACTGCCGTGGCAGAGGGGACTGCTCGGTGACTTTAAGTGGAAGTTGTGGCTGGAAAATGTTTCCCTTTGAGACCCAGGACCACAGCCCAGCTGCTGCCCTCGCTTCAGAGAGGACGTCTGAGCTCCCGGTGCGACAGTGTGATGGGCGCGTGGGCTCCGGCCTGGGGGAGGTGGGCAGGTGCCCGCGGTGAACGGAGGGCTGACGGCCCCGGATGCCTCCAGCCTCTGCTGTCTGAGAGTGGGAAGGGCTGCTTCAGCGTGAGCGCCGTTTTCCAGACGAGGAAACCGGCCTCGGCCGCACAGCTTGGGGGCCTTGGAAACAAACCGGCTGTGATTGGGGAGACGCCACCTGTGGGTCGGGGGCAGCGGTGAGCTTGGTCCTGGCGTCTTGGCCAGCTTAGGGACAGCAAGCGCCTGGGTCCTGGGTCCTCACTCCGAGGACCGGGCAGCGGCCGGGGGGTCAGAGGCGTGCCCCTGACCTCGGGCGAGCGGCGCACACTGTCTAGACCTCCTCCTCCCGAGTGAAGTCGGGGCGATGCTGCCCACTCGCTGGGTTTCGGGGTTCTCGCAGGGCCAGCCCTCAGGCAAGCAGCACAGGTGTTGAAATAGTCATGAGCAGCTGGCGTTACTCCACTTGCCGATAAGGAACTGGGGCAGAGCTGACCCCGAGGTCGGACGTGGCCTTTCCTCTCGGTGGAGGGGAGGATGCGGCCCTGAGGGGACCAGGAGATCCTGGCTGGCACGGCCCCGTGGCGGGCGGGCTGGGCTAGAAGAAGGGGCGCTTCGGGAATGAGGACGTGACGGGAGCAGGTGCTGGAGAGGCGTGTCTGAGCAGCGGGGCAGGCGTGGGTGCGGTGGCCCAGCCTGTGGCAGGGCGGCTCCGGGTGACGGCGGCAGAAATGAAAGTCCACCCAGTGCTGCTTTGCATGTCACGTGCCTTCCTGGCCCTCCACCAGCCGTGTCACCTGCTGTTCTTTGCGGGCAGCTCACGGGGAGGCGCCCAGAAGACAGGGTGGTGCGGGGGAGGCTGGCCCCGAGCCGCTCCATGGAGGTGGCGCAAGGCCCAGACCTGCCTGCTTCCTGATCTAACAGCGTCTGCGCTTGCTCAGTTACAGGATGTCCGAAGGGGACAGCGTGGGAGACTCCGTCCACGGGAAGCCTTCTGTGGTGTACAGGTTCTTCACACGCCTCGGCCAGGTGGGTGTCAGAGGTGCCAGTGCGCATGTGTGCACGAGAAGCTGTGACCCGGACGGTGTCCGCCGGGGGGGTGGGGGGAGTGTGTGTCCGCGGGGCGGGGGTGTCCGCGGGGCGTGCGTGCACAGGAGCCTCGCGCTCACTCTCAGGACCGGCTCCCTCTGTCAGGAGCCGTGTCTTCTAGGAGGGGCCAGTCATGAATGACCCCTGGTCTTTGCCACACACTTGATTTCTGGGTTATTTTCCAACCTTTAATAATGAGAAAACCATCCTTAGCTCCCAAGTGGTACAGACATAGCGGCGCCCCGACTCTGGTCTGGCCGTCCCTTTCCCGGCCACCTGCATCTGCATCCGTGGCCCCTCGCCCAGTGTGCACCCCGTGGCTGGACCAGCGTGGCCTGGGACAAAGCCTGTGCGGCCAGCAGTGCCTCCACGGTGCCCAGCACCACGCGGTCTCAGTCTTGGCGGTCAGCCCCCGGGCGTCTGCATGCCGTGCTGTCAGCGTTAACCTCGAGAAGGGTTTGAACAACTCGACGTGGGTGCGGGGGAGAGGTGCCTGGGTTCGCACATTCTGTAGTTTTATGACCAGGTGAAGGTTTTCACAGTTAAAACCTAAATGTTAAAATTAAGCCATTTCAAAAGTAAAGTTGGAAACATACATACTATTACACATGCATACATACATACATACGTGTGTACATATAAATTCGAGTTCCTCTGCAAACTCCATGGCTGCAGTTACGCCACCTGCGCCTGCTCCACGCTGCCGGGGCGGGGCCGGCCCCCGGGCCAGTGGGCTGAGTCCTGTGTGCAGGTGGCGACTCCACGGTGTGCAGGTTCCTGCCTCGGGCCGTCCTCTCGCTGGTGCTGGTGTCCGCGGTGAGAACTTGTTCGGTGTTGTGTCTGCCTGAGCACTGGACCTGCCTTGAATTGTTGCCGTAAACGTGGGGTCGGCCATCGTGCTGTGCTGCACAGGGGTGCTCAGCCTGCGGCCCACGGCTGGGGAAGTGCGCTCTGTGGGCGGTGGGCGGGGTCGGCGTGACGCGCATGCACTCCTGTCCTTGCAGATCTACCAGTCCTGGCTGGACAAGTCCACTCCGTACACGGCTGTGCGATGGGTGGTGACGCTGGGCCTGAGCTTTGTCTACATGATCCGGGTCTACCTGCTGCAGGTGGGTGTGGCTGAGGCGAGACGGCCGTCGCGGTCCCCGAGCGTGTGCTGGTCTGTCTGTCTGCCTCGCGTGCGCTTGCGCTGTGGTGACTGCCTGGCCCGAGGCGGGTTCTCTTGGCGAGGTCGGCTGGTTCCCAGGCTCAGGCCTCGTCCGGGTGTTCTCTCTGGAGCGGGAAGTGTCATGCCAGCGCCTCCTCCCAGGCATTTCCCGGGACAGAGGAGGACGTGGTCCACAGGGGGACACAGCGTTGGCTGGGCGCTCCGATGTGTCCCACTGTGGACGTCCTCAGACGCAGAGTAGAAACTCGCTTTGGGTGTTACTCCTGGACGTGTCCCTGCCAGTCAACCCACGTGGCTCCTGGGCCAGCGCAGCAGGACGGGTCCGCAGGACGGGACGCCTGCGATTCGTGGTGAATTCACTGCTGTTGGCTTTAGTTTTGTTTTTTCAATTGGAACCCGGTCCATTCTGTGACGTAAAGAGTGAGCCAGGAACCTTGCTTTAGAGAGTCCAGGCGGGGTCACGTGGCTCTTCCAGTCACACTGACGGGCCGGGCCCCTCGGCCTGGGCCTGCGCGGAGCTGTGCGCGGCCACTGGCGTCCGCACCGGCTGCGTCTGACCTGGAGGATGGCCGGGCTTCCCAAAGGGAGTTCAGTGCAGGGAAGCGTGTGCACGTCGTGCAGGGTTCCTCCCGCCTCGTCCCGAGGACGTAGGGCTCTAGAACATTCTTAACCGCATGCTTGATTTCCGGATTTTTTGGTTCTGGTTTCTCCTGGGACAGTGGTCGGCAAACTGCGGCTCGCAATACACATGCAGCTCTTTGGCCCCTTGAGTGTGGCTCTTCCACAAAATACCACGTACAGTGCGATTGAAACTTCGTGGCCCATGTGCAGAAGTCGGTTTTCGGCTCTCAAAAGAAATCTCGATCGTTGTACGGTTGATATTTGGCTCTGTTGACTAATGAGTTTGCCGACCACTGTCCTGGGAGAGAGGAAGGCACTCAGTGAGTGTGGGGACAAGTTCAAGGTGCCGCGGGGCTGTCAGCCAGCACATGCAGGCGCGGCCCAGGCAGACGTGGCTGTGAGGACCCTCCCTCTGCGCTCCTAGGAGCCGGTGGCTTCAGGGGGTGTGTATCTCACTGGCCCACTGGCTTGTCCACTGTGAGACACAAAGCAGAAACTGTCCCCGTGGACGGTCGCCACACTTGGCTGTCCCTCGTGACCCCCGCCGTGAGGAACGTGTCTGCTCTCAGTTTGGCCCACGGTCGAGTCTGCCGGGCCCGGGCGAGGGCAGCGTGCCCACGGGCGCTTCCTGCCTGACCTGCTTGCTTCTCTTCCAGGGCTGGTACATCGTGACCTACGCCTTGGGGATCTACCACCTGAACCTCTTCATCGCTTTCCTGTCTCCCAAGGTGGACCCGTCCTTGATGGAGGACTCAGGTAGGTGCCGTCCGCGTGCTGCACAGGGCCGCTCCGTCCTCTGGACACACGAGACCCCCGTGCGCCTGTTCTCTGTGTAAGACGTCCTGGAGCCGGGTCTGGCGGTTCAGGTGTTTGTAGAGCGACTCGCTGAGCCCCTGCACAGCCACGTGCGCTGGGTGTTCGCTCTCATCCCCGACGTGCAGACAGGACGCCGAGGCTCAGGGCTCTGGAGCTTGTGAGGCCGCGTGCAGAGGGGTGCAGGGGTGAAGGTGGGCGCCCTCCGGTCTGCTCCTTCCGCAGCCGCCAGCCTGGCTTGGAGGCACCTCCACACTCGTCAGTTGGGCCCCTCACACAGCCAGAGCTTCCCACGGCAGCGGGGCTTGTGGCCGCCGGGCCTGAGCCCCGGGCCCGCTCCGTGGGGCGGCGCTGATTCCCGAGCCCCGGGCTGAAAGGCTGAAAGGTCTTGGCCCGGCTGCTCCGGCCGTTCCTGGGCAGGTAGGGCGGGTGCCACAGGTGGGCAGCGGGGAGGGTGTCCCTGTCCCAGCACCTGCCCTGCCTGAGGACGCCCTCGCTGGGAGAAAGCGCCGCGTGTCCTCGGCTGTGCAGTGCTGACCAGGAGCCCGACTCTTCTTTGCAGACCGTTGAGTGGAAATACTAAAGGGAGCCCACACCCCGTGAGGTGTCGCCCTTGGCGGGAGGTGGGGAGAACCTGAGGCCGTGTCTGGGGCCGCAGCTTCTCTAGCAGCAGGCACCTGTCTCGGCGGGGTGGGGGGTGGGGTGCGGTCAGGCGGGCTCAGCCCCGCGCGGACGCCCGTCTCCTTCGTGCTCCTTGGTGTGGTGCGGGTGGTGTGTGCCTGAGTGAACTCACGTGCAGTTGAGTTTTTAAGCAACTGAAACACGTGCAAGTTCTTCCTAAAGGGAATTCTAGCCGGGCTTTCTGAAGCAACGGGCTGGACTCTAAACTGGCTGAAGGCCCCGCTTTACTTGGGGCCTTCTCCTTCCGGAGCGTGGGGAGGGTGTAGGGGGAGGATGTGGGGGGGAAGGTGTCGGGGAGGGTGTAGGGGGAGGGTGTGGGGGGAGGGTGTCGGGGAAGGTGTAGGGGGAGGGTGTGGGGGAGGGTGTGGGTGTGGGGGAGGGTGTGGGGGAGGGGTGGGGGGTCGGGGAAGTAAGAGGCGCCGTGCGCTTTTGCTGACTGCGCTCTGCCTTTCAGATGACGGCCCCTCGCTACCAACCAAACAGAACGAGGAGTTCCGGCCGTTCATCCGCAGGCTCCCCGAGTTTAAGTTCTGGTGAGTGCACCCCTGGGTGCCTGTCCTCGAGGCTGCTTGGGGCCCGGGAACAGACCGGTTTGGTCCGCGTTGGCAGCAGTTGGACTTTTCAGAGGAATGAGCGTTGTCGTCACTGGTTTTGAACGTGGTTCACCCCCAGCAGGAGCGCCGAGCTCGCGGGCGTGGGTGGGCCCCGGGGCCCTGGGGGACCGCTGCCCGGGGCCTCTCCCAGTTGCTCTTTGAAATGAGCCAAGAGGTTTTTTTGGGCAGAGCCTCTGGGTACGTGGCTGACTCGCCCCCCGAAGGGTGGGCTGCGTGGCTGTCTCTGTCCTGCTCCATGCACGGCCCCCCTTCTGGCGAGGCAGCCGGACCAGCTCCCGCCCGCTCAGGTGTTCCCCGCGACTGGGCCGCCCCGGACGGGCGCTGGGGTGGCTGCGCCCTGGGAAGTGCTGTGCTTGGGGACGAGGTTGGCTGCTACCCAGGTTCCCTAGAGGCAGTGACCTCTGTGAGGCGGTGACCCCAGTCGGGACGGGGGCTCTGGGCCCGTTGTCCTGTACTTGTTGATCAAAACCCTGAGGGGAGTGAGCCACATCTTCGCTCTGTGTTCTGGGCGTGTGGCGCTTAGCGTGTTGGGACTGAGCGTGACATGCTGGGAGGGGGAGCGCGCCTGGGAGCCCCGAGGAGCTGGCCTTTGCTCTGTAGGAAGGGGAGCCCAGGAGGGGGTCAGTGGGGCCGTGGGCCGGGCTGCATGGTGGAGCCCTCATGGTCCCTGGGGGAGCGGGTCAGCACCCTCACTGCGGTCAGACGGGGGAGTCGGGAGGACACGGAGCTGCGTCCGGCCCTGCGCTGCCGTGAGCGCACGCAAAGCCCGTGTCAGATGCTCCCTCCCCCTCCCCCAGGCACTCGGCCACCAAGGGCATCCTGGTGGCCATGGTCTGCACCTTCTTCGAGGCGTTCAACGTGCCGGTGTTCTGGCCCATCCTGGTCATGTACTTCATCATGCTCTTCTGCATCACCATGAAGAGGCAGATCAAGGTACACCCGGGCGCCGAGCCCGGAAGGCGGTGCCTGCTACAGCGGCCACGGCGCGTGGGGAGGGCAGGTGGCCACGTGGAACCTGCCTCGTCTGCACGAGCGGCAGGAAGCTCTGCAGGCCTGGGCGGGGACACGGGCTCGCTCCCCTCTGCCCGCAGTTCTGGGCCACAGCCGGTGTCGGGGAACGGGCCCGGGCAGACAGCCCTGGGGCTGGGTAGGAAAGGTCCTGGTTGTGCCCTCCTCCTGGGCACGGCGTCCTGTGGGTCAGGGCCACGACCTGCCAGACGGTGCAGGGCTTATGCACACTGGACCCTAAAGCAGGCCTGGGCAGACCCTCACCGATGCCAGGGCGCCTCCCGTCCCGGCCCCATCCTGCTCTTTCGACCTTTCCCAGACCCGACCCCAGCCCTGCTCCCCAGCCCTGGTGGCCCAGCAGGAGGCGACACCTGGGATGGAAGCTTGCCGCCCAGTCCTGTTTTATCGCCTGACGTGTGCCTGTCGTTCTGTCCCCAGCACATGATCAAGTACCGGTACATCCCGTTCACGCATGGCAAGAGGACGTACAAGGGGAAGGAGGACGCGGGCAAGACGTTCGCGAGTTAGACGGGCCGCCCGCCGCCCCTCGGAGCCCTCGGCGGGTTGAGCCATTGTAACAGCGCCTTCTTTCTTCACATAAAGTAGTTGATGGCGAGGGAGTCGGATTTTCTTTTTAAAAGGAGCTTCAATTATTTGTAACTGAAATAACGGGTTCTCGAGGAAACTGCCACTGAACCTGAATTGCATTGATTCCTTTACAGTGACACCAGGTGTTTAAACGGACAGAATTAGGAAGTCAGGCTGGGCAGACGGCCGAGGGGGCTGGGGGGCGAAGGATCCCTGAGGAGGCCGCGGCCACGCCCAGCGGAGCCGGAGCCACAGCGGGAGCTGCGCTCACAGGTTTGCAGGAACGCCGGGTCCCGGCCGCCTCCCAGCCTCCCCTCGCCGAGGTGTTCCCAGGGCCTCATGACTGGAGCTCTGTCTCAGCCACGTGATTGCTTTGGGGCCTGGAATTATAAATATATATTATATTTTAATTGTTTGAGATGATTTTGACATATTTCTTTCATACGTAAAGAGTTGCTTAATTTGAATGTTCCCATGCGGCAGCCCGCACAGCAGCAGCGAGCGGGAGCGCCCAGTTCTGTGGGTCCTGCCCGGCTCACTTTCTAGGATCAACTCGGACCTGCATGCTGACTTTGATGTGATGAGAACAGATACTCGTGACCCTTTCTAAGTGACTTTTATTCAAACTTTATTAAAGATGGCGTCCCCTTCCTCACAGAGTCTGTATCCAGAGGCGCCCGCGGGACTCTGCCCAGGCGTCAGGGTGGGCAGCGCTAGGCAGGGCTGGGGCCGGCATGGAGCCGTGAGCATCCTTTCTCAGGGGTCGGGTTCAGACTTGGGCTGAGCAGCTGCCCACGTCTCAGGGTTTCTGACATCAGGTGTGGATGTGTTTCTTTTGCCATTTCTGCCCACCTGGACTTGAGCTCCTCCTGCTTCCTAACCCGCCCCCCAAGGATATGTGTCCATTTAATTTGAGAGCGAGGAGGGGGGAAGAGAAACATGGATGTCAGAGGGACATCTATGGGCTGCCTCCCGTACGCGCCCCCCTGGGATCGACCCCGCAAAACCCTTTGGTGCACTGGATGGTGCTCTAACCAACGGAGCCGCTGGCCAGGGCCGCTCTTGCTCTGAAGAGCCGTGCGCAGGCCTCTGCCCCTGCCGCTGTGGACCTCCACGCGCGGATGCTGCCCGAGCAGCACTTCTCTGCTGCCAGGGCTCCGGGCCCGCCTCACCGCGCGCCGCCGTCCCAGTGAGCGCCCGGGTGGCTGGTGGGGAGCTGCGCGCGCGACCGAGCGTCAGTCAGGATTTGAGGGCCGGTGCCGGCCCGCCCTGGGCCCGTCGGGAGGTCTGCTGCTCAGGCCGGCCGGTCAGGGCCTGTGACCTTCATTCCGCGGAGAACAGCGTCCCTGTTGCTGGACAGTTCACTCTAGGGAGCGGCCTGCGTGGCCGCGGCCCCAGGCCCGTCTGCACTCCGGCGGGGGTGCCACACAGACCCGAGGTCCTGGCCAGGGGGGTGGCCCCAGCCTTAGGGCTTTCTCAACGCGCCTACTTCTGTGGGGTTGGTTTCTTAAGGGGGTTTACGGCAAAGTTGTCTCTGTAGAGTCAAACGATTTTAAAACCTGACAATGCGTGGCAGGAAGTAGGCTGGACATAGGTGACGGCTGTCCCAGTGCCAGCCTCGGAGGGGGTCTGTGGCCTCAGTGTTAGGAAAACTTCTCAGGCAACCTGGCTCTGCCCCAGGAGCCCTGGGCGGGGGAGGGGCCTCAGAGTCTGTAGGGACCAGGACAGACCCGTGTCCTAAATGGGGAACAGACTTGACATGTGAATTAAGGCAGGTGTGGCTCAGTGGTTAGAGCTTCCGCCCACAGACTGAATGGTCATGGGTTCGAGTCTGGTCAAGGGCATGTACCTCGGCTGCAGGTTTGATCTCCAGCCCAGGTTCGGGTGCAGGTGAGAGGCAACCAGTCGGTGTGTCTCATGTCCGTGCTTCTGTCTCTCCCCTTCCCTTCCCTCCAACCATCAGTGAGGAAAGGCACCTGCTGGACGGTGTGGGTGGGCGCCCTGGTCTCCACGCCTGTGAGGGGCTGTGCCTGGCCGCCGCCCAGCGGCTGCGGTGGGGACGGTTTGTAGGTGCGCCTGGCGGGCTGCCACGCGCCTGGAAGTGTTGCCCATTCAGGCCACGTCCTCTCGCCCACCAGACGCGGCTCGTCTTCTCATCACAGAAGGGTCTGGTGTGTCCTCAGCCGAGCGGTGGGGAAGGGAGGGGCCTAGGACCTGTTCCCGGGAGCGGAGTCCCTGCGGAGCCACCGCCTGGCACTGTGGGGTGAGGGTGGGTGCCCACGCGGGGCCTGGCGGGGAGCTGAGCTGAGTGGAGCCCCTGCCCGAACCTGGCCGTCCAGCTCCTATCCTCCTGAGCTGCTGGCACAGGGTCTTACGTGACAGGAAATATAAAACCAGAGGACTTTACGGTTTCTGCGCAAGTTCATCCGAATCGATCACGTCTGTCCTGACAGGCGGCTGCTGGTGGCTCCGTCCGTCCGTCCGTCCTGTCACCGGAAGTGCCGCAGGTAGACCAGCTTCTGGGGAGGGAACCTCTCCCTGCACAGGGGACACTCCGTCTGGGGGGAGGGAGAGGTCACACGGGCTGTGTCCCTGCGAGGCCACTGCGCCCTTCCCACCGGCACCGCCATCAACGTAAGACAGCATTTCTCCAAAGCCGCCAACCGGGAAGGGCCGTCACTGCAACCCAGAGCAGGACCCGCCGCCAAGACGGCCGGCCTGTCACTCTGACGGGATGGGGGCTGAGACACCCCCGGGCTGCCTGTCCCCTCTCCGTCCCATTTCCTGAAGCCGGGCGGTCCCACCCCAAGACCACCTGGGTGAGACCAGGTCAGCTTCCCTCCCGCCCTGCAAGGTCGGCCGCTCGCCTGCCAGGCACCCACGGGGCCCACAAAGCAGGGACGGGGGCAGCAGCCGAGCCTGGTGAACAGGGAGCACCACGCCCCGTGTTTGCCTCCTCCCGGGTGGCCCTCCCACTCCCCTCAGCCCCGCCCCGGAGACGCTGTGGGGCCCAGGACCGGCTCCCGGGCCAGCATGGAGGTGAGCGGCTCCTGCACCCCTCGCCCTGCGGCCTCCAAGGCCAGGGCAGGTGGCTGTCGGAACTCCCGCACGGCCATGGGGGCGCCTGTCTGGCTGGAGGGGAGGGTCTGGATGTGTGACCAGGAGCCTCCCAGGAAGGGACACCCTCCCAGGAGCGCACGTTCTCGGATGCTTTTGGCAAAGTGTCCACACAGCAGCTGTGGTGCCTCGACTCCTGACCCGACCCCCTACCTGGCTCACTGGGGCTTTCAGACACCCGCCCCTCCCCCGGCTCAGGGCGGCCGCCTGGCGGTCACCTGCGGGACCTGCGCGCCGAGGGCGGGCTGACCTTGGTGTCGCACCACTGGGTGATGCACTCCCAGCAGAACAGGTGGCCGCAGGGCGTGGCCGTCGAGTGCCTGCGCTCCTCCAGGCACAGGGTGCACAGCGAGTTCCGGGACACGGCTCTCTCCTCCGTGAGGCTCCTGCGGGGTGGGGGGTGGGGGGTAGGGTTGAGCCTCCAGGTCCTTGCTAAGCGCCCCGAGCCCTGGTGCCGGCCCCGCGCACCTGCGGCGAGACAGCCTGCGGTGCAGCTTCCACTCCCGCTGGGCGCGCTGCCGCTGCCGGAAGCCGTAGAGCTGCAGGCCCAGGGACAGCGCCAGGTGCAGCAGGGAGACCAGGCCCAGCAGCCGGTAGCTCGCCCGGGCCCTCAGGTCCTCTGCTGGCGGGCGGTGGAGGCGGAGCTGCCAAGGACCCCCAGGGGACGGTCACGTGACCGGCACAGACTGGGCAGCCTGGAGGCCAGCCTCTGCCTGCACTCTGTCAAATGAGGCCCAGCCCTGCCCCCTCGGTGCCCACGGGGAGGGAGGAGGGCAGGGGCACTTCCCAGGGCCTGAGCACAGGTGGGGGCAGTCAGGGGCGCTGCTGGACAGCTCAGGGCTCGTCCCAGCAGAGAAGCGAGGAGCGAGAAGTGTGCTGACCGCTCTGGCAGCACGTGAGGATTTGGGGGGGGGACATCCAGGGACCCCATCTCAGGGAGGCAAGGAAGCAGCAAAGAAGCCTGAGAAGGAGCAGCCAGCGGGGCAGGAGCAGCTCGTGCGGCCGCTGCTGCTAACCAGCTGTGTGGCAGGAACAGGTGCCATGCCACTGGCGTGACAGGTCAGCAGCCCCTCCTGCAGCCGGTGACGGGGCAGCTTCTGGCCACGCCCACTGCCCGCCTCCCTCCCTTGGCTGGGGCTGGAGGCAGCCAAGTCAGCAGACCGGCGGGCCTGGTGCCCCGGCAGAGGGAAGAGCCTCGGGGCTGAGCCTTGAGTTTCCAGGCTCCTGTGTCACAGCAGCTCAGCCACACACAGGAGCACGTGAGGATGCGACTGGACCACAGGGGAGGCGCAGGCGCCCGGGATCTGCTGCTGAGGGAGGTGAAGAGGGGCAGGGGGCGTCGGGTGGGGCTTTCTCAAAGGGAGCACCATGCTGAGAGCAGCCAGGAGAGGGGGCCGGAGACCCTCTGGTGGGCAGGCAGGTCCGAGGGCGGCTTCTAGGTGACGGGGCAAGGGAACTGGGACAGGAGGGTGTGAACTGTCGTCCAGCAGAGCGGGCGGGCAAAGACTAGGGAAGACTAGCGGGATGCTGTCAGAAGGGGCTCACGTTCGACAGGAAACGCACCTACACGTGACCCACCACCAGGGCAGGCGGGGAGGTGTGGCCACAGGCCTGTGCTCCGAGGAAAGAGCAGGCGCAGGCATGGCACCGAGCGTGGCCCGAAGGCAGACTTGCCCTACCCTCAGGGTTTGTGGAAACTGAACTTCCCCGGGTTTTTGTTTTTTAGCAAAATGTGAACCAACAAAGCCCAGTGGAGGGTTGGGCCAGCCGAGACTGTGCCGGTCCAGAGGCCTGAAGAGCCACCTCTGCGCAGGCGAGCCAGGTCCGGCCAGCGTGGGCGCGCCGGCACTTACGTAGGTGACGCCCGTGAGCCGCTTGGCCAGGTGGTAGAAGGCGCCGTGGATGTAGAACCAGGCGACGTGCAGCCGGTGGAGGCAGCCCAGGCCCTGCCTGAACACCAGCACGGCCCTCAGCAGCGCCTTCCTCTGCGGCTCCGGCAGGGCCGCCACCTGCCTGTGCACCCAGCGCCGGGCTCCCGACCGGCCTCTCGCGCTGGGTGCCAGGCCGCCCTGCGACGGGCGGGCGCCGTTGCTATCGGCCTGCAGCTCCTGCTCCAGGTGGAGCAGGGCCTTGTCCAGCACGTAGGGCAGGACCGTGTGCAGCGCGACCAGCACGCCGCGGCGCAGCCTCAGAGGCACTTGGCTCCGGGACGGGTCCACCTGGATGAGCCCAACGTACTCCTCGCCGAGGGTCTGGTAGCCTGGGGGCGGGGAGACACCCAGGGGAGGGGCTGAGGCAGGTCTGAGTTCTCCTGAGCCCCCGCTTTCTTCTGGAGGGCAGGCTCCCGTGACGGGCTGTGCCAGGGCCCCTCTCGGACCACGGGTTCGGCCACGGAGAAGCGGTCTCCATGGCACCCGGCGAGGCCCAGGAGAAAGGTCCCAGGGACACAGAGAGGATGAAAGGACACCAACACGACAGGTGCACGGCCGTCAGAGCTCCCAGAGGCCCTGGTGGGCTGGGGGCCGGGCCTCCCCTTAGGAGAGGGTAGGGTCTTGGGGTCCAGCTCCGGGGACGCTGGGAAGCACCTCCAGGAGCTGTTAGCGCCCCTCCTGTCCTCTGGGCTTGGCGTGAGTTGTGGCCCCTCGGTCCTGGGTCCCACGGGGAGCGTACCTGCAAGTGTGGTGAGGCCAAAGTAGGCCACGTCGGACAGCAGCTCGAGCTCCTTCCTCCACTCCAGCCACTTCTTGGCGCCTGAGAGCAGGACAGCATCGTTACGGGGGGTGGGGGGTGGGGGCTCAGGTGAGGTCCTCCCGCTGCCCAGGCCCCGCACAAAGCGGAGACTGTCCTAAACGCACACCCTCTCCCTCCACTGGCCTCCGAGCGGCCCATTCTGCTCCCCCTGCACCTGCCTCGCCTGAGTCCCCAAGTCTCCCGAGTCCCTGTCCACCAGGAGTCCATCTCCCCCCGAGGCCCGCCTGGGAAGTGTCCTGGCGCCCGGAGGGCCACAGGACAGACTGTGTAACAGACTGAGTGACGGTCCAGCACCCACGCTGCTCGTCACGGCCTCGGGCAGTTCCAGGGTCTCAGGAACCCCAGTTCCCAATCTGGAGGCTGGGCACGCCGAGGCCTACTTTGCAGGGTGTTCGGAGGATTCAGTGAGTTGTTTGTAAGGCGCCGACGTGCGCCTGGCTCTAGGAACAGACCGCGCGTTCTGCTCGTGCCCGGCCCCGCGCTCTCGTCGGCGGCCGTGGAGGCTCCCCACGCTCCTCGCCCTGCCCCGCTCAGCACCGGCCCGGCCCCACCCGCCGGCGGCCGGGCGCCCAGGACCACCCACGGGCCGGTCACCGCCAGCGGCGCCCTCGACGCTCACCCGCTAGGCTGTGCAGGGCGCTGCCCGCCGCGCTCCGCAGCCCGCCGCGGTAGTAGTCGTCCTTCTGGGCCGCGCGGACCACCTCGGGGGGACTGGCGGCCGCGGAAGCCATGGCCGCGGGGACCCGGATGACCACGCCCACACGGCGCTGCCTGATGACCGGACTGGGCGTGGGGCGCACACCTCGTGCGTCACGGCCCGCGGGGCGGGGCCAGGCTGGGGCGGGTCGGAGGACAGCCGGGCCCGCGGGCTCGGATTGGGCGGTGAGAGGGGCGGGGGCGGGCGATTGAGGGGCGGGGCTGCGCGGGGGCGGGGCGGACAGCCGGGCCCGCGGGCTCGGATTGGGCGGTGATAGGGGCGGGACCAGGCTGGGGACGGGGCGGAGGACAGCCGGGCCCGCGGGCTCGGATTGGGCGGTGAGAGGGGCGGGGCCATGCTGGGGGCGGGGCGGAGGACAGCCGGGCCCGCGGGCTCTGATTGGGCGGTGAGAGGGACGGGCGGGCGATTGAGGGGCGGGGCTGCGCGGGGGCGGGGCGGACAGCCGGACCCGCGGGCTCCGATTGGGCAGTGAGAGGGGCGGGGGCGGGGGCGGGGGCGGGGCTGCGCCTCCTGGAGGCCGGGACTGCCAAGGGCGCCGACCAGCGGGAGCCGAGCGGGCGCCGGGCGGAGTGCTGGGGGGGCCGCGACCTAGGCGGGGCCTGGTCCGAGGGCGCCGGACGCGGCGGGGTTCCTGGGTCTGAAAGCGGACCTGCTGCTCCCGTGCGAGTGGACTGCGAGGGGGCATGGAAGCCAGAGGCGGGTGCTGACCCTCCGCGAGGCGGGGAAGCCTCGCCCGCCTCCCGCCTCCCGCCCTCCGGGCCGGCTGGGAGCCCGGGACTGAGGTGGGTGCGGCGTCCCCCTCCGGGCCAGGCTGTCCTGCAGGGCCCCGCGCGCGGCTCCGCAGGGACCTCACGGGACCCTCCTGCGGGCTGGAGCCCTCCCCCGGCCTCCACCAAAGGGGCTCCGGGGACCCCGTTTGGGAGTGGGGGCTCCGAGTCTTGGGAACCACGTGGGGTCATGAGGACAAGACAGGCTCCTCCGCTCACCCACCGGGCTGCCCGCCAGGAGCGCAGACCCGGCCCCTCCGGCCGCTGCCCACGTTGAGGAGGGGCCCAGGGAGGCCTGGGGGCTTGTGAGGGCCCCACCCCAGAGGGCACAGCCTCAGGCACAGCTGAGGGTCCCGAGCAAGGAAAGTGGGAGGAGGCGTGGTGTGGGGGACAGAGGCCGGAGCCCCACGTCTGCATCTGTGCCCAGCGGCCACCTGGTGGGGGGCGGGCAGGGGCCCCAGATGGACTTGAGTGGCCTCCGGCCGGCCTGCCAGCTTTACAGGCCCTGAGGGGAGCCCCTGGGGGGCGCTGCACCCAGGGGGCTGGGAGCCACAAGGCCCCCTGACCCGGCCCGGAGCGCACGGGGCAGGACCGGTGGCTGCCCTTGGCCTCACCTCTGCTCTGCTCTCCAACCTCAGGCGGCCCAGCCGTGGGAGGAACCCCGCCTGGCCAGCCCAGTGGTTCGGGGCACGGCGCCGGGTGCCGAGGAGACGGGCTCCGAGCTGGGGGAGCCCCACCAGCAGGCAGGCCCTGCTTGGAGGGAGGGCACAGCCGGGGGGCCTGGCACTCTCACCTGTGCCCGTGCCCCTCGAGGGCCACGCCCCTGCCTGTGACCCGGGTCCTGGACGCAGAGGCTGCCTGCCGCGCTGGCTGGCGGCCGTGGTGCAGGGCAAGGCGTGGCCCAAGGGAGACACGGAGGCCCCACACGGGCGGGTGCCACGTTCATCGGCACCCAGTTGGACTCGGAGCTGGGTGGGGTCCCTTCCTGGGGTCCTGTCTGTCGGGGGCCAGGCCAGAGCTGTACTGAAGGCCTTGCTCTCTGGTGGTGGGCCCTGGGATCACGGGGTTCAGATCGCCTCAGTTTCCTCACGGGTGCCCAGAGCTGCTTGTTTGGGGTGCCGCTGGCAAAGAAAAAAAACGGTAATAATTGCCTACCTTTTTTGCTCCAAAGTGACTTTTAAAAAAATTAGGTGCCTATACTTGTATAAGGATTTCTCGTACCCAAAATTAACCCATCAGATGCAACCTTATCATGCGACGTGGCCAATAAAGATGCAACTCTATTATATCACCTATATACAGGGTGCCCGCCCCCCAAATCTATGCACATTGAGCAGCTGCAGCGCCAGGACTTGGGGTCAGACTCCAGAACGGCCAGCAGGTGTCGCCATCGGCTCATCGGCTCCACCAAGTGAGCAGGTTGAATTTCTGGGGGTCAGGGCGTGAGTTACACCTCGGCGTGTGAACTTGGACGGGAACCAAAGACAGAGCGGAGTGACCGCTCCCCGGCCTCCGTGTCAAGGTGTGGACATGGCTGAGGGGGTGACCGACTGGGTCTCAGAGCAGAGTGAGGTGGAAGGGGCGGCTCTGTGCCCCTGGTGACCGCGGGTGGCCAGGCCGGAGCCCCGTGGGCTAGGCCTCAGGTCTCGGTGGGCGAGGCGGGGTGGGGCGGGGCGGGGGCGAGGGCTTTTGCCAGCGGGGGTGGGGCCCCTCGTCACCACTAGCCCCGTGCGAGGGCTAAACTATTGAATACTTTTCCTCCCACCTTCTAAGTTCCAGCTGGGCCTGTATTCAAGCCAACAGAGGCAGGTTCGCAGGAGAAAGCTCTTAATACCCAGGCCTGTGGGGCGGCCCGGAAGCATGGACATCCCGACCACAAGGGGGCAGCGCGGGCACAGGACCTTGTTGGACGAAGGAGAAGGGGCGGGTCTGCGCTCTCAGAACCGGGAGCGGTGACTGACGGGTGACGGGAGCGGGTGACTGACGGGTGGCGGGTGACTGACGACTGACGGGTGACGGGTGACGGGTGGCGGGTGACTGACAGAGGACAGGCGTGCCGCACTCAAAGGCCACCACAGCCAAGTGCACCAGGTGTAAGTGGGTGCGGCCACAACAAGCAAAAGCGTCCATTTCCACAGGAACGCAGGCTCATTCCGACAGAGACGGGCTGAACACACAGGGCTGAGGTAGACGAGTCATCGTTCAATAAAGCAACAGAACATTTCAATAAAAATTAACATTTCTTCTTGAACAGTAACTTACCCGACACTGAATAACGGCACAAATTAACAAGCGTCACGCACGTAAACCTATTTTTCCTGTTCTCCGAAAGCGAAATATTTCCTGTTGCGCACACCGAACAAGTCAGTCCCAGACTAATGAGGCGGCCGTCGGCTGCTAGAATATTCGCTGGCAGCATCAGTGGAGAGAAATGGTGGGTGCGCCTGCCCGTAAGCCGCGTGAGGGAAATGAATGCAACACGATGATAGTCATCAGTCATTAGTGGACGTTGTAGTTCGTTATTAATAATTATGTGTAACAGGATGTTGTAAAATTTAAGTTAGGAAACTTTCATTAAAACGTTCCTTGCACACTGTTACATTGGCGGGGCCGCAAAAACATCCGCTGTGGGCGCGTGCGGCCCTCGGGCGCGAGTTTGACACACTCGGAGTAGGAAGCTTCTCGCCAGGCAGCTCAGAGCCCCGGAGACACACGCGTCTCGCTAACCGGCCCGGAGCCCCGACCGGAGCTGGGGGAAGGGCTCCGGGCGGCGATTTTCAACCCGTCAGCTCACCGCGCACGTAAGCTAACGACTAACATGCTGCATTTTTTGCTGATCTGACAAAAAGTAGTTATAATCTTAATAGATTTAATACAAAAAAAAAAAAACAAAAACTAATTGCCTACGCTTTTTGTCCCAAAGTGACTTTTTAAAAAATCAGGTGCCGCCCAGCTGGCGTGGCGCAGTGACTGAGCGTCGATCTAGGAGCCAGGAGGTCAGGGTTCAATTCCTGGTCGGGGCACAGGCCCGGGTTGCGGGTTCCATCCTCAGTGGGGGGCCTGCAGGAGGCAGCTGATCCATGGTTCTCTCTCATCACTGATGTTTCTATCTCTCCCTCTCCCTTCCTCTCTGAGATCAATGAAAAGTATATTTTAAAAAATCACGTAAGGATCTCTGGTACCAAAAATAGCCACTCAGATGCAACCTTCTTATGTGAGGTGACAAATCAGGACGCAGCGCTATTGCATGACCTACATACAGGCCGTCCCCCCAAAACCTACGCCCTCTGTAACCGCGGGGGGCTCAGTTTTGAAGATGGAGTGTGTTTTGTGCACACTGCCTTTGTAATTGTGCAAAGTGTGTGCGTGCATTTGGGGGGACACCCTGTATTTATGGCCCCAGACAGGCCTTCCCACGGCGGCTAACGGTGAGCTGTTGTCCGTTTTATTGACGGCCTCAGGGGAAGGAGGGCGGTGCCCGCCGGAGTCGGCAGGCCTGGCCTGTGTGCAGGTCCTTGGGGCACACCAGGGTGCCGAGGCACACCGGGCTGAAGACCCCTGCCCCAGGGTGCCCAGGCCGAGGCTGCCTCCTGGGCAGGTTTCTCTGAGCCTCTCGGGCAGGAAGGCGGCGGGTCGGGGGTTCTCTCCGAGTCTCTTGTCTCGTCCGGAAGGGCAGCCTCAGCCCGCGCTCCGGTTCCTCCCTCGGACGGACCGGCAGGCCTGTGCCCACGTGGCTTCCCGCCGCTGTGGGTCCCGAGGACGAGGACGAGGCGGGAGGGGAGGCCCTGCTGGGCTGCAGGCAGGTGGCTGGGGGGCCCAGCCTGCCCCCCCCCCTCCGCCCCGTGGCCACCCCTCCCTCGGCAGCAGGAGCCTGGGCCGGGGCCTGGGGGAGGCAGGGCTCAGCGCTCACTGCTCACTCGGATGAACCTGGAAAACAGGTTTCTCCACCTGCAGCCGGGTGTGGCAGACCTGGCCCTGGAGGTACGGGGTGGTGGCCAGGGGGGTGGGGGTGGGTCTGGCACAGGTGGGCGGTGTAAAAGCCCCTCAGCCGGGCAGTGGGGCACCCGGCAGCGCCCCAAGCTGTGCCTGGTCGGGGTACGGACAAGGGGCCCAGAGCAGAGCAGCCTGGGGCCGATCGGGAGCTGGGGGCCTGGGAAACCCCGTCCGGCCAGGAGTCCGCCTTCCTGTTCTGGCCACGACAGCACACGCTGGCCCGCACAGCCAGAGCCCCAGCCCCCGCCTGCACCCCGAGTCGCCCGGCACCCCTTCCTCACGGGCCCAGGCCCCATCGTGACTGATCAGGGCATCTGTGGAGTGGGTGCCGCCCCGCCCGCCAGGCCCCTCAGGACGCACCTGACGTGTGTTCAAGAGACACCCGGCCCTCCCCCCGTTCGGTCGTCTACAGAAGGCATGGTGTTTGTTGCAGTTATTTTTAAAAAAATACATTTTATTGCTTTCAGAGAGGAAGGGAGAGGAGAGAAACATCAATGATGAGAGAACCATCGATCGGCTGCCTCCTGCACGCCCCACACTGGGGATGGAGCCCACAGCCCGGGCCTGTGCCCTGACCGGGAATCGAACCGTAACCTCCTGGTTCATAGGGCGACGCTCGACCCCTGAGCCAGGCCGGCGGGCATTGTTGCAATTGTTTTTGATGGACAGTAGCAGCACTAACGTGTGGTCTCGCACCTCTTCCCGCCTGTCTGGCCAGTTGTGGGGACCCCGGAGCTTCCGGCTGGAGCGTCCTCCTGTGGGGACAGAGCTGCGTCCCCGCGGGCGGCTGTGATTGTTAGCGGAGGGGAGCGCGCCTCGTCTCCCCGGGGCTGCTGGGGGCGGGGGGGGGGGGGGGGGGGGTGTTGCCGCCGGCATCAGCATTTCCGGAGGCCCGCGGAGGGTGAGATGGTCGGAAGCTTTATTTCCGTGGAGGTCCCCCGTGGGTCCCAAAGCCCCATTTCCCGGAGCCAGGCCTGGAGTGAGAGCCGGTGTCTGGAGCTTCTGTTCCACGTTGGGGCCGGTCCCCCCCCCCCCCCCCCCCCCCCGCGCCAGCCCGCCTGCTGCCATCAGCCCGCCAAGGTGGGGCCGCGTGGCCGCGGGCGACACGGGCGAATGGAAGGACCGAGAGGCCGCCCCGAGCAACAAAGTCCCCCCGCCAACCCCCACCCCCGAATCCGGAAAACACGGGAGCGGGACCGCTTTGTGCAGGGCCACGCCACCTGGCCAACCAGCTCTGTCCCCGTGTGATTGGCAGGCAAGCGCCTTCTCTCTGTCACCCCAACGGCACTGGGCACTGTGGACCTTCCCGTGGTTGGACCCGCCCCGGGGACAGGCTGATCGGGCCTGGCCTTCCCTCGGCTTCCTTTCCGTCACTCACAACCAGTGACGTCGCCCGCATCGGCTCGCCCGCCGCTGTGAGCTGTGGCGAAGCGCAGCCACAATTAAAACCAAATTAGACTATTAAACCCTGTGGACAGGCTGTGATCTCAGGAACACAGGCACGCCACCCTGAACACGCGGCTCTCTGTCTCCCTCGCTCTTCACTCTCAGGCTGTTCGCAGGCAGGTCCCCCCCGCCCCCCGCCCAGGGGCCTCCAGCACCTCCCCCCCGACGGGGTGGGCATCCCCACTGCACACCACATCACTGCCCTGGCGGAGTGACCCCCTTATCCGGGACCTGTCCCTGCACAGGCTCTGCTCTGGGAGGCCAGTCTCGGGCCCCTCATCACCCAGTTGCTCCTGTCTGCCCTGGGTGAGCCACCCTGGCCCCACACACCCCACCCCCTGGCCCCACACACCCCCACCCCCCTGGCCCCACACACCCCACCCCCCTGGCCCCACACACCCCACCCCCCTGGCCCCACACACCCCACCCCCCTGGCCCCACACACCCACCCCCTGGCCCCACACACCCCACCCCCTGGCCCCACACACCCCACCCCCCTAACCCCACACACCCACCCCCTAACCCCACACACCCACCCCCTAACCCCACACACCTCACCCCCCTGACCCCACACACCCCACCCCCCTAACCCCACACACCCACCCCCTGGCCCCACACGCCCACCCCCTGGCCCCACACACCCACCCCCTGGCCCCACACACCCACCCCCTGGCCCCACACACCCACCCCCTGGCCCCACACATCCCACCCCCTGGCCCCACACACCCACCCCCTGGCCCCACACACCCACCCCCTGGCCCCACACGCCCCACCCCCTGGCCCCAGGTGAGCGAGGGGCCTGCAGTGGCCTGGCTGGACCCGCCCAGCGCCAGCCTTCACTCTTCGCCTTCTCCTCTGGGTCTGGGCTGCGGCGGGTGGGGGGGGGAGGGGGGAGGGGGTGGGGGGAGTAGGTGGCGCCGGGAGAAGGTACAGCTTCCCTCACCCGCCGGCCATGGGGGTGCTCTGACCTGCCTCCCCATCGTCGGAGTTCCTCCTCCCTGGACCCCACTCCCAGCCTGGAGACTGAGCTGGGAGGCCCTGGCCAGTGTGTGTGGGGGGGTGAGTGGGGGGAGGTGGGCACCTGGAGAGGAGACCCCTCAGGTGGCCCCAGGGGAGCGGGCGGGGCTGGCTGCTGGGCCCCCGGTGAGAGGAGGCTGGGACAGGCAGCAACAGGGGTCCAGGCCGGAGAGAGGACGCTGGGCAGGGGCCAGGAAGAGCAGGGCGGAGTTTGGGGCGCGCCTCCTGGGTCCCAGCACGGCCACCCTGCCAGGTTGGGGTGGTCTCGCCCTCCCCGGAGCCGGATCTGCAGTCTGGGTGGTCGGCGGGGGAGGGTGGTCTGGGAGGGAGAGGACGCCCCACCCAGACACTCATCCTCGGAGGGAGGCCGCCGGGTGGGTCCGGAGCAGGGATGCCGGTGGGGGGTGTGGCGCTCGGCTTCCTGGGCGCTGCCGGGGGGGCGGGGGGGGGAGGGGAGCAGGCTGGGGCCTGCAGAGGGTCCCCCACATTCCGTGGCGGCCGCTCCGGAGCCTGGAGTCCTCAGGGTAGGAGGAGGGTCTGGGAGTGGGGCCCTGCGTCCTGGGGCTTTGCGGGGGGGCAAGCTGGCCGGGTTGGGCGCCGGGGCTGGGCCCTCAGCTCTGGGCTGGGCCCCCCTCCGGCCTGTCTGGGCCCCACGTCCTGAGGAACCGGGACCCGCTGTTGGGGGGGGTGGGGGCACCGGGCCTCTCTGCCCCCCAGCCCGCCCGGCAGGAGTGGTGCCACCTGTGCGGGCACCGGTGGGAGGGGCCGTCCCAGGGCTTGAAGGAGCCACTGGTGTCTGGGACGAGGTCTGAGCAGAGGCCAGAGGCCTGAGAGGGGCGGTGCCCCTCCTTAGCCCGGGGGGGGGGGGGGGTGCTGGGCTCCCGGGGCAGCGGGTGAGAGGGAGAGGCGGGCCCAGCGGCTGAGTGGGGCGTTGTGAGGGCCCGGCAGAGCTCGAGGGGCAGGGACAGGCAGGTGGGGTCCGAGGACGGGGTGGCACGGTGCCCACCCGGGGGCTGGGCTAGGTGGGGCTGCTGCCTCATGAGGGTGACGGTGACGGTGCCAGCCCCGCCGAGCCCCACGCCAGCCTGCGCTCGGCAGACGTGTCGGGACACGGCTCCGCTCCCACCGCGCCAGGAAGCGCGCCGCTGCCGGGGACCTGGCCGCGATGGGCGGGCGGCCGGGAGAGCCGGGCGGAGAGACCCCCACGAGGGTGAGCCTGGGCGGGAGTCAGCGAGGGGCCCTGGCAGGAGGGTGGGCGGGGGCCGTGGCTGGCACAGCGGCCTGGCGGGCGGGGCCTCCCTGTGGGAGGAGGAGCACCGTCCTGAGTGCCCGGCCTGCGGGCTGCCGGGTCCACGCCCCACGGGCTCCTGAGCCAGGACCCCAGGGGCCCCCGGCGGCGAGTCCAGGTCTGCGGACCTTGGAGGGAGGGCCGGGCAGGGGCCTGGAGGGAGCCTGTGAGGCCTGGGTGTGAGGAGGGACTGAGGTAGGGCTGCTCTGTGGGGCCCCGGGAGACGGGTTTTCCCGGGAGCCTGAGCTACCCCCCTCCCCGCCCGTCCAGTTCCTCCCGCCTGGGCACGGCCTGGCTCCAGGTGGCCCGAGGGCCTGGGTGCCCGCTGTCCATTGAGGGCCAGGCCCCGGGAGCTGTGTCCTGGGCATGTTGAGGGCTCTGAGCCCAGGTCGAGGCCACAGCTCTGCAATCTCTGTGGCCAGGGAGGAGGCCGGGGAGGAGGCCGGGGAGGAGGCCGGGGAGGGAGCGGTGGGCACCCAGAGGTCTGCGGGAGGGGCCGGCCTGGGGCACAGGAGGTGCTGGATGGAGGGAGAGGAGGGGGAGGGGGCCCCAAGCAGGAGGGGAGCCTGAGCAGTGGCTGGGGAGGGGCTGAACTCGGGGGGACCCAGAGGAGGAGGAGGAGGCCTGGGGCCTCTGGGGGTGAGAGTTGGGGGCTTGGAACGCGGCCAAGTGTCCAAGGGGCAGAGGGCAGCCTGGGAGCCAGAGCGGCCCCGCTCACTGCACAGACCGAGGGTGCCCACAGGGGCCGTGCCTGAGCGACCTCAGTGGACCTGGGCCGGGGGGGGGGGGGGGCTGTGTGTCCCAGGGGGCAGGCCCCGCCCAGGCAGCGCAGGGGCTTCTGTAAGAGGGCCGCGTCCCAGGCAGAGGGAGCTCCACGCCTGACAGACCCCCCCCCCCCCGCCAGGTGACATGAGCTGCAGACTCCATCCCAGGGGCGGACCCCAGGGCAGAGGGACCTCCTGCTGACAGCGCACCCCAGCTGGTGACCCAGGTCACCCCACCTCTCAGCGGCTGGCCCACTGCAGAGCCCTGGACCCCCCTCCATGGCTCCCCCACCTGGGGACCCAGGACGCCCCCTGGGGAGCCGGCGGCCTTTCCTGAGCGTCAATGTCCTGCCTGTGGGTGAGTGAGGACTCTGCCCCGCCCCCCCCCCCTGCCCGCGAGCTCTCCGGAGCCGGTGGGTGCCGTGGGGAGCCGGTGGGCGCCGTGGGGAGCCGGTGGGCGCCGTGGGGAGCCGGTGGGCGCCGTGGGGAGCCGGTGGGCGCCGTGGGGAGCAGGTGGGCGCCGTGGGGAGCCGGTGGGCGCCGTGGGGAGCCGGTGGGCGCCGTGGGGAGCCGGTGGGCGCCGTGGGGAGCAGGTGGGTGCCGTGGGGAGCAGGTGGGCGCCGTGGGGAGCCGGTGGGTGCCGTGGGGAGCAGGTGGATGGGCTGCTGAGGGGGCTCCCGGCAGGTGCACCCTCGCTCTGCTCAGGGTCCTCGGCGCCTCCTGATCCTGGTGGCCGCGCCTCCTGGGCAGGGCCAGGCCTCCCTGGGCCTGGTCCTCTCCGTGACCCGTGACCCATGACCTGTGACCTCCTGAAGTCGGTTGCGCCGGTTTAGGCGACTCTCTTCTCTCTGAGTTTGGAAAGGGGGGGCTAGGAGGTGCGCAGCGTCCGTGCACGGGCCTCCGTGCGCAGCTGGGTGAGGGGGGAGCCACCACCCAGACAGGAAGTGGGACGTCCCGCCTGCCCCTCGCTGGGCTGCCCCGAGCCCCAGGGTCCCCGCTCCTCTGCCCGCCCGCACTCGGAGCCGCACGGTGTGCAGCTGTGCCGGTGAGCGGGCGGGAGCTCTTGTTGGACGGCAGGGCCCCGCCCGCCGCACAGACGCCTCCGAGACGGCTGCGGTCTCCCTCCCGCCGTGTAATTAGCTCCGGGTCCAGCCGGGAGGATTCCCTGCCACCCAGGCGGGAAGTGGGCGCCCCCCCCCCACCCGCACAGTTGGCTGCTCTCTGTCCCGGGTGTTCCGCGCCGATGCCTATGGCGTGTGTTTGCCCGCTGGCCCGGGCCTGGCAGCCTGGACTCAGCCACCCTGAGGGATGGGGCACTCAGCCCCCGGGGGCGGGTGGGCACCGTGGGCCCTGGGCTGCTGGGTATATCAGGGGTGACTTCGTCGCCGCCGGGGGGTGGGGCCTGGGCCTGGGCACCATCAGACAGGAAGGCGTCCCCGCTTAGGGGCGGGTTCTGGGTGTGGGGGAGCCCGTCCGGTGTGGGGGAGCCCGTCCGGTGTGGGGGAGCCCCGGCTTCCGGCTTGCTGGGCCCTCTGCCCGGGCCTGCCCCTGGCGGCTGGTGGGTGTGAGGGTGCGGGTGGGGGGGGGCGGGTCCTCTGGCTCAGCTGTCCCGGGATGCGGGGGGGAGAGCGAGGAGGGAGGGTTCGCGTGAGGCCCGGCCAGCCTGTGGGGTGACGACGGGCCTGCTTCCCGGGGGGCTTGCTCCCCAGGACCCGCTCTCCCTGGGGGCCCTGCAGCTCGCTTGGCAGCGGCTCCCAGGACGCGGCGGTGGCGGGAGCACTCACACATGCCAGCGTGCGGCTCTGCGTGTGCGTGCATGTTCACGCCGCCTGCGCCCTGCACCCGCTCGGCCAGCCCGGGCTCGCCCCTCAGGCTCCCCAGGTGCGTCCGGACAGGCCTCCACCACAGGGCCATGTCCGCTCGGAGCTCACAGCCCCCCCTCCCGGGTTCAGAGCCCTGCTCCTCAGCTCAGCGGGGGGGGGGGGGGGGGGTGGGCAGCACCCGAGGGAAGGTGCTGGGGGGGGCAGGGAGGCTCTGGGCCCAGAGACCAGGCCGCGGGCCCAGGCGGGGCCCTGGGGGCGGGAGCCTACAGTCCTGGGTGTGGGGAGGCGACCGGATCCAGAGGTGATGGTGCCCGAGACGGGGCTCCCCTCGACCTGCTGTCCCTCCGGGTGCCCCTCCCCTCCCGCACTCCCTGTCCCCCCGGGGACGGCTGGCTGTGCTGACGTCCGGCCAGGTCCTTGCTGGGTGCTGGGCTGAGGGACGGGGCACCTCATCTGGCCCCGGAGGTCCCCCTGGCGGCACCACTGACCAATGGAGGAGTCCCAGCCAAGAGGAGGGCGGGCCCAAGGCCGGGAGCAGGCCCCTGTCCTGGGGGCTGCCTGACGACTGCCCCCCTGCCCGGCAGGCGCTCCCCCTGTTTGGGCCCGAAGTTCCCAGGCGGCCGGTCTCGGCACGGCCTTGGCCCCTGGCCCTCGGCCCGGAGAGAAGCCCCCTGCTGGCCGGGCGGGGGGTGGACATGTGCACGGCCCACGACCCGGGGGGTGGGGCTGCGGGGAGGCTGGGCCCCACCAGCAGCCCCTGCCCCCACCCTGCGCTTGCTCACCCCAGTTCTCGGTATCCATGGTAACCGAGGGGGTGTCAGAGCGCCTTAATCCCACTCCAGGGCTCAGGGTTGGGGCGAAGGCAGATGAGTGCTCCCAGGGGCCCAGGGAGGAGGGGGCCGGGGGCCGAGTGTGGGGTCTGGCCCTCACCCCGTGCCGGGGCCTGGCACGTGGGCTGCCAGCCGTGCCCACAGCTACAGGCACCAAGGGCCACGCTGGGTGTGGCGAGGCCTGAGCCGCCCGAGGCTGGGCCCCTGGTCCTGACAGCCCCCCCCCCCCCGGGATCTAGGGCACCCGCCCCAAGATGCCGTGGGTCACGGATGCTGGACGGGGAGGACCAGGGAGGGGCGGGCGAGGGCGGGACGCAGTGTTGGACCCACCGGCCCAGGGACTAGAGACCGCAGGTCTCGGTGGCGGGACGGGGGGTGGGGGGGCGTGTGCGCTGGGCCTGGTGGGGTCCCCACGCAGGGCAGCGCCCGCCTGGGTCACGTCCTCCCGGCACCTCTGGGGGCAGGGCCGGCACCAGGACGCCGAGGGGCAGGGCCGGGAGGCACAGCTGGGCTTGGAGCCGAGGCCGCCGGCTCAGGCTCGTGGCCGGGCCTCCTGCCTGAAAGGCTGGGAGGTGGGTCCTTCTTCTTCTAAAACACGTGTTTGTATCGACGTCAGAGAGGAAGGCAGAGGGAGAGCCACTGAGCGGCTCCTCCTGCACGGCCCCCACTGGGGATCGAGCCCACAACCCAGGCCTGTGCTCTGACGGGGAATTGAACCCTGACCTCCTGGTTCATAGGTCGACGCTCAACCACTGAGCCACACCAGCCGGGCAGAGTCTGTGTCCTCACTGAGCTGGGGCGTGGGGGCGTGCGGACCCCGGCTTTCCCCCCTGACAGCGTGTTCAGAGCCATCCCCACCCCCGGGTTCTGTCGGCCGGGCTGGCTCCTCCTTTTCCCGGCTCCGAGGAGGAGCTGAGGGGTCACAGCGGGACGGGAGGGTGAGCTCGCCCCCCTCCAGCCTTCCCTCCGCCTCCGGGCCCCTCCGCGCTGTCGCTGAAGCCCAGCCTGGGCCTGGACGCACCAGGTCCCCCCTCACCAGGTCCCCCCTAACCAGGTCCCCCCTCACCAGGTCCCCCCTCACCAGGTCCCCTCTCACCAGGTCCCCTCTAACCAGGTCCCCTCTCACCAGGTCCCCTCTCACCAGGTCCCCCCTAACCAGGTCCCCCCTCACCAGGTCCCCCCTCACCAGGTCCCCTCTCACCAGGTCCCCTCTAACCAGGTCCCCTCTCACCAGGTCCCCCCTAACCAGGTCCCCTCTCACCAGGTCCCCCTCTCACCAGGTCCCCCCCAACCAGGTCCCCTCTCACCAGGTCCCCTCTAACCAGGTCCCCCACTAACCAGGTCCCCCCCTAACCAGGTCCCCCCTAACCAGGTCCCCCCTCACCAGGTCCCCCCTCACCAGGTCCCCTCTCACCAGGTCCCCTCTAACCAGGTCCCCCTCTAACCAGGTCCCCCCTAACCAGGTCCCCCCTAACCAGGTCCCTGTCCTCGCTCAGCAGCACGCACCTGGTCGGGGATCAGGCAGAAGCTCTGGGTCCGCGTGCGCCCTCCGGCCTCTGCGTGCAGCTCCGCTGGGACTCGCGGTTCCCACAGTTCTAACCGCGGCCACGGTCCTGGGAGAGCGCGGCCAGGGTCCTCCTCCAGCCCCCGTCCCCCCCCCCCCCCGCTCCCTGCCCCCAAGCACCAGGCTCCGGGGAGAGGAGGGCGGAGTCCTGCTGGTGGTCCCCGCTCTGGGCCCAGCGGCCGCCTGTGCCGGGCACGGGTGCTCACGGGGTGTGTGGACCTCCGTGGCACCGGGCACCGGGCACCGGGCAGGTGTGTGAGCACAGCCGCCAGTCCCTGACGTGCTGGGCTGACAGGGAGGCCTGAGCCGCCATGGCAACGGGCCCCTCAGAAGCAGCGTTCCCCACGACCCAGAGCCGCACGGGAAGGCTGTGCTGTGCAGCGTGGGGCTGGCAGCTCCCACATCCCCCCAGCGCCGTGCGGGCCGGGGATGGAGACCCCGCTCCGCAGGCCGACAGGGCGGCCGGCGAACCCACTCTGCAGGCTGGCTCCGTCCAGGGGAGGGTCGTGGGCTGCTGGCCACCACGTCGGGGAAAGGGGGCTGGGGGCTGGTCAGCAGGCCACTTGGGGGCCAGCACGCAGGCCGAGGCTGGTTGGACTCTGGGGGTGTGGGCCTGGGAGCTGCTTGCTGTAGGGGAACCTGGTCTTGGGGTTCCCTCGACCAGGCCAGGGGCACCTGGGGCTGATGCACTGACCCGATTGCCTCTGGGCCGACCGGGGCGGGCCCCCCCATCGCCTGCAGACAGGGCAGCAGCTGGGCCAGCACCCGCTGGGGGGAGCTGCTATGCGTTTCCTGGGCCGGAGGCCGGCTGGCCGGCTGGCTGTGTTTGGAAGGGGGGGTCGGGCGGGAGAGGCTTCATGCAGGGGCTGGAGAAGCGCCCAGTGATGGGGTCCCCTGGCGAGGCTCCCCGTCTTGGTGGCAGCACCTCCGTGCGGGGAGCCAGGGAAGGGAGCAGCCGCTCGCTGACGGGCTGCGTGCAGGAGGCCATGCACCTGGCCCAGCCCCGAGGCCGCCCCATCCTGGGCCCGATGGAAAAGATGGAAAAGCCCCCGTGCCCCCCTCCGGAGGTGCCTCCCAAAGGTCCCCTCCTCCTCTAGTCGGCACCACCTGGGCACAGCGGAGTGCCCGGCGGTCTCAGGCTGGGGGGCAGCCTGCCCTGGGCTGGGGGCCAGGTCATCCCTCTCCTCCTGAGTCCCTAGGAGGGGCCTGGTGACCCCCCCCCACCAGGTGGCCGTGGCCCTGGGCTGCCCACGGCGGGCTCTGTGCGTGGGAGGCGCTGGGAGCCGGCCGCTCGCCGTCTTGAGCTCTGATTGAGAACGGGACGTCTTAGGACCAGATGCTGTGAGAAGGCGAAACGCACACTTTCTAAATTTAGCCGTTTGATTGCACATTTACCCAGTTAGGCTCACGGATGGGGGGGTGAGAGCTCGTGGTCCCGCTGCGCCGCTCGCTGCCTCTGTGCGTCCCGGGCCCGCGTCCGGGCTGCTGACCTCGGGCTGCAGAAGGTTCCGGAGCCGGGTTCTCGCCAGGGCTGCCTGTTCGGCCCGGAGTAACGCTGCCAAAGGGCCGTCTCAGGGGCCACGGGCAGCGGGTCAGTCTGACGGGACTCCTCTCTGCCGAGGCCGCCAGAAGCCGGCCCGGCGGTATGTTTGGGGGGCAGTGGGCATGACGCAGCAGGCACCTCAGGATCCTGCTGGGCAGCGCCCACCGGAAGCAGGGCAAAGGCCCGGCAGCCTCTCGAGTGAAATTCTGTGGCTCAGACCCCGGCTCCATGCAGTCTCAGAGGAGGCGAGTGAGGGAGGAGGGAACCCGGGGCGGCTCCCTGGAGGAGGCGCCGTGCCCCAGGCCTTGGAGACCCTGGGTGCTAGGCTGAGGGTCAGACGCTCCTGGTGGGAGGTCGTAGAGTCCCTGAGAGACTGGAGCCCGGAGCACCGGTCAGGCCTGTGTCCTGCATCGTGGCAGGTGCACTGGAGGGAGGCTGGAGGCCAGACCGGGGCCGAGGGCAAGCCCCCGAGTGACTCAGGGGTGATGCGGGCTGCGGGGCAGGCCCTCTGTCCTGGCTGCGGACGTCGCCCCCTGGTGGGTGTGGAGGGCGTGTCCGCAGAGCAGCCACACGCACAGGCTTCCGCCCCAGGCGGCAGGCGGGCTGCCCAGAGGTGCTTCTCGCCCCCGGTTCCTGGAGTCCCTGGCTCAGAGGGAGGTTTCTTTCGTGGTTTCCAATTTGCATTTCAGTCTTGGTTTCACGCAGGAGGAGGCCCGGGTTTCTCAGCGCAAAGCGGCCCCGGTCTGTCCCCGTCTCCCCCTCCGGTCGCGCTGGCTCTGGCTCTGGGTCTTGGGCTCTTGGCCACGTGCCCGGGCACCGAGGACCCGGTTCCTGGGGCCGCATCCCAGGGGCTGCCGAGTGTCCCTGTTAGCCCTGCTCCCGGGCTGCGTCTCTGTCCCTGTGAGGAGAGCCGCCCCACCCCCGCTGAGCCACGCTGCCCGGGAAGGTGTGCAGGTGGGAAGGGTGGGGCCGGGCAGTGATGGGAGGGGCTCAGGCTGTCTGGGGCTCTGGGCGAGGCCTGCCCGGCCCCCAGCGGCCTCAGGAGACCGACCATCCACCCTCCCTGCGCTCAGCCTCCCTGCCTGCCTCCATCCCTCCCACATGCGCCCGTGTCCTCACTCCTGGGGCCCTGAGCTCCTGCTTCAGGTGAGGTGGGGAGGAGAGGAGTGGGGGGCCCCTGGTGTGGGGGGGGGGCACAGCATTCCCGGAGAGGAAGCCAGGAAGTAGCCTTCCCTGAGTGGCAGCCCGGCCTCCGCGGGCAGAACAGCCCTGGGGCGCACAGCTGGGCACAGGGCTGGGAATTGGGGTGCAGCCCTGTCTGGGCGCTGGGAAGTGGGAAGGCTCAGGAGCTCAGCTGGCCCCGCAGGTGCTGAGGTGAGATGCCCTCTGGGGGGTCGGGGGGGGCGGCCTTGGCTCTGGGAGGGACCCTGAGGCCCGGCCTGGGGCCCAGCACAGGCCTGGAGGCCGCTGTGTGGCGTGGGGAGAGGCAGAGCCTCCCTGGGCGGCAGCGGTCTGGAGGAACCTTAGGAATCCGCAGGTGTTTTTCCTGGGGAAACTGAGGCCCAGAGAGGGGCGGGGCTTGGCTGGGGCCACCAGTGGGCCTGCAGGAGCCGGGACAGGGGCCCTGGGGTGTCTCCAGTGAAGTCAGACCCAGACCAGCTCTCCTCCCCCACTGCTGCCCGCTGGGGGGACTGGGAGGGGCTGGGGGGAGGATCCGAGAGGGGCTGGGGGGCTGAGGGGACTGGGAGGGGGCTGGGAGGGGCTGGGGGGGCTGGAGGGACTGGGAGAGGGCTTGGGGGAGGGGCCGAAGGGGGTTGGGGGGGCTGGGAGGGGGCTGGGGGAGGGCCCGAGGGGGGTTGGGGGGGCTGGAGGGACTGGGGGGGAGGAGCCGAGGGGGCTGGGGGAGGGGCCGAGGGGGGCTGGGAGGGCGCTGGGAGGGAGGGTCCCGCGAAGGAAGGAGCCTGCAGAATCCAGGGTCCGTCACTGCTTTGGGGGCCCCCAGGAGGGGCCAGTTTGGGAAGGAGAGGCGGAGAGCCGGCCCCAGGCAGGGGGTCAGGTGGGCGCCTCCCCCTCCCCCCCCCCAGGCAGGCTGCCCGAGGCGAACCGGATCGCCTGGTACCCGCTGCCCCCCCCCCCGCCCCCCAGCGCCAGGCGTTTGTGCAGGTTCCTGCGAGCCCCGGCTCCCGAGGGCGGTGCAGGCGGCGGGGTGGCCCGTGCCCAGCCTCAGGTGTCAGGAGGGGACACGGCCCTCGGCCCCCCCCCCAGGTCGCTGCCGGGCGGTGGGGGACAGGGCTTGGCCCCACGGTGCGCCCCCCCCCCGCTCCCTGCTCCGCGCCCGCCCGGCCCCCTCCCCACGCGGGGCGGGAGGGGGTGTGTGCAGGCGGCACGAGTGACAGCGCTCCGCTCGCTCTCCGCGCAGCGCGGCTCGGGGCGCAGAGCCGGTGCGCACAGCCCCGCGGGCCGGAGCCGGAGCCGGAGCGCTGCCGCCGGCGCGGGCGGTGCTGCCTGAGCGGGAGCGGGAGCCCCAGGCCGGCCGCTGAGGGCGCCCCCCGCCCCCGCCCCCCGCGCCCCCCGCGCCGCCGCCGCCGCGGAGACAATGGACGCGGGAGCCGCCCCGAGGAAGCACAGTAGGTGCCGCGCGCCCGCCCCGCCGGGTCCGGGGTCCGGGGTCCGGGGTCCGGGGTCCGGGGTCCGGGGTCCGGGGTCCGAGACAGGCGGGCGCCGCTGCCCTGGGCGCCGGGTCGGGCGGGCGGAGGCGCAGGGAGGGGCGCGCTGCTCCCCGCGCTCCCAGCTGCCGGGGCCCCGGGGCACCCAGACCCGAGGGGGCGCCACCCGGAGGGCGGCAGGGCAGAGGGTGTGGGTCGCCGGCAAGTGAAGGTCCCGGCGCTCTTGGCCCGCAGGTGGGGTGAGGGATGGGGGGCCCCTGTGCCAACGCCTCCCCTGGGGCTGTGACTGCTGAGCCTGCTGAGCCGGGACGGGACGCCCGGGCGGACCCCCAGGACGGACCCCGGTCCCGGCGGGGGTGCCTGAGGGGCAGGGCCGGCTGGGGCCGCAGGGAGGTGCTGGGGGACACGCAGCAGCTGCCGCCGGGCACGTGTGTCTGGGCAGCAGGTGCCATCGCTGGCCCTGAGCCCGGCTCCGGCTCCCAGCAGCGGGCGCGGAGGGCGCGGAGGGCAGGCGGGACCCGGGCTGCAGGGTGCTGGTGGGGGCACCGCCCCCCGGGGCCCAGGCACCCTCCAGGGGACACAGGCACTCGGCACCTGGCGAAGGGGAGACGCCATGGAAACAGGAGGCCGCATCCCCCCCCCCAGTGACCCCTGGGGGGGACAGAGGGCCGCTGCCTCCCTCCCAGCTGCTTCCTCCGGGACCGCCTTTCCGCTCTGCCCGGCCTGTTTCCGCTCACCCTCCAGCCGGCGTCTGAGGGTGACACTCCGCTGCCAGGCGCCTGGGCCATGGCACCCGTGCTTCCCTCACCAGGAGCCCACGGCGCCCGCCAGGCCCTCTGAGCCCGCGGGCTCCATCAGAGCTGCAGCCGCGGGGCAAAGGGCAGCCCAGGCACCAGGGGACCCAGGGGAGGGGCAGACCAGAGGTCAGAGGACACCGTCCCCTCTCCGGGTTGAGGGGGACACCGCCAGGGGGCCCGTCTCGGGGCCGTCGCCCGTGCCTGAGGTGACGGAGGAAATTGCCGCTAAAGACCCCCAGCCGCCCCCGTCCCATCGGACCCCGCACCAACCTCGTAGCCACGGATCTGCGTGGCCCTGGGGGGGCGCTGGGGGTCCGGAAAGGAGGGGGGGAGGCAGGCGTGCGGCAGGCGGAGTGTGTGCTTGTCCAGGTGTGGAGGGTCCCCACGGCCTCCTTCCCCGGTCTGGTCTGCGCCTGCCCCCAGGAGGTGAGAGCCGGCCTGCTCGGGGGCTCCCCAGGGCCTGGTCTGTGGCCCCGACTTCTTGGACCCTGGCCCGTCCAGGGCCTGCGGTGAGCAGGAGGCTAGAGCGGGACTGTCACCCAGCCAGTGCCCCCAGGAGGCTGTCCGGCAGGGGGCAGGGTCCCTCCTGTGGGTGACCAGGCAGGACCCGCCCCCTCAAGTGGGTCCCCAGGAGCCAGAGGGGCTGGCAGGTGGGAGAGGACCCCCCTAGACCCTTTGGGGGGTGGGCTTTGAGGGGCAGGAGGCCCTCGGGCCCACGGCGGAGAGTTCAGGTTACGTAACCCCGCCCGGCACACGGATTGCCGTCGTAAGCAGCCGCAGCAGGCCTGACGATACGGGCTGTAATTGGATTTTAATGTTTAATGTCCGCAGCAGACAGCTCCGGCCCGTGTGTACAGATTCTGTTACTCTGCGCCGAACAGAACTGCTTCGTTAGCTGGGAACTACCGTGCCCGCCCGCAGCCGACTCCCCGAGGGGCGTCTGCCTGCCACCTGCTCCGTGGGGGGCAGGTGAGGGGTGGGCTGCCAGCCGGCCTCCTGTTTCTGCCAGGCCAGCCTCCCCTCCCCCACCCTCCACCCTCGTCCACCCAGCCCCTGGCCCTGTTTGCGGGGGGGGGGGGGCTGTGTGGGTGACCCCTGGGAGGGGCAGTGCTGGGGACCCAGCCACCGGGCCCCCTGAAAACCCAGCGTCCGTGGCTGCTGCTCTCGGGCCAGTCAAGGCCCAGCCAGGACTTTAGGCGCCGGGGCCACTGGGCACAGACGGCCCAGGACCTTCGGGGGCTCCACCTGCTGGTCCCCACCGCAGACTGGTCCCCGGGAGCCAGCGGCATCAGGACTCGGCAGACCCGGCGTCCAGGGGTGGGAGGTGCACCCGGGACCCTCTGCCTCTAGCTGGTCCTGGCCCGGCAGGAGCAGTGTGTGTGAGTGTGAGTGTGTGTGTGAGTGTATGAGTGTGTGTGCGTGTGAGTGTATGTGTGAGTGTGTGTGTGAGTGTGTGTGTGTGTGTGTGTGAGTGTGTGAGTGTATGAGTGTGTGTGCGTGTGAGTGTGTGTGTGAGTGTATGTGTGCGTGACTGTGTGTGTGAGTGTGTGTGAGTGTGTGTGAGTGTGAATGTGTGAGTGTGAATGTGTGTGTGAGTGTGTGTGCGTGTGAGTGTGAGTGTATATGTGAGTGTGTGTGAGTGTGAATGTGTGTGTGTGAGTGTGAGAGTGAGTGTGTGTGTGAGTGTGTGTGTGTGAGTGTGTATGAGTGTGTGTGAGTGTGTGTGAGTGTGTATGAGTGTGTGTGCGTGTGTGTGTATGTGTGTGTCTGTGTGAGTGTGTGTGTGAGTGTGTGCGTGTGTGTGAGTCTGTGTGCATGTGCGCGCGCGCATGTGTGAGAGTGTGCACGTGTGTGAGAGTGTGCACGTGTGTGAGAGTGTGCACGTGTGTGAGTCTGTGTGCATGTGTGTGTGTGCACACGTGTGTGAGTCTCTGTGTGTGTATGTGTGTGTGTATGTGTGTGTGTGCACGCCGCTGCTGGCCCATCACCCCCCCCCCCCCAGCGCCGGGGCCCAGGAGGAGGCCGCGGCTCCCGCTGCCGCCCTCGGCGTATTCTTAGGGCTGTTGTGTAACACCCGCATCTTGCGGGGAGGAAGGGCTCCCGGAGACGTTGGTCTCCGCAGCCGCCGCGGGGCTTTGTCCCTCCCGCTGCCCGGCACAAAGCGACAAAGGAGGCGCCTGGTCACCCGCCCAGCAAAGCGCTGCCGGCCGGGCTGTGGGGGGCGGGGCCGGCGGGGGGCCCGGCACTGGCTCCAGGGGCTGCGTCCAGCGGGGGCTCCTCCAGCCGCTGGCCCTGCAGTGGGGTGTCCTCCCTCCTCGGGCACAGCGGCCCGTCCTGCCCCCCGCCGCGCTCCTTCCTGCCGTCTGTGCTCCCGGCAGCCTCCGCACTGACTCAGGGTCCCACCCCCACAGATCAGCGCGGCTCCCACACCTGTTTCCTCGGCTCCTGCTGCGCCTCAGACCCGGGGGTGGAGGTGGGGCCCCCAGGAGGCTGGGGTGGCACCTGGTCCCACCTGGGCCTGGGAGGTCGGGCTGGGCATCCGCTCCCCTGCGTCCACAGGTCAGCACCACCTCGCTGCCCCCGGGACCCGGCCGGGTGCGCACGGGGCTCCTGCCTCCCCCTGAGCGTCCAGGTGCTCGGAGGGGCCCATGGGCGCGGCAGCCGGGACAGCGTGAGGCGTCGGGAGGCGGCCAGGTGACGTGGCTCCAGGTGACGTGGCTCCAGGTGACGTGGCTCCGTTTGCGGCCCACGAGGGCCTGAGCCAGCGACCTGCGGGCAGGACGGCGGGGGACTGGGGGCGGGTCTCTGCCCGGTCCCTCTGCTCAGCCCGGCCTCGCAGCCGGGACGCAGGGGGCTTCCCACCTGAGTGGGCGCCTGGCTCTCCCCTCCCCTCCCCTCCCCTCCCCGTGGGTGGTCCCCACCTGCTGCCCTCCCTGCCCCCCCCCCCCCAGTCTGACCAGGTCATGGAGCGAAGGGGGCTCCCTACAGTCTGGGGAGGCTCCGGGGCCGTGGTCCTTGTCCCGGCCGCCCCTGGGCAGCCAGCCCCGAGCGGGCACAGCACCACCTTCTCAGGGGGCGTCCCTCCTCCTGACCCCACGTGCCCACCGCCCAGCCCTGCCTCCCGGTGCTGGGGTGGCCGGGCCCACAGTCAGGGCCTCACAGTCCGGAGGCCGGCACCCGAGATCCAGGGTGGGCGGGGCCGGCCCCCCCCAGACCGCGTCTCCAGCTGCTGGTGGCCCAGGGGTCCCTGGCCTGGCGCCCGTGTGTGCCCTCCACCCCTCTTTCCGTGAGGACACTGGTCAGGCCCCTGAGTGACCCCGGGTGACCTGTTTCCAATGAGGTCGCCTTTGCACGTCTGGGTGCGGATGCATCTTTGGGGGCCACCACAATGGTCCCCCGCGTCCGGCTGCGAGGCCGGGCTGAGCAGAGGGACCGGGCAGAGACCCACGCCCAGGCCCCCGCCGTCCTGCCCGCAGGTCGCTGGCTCAGGCCCTCGTGGGCCGCAAACGGAGCCACGTCACCTGGAGCCACGTCACCTGGAGCCACGTCACCTGGAGCCACGTCACCTGGAGCCACGTCACGTGGCCGCCTCCCGACGCCTCACGCTGTCCCGGCTGCCGCGCCCATGGGCCCCTCCGAGCACCTGGACGCTCAGGGGGAGGCAGGAGCCCCGAGCGCCCCCAGCCGGGTCCTGGGGGCAGCGAGGTGGGTGCTGACCTGAGGTGGGTGCAGCCCCGGCAATGGTCACGCTCCCGCCCACCTCACCTTCCGCCTCAACCCCTGGGAGCCAGACGCAGGGCCCAGCTCACACCTCAGGCCACGAGGACTGGCGGTCGGCTGGTCTCCTTCCCCTCCCGTCTCTCCCGGGGCCGGGCTCTGCAGGACGTGAGGCCAGCAGGTCCTGGGGCTCCCGCTCCCTCAGTGGTGTCTGCTCCCAGATCCTGCCAGCCGCTCGTGACGGCCCCCGGGGAAGGCGGCAGGGGTCTCCCTACCCGCTCTCAGGGAAGCCGGCGCCTTTGCTGGGGGGAGGGGGCCGCAGGGACAGGCCCAGCAGCGGCCTCGGAGCCCCAGGGCCCTGGCCCGGCTCTGACGGTCCTTTCTGCCCCGGCCCGTGTGGCCCTGGGCGCACTGAGCTGAGGCGCGGGCCGCGTTCCCCGGGGCGTGGAGAGCCAGCCTTCCTGACAGGCCCCAGGCAGAGCCGCTCTCGAGAGGGCCCGTGAGCAAAGTCAGGTTCAGTGTTCGGAGCGCGGACAGCTCGGGGCTTCAGACAGGCCCTCGGTGAGGCCCGGAGCCAGCCCGGCCCCCCTCCCTCGACCAGGGGCCTGAGGAGTCGGGTGGTGCTGTGCTGGGGGGAAGGGGGGGGGCGGCCAACAAGAGGCCTCACTCCCCGAACACTGGGCCCATCCATCTGTTCTAAACTGCCCCCCCCCCCACCCAGCCCAGTCCTGCTTCCCGGCCGAGCAGGGGCCCCTGAGGGTCCGCCTTCCGGAGCCGATTCCCCCCAGGCCCGTGGTCATGCGGCTCTTTGGCCCCTTGAGTGTGGCTCTTCCACAAAACACCACGGCCTGGGCGAGTCTATGTTGAAGAAGTGGCGTGAGAAGACGTTTAAGTTTAAAAAATTCGGCTCCCAAAAGGAATTTCAGTCGTTGTGCTGTTGGTATTTGGCTCTGTGACTAAGGAGTTTGCCGACCACTGGCCCAGGCGAGCAAGGAAGCCAGTTTCACAGGCCCACCCCCGCCCGCATCACCCCCGCCCCCTTCACAGATGAGGTCACTGCGCTCAGGGAGGCGGGTCTCTGGTCGGGCGGGGGGGGGGGGGGGACAGCGGGGGGTGTGGGAGCCCCGGCCCCGCGGCTCGGGCTCAGAGCCCGCTGTAGAGGCAGCCCCACACCTCTGGCCGCCCGGCTGTGGCCGCCGCTCAGGCCGCTGGGACGTTGTGGAGCAGCCGGTGGCCGCTGGGACGGGGCCTGATGGCCGGCCCCCAGGCTTCCTGACCGGGAGGCGGGGTGTAGGGCCCAGCAGGACCCTGGGGCTCCCCTGTCCGATGACGCCCCTGCATTGGGGGAGGGAGGATGTGGGCGCCGTGGGCTCTCCAGGTGTTCGGGGTCAGGCTGGCCTCTGCGGTGTCTGGACCCTGCCCGGCTCTTAGACCCATTTCCACGGCACCTGCTGCAGTGCGGGGAGCGAGCAGCCCGGCCCCGGGGTCTCTGAGGGGAGCGAGGCCAGTGGGCACCCGGACCCGAGTTCAGGCTACTCTGGGGTAGGAGCCGCCAGAGGCCCGGCAGGCGCCCCTCCACCTGCCCTGCCCGGACACGCACCCCGGCCTGGGAGAGGCCCGAGCGGGGGGCGCGGGCTCCCACCACCCCTCCACCGAGCCCGATAGGCCCACCCTGCCTCCCGGGGAGGGGTCCCCACGCTTCAGTGGTTCACAGGCTGTTTGCAGGGCTGGCAGGGGGAGCACAGGTGAGCAGGAGGGGACCTCGCCTGGGGGGGGGGCAGGTGCAGCCTGGGTCCCCCCACAGAGACAGCTCCTCCGGCCCACCCGCTGGAGAGCGCTCCTTCCTGAGGTCCGGGGGGGGGGGCCTTCGCTGCAGAGGGGGTGCAGAGCAAAGGGCAGAGGCCTGAGGGCTTTGGGGGCACCCGTCCCCCCTCCCCCTGTGCCCCCACCTTCACCCCACACCGGGAGCAGCCGTGGGGAGGCGGCCTGCTGGTGGAGGCGGGACTGTTTGTGTGTTTTTGAAGCGACTGCAGCTGTGCGTGCCTGTTCCGCTCTCCGGGGGTGCAGTGGGGCGCTGTGTGAGGCTGTTTGGACTTGGGGTGCTCTGTGTAAGGAAGGGCACCCCCTGAGTTGGGACAGCGGGGCCCAGAGTCGGGGAGCCCGGGGCTGTCTCTCCCTGGGGCTGCCCCCTGCCGGCCTGACTTGCAGGGGGATCCCACAGAGACCTGGGGGCTGGAGCTGGGGGCCCCCCAAGTAGCTGGGCCAGGACAGGCTCGGCAGTACCCACTCCTGGGGGCTTTCTCGGGAGAGCGGGCGGGCAGACAGCGGGATGGGGACTGGCGGAGGCCCAGGGAGAGTCAGGCACAGCCCCCTGTGGACGTCGGGCACAGGGAGCCCCCCCCGCCCCCGCTCACTCCCCTCGGGGTGACCAGTCACTAGAGCGGATGTTGGGGACGCTGTGCCCTGAGCTCTGGCACCGGCACGGGACACGCCCCTGGCTGGATCCGATTTGTTCGGGACAGGACGGGAGTGGGGTGGGGGCTGCCAGGACAGGACACCCAGTCCCGCAGCAAGAAAGGCCCCTGGCACATCCCGCCTCGGGGGGCACCTCCCCTGCCCCACCCGCCCCCACGTTGTGCTGCAGCCCCCGCCCTGCAGGGACCTGCTCTCCGCCTCCTGCTCCCCTGTCTCATCAGAGACCGAAGCTGCCCCTTGGCGCCCGCTGAGCCTCAGAAAGCCCGGCGGGGCTCAGCCAGCACCAGGCGCTGCGTCGGACCCGGGAGGGACTGGGTGGCGTGGCCAGGTGGGACCCAGCAGCCCGGCAGGGCCTCCCTGCGCTCACTCTGGCTGCGGCTGAGTCTCCGGGAAGGTGGCTTGGCGCGGGGGGTGGGGGGGTAGGGGGGCATCGCCAGGGCAGCACCCCTCCCCCCGCTGGCCCTCCCGCCACCTGGGTCTGGATCCCGGGGCCACTCAGTAAGCGCCGAACAAGAGCGAGCTGGGTGCCGGGCGGGACTGTGGGCACCGGGTGGCAGTGAGCGGTGGCAGTGAGCGGCACAGCCCTGTCCCCGGAGGCCTGAGCCCACAGACGGCTCCGGGCACGGCCCTGAGGCCGCGTTTAACTCCCGCCCCGGCCGCTGCGCTGAGTCCTGCAGGCTTTTAACATCCGCGCTTACGCAACCACCGCTCTCTGGCGCAGAAGTGATTAAACCCGGGACGCGGCGAGCGCGGGGTGTGCGGCCTCTCCGGCTGCTGGGCAGGATCACACGGCACCCAGGGTCTCGGCTGTGGGCGCAACACCACCCCCCCCCCGGCGGCCGCTTCGCCAAGTCAGCCTCAAGCTCCCTCCTGGGCTCCTGGTCCCTCCTGGTCCCTCCTGGTCCCACCTGGTCCCACCTGGTCCCTCCTGGTCCCTCCTGGTCCCTCCTGGGCTCCTGGTCCCTCCTGGGCACCTGGTCCCTCCTGGTCCCTCCTGGACCCTCCTGGTCCCACCTGGTCCCTCCTGGTCCCACCTGGTCCCACCTGGTCCCTCCTGGTCCCTCCTGGTCCCACCTGGTCCCTCCTGGTCCCTCCTGGTCCCACCTGGTCCCTCCTGGTCCCTCCTGGTCCCTCCTGGGCACCTGGTCCCTCCTGGTCCCTCCTGGTCCCTCCTGGTCCCTCCTGGGCTCCTGGTCCCTCCTGGTCCCTCCTGGTCCCTCCTGGTCCCACCTGGTCCCTCCTGGTCCCTCCTGGTCCCTCCTGGGCTCCTGGTCCCTCCTGGTCCCTCCTGGTCCCTCCTGGTCCCTCCTGGGCTCCTGGTCCCTCCTGGTCCCTCCTGGTCCCTCCTGGTCCCTCCTGGTCCCTCCTGGGCTCCTGGTCCCTCCTGGTCCCTCCTGGTCCCTCCTGGTCCCTCCTGGTCCCTCCTGGGCTCTTGGTCCCTCCTGGTCCCACCTGGTCCCTCCTGGTCCCACCTGGTCCCACCTGGTCCCTCCTGGTCCCTCCTGGTCCCACCTGGTCCCACCTGGTCCCTCCTGGTCCCTCCTGGTCCCTCCTGGGCTCCTGGTCCCTCCTGGTCCCTCCTGGTCCCTCCTGGTCCCTCCTGGTCCCACCTGGTCCCTCCTGGTCCCTCCTGGTCCCTCCTGGGCTCCTGGTCCCTCCTGGTCCCTCCTGGTCCCTCCTGGTCCCTCCTGGTCCCTCCTGGTCCCTCCTGGTCCCTCCTGGTCCCACCTGGTCCCTCCTGGTCCCTCCTGGGCTCCTGGTCCCTCCTGGTCCCACCTGGTCCCACCTGGTCCCTCCTGGTCCCTCCTGGTCCCACCTGGTCCCACCTGGTCCCTCCTGGTCCCTCCTGGTCCCTCCTGGGCTCCTGGTCCCTCCTGGTCCCTCCTGGTCCCTCCTGGTCCCTCCTGGTCCCACCTGGTCCCTCCTGGTCCCTCCTGGTCCCTCCTGGGCTCCTGGTCCCTCCTGGTCCCTCCTGGTCCCTCCTGGTCCCTCCTGGTCCCTCCTGGGCTCTTGGTCCCTCCTGGTCCCTCCTGGTCCCTCCTGGTCCCTCCTGGTCCCACCTGGTCCCTCCTGGTCCCTCCTGGGCTCCTGGTCCCTCCTGGTCCCTCCTGGTCCCTCCTGGTCCCTCCTGGTCCCTCCTGGTCCCTCCTGGGCTCTTGGTCCCTCCTGGTCCCTCCTGGTCCCTCCTGGTCCCTCCTGGTCCCTCCTGGTCCCTCCTGGTCCCTCCTGGGCACCTGGTCCCTCCTGGTCCCTCCTGGTCCCTCCTGGTCCCTCCTGGTCCCTCCTGGTCCCTCCTGGGCTCCTGGTCCCTCCTGGTCCCTCCTGGTCCCTCCTGGTCCCTCCTGGTCCCTCCTGGGCTCTTGGTCCCTCCTGGTCCCTCCTGGTCCCTCCTGGTCCCACCTGGTCCCTCCTGGTCCCTCCTGGGCTCTTGGTCCCACCTGGTCCCTCCTGGTCCCTCCTGGCCCCTCCTGGGCACCTGGTCCCTCCTGGTCCCTCCTGGTCCCACCTGGTCCCTCCTGGTCCTTCCTGGTCCCTCCTGGTCCCTCCTGGTCCCTCCTGGGCACCTGGTCCCTCCTGGGCTCCTGGTCCCTCCTGGCCCCTCCTGGGTGCACAGTTCTGGAACCTCTCAGGTGCCGGCCGCTTAGAGCAGCCCCTTCACTCCCCAGTTGCCCATGGGGGCTAAACCGTGGCCGTGTCCCCCGTGGCCCCTCCCAGGGCGCCTGGCCTTGCCCCGCGTGCGTCCTGGGGACAGAGCCTAGGAGCCACGCCCTGTGACGGCTGGTCCGTTCTGATGGAGACGCATGTGCCGCCCGGTCTGAAGAGGATTGGTGTGGACACCGTGTGAGCGGCACCAGCGTAGTGCGTTTAGGAATCATTTCACTCAAAACGCGTCGTCAGAGAGACCAGGCCGGCAGCCCTGAGGACGGTGCCAGTGGCCCCGTGAGAGGGGCAGGCGCAGCCGTCCAGGGAGGGGTCCGGCGGACAGCCCCTGACCTTTGCCCTTCTCCCCTCTGGCTCCTTCCCAGGCCGGCAGATGGGCCCCAGCTGGCACGCTCCCACCCTGCCCGGGCCCCTTGGTGCCCTCAGCCCCTCACCTCCTGCTCCGGCCCAGCCTGAGGGAGGGGTCTGCATGCCAGGCCGAGGCCCCCAGCCCCCCGAGGTCCTGGTCCCCGGTGCAGTGGTCTGGTCTTTCCCGGGCTATGCAGATCCTGTACCCCCCCCCCCCCCCACTCCCCAGGACCCCGCCTCTGCTCACCCCCACCCAGGGCTCCCCAGAGCCAGAGGCAGGGGCTGATTGGGTACATCTACGTGTACACGCTTCTGACTTCAAGGATTTATGCATTTTAATCAGTGCAATGGCCCAGCGGCTTCCCGCCCAGTGCCCAGGCGGCACGGCAGGCCGGTCAGCGGGGCTGCGGGGATGCCGGTCCTGGGGCTGCTGTGGGCCCGGGCTGTGGGGAGGGGTGGGGGCAGGTCACGGGCAGCTCCCCGCTGGCCTTGCAGGGGCACTGAGGGGAGGGTGTCCCTGGCCGGGCGGGGCTGTAGCTTGGGGCTGTGCTTGCCCTGGAATCGGGCCTGCCTGTCTCGGTGCCCGGCTGGCTGTGGTTCTGCTTGGCTGCTGCCCGTGGTGTGGAATCTAGGTCATGCTGGCACAGGGTGGCGGGGCCGGGCAGTGCAGGCCGGGCCGCTCCCGAGGGCTCCCAGCAATGAGGTCAGAGCGGCCACAGGCCGGGCCCTGATCCCCTGACCTCACCAGGCCCCTTCGGCCGAGCAGGGGCCTCAGGGCGGGGCTGTGGGAGGGAGGAGGGCGGGAGTGACGAGAGCTGTGGCTGAGGGTGCCACCGGCAGGGTCTGTCCCCGTGGGGACCCGGCCCCTGGACACCAGGGGGAATGGACATGGGGGTTGTGACCATTCAGGCAGAACCTTCCGGAAGTCCTATCCCTCTGGCTGTCTGTGGCCTCCATTCCCTGACCTTTGTTACCCCGAATCACCCCATTTTCCCGGCCTCCTCCCGGCCTCCTCCTGGTCTGGCTGGGGCCTGGGTCCCTGGGCCGTCAGTCACCACGGCGGGGCCTCAGCTCCCTCCGCCCTGGGCCACCTTCAGGGCGATGACCACCCTGGCCAGTGGGGCTCCTCCTCCCCTGCTCCCCCCCCCGACTCCACGGACCCCAAATCCAGCCGTTCCTTCTTGTTGTGTCTTCTTTTTTAAAATATTTTTATTGATTTCAGAGAGGAAGGGAGAGGGAGAGAGAGAGAAACATCCATGATGAGAGAGAATCATGGACCCGCTGCCTCCTGCACGCCCCCCACTGGGGATCGAGCCCACAACCCGGGCCTGTGCCCCGACCGGGAATCGAACCGTGACCTCCCGGTTCGTAGGTTCATGCTCAACCCCTGAGCCTCCGGCCGGGCCTTCTTAGTGGTGCCTTTATTGCGTTCTCTTGGGGAATTGAGCCATTTTTTAAGCCCTGAGGGTGTGGGGGCACCGGGAGGCGGGTTCATGCCCCGTTTGAGGCTGGCACGGGTCCTGGGGGTGGTCTGGGGCAGGTGAGAACGCCCCAGGGCAGCACCCCTCCCACCCATCCATGGCCTCTGCACGGGGGGTCCCGCGGCCGTTCGCCCAGCGGGCCGTGTCTGTCCGGTTTCTGGGGTTTGCTTAGGTCCCACTTTCTTGGGGATCTTCCCAGACGCCCCCTCTCTGCCGCTCGGCCTGCGCGGGCCACACTGTTTGTGGTGGGACCTCACTGCCCCCTTGCGGTCCGCGGGGCCTCACGCCGCCTCACCCTCCGAGCTGTGGCCACTCGGGGCGCTGGGACCAGGCCGGCCCCCTCGGTCCATCCCACGCCCGGGCCGGGCCATGAGCTCCTCTGGGCCTCACCCCCAGCACGAGCCCGGCCAGCTCACCACTGGGGTGACTCCACGGGGGGATGGGGCCACGTCCCTGCCTGCATGTGCCCCTGGCCGTTCCCTCCCCGGCCGCCTCCCCGGAGGCTGCTCGGGCCTCACTGGCCTGTTGAGTGAGTGGGGGGGGGGCGAGGACCTCCAGAGCGCCCCAATTCCTTACCAGGAGCCGTGCGCTGCAGAGCTGACGCGGGGCAAGAAAGCAACCCTGAACTGGCTCCGATGTTGAATATTTAATGAGCCTCCAGGCACGCCTCCCTCCCGGGCCGTGTCTCCCAGCGGCGGGGGGGGGGGCGGGGGCTGTGGGGGGAGGGCATGGCAGGGCTGGGGGTGCCACCCTGTCCCCCGAGGGGCGGCCCTTCCATCTGCGAACACACTAACCCTTTTGGGGTGACCAAGACGTGCCGTGTGCTCTGTGAGGGAGGGGACGGGGGGGGGGGCCAGTGTGACCCCTGGGGGCCCCCCGAGGAGGAGCTGTGGTGCTTGTGGCTGGGGATCAGGGTCTGGGTCCTGGCCTTGGCTCTGCCTCTGCCCGGCTATGAACCAGGGCAGACCCTGCCTCGGTTTCCCTGCCTGACGGGTGAGGCTGCGGACCCGGGGGCCCTGGCGCAGCCTCCGAGGAGCACCCAGGTGCCCGTTTCTGGGTCCCCAGCGGGTCCTCTGTCCCCGGCTCCCGGGGGCTGGCTCTCCCTTTCAGACTGTGCTTGTTCATGCCCAGGAGGCCGTGCAGGGTGGCGCTCCCCCGCCCCGGGCACACGCATGGGGACACAGACGCATGTGCACACACACACGCACACACGCAGGCCCGGGGGTCCCCACACGACCTGGCCTGGCCCCTCTCCGGCTCCCTGCCCCAGGCGGCTCGGGGCCAGAGCCCGTCCTGTAAACCGTGACCCACTCGGGAATCAGGCTCAAGGGGCAGGCGGCGGCGGCGGCCAGGGGCCCTCGTGCTGCCCACGGAGCCCGGCAGCCCCTGCCTCTCGGGCCTCTGTCGCGTCTGTGGAGCCGGAAAGCGCCTCCGGCTGAGACAGAAGCCGATGGACGTGCTGTGGGTGTTGGCACAGCGCCGGCGTGAGGCAAGCGTGGGAAACGAGGGAGGTCGGGGAGCCGGACCCTCGGGCTCCGCTCTGGGTGGGGAGGGGGCTCGGCAGGCCCCACGCGGCCGTGGCTGTTGGGAGCGGCGGAGGCGGGAGGGGGACAAGCTGGGCCACTTACAGGCCTGGCCAGGAACCCAGGGCCCTGGGCCCGAGGTCCAGGCTGGTCCCGTGTCTCAGGGCACAGTCTCCTCCGGGCAATGCCTGGGCTCCGAAGAGCAGGCCCCACGAGCTCGGGCCAGACGCGGCCTCAGGCTCAGTTTTAGACGTGGAGGGTGAGGGCCCGGTCCCCGGAGCGGGGAGCAGGGACCACAGCTCTGGGCGCCCTCTGCCTTGGGCACACCCAGCCGGCTCCCCCGGGGGGTCCAGGCCTGAGCTCCGTCCCCAGGGATGGGACGCCCCCTCCCTAGTACCCCGGGCTCTGCGTGTCACCCCGAGGCAGGAAGCGGGTCTGGTCGGTGCAGAGGTGAGGGCACCTGGGAGGGAGGCGGGGGAGAGGTGGCCGCCGCGGAGGGGCAGTGCGCCTGGCGGACGGAGCAGGGCCTGGAGGGCAGCACTGGGGCTCCAGGGCACGGGCGCCCCCCCACCCCCGCCCCCGTGAGGGGCTCAGGCAGGGGTGCAGGCTCTCCCCCAGCACCTGACAGGAAAAGAATCGCACTCCGGGGGCCCAGCACAGAGCGCAGCCCCGCCCACCACCAGCCCAGCCAAATGCTCCCAAAGACAGAATTTTGCTTAAACGCCCAGAAAGGAGATTTAGGAGATGAGAATCTTAAGCAAATTAACGCGTGCGGCAGGCGGTGTTTAATCACCGCCTTTAATCGCAGCCGTGGTAACGGAGGGCCTCTCGCGGGCCGAGGGCGGGGGGGCGGGGCCGCGCGCATGGATTATTCATCGGAACTTGAACTTGAGTCTCCGTCACCGCAGAGGAGTGTGGGGCCCTCGGTCCACGCCGAGGACACGGCAGGGCCCTGTGGCCCACACGCCCCGGTCCATCTGGTTTCACCTGCGTCTCCTCTCCCTCCTGGCTCCCTGCCTCGGTTTCTCCTCTCCCGGCCCTTTCCCAGAGGGACTGTCCGAGGGGGCTCCCTGACCCGGCCCCCTCTTGGCCTGGCGAACCCCACCTCAGCCTCCCGCTCAACAGGGTGCAAGCCAGGCACAGGGGTGCCCCTCCCTCTAGGACTGAGCGGACAGGTGACCAGGGTGGACACGAGAGTCACGAGCAGCTCACCAGGGCAGGGCCCCGAGCCCAGGCTGTGGACGCTCTGACCAAGGGGCTGGGCCTCCGAGTGGCCTGAGCAGAGAACAGCTGCCCCTTTAAGGGAGCTGGGCAGCGGACCCGGGTGTGGAGGTGCGAGCTGCCCGGCCCCACCCTCTCCGCACGGGGGGGGGGGGGGCCTTGCTGGCAGGAGGCGGGCGTGCCTTGGGGTGACCCCGCCTGCCTGCCCATCTCCAGCTCTAACTCCCGGGTCCCAACAAACCTCCCAGCCGCCCTCCGGCTGCAGGCCGGGCTCCTCGGCAGCTGCGGGCAGAGGTCAGTGCTCCCCGCGGCCCCGAGGGCGGCCTTCTCCTCCTTGGACGCTGGAGCGGCAGGGCCGCCCAGGACTCTCCCTGAGGAGGCCGGTGGGGATGGGGGGCTGCTCAGCACACGCTCCCCCCGCCGTTTGGCCAGGCAGGGAGCGGGGTCAGGGGCTCCCCTGCACCCGTGGGGACCCCAGGACCTGGTGGAGGGGCTCCTGGGCCCTGCTTTCCCGCCCTGTACACCCTGACAGGCAGCGGGGAGGGGGGGGGCTGCCACCCTCACCACCCGGCGTGCTGGGTTGGGGGGTGACTTGTCCTGGATCCAGCCCATGGGGTCTGGGGTGACTGTAAGGATAGAAGGGCCAGAGGCAGAGCCAAGGCCAGGACTCAGGCTGTCCGCTGAGTGCCCCCCCACCCCCCTTGGGCCGAGCTGCCTGAGCGGGCGGGGAAGGGTTAAGGAGGGCGGGGCTCCTGAGGGAGGGGCGGGGCTCCCAAGGGGGGCGGGCCCAGCCGCTCGGGCAGCCTGGGGATGTTGACGGCATGGGCACAGGCAGGGCCAGCCTGCCGCCCGGGCCCCCTCGGGCAGTGCCAGCAGCAGCAGGGGTGACACCCACAGGCCATGGGAGAGCCGGGGGACCCTGGTGGGTTCAGCCGGGACCAAGGTAAAGGGGAGGAGGGGGGCTGTGGCCACCCCTGCGGGGAGCCCAGGGCGGCCGCTGAGCTGCCCACGGTGACCCACTGACCCCACAGGCGGTGCTCGGCTCCTCCGCAGGGGCCTGGGAGGACCCGTCCGCCTGCGCGGGCATCTCCCTGTCGGGTGGGGCAGTCCTGATGGGCAGCTCACAGGGCCCTGACCTCCAGGCGCCCCCAGCGACGCCGGCCTCCGTTGGGGTGCAGATATGGGGTGTCCTGACCTGTGGGACCCTGGGGGCTCGCCTGGTCCAACCTCCCCTCCCCCTAATTCCTGGCGGGTGGAGGTGCGGTGGCTGAGCTCCGGTCAGCACCACGGACAGGGCAGCAGCCGCCTGGCCCGAGGGGACGGGCGCTGGTGTAGCAGGACTGGCTGGGGCCGGACAGCAGAGGGACTTCCTGGCTAAGGGCTGGGGTCCAGGCGGGCAGGGGCTGGCCTTCGGGCGGTTCGGGTTGTCCCGGACCCGGTTTCCGATGCCCTCGGACCGGCGTGGCACTGGGAGGGGCTCGGAGGCTTGGGAGCGCGTGTAGGGCGCAGGGGCGGCGTGCCCAGGAGCTGTGTGGCCTCGAGCAAGGCACCGGCCCTCTCTGAGCCTGTCATGGACGAGAGGACAGCATGGGGCAGCCCTCCCGGGGCGTGGGAGCCTTCAGAGCGAGCGCCTGGCCTGTGCGCTGTCCTCCCCCCGCCCCCCCCCCGGCCGAGCTGCCCTCTGTGACCGGGCGGCGTGGCAGCGGTGGGTGGGCCGCCCATGCAGACACTCCTGGCTCGGCTGGTGCCGGGAGGCGCGTCCGCCCGCTCCCACTCCCGGGAGAGCCGGACTGGGGTGTGCGGCCGAGGACGAGCAGATGGCCCGAGTCTTGTCCGGCCTCCATCTGCCCAGCTAATGAGCTGATGACGACAGCCTCCTGCTCCTGGCACCGTCTCCGGAGCCTGTGGACGGAAGCGCTGCTCTCCGGGGCCGGCGTGTGTCCGGGGCCGCGGGGGGCCGCCTCGGTGCCAGGGGCTCTGTGCACGCGGGCCGCGGGGAGGGGCTGAGTAATCAGTGTCAGTTTCTCCCCGGGTCTGCGTGCCCAGCTGGCGCACGTGGGCTCCCGCAGGCTGGACCCGCTTCCTGTGTGGGCTTCTGTGGGCGTGGCCTCCGGCAGGGCAACGGGCACACCCCCGCCCCCGGACCAGGACCAGGACCAGGACAGGGACAGGAGGTTTTCTCTGGTCCTGGGGAGCGGGGGGCAGGGAGGGGGGGAGTGGGGCGGGGAGAGGAAGTCGCTGACTTGGACAGCCCCCCACGGGCCCCCACCGGCCGTGTGTTGGGCTGGGAGGTTGGCAGAGGGAGAAGGAAGTCCACCTGCTCGAGCCGCCCCAGGGGCCCCAGGACCCCCGAGACTGTGTCTTGAGGGTGGAGACCCGGGGGGGCGCCCAAGGAAGGCTCCATCTGCAGGCAGGTCCTGGGAGCCACCCATCCTGTGGGTCCCTCAGGGCGCCCAGCTCAGGGAGCAGCAGGCTCACCCCAGGGACTCAGGGCCTGGCCCACGGCCCGTCCGTCCGTCCGCTGCGCTGCTGTTGGTGGAGATCCTCGCCGGCCTCCAGGCCCCGGGAGGCGCACCTGAGCGCCCTCCGGTCAGCGGTGGGCGTGTGGGGCGTGGCACCCAGGAGGGTCCGGTGAGGCCCGAGGAGGCCACCTCGGGCAGGAGGCAGGGAGCCGTCTGGGGTCCGGAGGAGGGATGGGGACAGCAGGGGTCAGACGTGGAGGCCTGGCCCGCCCTCTCCCCGCGAGGCCCGGCCGCTGCCCTGGAGGAGGAGCTGAGGCTGCGGATGATGGAGGGGTTCAGACCGATGGAGGGGTTCGGCCTTCTCCTGCTTCCTGTCTCCTCGAGGCTCTACCCGCTCTGCCAGGCCGGCTGCTGCCCGAGGGCCCGGTGGGGCGGGGGCAGGGCTGGCTCCCCCGGAGCCTGGAGGACCCTCCCTGGCTCTGGGCCCCTCTTCTCGCCTGGCGGGAGCTTCCTCTCCTCCGGAGGCTCCATCTGGTGACTTTTCAGGAATGCGCGCAGCCCTGGCCGCCGCTGAGCCTCCTTCCTTTCCCGCTGCTCCCGGGGCCCCCTGGGGCCGTTCCCACAGGCTGGGCACTCCCTGAGGGGCACTGGCCGAGGTGGGTGCCTGTGGGCCCTCCTGGCCTCTGAACTGGGGCCTGGCCAGGAGCCCCCGAACCACAGACCAGGGCACCTGCGAGGGCAGAGGCCGGGTAGCTATTAATAGCCCTCCCTGCAGGACTATCACCTGTGATTACTGCCATGGAGGTGGGGGGGGCGGGTACGGGGAGCAAGGGGGCGGGGAGGAGCTCTGAGGGGGCTCTCCTGAGGCCAGCCTACCCCTGGTGGGGTGCAGGGAGAGAGCCTGTGGGGAAGGACAGATGTGGGTCTGTGGGGAAGGACGGGGGGGGGGTGTGGGGAAGGCCAGGTGGGGGGCTGTGGGGAAGGACAGGGGGGCTGTGGGGAAGGACAGGTGGGGGTGTAGGGAAGGACAGGGGGGGAAGGACAGGTGGGGGTGTGGGGAAGGACAGGTGGGGGTGTAGGGAAGGACAGGGGGGAAGGACAGGTGGGGGGTGTGGGGAAGGACAGGTGGGGGGTGTGGGGAAGGACAGGGGGGAAGGACAGGTGGGGGCTGTGGGGAAGGACAGGGGGGAAGGACAGGTGGGGGGTGTGGGGAAGGACAGGTGGGGGGTGTGGGGAAGGACAGGTGGGGGCTGTGGGGAAGGACAGGGGGGAAGGACAGGTGGGGGGTGTGGGGAAGGACAGGTGGGGGGTGTGGGGAAGGACAGGGGGGAAGGACAGGTGGGGGTGTAGGGAAGGACAGGGGGGGAAGGACAGGTGGGGGTGTGGGGAAGGACAGGGGGGAAGGACAGGTGGGGGGTGTGGGGAAGGACAGGTGGGGGGTGTGGGGAAGGACAGGTGGGGGGTGTGGGGAAGGACAGGGGGGGTGTGGGGAAGGACAGGGGGGGCTGTGGGGAAGGACAGGTGGGGGTGTGGGGAAGGACAGGGGGGCTGTGGGGGGAAGGACAGGTGGGGGGTGTAGGGAAGGACAGGGGGGGCTGTGGGGAAGGACAGGTGTGGGGTGTGGGGAAGGACAGGTGGGGGGTGTGGGGAAGGACAGGTGGGGGCTGTGGGGAAGGACAGGTGGGGGGGCTGTGGGGAAGGACAGGTGGGGGTGTGGGGAAGGACAGGTGTGTCCTCCCCCCTCAGCCATCCCCAGACCCGGCTTTGCAGACCCTGCCAAGCTCCCCCAGGCGCACTGCCCGTGTGGCCCCTCAGACCAGCCCTGACTCCCGCTCCGGGGTCCTGGGTCCTGGGTCCGGGGGCCGGAGGGTGAGAAGCCGACTCACACACTCTGATAAAATAAAAGCAGTTGGGGAGGAGGCCCCCAGACCAGGCGGGAGCTGCTCTCGGAAGTGTGGGTAACCCGGCGTCCGTGGGGGCCCGTCCCTCCCCCTGGAGGCGCTGGCCAGCGGCCGGCTGGTCCGGCTGATCCGCACAGATGAGCGCCTGCTGTATGCTGAGCGGGGGCCCTCAGCAGGGCAAGAGGAGGGGCGAGGACGGGGGAGGGGAGGCAGGGCCACGTGTCCCGCTGTTGCTTCTCCGTAAAGTGGGCTCAGCAAGTGGCCACTTAAAGGTCCTTCAAAGGCCAAGGAGTTTGGAGGAGGGAGGGGCTGGGGATGGACGAGCAGGGCCGGTGGAGGGGCTGGCGGGGTCAGGGAGGCGGGAATGCGCCCCACGCCACCCAGGCACGGCCCCCTCGCCGCCGCCGAGCGTGCTGGCTCAATGAAGGCACCAGTGACAGGAGGCATGAGCCCGTGGGGCGAAGGGTGGGAGGGTCAGCGTGTGCGTGCGTCCGAGAACCTGGGGTGTCCCCTGTGGGTTTGGTTGAAGATGGAACTGATTTCCCAGCCTCCCCGGGGGGCGGGGCGGGGGGGGGGAGCGGGCAGAGGTGCTGGCTGTGCTGTCAGGACGAGGGCGAGCTCCCCGACACCACAGAACGAACCCCACTCCCGGCTTGAGCGAGGGCTCCTCCTCCTGGGCGCTGCGTCCTCTGGGGGCTTGGGGAGCAGGACGGAGGGGCCGTCGGCTGGGGGGACTGAGGACTCCCCTTCCCATGGCCGGGGGGGGGGGGGAGGCCCAGGCTGGGACGGAGAGATGGCAGCAGCCTTGGTGTCCAGAGTGGGAGCACTGTGGGGAGACGCCCTCAGCAGGGCCTGGGGGTGCACCCCAGAGGGCGCTACCACGAAAGCCGTGCTCACTGGGCTTCCCCCCCCTCCCCCCCGCGTCTGTCCTGCCTGATGTTACTCAGCCGGGCTGTGGGGGCGCGTGGTCGGGGCCTGGAGAGTCCCCGCTGCCTGTGCGGTCCCCTCCCGGTGCCGGCCGGGGGGTCCCCTCGGCCTCAATCCTCGGGCCAGCTGGGCCGGATTAGCTCAGGGATCGGACAGAGGCTGGGCGGGCGGGCGGGGGCCGGAGGCTCCCCGTCCACGGACGCTGAGTCTCAGCTTTTTTTTGGATCTGTCCCTAGTCCTGGTCGGGGGGCGGGGGGCTGGACTGGGGGCCTTCGGACAGCAGGGGACAGGCGGGCCAAGGCCAGAGAGGCCTAGGAGAGCCCCGCGGGGCCTCGGGGGCACTGACGGAAGAGAAGGGGGCCTTGGGGAGCCCCCGTGCCTGCCCCGGGCGCCCACCCCGGCCATCACCTGGGCATGTCCATCCCCTGGTCGTCAACCTCCGGCCGGACCAAGGGAGCCTGGCCTGCCTCCCGGAGGCCGTCCTCTGGGTCGGAGGGAGCGTGGCAGCTCGGCCCAGGAGGTAAGGGGCAGGGACCGCCTGCCCGCCCCGGCCAGAGCCCCGCCCGGTCCCGGTGACAGGCCTGGGCACGCCCACCAGCCTTGGCCTGGGGCCGGGGCCTCCTCGGGGCCGGGCTCCCGCAGGGCCCCCTCTGCTGCCCCGGCCTGGAGGCTGAGTGCAGGCGGGCGGGGCAGGTGGGGGTGGCCCCGGGGACATGGCCTTTCGCAAGCCCCTCTCCGCCGGCCGCCCCCCAACCCCAGGGGGCTGTGTCCAGGCAGCAGCAGCCCTGGTCCTGGGGGTGCGAGCGGCAGGCAGCAGCGGGGCGCAGAGGGGAGAGTGCGGGGAGGGGCCGGGGGCTGGGTCGGGGAAGGCTCTGGCTTTGGAGCCCGACCTGCGTGGGCGGGGCCTCCCCAGGTGCAGCGACACCTGCTCCGCACAGGAGGGCGGCTTCGTGAGCGTGCCAGGCGGGGGCGCAGGTGCGGGGAGCCAGGCTGCGTCGTGAGGGGCGCTCGCCTGTGCCTGGCACCGAGGCTCCTGCCAGGAGCTCAGCCACCGAGTCTGTGTCTCTCCTGCGCAGAGCCTTCGGGGAGGCCACGGCGGCTGCTGGGGCGGGTCCAGGTGGTGGGCGGGGCGTGGGCGGGGGTCCTGTCTGAGGCCTGGCGGGGAGCACTGGGGAGGGCGGCCGGCCGGCTGCAGGCTCGCTGTGTCTCCGCGGGCTCTGGCCCCTGGGCAGGGTCCCCGGTGGGATTGGCACCCGGTGCCAGCACCTGGGCCACAGCAGCCCTGGCGTCTGAGCTCGGCCCCTGTGGGCGTGTGGCGGGTGGATGAGGGGTCTCGGCGCCCACCTTAGCGCGTGGGGGTGGGGCGGGCTGCACGGGGGCGGGGTGCTGCGTGCTCATGGCGCCCTGTCCGCCCGTCCCCGCCCTCGCCCGTCCACCGCTGCCGGCCGCGCCCAGTGGAGCGCTGCATGAGCGCCATGCAGGCCGGGACCCAGATGGTGAAGCTCCGCGGAGGCGCCAAGGGCCTCGTGCGCTTCTTCTTCCTGGACGAGCATCGCTCCTGCATCCGCTGGCGGCCCTCGCGCAAGAACGAGAAGGCCAAGAGTGAGTGTGGGGGCTCCCAGGGCCGCCGGGGGGGAGGGGGGGCCTGCCCCGGGGAGGCTGTGACGGGCCCGCCCCGCAGTCTCCATCGACTCCATCCAGGAGGTGAGCGAGGGTCGGCAGTCGGAGGTCTTCCAGCGCTACCCCGAGGGCAGCTTCGACCCCAGCTGCTGCTTCAGCATCTACCACGGCAGCCACCGCCAGTCGCTGGACCTGGTCTCGCCCAGCAGCGACGAGGCGCGCACCTGGGTCACCGGCCTGCGCTACCTTCTGGCCGGCATCAGCGACGAGGACAGCCTGGCCCGCCGCCAGCGCACCAGGGACCAATATCCTGGCGGGCACGGCCGGGCCGGTCGCACGTGTGGGGAGCGGGAGAGGGAAGGGGTGCGGGGGCTGGGGGCCGGGGCGCGCGGGGCCTGCGAGACCGTGTTGCCCCCTAACTCGCCCCAAAGTGGCTGAAGCAGACGTTCGACGAGGCCGACAAGAACGGGGACGGCAGCCTGAGCATCGGCGAGGTCCTGCAGCTGCTGCACAAGCTGAACGTGAACCTGCCCCGGCAGCGGGTGAAGCAGATGTTCAAGGTGAGGCCCGGCCGGGGCTGCGCCACGTGGGGCTCCAGGGCTCAGGGGCGTGTCAGGGGCAGGGACGTGTGGGGGGGCAGGGGCGTGTCTGGGGCAGGGGCGTGTCTGGGGCAGGGGCGTGTCGGGGGCAGGGGCATGTAGGGTGGGGCAGGGGCGTGTCTGGGTCAGGGGCGTGTTGGGGGACACAGCTTGGCCAGCGGAGCTGGGCGCTCGGGGCAGGGGCTGGTCAGTGAGGAGACCACCCACAGGAGGCTGCACCCACTTTCCCACCTAATGGGGTGCACTTTTCCTGGTGGGATGCCGGTGCCACATGCCCCTGATGGGCAGCAGGCCTGGTCCCCAACCACCTGGTGTGAGAAGCTGGGAAAACGCACCTTCAGCCGAGCAGAGGCCTGTCCTGTCGGTAATTGGGGCCTCATTCTCACTGCAGCCGGGAGAGCCTACACTAGGCACACACACACACACACACACACACACACACACACACATGCTTGCACACACACAGGCACACATATGTGCACATATAGGTACACACAGGCGCATGCATGCAGATGCACACACATGTGCGCATCTAGGCCCTCGTTGGCACATGCATGCACACACGTGTGCACACATACGCATGCACCACTCACGCAGCCTGACCGCTCTGCCAGGTGCAGCCCTGGCCCTCCTGCTGGGCTCTCGTGACAGACGGTGGTCACGCTCGGCGGGAGCGGGGGAGGGAGGCCGAGCAGCTCCGCTGGGCGGTGTCAGCACCGCAAGGCCCTGTCCGCCGCGATCGCCCGATCGGAGGGAGACGTGTGGCGGACGCAGCGTGGCCGGGCGTCGCGTCACTGTGTCTGAGAGGACAGCGGGTGTGGGCGAGGGCCAGCGAGCCCTCGGGCCTCGGGGCCTAACTAGCACCTGGTGGCTCCCGGGCGGCTCCCAGCACGGCTGCTGGTCCGTTTGTGGGGAGCAAAGCAGCCGCCCGACCCCGTGGGGCTGGGGGGCTGGGCAGTCGCTCTGCCTTTCAGGTCTCACGGAGCATTTTTATTTTAAAAAAATGTGCTTTTATTGATTTTTTAGAAAAAGAGGAAGGGAGAGGGATAGAGAGATACTAGTAAAAACATGAGTGAGAGAGAAGCATCGTTGACTGGCTGCCTCCTGCACGGCCCCTGCTGGGGATGGAGCCCACAACCCGGGCACGTGCCCTGACCGGGAATCGAGCCGTGACCTCCTGGTTCATAGGTCGACGCTCAACCACTGAGCCACCCGGGCTCATGGAGCATTTGTAGCCACCGCCGGGGACAGCAGCTGGGTGGAGAGCAGGCAGCCCCCCCCCCATCCGGCTGTGCTGCTCAGGCAGAGCCCAGTGGGCACACGGCCACCCTGTGCGCCAGGCAGACGGCCTCTGTGCTTGGCTCCAGCCGCCCCTGGAGGGGGGGGGGGGTGCCAGACCGGCCCTGTTCGAAGGGACCTCTGACCTGCACGGCCCGTCCTGGCAGCTCAGACGCCCGGCTGCCCTCAAACCTGCACCGGGCACGCCAGGCCCTTGGCATCTGCTGGGCCCCCTCGCACGGGGCTCTGGCCCGTCCCAGCCTTGGCACGGGTGCCCGGCACGGGCACTTGGGTCCTGGAGTGAGACGCTGGGCCCCGCCGGGCGCCCGCCTCAGTGCCAAGCCACAGTGCCAGGGAGGCAGCCACCAGGAGCACAGGCCGGGACCCAGCTTTCCCGGGAGCCCTGCTCTCGTTGGGGGCGGGATGTGGGGGTGGCTGTGACCTCCTGGCTCATTGGTGATGCTCCTGCTTCAGAGGGGCCTCGGGGACCTGGCCCCCACCCCCGCCACCCCGCCTGTGCGGCCACAGAAGGAAGCACTAGCCAGCCGGTCCGGGTCAGGCGAGCGCCGCTGTCCATGGTGCTGCCCGCCCCTCGACGGGGGTCACCTCCAGCCGGTCATGTTCCCGGCCTGTCCCCACCTGCACCCCGCTGGGGCAAAGAACCATTTTCAACACTCAGGGTATTTTTTAAAATATTTTTTACTGATTTCAGGGAGGAAGGGAAAGGAGAGAGAGGGAGTGATAGAAACATCAGTGATGAGAGAGAACCATTGATCGGCTGCCTCCTGCACGCCCCCTGCCGGGGTTAAGCCCACGGCCTGGGCATGTGCTCTGACCAGGAATTGAACTGTGACTTCCTAGTTCATAGGTCAATGCTCAGCCACTGAGCCACGCCAGCCGGGCAGCACTCAGGGTCTGAGCAGCACCTTCTAAGGGTCTCGTTCTTGCCACGGGCAGGGACTCCCAGCTTGTAGCTCCTCAGGGCCTGGCGGCCCGGCCTGTCACTGGGCACCCTTGTCCTCGGGTCTGTCCCCGGCCTTGAGCCCTGGGCAGGGCAGCACCTGGGCCGCGGCGTCCCCAGGGCCTGGCCCCTCGGAGGTGCCCCTGAGGCCGTTGTTCATGAGGGGCCCACGGCTTGTTGAGGTGCCAGTGGCCTTGCCCCGGGGGGTTCCCGTGGGCGCTGTGTGAGCCACTCTCTGCAAAACGCCGACCGTGGCCAAGACCAGCGTCCTCTCGCCTCCACTGTGGAGCCGGGACCCGTGCACGCCATGGCCCGGCGCCCGTCTGCTCGGCGGCACCCATTGTCACTACAGGCGCCCAAGCCAGGGTGGGCGCTGGCTCCAGGGGCTGCTGGCCCGCCGTGCGGGTCACGGGCTGGCTCAGCTGCGGGTCCCCTCGGGAGGCTCGGAGGCGGGGAGGGGGAGGGGCACTCTGGCCTCCGTGCTGAGTCAGGGGGTGCCGGGGAGCGATCGCGGGCCGTGACCTGGGCAGTGGCGTTGGAATGAGGAGGGTGGCTTTGCGGGGACGACTGAGAAGTGGGGGTGGGGCCCTAGTCGGTTTGGCTCGGTGGATGGAGCGTCGGCCTGCGACTGAAGGGTCCCGGGTTCGATTCCGGTCATGGACAGGTACCTCAGGTGCAGGCTCCTCCCTGGCCCGGGCCCTGGTCGGGGCGTGTGCAGGAGGTAACCAGTCGAAGTGTTTCTCTCACATCGATGTTTCTGTCTCTCCCTCTCTCTTCCACTCTCTCTCTAAAAACCAATGGAGAAATGTCCTCGGGGGAGGGTTAGAATAAAGGAAGTGGGGTGGGCCCGGGGGACCCCTGTGGGAGGGGCTGGGTGGGCCCGGGGGACCCCTGTGGGAGGGGCTGGGTGGGCCCGGGGGACCCCTGTGGGAGGGGCTGGGTGGGCCCGGGGGACCCCTGTGGGAGGGGCTGGGTGGGCGCCGGGACCCACGGCCTCACGCTGCAGGAGGCGGACACGGACGACCAGCAGGGCACGCTGGGCTTCGAGGAGTTCTGCGCCTTCTACAAGATGATGTCCACCCGCCGGGACCTCTACCTGCTCCTGCTGGCCTACAGCGGCCACAAGGACCACCTGGCCGCCGCCGACCTGCAGCGCTTCCTGGAGGCGGAGCAGAAGGTGGGCCCGCGGGGCGGGCACCCCGGCCTCCAGAGGGAGCCCCCCACGACCACGGCAGGGTCTTCGGTGTGGGGCCCCCGTGGGCCTGGGCTTCCCCGTCCCGCCTCCCCACCTGTTCCTGTTCCCACCATGGGGTCTGGCTGGCTCCGCCCCCTGAGCTGGAGGCCTTGGGGAGCAGCAGGGGGCCAGGCGAAGGGCAGGAGCCTGGGCCCCGGCTCCTCCGGGGGATGTGGGCCGGGCCCTGCCCCTGCCACGCCCGCCCCCGGCCACAGCACTCAGGGCCCCTAACGTGGCCATGGGGTGGCCCCGCCGATGGGGCCGAAGAGCCCTTCCCTGCTGGAAGGATCCTGAGAGCCAAAGCCACGTGACGCCCCGGTCTGCTGACCACAGCCCATCACGTGATGCTGGAGGTGGCCAGCGAGCCCCGGGCAGGGGAGCCCCGGGCAGGGGAGCCCAGGGCAGGGCCAGAGCCACGCCCGCTGCGGGCAGCCCTGACCCGGCGTCAGAGCCGGGCGGGAGGCGGAGGCCCGGCGAGTGACGGGCTGGCCCGGCTCTGCCCTTCTCCGGCCCAGATGACGGGGGTGACGCTCGAAAGCTGCCAGGACATCATCGAGCAGTTCGAGCCCTGCCCCGAAAACAAGAGCAAGGGGGTGCTGGGCATCGACGGTGAGTGGGCGTCCCCGTCCCAACGCCATCCCAGGCGGCCGTGGGGTGTGGGGGCGCCGAGGGGCAGCCTGTGGGCCTGGACGGCAGCCTGTGCAGCCGCTCCCTGCTCTGGGGGGGCGGGGCCAGGGGCTGGGGGGCCGGGGGATCCCGAGACGGCCCGGCACCAGGGCTGAGCCCCCCCCGATGCCCCCAGGCTTCACCAACTACACGCGCAGCCCGGCGGGCGACATCTTCAACCCCGAGCACCACCGCGTGCACCAGGACATGACGCGGCCGCTGAGCCACTACTTCATCACCTCCTCCCACAACACCTACCTCGTGGGCGACCAGCTCATGTCCCAGTCGCGGGCCGACATGTACGCCTGGGTGCTGCAGGCCGGCTGCCGCTGCGTGGAGGGTGCGTGCGGGGCTCGGGGCCGCCACCCCCAGCCGGAGGGCCGGGCCTGGCCACGGGCCGGCGTGTCCCGTGTGGGGGTGGCCCGGGAGCCCTGGGGGTCTCTGGGCGGGGTGTCTCCCTCGGCTGGGCAGGGTGGTCACGGAGCCAGGGGCCCCCTCTGTCGGAGTTCACGGCCGTGGGGCTCCGGGCACGGCGGCCGGGCGCTGACACGTCTCCTGCCCGCAGTGGACTGCTGGGACGGGCCGGACGGGGAGCCCATCGTGCACCACGGCTACACCCTGACCTCCAAGATCCTCTTCAAAGACGTCATCGAGACCATCAACAAGTACGCCTTCGTCAAGAACGAGTGAGTGGCCCTGGCTGGGGCGGCTCAGTGGATAGAGCGCCGGCCTGGGGACTGAAGGGGCCCGGGTTCGATTCTGGTCAAGGGCACATACCTCGGGTGCAGGCTCCTCCCCGGCCCGGGCCCTGGTCAGGGCGTGCGCAGGAGGCAACCCACCGATGTTTCTCTCACGTCCATGTTTCTCTCTGTCTCTCCCTCTCTTTCACTCTCCCTAAAAGTCAGTGGGAACATATCCTTGGGTGAGGATTAAAAAAAAAAAGAAAAATAAGAACGAGGGAGTGGCAAAGACTGGCCTGGAGGTGGGCCTTGGGGGCTCCTCCCCCCCTGCCCCTGCCCTGCCCACGCCTTTCTGGGCCGCGGCTGGCTCCAGGGTCTCTGCTGAGGACGGCTGGGCCGGGAGTGGCCCCGGAGAGAGGCCAGCGTGCGGGTGGGGTGTGTGGATGCACATGCACATGCACACACACACACGCACACACACGCACATACGCACACACACACATGCGCGCACACACGCGTGGTGACTGCCAGCGCCCACAGCTGTGTGTCTCCACACTAATTAGCCAGCCCTGTGCCCAGACTCCATTCGCTGTCACTCAGCGGCGGCCACAGACACTGTTGACAAAATCCCATTTCATTTCTGGAGCAGCAGCCGCCTCCCGGTGCTGTTAGCATTACCTCCGAGTCTAGGCCGCGAGGAGAGAGGCGGGCGGGGGCGGGGGGGGCAGGGGGGGGCGGCGATGGCCCCTGGATTGCAGGGCGGCCGTCTCAGGCGGAGCTGGACTCACAGGGCCCTGAGGCTGCCCAGGCACCGGTGCTGCGGGGTCTCAGGACCGAGCTCGCCCCCTGCGGGCCGGCAGCATCTCTGCAGACTCAGGGTTCTCCCCTGCCACCCCCCCCTGCCCCGGCACAGGCCCCCCGCCCCCCCACCCCGCCCCGCGCAGGCCCCCTCCCCCCCCCCCCGCCCCGCGCAGGCCCCCTCCTGGCCGGAGACACGGGCGGTGCACACCTTCGCCCAAGACCGGCCGGCCGTCTCCACGTCCCAGGGCTTGCCCGTCGCCCGGCTGCCTCCCGTCTGAGTGACCTACATTTCCTGAAAGGACCGTGTTGTTTTTCTGGCAAAAATGCAAGTAGAATCTGTGCTTGGTTTTTTAAAAAATCAAACAACGGAAGAACAGAAGGAACAGCCCGGCTGCACCAGGCAGGCCCGTGTTCTCCCAGACGCTGCTCTTCAGGGGCCACCGCCGGGCCCGGGGCAGCCGCAGGGTCCCGTCCTCACCCTCGGCCGGTGCTCGCCTGGCGCCCTGGCTTCCTCCGCTCCTGTGAGCCACGACCTCGACCTTCGGTCCCTTCTGCTTTCCTGGAGCTCCAGCGCCTTGGTTTTCGCCTGGGGCAGGCGCGCATGCCTTCTTTTTTCTTTTAAATATATCTTTATTGATGTCAGAGAGGAAGGGAGAGGGAGAGAGAAACATCCATGATGAGAGAGAATCCTGGATCGGGTGCCTCCTGCACCCCCCCCCCCCCCGCACTGGGGATCGAGCCCACAACCTGGGCCTGTGCCCCGAACCCTGACCTCCTGGTTCATAGGTCGATGCTCAGCCCCTGAGCATCTCGGGCCGGGCAAGTGGGCGCCTTCTCCACCCTCAGGCCTCCCCGCGGCCCTCACACCTGCAGGTGCTTTTCAGAGCTGCTGGGGGGCCCCTCCCGGAGCGGCCGGCCGCCCCGAGCATCCCAGGCTCCCGGGGAGACCCCTCTCGCTCCGTGCAGCAGGGCCCCTGGGTCTGCACAGGTGGGCCCACCCTCCCCGGCCTCACTGCCCCCCCGCGTGGGCCGCAGGTACCCGGTGATCCTGTCCATCGAGAACCACTGCAGCGTGGTCCAGCAGAAGAAGATGGCCCAGTACCTGACCGACATCCTCGGGGACAAGCTGGACTTGTCGTCCGTGAGCAGCGAGGACGCCTCCAGCCTGCCCTCCCCACAGATGCTCAGGGGCAAGATCCTGGTGAAGGTGAGCCCTGCCTGCCTCCTGGGGCTGGGGTGCTTCTTGCTGGGCCCTGACTCAGGCAGGGGGGCAGGTTGGGGGCAGGGCGGGGGCAGGGCAGGGGGGCAGGGCGGGGGCAGGGCGGGGGCAGGGCAGGGGGCAGGGCAGGGGCAGGGCAGGGGGGCAGGGCGGGGGCAGGGCAGGGGGGCAGGGCAGGGGGGCAGGGTGGGGGCAGGGCAGGGGGCAGGGCGGGAGCAGGTCAGGGGGGCAGGGCGGGGGCAGGGCAGGGGGGCAGGGCGGGGTAGGGCGGGGGGCAGGGCGGGGGTAGGGCGGGGGCATGGCCCCGCTCCATGGGCTGGGGCTCTGTACCACCTGCCCCTGACCTGCCTCAGTCTCCCCATGGTGGCCACGCCACATGCACACACAGGCGTCCCCCCCCCAACGGCTGCCCCGGCCGGCCCAGCCCCACTGCCTGGGACCCGCACACGCTTGCGAAGAGCTCCCCCTGCCCCTGCGGCTGAACCCGCCCCCACGGCCCCTCCCCCCCAGGGCAAGAAGCTGCCCCCCAACATCAGCGAGGACGCGGAGGAGGGCGAGGTGTCGGACGAGGACAGCGCGGACGAGATGGACGAGGACTGCAAGCTCCTCAATGGGGATGTGAGTGGGGCCAGGGGGGCCAGGGGGCGGCCAGGGGGCTGTGCTGTGGGCCCACAGCCTCTCATTAGCACCCCCGTCCGCCGGGCCGCATCCAGGCCACACGTGGCTCCCCGGGGCCCCGCGGGGCGGCTGCTTTAGGGAGCCCTGTGCCGCCTCCTGCCTGTGAGGCCGTGTGGCCCGAGGCGACGGTGAGCCCGGTGCTGTGAGGTCAGCCTGGCATCCCGCCCCACCTGTGCCCAGAGCACCCAGCAGCCCACAGCCCAGGCCCTGCCCTGGGGGTCAGAGTTCATCAGGGCCCCCTGGGGACTGCCCGGCAAAGAGGGCACGTGGAGGCGACCCGGACCAGCCCCCTGTGGGCCGGGCCGCCTGTCCCCACCCCCCCATCTCCTCAGGCGGCTGGCGGGGTCCCAGGCCCCGAGCTGCTGAGGGAGGGGGCGCTGTGCTCACCGACTTCCTCCCTGCAGGCCCGGGAGCGGAGCCGGCGGGGATGGGCGGGCGTCCTGTGGGTGCTGGCCGGTCCGAGGGCGGCGTCCTGCGGCTGAGGGAGGCGGAGCTAGAGTCGATGGGCCTGGGGTCCGGGCCTGCCTGTCGCTGGGGGGTCAGGGTGGTGAGGACCCGCGGGTGATGCAAGGGAGAGCGTGCGTCCGGCACCGTGGAGAGGCTGAGCCGGGCCCCGGCTCCCTCTGGTCCTGCCAGGCCCCGGGCGGGTCGTCGCGGCTGCCCGAGGGCTGGGACTGACGCCAGGCCGGCTCTGGCTGCCCAGGCCTCCGCTAACCGGAAGCGGGTGGAGCACATCGCCAAGAAGAAGCTGGACTCCCTGATCAAGGAGGCGAAGATCCGCGACTGCGAGGACCTGAACGACTTCGCCGTGTCCGCGCTGCCGCTGCCGAGGAGGCCCGGGCACAGGGCCGAGGGCCGGATGGTGAGCCCTGCCGATGCCAGCGTGCACGTGCAGACACCGTGTGTGTCCGCGCACACCTGCATGCACATACACACACGTGTACAACTGCACACACCTGTGTATATAAACCCACACACACCTGCATTTCGGTACACACACGCACACACCTGTACATGTGAACCCATGCGCAGGAAACCTGTGCACACATTTGTGCATGCCTGCACACCCAAACCTGTGCAAACATGCACACCTACACGCACACCTGTGTACACGTGCACATCACCGGCACTTATGCCTGCACAGGACCACAGCCTCCACCATGTTACGGCGGGTAGCTGAGTGCCGGTTTGCCCTGTTTGTGTGGCTGCTCTGTCCCTTTGAGGCCTGGGCCCCCCTGCCCTCCTGCCCCTGCCCCTGCCCCCTGTCCCTTGTCCCCTGTCCCCTGCCCCCTGCCCCTTGCCCCCTGCGGCTCCTCAGGGAGCCATTTGAGCGTTGCCTGGGGCTGGGGGCAGGCCCTCCCAATGTAGGGTCTCCTGAGTGACAGGGAGGGGAAGGCCGGATCTCAGGGCCAAGCCCATCCCGGGGGGCGGGGGGGAGAGCTTCCCAGAGCCCCCCACAGCCTTGTGGGAAAGGGCAGCTGAGCTCTGAGCAGTGTCCTCGGGGACAGAACAGGGGTGCTGTCAGCAGGCATGAGGTGCGGGGGGTGCCAGCCTGGGTCAGCGAAGCTGAGCAGTCGGGGTCCTCGGGGGCAGCGAGCCCCCAGGGCCGTGTGGGCAGGCGGCTGGCCTCGGGCAGGTGGGGTGCAGACCTGTCTCAGGGATCGGGGGCACAGTGTCCCCTAGTTTCTGGAGAGCCCTGCCCACCCCACCACAGACCCACCGCCCTGCACGCCCGGGGGGGGCAGCTCCCCCCCACGGTGAGGAGGGCTGGCCCTGGGGCTTATTCAGATGCAGGTGCGTGTACCACCCCCACCCGGGGTGCAGGGGCAGCTGGCACCACTACAGGCTCGAGGGTCGCTCCGTGCAGGGGGCTGACAGGTGGCCGTTTATTTTCAGTCTCAAGATGTCCAGGGGGGTGGGGGGGAGACAGTGCCTGAGGCTCCAGGGGGCAGTGGGCAGCGTGCCCAGCCGGGCAGCGATGTGAGGCCCCTGCCTTTCCTCGGCCAGGCAGCCCCTGGGCACACCTGGGGGCACAGGAGGGCAGCTGGCTCTGGGCCTTGGTCTGAGCAGCGTCCCCGAGGGGTGGAGGGGAGGCAATCAGGGAAGGCTTCCTGGAGGAGGAGAGAGGAAGCTCGGGCTGAGCCTCCAGGTGTGAGGACGTGGGGGCAGCACCTGCTCTCTCCTGCTGGGGTGACCGGGTGGAGCCACAGAGAATCTGAGGGGGGCCCAGGCAGTGGGTGGGCATCCGGGCCAGCGGGTCAGGGTCACGCCTCCACGTGCTTGTCCATCACGGGCCCGTGGCCTCCGGTGCCCCCCACCCTGGACGCCGAGGAGTCAGGCTGGGGTCCCACATCCCGAGCAGAGCTGGACCAGTTTGTCAGCCTCTGGAGGGGCCTGGGGGCGGGGCTGGGTGGTTGGGGGCTCGGGGGGCTGGGCCTGTGCGTGAGCTTTGGGGATGGGCCGGCTGTGCCTGGGGCAGGGGCCCGGCAGGGAAGGGACCCCGTTAACAGTGCGGCTCAGTCCTGTGGAGCCGGGTCACCGCGGCCGAGGGGAGCAGAGCAGCTGTGGGGGGCAGGGCCGGGGTCCGCCTTAGGAGGTGGAGCCGTGGCCCCACAGGGAGCCGGCAGCGCAAGAGGCGTGGGGCTGCCCTGAGGGTCACATAGGCCGGCTTCGCCGAGGGCGGTCCCTGCCACAGCCGCCGCCTTTGGTAAACACTGAGAACTGGGCGTAATGAGATTCAAGCAGCCCCCCCCCCCCGGAAGGGGCCGCAGCCAGCTCACCTGCTGCCCCCCCTCAGCCCCCTCAGCCCCCTCCTCCGGGAAGGCCGCCTGGCTCCCTGGAGAAGCCGCCTGCCCCACCCGCCTGCCTGGTGCTGGGCTCACCGTCCCTGTCTGCCCCGCCCCCCCAGGCTGAGGAGGACGTGGAGTCCGGGGAGGACGCTGGAGCCAGCAGACACAGCCGGCTGCTCATGCACAGCCTCTCCAAGCGCAAGGTCGGGGGGTGGGGGGGGCTGGGCGGGGGTCCTCCCTGTCCCTCCTCCAGCCCCAGGGCCCGCTGTCCCTCCTCCCAGCACTGCCCTCGGCGCTCCTGGCGGCCTCACCCGCTGCAGGTGCTGGGCCCGGACCCCCGGCTGGGGCGGACGGAGCAGGGGCCTCCGTGGCCCTCCCCGGACCCCACTGGCCAGTGCCCCGAGCTCGGGTCACCCTGCCCGGCTGACAGGGCACTGCAGGGGCAGAGCGGGCCCCGCACCCCGCACCCCCGGGCCTGACCGCCCTCCCTCCACAGAAAAGGAGCCGCAAGCTGAAGAAGGTGGCCAGCGTGGAGGAGGCGGACGAGGACCTGGACCCGCAGGGCAGCCAGAACCGAGGGTCAGGGCCTGCCCCCCAGACCCTCGAACAGACAGTGGTCATTGTCCTGGCCACGGCCAAAGCCAGATGTGCCAGCCCTGGAGGGCTCAGGGCGGGCAGAGGGGCGGGCAGGGGGCCGGGCAGGGGGGCGGGCAGGGGACCGGGCAGGGGGCGGGCAGGGGGCCAGGCAGGGGGCGGGCAGGGGGACGGGCAGGGGGCGGGCAGGGGGTGGGCAGGGGGGCAGGCAGGGGGGCGGGCAGGGGGCGGGCAGGGGGCGGGCAGGGGGGCGGGCAGGGGGGCAGGCAGGGGGGGCGGGCAGGGGGATGGGCAGGGGGGCAGGGGGCGGGCAGGGGGGCGGGCAGGGGGCCGGGCAGGGGGCGGGCAGGGGGACGGGCAGGGGGACGGGCAGGGGGACGGGCAGGGGGGCGGGGGGCGGGCAGGGGGGCGGGCAGGGGGCGGGCAGGGGGGCGGGCAGGGGGATGGGCAGGGGGGCAGGGGGCGGGCAGGGGGGCGGGCAGGGGGCGGGCAGGGGGGCGGGCAGGGGGCCGGGCAGGGGGCGGGCAGGGGGACGGGCAGGGGGGCGGGGTGTGGCTGGGAGGAAGGCCGGCTGGCCGGGCAGGCCCTGCACTTGCTCCAAGAGCGCCATCCGGGGCACAGGTCAGAGAGGGGTCCTCTGGGGGGCTCCGTGCCGCCCACCCCCCCCCCCCCGTGTCGCCTCCCAGCGCGTCCGCTGTGTGTCCACGGCACGTCCTGGGCCTGGAACACGGGCCGACGGACGCTGGACGGACGTTCTCCATGAACCCGCCGACCTGGCGGAACCTGGAGCCACCTCTTGGCCGCGGAGCCAGGCTGGCCTGAGGGGAGGGGCCGGCCCAGGTCCTGACCCCCCGCCCCCCCCCCGCCCCCCGCAGGGCCACCCGGCAGAGGAAGACCATGCAGCTGTCGCGGGCCCTGTCGGACCTGGTCAAGTACACGAAGTCCGTGGGCTCGCACGACGTGGACACAGAGGGTGAGGGGCGCCGGGCGTGGGGGCGCCGGGGGGGCCGGGCCGACCCAGGCCTGACCCCGAGGTGACCCCGCCGTGGCGCCCGCAGTGGCGTCCAGCTGGCAGGTGTCGTCCTTCAGCGAGACGAGGGCCCAGCAGGTCCTGCAGCAGAAGCCGGCGCAGTACCTGCGCTTCAACCAGCGCCAGCTGTCCCGCATCTACCCCTCCTCCTACCGCGTGGACTCCAGCAACTACAACCCGCAGCCCTTCTGGAACGCCGGCTGCCAGATGGGTGGGTGCGCAGAGCCGCCCAGGGCGCGGAGGCCAAGGGGCACGGAGGCCAGGGGGGGCATGGAGGTTGGGGGGCACGGAGGTCAGGGGGCACTGAGGCCAGGGGGGGCATGGAGGTTGGGGGCGTGGAGGCGGGGGGGGGCGCAGAGGCCAGGAGGTCAGAGGGGCACAGAGGTTGGGGGCATGGAGGTCGGGGGGGCACGAAGGTTGGGGGGCACGGAGGTCAGGGGGCACGGAGGTCAGGGGGGGGCATGGAGGTTGGGGGCGTGGAGGTCGGGGTGGCGCAGAGGCCAGGGGGGATGCAGAGGCCAGGGGACGCGGAGGTCAGGGGGGCATAGAGGTTGGGGGCATGGAGGTCAGGGGGGCACGGAGGTCAGGGGGGCATGGAGGCCAGGGCGGGCACAGAGGTCAGGGGGCACGGAGGTTGGGGGACACAGAGGTCAGGGGGGCATAGAGGTTGGGGGCATGGAGGTCAGGGGGGCACGGAGGTCAGGGGGCACGGAGGTTGGGGGGCACAGAGGTTGGGGGGGCGGGAGGTCGGGGGCGGGGGACAGAGGCCAGAAGGGGTACGGCCTGTGCTCTGAGCGCCTCTGCTTGCTTTTCTCTGCGGCTCTGGACCTGCCAACTTCACCCGCCTGGCGCGGGGCTGGGGTCCTCGTCCTCGGGCGCCTGAGGGCTGGGGGGCGTCTGCCTGGACGGACGCATGGCCCTGGCTGTGCGCACCTGTGAGCCCCAGGCCCCGCTGTGTCAGCGACCGCCGGGCTCCTGGGCACCGTGCAGGGTGGCGGGAGGTCACGGCCGGGCACAGACCCCCCCTCGTCCCGGCCTGCAGTTGCCCTGAACTACCAGTCGGAGGGGCGGATGCTGCAGCTGAACCGCGCCAAGTTCAGCGCTAACGGCAACTGCGGCTACGTGCTCAAGCCCCAGTGCATGTGCCAGGGTGAGGGACACGGGGCTACGGGGTGAGGGACACGGGGCTCCGGGGTGAGGGACACGGGGCCCAGGGTGAGGGACACGGGGCCCAGGGTGAGGGGCACGGGGCCCAGGGTGAGGGACACGGGGCTCCGGGGTGAGGGACACGGGGCCCAGGGTGAGGGACACGGGGCCCAGGGTGAGGGGCACGGGGCTCCGGGATGAGGGACACGGGGCTCCGGGGTGAGGGACACGGGGCTCCGGGGTGAGGGACACGGGGCCCAGGGTGAGGGACACGGGGCCCAGGGTGAGGGACACGGGGCTCCGGGGTGAGGGACACGGGGCTCCGGGGTGAGGGACACGGGGCCCAGGGTGAGGGACACGGGGCCCAGGGTGAGGGGCACGGGGACCCAGGGGCGGGCGGGGCTGCACGGCGGGGGTCCCGCTGGCACCTGCGCCCTGGCCTTCGCAGGACCCTCCCTCCTCCTCCGACACCTGGGTTTTCTCCCCGGCCTCCTGCCCCCTCCCCCCAGGCATCTTCAACCCCAACTCCGAGGACCCCCTGCCCGGGCAGCTCAAGAAGCAGCTGGTGCTTCGGATCATCAGCGGGCAGCAGCTCCCCAAGCCGCGCGACTCGATGCTGGGGGACCGCGGGGAGGTAGGAGGGCGCGGGGCGCGCGGGCGGAGGCGAGCCCGGCCGGCCCGGCGTCACCCTGTCCTCTGCGCAGATCATCGACCCCTTCGTGGAGGTGGAGGTCATCGGGCTCCCGGTGGACTGCAGCAAGGAGCAGACCCGCGTGGTGGACGACAACGGTGAGGGCGCGCCGGCCCCCGTGCCCGCCGGCCCGGCCGCAGCACAGCTGCCACGCTGGCGAGGCTGGGCTGACTGGGAACGGAAGGGGCCAGGGCCACTCCTGTCACCCAAGTGACCATCCAGGCAGGGCCCCCAGCTGGAAGCCCAGGACGGCCCCCCGCCCCCAGGGTTGCTCCCCTCAGCCAGCGACCCCGTCCGGGAGGAGGCTGTGGGCCCCGGTGGCCTCCGGGCTGGAGCTGGGGCGGAGGTGACACCTCCTCCTGGTGGCCTCCAGGGTTCAACCCCATGTGGGAGGAGACCCTGGTGTTCGTGGTGCACATGCCCGACATCGCCCTGGTGCGCTTCCTCGTCTGGGACCACGACCCCATCGGGCGCGACTTCATCGGCCAGAGGACGCTGGCCTTCAGCAGCATGATGCCAGGTGGCCAGGGTGCCAGCAGGGCGCGGGAGGGCAGAGCCACGGCCCACGTCCCCACGGAGACCAGTCCCTGCAGCCGCTGAGGGACCAGGGCCGGGTGGGGCTCAGCTTCCCCTGGGAGTTGGCTTCGGCCCCGGGTGGGCCTGGGGACCCAGTGGGAGCTGTGGGAAAGGCCACGGGTACTTTGTGGACAGGGTCGGGAGGGGCGCTCAGGCTGGGGACCCCCCGCCAGGAGGAGGAAGAGGTCCCTGTGGGCGGGCCATTCCAGGACCGGGCTGTGGGTTGTAGGAGGACCCCGGGGCGTGAAGTGGAGTGGGGGCGGGGCGAGCCTGACGCGCCCGTTTCAGGCTATCGGCACGTGTACCTGGAGGGCATGGAGGAGGCCTCCATCTTTGTCCACGTGGCCATCAGTGACGTCAGTGGTAAGGTGAGTCCTACCCGCAGGGCTGCCCGCGCACCCCAGCAGGGACCCGGCCCTGAGGTCGAGGGGTGACCCTGCGGGCCCGTTTCTCCACCCGTGTCGGGTGATGAGGGCACCTGAGCTGCGGGCCCCGGCGGCCACAGGCACCAGCAGGTGGACGTCCTGGCCCTCCGAGGGCCCCGCCACCCTCCCGTCTGTCTCCTGAGCCCCCTCCCCCTCAGGGTCCCGGCTCTTCACTCTCCTCAGAAGGCGCGGCCTGGCTCTGCCCCCCACCCCAGCCCCCCCGCAGCACCTGCCTCTGCTGGGACGGCTCTGGCTTCACTTTCCCAGTCATCAGGGTTCAGGGGTCCCAGGGCCGGGGTCAGGGCCCGGGCAGCCCCAGCACTAACCGTCTCTCTCCCGCCACGCTCCACGGCCCGAGCTGCCGGCTGGACGCGGGCTCCGCAGGCCTCCCAGCGCTCGGCCGTCTGTCGTCCGTCCGTCCGTCCGTCCGTCCGTCTGTCTGTGTGTCCGCGGGCCCCGTGCCCGCGGTCTGTGCCTCACCGCGGCTCTGTCTCTCGGTCTTGCAGTGCGCTCCCTAGGCCCAGCCCGCCTTAGGAGCACAGCCCCTTACTTAGGAGCTCACAGGTACCCGGTCCCACCCGCATGCTCGGGCGGCCATTAGCATCCGTGACTCCTGGCAGCCTGTGGGGACCGCCCGCTCATGGGACACGGATCGTGGCGGGGTCTGGTTCCGGGTCCCTCGGGCCATCGTCAGCCACAGAGCAGCCTTTAGAAGCAGGTCCAGGACTGGCCAGGCCTCCCGTGGGCCCCGCCGCCTCGCCTGCGTCCCGTCACGCTGCGAGCTCTCCGCACACCCGCTCCTGCCCTCCCCTCTCTGCACCCCTCGTGTGTCCCCCGTGTGCTCCCGACTCCCAGTGCGGGTGGAGGTCCCCGGGACCAGGGGCTCCGAGCTCGAGTCCTGGACCTTCTTCTAAATGGCTTCCCAGCCAACGGGGGCCATCGCTCTGCCTTTGGGACCTTGAATCCGGAAGCTGATTCAAGTGCTGGCCACACGCCTCTGCCCCGAGGGGCGCCGCGTCCTGGGTCTCTGCATGTGAGGACCCCCCGGCCCGGCCTCTGTGCCCTCCGAGCTGTAGCTGCTGGCTTCGCTGGCACTCGCCCGCCGGTCCCGGGGACCCCCGCTGCCCTCCTTGGTCCAGGGGCCCCGAGCTGGCGTGAGCCCTGCCCTTGGGCCACGTGCGGAGGGGGCAGGGTAGGCTGGGAACGGACGGGTGGGCAGGGGCATGGAGAGCAGACCTGGCCTGCACCTGGCTGTGCTTGCTTCTCGGCCGGCAGTGCCCGGCGGGGCCCAGTGAGCTGGGCCGGGCCTCCTTCACCTGCTTCTCAGCCCGTCTTCTCTCCACATCAGCACCGCCCTGTGGGCACCCACCTGCCAGTCAGGGGTCCGGGGGCCTAGGGCAGGTGCACAGCGAGGTGGCACAGGGTCCAGGTTCCGAGGCCCTTGCTTGGGAGAGCCCTGGGGGTCCTGTCTGCCCTCCGACCTGCAGACCCCACCAGCTCCTGCTGGCTCCACCCCTGCAGACCTGGTCAGCGCTGAGCCACGGCAGCCTCTGCCCCTGGGAGAGGCTCCGGGAGACCCTTCTCCCTGCTCAGCCCTGAGCGGCCCCGTCCTGGCGTGCCTACGGTGCCCTCCGAGAGCTGACCCTCCGCCTGCCCGAGTGCCGTCCCTGCCCCAGGGCCTGGCTGCCGGCTACATGGGCTCCTTCTCTTGCAGGTCAAGCAGGCTCTGGGCCTAAAAGGGCTGTTCCTCCGAGGCCCAAAGCCCGGCTCGCTGGACAGTCATGCTGCTGGGCGGCCCGTGCCCCGGCCCTCCGTCAGCCAGCGGCTCCTGCGGCGCACGGCCAGCGCCCCCGCCAAGAGCCAGAAGCCCAGCCACAAGGCCTTCCCTGAGCTGGTCCTGGGCACGCAGGACGCGGGCTCCGAGGCCGAGGCCCCGGACGTGGCACCCCCCAGCCCCGGCCTGGCCCCCGAGGCCCTGGCCCGGGAGGAGCCCGGCGGCCCCAGCCCCCGAGGTAAGGTGCCGGCGGAGAGGAGCCCTGGGCAGGGGCGGCCGCCGCGTGGCCCCGAGGGCCCCGGGCCCGCTGGAATGGCCGCCTCCTGCATGAAGTGCGTGGTGGGCTCCTGCGCCGGCGAGGACGCCGAGAGCCTGCGGAGGGGGCGGCCCCCCAGCCCGGGGCCCCAGGGCGAGCAGGAGGCCATCGGCCAGCAGCCCCGTGCCCGGGCGGACTTGCTGGGGGCCCCCCATGCTGTCCCAGGCAGAGGCAGCAGAGGGTCCCCCCCGGGGCCGGGCGGCGGCCGCTCGGTGTCGGGCTCAGGCAGCCCCGGCAGCCCGGAAGGGGCCGCCCGCTGGCCCGAGGGCACCCGCAGGCAGCCGGGGGCCCTGCAGAGGGAGATGAATGCCCTGTTCGTTCAAAAGCTGGAGGAGATTAGGAGTAAATCCCCCATGTTCTCCACCGGTAAGACCGGGCGCCCCCCGCCCCCCGTGGCGTGCCCCCCGCCCCCCGTGGCGTGCCTCCGCATGGCCTGGCCGGACCCGCTCGCTGTGCTTCGTGTCCGACTGCCGCCCGTGTGCTCCGCACCGCATTCCCCTTGCTCCGATGGCTTCCCCTCGGCCCCAGCCCCCACTCCTGCCTGACCCAGCCTGACCCCCGGGCCTCTTGCTCTTGGGGGCCCCCGTCCAACCCGAGGGCCCGGGGAAGGGAGAGCAGGTCCAGCCCCAGCGCCCTCACCCCGCAGTGTCCCCTGGGCAGGGACTGAGGCCAGGCTGTGCCCAGAGGCCTGCAGCCGGAGCGAGGCCACTGGGGCCCGGCCCCTCCCTGGCCTGGCTGCTCCTGACGGCTTTCCTAGGACTTGGGCAGCGTCCAGCCACACCCGCCCCGGCCTCCCTCCAGGGCCAGGCTGAGGTGTCCTGCCCCTGCCCCTGCCCACAGTCCTCGGGGAGCGGGCCCCGATGCCCCTGACTCCTGGCCGGGGCTCCGAGCGCTGCCGGGGCCCACGTCGCAGCTTCCACGCGCACCCGGCCCGGAGGTGCAGTCACGGCCTGGACTGCGAGCGGCCTGCTCCGAGCCCCGCCCGCCGGCCGGCGACAGCACTTCGCCGTGGGGGGCGGATCACGGGCTGGGGAGGGGGAAGCTGAGCTGTCCTGCTCCCCTCCCTGCACCCCGCCCTGCCGTCCCTCTGCCCACTGGCCAGCCCCGCTCCCACGCTGACCACCCTATTCTTTCTGTCCCCACGCGGCCTCCGTAGTTAGGAACTGAGCGCAGCCAAGTGCCAGGTAATGGGGCAGCCCCTGTGTGCGGCCCGTGTGCCCCTGTGTGCGGCCCCCGTGTGCCCTGTACGGCCCGTGTGCCCTGTACGGCCCGTGTGCCCTGTGCGGCCCCGTGTGCCCTGTACGGCCCGTGTGCCCTGTGCGGCCCCGTGTGCCCTGTGCGGCCCGTGTGCCCTGTGCGGCCCCGTGTGCCCTGTACGGCCCGTGTGCCCTGTGCGGCCCGTGTGCCCTGTGCGGCCCCCGTGTGCCCTGTGCGGCCCGTGTGCCCTGTGCGGCCCCGTGTGCCCTGTGCGGCCCCGTGTGCCCTGTGTGCCCTGTGCGGCCCCGTGTGCCCTGTGCGGCCCTGCCTGGAGGGCCCAGGGGCAGCGGAGTGGAGGGCAGGGTGCGGCCCCGTGTGCCCTGGAGGGGCCTGGTCACTGGGGCCTGTGGGCACGGGCTGCGCCGACGCCTCCTCTCTCTCCCCGCAGATCCCCGCCCCTTCTCCATGCAGAGGTCGGTCTCCTCGCTGTGCAGCCTGGAGACCATTGCTGAGGAGCCAGCGCTGGGCCCCGGGCCCCCGCCTCAGCCGGCCACCCTGCCCCGCCCCACCCAGGGGGGGCCCGGGGGCACCACGGGCCCCGCAGCCACGGCTGAGCGCCCCCCCGGGGTGCCCCTCCGGCTCAGGACCGGGAGCCAGGGGGACACAGAACCGGCCCCCCACAGCCGGCGGCAGGCGTGCCACGGTGGGGGCCCCGGCGTAGCGTGTGAGGGGGCGCCCGGCAGCCAGACGGACAGCAGGGGCCACCCCCGGGCCCTGGGCCATCTGCCCTTGGTCAGGAGGGCCACGAGCGAGGGGCAGGTGCCCCCGGAGCCCCTGGGCGGACGCCGCTCCCTGGCCGGGCCCTCCCCGGCCCTGTACTCGGACGCCACGGCCGGAGACCAGCTCTGGCAGCGGCTGGAGCCCGGCAGCCACCGGGACAGCGTGTCCTCGTCCTCCAGCCTGTCGTCCGGCGACACCGTCATCGACCTCTCGCTGCCGGGCCTGGGCCTGGGCCTGGGGCGGGAGAGCCTCCTGGGGGTCCCGGCCGGACGCCGGCCCCTACGGCCCTGCTCGGCCTCGGCCGCCCGCCTGGACTTCCTGTCGGTGACCAAGAGCAAATCCAACCCCAACCTGCGGGCTGCGGGCCAGTTCCCTGTGGCCCCCGACGAGCTGCGGCCCCGGCCCCTGGCCCCCCGGGCCTGCCTCCCCACGGCCGGCCTCAGGGACGGCCCCGCGTCCACCAAGTCCAAGAGCCTGGGGGACCTGACCGCCGACGACTTCGCCCCCCGCGTCGAGGGCCCGGGCAGAAGCCTGGGCCCCAGCCTGGGCCCGGCCGGGGAGGGGCCGGTGGGGCGGGCGGCGCGGCGGGACCCCCTGACGGAGCAGCTGCTCTGGCTCACGGGCTTCCAGCAGGCGGGGGACATCACCTCGCCCACCAGCCTGGGCCCGGCCGGGGAGGGCGCGGCGGGCGGCCCCGGCTTCCAGCGCCGCTCCTCCCGCAGCCAGAGCCGCGTGCGGGCCATCGCCAGCCGGGCGCGCCAGGCCCAGGAGCGGCAGCAGCGGCTGCAGGGCCCGTGGGGGGGACTCCCCGAGGAGGAGCGGGGGGCCCCTGAGGGCGCCTGCTCTGCGGGCCAAGAGGGCTGCGGGGACGTGCCCGCCCCCAAGGGCGCTGCCGGCATCCTGCTCAGACTGTGACCAGCCCCCGCGCGGGCTCCCACCCCCTCCCCGCGGCCAGTGCCCAGTGGCCACCAGGCAGCGGCCAGGCAGGGTCCCGTGTTTGCTCAGGACAAGGCACATGCTGGTCCCGGAGCCGTGTGCCCCCTGGCGCCCACCCTCTCCTGGGGGGGGGGGGGGAGGCAGCCCCACCCCCGGCACCGTTGTCACGGCGCTGTACCATGTGTGCACAGATCTACATTGAGACAAAGCTTCTATGACATTAAAATGGGCTGAGTCCTCCCTGTGTTTCCCAGGTCTTTGCCGTGTGGATGTGTGTGGGTGCGTGTGCCCAGCCCGTGAGTGCCCAGCCGCCCGCCCCGGCTTGCTCTGCAGGGTCCCTGCTCTGTGCGGACATTCTAGACTGTAAATTCCTGAACACGACTCCAACAAACTCGCTCCCACTCGCTGTGGGCAGCCCCTGTGGCCTCCCGCTAAGTGTCCTGTGTGCAGCGTCCGGAGCAGCGTGACCTCCGCTCCCAGGCTGAGCTGACTGGCTCCCGCCCCGTGCCCCGCTGCCCCTGCCCAGCAAAGCCACCTGCAGGGCCCAGGGCCCCGGCTTCCGTGGCGGGGCAGTGACCGGGGTCTCAGTGCAAAGGAAAGAAAGGGTGGACACACTCAGGGCCCTGGGGGGACAGCCGGGTGACCTTGCCCCCGAGCCCACCCAGCCCTCGTTTCCGGTTCCTCCGGGGTTGGGGGGTGGCAGGCTCCCCGCAATCCTAGCAAACAGGCTGTAGACTCAGCCCTCCCGCCTGGCGCACACGCACGGCCTTGCAGGTCGCCCCAAAGGCGTCCTGCCTGCACCCCAAGGACACGTCCCGTCGGGGGAGCAGCCAGGAAAAGGGGCTTCTGCCACCGGTGCCACCGCCAGGGCTGGGCCCAGGGAGCCCCCACGCGCCCGGGCAGGGCTGTGGGCACAGGCTCAGGCCACGGCGACAGAGCCCGCAGGTCTGACGAGCTCTGGAGAGTGCACCTGCCGCCCGAGAGCCCGCCAGCGCCCTCGAGGCCCCGCTCCGCCTGCCCTCCAGCCGGGAGCGCGGCCGGCGCCGTGTCCCTCCCTGCACAGCCGCGCTGGGACGCAGCCACGTGGGGGCGGCAGCCACGCCCACAGGCCAGGGGCCCTAGTGCTGGGAGCGACTGCGGAGGGAGGCGCAAAGGCTCAAGCTCCGGTCTCACTAGAAATTCTATTTGGTGCGTCCTCGCGCCTGTGCTCTCAGACACAGGCATATACATATTTAACATATATAAAAGGTTATTTAACAGTTAAATACATTCCAACGCGAATGTCCCGGGGCGGGCGGTGCCTCCCAGCGGACACGGCAGCGTGAGGAACGCGCCCGACGCCGGGAGCAGGCCGCCGCGCCCGCCTGAGTCACAGAAGCACAACATAAATATCGGACGGTGCGTCCCTGTGGCCGTCCCAGTCCATCCCTGAGGCCCGCTGGGCAGCGGCTGGGGCCTCACTCCGCCGGGACCTCGAACTTGAAGATGACGCTGAAGAGCCGGCCGCCCAGGCGCGCGGCCAGCCAGGGGTTCTTGAGCACGGCCAGCTTCAGGCTCTCGCAGCGCAGCGCCGCGCCATAGTTGGTGTGCACGGCCCGGCCCATGCCCTCGATCACCACCAGGTCCGTCCCGCGCTCCTGCACCAGCACGGCCAGCCTCTCGTCCAGGCGGCTGTGGAGGAGGGCAGTGAGGCGGGCTCCGAGACACGGAGTGGCTGCCCCCTGCCCCCGGGGCACGGAGACCCCCTCCGGACTGGGCTCCCGGTCCAGCCCGCGAGCAGCGGCTGCCGCGTCGCAGCGGGCAGCCCCGTCTGGAAGCGGCGGCGACGCCTCCTACTCTGAACTTTAAAGGACCTGGTCCCGCCCTGGCCGGTGTGGCTCAGTGGTTAGAGTGTTGGCCTGCAGACTGAAGGGTCCCGGGTTCGATTACGGTCAAGGGCACATGCCTGGGTTGCAGGCTCCATCCCCAGTAGGGGGCGTGCAGGGGGCAGCCCATCAATGATCCTCTCTCATCATTGGTGTTTCTAGCTCTCTCCCTTCCCCTCTGATACCAATAAAAATATATTTTTAAAAAAGATTATAAAGGACCCTGCTACAGGCGGGGCAGCCCCTCTTGGCTTCGGGGCCGGGCGCCCAGTGTCCACGTCTCCCGCCCACACGAGCCAGAGCGCTCGGATGCCGTGATGGGGCCGGGGAGGGGCCGGGGCCAGGGGCGCGGAGCGGCCGGTACCTGAGGTCCAGGCAGGGGGAGCTGGAGCCGGTCTGCATGAGCAGCAGCCTCTCTTCTCTGAGCGCCGAGCTGTGGGCACAGACGGGGCGGAGCCGTGAGCTGGGCCCAGGACACTCCCCGGCCCCGCCTCCGCCCCGGCCCCGCCTCCCGCCAGGCTTACTGGACAACGGGGTCCATGGCCGCGATGTGCTCGGCCACGAGGAGGGACTCGCCGTAGGTCACGTCGTTCAGGGCGGGGCCCGAGTTGCACGCCAGGATGACCTGCAGCAGACACCCCGGGCTTTGAGGGACCCCGGCCGCCGCAGCCCCAGCCCAGCTGCGCCCCGCCCCGCCCCGCCCCGCCCCGCCCCGCCCCCGGAGCTGCCCGGCGGCCTGCGGAGGAGCGGCCCCAGGTCCGATGCAGACGCCCAGACACGGGGTCGCTGCTCGCCCGCACCTACCTGCCGGCATGGAGCAGCCGGGCAAGGGTCCCGCGTGCAGCCCCACACTCACCTCCGTCCCTCTAGACAGAAGCTCCCTGACAAAGGGGAAGACTCCCAAAATGACGTCTACTCCACTGTTATCTGCGAAAATTAAGGCACATTTGTGAGGGGGCCCCTGCAAGACAAAACCAGGACGTTCAGTTGGGCACAGGCGCGGCCAAGCGTTTCAGCCCCTCCGCACGCCCCGCCCCGCCTGCCCCGCCCGCCACTCCGCGGACGGCCGGGCTGCTGGGCCCGTGGGCGCTGGGCGGGCCGCCTGAGCTTCCTCCAGAGCCGCTGCCCCGAACGACCTCTGAACTGAGGTCAGTGACCTACTCAATGGTCCCCGGGGAGTCAGGCTCGGGACAGGGAATGGTCACCTTGGACTTGCAGCTGGGGTGTTGGCGAGACTTAGGGGCCCCCCAGCCCCCTGCCTGTGACCCCAGCTGGTCCCGCGCATGTGGTCCTGGGACGGGGCAGCTGCATGTACCTTCAGTCTCTGCAGCCACGTGTCGTAGGAGTCCACCAGCCAGGGCCGCTCTGGGGGACACGGGGGAGGTCAGCGCTCTCCGCCATCACCTCACACCCCTTCCCTGCGTGGCTCCAGGGAGTGGTCCTCCCACCTCCACAGGCCACCCCGACCCCCAACACCCCCCACCCCGCCCCCCACTCCCCGCCCCGCCCAGCCCGGCCCCGGAGGCGCCCTGGGCGTCTTACCTTCCAGCTTCCTCTTCGCCTCCTCAAACCCAAACTGGGGGTCAGACTCGAGGACACTGCACGGGGAGGAAAGAGCAAGTCACACCCAGGACTCAGCCGCCGGCTCACTGTCCACTGAGCTGGGCCGGCTCATCACCAGCCGCTGCCGCTGGTCCGAGAGGCGCCAGCACCTCCCACGTCAGACACAGACGCCGGGGCCCTACTCCGCGCGGGGCCTACTCCACACGGGCCCTACTCTGCACGGCGACCAGCACCTGGACTTGGCCAGCGGGAACGTCAGCCCCAAGCCCACACCCCCACCCACAGGCACCATCTGGGGGCGGGAGGGGCTCCCCCAACCCCCAGAAGCCGAGCCGACCAGGACCCCGGTCCCCTCACTGCTGCCTCCTCACGGCCGGGCCGGGGCCGGGCTGCTCCGTGGGACCCATCCCGGGCAGCTGCTGGGGCCTGGAGCCCTGAGGGCTGTGGGTGAGGGGACCCCAGGGCGGGCGGGCTGGGGCAGCGGCACCTACTCGGACACGGCCTTGGCTCCCCAGTCGAAGACGTTGCCGGCCAGCAGGCCTCGCACCAGCGCCAGCTGCCGCTCCTCCCAGTCCAGCGCGTCCAGCGCCTGCGCCACCCGCCGGAAGCACCGCAGCGCCACGCCGTTCTCCTTCTGCTTCACCTGCGGGCGACCTGAGCTGACGGCCGCGCCCCAGCCTGCCGGCGCCCCTCCGAGGGCAGGTGCTCGACCTGACCTCACGCTCGAGCTTCCACACCCCAGGTCGGGCCGTGTTAGCGGTGCTGCCGCGGTTCAGGTGGCTCGGCCCGGCGTGACGGAGGGCAGGACGAGAAGGGCCAGGACCCTCACGGGCCTGCTGCCCCGACTGGTAGATCCTGGCACACACGCCCCCAGGCCCCACCCAGACCCTCCCGTGCGAAGGGCAGGGCACGGGGATGGCTGTGGAGCGGTGCCTGGACCCTGCCCACCACCCCTCACCCTGCCTCTGGCCGCGGGTCACTCCTGAGAGCAGGACAGACGTCCACAAACACCGACTGGGAGGCCAGGGAGGGGCGGGCACACGGAGAACCCGCCCCCTGGGAGGCCGCACCCTCCTGGTCAAAACGCAGGTGCCTGGTTCCACATGTCCCCATGACCCCCCCTCGCCACCCCCACTGGCCGAGGGTGAGAGCTCTCTGCCCGGGTCCCCACAGGGCCTCCGACCTGCGGCTCTTCAGCGGGTGCCGCTCCAGATGCAGCCCACCCCAGCGCTGGGGTCGGGGCGGCGACCAAACCCGCTTGCTGGGCAGGACGCCCAAGCCCCGCCCCCGCACTCACCTGGGAGTAGGGGTCTGGGAAGTTGAACTCGTTCAAACAGTGCTCCCTCGTGTCCAGAAGGCTGCGCACCGTCAGGGTCCCGTAAGCGCTGGGGACAGAGCCAGGCAGGAGGGGCTGAGCGGGCGGACGCCCTGTCCGGGGCCACCCTCACAGCACCCGCACCCACAGCAGCAGAGAGGGGACAGCCGGGCTCGGGGAGGGGGGCGCGCTGGGCCACGGGAGGGTGCTGCGGCTGGCCCGGGGGGCGGGGGGGTCGGAGCTCACAATGGCTGGTGTCGCAGCGTCTGCAGCTTGTCCCAGTACTTGTGGCGGAACTTCTCCGCCCGCTCCGCCGCGTCCGCAGACCCCGGCTGGCTGGCCACGGCTCGCTTCACCACCTGCCGAGGTCGGGGGTCAGCAGCGCCCGCAGCCCCGCGCGTGGACGGGGGCGCGGACGGAGCGCTGGGGGCCGGGCCTGCCTGTCTGGCAGGTCCTCCAACTGGGTCTCTGCCAGGTGGGAACAGGGGTCACGGCTGCCGACCCCAGGCTCGGACCCACGTCCTCCGGCTCCGCCCCGAGAGGCGGGAGGCTTGGACCGTCTTCAGAGCCCGTGGGTCCGGGCAGGAGGGGACCCTCCCCCGGAAACAGACCCCAGGGGCCCCCGAGGGGCCGAGGAGGGCCGGTTGCTCCGGCGCCTGAGCCACGACCCTGTGCCTCCTGAGGAAGCGCAGTGACCAGCCAGGGATTTATAAACCACGAGCCCCACTGACGCCTTGACCCAGCTCACCGTCCCCCCGAACCCCGGGAGCCACTGCTCCCCACGGAGCAGGCGGCCCTGCCCTCAGGGGGACCCGCTCCGGGGACGCCTCCCCCTCACCAGGGTCACTGCCTGGGACCCGAGGGCTTTCGCAGCCACACCAGCCCCCGAGCTGCGGCCCTCACCCCGTCCAGGGCCTCCTCGAAGCAGCTGAGCCAGTACTTGCGGGCCAGGGCGTCGTCCGTGAGGTCCACCGTGTCGGGCACGTAGGACGCCGGGTCCAGGAGCAGCGGCAGGTTGACCAGCGGCCTCTCCAGCCGGTCCATTTCCAGGAGGTCGAACTGGGGGGCGGGAAGCGGGGGGCATGTCAGCTGTGCTTTTTTTTTTTCCCCCTTAAATATATTTCATTGATTTTTTACAGAGAGGAAGGGAGAGGGATAGAGAGTGAGAAACATCGATCAGCTGCCTCCTGTACACCCCCCACTGGGGATGTGCCCGCAACCACGGTACATGCCGTTGACTGGAATCGAACCTGAGACCCTTCAGTCCACAGGCTGATGCTCTATCCACTGAGCCACACCGGTCAGGGCCAGCTGTGCTTTTTCTGAGGCTAACGAGCTGCCCCGTGGGGAGGCCGGCAGAGCCTCCCACCCTGGGTCCCACCCGCCCGCCAGGGCCCGCGGTGCCCTCCATTGCTGGATCCTGTCTGCTTGCACACGAGGTCAGGCCCCACCGGTCACGTCACCCTCCCGGCCGCCCACCTGTCCCCGTCGCTTTCCTGCCAGTGTGACGCCCGGGGCCTGTGAGCTCCGCACCGGCCTCTCCTGCATCCACCGGCCTTTTTCTCTGCACCCGTGACCCCCCGGCTGGCCTGTGCTTCTCTGGCCTCGTTCCCCTGCGCAGGCCCCCGGGGGCGCTGGCCCCCTCAGCCTCTGCCCAGTGCCAGACCCACGGCAAGGCCACAGGGTCCCGTGGGGACAGCAGCCGGCTCCTGTCTCCCCACAGCGTGTCTGCTGACCACACACCAGTGTCCAAAGCCGCTCCCCCGGCTGCGCCCCGCGGGGGCCAGGCCACTGTGCCCAGTGCCCCCCGCACCTGCCGGCCTCTGAACTGACGCTGTGAGGAGTGAGGCCGACGCGGGCCCGGCGGCCAGTCCTCGCCGTGAGCTGCGGGGGGCCGGCCTGAGACCGACAGACACGGCCCGGGAACCGCGTGGTCCCTGAGCCTGGGCGCTAACCGGACCCTGCTGTGGACGGCCAGCGGGGAAGGCCCCTCCCCCCAAACCTGGGGGGACTGCAGGGCTCACGGGCGCCCGCCGACGTCTGCGGACGTGAAGGCAGGAAAGGAGGGAGGAAGGCCAGCCGCGTCTGCCTCCCGCCCTCGGTGCCAGGAGCCGGCACCACGGCCCCCGAGCTCGGACCCGGACAGGCAGACCCCACTCACAGTGCCGCTCTTCGCCCCCGGCGTGGGGCCGAGCTCCGGGGACGAGCTCATCAGCCCGGAGCTGCCCGCGTAGTTCTCGCCCCAGCTGTACTGGTCGGGGTCTGGGGAGGAGAAACGGTGTTACCGGCCAGCCGGCTGAGGCGTGAACCTCAGGATGCCACCGAGCAGGGGAGGCCGCGCCCAGGTCCCTCGATCAGGGGCCGGTGGTCCGTGTTCCTGCCTCCCTCTCACCGGCAGCGGGACCTACGGAATGGCCACTGAGAGCTTTTAAGTTCTCTAGAGACCCTCCCTGGTTTCCTGAGGCGAGAGCGACTGAGGGACGCAGCGGGGTGACGAGCACCCCAGGGAGCTGCCTGTGCGCCCGGCAGGGCCACCCCTGGGACCCCAGTTCCTGATTTTACTTGTTTATTTAATCCTCATCCGAGGGTGTGTTTTTATTGATTTTAGAGAGAAGCAAAGGGAGAGAAAACATCGATGTTGGGGGGAAACAATCGTTGCCTCCCTCCCGCGTGCACCATGCCCGGGACCGACCGACACCGAGGCACGTGCCGCTGGGAATGGGACCTGCAGCCCGTTGGTGTGCGGGACGCTGTCCAACCAACAAGCCGCCCGGCCAGGGCCCTGGAGTTTCTTCAAAAAGGACCGAGAGGAAGGCCCTTGGCCGACAGCGACGGGGCGGGGGCGGGGGGGGGGGGCCTTCGGAGGTGAGGCCATGCTCGCAGCGCCTGCCTCGAGCCCCGTGTCCCTCACTGGGACCCTGATTCTGTCACACGCAGGCCCACAAGCCGCTTTCCACCCCCTCAGGGCAGTCACAGCCAAGGGCTAGCCCGGCCCCACCCCCGCGCAGATGGGACGAGGGCGGGCCATCTCCCTCGCAGGCCACCGTGTCCATCAACAGGGGGCGGCCAGATGTAGGGCTGGGGACCCCCCCCGCAGCCGCCCGCCCCCTCCGCACAGGCCAGCCCCCGCCGCACCCCACTCACTGTCCTGCTCGGCTCCTTTGAGAAACGCCCCGATGGCGCCCAGGTAGCCTTCGTGTCTCAGGAACAGCGCCTGGACTTCCCCCTGCAATGCAGACCCCCCTGAGGCGCCTGACCCCCGCCCCCCGCCAGACGGTCCCTCTGCCGCGGGGTGGGGGGGGTCCTGAGTCGTCCGCGTGATGTGCCAACGGGACTGGACGGAACGCAGAACGAAAAGCTGTCCTTTGGGAAACACTGGGGGGACGACTTCAACAGGATGAACCCCGGCCCACCCGCCGTCTGCCCGTGGTGCCCCCACTGCGGGCCCAGCCCTGCCGATGGGCCGGAGCTCGTCGGACGCTCTCACAGGGAGCCGGTCCCTGGAACGCGTGCCATCGGTCACCTGCCCAGCTCAGACCCCGCAGGTGTCACCGGGGGAAGGGGCAGGCCAGGCGGGCGGGCAGGGGCACCCTCCGCTGGGCGGCTCATTCCAAGGCCTGAGGGTGCGCACTGGGGGCGGGAGCGCCGGGCGTGCCTTGGAGAAGAAGCTGATGCTGTAGGTGATGGTGCGCATGGTGACAGGGTGGCCGCGGATGAAGAAGCCGCCGAAGTACACGCGGTCCAGGCCGTGCAGCCGGGCGTAGAGGCAGGCGAGCTGCCCGATGTCGTTGCTGATCATGTGCAGCAGGCTCTTGGCCATGTCCTCCGGGGAGAACTCTGGGAGACAGAAACCAGCTGCTGGCGGAGGCCCGTGGCACCGGCGGGCGGGAGGGCGGGAGCGCGAGCAGCCGGTACCTTGGTCGGTGGTGGCCGACTTCCCAAAGCTGCTGGCGATGAGGTTGCCGCTGAGCCCCAGCGTCTGGTGGGCGCCGCCATAGATGTCCTGCACGAGCATGTCCACGTTGGCATGCTGCCCCCTGGAGGCCAGATGCAGCAGCTCATCGAACTTCTGCAGGGACGGAGCAGGGGGAGCAGTGAGGTGTGGGAGCGGGAAGGAGCCCTGGGGCCCCGAAGCCAAGCCCACGGAGCGCGGGAGACAGGCAGGCCCAGGGACCCGCGGCTGAGCTGTGTGCTGGCAGACTGGATGCACGCCCTTCAGGGACCCAGGACAGTCGGGGCGAGGCCGAGGAGGAGCCCCGTCTGTAACAGCCCCAGCCGAGCCCAGCCTCCGTCCGGCAGGTGCCAGCCCGCCCCGAGGAGGGGAGCCCGCGGCCAGAGCCCTGCCCGGGCCCAGTACCTGTGTCTTGGTGAGCAGGGCCCCGAGCCCCCAGAAGGTGCCGCCTCCAATGGAGCTGCCGCCGATCCACTCGAACCCGTCCTCCGTCTCCACCTGGGCCGAGGGGGCAGGGGCGCTGGTGAGCGGGCCCAGCCACCCAGCAGGTCCCGGGGACGCGGCGGCCAGGGTGCCCTCAGACGCGGGGACCGTGCTCTTGACGGCCGCGCCTGGGAGGGCTCAGGGGCACCGATGCTGGGAGCGTTCTGCACGGGGCTCGTGCCCGTAACCGCAAGGGCCAGGCCAAGTCACTCGCCCGTCCGTGTCCCCTGCCCCGGCCCCAGCTCACCTTCACTATGGACACGCCAGAGCCGATGTTGACCAGGAGGTAGGGGAAAATGTGGGGGTGGTTTGTCTGAAATCGGAACTCAGGGTCGGAGTCTTTCTGATACACGAAGGCCTCGTTCGGGATGTTCTTCAGCACAAAGTTGCAGCCCTTTATCAAGCACGTCATCACGTCCTCCTTGGCCACTCTGCGAGGGAAGGCGGGCCCTGAAGCAGCCCAGACCACGGACCCGCCGTCGCGCCCGCGGCTCCTGGACACTCCCCTGCTGCCGAGCGCAGCTCCTCACCCCAAAGACACAGGGGTTCTCGGCAGAGCAGCCCGGAAGGTCAGCGGCCCTCTGTCCTGAGGGCACCTGCGTGCTGGCCCCTGAGCCCTGAGTGCGCCTGAAGCCCCGCCCCCACTATAGCCCCGCCCCCACCACTGGCCCCGCCTCCCCCGGGGGGGGGGGGCTGCAGCCCTGGGAGCCTCTGCCCAGCAGGACAGGCTGCTTCCTGCACCCACCGTCCTCCTGGGGTTCGGCCACTGGAGCCCTGCCCCAGGGCCCCCCACCGGCTCCACGACCGGGGCAGGTGCAGGAGCCGGCTACCTCGGCTACCGCCACGTCAGAGCCGACCCGAGCACCGAGGCGCCCACCCCACACCCTGGGGCCCGCGGTCCCCTTACCGCAGCCCCAGCTTCTGCTCGATGAGGTCCTTGAACTTGTAGGCCCCGCCCCCGGTCGCGTGGATGACCTTGGTCTCCGTGTTGACCAGGTGGTCCCGCACGAAGTCCAGGCAGGCCTCGATGTAGCTGTTCTCGAACTTGATGAAGTGCAGCCGGGCCGTCACCTCCTCCTGGACGGAGATCTCGTAGGGCGACTCGCGGTCCTGCTCGGCGTCCTGGGGCAGAGAGGGGGTCTGTGTGCCGTGCGGGAGGGGAAGACCCCGAGACGAGGCCGCCGAGCGCCCACCGGCAGCGCCCACCGTTTCCGTCACCCCAGAAACGGGCAGAACTCCGGCTGCCAACCTCGGGCAGGAGCAGCGGGGTCAGGTTCCTGTGGGGAAGGAGCTTCGCGTGGAGCGAGAGGAGGCGGGCAGGGGCCCGGGCACCAGAAAGCCCCCTGGGAGCCTCCGGAGCCGCGCGGACCCGGGAACAGCAGCCCGGAGGCCAGGGCTGGCGCCGGAGCCCGCCCACTTGGACACCCGCTCACCTGGCCCGCGTGGTCGAAGGACCTCACCCTGGCGACTTTGTGCTGGACCGTGGAGTAGTAGGCCAGCTTGGTCAGCGACCCACCTGCGGGGGAGACAAACACGGGGCTGAGAAGCGGACGGAGGCACCGGAGCTCAGCCCTCCACGCGCTCTCCTTCCCGGACTTGGGTCGTGGGCACAGGCGTCTGCTGCCACTTGACCTTGAAGGCCCGGCGGGCACCACACCAAGGACGGGCTCCAGGACCCAGGACCCACACCTCTGCTCCTCCCAGGCCCGGCCAGCCCGGCTGAGGCTGCCCCCAGCTCTCTGCACCCCGGGCCCGGGGAAGGAAGCTGCCCCATTTCTGGGCAACCGTGTTGCTTATCAGCAGTTTCAAGCGGATCAGGAAAGTGACCCAAAGAAAGAAGCTGATGCTGAAGCCGGTTTGGCTCAGTGGATAGAGCGTCGGTCTGCGGACTGGAAGGTCCCAGGTTCGATTCCGGTCAAGGGCATGTACCTTGGTTGCGGGCACATCCCCCGGTGGGGGGTGTGCAGGAGGCAGCTGGTCGATGTCTCTCTCTCATCGATGTTTCTAGCTCTCTATCCCTCTCCCTTCCTCTCTGTGAAAAATCAATAAAATATATTTTAAAAAAAAGAAATAAAGAAAGAAAGAAGCTGAAGCACCCAGTGCTTCCACCGAACAGCACCGTGTGGCTGCCGTGGAGACAGCGGGGAAGGAGGCGAAGGGAGCCGTCCCAGCAGCCGGGGGCGCTCACCAGGACCGCCCGAGGCCTGGGGCCGGAGAGCAGCGTCCTGCCCCCCACTGGCTCGGGCTGGGGCGGCCCGAGGCCCAGAGTGACCACAGGAGACCACCGAGGGCAGCAGGGTCTTGTGCCCACGGCCAGGCCCCGGCGACATGGCCAGAGGCCAGGTCTGAGGAAGCAGGAGGGGCCTGTTGGCCGGACACACAGGCGGGGCAGGTGCGAAGGGCCCCGGGCACCGGTTTCAAGGCTGTGCCCTGGGGAGCACTCACGGCAGACGGGCGGCGCCGGGAGGCCCAGGTCCTGCCGCCCCAGCCACGGCCACAGCCACGGAGGGCAGACAGGAGGGGAGCGACCCCCTCGGAGCCACGAAAGGCCTCTGAGGCAGAGGGTTTCTTACGGGGCCACGAAAGCAAGGCAGGCCTGCGGCCCGCAGCTCTTCCCGGTCCAAGGCTCACGCCGCCTGCCCCGTCCTGGCCGCCACGACGGGGCCTCTGGCGCTGCGGGGACTGCCTCCTGCTCCCCCCGGGAGAGAACAGCCGGGGCCAGGGCGCACGTGGGGGTGCAGGCTGTCGGTCTGGAGCAGGGGGCTCTCAGAGCCTTCGGGGAGCAGCTCAGCTGTGCCCGGGATCCCCCACAATTAGAGCGAATGCCAACCCTGCCGGGGCCATCACACCGACCACCGCAGGGACCAGCCCACGTTCCACGGACGGAGAGGACCTTTCCGTTCACCCAGCCTGCGGGCCGGGTACCGCGGTCCACCTGCCGCCTCTGGCCGGTCCTCGCTGGGGCCAGGGGGGCTGCACACCCGGCGCACACGCCACCCCGCAGGCCCTGCCACCTCACCCGTGTGCGGCGACAGGTGGAACGTCCCTGGTGCTTTCACAGGGAATCTGCCCGCTGACCCGGGTGCCCCCGGGGAGGGCCGGTCAGAACAGAGCCTGAGCTTTCCCGGCGGAGGCTCAGGCCGGGGCAGAGCAGACAGACGAGCCAGTCTGTGAGCCAACGGGTCAGACGCGGCAGGCTCCGGGCTGAGGACCGGCCTGCGCTGCGCTGACAAACAGCACGGCACCCAGCGCCGAGGGGCCTCCGGGGGAGGACATGCCCGCGGCGCCAAGAACACCCCGAGGCCCTCTGCCCAGGAGCCCGCGGGGCCGCCCCGGACGGCAGGCGGCTCCAGGCCCCGCAGCAGTTCCTCCTCCAGGGCCACCAGCTGGCCCCTGGGGCCCACACCGAGGTCCACGGTGAGCCCCGTGGCAAGTCCTTTTGCAGAAACGTGAAGGCTGACTCGTTCCTCGGAGCACAACCCCCCATGGAGGGAAGCAAAGTCGGAACCTCAGAGCTCCCACCCGCCCGGACCACGGTCACTCCCAGCGTGGGCCACACTCGGAAGACTGCGGAGCAGGCCTGAGAGGCTGACCGGGCCCCCGGAAGCCTGGTGGTGGGTGACCCCCTCGGCTGGGCTTCCAGCCGCATCTCCAGCCCCTCATGCAGGTGGGCACGGAGTTCTGGTCTGCGCTAGGCACCCCAGCACCCACCTGGCCTCCAACCATCTCACACCTGCCACCGCCCAGCCCCTGGTGTGCAGGGTGGGAACTCCGGCCCTCCCCACGTCTCCATTCCCCACGAGGACCTGCGCCCCAAGCCTGTGACCCAGCCGAGCTCCAAGAGCAGGGCGGCGGGGACGCAATAACTGCAAAGGCCCACCCAGTGGCCCAGCTTCTCTGGGAGAAAAGGTGCGGTCCAGCATCTACTGAGCAGCAACCGCGGGGCAGGGGCAGGGGCAGGTGGGGTGCTGGGGGGCAGCGGACACTGCCCACTCCGAGGTGGACAATCACAGACAAACTCAGGCCGCAGCCCAGATCTCGCCGGGCGGGAGGTGCAGAGCCGCTGTGGCCTCCACGCCGGGCCTGACCCCGGGAAGCTGCCCCCAGAAGCCCGCTGTCCTGATAGGTGGGCAGAGCAGCAGCGTGGCAGGCCGAGGGCTGGCAGCCTACCAGCGAGGTGACCTCCCCGCTTCGTGTCCAGTGACAGCGGGATGCTGGGAGGGAGCACGGGGCCTGGTGCAGGGAGCGGGGCAGGGCCTGGGAGAGGCGGGGGCGAGTGCGGGCCTGGGGCTCCCCTGCAGCCCGCGGGAGACGCGGAGGCTCCGGCCAGAGGCCGGCAGAGGTTCCAAGCTCCCACGTCCAGGTCATCGAAACTCATGCCAAACGGCCACCGGCTGAGATCAGGGCCTGCAAGTTCGGGCTCCGGGCGGCCGCCAAGGCTTCCCGTGGCCAACGCTGGGGCTCCCGCCCGTCCACATCCCGGCCCAGACCTGCCGCGGGCCGGGACAGTCACCCCAGGCGGCCGGAGAGGCCCCACCGCGCCGCTGACCCTCCCCAGGCCGGACTACAAGGCCCGGCATGTCCCGCTCCTGCCGCGCGGAGCCTGCCGGGAGCTGTAGTCCGGCCTCCGCGACGAGCGTGCGCACCGGCGGCCCTAGGACTACAAGGCCCGTCAAGTCGTGCGCGCCGGCAGCCCGCTGACTACGAGGCCCGGCAGGCCGTGCGCGCCCCCGGCCCGCGCCCCGCCCTTCGTCCTTGCCACCGCCCCCGGCCCGCCAACCCCGCCGCCCGCGCCCACGCCCGCTGCGCGCCGCCCCGCTCCCCGCGCCCGCCCGCGGCTACCGATGTCTATGGCGAAGCGCTTGGCGTTCTCCAGGTTGCGGAAGATCTCGTCGGGGGGCAGCGTGATGCTCTTGTCCAGGCCGTCCCCGCTGCTCCCGCTGCCGCTCGCTCCACACTCCGCCATTTTGAATGTGCCCGGCCAGCCTCATCAGCCATGGAGATATATGCGCATATATTTGACTGCTAAACGCCTCCCGCGCATAGATTATGCTAATGAGGCTCCGGGCCGGCCCCCGCCCCGCTCGCCTCTGTGGTCTGGGCCGCTGGAGGACCGACTCCGGGCGGCCCGGGCGGGGGTCCCAGAGGCCCGGGCCGGAAGGGAGCCCAACACAAAACCTCTGCACCGTGGGCGGTGCTGGCCTCCGGGCTCTGAGCCAGGGCAGAAGGGCACTGGGCCTGGCAGGCCACCGGAGACCTGACTTCCCGCGAGTGGGCTGTAAGCCGGGCACCCGCGCGGGGAGGCGCGCGTGACCCCCCGCCTGGGTCTCCAGGGATGCGGGGCTGTGGGTGCTGAAAGCCCCAGGCCGGGTGGGTATTGGGGACCTTGCCCTCGGGGGCAGCGCAGACAGACATGCCGGTCTGTGAGCCAGAAAGGGCAGGGCAGGGCTCACAACTGGGGAGGCGGTGTGCTCTGGTGACCCCACCCGCAGAGAGGGCCGGGGAGCCTGCCTGGAGGAGGCTGCCCTCTGCCACGAGGGGAATCAGTGGGCGTTTGCAAGGGGCAGGCTGAGAAATCTCCCAGCGCTGGGCCGGGAGCACCGGTGGTGTTGCTGGGAAGCCCGCACTAGCTCGGGGACCCGGCTCCGATGTGTCCCCTTCAGAGACACTGGGGTGCTTTGGGAAAGAACCCAGTGTTGGGAGCCGACAGAGGGGTCCCCTAAGTGGCCTTGACGCCGGCCTGCCAGGTGACCCTAGGTTGGTAACTTCATTTCTCGGGGCCTCGGCCACCTCCTCGCATGCCCGATGCCTGGCAGGCCCGTGGAGCAGCAGAGAGCTCCAGGCTGATTCACAGGAGGGGCCGTGTCGGGCATCGGGCCAGGGGGGAGGCAGCCGGGCAGGTGTCTTCCTGGGGGTGGGGGGTGCGGCTCTCGGTGGGGAGGCCTGGGTGGAAGGGTGCAGGGGTCTGCTCCCAAGAGGCTCTCCTCAGACATCCAGGACCCTGGGCAGGGGGGTGCCTGTGGGCAGACGTGCCTGCTGCCCGTGCAGTAAAAGGCGCTCCCTGTCCCTGGCTCACTGCTCCCAGGGCCTCGGCAGGGACCCCAGAGACCACCGGCAGGCACTGGAATGGCCGGGAGGGGGCGCCGTTGGGCATTCCCTGCAGAGTAGATGGAAAGGGATGGAAGATGGCAGGGAGGGAAGTGCTGAGCAGGAAGGAGGGGGGCCGGGCTGGGCCTGCATCTCTGAAAATAATGCCTCCTGGTCCCACATCCAGCTCATCCCCATAGCGCGGGTTTTGCCCCTTGGCAAGTCAGGACGCCTCTAGATTCAGACTCCGTCAACCTGTAGCCTGCACTGCCTGTTCCACCAGCAGGGAGGGCAGGTGCCCCCGGGGGCCTGTCCAGGGGTGGGTGCTGCTGGCCACGCGGGAAGGGGCGGGGGGGGGGGGGCAAACATCTTTTCCTGTGTGTTTGGCCCGGCTAAACCCCTTTCGTGGCGGCAAGCGCTCCAGTGCAGGCTGTGGCCTTCGGGGGCAGAGCTGGCAGGTCCTGAGCGGCCACTGTGCTCTCAGGGAGCTGGGGAGAGGCCGGGGCAGAGATCCAGGCCTGTGGCGTGCCCCCTCCTCCCGCCTAACCCTCCCAGCTTCTCCCTTGCCTCCCCTACTCCCTCCCAGCTTCTCCCTTGCCTCCCCTCCTCCCTCCCAGCACCCAGCCCTTCCTCCTGTGACCCGAGGGTCCCACCCACGGTTGCCCTCGCGATAGTGCCCTCCCCCTCCCCCGTGGAGCTGGTGGCTGCGGAGGAACGGCGAGGACAGCGGAGGACCAGATAGCCAGATTTTATTGGAAGTCCGGGGGGCAGGCCAGTGGCTCCCACGTGACTGAGTTCAGATTCTGAGTACAGCGTCAAGCCCACGAGCACCCGCCCACCCGGGGATCCTTTAAGGATCATGGAGACCCGCCCTCGGCCCGCTGTGAGCCCTGACCCGACCGCCAGGCCCAGGCAGCGCGGCCCGCTGGTCCCCCCCGCCCCTCGGGGCTGACACTCTTCCTATGAGGACGCACCTAGAGTTCCGCCTTCACAAAAGGCAAATGTGCGCCCGCCAGGCCGGCCCAGCGGCGGCGAGCTGGGGAAAGTCCTCTACGAGCGGGACAGAGTCCCCGCTACAAACGTCATAGAACCGCGGGACTTCCCGGAAGTCACTGCTGAAATGCAAACACAACCCGTGGGGTCGGACGGCGGAGGCGGTCCTGGCCGTGCCGGACGCAAGGCCCTGCAGCGCGTTCTCCGAGAGCGGCCGCCGCTGGCCCGGCCCGGCCCGAGGGAGCCTCGGGAGGCGCCGGCGGAACAGGCGGCTCTTCCCTGCGCACCAGCTGGCCCTCGGGTCCGGGCGGCGGCCCGCACGCCCGCGGGGTCACCAGGGCCGCCAGAGGCCACGGGAGGGCTGGTGCGCCGCGGGGCCGGCCTTGGCCGCCGGGGGTGCCGCCGCCTTGGGCTCCGTGGCGGGGGCGCCGGGCGCGGCCGGGGGGCGCTGGAAGTGGCAGAGCAGCTTCATCTGCGCGTCGCCGGCCGCGTGCAGCGTCAGGAACTGCACGGCCTCCTGCAGGCACCACGCGTAGCCCTCGCTGAAGTCCTGGTGCCGGCTCTTGGGGCCCGCGGCGGCGAAGGCTGCGGGGAGACGGCGGTGAGCGCGGGGCGCGGGGTGCGGGGCGCGGGGCGCGGGCGGCGGGGCGGGGCGGGCGCGGGCTCACCCTTGCTGTGCTTCAGGTAGCTGACGGCCATCTCCAGGATGTCCGCCTTCTCCAGCTTGGAGTTGGGCTGGTGCCGCGCGAACTCCTGCTCCAGCAGCAGCTTCAGCTGCTCGATGCTGCTGTTGATGCGGTCGCGGCGCATCTTCTCCACCACGGGCTTCCGCAGCTGCGGGGAGGAGGCGTCAGGGCGCGGGGCGCGGGAAGGGGAGCGGGGGCGCGGCGGGCGGCGCACTTACTCGGTTTTTCTCTTTGGGGCTCAGCAGCTCCACGGCCGCGGTGCTGGGGGCCATGCTGCGCGGGAGCGGGAGCGGCGGGAGCGGCGGGCGGGCGGCGGGCGGCGGGCGGCGGGCGGCGGGCGGCGGGCGGCGGGCGGCGGGCGGCGCGGACCGGCCCTTTATAGGCGCGCGCGGCGGGCTGGCGCCTGGGGCCCGGGCGCCGCGGCCGTTCCCACACTCGGCGGCCAATGGGGGCGCACAAAGGCCGCCCATTAGCGCACGCTGGCTGCCTGTGAATGGGCGCGGGCACAAAGCGCTCCGAGGAGCAGGTGGGCCGCGGGCACAATGTCGGGGCTGTGGGAACGCGCTCGCCCTCATTAGCATCCGGGCCTGATGCTGGGAGCCCGCGCCTCAATATGCTGCCTTTTCCCAGGCGGGGGGGGGGGGGGGGGGGGGGGCAGGAAGGAACGACCTCTCCCCTCCCCCTCCGGCGGCTCCCGCTGCTGGCCGGCAGATAAGGGAGGAATGCAGTGGCTTCCAGGGCTGCGGGCACCCTCCCCACAGGGACCTGCTGCCCCAGGGGCGGGGCGGGCCACCCCATGCACAGGTGGGAGAGGGGCCCACAGTCAGGGTCGCGCCTCCTGCCTCTGTGGCAGGTCCCAGGGTGTCACCTGGGACACAGGACTTGTCCAGACGGGAACACGGGCCGCCCTGCCTCCAGGATGGCTTTAGGGAGCATCCGGGAGCCAGAGGGGTGCCGTGCCCAGCACAGAGCCTGCCCCCAGCCCGTGCCCCCGGAGCAGCGTGTCAGGCCGTGGCATCTCGGGTGCTGTGAACCCGCAGGTGCCCCCCCCCCATGTGGCCAGAGTCCTACCCGGGCTCGCTCACCGCCCGGGCTCCCGCAGCCTGGCGGGCACGGCTGGGGCTGGCTTTGCCTGGACGTTCTGAGGGTGGGGTGCCAGGTGGCAGGCATGAGGGTCAGAGCAGGGCAGGCCTGGAGTCCCCACGAATGTGGTACCAGCTCAGACGGGCCCTCGGGACCCACGGGGAAGACTGATCATCCTGGTACCGACCAGCTGAGGCCCTAGGAGAGGGCCTGCTGGGAGCGCCCCTCTGCCCAGAACCACCACCCTCCTGGTCCTCCACAGGAGACTGGGAGGGGCCCAGCCGGGGGGAGGGGGGCAGGGCCTCCGCTCGCTCGGGCAGCCATGGCTAGCATCGGGCACCGTAGCCCCATTTTAAATCCGGGGCACAGTTGGACGGCAGCCCCCCCGAGTGTGGCTGGAACTCCAGAGCCCTCACAAGGGGCATCAGACCCGCCCGCCGGGGTCCTGGCAGCCACCTCTGAGCAGAGGTCCAGCCCCCACTGCGGGAGGGGCCTTTGGGGACCCCAGGGGACCCACCGGGGAGCAGGACGGTGTCAGGGCTGCGGGGCCAGCCTGGCGGGAGCCAGCACAGCGTGGCCCTGGGCAGCTGTCACCCCGGGATGAGCTGGGCTGGGGTTCCAGGGTGAGCCCTCAGGAGCTCTGGAGGAGAGGCCGCCCCTGCCCACACCCCCCTCTGGTACCTGGTCCCCCCCCCCGCCTCTGCCTACACCCCCCTCTGGTACCTGGTCCTCCCCCCCGCCCGCCTCTGCCCACACCCCCCTCTGGTACCTGGTCCTCCCCCCGCCCCCGCCGCCCTGCCCACACCTCCCCTCGTGCTGTGGGGAGGAGGGCGACACTGAGGGCCTCGCTGTGAGCGGCTCTTCCCCAGCAGATGGGACCCCACCACAGAGATCGGCTCTCGTTTGATGCCAAAGGGCAGAAGGCTCCAGGGTGAGCTGTGATGGGCTGCCGAGCCACATGCTCACCCCCTGCTCACAGCCTGGGCACGGGCAGGGGCTGGCACCGTGGGTGTGGGCTGGCAGGAGCTGCAGGCTCTGCGGGTGCCCAGTGCGGCCGTTCTGCGGCCAGAGTGAGGCTGTGCTGGTGTGTCCCTGGGGGTGGGGGCCCTCATGTCCACAGCCTGCGGGGGGCCAGCCCCCGGGGTGCCTAGCCAAGGGCGGAGGGTGTGGGAGCAGGGCCCTGGCACAGCCTCCACAGCTGAGCCTCCTGTGGCCTGGCTGCTGGCGGGGAGGGGGCCCTCAGGGCTCTCCCTAGAGGGGAGGGCTGCACCCAGGTGGGGCCCCCCCACCCCGCCCCCACCTCACCCCACCCCCAGCTTTGGAGGGCAGTTGGCTGGGGCTGTGTCCTGCGCGGGCTCCCTCTTCCGAGCCAGCTCTCAGCCCCAATGAGACACACGTGCCAGGAGTCACGGTCCAGCCCCCTCGCTGCCCAAGTGCGCGCCCACCCGCGGCGGAGGGTGGCTGGCCCGCGGCCAGGGAGGGCCATGGGCGCCTCCCCTCCCCCTGCCCCTCTTCCCGGGACCAGGGCAACTTTGATCCAATTTTCGGTTGTGGGAAATACGGAATGAATGGCGTTAAATCCCGCCGGGGATGAAAGGCCTCCCTCCCGGGTGGAGGCCAGATGGCAGCTCGGGCCTCCAGGCACACGCCCGGCCTTTGTGGGCCGTTTAACACTGTGAATGGGGCCAAAGTGTGGGAAACTCCCGGGCTCTCCGCTCACGCCGTCCAAGGTGAGTGGCCGCACAGCTGGGGGGAGGGGCCGAGAGGGGGAGGGGGAGGGGCAAGGGCTGAAGGCTGCTGCTCCGGCTGAGGGCTGGCGGGCTTTGCACCCAGAATGTGGGGGGGGGGGGGGGTTAGATCCTCTGCCTGGGCCGCCCCAGCAGCTGGAGAGGGGTCGTTCCTCCAGCGGAAGCTCTGAGGACGAGGGGTGTCTGTCCTGCCCACACCCCAGCTCTCAGCAGGCCCGGGCGGGGCGGGGCGGGGCGGGGTTCCAGAGTTAATGCCCCCCAGAAACAGCCGTGGTTTTTTTCAGGCAGGGCCCCTGCGGTGGACCCAGGAGCCAGGGATCCAGGGCCCGCCCCATCGCTCAGCAACCTCCCCACTCCCCCCCCCCCCCCCCCCCGCAATCGCAGGGCTCACAGGGGCGGCATGTGTCCCGTGTGTCAAGGGGGACTCGGGAGGCCAGTGCCGAGGTCCCTCAAAAATTAACCATGGAGCCCGGCCAGCGGGGCTCAGTGGCGGAGCGTCAACCTATGAACCAGGAGGTCAGGGCACAGGCCCGGGTTGCGGGCTCCATCCCTAGTGTGGGGCGTGCAGGAGGCAGCTGATCCATGACTCTCTCATCATTGATGTTTCTCTCTCTCTCCCTCTCTCTCCCTCTCACTTCCTCTCTGACATCAATAAAAATATACAAACAAAACTTAAACACAGAGTGACCGCGGATCCGGCAACCCCACCCCCAGGGTCTCCCCAAAGGAATCAGAAGCAGGGCCTGGCCACAGCATCACTCACACCGGCCAGAGGGGCAGCAGCAGCCGGGGCTGACAGACAGACGGACGGGGACAGACGGACAGACGGAGGGGTAAGCAAGGGGCCCATCACTCGCAGGAATGTCACTCAGCCTTAAAAAGGAAGGAGCTCCGTCCGACATTACAATGTGGCTGGGCCTCGGGGACACTGCGCCCCGTGACATACCAGTAAGCCCGACTCAGGACAGAGGCCGTGTGATCCTGCTCCCAGGGGCCCTGGAGGAGTCAGGTCCAGGGACAGAGTAGCCGGTGGTGCAGGGGAGAGGGGGGAGGGGTGGAGGGAGGGTGTGTTTAATGGGGACAGAGTGTGAGTTGGGAAGATGGAAAGTTCTAGAAAGGATGGAGGTGACAGCTGCAACAATGTGAAGGTGCTTGATCCACCTGAGCTGTGCACGCAGAAATGGTGACCAAGGGAAATTGTATGTTGTGTCTTTCTCCACAATAATAATTAAAAATAAATAAAATAAAAGGGGGCAGCCCCGGCCGGTGGGTCAGGGCACACGCCTAGGTTTCTGGCTCCATCCCCGGTCAGAGTGGTCCTGGCGCGTAACCGGAGCAACCATCAATGTACCTCTCCCACATGGATGTTCTCCCTCTCTCTCTCCTCCAAAAAGCCACTTAAAAATTAATGTTTTTGTAAAAAAAAAAGGATTTCTTGGAGACCAGCTGCACACTCCCTCCCCAGCCAGGCAGCCCCGCCTCCAGCTGCCATTGGCCCCGGGCTCCCCAGTGCCCTGCAGGCGGGTCCGAGGGGACGGCCGTGCCCAGCCTGCCTCTGCCCGCGTCCACCCAGATCTGGGACGGCTCTCTGGACAAGGCTGTGCCCTCAGCAGGTCCCCAGAAGCGCCGGCTCCCTGTGTTTGAGTGTTCCTGACTCCATGGGGTTTCCGGCCCTGGAGGGGGGGAAGGGGAGGCAGGCTGGGGGGCGGGGTCAGGAGCGAGGCTGCCTTTCTGGGAAGAGGAGTCTGGCCTCAGGTTCAGGGCCACCCATAGACCCCTGGCTGCGTGGCACCGAGATGGGTGCCCCCTGCAGCTGTTTGGCGCCCTGGCCCTGGCCCTGCCCCCCCAATGCAATGCTGTCCCCCTGGCCTCAGTGACTCCCGGGCGGGGGCGCCCAGCCCATCCCCCCACCAGCCAGGCCCCTGCCCAGGGCTGGGGAGAGCCTGGCCGGTGAGCCGGGACCAGACACAGGGCGGGAAAGGGACCGGCCAGCCCATGCCGCTCCGCCTCTGCCCACCAGCCCGGACCCCGAGGCATCGGGGGGAGGCCTGGCTGCCTGGAGGGCTGGGCCGTGGGGCGCTGGGTCTGCCTGGGGTTAGGGGGTGGGTCTCTCCTTGGGGACCCGGCAGGAGCCGTGGGGTGAGAGTCCGTGTCTGAGCAGGTACTCGGCCCCGGCGTGGTGCCAGCAGTCTGACCACTTAGCACAGCTCTGCGAGGGAGGGTCCCTGCGCCGCTCACGGGCAGGAGCGGGTCACCGAGGCTGGCAGCCTGGCCTGGCGGTGTGCCCTGGCCAGCGGGCGCCACGGCGATGCCAGCGGCCATGGTTTGGAGCGCGCACAGTGTGGGTCAGGGGGAGCCGGAGCGGCAGGCACGGGCCTCCTACCCCTGGCGCCGGGCCAGCGAGGCGGGGAGGGTCGGAGCTGGGACTCGAACCCGAACCCGAACCCACGGAGGCTGCCTTTCTCCTTCCCGAGCAGCAGAGGGAGGCGGGGGAGTGGCGGGGGAGGGGAGCGCTGAGCCCAGGCGGGGTGTGTGTGTGTGTGTGTGTGTGTGTGTGTGTGTGGTGCATGGAGGGCTGGGCTCCCAGGAGACCTGGGCACCTGGGGACACCTGACTGCCTCTCCCCAGCAGGCTCGAACCCGGGCAGCGCACAGGGAGCGGGCACAGCGAGGGCCGGGCCCAGTTGCAGACGGAGGGGGCCCCGGGGGAGGGGGGGCCGGGGGGCGGGAGGCCGGCCAGGACAGAGGTGCAAGCGCAGCGGCTCCCGGCTCCATGGGGCCTGCGAGGCCCGCGCTGCCTCTGGCTGAGCCGCTGAGCGGAGAGGGAAATGCGCTGCTGCGCTCCCCGCCGGTGGTGGTGGGGGGGGCGCTGGGGGGCCACCCACAGAGTCAGGAGGAAGCCCGGCCTCCACCCCCAGCCCGGCTTCAGCCTCAGCTCCCTACACCCCCAACCAGACCTGGGGCTCTGGCACCTCCCTCTGCCCCCGTGGGACCCTGTCCCCTGCCGCAGGCACCTGGCTGCGAGGGGCCGAGGCCGGGCCCTGCCTGGGGCCTGGACGATGGGGCTGGGGAGCCCCTGCCTGTGGAGAGAACGGGTGCGGGTTCGGCCCGCCTTCCGGGACGTGGGTCTGGTTGTTTTTCCTCCTGGCGGCTCCCCGGAGGGGCCGTGGTCTCTGGGGGCTCAGCCTCGGTCAGGCTCCGGCAGGGCCCCGGGCCGGGCTGGAGGCACTGCCGTTCCTCAGGGGCGCTGGGTGGGGTGACGGGAAGGGGCTGCGGGGAGGCTTCCTGGAGGAGGTGGCTGGCAGGAGGGCGGGTGTGGCCCAGAGAGGGCGCCGGAGGGCCTGCCCAGCGGAGAGTGTCCGCCCGGGGCCCGGGCTGAGCTGAAGCAGGGACCACGGGTCTCCGGGTCCAGCTGAGAGAGGCTCCCACGTGTATGCCCATGTGTGCATGTGTGTCCATGTGTGCCTGTGCCCATGTGTGTGTGCGTGTGTGCCCATGTGTGCATATGTGTACCTGTGTATGCCCATGTGTGCCTGTGTGTGCCCATGTGTATCTCTGTGTGTGCACCTGTGTGTCTGTGTATGACCATGTGTGTGCCTGTGTGTGTGCCTGTGAGCGTCTCTGTGGGAACTTGTGCGTCTGTGACATTGCGTGCCCCCTGGGCTCTGAAGTACAGGACCTCACGCGCCCTCAGCAGGGGCCCCGCTGAGGGGGGCGGGGTGCACCCGCTGGGGCGGGGGAGGGCTGGGTCCTGGGCCCGGGGGTGCAGGGAGACCCGAGCAGCCCCTCTCCAGTGGACACCTCAGAGGCAGGCGGGATTCCCCCTTCACAGGGGGACCGAGGAGCTGAGGGTGGGCGGCTGGGCCAGGGTCACCCCGCTGGCCAGGCAGCAGCAGAGCCCAGAGGCCCCGAGGCCTGCGGGGCGGATAAGGGCCCCCGTGCTGGACTCATGGTGGGGGCCGCTGGGAGAACCGCAGAAACCGAACACTTGGGGTCCGGTCCTGTGACTCAGGGGGGCCTGGCCCCTGGATGGTGGCCCAGCTTTGCACCCCAGCCCCACCGCCTACTCACAGGGCCAGGCAGGGTCCAGAGCCAGGCTGGGTCCCCCACCTCCTCTCATCCCACCGTGAGGAGGCCCCCTGGGGCGGGCTGTGGGGTGTAGCAGGGTGTCCCACAACCGGAGAGCTCCTGCCCTCCAAGCGGGGTCACCATGGGCCACATTCCCCCGCAGCCCCGCGGAGTCCGGGGCCAGGCTGGGACCCCTCCCCTTCAGCCCAGCCCACCAGGCCCCACGTCCCAAAGGGCGCTCCAGCCCGGGAGCAGCGCCCCCCCCCCCGGGCCTCAGTTTCCCCAGCGGCCCGGGGAGGGCGCCGAGGTGGGCGGTGGGAACGCGCGGGGCCCGCAGGTCCCACCGCCCCCCCATGGGAGGCCTCACCCGCCCACGTGGCCGCCCCCCCGCCCCCCAGCGGGGCCGGCGGGTCGCCCCGAGCTGGTTAAACCGGAGTCAGAGCAGCGCGTTCCCAGCGCCGGCGCCCAGCCCCCCGCGCTATTCTCCGCGGGGCCAGATGGCCTTTCGGGAGCCGCCCCCCCGCGCCCCCCGCGGCCGCCCCCTCCATTCAGAGGCGCAGGCGGCACTAATGCCGGGGCCCGGGCACGCTCCGCGCCGCCCAGCGTGGGAACGGCGGCCCCCCGCGAGCACAGCCCCGCCCCCCGCGAGCCACAGCCCCGCCCCCGCCCCGCGCCCCCGCCCCGCGCCCCCGCCCCGCGCCCCCGCCCCGCGCCCCCGCCCCGCGCCCCCCTGCCAGCTCGCCTCCAGGGCGGGCGGTCCGTGCCTAGAGCCTGGGGCAGGGGCGGAGGGGAGGCTGGGGGCACCCCCAGGCAGTCTCCCCACCGGGTGACCTAGCGCAGGGCACCTACCCCTCTCCGTGCCTCAGTTTCCTTGTCTGTAAGCCGGGCGGCGTTCGTGCCCACCCACTAGGTTTGGGGGATTGAAGGCGTTAACATAATGTGGGGGGAGAGGGGAGGGAGGGGGCCCTGCCTCTGTGCCCCCAGAGGGCTTTCACATTTTCTTTATTATTATTATTGTTGTTGTTGTTGTTGTTGTTGTTAATTTTAATCCTCGCCTAGGCTGTTTCCCACTGACTTTCAGGGAGAGTGAAGAGAGGGAGAGGCAGAGAGAAACCCCCGGATGGGCGCGCCCTGACCAGGGTCAGGGAGGAGCCTGCCACCGAGGCTCGTGCCCTGGACCGGACCCGGACCCGGACCCTCTGTCCGCAGCCGACGCTCTATCCACTGAGCCACCCTGGCCCGGGCGGCTGTCACAGTTTCAAAGAGTTGGAACAAATACCCGAAGAAAACGCTGCTGTGCGTGGTGGGCTGAGATGAAGGTCACACCTCAGCTCCAGCGATAACCCGACGGGGTACCAGCCCGCGCCCCTTTGCCTCCCGACGGCTGCCCTCGAACACGAGGAGTGGGGGGGCCGGGCCCTCGGGCCCTAAAGATGGACGGCGGGACCTTTTAGTTTTTTTATTTTATTAAGGTATTGTATGTGTACATATCTTACCATTGCCCCCCCACCCCACTCCCATCCATGCCCTCACGCCCCCGAGTTTTGTGTCCATTGGTGATGCTCATATGCATGCACACAAGTCCTTCCATTCATCTCTCATCTCCCCCACCTCTCCCTAACCTTCCCGCTGTAATTTGACTGTTTGATGCTTTACTGCCTCTGTATCTATCTTTTTGTTCATCAGTTTATAATGTTCTTTATTGTCCACAAATGAGTGAGATCTTGTGGTGTTTTTCTTTCACGGACTGGCTTATTTCACTGAGCGTAAAGACCTTTCCGGAACCCGCCTGCAGCTGGGGCGGCGGACCAGCCACGCTGTCGCTGTTGACTGCTGTCTGTGCCACGGCCCAGGCGCGTGCCCAGCCCCCTTCTCGCTGTGGGGGCTGCTGTGGAAGGGCCTCCGCGCCCCACGCCCACTGCACAGGTGAGCAAACCGAGGCCCAGCCGCTAGCTGGGGGCTGAGCCCAGACTGCACCCTGGGTTAGGGCAGAGGAGGCCGCTGCCCTCCCCCCGAAAGCTAGTCACTCACCCCCCCCCCCACCTACCCCCTGTGCTCTTCCCGGGTCGGGGGGCCTTCCCTTTCACACCCACAGGGCTCCGCACCCCCAGAGAATAGCCGGCCTGGCTGCTCTGCACCTGGAGAGACTGGTGTTGTCCTAAAAGCTCCCAGCTCCCCCCCCCCCCCCAAGTTCAGCTCGGGGGTGCCCAGCCTGGCTGGTCCAACCCCTGCTCCCCAGACTGTGCCTGCTTCAGCCCCATGGGCCTGCCCTGAGCTGTTTCCCACCGGACGGTTCAGGGCCTGGCATGGCTGATCTTTACTTGTTTGTTCATCTCCCCGCCCCCCACCCCCCGCCACCTCCCAGGGCATTTTTCCATTTTTAGAGAGTGGAAGGGAGGAGGAGAGACAGAAACATAGATGGGAGAGAGACACATGAGAGAGACACACATTTGTGGGTTGCCTCCAGCACACACCCTGGGGCTCAAGCCTGCAGCTGAGGTGCGTGCCCTGAGTCAGAATCGAACCCACGGCCAGGCCGGCGCTCTATCCACTGAGCCAGGCTGGCTAGGGCCTGGCTGATCTTGAAGGAGCTCCTTGCTGTCTGGTCAGGGTGCTGGCAGCTCTGCAAATCAGCATGGGGGTGAGGGCACCCCCTTCCTGAGGGGTGATAGATAAGGGAGAGCTGTGCCCAGGGCAGGGGAGGGGGGCTGACTTAGACACTCCGTGGGAGCAGGAGAGGGCAGTGCGCGGCGGCGGGGCGGGGGGCGGGGGGCGGGGGGCGGGGGGCGGCCCTCGGTGCTGATGTGGGAGCTCTGGGCACCACGCCCTTTCTCTGACCCACGGTGCTGACCGAGTGTTTGAGTCCCCCCAGTCCTGGTCTCGTTGGACCCACATCCTGTGACGGCTGAAAGGAGAGGCCCCCGCCCTGGGGGGACCCTGTCACCCAGGCTCTGTGGGCCCTGGATCACCATGAGGGGCTCAGCCCCCATCGCCGCTCCTCCTGGATCCTGGGGCCTCTAGTCCCCCCACATCTGCAGACAACTGCCTCCCCCCCCCCTGAACCCCGAGGGAACCAGCGGCAGGGGCACACGTGGGGACCCCTCTGTGAGGCTCGGCACGGGCCAGCGGGAAGCACACGGCCTGGGGCACAGCGGGTGCTCCCACAGCCCACTCTGAGGTGCAGGGACGCGGCACCCGCTCACAGACCAAGCCGGTTCTGGGGCCCCGGCAGCCACCGCGTGGGGAACAGGCGAGTCAGGCTGCCCGGCGCCAGCTGGGCAGTCACGGGCCGCTGTAAGCGGCCGCCATGCACCAGGGGGAGTGCCCGGGCCTGGCTGTGGGGCGGGGGGTGGCGAGCAGGTGCAGGGGGGCACGGAACTCCGGAATGGGGCCCTTCCCACCTGGGTGCCCCAGGTCTGGCAGCGACCTGAACTTCAGTCTCTCTCTCTTTTTCTTTCTTTCTTTTTTTAAATATATTTCATTGATTTTTTACAGAGAGGAAGGGAGAGGGATAGAGAGTTAGAAACATCGATGAGAGAAACATGGATCAGCTGCCTCCTGCACACTCCCCACTGGGGATGTGCCCGCAACCAAGGTACATGCCCTTGACCGGAATCGAACCCGGGACCCTCCAGTCCGCAGGCCGACGCTCTACCCACTGAGCCACACCGGTTAGGGCTCTTTTTCTTTTTTAGAGGAAGGAGGAGGGAGAGAGAGAGAAACATCAATGATGAGAGAGAATCATGGATGGGCTGCCTCCTGCACGCCCCACACTGGGGGTCAAGCCCACAACCTGGGCCTGTGCTCTGACCGGGCATCGAACCGTGACCTCCTGGTTCCTAGGTCGACGCTCAACCCCGGAGCCAGCAGCCGGACTCCTCTTCCGTCTCTGGACCCCACCTCCTGGGGCGGAGATGCTCTTGGCCTGGCGAGGGCTCTATGGGTGAGCACCTGCCCCCTGGGCCCTGCGCCCAGCCTCCGGGAGAGGGAGGGCCGCCCTGCCAGCCCCTCGGGCCTCTGCGTCCTGGGCGTGACGGGGGGAGGGAGCCCCTGGTCTCCCTGGAGCCCTGTCGGGGAGGCCGCGAGGCTGTGGGGCTCTTCCCAGCAGCGGCCTGGGAGCCCTGCCCCCCGCCCAGCCCACGGGGGGATTTGGGCCACTCTGGTGCCGCGCCCCCCCGCCCCCAGGACATTCATCCTGCACAAAAGGCGCGTGCCCCACAACAGACTCGTTCCCAGGCCGCCTGTCATTGTGTGGAGCTGGCCCAGCAGCCATCTGGGGAGCCCTGGTCCCAGCGGGCGGGGCTACCCGGCCGCCTGGAAAGGTGGGGGACGCGCAGCTCCCCGGAGATGCTGGAGGCCTAACATCTGGCCCACTAGCGCCTTCCCGCTCCCGCAGCCCCCGGTGTCCCCTGCGAGCCCTCCCCTGGCAGGGGACACAGGGGGGTGGCCGCTGCCCCCCTGCCCCAGGATCTCAGTCCCTGGGCGCTGCCACCTGAGAGCCTCTGGCCTAGCGGGTAGGGTTGTGGCTCAGCCTTGGCATTCAGACATTGCCTCTGAGCGGCTGGGCTCTCGGGGCCTCAGTTTCTTCATCTGTGAAATGGGCTGATATCAGTTCCTCCCTGGCCTGTGCTGAGGACAAAGGGAGTGATAGAGGCAGAGCATCCAGGCCACCTGGGCATGCAGCTGCTGGCATCACCGTCTCAGTCACCTGCAGGCCCCGCCTGGCTCTGCCCGGCCTAGGGCTCCGCTCCCGCCACGCACTCAGTGCACTGGGGGGTGACCCCTGCCTGTGCCTGGGCCACCTGGGAGCTGGCCGATGGTGCAGAGGAAGGCTGGGGTTCTGGGGCCACAGGGCACCAGGGACCGTGTGACCTCAGCGAGCAGCCCGCCGGGCCTGTCCCCTGCGCTGGGCCTGGGCAGATGTGGTCTCACTTCCCCTCTCAGAATTCTGAGCTGGTCCAGGGAGACGGTCCTGCTCAGCCTGTATGCAGCAGGTGCTAAATAAGTGTGCGTTCCTGCCCGCCCTCCCCATCCAGGCCCCTGAGCACCCCCAGGTCATGGACCTGCCCTGGGAGTGGGAGGGGGAGGGGGCTGTCAGCCCCAAGCAGGCCCTTCTGCTGACCATCCCCCAGCGGGCCAGGGGCCGGACAACCAGGAGGGACAGCCTGGAGGGGTGAGGGGGTGGGGGCTCCCTGCCAAACCCGCCTGGTGTGGGGGCAGCTGGACTCGGGGGCAGGGAGCGGGTGTCTGAGGGTCTCCTCGCTCAGGGGGCCCTTCCCGGCCCAGGCACTGGGGGGGCCAGGGCTGGGCGGACAGGGCCTCTGAGGCGGCCCCACCCCCACTCGGGGGATGTCCTTGAGAGGGTGCCGTGCCGGAGATAATCCCGGCTTTTGAGAGGCTGTGAGAGGCGGCGCGGGCGCTTTCCCACCGCCACATAAAGGCCGCCAGCTGCTCTCGCACAAAAGGCTCCCGGCCATTCAGGCCTGGCGGCGGGCGGGGAGCAGGGACCCGCTCAGCGTACCTGGCCACCCGGACCAGACGGGACCGGACCAGCGTCCCAGGCGGCTCCTGCCCACAGACCCTCGAGGGCCTGGGAGGCCCGGCTGGGCGCCTGGGAGCGTCTGTGCAGGGACCTGGCAGCCGGCGGCCTGAGCCTGGCACGGTCCTGGGCCCCTCACGCGTTCTGGGTCCCGGGACACGGGTCTGGGGGGACCGTCCCGTCTGCTGTGCCGGTGCCGGTGCCGCCACGGGGCTGCGCTCCTCCCGCCGCGCGTGCTGGCCTCGTCCTGGCGCTCGCGTCCTGGCGCCCTCGCCGCCTGTGCTGTGTTTCCCCCATTTACTTCCAGGCCCCCCCCCCCCGCCCCCGCCTGCCAGCGCCTTGCCACACACACAACACACGTGACAGGGTGGGGGCATGGGGTGGGGGCCTCCTCCCGACCGCAGCTTCCTCTTCTGAGTTGCACAACAGCCCTGCCTCTCCCCTGGGCCCCTGCGGTCCGCTGCCTAAAATTCCAGGTCTGGCCTGGCCAGTGTGGTTCAGTGGGTAGGGTGTTGGCCTGGGGACTGAACGGTCCAGGTTTGATTCCGGTCAAGAGCACATGCCCAGTAGGGGGCCTGCAGGAGGCAGCCAATCAGTGATTCTCTCTCATCATTGATGTTTCTTTCTCTCTCCCTCTCCCTCTCTGAAATAAAAAAAATATATATAAAAATTTTAAAAATAAAAATACCAGGTCTTGCCCTGGCCAGTGTGCTCAGTGGTTAGAGCGTTGGTCCATGCACGGAAGGGTCACGGGTTCGATTCCTGGTCAATCCCTGGCCCTGGTCGGGGTGTGTGTGTCAGACAACTGGTGTTTCTCACATCAATGTCTCTGTCTCTCTCTCCTTCCTTCCTTCCCTCCCTTTCACTCTCTAAAACTCAATGGGAAAAAATATCTTCGATGCGGATTAACAACAAAACTAAAGAATTTTTAGAAATGAAAATAAAAACGCCAGCTGCTGGGGAGGGTGGGGGGGCGCGGAATGGGGGGGATCAGGCCCAGGGAGCGGATGATGACGTGTAACATGGGACCAGCCTCGGGGAGGGAGGAGGTCAGGGGGGCTGCCTGGAGGAGGCGGAGCCTGAAGCCTGGCTGTTGGGAACCAGGAGGAGGTTTTCAGGGGCCGCAGCCCCGGCCCAAAGGGCACAGCCCTCTGCAGCTCTGGTGGGAGACACCCCGCCCCGTGACCCTGCAGCCACGGGGGTCCCCCGGCGGGCATGCCCCCCTCCGGCTGGGGGAGCACCAGTCCGCTGGGAGGAGTTTCAGGGGCCCCGGGGAGGGCCCCGGGGACAGGCAGTGGCCAGAGGGCGGCCAGTGGGGACCCCTGTCCTGCGCCCACAGGACAGGAGGGCGGGTCCGCGGAGCCCCCGGCACCACCCCTCCCTGCCTCTGCGCCCGGGCCGGCGGCTGCTCCGCTGGTGCGAGGGCCGGACCCGGAGGCAGCGGCTCCCAGCGATGCCCCGCGCCCCTCCGACCCGCCCGCACCCACCTGCTGCGGGGAGGGCGGCATTGTCCCGCCGGCCCGGGGGTCGGCTCTCCGCCCAGCCCCGGCCGCTGATTGGCTGCCGAGCGTGGGAACGCCCGCGCGCCCCGGCCCCCGCGCCCGCCGCTTAAAGGCGCCGCCGCCTCCCGGCCGCCCTCCGCGCCCCGCCGGGCCCCCGCGTCGCCCCTGCCCATCCCCCAGGAAGACGGGGGGCGGGTCCCTCTCGGGGCGGGTCCCGCGGATCCCTCGCCTCTCCCGCTCGCCCTCCCGCCCGGGAGCCGGCTCTGCGCTGGGACGGACCTGGGGGTGGAGGTGGCGCTGACCGGTGGGGGCCTGGCGGGGGGCCGGGCGGGGGCAGAGGCGGGGCTCCCTGGGGGTGTCGGGCGCCCTGGTGGCCCCGCTCCCCGAGGTGCAGCTCGCGCCCCGCCTGCGCCCCCTCTGCAGCCCGGGCCTCGGAGGGACCCCAGGGAAGGCGGTCGCAGGTCCGCCGAGGAGCGACCTTCCTGCGGCCCCGCCCACGGGGTCAGCGTCCTCCTGCAGGAGGGATTGTGTCTTCCCTCCCGTTTATTATTATTATTTTTTAATATTTTTATTGATTTCAGAGAGGAAGGGAGAGGGAGAGAGATGGAAGCATCCGTGATGGCAGAGAGTCATGGATCGGCTGCCTCCTGCACGCCCCCTACTGGGGACCGAGCCCACAACCCGGGCCTGCGCCCAGGAATTGAACCCGGGACCCTTCAGTCCGCAGGCCGATGCTCTATCCACTGAGCCACACCAGCTGGGGCTCCCCTCCCACTTCACGCCCAGCGCCAGGGAAGGACTGGGGGTTTATGTGGAAGTGGGGGGTGGGCTGGGGGTGCTGAGCATTTGCAGGACACAGCCCAGCCTGGACCCCAGGGGAGCTAGAATACGGTGCTAGTCTGCAGCCTCCCCCTGGGTCTCTGTCCCCCTCCCCGTCCCCGTCTCTCCCCGTCCCCGTCCCCGTCCCCCAAGGCTGACGGGTGCCTCTGAGATCCAGGGCCACTGCCCAGAGTAGGGGAGGGATCCAGGCCTCCTGCGGGGGGGCGGGGAGGGGGGGTGCCAAGGGCTGGACCCTGCCTTGCCGGCCTCTTCCCTGGAACCGTTGGTCAAGGCCCAGCCCGCCCCCTGCCCCCCAACAAGCAGGAGACTCTCAGGGGTGCACCCTGGGTTCTGGTCACTTTCCCAACAGCCCGGAGGTAGAGCACCATGGTCCCGACTTTACAGACGAGTGAGCCCTGAGCCGCGGCCCTGCAGCCCAGGGGTGGCGCCCAGGACATGGGGGGGGGGGCCTGCAGACCCAGGGGTGGCGCCCGGACATGGGGGTCGGGGTGGGCTGGGGCCCTCCACAGTGGGGTCAGCCCTACCTTCCTGGCCCTGACCCCTGACTGGGCAGCAGGGACTGAGCAGAGCGGGAGTGGGCCTCTCCCAGCACCTCTCTTCCTGGTCCCCAAATCTCCCCCATGGACTCCCCCAGAGACGCGCCCCAACCAGCGCTGCCGGGTGGAGGGTCCCTTGGTCTTGGACCACTGTGCTTCTTGTGGTTAGGGTGTAAAACACTGTGCAGCCCGGCGGCCTGGCTCAGAAGGTGAGCGTGGACCTATGAACTGTTGCATCGCAAATCAGCGGGCTGGACAAGACGCCTCACTGAACCAGGACGGCGGGGACAGAGGGCGCACAATCCTAAGGGGAGTGGGCCCCAAACCCACGCCCCGCCCCCTCCCTGAAGGTGTGCAGACCACACACACACACACACACACACACACACACACACACACACACGGGCGCCGGAAGAGCGAGCTCAGGGCTTTGCTGCCCCCTGGTGGCCACGTGGGCGGGCCGGTCCCAGTCGGACTGGGAAAAGGCGGACCCCGGACCCAGGCGACCCTCTGGGGAAGCACAGAGCCAGAGAGAGGGACAGGCCAGCGGCAGAGCAGTGACCCAGGCGGCCCGGTGATGTCACTGCTGCTCCGGGGTCCGGGGCCGCCCGCCCCAGGGGTGCCCCTCCCAGCCCCCCTTCACCCTGTGGATTTAAGGGGCCACAGCTAAACCCTTCCGGGGCAGGGGAGGCCCGCGTGGCGGCCTTACAAACGCAGAGAGGAAAGCAGCCCCATAGGAGGTGAGGAATGACAATTGTTAACTGAAAGCTGCTCAAGCTGCTCGTGGCCGGGCGTCCCGTCTGAGGCTAGAACCTTCCCTGCAAAGGTCGGTCTTGACCTTCCCTGAGCCAGGTCATGGCCGTTTGTTTGCGGGTCTGGAGAGCAGAGACCAGAGACCACAGGCGCCCTCGCCATTGCTGTCAGGTGCCCTGTGCCCGCCTGCGAAAGAGGCATGTCCGTCATTTCACTTTTCACCCAATCCGGAGGGCCCCTGCCTTGCTCTCTCCCGCCTCCCTGGCCTATCACCAATGGGTTTCATGGAGCCCACTTCCCCTTGTGGTTAGGGTGTAAAACACTGTGCAGCCCGGCGGCCTGGCTCAGAAGGTGAGCGTGGACCTATGAACTGTTGCATCGCAAATCAGCGGGCTGGACAAGACGCCTTCATGAGCCAGTTCGTCAGGAGTCACCTTTATTGCGCGCAGGTTCAGAGCAGATTGCCTCTGTCACATGCTGAACCCCCCAGAGGAGGAAGCATTCTCTTTTTGTCTCTTTTTGGGTCCTTGTGTAAGCTATTTTTACAGACAATTTGCAACCTCGAGTGCGTATCATAGCTAACACACACCTGTCATATCTATACAGGCACCTGTAACCTTGAGTACATATCTATACGGGCACCCGGCATCAACGTCAGCCTATCAGTTAGACGGCTAGCTTGCAGGGTCAGACAGTTAAGTTTATCTCCTCTTTTCAAGCTAAAAACGAAGTTATTTTACAGTCTGAAAATAACAGAGTTGACCTACAGAATAAGAGACGAAGAATCACAGAGTCGTTCAAACAGCAGTTTTCCCAAAGGAGGGACCACTGTGCTTCAGAACCAGGAGGTCACAGTTCAACTCCCGGTCAGGGCACATGCCCGGGCACAGGGCGCGCAGGAGGCGCAGATCCGTGATTCTCCCTCCTCATGGATGTTTCTCTCTCCCTCCCTCTCCCTTCCTCTCTGAAATCAATAAAAGTATTTTTTAAATATATATTTTATTGATTTTTTACAGAGAGGAAGGGAGAGGGATAGAGAGTTAGAAACATCTACGGGAGAGAAACATTGATCAGCTGCCTCCTGCCCACTCCCCACTGGGGATGTGCCCGCAACCAAGGTACATGCCCTTGACCGGAATCGAACCTGGGACCCTTCAGTCCGCAGGCCGACGCCCTATCCACTGAGCCACACCGGTCAGGGCTAAAAATATTGTTAAACAAATAATGAAGCAAGCGGCACAGCAGCCGTGCCCGGAGCGTGTTGTCCATGGGGGGGGGGGGGGTCCTTCCCCGCAGTGGTGGGCAGTTTGCTCCAATAAACCCAGACCTTCTCTGCAGGCGTGAGCGTTTCTCACGTGGACAGCGCTGAGGCTCTAGTTACCCCCCCCCCCCCCGCCACCAGGGCCCCTCTGAGGGCGGGCGGCCTCAGCGCCCACTTGTGCTCATCCCCCGGCGCACAGTAGGTGCTTCCGAAGTGTGGGCGTGCGAGTCCTGGAGGTGGAGGGGGCCGGACTGACTCACTTCTGAATCACAGCCCAGGGCTGAGGGGTGGCGTGGGAGGCAGGGGACCCCGAGCAGAGGTGGGGCAAGGCCGTGCACTAGACAGGAACCACCCACCTACCTTCTGCGGAAATCACGGGTCCCCCGGGGCTGTCCTGCGGCCCGGCCTCACCAGCAGTGAATGTTAATAGGCTCCAGATGAGTCTCTTTCTTATAAAAGTAAAGCATGCTGGTGTAAAACCCCCACAGAATGCAAAAGAGTCAGCCGGGAAGTGGAAGGTGGTTTTGGCGTGTCCCCCCCCCCCCGACCCCCGACCCCCGCCGCACAAGAAGCCCCTACACAGACACGCACACACACACACACACACACATACACACACATACACAGAGACACACACATACACACATGCACACACTCTCACACACACATACACTTACACACATACACACTTATACACACTTACACACACAGACACACACACATACACACACATACACAAATACACACACATACACAAATACACATACATACACACACACACACACACACGGGACCTTTGTGTTTGCGGAACCCGGAAAGTCGTGTGGGTGCTGCCTGAACTAGAGCCCACACGAGCTGAGGACGGAGTCTGACGGGCGCTTCACTCAGGCGGCCCGTGGTCTGAGAAGACGGTGGGTTATGTACCTCCTTCCTTCTTCCATCTCCTCTCAAGCCGGCTTTTTACATTTTAATACGTGTTTATTGATGTCGGAGAGAAAGGGAGAAGGAGAGAGACAGAAACATCACTGATGAGAGAGAATCACCGGTCGGCCGCCTCTTGCACGCTCCCTTCGGGGATCGAACCCACAACCCGGGCAGGTGCCCTGACCCGGAATGGAACCGTGACCTCCTGGTTCCTAGGTCGATGCTCAACCCCTGAGCCACGTCAGCCAGCTGAGGCCGACCTTGCAGTACAGAGGAGAGAAGTGTCGGGAAAGGGCTTGGAATTGGGGGGAAAGGTTAATCCGATGACAGCTGCGGCCGGGGATTTTCCCAGCATCCTTCACCCGCTGACCCAAAGGTGACTCTTGACCTGTGTCCCGGGGCAGACGCTCTCTCCCCGGAGGACCATGGCTCAGATGCCACCCTGGCCGCGTGCCGTCCTCCTGGGCAAGGGGTCGGGTCAGAAGTCCTGGGCACAGGGGTCGGGTCAGAAGTCAGGGCAGGTCCGTCCTACCTCCCCGCCCTGTGACAGTGCCTTCTCCGTGCACCGGCGGCCCAGCCCAGCAGCCCTGTAGCTAACACGAAGAGCCCCCGTCATTCCTTCTACACGCTGAGGGCTGAGCTTTGCCGTCCCTTTTCGAGTCCTTTGGCCTCCGTGACCTCCTGGCTGGGATGTGCGTGGGCATGTGCGTGCGTGTGCGTGTCCCAGATATGTCAGCCAGCCACCCTACCAGCGTCCCACTCGGGGTGGCCACATCGTGAAGCAGAGTGACCTCCCTCTTGTAAAGAACTGCGGTTTGAACTCTCCGCTATTGTTAGATAGTCCCTAGTCCTGTACACTCTGTCATTATAAACGCTGTCACTTTAAGACAGTCTGTTATTCTGTAAAATGACTTTGTTTTTAGTTCAAATAATAGAAAAAGATAAGCTTAACTGTCTGACCTTGCAAGCCAGCCATCCAATGTAATAGACGAATATAGACTAATATTGATAATAATTCCCCTATCCCCGTGGTCGGCAAACCGTGGCTCGCGAGCCACATGCGGCTCTTTGGCCCCTTGAGTGTGGCTCTTCCACGAAATACCACGGCCTGGGCGAGTCTATTTAGAAGAAGTGGTGTTAGAAGAAGTTTCAGTTTTAAAAATTTGGCTCTCAAAAGAAATTTCCATCGTTGTACTGTTGATATTTGGCTCTGTGGACTAAGGAGTTTGCCGACCACTGCCCTATCCTTATGCCACGTACAAGCTCATTATGTGTTCAAGGTTACAACTGTCTGTAACAATAACTCACACAGAGCCCTTCCTGTATGTGTTGCTCAGAGATTTGGAAAAAGACACCTCCCTCTGGGCCGGGCGCAATAAACGAGTCCTAATTAATTGGCTCATTAAGGCGTCTCGTACCTCATTTGCTGATTTATGACACAACTGGAAAGAGAAAGAGCCGCCTCACCTGGAGAGCCGGAGCCCCAGCTGATGCCCTGCGTCCGGGGGCACACCTACGTCCGGGATTCGGGGCGATGGCCTATCCCCCAAGGAACACACCCCGGGGAGCAGGCACCTGGGGTTGGAGAGGGATTGTGGGTCCACGGGGGTTGGTGATCAGGCTCCGGGGTGAGTGTAGTCAGGAGCGGGGTAAGTCCACGGCGGCCTAAGTACATCCTGTCGGGATGCCGCAGCACGGAGGGAGGGGCCGTGTGGGCGACAAGAGGAGGCAGGGCAGGGGCGTCCCGCGGTTGGTGCGGCTGACCGCGACGGTGGTCCCTCGGCGTTCACCCCCGGGCGGCCTGTCCTGTCGGGGTGACATCCTTCGAGTCTGCTCTTCTTTCTCCACACGATGCTGGCCATGGAGGCCTTTCTGTTCCGTAGACATCACAGACCTCTTGTCCGTGTCCACACAGCAGCCTGCTGCCGTTTGGGGGGGTTCCATCGATCCTATAGGTGGGTTTGGGGTTTCTGACGTTGGATGGACCCTCAGTCTTCCAGTTTACGGACGCTGTGTGTCTGTCCACGTATTGGGTCTTCTTTCACTTCTCCCAGCAACGCTCCTACGTGGCTGGCACACGTTCCGTGGCATTTGTCTCTAAGCATTTCCTCGTTGTTAGTAAGATGTTCTTGATTTTCTAAGTTTCAGATTCTAATCTTTGTTGCTTTTTTTTTACAGAGAGGAAGGGAGAGGGAGAGAGAGTTAGAAACATCGATGAGAGAGAAACATCGATCAGCTGCCTCCTGCACGCCCCCCACTGGGGATGTGCCCGCAACCAAGGTACATGCCCTTGACCGGAATCGAACCCGGGACCCTTGAGTCCGCAGGCCGACGCTCTATCCACTGAGCCACACCGGTCAGGGCTGTTTGTTTGTTTTTTAATATCGGCCTTGGGACCTGTGTCCTTGCTAAATGAATGTAGTGGTTCCCATAGCTTTTCAGTACGTTTCTGAGGACTTTTACATACACGATCACATTGCCCGCAAGGAAGAAATGTCTCTCCTTCCTTTCCAATCTATACGCCTTCTATTTCTCTTTTCTCTCGCCGCATTGTGTTGTGGGAGACCTCTAGCACGATGCTGCACAGAAGTGGTACACGGGCCTCTGTGAAGTCCCACGTCCCGCGTGGCTCAGGGTCCGGGCTCTGGAAGAGGGGCCGCACGCAAATGAAAGAGACGAGACAAGAAATAATAATTTGGAAATATTGGGGGACCAGGTGGGAGCCCAACGGCCTCCATCCTTTTATTCAATTTGGGACACACCTATAGCCCTTAGGCAGGCAATTCCAGTAACAGGCAGACTATCTGATCAGGAAGGATTTACATGACTATCTGGTGGGGAAGTTGCTTCAGCTGCCATTGTCTCGACTCAACAGTGGCTGCATAGCTCTGGCCCTTGCCAGGGCTCAAGGTTCACCAGCCTTCCGGGCCCCTTGGCCACACCTCTCCGCTGGTGAAGACAATGGGCGGCTTCCCACAGGCCTCGTGCGTGGCTTCTGCGGTCTTCACCGTGGAGTGTGGGGTTAGCGTGGGCTTTTCCTAGATGCCTCTGCAGATTTGGGGGGGGGGGGTTCTCTTTCTGTATGCTTCCCATGTCTCTGGACCCGTGTCATGTCCATGCACCAGCTCGTGACTTGTATGTGTATACGTGGAGTCGGCTTCCTGCAGTCAGCCCACAGTCGGGTCTTGGCTTCGTGTCCGGAGGACAATGTCTGCCTTTCACGGGAGTACTGAAACCATCGGCCCGCGACGCCGTCTCCTACGCGGTGGGACTGGGTCTATCATTTGCTGACTATGGGCTGTTCTTTAGTTATGTTCCCTCTTTTCCTACCTTCTTCTCGGTCGAGTATATTTTCATTTATTTTTTTTACTGACCTCAGAGAAGAAGGGAGAGAGAGAGAGAGAAACATCAGTGATGAGAGAGGATCATTGATCGGCTGCCTCAGTCTTTATTTTGCCTTTGTTTTCGACAAATCCTTTCATTGTGCATAGAATTCGCAGTTGAAATTTTCTCTTTTATTGTTTTTTCTTTTATTTTTTTTAGGTGTTTTCCAATGACAGGCATTGCTCCAGGTGAACGAGTGGCCGGTGGCTCTTACCACGCTTCTCTGTTCACAGAGAATGCGTCCCCTCAGGCCGATGAGAAGCTCAATTTTCTTGGTCCCGTGTTCCTGCTTCTCGGCATCTTCACGACCCCCCCCCCCCCCCCCCCCCGCCCTGCAGCCCCTCTTCGGAGCGTCACAGCCGTTCCAGGTCCTGCACTTGGCTCCTCGGTGCTCCTTTCTGAGCGTTGAGGGCAGATCCCGACAAGCCTTTGCCTGGGGGCAGCGGGGCCCGCCCCCGGGGGTGGCCTGCGGCGTCTCTGCCAGACGCCCAGGGGGCCGTGAGGACACGCCTCTGGCTGGTCTGGACTCAGCTGTCCCCCAGCCCTGACACTCCCGTCGTCTGGTGCTTGGGGTTTAAGCTTTACACACAGGGCTTATTTCTTATTTTTCCTGATTTTATTTTTTTAATATTATTTTATTTATTTATTTAAAAATATTTTTATTGATTTCAGAGAGGAAGGGAGAGGGAGAGAGAGATAGAAACATCAATGATGAGAGAGAATCACTGATGGGCTGCCTCCTGCACGCCCCCAACTGGAGATTGAGCCCGCAACCCAGGCATGTGCCTTTGACCAGGAATCGAACCTGGGACCCTTCGGTCCGCAGGCCAACACTCTATCCACTGAGCCACACCGGCTAGGGCTAAAAATATTTTTTTTATTGAATTCAGAGAGGAAAGGAGAGATAGAAACATCCATGATGAGAGAGGATCATGGGTCGGCTGCCTCCGGCGTGCCCCCCACTGGGCCTGCGCCCTGAGCGGGAATGGAGCCGTGACCTTCTGGTTCATTGGTCGACGCTCGGCCGCGAGCCCCGCCGGCCGGGCCGTGACCTGGTTTTAGAGAACAGATTCCTGGAGCCCGGCCCGCAGTTCCCTCTTCGCTGGAAAGCTGCTTGCGACGCCCCCTGCCTGCGCCCCCAGCCCTGACCTCCGGCCCCTGGACGCCGAGGCCGCCCGCAGCTCCAGGTGGCTCCGCTCGGCCCCCAGGGCTCCAGGCTGCCGGGTCCGGAACCCAGGGTGGGTGCTTGGCTCCATGACCAGGCCGGGCCGGGCTGGGTGGCTCCATCCGATGATGACACGCAGGGTATTTCCATCCACAGTCTCTCTTCCCAGAAAGCCTCCGGGCACCCCCGGGGCTCCCAGGTGGGTGTCTCCCGCTCGGAATTCCTAGACGGGACTTCCTGGGTGACGGCTGGGTGACTAACTCCCAGAGTCTCTACATCTGACCCGCTTTCCGGAAGGCACCCCCCCCCTCGGTCGGGGGCCGCCTGGTCCCCACCACTGCCCCGCGGGGCCGCCTGTGTCCATCTCGGCCGCGGACACTCCTTCCCAGAGCTCTCTCCTCCGGGCCCCGCCCCCTCCCCATTGCTTTTTGGAGAGAAGGGGGGGGGGGGCAGGACCGTCGGGCACTCAGCCCCCAGGCCCCTGAGTGCCTTCCACAAGGAGCAGCCCACCCCCCCTTCCTTGCGTTCCTGCCTTCGACGTTGGAGGAGCGCAGGCCGTTCAATGGGGGGCGTCGCTGAGGGTGGGTTTGGCTGGCCTTCTCCACCCTGAGATCCGGGACAGGCTGGCTCCCGGCGGTTGCTGCCCTCTGCACGCCGGAGGCCTCGCCCGAAACCGCAGGCGGCTTTGGGGCCCACAGTTCCCAGACACCAACCCCGATAAGAGATTCGGAGAAGCCCGCCGCCCGCCTGCCCTGGCTGCCTCCCGCCCAGCCGCCGGGCACCTGGACGTGCCTGAGGCCGGGCCCAAGCGCAGACGTGTGTGAAGGGAGAGGCGAGGGGATGCGCTCCGTCCAAGGAGCAGGTGTATGAGGAGGCGCCAGGCGCCCGCTGTGTTTTTAATATCATTTTACTGATGTCAGAGAGGAAGGAAGAGGGAGAAGCAGCTTGTGACCATCCCGGGATCCTCCGAGGCCCCATGACCATCACGGCCAGCTGACCACATCCTCATTCCCCGGCCTCAGCCCCGGCCCCTGGGCAGCTCAGCGGCCCTCTCCCGACCCCGCTCTGGGCACACGCGCTCATTTAGACATTGAGACTCGAGAGCCTGGCGAGCAAGGTCTGCTAGCATCTGGGGAACGGAGCGGGGGGCCAGGGGGGAGGGGGCACCGAGGGGGCCAGGGGGCCTGGAGGGAAGGGGTGAGGAGCCCCCAGGCCCAGTCTAGGGGGGTGTGGGTGCGGGACGCTCCAGGGCACCCACCCCAAAACCCCCACCTGCAATCTCCCCACCTCAGGGGATGTACTCTGCCCCACCCCCTCAAAATCGGGGGGGGGGGGGGGCTGCCTCTCTGGAGCCCCTAAGCCTGAGCCTGCCTCTTAGGTGTACGGGGTCTCCCACCCAGGCCTCCCACAGGGGCCCCGGGTCTGGAGGCAGCCGCTTTCCTGAGGACAAAGAGGAGGGTTTGGTTCTGAGCACCTTTTGCACCTGGGAGCCCCTGGGCACGGCCGTCTCTCTGAGCCCCCACTTCCCCGTCTGTGGGGCAAGAATGACCCCGCCCCGCCCCCTGCAGGGAAGGTGGGGTGTAAAGGAACATGGCGGGGAGCCCCTCAGGGTGCTCAAGGGTGACCCAGTGGCCCCTGCCGCACCCACGGGCCCAGCGTCTGGTGTTGGGGAAGGGTGCCCCTGGGGCTGCCCTCTGGCAGGTGTGGGTGCAAACAGCTCCGCCCAGGCAGAGGGGACAGGTAAGTGGCGCTCAGAGGCTCTGCCCCTCCTGGGGAGAGGCTGGGGGTCAGCTCTCTGGGGTGCAGAGCAACAGGGGGAGTGAGATGCGCTTTGGGGGGCGCCCACTTCTACTGGAAACTCCGGGGGGGGGGGGCGGCTCCTGGACAGGATGGCCCCCGCCCGCCCGGCCCCTCTCCCGGGCAACGGGAGCCCGGCCAGAGCCCCTCGCCGCTCCGGGCCTGTGTGGGGGTTGGGCCCCGCCTGTGTGGAGTAAGCAGGAAACGGCAGAAACAAGATCAGTTTGTTCTTTCACTTTCTCTCTGGGGCAGCCGCTGCATCGAGGTGGAGAATGAGTCCGTCTGTCCTGCCATCCTTCTGTCCTGCTGGCAGGAGTCCCGAGGCAGCAGTGAGGGAATGAGGGATCCCTGGGGCGGGCATGGAACCTCTGCTTGGCTGGGGGCCACCCTCCTGCTGCCCGACGCCCACAGCCGACTTCCTGAGTCTGGTGAGTCCCAGGGCTGGCTTCCCGGGGCGGCGAGGCCCGGACTGTGCCGCCCAGCAGCCGGGTGCGAGGACGGTGCCAGCCCGCCGCACACAGCCCTGGCCGCTGGGCCTGGGGCACCGGCAGGAGAGCCACCCCACCACAAGGGACGCTCCTCTGTGGACCCCGGCCCCCCCCCCCCCCTCAGGGCGAAACCGTCACCCACAGCCGCCGCCCCGTCTGGGAGAGGAACTCGCTGTTTGTGCCCGGGAGGGCGGCCGCGCAAGGCTTCCTGTGCGTTTCCGTTGGCTCAGGAGGCCGACGGCTCCTGAGCCCCATGCTTACTGCTCAGGTGGAGCTCTGACTGACAGGCCCCCCTCCCTCTCCCCCTCCCCAGCCCCTGCCCGGGACCCTGTCAGGCCAGAGAGCCCCCGGAGCGACCCCTGCCCTGACCCTGCGGCTCCCAGGGTCCAGCACAGGGAGCAGCGAGGCTGCGTGTGTTTGGGTCAGAGCAGCCCTGGCCTTCCCAGGGGCGGGGGCCCCACTGTCGTGAGCCCAGGGGGTCAGAGGTCACAGACAGGGTGTACCCCACACCAGGCTCCTTTAAAAATATATATATACAGCCCTAACCGGTGTTGCTCAGTGGATAGAGCGTCGGCCTGTGGACTCAAGGGTCCCAGGTTCGATTCTGGTCAAGGGCATGTACCTTGGTTGCGGGCACATCCCCAGTAGGGGGCGTGCAAGAGGCAGCTGATCGATGTTTCTCATCGATGTTTCTAACGCTCTATCCCTCTCCCTTCCTCTCAGTAAAAAAATCAATAAAATATATGTTAATATATATATATATTTCTATTGATTTTTGAGAGGGAGGGAGAGGGAGAGAGAGATAGAAACATCAATGATGAGAGAATCATTGATCGGCTGCTTCCTGCACGCCCCCTACTGGGGATGTGCCCGCAACCAAGGTACATGCCCTTGACCCGAATGGAACCCGGGACCCTTCAGTCCGCAGGCCGACGCTCTACCCACTGAGCCACCCCGGCCAGGGCTCCACCCATGGTCTTAGGGTCCTCGATAGACCATCCTGTCCTGGGCCCCACCAGTCCGCTCCCTGCAGGGCAGGCCCACTACACGGGCTGCGGGCGCCCATTTCCCGGAGGGTGAGACTGAGGCCCGGCAGCTGCTCGCTCCAACGCCCGCTTCTCCCTTAGGCCCTGTGTCTTCTCCTCCTGAGAGCCCCGCCCTGCGCCCTGGCCACGCTCTCGTGCAAAGAGGAGGAGTTCCCGACGGGGGCCGTGTGCTGCCCCAAGTGCAGGCCAGGTGGGTGCTGCTCTGCAGGGCCCCGGGGGGCGGGGGCGGGCATTCCCCCCTCCCCTGGCCTGGAGCCCCTCTGCTCCCGGCACCCCTTCATGGGAGGCCTGAAGCCCCTGGGCACAGAGGGCATCCCCCCCAGCTCCCCCCACCCCAGACCCTCAGCTCACTGCTCAGGGCGGGGCTGGGGGTGGGCAGCCCATTTCAGGCCACGAGAGGGGTCTCAGAGCCAGGCCTCTGTGTGCCAGGAGGCCCCCCCTCTTCCCGAAAGTTCTCACTTCCTGCCGGGCTGCTCACTGTGCCTGGGGAGCAGCCCCTGGGGGAGGTGTCACACCTGCCGGGGCCCGGGGCCGTCCCGCCCTGAGTGTGCGCCCGCTTCCTGCAGGCTACCGGGTGAAGGAGGCCTGCGGGGAGTTCACGGGCACAATGTGTGCGGCCTGTGCGCCGGGGACCTTCACCGCCCACCTCAACGGCCTGCGCGAGTGCCTGCCGTGCCGGGCCTGTGACCCAGGTGAGGCCAGCAGCCCGGGACTCGCCTCTGCTGTGGCGGCTCCGGCACACGTTCAGGCTGAGCCTGGGCGGCGGCTGGCAGGGTCCAGGGGGAGCAGAGGGGCGCTGCACCCCTGTCCCCCCCCCCCGCCCTCCCAGGCCTGCGGGCGCCGTCCAGCCCTCAGCTTGGCTTCCCCCCGGGACGGGGTGCTCGCCCCCAGCCCTGGCCGTCCTGGCTGCTGCTCTGAGCGCCTTCTCTGGGTCCCAGGCCTGGGCCAGGTGACCCGGCGGAACTGCTCCGCCACGGCCAACACCGTGTGCGGCTGCGGGCGCGGCCACTTCTGTGTGCGCGAGGACGGCGACGCCTGCGTCCAGTGCAGGCCCCACAGCGCCTGCCGCCCAGGCCAGAGGCTGCGGGAGACAGGTGAGCGCAGCGCCCCCTGCGGACACAGACCCCCCCCGCCCCCCCCACCGAGGGGCCCGGGGAGCCTCTGCCCGACACTCTCGTTTCTCAGGCTCCGAGGGGCAGGACACGCGGTGTGAAGACTGCCAGCCGGGCACCTTCTCTGCGGGGGGCACCCAGCCGGCCTGCACGCCCTGGACCAAGTAGGTGACCGGGTCCCAGGAGGTGCTGCCAGTGCCCCCTGGGGGGTAAGGGCCCTCCCCGCGGCGCCCCACTGACCCTGTGGCTCTCGCCCCGCTGTCACCTCAGCCAGAGCCCCCCCCCCCCCCCCGGCCACCCCAGGCAGCAGCCTTCCCCTCTGTGCTCCAGGCTGCGCGGGGGACGCTCGGGTCGGGGTGAGCACCAGGCACCGAGGTGCCCACGCCCGCTGCCCACGGGCCCCCTCCTCCCCAGGTGCAGTGGCCTGCTGGCCAGGGAAGCGACGCCTGGGACCAACAGCTCAGACGTGACATGCTCCTCCGGGGACCTCGTCATCATCATTGTCTCCATCGTCACCACCGTCATCATCATCACCGTCATTTCTGTGGCACTTGGACTCAGGCGCATCAGAACCAGAAAGTCACGTGGTGAGCAGCAGCCCGTGGTCCCTTCAGGGCTCAGGACCCAGCACCCCCATCCCAGACACCTCTCTGCTCTGTCCCCCAAACAGAGAGGCGGCCTGGGGTGCCCAGGGCGGGACTTCCTGTCTGAGGAGCCTGGTGCCTACTGGTGCCCACGCAGCACCAGGGCCCCGAGCTCCCACCTGCCCTCAGCGGACGGAGGAGCACAGGGAGCCCGAGGGCAGCGGGAGGTCCCATTAGGCCTTCCCTGCCCCCGTCCCCGGCACAGAGCGCTCTGCGTGCCAGAGCCTGAGTGGGGGGGGGGGGGGGGGTGCTGAGCAGAGAGAGGCTCAGGCTCTGTGGGCAAGGCCGTGCCCTGTCGTCTCCCGGGAGGTGCCCAGCCCAGGACCCCGGCTCTGAGCAGCAGGCAGGTCCCTGCAGGCAGGTCCCTTCTCCCGGCTCCGGGGCAGCCGCTCCCCTGTGGGGGCTCAGCCCCCCCTGTCCACGGTCCACGGGGCTGAGGCGGGCGGGTTTGCAGCAGGGGAGGAGGCAGGGCCTGTCCTTCCCGCTCTCCTGGCCCCGGGGCAGGCCCGCCCAGGAGCCCCGTCCATGGGTGTTGCTGCCTCTGAGCGGCTCGGTCTCGCTGGGAGGTGCCCAGTGAGCAGGAGGCCAGGTGGTCCCCCGGCCGGTGGCCCCTTCCTGACGGGCGTCTCTGTTTTGCAGGAGAATTCGCCTTTCCTCAGGTATTGCTGCCTGTCCCCCTCCTGGCGGTGAGGCTGCTGGCTGGGGGAGGGGGGGTCCCAGTCCCCGTGGGGCCGAGTCCTCCGTGCACTGTGCTAACTGGGGAAGGGAGGCCCCGCTCCTGCCCCTGGGGCCGGCTGACCCCGAGCATCCCGGGCCGGGCGGGAGCGGCCCCTGGTCTTCACACTGAGGGTCCCTTGCAGGGGACCGGAGAGCGGGCAGAAAGGAACCAGCACTGGGACCTGCAGGCCTCCCGGGTCCAGCCAGACGTCACCACGGAGCCCGTGGAGGAGACAGCAGCCATGTTCCCTGAGAGGGGCCCGCCAGCTGATACCTGGCTTCGGGGTGCGGACGCCTGAGCCATCTCCGCGAGGCTGCGGCCAGCGGCCAGGCCCCCGAGGACCAGATAAGGGGTCAGGGGAGCCGCCGGGACCCACTCCTGGAGGCCAGCCCGCACCAGGCTGAGGATGAGACCACCTGCTGCGCCCGGGGCTTTGGGACAACCCGCGTCTCCCCATCAGGCTCCTGAGGTGCCTGAGCCTCACCCCCCTCCTCACCCAGCGTGTGAGGACCCAGCCCAGGGCGCTCCTGCCTCCCACCTGCCACCCCAGGCCCTGCTCAGCTGCTCAGGCACCTCCTGGGGCTGGGACTGTGCACGGTGGTCATGTCTGTGCATCATATGACTAACAGTCTTGGAAGCTGTAGGGAGCGGCTCTAGGGTCAAGCCTCGGGCTGCCCTGTGGCAGGGCCTCAAACAAGTCCCAGCCTGGAGGGCAGAGCTCTCCAAGAATAAGTAAGCCTGGCCTTGTAGCCCTCCCTCATTCCTTCCTATGTAGCTCATGGGCTATGGGAGGTGCAGCAAGTGCTGCCAAAACAAGAACATTGTATAGCCAAAACCTGTTTGGCTTCGGACTGAAAGGTCCCAGGTTTGATTCCGGTCAAGGGCATGTACCTTGCTTGCGGGCACATCCCCAGTGGGGGTTGTGCAAGAGGCAGCTGATCGATGTTTCTAACTCTCTCTCTCCCTCTCTGTAAAAAATCAATAAAATATATTTTTAAAAGTACGCCAGAGGTTTCTAAAAAAAAAAAAAAAAAGAACATTTATATACATGTTAATCTACCCTTGTTTTAATCTGACTATAAAATAAAGCATCAGCTTGCAGGCTGGGTCTTTTGTGTCCTCATCCCAGCATGGGAGATCCACCGAGCCCCAGCTGTATTCTCTTGTCTGTCTTTTCTTCAATCCTTCACTGCCCCTCCTCAGGTTCACCCTTGGCTGTGCTGGTGGGGCACATGTGGCACCCAACGTGGGGCCTGAGTACAGGGCAAGGTGAAAGGATGCTCCGGTGAAGCACGTGCAGAAAGCAAAAAGTAAGGGAAGGAGCGAAGTTTAGTAGCAGCTGGGTGTAAAACATGGGACATTAAGACTGTCCAAATCTGAGGACTATAGAGAAAAGTCAGACCCTCCAGAAGGAAATCCAACAGCACCAGCCTCGCATTGACAACATCTTCGCATCCACGGCATCTTTGAGAGGAGCCAGAGCATCGTCACCGACAGCAGCAGCCAAGACCATCTCACAGAGCCTCGCCGACCTGCAGCAGCTGTGGGGCCTCCTCATCGAGGAGACGGAGAAGTGGCACTGGCGGCTGGAGGAGGTGCAGGGGACCCAGAGAAGCTCCTTGTCCCTCCGTTCAAAAGACTGAAAGTTGCCCCGATGATAGTGATGCAGAAGAAGACAACAAAGACTACGCAAGGGACCAAGGTGCTGACTAGCCTTGGTGACCTGCCGTCTTCTGTAAAGTCTTGCATAGCCGGGTCCAAGGAATGTGAGTAAATATACACCAGCAGTAAAAGAATCTTGCATTTTGTAGCTGAAAATGTTAACATGTCTGTAGTTTGATTTCTCTCTTATAGCTGTGTCACATTGGCATTGTTTTGTTATTGTTTTAATAGCCAGAGTTTTGTTCGTGATATTCAAGTTTTAAAAATGTTAAACATGTCTGTAGTTTGATTTCTCTCTTATTGCTGTGTTGCTTTAGCATTGTTTTGTTATTGTTTTAATAAAGTTATGTTCAAGTTTACTTTTATTGTAGTAGCTGAAAAACAAAGAAAAAGGGGGAGATGTAGGGGGGAGCATGTAGCTGAGTGTGTTTGGGAGAGACTTTAGCCTATAAGCACGTTTCATTTCTCACCTGCATTTATCAATTGATTTTCTTCTCTGAACAATACCACTGCACTGGAAGGAAGCACTGTCCTCATTTATCATTCATTCACTCATCCATTCACCCATTCACTCATCCATCCATTCACTCATTCATTCATCCACTCACTCACTCATCCATCCATCCATTCACTCACTCATTCCTTCATCCATCCACTCACTCCCTCATGCATCCATTCACCCATTCATTCATTCATTCATTCACTCACTCATTCCTTCATCCATCCATTCACTCACTTACTCATTCCTTCATGTATCCACTTACTCCCTCATCCATCTATTCACCCATTCACTCATCTATCCATCCATCCATCCATCCATCCATCCATCCATTTACTCACTTATTCACTTTTCCATTCATTCACTTATTCACTCACTCTCTCATTCCTTCATCCTTCCATTCACTCACCTTTCATTCACTTATCCATCCTTCCACCCATCCATCCACTCATCCATCCATCCATCCATCCATCCATCCATCCATCCATCCATTTACTCACTCATTCACTTTTCCATTCATTCACTTATTCACTCACTCTCTCATTCCTTCATCCTTCCATTCACTCACCCTTTCATTCACTTACCCATCCTTCCATCCATCCATCCATCCATCCATCCATCATGTACTATTGATATCGTGATGGCCTCAGTGTTTCCTATTTCATTCATTGGGATCTAACCCACAAATCCCATTGGTTCTGTTGCTAAAATTGTCCCAGGTTTTTGCAGAGGGAGTCCCTTTAAGGGCCTCCTGGATTCTGTGTCACGTGTCCATCATTCCATGGGCCTTCTGTGATTGCTGCCCAGCAGGATGTTCCAGGCACATCTGGGGCCACCCCTGCCCCGTCTCGGACCAGGCATCGCTCCCAGCGGCCTGGGCTGTGTCTGCGGAGAACGGTGTTTGCAAAGAACCTGAATGGGCTGGGGGTGCGCACTGCCACCGGGTGTCCCTGCTCCGGGATCTCAGGGTGAAGTAGGAATCACAGCACACACTGGGTGCTGCATGTGTGTGAGAGGTCAGCACCGCTGGACGGCCCCGCGCTCGGAGGAGGACGGAGGTGCAGGGAGCGCCAGCCCCTCCCAGAGGCCCAATTCCTCACCACAGCCACGTGCGCCACGGCGGTGGCCACTGCTGCTGAGCTGGAGGCACCCCCGCTGTCCCCCCATTTCCCCTCGCTTCCCTGTCCCCTCTGCCCCGTGCCTGGGCTCTGAGCTGCTCTCCGGGGAGCACCTCCAGGGCGCCCAGGGACCGGGTCTGCAGTGGATGCCACGGGTCCCTGTCGGGTGTGGGCTGCTGGGAAACTGCTGGGAGTGCTGCCTCCGGCCACAGGCTGCTCTCCGACGTGACCCCGAGGTGGCGGCGGTGTGCACACGTCTCACCATGGAAACCACGCCTTCCGCCTGGGACAGGAGAGGGTCTGTCGTGGTGGCCGCGGTCACAACCGCCCAGGGAGCCCGGCGGTCCGGACCTGCACCTCCACCAGCCGGGCCTCTTGGCACAGGCGCTCCCTCTGCGGGCGAAGCAGAGCCGCGCTCCCCCCTGGGAAGCAGGGGCGCTGCCCCCCAGCACCCACAGACCCACTGGGCAGGGTGGAGAGGGGCCCCTCCACTCCCTCCAGACACCCCCCCCCCCCGCAAGGAGCAGGGACCCTCGTCCCCAGGGGGGTCGGCACTGGCCCAGGGGCGGGGGGGGGGGGGGCTAATGGTGACTCGGCTGCCCAACCTCGCACCCTCTGACCCGGAGCAGGCACCGTGCGGCCGAGGTGGCTGGGCAGTGGCCTGGGCGTGACTCTCGGGTGGACGTGGACGGGTGGGACCACGTGGGGCCCTCTGGGGCCCAGGCACCCGGAGTGGGAAGAGGGGTGCTGGGCCGTGAGCCCCGCCCGTGGACATCAGGACCCGTCCCCACGCCCCGGCCCCCGGCCCCCGGCCCAGCCCCTGTCAGAGGAGCTGCTCGGGAGGACGGCGTTGGAAGCCAGCCGTGCGGTCCGCGGTGCCCAGTGTCCCTGGCACGTGGGTGCTCCGAGGGCTGCCCAGGGCCCAGGGCAGGGGACGTGCATCACAGACCTCCGAAGGCGGCCGTGGGGGCCACTCGGGGCGATGTTAGCCAGAACCCACTGCACAGAGTGAGACCCATGAGGCCGCCGTGACTCACATAGGCGGGGAGGGGGGAGCTCCTCCTCCCAGGGCAGAGAGAACGGATGCTGGGGAGATCTGGGGGCCTCCCACCCCCCCAGCCCCCTGCTCAGGCGGGGTCGCCGGTGGGTGAGCGTCACCAGGATCAGGATCTGAGCTGCTCTCCGCGCAAACCGTTTCCCCAACAACGTGACGCCTCAGTCCGGTGGCTTCTGCTCAGACCGAGTTCTCCTCGGACGCACACGCCGCTGCGGAGTTAAACCAGCTCTTTTCTGCACAAACTGCGGGAACAGCGCCGCTGAGCTGACCGGAAGGGAAACCGCAGGGGAGAAAACGGGAGAAAACGCCCAGAGGCGATGCTCAGAGCGAAGGCGAAGGCAGTTCAAAGGCTCCGGGGCCTGTGGCCTCAGAGCGGCACCAGCCCGCCTGGGAGGGAGCGAGGCCGGCGTGCGGGGCTGGGAGAGGGTGCGTGTCCCAGTCACAGGCCAAAGCGCCCACCGCAGCGGCCGGACCCGCACTCCCCGCCCCGTCCCCCCATGCTGTCCCCGCAGGGCCGGCGGCCTGGCCTCTGCTCCCCGGCTGCACGCGCCCTCCCCGTGGGCGCTGGTCTTTCCTCCTCAATTTCCTCTGTGGTTTTCCCCACGGACTTCCGGGGGCGGGGAGGGCGGGGAGAGAGCGATGGGTGAGAGACGCGTGAGAGACGCGTGGAGGATGGGCCGCCTCCGGCACGCACCCGGCTGGGGTAGGGAGGAACCCGCACCGAGGCCGGTGCCCTGGGCCAGGAACCGAACCCGCGCCCCCACGGCCTCGGGGCTGGCGCTCCAACCACTGAGCCACAGGCCGGGGCGGGAGTGTGCGTTTCTCACGCCCTTCCCCTGGGGCCCGAGGAGGAGCCCCGCACCCCCCCGCACCCCCCGCCCCGTCTGGGCCCAGGGACACGGGGGCGCGGGGGCGGGGGGGTGCCCCGGCGCTGCTGGAGGAGGAACCCAGGCCGACGCCGAGGCCCCTGGAGGGAGCTGCTCCCCCTCCGGTGCTCTTGGGTTTCATTTTTAAATTTTATTTCCTTCTCCCGCTTCCGGCCCTCCGGAACCCCAGCGCCCGGCGGGCGGGAGGCAGGAAGCGGAGTCTGCGGGAGCGAAGCGGGCGCGGCGCGCAGTGGGGAGAGCGCTGCCCCGCAGGAAGGTCCAGCTCGACCCAGGCCCCCGGGGAAGGCCGAGGCCGAGGCCTCCCGCCTGCCGGCCGCCGGGCTCAGTGCGAGCCTCACCCCGACCCGCCCCGCACCCCGCCCGCGGTCCCGCCGCCCTGGCGCTCTGCGCAGGCGCACCGCCAACCGCGCCCCTCCCCCCTCCCCGGTGGGCGGGGCACAGGCGAACCCGCCGCCTGCGTGGCGCCCCAGCAGCTCGCGGGGCGGGGCGGGGCGGGAGGAGGTCCGGAGGCGGGAGGCGGCCGGGGGCGGGGCTGCCTGCGGTGAGGCCTCCAGGTCCCCAGGGGCCGGCGTGGCGTGCGCCTCCGGGGCGCGTGGGGGAGGCCCTGCCCGCAGGAGTTTCCAGACCAGGGCTGTCCCCGCCCCGGGGGTGCCGTGCTCAGCCCCGCCCCCGGGGAGCCTCCCCTCCGCCCCTCCGGGCAGTTGGGGCCCCTCCTTGGCCAGCAGCCCCCTCCCTCTCCCGGAGCAAACGGCCTCGCCCAGCTCCTCATCGCTCCTGCGCCCCTCAGCCCCCTTCAGCGGGGGCCCCAGTCCGCAGCCCCTGCCCTCATGTCCCTCCCACTGTGGACAGACAATGTGGTCCCACTGGTGACTCGGACCTGAAATCAGAACCAAAAGTCTTTACTGGATCAGTCTTCTACCCTCTCCCGGGTGCTGCCCGCCAGCCCTACCCATCCCCCCCCCCCCTTACACCCCCAGTCCAGGTGAGTCCTGCTCCGCCCTTCACACCTGTCACCTCTGGGCCTCAGCCCGTCCTCTCACAGTGGGCACACTCCACCCTTCCCTGCCCCTGGCCCTGAGTGGGCGAGCTGGGCACCCAGGCTGGTGCAGGAGGGTGAGCCGGGGTGCCGGGCGGACCTGGGGCACACACCTGGACCTCTGCTTCCCAGTGAGCAAGGGGCCCCAGCAGGAGCTGAGCTGAAGCCGCGAGGGAGGGGAGCCCGGGCCGCTGCTGGTCCCTCCTTGCTGCGGTCACCTCCCTGGGCGGCCTTTGCTGGCACCACCCCTGTAGAGTGCGCCTGAGCTGTTGTCGGCTGAATCCAGTGGCGTCGGCAGAGCCACGTCCTGGGAACATACGGTGCCAGAGGCAGGGGTGTTGTCAGCCTGACCTTTAGCTCGGGCGCCACGGGGAGGGTTTCATTCTCTAAGTTCAGCCAGGTGCCAGGAACGGACGCCACAGAAGCCACAGAATGGAGAATTGCCGCTTGATCTCTAACCATGATTCACACAATTTCCTTTGTCTTCAACGCTAGTAAAACCCCCTGGTATCACGCTGTATTGTAATAAACGCGCTGCACCAGCTCTGGGTCACTGTCTCCCCCTCCGAGGGCAGCGTCTCACCTGGCCCCAGCTTTCCCTACTGTCTGTGTGTCTGTCTCTTTCTTTTTCTCAATCCCCCGTCGCCCCGACTCAGGGCTCGTCCGCTCTCTAGCCGTGCTGGTCGCCGCCAAGAGAGAAAACTTATACACCATCTTGGCCAGTCTTCTACCCTCCCTGGGTGCTGTCTGTTGTGGGCCGTGGGTCAGATTTCTCACCCAGGACCTACCCCCAACGGCTGCAGAGGGGGGCTCGGACCCTGGAGCCCCAGTCAGGGGCCCTCCCAGCCACGTCCAGAGCCCGTGCCACAGGCGGGCTGCCCCTCCCGGCTGGTGGCACCAACGGAGCCAGATCCCCAGGGTTGCCCAGCCTGGGGCCCTGCCCATGTTCCCAGAGCCTCTGTGGGGCCCTCAGCTGGCCAGCCCCCGGCTGGGTGTCCGGGCCGGCCCTGCTCCTGGCTGTGCAGGGGCCCCCGGGCCCGGCTGGCTGCTGGCCTGGCTGCTCTGTGCCCCCGCCCCCCCCCCCCCCCCAGTCCCGGGTGAGCGGGGTGCGGCCTGATTCTGGGACTGGCCTGTGCATCCCTGGAGGCTGGGGCAGGCACGGGGGTGAGTCGGCACTGAGGGGGGGGGACCCGGACGAGCCGGCTGTGCCTTTGCAGGTGCCACCGCCAGAGCGACCCGCGCTGCCCTGGGGAAGCCAGGCCTGAGGGGCTGCCAAGGTCTGTGACACCCCCCTTCTGTGGGACTCGGGGTGATGGAGCCTCCTGAGGGCTCCCCTCTAGGTCTCTTCACTCCGGGCCAGGAGAACCTGCCGCCGAAAACAGGGCCACTGGTGGTCACCCATGGTGGGTGGGGCTGAGGGGCGCCCGGGGCCAAGGCCTGGTCCGTGGGGAGCCAGGGCCCCGTCCGCAGGGGGAAGGCCTGGCTGCGCTGGGTGGGGGGTAGCAGCTCTCCGCTTGGTCACCAGGGGGTCATGGCGGCCCAGGTGGCCCCATCCTCCTCGCACGGGGCACCCTGGCCACCCCGTGGCTGGAGGTGTGACAGGGCTGCCCCACTCGGTCCCGGTGTCCCCAGAAGTGCACCCTGCAGCCCTGGGCCTCTCTGGGGAGGTCTGCGCCAGGAAGCCGCCTCAGGGAGCCCCGGCTCCCTTCCCCCCCCCCCCCACACCCCCAGCTCCCCTGGGTGAGCGCTTGTCAGGGCCGGGGGCTGAGCTGGGCCTTGCCACTTTGGGTCACCCCAGGATGCCAGTGTCACCCCTCGCCGCAGAGGGGAAACAGGCCGAGCACTGTGAGGGTGCGGCCAACAGGGCCTTCCGGGCTGCAGGCTGAGCAGCTCCCTGACTGCAGCCCCCGGACGGGTGTGTCCGAGGTGACGGGAGGGGCGTCCTGGAGGCTGAGCTGTGCCCTGAATGGAGGGGAGTGTCCAGTGAGCTCCCTTCTGCACAGACTGCTAGTGGGGGGCCCAGTGCCTCTGCTGCCTCCACAGTGTGGCCAGGCGGCTCCGTGAAGGCCCAGGATGTGGGAGGGCGTGGGAGGCCGTGGGAGGGTGTGGGAGGGCGTGGGAGGGTGTGGGAGGGCGTGGGAGGGTGTGGGAGGCCGTGGGAGGGTGTGGGAGGGTGTGGGAGGGTGTGGGAGGGCGTGGGAGGGTGTGGGAGGGTGTGGGCTGCCCCAGGCCAGGCAGGTGCACGTGCAGGCTGTTCTGGGGTCGCTGGGCCCTGGGCCCTGCCTGCCGGGCGGCCGCGTGCACCGGGCATTAAACTGCTGCTTTCCCTTCGGGGCAGCGTCACTTCATCCGCTGGGAGCCGTGTCCTCAGGACCAACGGGCAGCCAGGGCCCTGCAGCCTCACCGGGGAGCTCAGGGCGCAGACACGGGGGTGACAGGGTGGGGCTCGCCGGGGGCGGGGGGGGGGGGGGACAGGGAGCAGGCGGGGGCGGGCTCTTGTGGAGTTGGGAGGAAGGACAGACAGAAAAGGCTGGTCTGCCCCAGGCACCTTCACTGACCCGGGAACTGTCGCCTGCCCCTGTGGCGTGGCTGGTGGGGGTGTCTTGGCCCACCCGGGACTTCCGGCAACCCCTCCCCCGCATTCCAATTGGGGTGCACCAGCCCTGCCAGCCTCTCAGGCCCAGAGGCCCCCCTCTCCTCGGCGCTCTGTGGACTGAGTGGGTCAGGCTCAGATGACCTTCCCAGTACCCCCTGGTCTGGGCCTCAATGACAACAGAGGCCTCCTAGCGAGCCCCCCAGCTGCTGGGTCCCCTCCCCTCCCCCTCCTCTTCCCTCTCCCCCTCCTTCCTCTCCCCCTCCCCCCTCCCTCCTCCCCAAAGCTCAGGGCAGGGGGAGGTGTCCTCTGGGGCTTTAACTCTCCTCTGGCTTCCGGTCCACAGAACCCCAAATCCAACTTCTGGACTGGGGCCTGGGGTCTCCTCTACCCACCTCCAACCTCGGCTCCTTCCCGAGCGGGTCCCCGAGCGCCAGGGGCATCATCCGGGGCACCCTGACCACTGCCCTGACCCCGCACAAGGACCCCGAGGGGGCCTGTCGCGGACGCGGGCCCCAGAGCGCCTGCTGTCTCCGCCCTGGGCCCTCGTCTGGCCCGAGGCCTCGGGGGCAGCATCAGCGGGGACCCGAGGCGGGGAGGGGTGCGGGGCGGGCACCCAGGGCCCAACACTGCGGCCCAGACAGACAGGCGGCCCCCGCGGCCCAGACAGACAGGCGCGGATTCTCTGAAGCGTTTACTTCGCTCAAGTCTGAAGCTGGTGACACCCGAGGGCGCGCGTGGAGCGGGCGGAAGGCAGGTAGAGGCGCCGCAGGGCTGCGCGGGGCGGCGCGGCGCGGGGTACTGCTCACCCCGGGTCCCCACAGAGTCCCGGCCGGTGCGGGTCTGGCCCGGAGCGCACGCAGGTCCCCGCCGGCCGCACCGGCTCAGAGCCGTCGGGTCGCCTCGGACCTCGGGGGGCGTGGGCAGCGCAGTGTGGCTCGGCCTCGGCTACCAGACGCGGCATCGCACCCGCGGGTGCATGGGGGTGCCCCGGGCGCAGTGGAAGGCGTCGGAGAAGGCGGCCAGGTTCTGCAGGGAGCCCAGCACCCTGCGGGCGGACGGAGGGCCTGAGACGCGCGGGGGCGTGGGGGCGCGGGGGCCCGGGGAGCGGGGGCGCGGGGGGCGCGGGGCGCGGGGCGCGGGGCGCGGGGCGCACTTGCCTGTACTTCAGGGGGCTGTGGACGTCCGTCTTGATGGACTGCACCGCGAACTCGGGCCGGTAGGAGCCGCACCACACCTGCGAGCGCGGGGGGCGTGGCTGCGGCTGGGGGCGGGGCCCGGGCGGGGCGGGGCCTGGGGCGGGGCCTGGGGTAAGCGGGCACCTGAGCAGGTGCAGGAGGGGGAAGGCCAGGCCCAGGCGGCCTGGAGGGGAGGGAGGTGGCGTTTCTCTTCAGGCCCCAGGGAGTGTCGGTGAGGGGGGTCGCCAGCAGGTCCCCCTCCGCCGCTTCACTGACTCCTCCCCCTCCCGCCCCCCTCCTTTCTTCCTCTCCCTTCTGGAAGCTTCCAGGCCCCCTCGGTCTGGTTCCCCCTAGCCTGCCTGCCCTGGGCACCCTGGAGGCACCCACAGTGGGGCCTGCAGAGACGCGGGTGGGGGAGTTTGGGGCAGGTGGCGGGGTCGTGGCCCCACCTGAGCGTAGTTGAGGAAGAAGACCTGGTCGAAGGTCAGGTCCAGGCCTGGCAGCTGCTGGTCCCGGCCGCCCTCTGCTCTCCACTTGAGGTAAGCCTGCGGGCACCGACCGGGCACTGGCCCCGGGCAGGCCTGCCCGCCCCCCCCCCCCCCCCGCGCCCCCTGGAATGAGCTCCTGACACCCAGGGCCTGGGGCTGTGGGGCAGGGCGGTGCCGTGACCTCACTGTCTGTCCTGGAGACGGACCGTGGCACCCGCGGGCAGAGGCCTCGGCTAAGGTCAAGGCAGTGCATGGGCAGAGCAGCCAGGGCACGCGCCTGTGCCGGCCCGGCAGGCTCCTCCGGGCCTGCTGCCTCCCGTGCCGATGGCAAAGGGGGGATACACTCGGCTGGGCAGGGGCACCCTGTCACTCTGAGGGCCCCATGCCCAGCCCCCGGGCCCACCTTGTATGCCTGTCACCCTGAGGGCCCCATGCCCAGCCCCCGGGCCCACCTTGTATGCCTGCCGCACCCCTCCGTTGTCAGCGATGTTCTCCCCGAGGGTGCTGAGCCCGTTCACCTGCAGCAGGGACAGGACGCAGGAGGGGCAGCTCCCTCCCCTTCCCAGGCCAGGGCTGGGTGGGGTCCCCCCCCCCCGTGGTCCCCACCCCTGGGCTCTGTCCCCACCCCAGGCTCTGTCCCCCCCCCAGGCTCTGTCCCCCCCCAGGCTCTGTCCCCACCCAGGCTCTGTCCCCCCCCAGGCTCTGTCCCCCCCCAAGCTCTGTCCCCCCCCCCGTGGTCCCCACCCCTGGGCTCTGTCCCCACCCAGGTTCTGTCCCCACCCCAGGCTCTGTCCCCCCCAGGCCCATCCCCGCGCTGCTGGGCTCACGTTCTGCTGCTCGGCCAGGTCCCAGGAGTAGTTCCCGTACTGGTGCACCATGCACTCCGACTGCTCCTGGAAGTGCTGGGCCGAGAAGTTGCTCCACCAGTCCAGCATGTTGCCCTCCTCGTCGAAGTTCCGGCCTGGGGGCGGGCAGAGGGGTGGTGGGCCCTGCGTGCCCAGCCGGGCTCTCCTGCGTGCCCTCCAGGGACCCCGTGTCTGAGCTCAGGGGAGTGAGCGGAGAGCGGGCCCAGAGGGTCAGCACCTGATGGGGACAGAGCTCAGGCGCCGGAGAGACAGGGCTGGGCCTCCATGTCACCTCAGTCCCCAACCCCCTGATGTCTGAGCCCCCATCAGGGTGGGTGTGTCCTGGGACGCCGGGCTGCCTTGGAAGGTGCCCAAGGTCAAGCTTGGGGTGAAGAGCCTCCCCGGGTGGCAGCTGCAGCCCCGAGCCTGGCCACAGGCCCTGAGCCAGGCAGGGCGCCCGGGGGAGGGAGGTCGGGTGAGCACAGCCCGGCTGGAGACTGCTGGGCGCCCTGGGGTGACCCCGGCTGGAGGCTGCTGGGCGCCCTGGGGTGACCCCGGCTGGAGGTTGCTGAGCGCCCTGGGGTGACCCCGGCTGGAGGCTGCTGGGCGCCCTGGGGTGACCCCGGCTGGAGGCTGCTGGGCGCCCTGGGGAGACCCCGGCTGGAGGCCAGCGCTGGAGTTCCCAGGTGCACTGGGCTTTGGTTCTCGGGGTCACAGGCCCAGGAGGGGTGGGGTGGGCTCACGCGGTGCAGGCAGGATCTGGCCCTGGAGCCCTGAGCCCTCTCCGCCATCCCTCTGCCCGGCTGAGCCTGCCATTCAAGACCTGCTCCGCCCCCAGAGCTCCCTGGGGACCTGGCTTGGTGTCCCCCCCAATCACAAAGGGGCTGGGTGGACAGCCTGGGACTTGGCCTCAGACCCCTTCCAGGCTGCTGCTGGCGGCGGGGAGGGGGGGGGGGGGAGGGTGTGACTTCAGGTGCAGCTCTGACCCCCCGGGAGCCCCTACCGTTGTCGTCAAAGCCGTGGGTGATCTCGTGTCCGATCACCATCCCGATGCCGCCGAAGTTCAAGGCCTGCGGCTGGTCCTTGCTGAAGAAGGGGGGCTGCAGGATCCCGGCGGGGAACACTGGGGGGGGGGCGGGGCAGAGACGCTGTGAGTGAGCACACCCCCTGCGCCCCGACCTCCAGGGTCCTGCCTTGTAATCCACCCCGGGAGGTAGAGGTGGGGACACCCCCACTTGACAGGCTCGGAGCCCAGGGGCAGGGGAGGGTGTGGCAGGCCCGGGACCCAAGTCCGGGTTCTCTGCACCGTTCATGCTCCTTCCAGCAAAGGGCCGGCTGCCCGCCCTCTGAGAAGGCACCCCCGCCCCCCGGCTCCTGAACAGACACAGGAATGGCCCCTCGGGTGGGTGAGTTCCTGCCGGTGGGAGAGACAGTGCCCTCTCCCCTTTAGAGAACGAGCAGGGGTGCCCCCAGGAGGAAGGGCAGGCTGCCTAGGCTCCCCTCCGGCATCAGGGCGGGGGGGGGGGATGGGGGGCTTACCAATCTGGTTCCGGTTTGGCGAGTAGAACGCGTTGACCACCGCGGCCCCGATGATCCAGCTGAGGAGTGAGCTGGTCACGTGCGGTCCTGTCTCCTGGGACCCTCCCTCCGGGCCACCCTGAGGGCCCGGGCCACCGGCCAAGCAGGGACCAGCACTGCCAGCAGCCAGGCTGGGGGCCGGCCAGTCCGGACACCTGGCTCCTCCCTGGGCCGGCTCCCCAAAGCAGGGGTGGCTCTGAGTCAGACCCACAGCCTCCCCCAGCGGGCCCGGTGTCCGCCCTAGCCCCCAGTCTGTCCCCCCTCACAGGCCCCGCCCCCAGCCTGTCCCCCTCACAGGCCCCGCCCCCAGTCTGTCCCCCCCCACAGGCCACGCCCCCAGTCTGTCCCCCTCACAGGCCCCGCCCCCAGTCTGTCCCCCTCACAGGCCCCGCCCCCAGTCTGTCCCCCCCCACAGGCCCCGCCCCCAGCCTGTCCCCCCTCACAGGCCCCGCCCCCAGCCTGTCCCCCCCACAGGCCCCGCCCCCAGTCTGTCCCCCCCACAGGCCCCGCCCCCAGTCTGTCCCCCTTCACAGGCCCCGCCCCCAGTCTGTCCCCCCCACAGGCCCTGCCCCCAGTCTGTCCCCCTCAAGGCCCCGCCCCCAGTCTGTCCCCCCTCACAGGCCCCGCCCCCAGTCTGTCCCCCCCACAGGCCCCGCCCCCCAGTGTTGTCCCCCCTCACAAGCCCCGCCCCCATGTGCTGTCCTCCCTCATAGGCCCCGCCCCCCGTGTCCCCACTCACAGGTTCTGGTCCACCTTCTTCCGAAGCTTCTTGAGGCTCCGCTGGGCGCTGGCCTTGAGGTTCTGCAGGCCGTTCTCGAAATACAGGTGCTCCGAGAAGTCCAGCTGCGGGGCCGGGGGGCCGGGGCTGTCACTACCAGGCGGCCGGCGGGGGGGGGGGGGGGGGGGGAGGGGGGTCGAGGGAGGTCAAGGGCAGGTCTGGGGACGGGCCTGGGGACTCCGGGCAGCCCCGAACGAGGCAGACAGGCTCTGGGTATAGAGTGGTGACGGGTGGTGGGGCAACCCTGGCTCCCCCATTTATGTGTCTCCCAGCAAGTCCTTTGCCCCCCTGGGGCCTCAGTTTCCCCCTCGGTGACAGGGTCCTGCTAGAGCTGCCACAGCCCATGTGAGGGGGGTGAGCTGTCCGCAGAGCCTGCCTCCCGCCCCAGGCGATCCCGGGCCCCTGGTCCGCAGGCCGGTCGGGGCGGAGGGGCTGGGCTGAGACGGGCTCACGAGGCGGGGGTGGGGCGCACGTTGGAATACTCCTTGTCCAGGTGCTTGCTCCTCTCGTCCAGGATGTAGTCGGGGTACCCGATCTGCACCTTCATGCTCATGGCCTGGAGGGGAGGGGCGGCCGTGCATCCTGGCTGTGCCCCGCCCTGCAGGTCATGGATTCAGCAGCTCATGGCGGGAGAGACCCCGGCTGGGCGCTGGCCACCAGGCTCTGCATCTGACACCCGGCCAGGGGGCTGGGGTGGCCGTGGGTGGCTCTGCTGCCTTCACCCTGGCCCAGGGGGCTCCTGTGGGCCTGGCATCACTTCCGGGCACCTGATCCCGGAGGCCTTGGCCTCCCCACCCACCCCGGGTTTGGCTTCCCGTCTTGTCTCTGCCCACAGCCCCTCCTGAGCAGCCGCCCGGCCTCGCTGAAGGGAGTGTGAAGGCGCTGGCCACGGGCCCCGCCCTGGGCTGCCCCTCCTGCCGGGGCCTGGCCCCGGGCCCTGCCGCCCGGCCCACCTTCTCCTGGGCCTTCCTCTTGGACGCCTCGTCCATCCAGCTCAGCTCGTCCAGGGTCTCCACGAACACGGCCCGCACCTTGTCGATGAGCTCTCCGACCTGGGGAGCCGCCCCGCATGCCTGGGTGAGGCCTGGGGCTCGGCGGGGCCTGGCCCACGGCCCCAGCAGTGCGGCTGCTCTGGGTGGGGAGCGGGGTCGGGGTGGGATGGCCCTCCTGGGGCAGGGTCTCTACAGCTGTGCTTCGTCGGAGGGGACCTAGGGCCCCCACCCCCGGACACCCTCACCCCCCGTCCCCGGCAGCCTGCAGGGCCAGCGGCGAGATCCCCCTGCCTCCCTTCTCGGGCACCAGGTGAACGTGTGCTTCCTGTCGCCTCCCCGCAAACACACACACTGCTGGGCCACAGGCTCCCCGTGGGAGCGGAGCCACAGCCAGGAGGTGGCCGTGGACCTGCCCCGATCACGCGGTGCGCCCTGCACGAGCCGCCGGCCCCCGGGAGCCCAGCACCCACCACGTCCTTGCTGTCTCTGGAGAAGGCCTTCCTGACGTAGAGGGAGCCTGCCGCGCTCTCCATGTTGCTGTTGACGTAGCTGACGCATTCCCGCCAGCGCACCTCCTCCGTGGTCTTGCCGTACAGCACCTGGTGGTCATTCCTTCCTTCATTCATTCACTTAGACATTCATCCATTCACTTACTCAGTCATTCATTTACTCACTTATTCATTCACTCACTTAACATTCATTCACTCACTTATCCATCCATTCATTCATTCACTTAGACATTCACTTATTCACTTAGTCATTCACTCACTCACTTAGTCATTCATTCATTTACCCATTCATTCACTTAGACATTCACCCATTCACTTACTCAGTCATTCATTTACTCACTCAGTCATTCACTCACTTATTCATTCACTCACTTATCCATTCATTCATTCACTTATCCATTCATTCACTCACTTAACCATTCATTCATTCACTTATCCATTCATTCACTCACTTATCCATTCATTCATTTATTCACTTAGACATTCATTTATTCACTTAGTCATTCACTCACTCACTTAGTCATTCATTCATTTACCCATTCATTCACTTAGACATTCATCCATTCACTTAGTCATTCATTTACTCAGTCATTCACTCACTTATCCATTCATTCATTCACTTATCCATTCATTCACTCACTTATCCACTCATTCATTTATTCACTTAGACATTCATTTATTCACTTAATCATTCATTCACTCACTTAGTTACTCATTCACTTACCCATTCATTCACTTATTCATTCACTCACTGTCATTCATTCACTCACTGTCATTCATTCATTCCACGGCATTTACCAACGTGTACTTCCCCCTCCTCAGCTTTAGAGTACCCAGGGGGTGGAGGGAGACATGGGATGAACTCAGAGACTTACCTTTGAGTGCTGGGCACGGGTGTGGGGAGGGTCGAGTGTGCCATTTGCAGGGGGCTCCACCCAGGCAGGGGGTTGGGGGATGGAGGGGCCCTACCCAGCCCCAGCTCCTCATTCCCTGTGCTTGCCTCCCTGGCCTCCTTGATGGCTGTGACCCCATGACCTCAGTGCTCGCCCCCCCTCCCCCACCCACCCACAGGGGCTGAGTATCATAAGCGGACTGAAGGAATGATGGCTGGGCTCAGGCCGGGCCGGAGCCACTGCTGCGGGTCTCACACACCTTGCGGTACTTTGCACGTGCGTCCTTGAACCGTTGGCTCAGGCTGCTAATACGATCCTGCACCAGGCGCCAGACCAGGTAGTTCTGCATGGTCCTGGGGGCGGGGCAGAGGGCGGACGGACAGGTGAGGGGTTTGCTCAGGGAGGGATACTGGTTATGGGTCTTTGGCCGCCAGGTTCTCTCCGAGACAGGGAGCTCAGGGTGGTGGGGACTGCCTCTGAGGCATCTCCTGAGAGACGGAGACGGGCTCTGAACGGAAACCGCTACCCCAGGTACCGCCTGTCGGCTCTGGACGCCTGAGATGCCTCAAGGAGGGGTTCAGTCCCTAGCAGATGGCTCCACTGGCCATTAGCATTCACAGCCCCGAGTCCCTCAGGCTCAGAGTCACGGCCTGGGGGCTCTCTCCTGAGAGGAGGAGCTGTGGGGAGCGGGCAGAGCAGGGCAAAGGTGCAGAGGCGGCCCGCACCTGGCCGAGAAGACGTCGATGATGCTCTCCAGCTTCTGCAGGTAGGGGATGCCGTAGACCACCACCTCCTCATCGGGCAGCAGCTCGATTTTGACAGATGACAGCACCGATTGTATGAAGAGGGTCCAGTTGAATCCCTGGGGAGGGGGAGAGGTGGGCACGGTGCCTGGGTGCCCAGCCCCCACCAGAGAATAGCCAAGCAATAAGAGAAGGTGCACCCCAGCCGGCATGGCTCAGGGGCTGAGCATCAACCTATGAACCAGGAGGTCCCGGTTCGATTCCCGGTCAGGGCACATGCCCGGGTTTCAGGCTCGATCCCCAGTGTGGGGCGTGCAGGAGGCAGCTGACCCATGATTCTCTCTCATCATTGATGTTTCTCTCTCTCCCTCTCCCTTCCTCTCTGAAATCAATAAAGATATATTTAAAAAAAAAAAAGAGGGAGAGAAGGTGCAGATGATCAGAACGAGGAGAAAGGTGGTGACATAACCACAGAGCTGACGGACGGGCAGCAGGCGCCAGATTATATCTGAAACTCAACTGTGATGGACAGATTCCCGGGGAAGCACAATGTAGCCAACGCGACCGGAGAAACAGAACCGATACAGGGTGTTGCAGACAATAACCCAGGTCCACGCTGACACAATGTAGCCAACGCGACCGGAGAAACAGAACCAATACAGGGTGTTGCAGACAATAACCCAGGTCCACGCTGACACAATGTAGCCAACGCGACCGGAGAAGGAACGGAAACTACACACAGTGTAGCAGGCAGTAACCCAGGTCCACGAGGCGCTGGCACCAGGCCGATGTCCCGCCCGCTCCGCCAGACAAGGCGGTGGGACGGTCAGCAGGGCTCGGGAGGGAAGAAAGGAAACGGTTGCTTTCACCACGGCTGTGAACTGCGTGCAGAAGAGGGAAGTCTAACAGCATCTCCCGGGTCAGACCCAGCGCTGGGCATCGGGTGGAGGTGCGTGTGCCAGCCGTGTGTCCGTGTCCCAGCGCCAAGGCGGGCATATGACCAATGACACCATTGACGGTCAGAAAACAGCCACCAGGGATGGGCCGGCCGCGGAGCAGAGAACTCTCCAGCCCCCCAAGAGGGACGCCAGGAAGCGGACACACGGAAACGTGCATTTGGCTCACGGGCTGGAGGACCCCGCAGGAAACACGTCCGCTTCCCCCAAGTCGGTGCAGAGTCGAAGCAACCCCCGTCACACTCTCCGAGGCTCGTGTGTGGGACTGGCAAGCTGACTCTGAGTTTTTAAAAAATATAATTTGTATTGATGTCAGAGAGGAAGGGAGAGGGGGAGAGAGAGAAACATCGATGATGAGAGAGAATCATGGATCGCCGCCTCCTGCACGCCCCATACTCGGGGTTGAGCCCGTCTACCAGGCCTGTGCCCTGACCGGGAATCGAACCGTGACTTCCCGGTTCATAGGTCGACGCTCACCCACTCAGCCACGCTGGCCGGGCCTGACTCTGAGTTTTGTAAGAAAATGCAAAAGACCATAATACTCAAGAGGACCCGGGAGGACAGAGTTGCTCAACTTACTCTGTGGAATATTGAGAAAGATCCCAGAGCTGGAGCAACGGGGGAGTGGGGGGCCGGCCTGGGGCAGACAGAGATAGTGGGACAGAGAGCGTTCACGCACACACTCAGGTGCACACACAGCTGCACACACACAGGTGCACACACACACAGCTGCACACACACAGGTGCATACACAGCTGCACACACACAAGTGCACACACACACTCAGGTGCACACACTCAGGTGCACACACACTCAGGTGCACACACAGGTGCACACACACAGGTGCACACACTCAGGTGCACACACACACAGGTGCACACACTCAGGTGCACACACAGGTGCACACACACAGGTGCACACACTCAGGTGCACACACACACACAGGTGCACACACTCAGGTGCACACACACAGGTGCACACACTCAGGTGCACACACACAGGTGCACACACTCAGGTGCACACAGGTGCACACACTCAGGTGCACACACACACAGGTGCACACACTCAGGTGCACACACACTCAGGTGCACACACAGGTGCACACACTCAGGTGCACACACACACACAGGTGCACACACACTCAGGTGCACACACACTCAGGTGCACACACACAGGTGCATACACTCAGGTGCACACACTCAGGTGCGCACACACTCAGGTGCACACACACTCAGGTGCACACACATAGGTGCACACACACTCAGGTGCACACACACTCAGGTGCACACACAGGTGTACACACTCAGGTGCACACACACACAGGTGCACACACACTCAGGTGCACACACACACAGGTGCACACACTCAGGTGCACACACAGGTGCACACACTCAGGTGCACACAGGTGCACACACTCAGGTGCACACACACTCAGGTGCACACACACTCAGGTGCACACACACACAGGTGCACACACTCAGGTGCACACACACAGGTGCACACACTCAGGTGCACACAGGTGCACACACTCAGGTGCACACACACACAGGTGCACACACTCAGGTGCACACACACTCAGGTGCACACACACTCAGGTGCACACACTCAGGTGCACACACAGGTGCACACACTCAGGTGCACACACACTCAGGTGCACACACACACAGGTGCACACACTCAGGTGCACACACAGGTGCACACACACAGGTGCACACACTCAGGTGCACACACACACACAGGTGCACACACTCAGGTGCACACACACAGGTGCACACACTCAGGTGCACACACACAGGTGCACACACTCAGGTGCACACAGGTGCACACACTCAGGTGCACACACACACAGATGCACACACTCAGGTGCACACACTCAGGTGCACACACACTCAGGTGCACACACTCAGGTGCACACACAGGTGCACACACTCAGGTGCACACACACACAGGTGCACACACACTCAGGTGCACACACACAGGTGCACACACTCAGGTGCACACACACAGGTGCACACACTCAGGTGCACACACACACAGGTGCACACACACTCAGGTGCACACACACTCAGGTGCACACACACTCAGGTGCGCACACACATGTGCACACACTCAGGTGCACACACTCAGGTGCACACACACTCAGGTGCACACACACTCAGGTGCACACACACAGGTGCACACACTCAGGTGCACACACACAGGTGCACACACACTCAGGTGCACACACACTCAGGTGCACACACACTCAGGTGCACACACTCAGGTGCACACACACTCAGGTGCACACACACTCAGGTGCACACACACAGGTGCACACACTCAGGTGCACACACACAGGTGCACACACTCAGGTGCACACACACAGGTGCATACACTCAGGTGCACACACACTCAGGTGCACACACAGGTGCGCATACACTCAGGTGCACACACACTCAGGTGCACACACACTCAGGTGCACACACTCAGGTGCACACACACACAGGTGCACACACTCAGGTGCACACACTCAGGTGCACACACACACAGGTGCATACACTCAGGTGCACACACACTCAGGTGCACACACTCAGGTGCGCACACACTCAGGTGCACACACACTCAGGTGCACACATACTCAGGTGCACACACTCAGGTGCACACACACTCAGGTGCACACACTCAGGTGCACACACACTCAGGTGCACACACACAGGTGCACACACTCAGGTGCACACACACACAGGTGCACACACACTCAGGTGCACACACACAGGTGCACACACACTCAGGTGCACACACACAGGTGCACACTCATTCATGTGCACACACTCAGGTGCACACACATAGGTGCACACACAATGGTGCACACACAGGTGCACACACACTCAGGTGCACACACACAGGTGCACACACACAGGTGCACACACATAGGTGCACACACACAGGTGCACACACAGGTTCACACACTCAGGTGCACACACACAGGTGCACACACTCAGGTGCACACACACACAGGTGCACACACACAGGTGCACACACACTCCGGTGCACACACTCAGGTGCACACACACACAGGTGCACACACTCAGGTGCACACACTCAGGTGCACACACACACAGGTGCATACACTCAGGTGCACACACACTCAGGTGCACACACTCAGGTGGGCACACACTCAGGTGCACACACACTCAGGTGCACACACACAGGTGCACACACACTCAGGTGCACACACTCAGGTGCACACACACTCAGGTGCACACACACAGGTGCACACACTCAGGTGCACACACACACAGGTGCACACACTCAGGTGCACACACACTCAGGTGCACACACACAGGTGCGCACACACTCAGGTGCACACACACAGGTGCACACTCACTCATGTGCACACACTCAGGTGCACACACATAGGTGCACACACACAGGTGCACACACAGGTGCACACACACTCAGGTGCACACACACAGGTGCACACACACAGGTGCACACACATAGGTGCACACACACAGGTGCACACACATAGGTGCACACACACAGGTGCACACACAGGTTCACACACTCAGGTGCACACACACAGGTGCACACACACAGGTGCACACACACTCAGGTGCACACACACAGGTGCACACACACAGGTGCACACACTCAGGTGCACACACACAGGTGCACACACTCAGGTGCACACACACAGGTTCACACTCACTCAGGTGCACATACACAGGTGCACACACTCAGGTGCACACACACTCAGGTGCACACTCACTCAGGTGCACACACACTCAGGTGCACACTCACTCAGGTGCACACACACAGGTGCGCACACACAGGTGCACACACAGGTGTGCACACCCAGGTGCATACACATAGGTGCACACACACTGGTGCACACACACAGGTGTACACACAGGTGCACACACACAGGTGCACACACATAGGTGCACACACACAGGTGCACACACAGGTGCACACACTCAGGTGCACACACAGGTGCACACACTCAGGTGCACACACACAGGTGCACACACACTCAGGTGCACACACACAGAGGTGCACACACACAGGTGCACACACACAGGTGCACACACTCAGGTGCACACACTCAGTTGTGCACACACACAGGTGCACACACACAGGTGCACACACACACTCAGGTGCACACACACAGAGGTGCACACACTCAGGTGCACACACACTCAGGTGCACACACACACTCAGGTGCACACACTCAGGTGCACACACACAGGTGCACACACACAGGTGCACACACTCAGGTGCACACACTCAGTTGTGCACACACACAGGTGCACACACACAGGTGCACACACACACTCAGGTGCACACACACAGAGGTGCACACACAGAGGTGCACACACACAGGTGCACACACACACTCAGGTGCACACACACAGAGGTGCACACACACAGGTGCACACACACAGGTGCACACACTCAGGTGCACACACACGCCCCACAGCCATTTGGTTTGAAGCGGAGGGGCGTGCACAGCAGCGCCAAGGGAGGGGCACTTTTCAATAAACGGCGCAGGGTCACGCGGACACCGGGAGGGAAGGGAGTGGTTTCTGCTTTGCTCCCACGAAACACAAACCCAAGGCTGAGCGAGCCACCTTGGGGGGCCGTGGGGGCGGGCGACAAAGATTTCTCACGCAGACAACACTGCCATGAAGAGCAGGGGATCGTCTTTGATAAATCACTCAATTTAAACCTCTGGACCTTGGTCTCCCCAACCTCATCCCCCGACTCTGGCCCCATCTGCACCCTCGCCCTCCGCCCTCTGATTGGTAGCAGCTGGCGGTGGCCAGTGACATCCTGCCCCTCCTGCAGGAGGCGGCCAGCGGTGGGGTCGGGCTGAGGGTCTGGCATGTGGGCAACACCCAGTCTGGGGCAGGCAGAGCTGTGGGGAGCCGTGTCGGGGTTCAGAGCAGGACTTGGGTGGGGGGTTCCCCGATTCAGCAGAGTCACCACCCTTCCCAGCCTGTTTCTGCTCAGAACACCAGGCGTCACGGCAGCCAGCGGCCAGGGGGCGTGGCCCGTGTTCCCCACAGCCTGCTGACTCGGCACGTGGGCACCGTCCTGTGGGGGGGCCGCTAAGGGCTCTGCTGGGGTTGTGAGTATTTCTGAGGCTTAAATGAGAGGCAGGACACGTGGGGGAGGGGAGGAGAGGCTGGGTCTGAGTCTGTCCCCCGCAGCCTCCTCCCACCAAAGGCAGGCACCAGAGGGTCCCGCGGCCCCGCCCCCAGCACCCCCCTGTGCCCCCCCCTTACCTTCAGACTGAACCTGTCCTGGAGCTCGGTCACGGGCATCCTGTGGTACAGCGTGGTCACGTCGTGCCTCTCCTCCTGGGGGGCCGTGGCCTGCGGGGGGGGGCGGGCGGTGACGAGGGGGTGGCGGCCAGGGCCCCGGCACGCCCCTCCCCCACCCGCGGCCTGGCCTCACGTTCGCCAGCTGCGTCTCCAGCCTCAGCACCTGCGCCATGTCCTCCTGCACCCGGCGGTGGTCCCTGGGCAGGCTCATGTCCGCCCGCAGCATCGTGGCCACCGACACCATGAACTGCAGGTAGGCCTCGCGCACCTGGGCCGGAGGACGCGGGGCGGGTTGGTTGGGTCCTGCCGCCTGGGCCCCACGGAGCTCTCTGTGTGGTGGGAGGCGAGGCGGGGGCGGGGCGGGGGCGGGGGTGGAGGTGGAGGTGGGGGCGGGGTGGGGCGGGGGTGCGCCTATGGCATGGAGCCGGCCCCCCGGGTGCTTGTCCGCCAACCTGGGGTGCAGGTCGCGGCGGGTGGGGGTGGAGGGCACTGCAGATGGTCATGCCCACCCGGCCAGGCGCTCAGCTGTCGCCCACCCACCCGACAGGCCTGCCAGGCGCCGCCCTGCCTGCCTCCGGGACCTGATCTTGGGCCCTGGCTCAGGACAGGTGCGGCAGCAGGCAGCTCTGGGCGGGCGCCCCCCCCCCCCCCCCCCCGCGTCCCTTCCCACCGGCACCTGCCCCTGAACTTCCGCGGCACCAGGGCCTGTTCAGGCTGCCGGCGGGCACGCGGCAGGTGCGGGGGAAGGTCCGGGTCATGCAGGGCCGGGTGCCGGGGTTGAGGGTGGCGCCCTCGCCAGGCTGCCCGGCCCCGGGGGTCAAGAGCTGGGCCCTGAGGCCGATGCCCCACCTGTGCCCCATGGAGGGGGGTCTTCACTGCAGGCGGAACCACAGCGGCCACGCAGCGGCCCGGCCTGACCCGCGGCTGCCGTGGGAGCCCCTCCCCACGGCCTGGACGCTGCTCTGAGCGCGGCCCTCGCCCGGCCCTGCAGCCCCACGGCCCCCCCACGGCGCCTTTCCCTGCCTGTGCCTCCTCCCCTGCCCAGCCCGCGCCCCCTGCCCTTCCTCCCGTCCCCGCCCCGCTGGCCCTGCCGTTCGGTTCCTCTGGGCACAGGAGCAGAGCGGGCCTGACCCTGCGTCCCGGTCTCCACATGCCCCACACAGAGCACCAGCCACGAGGGCCGGGGGGGGGGGGGGGTGTGTGTGCCTGGGCTGCTGAGCCACTGAGCTTATCCCCGAGGGGAGGGTTTGGGGACACGCCCTACGATGGTGAGAAAGCTGGTCCCAGCCCAAGGCTCCGGGCTCCGCCACGAAGGTGCTCACCGGGGCCAGCTGTGGGGACGGGGCTGAGAGGCCACGCGGGGCAGCTGGGCGCCAGGCGGGCCCTGGGGGAGGAGGAGGGGGGAGGGCGGGGGGCGCCAGGCAGCTCACCTTCTGGTTGCTGCCCTCCTGGAAGTAGTGCTCTCGGGACGGCATGCCCAAGGTGGGCTGGTCTATCTGGAGACACAGAGGGCGTGAGCCTGGGCCGGGCGCCCGTGCCCACAGTCTGGCAAGGCGGGCGGCGGCCCTCGCCCTCCCCCAGGACCCAGAGCGGGCGACGTGGGGTGTGCTGGCGCCCTGTGCCTGAGTCCCGCTCGCTGAGTGACAGGCAGAGGGCCCTGGGGCTGCACGCAGGGGCTGGGGGTGCAGGTGCCACAGCCTCCCCCCTCCTCCCCCTCCACCTCCCCACCCCGTGGGTGCACATGCTCCCCGGCTCTCCTTGGCTCTGGCTGTGGCTCTTGGAGGCCAGGCTCCCCGCCCAGAGGCCAGAGCCCCGAACCGCCGCCCAAGTGGCCTCTGAGCAGGAGGCGGGGCCTTGGCAGCCGGGCCCCCGACCTCGGAGCTGGGCCAGAGCAGGTGGCTGTCTCCCCGCTGTGCCCCAGCCAGGCACGGGGTCCTGGCCTCCCACCCTGGCCCCCCTGCCCCCCCAGTACCCCCCGCCCCCCGCCCTGGCCTTGCCCAGCGTCCCGGGCCCCGCGTGGCCGTACGTAGATGATGTGGCGGCTGGAGTTCTGGTCGTCGTTCCAGATGAAGAGGTCGATGAGGACCCGCCGGTTGAACTGGGCGTTCATGGCCGCCAGCTGCCGCTCCAGCTCCCAGTGGCGGCCTGGGGGGCGGGGCCGAGCTGGAGCCGCGGGTCCCGGGGTCCTGGCCCAGCTCCCCGTGCACTGGGGACCCTGGCCTGGGGGTGGGGAGGGGACCCCTGCGCAGCTCACGTGTGGCCTCGGGCTGGGGACGGGGGGGGACACACTTCCCCACAGTCCACAGAGCTCACAGGGCCCGGGCAGCAGTGTGTGCTGGGGCTGCCAGGGTGGGGGTGCCCCGTGCCTGCCCCCGACGTGGGGCTGAACCAGAGAGCAGAGAGCCGAGCCCACACCCGGAGCTGGGAGCAGGGGTCCCGGGGCCTGTGGGGGGCGGGTACCTCTTTCCTCAGGGCCTGGAGGGATGCCTGCCCTCCTCGGAGCTGGAGGGACCGGCCGGGACCTGCCCAGGCTGAAGGCCTCGGCTCCAGGAGCCCCAGGTCCTGCCCACCCCGCCCCCCGACCCCACCTGTGCAAGCCGCCGGCCCGGCCTTACCTACAGTGTCCGTCCACTCGTCCATGGCCACCGGCCAGCCGCCCACCCGCCCCAAGGTCTCCAGCAGCGGCTGGGAGTCTCGCTCCTCGATTATGCCTGGGAGGGAGGGGGGTCACTCGCCCGGACATTGGTGTGTGGACACCGATGTCACACGGCCCCACAGGGGTGCTGCACCCCAGCCCGCAGCCCAGCCCCGCCTCCTCCCCCGTCGACGGCAGCAGAGACGGGACGCGGGGGCGAGAGGGGGTGGGGGAGGTTACACATACAGGTGCCACCGGACAGCGGCCGAAGGGCAGGACGGGCCTGGGCGCTGCAGGCCAGCAATGGCCAGGAGCAGGCAGGGCTCAGAGCCACCCTGGGGAGCACTGGGCACCGGGAGGGGGTGGGGGGCCAGCCCGGGGATCAGCAGGGAGCTCGGGAGGACTTGGCCCAGAGACAAGGTGAAGGGGGGACGCGGGGACGGATCAGGGTGTGGCTGCCGGCTGGCTCCCCAGGGGACGGGCGGCTCCCAAGGAGATGGAGGGTCCCCCTGGATCTGGTCTGTGGCAGGGCCCTGGGCCTCTGTGCACTCGGTCTCGGGCAGAAATTCCCGCAGGTGGGGACACGGAGTCCCCGGCGGAGACTGGACGGCTGGCCAAGGCCCTTGGTTTTCGGGGCGGAGCCGAGCCAAGCCTGGGCCTGCGCCAGCGGGGTCCCAAGGAGGCACCCGTGCAGCCGGGGCCCCAAGGAGCCTGCTGTCACGTGTGAGAAGCAAACCCGCCCTCTAGGAGCCCCGGAAACCCCAGCCCTGAACCGGCCCGAGGAGAAGCGGCCCCCAGAACCTCTGACCACAGGCCGGGCTCACACGCCCCAAGCAGGCACTCGGGGAGACAAGCCAGAGGGTCCCCGCGTCTCAGTCCTCCCAGTAGGAAGCAAAGCACCGGGAACCCCCAGTGCACCCCACACCACACACACACACAGACATGGGTACACATAGACATGTACACATGCCAGTACATACAAATACACAACACACACATAGACATGCACACACACACAATACACACACTAGAGGCCCGGTGCATGAAATTCGTGCACAGGGGTTGTGTGTGTGTCCCTCAGCCCAGCCTGTATCCTCTCCAATCTGGGACCCCTCGAGGGATGTCCGACTGCCCGTTTAGGTCCAATCCTGGTGGGATCATGCCTAAACAGTCAGTCGGACATCCCTCTCACAATCCAGGACTGCTGGCTCCCAACCACTCGCCTGCCTGCCTGCCTGATTGCCCCTAACTGCTTCTGCCTGCCAGCCTGATCACCCCCTAACCACTCCCCTGCCAGCCTGATCAACGCCTAACTGCTCCCCTGCCAGCCCGATTGCCCCTAACTGCCCTCCCCTGCCGGCCTGGTCACCCCTAACTGCTTCCCCTGCAGGCCTGGTCGCCCACAACTGCCCTCCCCTACCGGCCATCTTGTGTCCACATGGGGGCGGTCATATTGTGTGATGGTCAATTTGCATATTACCTCTTTATTATATAGGAAATGCACAAGTACACACAGACATGCATACACACACACACACAATACACCCATATACACACAAATGCACAACACACACATGCACACACATGCTTTCCCTGGGCTCCTGGTCTCTCCTGTCCTCCTCTCGTCCAAACAGAGTGTGGCCTGTGCTGGGGTCAGGGTGTGAGGGTCCTGGGCAGCTGGCAGGCAGTCTGTGCCCCAGGGGGGCTGGGCACAGTGCCAGGCGGGGGCACAGCTCACAGCCCTGGCCTGAGTCCTGAGTGGCACCCACTTTACCAGTCTATGCTGCAGCGGCCAGGGGTCCAGCCCCCCACTCTCTCTCCTTCATGCAGGAGCCCCCCACTCACTCACTCTCATTCCTGCAGGAGCCCCCACTCACTCTCGTTCATGCAGGAGCGGTACAGCGTCTTCGCCTTCTGCACGGCGGGCCGGTCCCTGGCGGCGGTGTGCTCCAGCGCCCCTGTGGGCAGGAGGAAGCTGGACAGAGGCCCGGGGCGGCTGGGGGTCCAGGTCAAAGGTCCCCACGCTCCCACCACACTCCGCGGCAGGCGGCCCCTCTGCCCCTGCTGGGCCTTTACCGCGGGGACCCCCTCTTCCTGCGCCCCCTGCGTGGAGGCTCTGCGGGCTGCCCCACACCCACGGCTGGCCGGACGGGCAGGCCCGGGGCTCACCTTTGAGGACCACCTCCAGCTCGTCCCGCAGGATGTCGAAGACGCTGTACCGGGAGCTGGTCTCGGGGACCACGTGGCGCCGCAGCCAGCCCCCGCATGCGTGCTGGTAGAAGTCCTCACACGGGTCCTTGGACGGGTCCATGTTCCTGAGGATCCTGGCGGCTGCTCGTCCGGGGGGGGGGGGGGGGGGAGAGGAGGAGGGGAGGTGCAGTTGTGGATGCCTGGGGGGCTGTGCACCCCTGGGAGCTGTAGTCATCCTCTCTGAGCCTCGGAAGCGGGGGACTCAACTTCTAGAACCGCCACATATCAGCCACATGACCTTGAACCCCCGTGACCTCTCTGGTCCCCATTCCCTTCTCTTGAATTCTGGGAGCCAGCTGTCCACAGGGGTGCTGGGCTGACACTGCAGGCTCACGTGTGTGTGTGTGGGGGGCTGGGGCTCTGCTCTGCCCCTGGAGGCCAGGTGTCCTCAGGATGGGAGGGGCGGCTCTCACCCACCATTGGGGGGGGGGACCCCCCGGGCTCGCAGGGTTCTGTCACTTGACTGGGACCCCGCAGGCAGCCCCGCAGGAGCACCCACGACCCCAGCGGCTTTCACTGGGGTCCCCTCCCACCACTCCCACGGGCTCATCTGCAGGTCTGACCCTCCTCTAAGCCCAGTTCCTGGGAGAGTGCTTGATGGCGCTGTACGCTCGGTGGCCTCTCTTTCTGTAAATGCAGAAGAGGCCCCGGGGCCGGGAGGCCAGGGCCTGAGCAGGGGCTTCTAGGAGTGTGGGGGCGGGAGGGGGGGTGAGGATGGGACTGTCCCCAGGCCGGTCCTCTGCCCTGGAGCAGGGCTGTGTGAGGGGGCGGGGCTGTGTGAGGATGGGGCGGGGCTGTGTGAGGGGGCGGGGCTGTGTGAGGATGGGGCGGGGCTGTGTGAGGGGGCGGGGCTGTGGGAGGATGGGGCGGGGCTGTGGGAGGGGCGGGGCTGTGTGAGGGGGCGGGGCTGTGTGAGGAGGGGGCGGGGCTGGGCTGTGGGAGGATGGGGCGGGGCTGGGCTGTGGGAGGATGGGGCTGGGCTGTGGGAGGGGGCGGGGCTGTGTGAGGGCGGGGGCGGGGCTGTGTGAGGGCGGGGGCGGGGCTGTGTGAGGGCGGGGCGGGGCTGTGTGAGTGGCGGGGCTGTGTGAGGGGGCGGGGCTGTGTGAGGAGGGGGCGGGGCTGGGCTGTGGGAGGATGGGGCGGAGCTGTGGGAGGGGGCGGGGCTTACCTGCTATCACGCAGCCGGGGCTGGTGCACATCTCGTCCTCCTGGGGCCCCTGGATGGCTGTGGGCAGGGAGCAGTGTGAGCGTGGAGAGGCAGGCGCACAGGAGGGGGCGGGTGGGGCCCGGCCTCCCCTCCATCGCTAGCCCGGGGCAGGCCGGCCAAGGACTGGGGGCAGCCACAGGTCCTCCCCGGGGCCCAGGCCTGAGGCCTCCATGAGGGCCAGCCTCCTGGTGTGGCCCCGAGGCTGCCCCAGGTCCCAGGGCTGGAGCCGGCCCTAAGCCTTCCTGCCTGCCTGCCAGCTCTGCACCCTGAAGCCCCGCCCCCAATGTCACCCCCACTGGTGATGTCAAGGTGCCGCTGCCGGGCCTCCGGGGTAGCGCCCAGGCCTCCGGAGTAGCGCCCAGGCCTGGGGGCAGCCTGGTTCCCGGCAGCCCTGCCTCTGTCCTCTCTTTCCCTGGGACTCGGGGTGTCTGGGATGGGCCCTCGCCTGGCCGCACAGCGTGGGCAGTGGGCACAGCCTGGCCGGGGCTCCCTGCCCCTCTGCCGGTGCCAGGCCGCTCGGCGTGCCCGGGGGAAGGCAAGGCTACCTCGGGGCTTTCGCTTTACAGCGGTCTTCTCTTTCCCGGAGGCGAGCCGGCTAGTGAGGAGCGGCCGCTGCTTCCCTGGGGAGAAACACGTGCTCAGCCCGGCTCCAGCCCCGGCTTGGCTCCCTGCTGGGGCCCTGCCCTCCCCTCTCCAGTGAGGGCTGGTCACCCTGGTTGTTGGGGGGCACAGAGGTCCTGACCGTGGGTCCCTGGTAGAGACCCCCTGGTATTTACGAGACGGCGAGGGGGAGGAGGCTGGGCAGGGAGGGCCCTCTCGTTGGGGTGGGCTTTGCCGCTCCTCACTACCGGGGAGAGGACAGGCCCCTGCACCCCACAGCTGGGGGGGTTCAGCCTTGCTCCCGGGAAGCCTCTACGCCAGGTGTTTGCAGGCTGGGAGCTCTGGGGTCTGGGCTCCCCAAGGCTCTCTGTGCAGCGGGGACCTTCCTCCCCTCCCCTGGCCCTGGTCCTGCCCCTGCCCCTGCCCCTGCCCCTGGCCCACGGAGTTGGCAGGAGACCAGGAGGGGCCGGAAACCCAGAGCTGGCACCTGTCGGGCCGGAGCATCCACGCTGAGCCCCTGCTGGGCCCAGAAGCAGCCTGCCCAGGGGTGGACGGATGGCCCAGGTGGTGCAGGCGGAGCAGAGGGCGCTGGCTAGCGAGGGAACATTCTAGCACAAAGGCCGTGCCCCGTTGTTGAGAGAGCTGAGCAGTGCGTCTCCCTCAGACTCTCCTGAGCCCTGGGAGGAGCTCACCTGACGCATACCCCCGCCCTGCCTCCCCCCCCTCCCGCCTCCCAGGGTGCAGCTGGCGTCTGACCAGGGCTGCCCGGTGCCCAGGTGCATGCACGTGAGCCCCCCCCACTTTGCCCCCTGACCGGAGGGGGGTGGGGGTGGTATTCAGTCCTGGCTCCTCCGCGTGGCCTGGGTGGGGGCGGGGGCGGGGACTGCAAGTGGGGGGCTGTTCCTGCAGGGACCCCAGCCCGGCGCCCTCCACCATCTAGCAAAAACCAGCGTGTCCGGGAGGCCCCGAGGCGCCTGTGACCTGGGCCTTCAGGGGCCGGCGGGGGCGGGGGGGGGGGGGGGGAGGCGGATGCAGCAGGTCCCCCGGGGCCTTGGCAGCGCCGCGGTCCCAGCCCTGGAGCTCGGGCTCCCCCTGCCGGGCCGGCCGGGAACTGCAGCGCGCGGTGCTGGGCGGGCCGGGGGCGCGAGGGGCGGGGACCCGCGGCTCAGCCGGCAGAACCGGCCCCGCGGTGCCAGGGCAGAGCCTCTGCCAGGGGCCGGCCCCGCAGGTCAGTGACCCTCCCCTGGAGGACGCAGCTCAGCCCGCAGCTCAGCCCGCAGCCCCGTGCAGACCCCCGCCTGCCCCACGGACAGGGCTGGCTCCTCGGGTGGGCGGCGCGCAGACCCTCCGAGGGCGCCGGGAGGAGCGGCCGCTCGGGGCGCTGGGGGTGGCGGGGGGGAGGCTGGGGGACGGCGCCCCACTCACCTCCGCTGTGGGCGTAGAGGAGGCTCAGGGCCGCCAGGGCGCCCGTCAGCAGCAGCAGCAGGAGCAGCAGCCCCCACTCCAGGAAGCCGGGGCGCCGCCGCCGGCACCGGCCCCTGGTCTCCGCCGCCCCCGCGGGGCTCTCCGGCTTCCCCATCGCCGCGGCTCTGCAGGGAACGGTGCGCAGCTGAGCAGCCCGAGGCCAAGGGCAGGGGGGACGCGGTAGGGAGCTTCGGAGGCCCTGCCCGGGGCTGGGAGGGCCCGACGCTGGCGGGGAGCAGGTGCCAGGCTTCTCGGGGTGCTCAGCCCCTCTCTCCATCACCAAGTCCACACGCTCCTGGGCTGGAGTCTCTGAGCGCCCCGGGTCCCCAGAGGAGGGGCCCAGCCTGCTGGCCCTGGTGGCGGTCTCTCTGCAGGGCGGCCTCTCCGAGCCCAGTGGCAGGGGGAGTTCTCGGGACCATGCTGCTCACAACTTGGGGTCCACACGCCAGGTCCAGGAGACCAGGTTGCGGGTGTGGGGGGTGCTGCAGTGGAGCCTGCCAGGGGCGCACTCACACCCATGCTCAGACCCACATGCACATTCAAGCTTACACATGTGAGCGTGCATATATGAGTGTGTGCACGGGCTCCGTGTCCATGTAAGCACATGCACGTGTGTGTCTGCATGTGAGTTATGCACATGTAGATGAGTGAGTATACACATGGGCTCCCTGTACATGGGTACATGTGTGAATATGCATGTAAGCATGTGCACCCGTGCACCTGCACCTGAGTGTGCACATGGGATCCATGCACATGTGTACTGTGAGTATGCATGTGTATGCACATGCAGGTGTGTCAGACACATGTGGGGAAGTGTGCACGCATATGCATGCAAGTCATGCACACATGTGAGTGTGTATGTGTGAGCATGCATGCGAGTCATGCACATGTGTGAGTGTGCACATGTGAGCATGTGTGCGTGTGCACATGTGCTGGGTGTGTGTGCACCTCCGTTGCTGCACCTGGAGCTCTGCTGGAAGCTGCTCGGCACCTGGGAGCCGCTGTGCGGTCCTCGCTCAGGACGAGCTCACACCTGAGGTGGCGCCCGATGCCCGCCTGCGTGCCCCAGATTCCCGCCTGCCGCCCTTTACCCCGCCTGTGGGACCCTGCTCAGGTCACCCCCAGTGGGGCCTCCCTGGGGTCCGCATTCAACACAGCCCCCCAGCACCCCCTGCACCCCAGACTCATTTCTGTTTTACCACCAGACAAACAGCCATTATTTCTATGTCCATTTTCTCCCCGTTGGGAACGTCCCGGGCAGGGAAGGGCCGTTTCCCTGGCTCCCCAGCCCTTAGCCAGCCCCCCCCCCGCCCCCCCAGGCACCAGCCAGCATCGGGGGAACGAGTGCATGGTGAAGGATGAAGGAAGGAATCGGGTGGGCAGCTCTGGGCCTTGGCTCGGCATCTGTGCTCTTAGGTTAACAGGACGAGTGAGTCCCTCCCTCAGGTGCGCATCCCCGCCAACCGCCATCCGTCCTGGGACGCCTCCCCAGCGAGGGCGGCGGGGCGGAGCCCGGCTTCTGCTCGAGGCGCACAGGCTGCTGGCCGGGCTCAGCTGCGGCCCCGCGGGCCCTTATGGGGGGACTGTGCCCGGGAGCTCCAGACCCAGGTCCCGGGGAAGGGCACCCAGAATGCCCCACTGCCCCAGCGCTGGGCTGGGCGCCTGGAGGGGTGCTCGGGGAGCGGCCCAGGACAGCTGGCCCGACCAGCCGGCAGGCCCTCCACCGGCTCACCTTCAGGTCACTGGAGAACGGCCGTCACCCGAGGGCAGGTCGGAGGCTGGGGCAGGATGGCCTAGAGTTTTGGGGAGCAGGGCCGGGCGGAGGGGCTCCCAGGGGCGGGAGGGCAGTGACTTCAGGGGCTCCGTGAGGCCAGTGGCTTCCGAGCTTCTGAGCCTCCTTTGTGATGCGGGGGGTCCCCAAGGCGCTGACCCTCTGCTCCCTCAGCGAGTTCCGAATGGGTTTGGTGTGGGGGAGGGGGGCAGTTCCTGAGCCCCGGGCTCCCTGCCGAGTGGGTGCCCCTTCCAGAGCCTCTGGCCCTGACCCCCGAGCCCCTCTCCTTTGCTCCTTGACCCCTCAGTCCAAAGGGCTGCTGGACTGCTGGGAAGGAAGCCAGACTCTTCCTCGCTGCCACCTGGCTGAGGGCGCGAGGTCAGGGCCAGGGCACAGGCTGGCAGTGGGTGTGCCAGGCCCCGCCGTGGGCTCCAGTGAGGGCTCGGGGGCCCAGCCGAGTGCCAGGGGAGGTGGGGGCCCTGATCATGATGGGAGTGGGCAGGGCTGCCAGGGCTCGGATGCCTCCTCTGCCCGGGGGACTTGAGGCTCAGACCCCAATTCCCAGGGGCCAGTGGCCCTGGCTGGGGTGGGGGTGTGGCTTGGTGGGGGCCAGGGCTCTGAGCAGGCCTGGTCAGAGCTCAGCTGTCGCTGCTTCAGGCCTGATGGAGATGGGCCCCGGGGTCGGATCTGTGCTGCGCTCAGCACGGCCAGGGGTGAACCTGAGGCGGGGGGCGGGTGGTCAGTGAAGGATTAAAGAAGACGGACAAGAGAATAAAGCTGGGGCTAGGTGAGATGCTGCTCTCCGATGGAGAGACAGTGCCAGCGCCTGCAAGCCGAGTCTTTATTTTATAGCCAGATTCCAGGAGGCAAAGGAAGGGCGCAGTCAAGATGTTTACAACGTTCTCACGGGTTTCGAATCCACTCAATTACATGCACCTGAACTCTATCGAGCCCACATCACTCAGCCTCCTGGGACCACAGGTTCGAACCATAAGGGCAAGCTTACAACCACAGCCTTTGGCTGTAACTGTGCTGGGAGGGCTTTGCCCTCCACGCTGGGACCTGCACGTGGCTTTGCCACGAGAGGACTGTGTCCTCTCATTAGTCCGAGGCTTGAACCTGTCCGAACGCTGAGCTGCTCTCCACAGGGTCCACCCAGGTTCCCGTCATCCAGCCACCAACTTGGCCCAACAGCGGGGACAGGAGTCCCTCCCCTGCAAGGGCTGTCAGTCAGGGGAGAGCGACGCCGTGCCGAGAGGTGTGCTCAGGAGACGCCTGTGAGGGAGCCGGGGTGCAGGCAGGGCGGCTTGTCTCCGAGCCGAGGGTCAGGGTGACGGAGAGGCCGGGTCGTCACCTCTGAACCCTACAGTCACTGCTTCAGGAATCCCAGTTAAAACTTGTACCCGCTTCCATTGTTAACGCCTTCTAACACAGGAGCCGTGCTTTATATTGCCTGACTAGAGGCCCGGTGCACGACATTTGTGCACGGGGGAGGGGGGTTCCCCTCAACCTGGCCTGCACCCTTTCCAACCCAGGACCCCTTGGGGGATGTCTGACTGCCTCTCATAATCCAGGCCTGCTGGCTCCTAATTGCTTGCCTGCCTGCCTGCCTGATCGCCCCTAACCACCTCTGCCTGCCTGCCTGATGGCCCCTAACTGCTCCCCTGCTGGCCTGATCACCCCTAACCGCCTCTGCCTCGCCCCACACCCAGGACCTAGAATTCTCTCCTCTGGCTGGTCATAGGCACCCGGGACCTGGGCTTCCCTCCCTCTGGCCGGCCACAGGCATCCAGGACCCGGGCCGGCTGCAGCTGCAGGAGACCATGGGTGGGCAGCTTCACCTGGGCCACAGGCACAGGCACTGGCGCCCAGGACCATGGGGCAGGTGGCTTGTCCCTCTCCCGGCCGCAGCCTGGCTGGTCTCCATTCCTCTCTCGCGAGCTCATGTGTGCCTGGCTGGTCCCCATTCCTCTCTCCCGTGTGGAGTGTCTGAGCTGTTACGGAGTTACTACGGCATGACGACCATTTGGATATGAGCTCTTCATTACATAGGACATGAGGGAGGGGAAGGAGAAACACTGCTGTTCCACGTACTGATGCCTCCTTGGTTGCTTCTGGTGTGTGCCCACCCGGGATGTAGCCCGCGACCTTGGTGTATCGGGACAGCGCTCGGACGAACTGGGCCACCCAGCCAGTGCTCATTAGCAATTCTTTTTTCTCTTTTTTAAACAATGGCGTGTTTCTTATTTTATTTTAAAAATATTTTTTATTGATTTCAGAGAAGGGAGAGGGAGAGATAGAAACATTAATGATGAGGCAGATCATGGACCGGCTGCCTCCTGCACAGTCCCCACTGGGGATGGAGCCCAGAACCCGGGCACGTGCCCTGACCCAGAATCAGACTGCGACCTCCTGGCTCACAGGTCGATGCTCAGCCTGAGCCCCGCCACCGGGCGGCAGTTCTTTCCGGCATTCTCGCTATTGGCTCTCCGGTGTGGCTTCTGTCCCCTGGGTGGTCCGGCTGAGGACACTCACATTGATGCCAGGGGGTCTCTGTCACCGGGCCTGAGCTAGGACGGGGGTGGGGGTGGGTGGTTGTGTCCTGGGGCCGGAGGTCCTTGGCGGGGGGGGGGGGGGGGAGAGGGGGGAGGCCATGGCACGCGCACGAGGTCAGCCATTGGCAGCCCCAGGATGGTGCCGTGCTGCCGTTTCCTGGAGCACTTACTTCCGGGAGAGACGCACCCATCCGGGTCCCGGAACACACAGCCGGAGGCACAGCAATCAGAGCGCAGCCGGCAGCCCCCCAAGAACCCTCAGGGCACGCACAGGGCTGGCGCTGCTCGTCAGCTGCAGGCTCGATTCCGCACGCGGCCTGATGGCAGTGCGGGTGCATTCACAAATTCCTCTCCAAGTTGCTCTTGACAAGTTAGGGCACTGATGGGGAAGGAATGGGGCCGACACAGGGAGGGGACGTCTGGTCCGGCTCAGATGGAGCAGAGAACCTCGAACCCCTGAGCCTGCGGAGCCCCCCTTCCCAGTGGAAGCAGCTTGTCCTCCAGCGTCCGAGGAGACCAGCCTTTTCTCGTCACAAACCCTGTGAGAACCTTGCAGGGGTGGGGGCCTGGAGGGGGTGCTCATCCTATTCAAGTCCCCCCGCTTCACCTGCTATAAGTAGGGCTGGATCTCAGCATGTGGGCAAGGGGGGTCAAGTGCAAAGGCTGACCCAGGAGGAACTAGCATATGCACCCTCCAAGTTGCAGGACTTCCTGAAGGTCACACTGAGAAACCTGGGAATTGTGTGTGGGAACAGAGTCTGAGGGTCTCAGACCCAGCAGAGGGGGTACCACGCTGGGTTGGCTCTACTAACGGTGCACCTGCCGCAGAAGCTGAATGGACGGCGCCGGCTCACGCCAACTGCCAGAAGGGACCCCAGCCGCGCGCTCACCTGGTGAAGGCAACCTGGGCTGGACGGTGGTGAACGGACTGGAGAGGCCGGGCCCCCCGTTACGTGGAGGAGGGACCCGGAGGTGCAGGGACACAGCGTGTCGGAGTGGCTTTATCCCGTGTGACCGGCGCACCCCACGGGGGTCACAGGGCTTGTGTGTCCTCCGTGGCTAGGATGAGCCACAGGAGCGCCCTGCGAGCGGACCAGCCTCGCACTCTCCGCGCACCGTCCTTCCCGGTGCCGCGGGGTCTGGTTTGCTGGTGCTTCGCTGAGGATTTCTGAACGGAACCTGCCGTGGCTTCCAGGCGGCTGAGATGATGTTTTCAGAAAAGAACTTGGAAGCCTTTCCTCTCGGCTCTGAAGTTTAAAGGGACCCGAGAGGGACTGTGCGCGAAAGGCCCGTCCGTTCCCCGGCACCATCTGGGCCTGGGCCTGCTCGGGGGGGCGGGGAGGGGGGGGCTCCTTCCCGCCTTCTCCTTCCCGCCACGGGATTGTCCTGTGAGTTTTGTCTGTCCCGGAGTCAGTGCAGTCACATAATATTTCCCTAGGGACGGATCCACTCACCGGGCCTTCAGATCCATTTGCATAGAGTTGAGAAAAGCAATCTCATAGCTTCTTTCAACGTCCTGTTATTCTGGTCACTTTTTAGCGGCGTGTCTGTAGTGTGGGTGCCTGACACGAAGCTGCTGATGGAGTTTCAGAGGGCACCCATCTCCAATGAACATGCTGCCCGCTGTGTGCCAACAGCCAAACCGCCAGAGGAGCTGGGCCCCCGCCCCAAAGCTCCCCTTTTAGGAAACTCTGGGGGCCCAGATAACTGACCTTGGAGGTGACCCTGCCTCCAGTCCCCGAGACCTCATTCCCTCGTTAATGTGCCAAATTAGCTAATAACGAGGGATCCCAGAAAACCCGACACCCCCCTTGGCCCAGCGAAGGCAGAGCCCAGCCCCCTGAGCTCGCCCTGTGGCCCCGACGTCCCATGCAGCCTCCAGGACCCTGAGGAATGAACCTTGTTCCTCAAAGTCCCCCGACGGCTTTTGCTGAGTTGCATCTGGACATCACAGTCACAAGGGCCGGTCCACCCCAACGCGGGCTGCAAACGGGGACATGTCTGGGGCGCTCCCCGCAGGCAGCACAGGCCCAGGTGAGCGCCCGGCCTCCCAGGCAGGGGGCGGCCCTGCCAACAGCTGGGAGGACACGTGTCTGTGCTTCTCCTTCTTTCCTGTTTGCTGGTGGTTCACCTGTTTTATTGTATTTTTGAATAATTGCATTTTCGGTTTAGCCGTCTTCTATTTTTCTATTCCTACTTTACTACTTTCTGATTTTAGCCATGCCTTCTGGTTTTCTAATGTCTCGAGTTGAAGATGCACGTCACTCGTTTTCTTCTGTGCTGCTGCGTAAATTCTTGGGGTTCAGCCTCTGTCTGGGACTCTAAGCTGTGTCTCTCCCAGGCATCGCACTTCCTGTTTTTTGTTATTATTTTTTCCAAAATTATGCAATTCCAGATTTGACTTCCTCTTGAAACCAACACGCTGTTTCCCACGCAGGCAGGGGATGAGGCTTACAGCTTCAGTGTCTCGAGGTCGGGAGGTGCCGCCCGCTCCGCCCCGTGAACATGTCCTCGGAGAATGTGTGGTGACCTGTGCCAGCAAGTGCCTCCTCTCGTCCTGGGCCAGAGTCAGATGGCCTCAGTCAGACCCACCCTGGCATATAGCTCGGGAGGACCCCGTGCAGCGCCGGCTGCAGCGCACGGCATGACGCTGGGGTGATGGTCAACCCTCACGTCCACCTGCACTGGGCGTGGGAGCACCCGAGGCAGGCTGGGCGGGAGGGCAGGGCCTGGAGCAGGATAGACGGACGGACGCTGCCTGGGGAGCTGGGAGGCGGAGACCCTCTGCAGGTCCCGGGCTGTCTTCTGTTGAGGAACCCTCCCCGAGCCGGGGGGTGGCTCCCACTCACCCGAGAACTTGACTGTGACCCTGTGACCCTGTGTTGCTGTTGCACCTTCAGTCCCTGCTTCCCAAATGGGACGAGGCTACTTCACAGGGTCTCCGGGGCGGGGCTCCTCGACTCCCCAGGAGAGAGGGTTTTCCAGGCAAACAGGAGGGCGAGTTTCATCCACAGAGAAGCTCCGATACAGCCCCAGCTCGGCCAGGTCAGCAGGCAGCCAGCCTCCCTGCTCGTTAGGGCGGCTCTCTGCTCGGCAGGGAGGGGCCACATCGTCGCCATGGCGGGTGGTGGGTGTGGGCACAGGGCTGCCCAGAGGATGACTTGATGGGTGGGCCCCAGCTGGAGAGCTTTGTCTTTGGCTTAGGCCAGGGTCCAAGGCTGCCCCATGCCGAGGGAGGGGCTGCACCGGCTCCTCAGGGCCACCAGGGCTGGCCCCACGCCCCGGCCACAAAGGCCCAGCGTTGGGGGTCAGGGTGCCATTGCAGGAAGGGGCTCTGGGCTCCAGGCCAGCGTAACTCCCTTCTCTCTGCCGACCCATCCACCTCAGAGCTGGGAGGCTGGGGTCCGCACCTCCCCGGTTTGGGGGAAATGACAGGGTGGCCCGGGACTGGGCCGGGCAGTGCAGGTCAGTGGAGCCGGCAGCCCGAGGCTGCCTCCCTCCGGAGCCTCGCCCTCAGCCTCCTCAGGCCACAGTGCTCGGGGTCCAGCAGGAGCCCGCTCTCGGCGGCCGTCCAGGCCTCTTCGTGCCGCTGCTCCTCCAGGCAGCGCTGCCCGTGGCCCAGCAACACCTGGGCGGCGGGGGCCCGGCCGGGCCGCTCCCACAGGCTGCTCTGGGCTGGGCCGGGCGCCAGCCTGAGGGCCTGGGCGAAGGCCCCCGCGGCCCCGGCCTGGTTCCCCAGGCTCAGGAGCAGGCGGCCCTTGGAGCACAAGTCCTCCACCCGCATCGGGAGGTCGCCGTCCCCCGCGCCGTCCCGGAGCACGAGGTCCAGATCTCTGAGCGCCCGGCCGCACTCCTGCAGCTCGGCCAGGCAGGCGGCGCGCAGGCGCAGGTCACAGGCCCTGCCGCCACCGGCCAGGACGGCCAGCGAGCAGTAGCCCAGCGCCTGCCTAGGCTGCCCCGCGGTCAGGAGGGCGCCGGCTTCCTTGGCTGCAGCCTGCAGAGGGGCAGAGGGAGGGAGTGCGGTCAGCCCGGGATGTCTGGGCCCCGCACCGCCCTGCACACCTGGGCTCTGCAGAGCTGCCGTGTCTGGAGCAGGCACCTCCCTGCCCTCAGAGGCCTCCTCACCCCCCTCTCCTCCTCCCGGCTCTCCCTTCTCACAGCCTACAGCTTCTCACCGGGCGGCCTCCTCCCTCCCTCCCTCTGCTCCTCTCCAGGCCCCCCTGCTGGGCCTCTCCCTGCCCACCCTGCCTGGCCCTGCGGACAGTACCAAACACCCCCTCTGCAGCCCAAGGTCAGGAAGCACTAGTGGACTTCTCACTAGGGTCCTGCAGAGCCAGTCACAGTGGGGACAGGATGAGGTCACAGTGGGGGCAGGACGAGGTCATAGGTGAGGACACGACCCAGTCACAGGAGGGGGCAGGACGAGGTCACAGGTGGGGACAGGACCCGGTCACAGGAGGGGACAGGTTGAGGTCACAGGAGGGGGCAGGACGAGGTCACAGGAGGGGGCAGGACGAGGTCACAGAGGGGACAGGACCCGGTCAAAGGTGGGGACAGGTCGAGGTCACAGTGGGGGCAGGACGAGGTCACAGTGGGGGCAGGACGAGGTCACAGTGGGGGCCATGCTGCCGCCGCCCCGCCCTCCTGCACTTCAGCCGGGATCTGCCAGCGCGACCCGGTGCTGTGGTCCGTCGCCTGCAGCCCCTCCAAACCTCCTCCAACCACCGCGGACAACCCGGCTCCTCCCGGCAGAGCCCAGGGCGGCTCCTCCGAGGAAGGGCCATCAGAGCAGCCTGCCCGTCCCTCCCTCCCCCCTAGGCGGCCGGGGCTACTCATGCCCCTCCGCGCCCCGGGCCGGGAAGGCGCAGGGCACCCAGCACCCGCAGTCTGCGGGCACTGGTCCAGGCGGGAGGGTGTCCGCGGCGTCCCTGCTGGGCTCCTCCCGGGGCGGGGCGGCCCGGCACCCGCGGAGCCCGGCTCGCCTTCGCGTCGCGTAACACCAACCGGTGGCCGCGCAGGTGCAGCGCCCTCCCGACAGGCTCCGCGCGGCCCGGGCTCAGGGGCGGGGCCGCCGACCGCGCAGGCGCAGTGCCTCCGGAAGCGGGGCGCGAGTACTTCCGGCTCTTTTCCGGGTCGGCACTCGTCGCTGGGCAACAGGCGCGCTTGGCGCGGGTTCTCCTCGCGGCGGACACCAGTGCCCGGGGGCCCCGAAAACCCCGGCCCCGCCCCAGGGGTCCCCACCCTGCGGCCCCTGCTGCGCTCTCGGTCCCGGAGACACTGTCTCACCCCTTGGCTCCCCCGCCCTGGGGGCAGCGTTACCCATCGCTCTGCGCCCTGTGCGTGTAGCCAGCTCCTCTATAAATAAAGCCCCCAACACCCAGTGCTGCTCTCCGGGCGGACCTGAGTGCCGGGGCCTGGGCGTCCAGTCCTTGGGCTCAAAGCACACTGTCCCCTAGAATGGTCCCTGCCCCCCCCTCCCCCGCAGGCTGAATCCCCACGCAGGGGAGGCAGGGCGGCTTCCACCCCTACCCTGAGGCCTCCCGCCAGTGCAGGGGGAGGTGGTCAGACCAGCACCGCCCACACGCTGCCCCCTGCCCGGGCCCACTTGCTCCTGGGAGTCTGGCTTCCATTACAGCCTAGGCTAGAAACCTCTCCCCCAAGCCGGCCCCGCCCCCCTTCACGTCCCCAGCGCCGTTTGGGCCGTTGGGTGAGAATTCTGAGCTCAGTCCTGCAGCCAGGCCGGTGCCTTGACCTCTCTCCCCACCCTGCTTTCACCTCCAGTGCCCGCGCCAGCCCACGCCCTGCTCCAGGGTCTGCAACACTGACGCTCTGAAGTGAACCCCATTGTCTCCCCTGAAGCTCAAGGGCCAGAGGGCGGGGCTGTGGCTACCCCCAGCACCTGGCGGAAGGAAGGCAGGCGCTCATACATTCTTGTGGGATAAGAGTGGAGTGAAAAACCAGCCAGCCAGAGGCAGTGACCCGCTCAGCATGTCTCCACCTGCAGGACCCCCCCCCCCCCCCCCCCCGCCCCGTGCTGTGTCTCTCCCGCCTGACCTGGGGTTGGGATGGGCTTCGTGCAGGAGCAAGGTGCTCCTGGCCGGTTTCGCCTGGCTCTGAGGAGGGGACCCCTCCCTCTCCCCACCCAAGTCACCTGTGGCTTGTGCGCCTTGTGCAAAGCAGCTGGAGGTCACTGGTGTCGTGAGAGCGTAGCTTGAGGTGGTGACACCTGGGGGTCTTTGGCTCACTTCCCCACCCCACACCCCCCTGAAATCAGCACGCAGGGAATGCAGCGCTGCCCTGAGCGCCCGTGGTGCTGGGAGGGGCAGACACGGGGCTCCCTGGGGTGCTGCACGCACCTGGGCCAGGCCCTGCCGCTCCGAGGCCTCCAGGAGGCTCAGCAGGAAGCCCAGGTCCCCGGCGTCCGTCTCCGCCAGGCACTGCAGGTCCCGGGCAGCGGCTGGCACGTCTCTCTTCTTGAGCCGGAGCAGGCCAAGCCGGGCCCGGGCCGCCTCAGAGGGCGGGGTGGGGCGCAGGGCTTCCTGTAGGCGGGCGCCCGCCTCCTCATAGCTGCCTGTCAGGGATTCGGAAGGGCAGTCAGGGTTGTGCCGGGGCAGGGGGCGGGGGGCAGAGGTGGGCCTCGCTGGCCACTGCACTGGGGAGCCCGCCACAGCCTTTCTTGCTCTGCGCTGGCTCGGGGAACAGCGGGCTGATGGGAGGGCTCAGCCCCGGCGGGAACAGCCAGGAGCAGAGGGACATGGTGATGCGTGCTGGTCACATGGACGTGCCTGCTACCAGCGCCCCAGCCCATGTCTCTCAGGCCGAGCAGCAGGGCTCTGAGCCCCTCATATGGGTCTGCTCTCCCCTCTCCCCCCACCGCCCCGCCAGCAGCCAGCATGGGGCCGGAGCAGGACTGGAGTCGGGGATGACCCATGGGGGACATGCAGGCTGCACCGAGGACCCCCCACCCCCCCACCTCTTTCAAGTTAGTGCTGAAACGAGTTCAGGGTTTTTCAGGAAAGGCCACCATTTGGGCACATGTGGGCGAAAGACCCCGCCTGGATGGGCCCTGGGCCCGGGGCACTCGGCCAACGTGTGGAATTAACGCCCGAGCGACGGAGGGCCGGAGCCTGCGTGAAGCCCCGAGTCCGCGCCCGCTTCTCCTCCCTGCAGGCACAGCGCGGGGGTGACCGGGAGCCGGATGTGCACACAGGAGGCTCGCGGGACCGAGGCCAGGGGCCTGGGATTCGGCTGGAGGGGCCTCGGAGGCCGCCGGGTCAGGGTCTCTCCCGGTTTACAGAAGGGTCTCCAGGGGTGAGAGGAGCGGGGACAGAGGGACGGAGACCACGTCCCCAGGCCTGGCCGCCACGTACCCAGGGCCACGAGCACGTCGGCCAGGAGGAGGTGCCCGCGCGGCTGCCCCGCGTCCATTTCGACCAGCGCCTCCCCCGCGGCCAGGAGGCCCTGGACGTCGCTGTCGCTGAGGGGGGCCCCGGGGCCCGGCCGCCGGCTCAGGAGGCCCCGGCAGCAGGAGCACAGGCCCTGGGCGATGAGGGCCTGGGCCTCCGGCTTCAGCGAGCGGAGCTCAGAGACCACCGTGCGCGGGTCCAGCCTCAGCGCGGAGAGGACGTCGGCCACGGCCTCCTGCGGGCAGACGGGCGGGTGCGGGTGTCGTCCCGCGTGTCACGTGTCCGTCCTCCCCGTGTCTGGGTGCCAGGCACACCCCAGGGTAGGCAGTCCAGCCCCTGCCCGCTCAGCCTGGGGGGAGTCAGCCCGAAGGAGGAGCCGAGGGCCTGTGGGAGCACCCGGCCCCCCGCAGCAGGCCCGCCTGGCCCATTCCCCCTCTGGTTAAGGGGCTCGGCCCCGGGAAACACACGCCCGTCCAGCCCCGGGAGGGACACACAGAGCTGCTTCCCTGCCCCAGGGCGCCCGGCGGGGACGGAACCGGCCGCCCAGGCCCTCGGGGGAAACGGGCGCCCTGGGTCAGAAGCAAGCGCCGTGGAGGTGGCCTCGCGTCCTGGCAGCTTGGATCGGGTTCCTCGCTTCCGAGGACTCCAGCCCCGAAGCTCATCAGAGAACCTGGCAGGCCCCCCCCCACACCCCCTCTGCCTCCGTGAGGCCTCGGGCAGCCGGCCAAGTGCAGTCACTGCCGGGGACACTGCTCCTGGCTGAGAGGTGCCCTGTCCCGGCCACTCGGCTGTGGCTGCCTCTGGGCACGTTTTCTCTGTGAGAAGCACCTCCCGCCCTGCCCTGCCCCCCCTTCCCCCGGGGTAGACAGTCAGGGTAGCACCCAGATGCAGCCCAGGTCTCAGTATTTTAAGCTGGGGCCCCCTGGCGGCCCTGAGGGTTAGCACACGTGTCCTGTCCATGCAGACCCAGGGCGGCTGGACACTGGGACGTGTCCATGAGGCTCGGCGCCCCGGGCAGCGGGGTGATGATGGGCCTCTCACCGTCGGGATGGCCCGACCCTATTCCCGCCCTTCTCTGGGGGTTGAGGGGGAAGGCAGCACCTCCCCTAAGCATCCCCCACTGCGCCTGCCCAGGCCCAGGGGAGGGGTGGGACTGTACCTGCTGCTGGCCCAGGGCCAGGTGCAGGAGCGCCCGCCCGCACAGCGCCTGCACGTGCCCCGGCTCGGCCCGCAGCACGGAGTTGAAGTCGAACAGGGCGGTCTTCCTCTGGCCCAGGAGCGCGTAGCATCGGGCGCGGGTGAGCAGGGACTCGCTGGCCTGGCTCCCTGAGGAAGGGGCGTGGCATCAGGGCCACTCACTGGCCACAGATGGGCGACAGGCGGGCACCGTGCCCCTCTCTCCATCCAGCCTTTACGGCGCCCCTCCTGGTGCCCGACGGGGCGGGGGAGGACTAGAGGGTGCAGCGGCTGTGGGGCCACCTCGGGGAGCTCACAGGGCAGTCTGGCTGCAGGGCATGGGGAGCCCAAACAGGAGGGTGGCGCCTGGGACAGTCAGAGGGGCTTCCGAGAGAAGGGGCGCTGCAGGCGAGGGGCCAGGAGGGCAGGCACGGCCTCCGGGCGGCCTCTCCCCGAAGAGGCGGTCACCTCCACGCTTCTTCCCAGCGTGTGCCCAGCGATGGACATGGGAGGCGTGCTCTGGGCCCTGGCTGCCCGGCACCCAGGGCGGGGCCAGGGTTGGCTGAGTGAGCCCACTCTTTCCAGGAGGGGCTGAGGGGAGCGGGGCCCTCACCTCCCACGGTTGGTAGAAGAGCCTACCCTCAGGTGGTCCCCCTACTCTTAGGGCCCAGGGTGTGGGGAGGCCCAGCTCAGTCCCGGCTGGCCTGCCCCTCTCCGGGCCTTTAGCACACTCACCTGAGGGCCGGGCCTCCGTGCAACACGCCCTCAGCAAGGGGCCACTTCCTGTCCGCCCCATGGATGTTCCCAGGGCGCACACACCCTGGACCCCGGGGACCCCCACACCCAGCCAGGCAGAGGCTCCCCATGTACCTGGCACAGGAGGGGCCCCCAGGGGCGGGCAGGCAGCTCCTACCTGCAGCAAAGATGGCCAGAGAGAGGTAGGCGATGGCCTCCCTGGTGTGGGCCTCGCCCTCCGCCCCGCCCGGCTGCGCCCGCAGGATGGCCAGGGCCCGTGCGTGGCAGTGGCTCCGCAGCAGCTGCCGGTCCTCCGGGCGGAAGACGTCCAGGGTGGGCTGCAGACAGGCCGTGTCCCCGGACTGGACCACCTTCTTCACCAGCTGCAGGGCCAGGAGGGTCCCCGCAGTGACTCCTGTGCCCTACCTACCCCATTCCATGCCCAGGCTCCGGGCTGGGCGGGCTCACAGGGGCGTGGCCACTGGGGTGGCTCATGGAGGCGTGGCCTGTGGAGGCATGGCCAATGGGGCAAAGCTCACGATGGAGTGTGGTTGTGGGGGCGTGGCCAAAAGGGCGTGGTCAGCAAAGGGGCAGGGCTCGTGGTGGGTGTGGCTCCTGGGGCTTGGCTCATATGAGGGCAATGACTGTGAGTCCCTAGGGAAGGCTGGGGTGCGCCAGGTGTGAGCGCCCCTTTGGGCTACTCCTGTCCGCTGGGTGGCGGGAGTTGGGGGTGTCTCGGGATCCTTGAGCGATGCCTCCTCCTCCTCGGTGATGTGGGAGGCAGAGGGGTCTGGGTGGAGCAAGAACCCCAGGTGGACATGACCTTGGAGCTCAGGCAGCCCCACCCCAAAGAGACCCCGCGTGCCCCTGCTGGCTGCTGGGCACTCGTCCCTCCCTCCGTATGCCCAGCGCAGGGGGACAGACACCCAGACCAGGTCAGAGGGAAGGGGGACGCCGACAGGCCGCACGGCCGACCGTTCACAAAGCCCAACACCTTCCCTCGGGACGCAGCCTCCCGACCACGTCCAACAGGAGCCCCAGGGAGGCGAAGTTTGCTCTTCCTGGGAGCAGGGCAGCCTCGGAGGGAGGCCAGCAGGTCTGAGGGCCTAGGGCCCCTTCACCGCCCCCCCTTCCGGGGCAGGGTCACGTCCAGGCCGAGTTTACATGGGAGGTTTGGGGTGAAGCTCGGCCTGCACTTAACTTTGCCCTTTTGCGATATGGAGCGCCTACTGCATGCAGGAGGCCTGCGGGGGCCCGGGCACCTGCTCCGGCTAATTCCTGTGACAACCAGCAAGGCCAGGGCACAGAGGAGGAGCCTGAGGGTCAGAGTGGCCAGTGACCTGCGGGGGGGGGGGGGGGGCGGCGCGAGGCTGGGACGAGCCGGCTGCGGTGCAGAGCGAGGGCCCCTCACCTGGTTGGCATCGTAGGAGAAGCCCCTCCGCAGCTGCAGCAGGGCCAGCCGCGCCAGCACGGGGGCCGCCTGGGGCCGGCGGGACAGCGCCACCAGCAGCGCCTTGTGGGCGTCGTCCAGGCGGCCCAGGCGGTACAGGGCGTCGGCCGCCAGGAGGCGGGACACCTCGTCTTCCGTGTCCAGCTCCATCAGCAGCGAGGACAGCTGGTACACGCCCTGGGCGTCCCTGCAGGGAGAGATGCGGGGGGAGCGCAGGCCCCTCCATACACCCCCGCCCTCCACACACACCCAGGCAGCCTGGCCACAGGCAAGTCCTACCCCACGCACGTGGCCCGGGCAGCTCCCTTCTGCTGGGCGGCAGAGGCCAGGTGCTGCTGGAAGGACCCTCCCCTCTCCCCTCCCCCACCCTGTGGGGCAGGCATCCTACAGATGGGAGAATGGAGGCTGGGTGCTGACCCCCGTAACCCTGCCCTCCTTTCCTTCTCTGCAAGAACAGGACGGCAATGCCGGCCTTGCCGAGCTCGGGGCGTGCGGGGCAGAGCTCGGGGACACACCAGGCCCTGGTCCTGGGGCCCCGGGAAGGGGACATGAACTCCCACTGGGAGAAGGGGTGGGCACCCTGGGATGTGAAAATCCCCAGAGAACAAATATAAAGGGCCCCAACCACACCCGTGGAGGCGCCCCCTCACCAGCAAATCACAGCCACGCAAACCAAGCAACCAGGGGCAGAGAGAGAGAGCGAGAGAGCGAGAGAGCGAGAGAGAGAGAGGGAGAGAGGGAGAGAGAGAGAGGTGGTGACATTGCACACGCCCCCCAGAAGGCCCCCAGCTCAGTGCTTTCCGCTCAAAACGGCTGCGGAGTCCTCACTGGGCTGGCAGTTCGCAAGGGCACCCCAGGGCGGGGTGGGCCCCGACGGGCAGGTGGGCAGCTCTGAAGGCAGGCCCTCGGGGCCACACTCCCGGACCAGGAGCCCCTGGGCCTCCACGTGAGGGGCAGAGCAGGGTGGAGCACCGGGTGCCTTGTAGCCAAGAGCAGAAGCTGGGGCGGGTGGTGGGTCTGGGGGGGGGGGAGGGCGGGGTCCCCAGGGGCTCCTGGGCTGCAGGACACGCAGCTCGTGACAAAGGACCTGCTCACGCTCCACTGAGCACAAAGTGGGGGTGAGCTGCCCACACAGCACGCCTCACGTCTGTGACCGTGTTTCACGCACAGAGAACCCGCTGGAAGGGATGCACCCCGGGGTGAGGGGTGCGTCTTATTTTGCCATTTCCGTGTTTGAGTTTCTAATGTGCTGTAAGTCAGTGCTTACAGAAAAGGCCTGGGCGCCGGGCTGGCATCGCTCAGTGGGTGAGCGCCGCCCTACAAACCAGGAGGTCACGGTTGGAGTCCTGGTCAGGGCACGTGCCCGGGTTGTGGGCTCGATCCCCAGTGTGGGGCGTGCAGGAGGCAGCCGATCCATGATTCTCTCTCATCATTGATGTTTCTCTCTCTCTCCCCCTCTCCCTTCCTCTCTGACATCAATAAAATATATATATTAAAAAAGGCTTAGGCCCCGGCGCTAAACCTGCCACCAGTGACTTAAAGAACCCCGCCCCCTGCCCCCCCCCCCCGCCCCGCCTCCGTTCACGCATCTGGAAGCAGCGCCGGGCTGCCGCGCAGAAGCCCAGAACGCAGCCGCCCGGGAGCGCGCGGGGCTGGTGTTACCTGTCCGGCTCGTTGGAGCCCTCCGTCTCCGCGGCCTGGCTCCGGCGGCCCCGCGCGCCCGTGGGTCCGGTGGGTCCCGGGTCGGGCCTCCGCTGGAGCATCCGGCGGGCCTCCTCGCGCAGCACCGTCAGCAGCAGCCCCCGCTGGTTCCAGGGCACGAAGGCCTTGGCGACGAGCAGGGCCTCCTCGGGCTGCAGCCGGCAGGCGGTGACGTAGTCCAGCGCGCCCAGGAACGCGCTCCCCGCCAGCACGCGCAGCAGCCCGCGGCCGCACAGAGCGCGCACGCAGCCGCGGGGGTGCGGCGGGCCCTGCGCCACCACCGCCTGGAAGTCCTCCCGGGCGCCCGGCGCGTCCCCCGCGTGCAGCGCGCAGAAGCCGCGAAGCGCCAGCAGAGGCGCTCGGTCCCCCGCGCGGTCCCCGGCGGCGCGTTGGCCCGCGCGGTCCCGGGGGCGCAGCAGGCGCTCACACAGGGCCCGGGCGCCCGCCGCGTCCCCCGCCAGCAGCAGGCACTCGGCCAGGCGGGCTCCCAGGGCCGGGCGCGCCCCGGGCGGCGCCACCCGCAACAGGACGCGGAGCGCGCGCGCCACCGGGGCCAGCAGCTCGCGGCCCGAGTCCTCGCGGAGCTCGGGGCGGCTCCGCACGGCCTCCTGGAAGTGGGCGAACCCCACGTCCGCGGCCTCCTGCACCTGGGCCAGCACCCGCTCCCGGTCCCCCGCCGAGAGCACGGCCTCCAGCTGCCTGCGCGCGCCCGCGGGGCTCTCGCTGAAGGCCTCGTGCAGGTCCCGGAGCAGGTCCTGGGCCCCTCGGTCCAGGAAGAAGGCTGCGGCCGCGCGGGTGACCAGCAGGGCGGCCAGGCGCTCACCTGCGGGGAGAGCAGAGGACCTGGTGACCAGGGCGCCCTGAAGCGCTTCGCTCACAGCATCTCCCGGACCGCGCACCGCGGGCAGGAGGCGGGCAGCGGCCCCGGGAGCTTCCCCATCCTGCTCTCAGTCTGGGTTCAGTCAGTCTCCTGCTCAGCCAACAGGGAAACTCAGTTACACCTCCTCTCCCAGCCCCCACCCCACCTTCGATAGTGGGTTTTAGGGGTGAGTTCCTCCTCTGGGGGTCAGCTCCGGGTCAGAGCTGAGGGCTGACCCTGTGACCTTGGCAGGGGCCACCGTCACCATGGTTTCTCTGTTCTTTCTGTTGTTGTTGTTAATCCTCACCTGAGGGTATTTTCCATTGATTTTTAGGGAGAGGGGGAGAGGGAAAGACAGAGAGAAACATACCGATTGGTTGACGCCTGCATGCACCCCACCAGGGTCCCGCCAGGGAGGAGCCTGCAACTGAGGTACTGCCCTTGACCGGGACCAAACCCGGGACCCTTTGGTCCGCAGGCCCACACTATCCATTGAGCCACACCGGCCAGGGCTGTGTCTTGTATTCTTTGGGCCACACCGGGACTCAACACGTCCCTCTCTGAAACAGGGACGTCCCCCGGCAGGCCCAGGAAAGAGGGGAGGGCACACCCAATGCCACTGACGAGAGTGGGGGACTCGGGCCATTGACAGAACTCCATGCCTCAGTTTCCCCTTCCGCTTTCTAACGGGATGGCACGGTCTGCAGTCACAGAGCTTGGAGAATGAAATGGGTCAGCGCGTGCCCAGTGCCTGGGGCAGGGCCTGATGGGTGTGTCCCTCGGTGAGGGTTCCTGTCAGCGCAGAAAGCCAGGCCACCCCCTGTCAGGGAACCTCAGAAACCTCAGTGCTGGCGGGAGCTCAGGGCCCTGGGGGACCCCTCCCCCCATATGACAGGTTAGGAGAGTGCGGCCGAGGGACAGTTCTCAGAGCCCCGCCGCAGCCGCCATCCATCCCAGGCCGCCGAGCCTCCGCTTCAGTGCTTTGTGCACAGAGCCCTTGGGAGTCCTCAGCGCGTTTCCCTGTCACCTAACACGGCCGCCACCCCAGTAACAGCCCTTGACGCGGAAACGGGCCGGCGTGAAGGCCCAGCTGCCGCAGCCCAGCCCTCTGCCGTGTGGCTGAGCGTCACGCCACAGCCCAGAGCCAAGTCAAGAGAGCATCTTGCACCCTGAGGTCAACCCACCAACGAACCAGCCCCCAGCCGGTCGCCCCGTCCAGTCCTGGTGGCCAAAGTGAAAGACATGGCTCAGTGGTTGAGGGTCGACCTATGAACCAGGGGGTCATGGTTTGATTCCCGGACAGGGTACATGCCCGGGCTGCAGGCATGTTCGCCAATGTGGAGCATGCAGGAGGCAGCCGATCAATGGTTCTCTCTCATCATTGATATTTCTCTCTCTCTCTCCCTTCCTCTCTGACGTCAATAAAAATATATTTGTTAAAAAAAGAAACTTTGAGCCTTTCCCATCAGTTACTAACTCCTGACAAATGAACTCTCATCGCCGATTTGCACAAGAGTTCATGGATCCGAGGGGCTGCAGCAGGTGCAGAGCCCTTGGGGCCTGGGGGAGCGGTTATTTCTTTACCCACATGGAAGTGTGTTCTCTCCTCTGCTTCTGAGACCCCAGTCACACACACGAGGCTTCTACATGTTGTCCCACCGGGCACTGAGGCTCAGTACATTTTCTCTTCTAAGTTTAAGCTCCCTGACTCTTCTGTCGTTCCAATATGCTATGCCTTTTCCATTTCTGGTACGGTGCTTTTCAATTCTAGAACATTCATAGTTTCCGTTTACTTGCTGAGATTCCACATCTGCTCACTCATTACGACTGTATTTTCCTTTAGTCCTTCGGTGTACTACTGATAGGTCCTTCAAAGTCCTCCGTATGCTAACTTCAGCACCTGTCTTGTCATCTCGAGGTCGGTTTCTAGAGACTTCTTTTCCTCCCGCCTGTGACTCACATTTTATTTTCTGGTTTCTTTGCGTGTCTAGCAATTTTTTACTGTACACCAGACATCTGGCTGATGCTCTGTAGAGACTGGGATCAGTTATGTTCCTCTGAAGAGAAAACACGTTGGTTCGAGCAGGCAGTTAAATTGGAGGGAGTCAAACCCCGTGGTCTGTCTATTTGGTGGGTAGCAGCTGAAATCTCCATTACGTTCTTACCGTTTCCAGCTGCTGCCTTTTCCAGACCACCAGCCTCTCCCTTGCACATGCAGTTATCTCAGCCCAGGAGTTCCATGGATTTAATACCCAGGTTCAAAGTGGCCCCCCCGCCCCCCAGGTCTCACCCCCTCTGTGGCTTCCTCCGCTTCAGGACTCCACTCGTGTTTTCAGCCTGAACTCTGTCCTGTGACATCATCGCCAGCCAGTGAAACCGCCGCCTTCTGTTTTATGGGGATAAAACCTGGATTGAGCCCTAGCTGGTGTGGCTCAGTGGATAGAGCGTCGGCCTGGGGGCTGAAGGGTCCTGGGTTCGATTCCGGTCAAGGGCACATGCCCAGGGTTGTGGGCTCGATCCCTGGTGGGGGGCGTGCAGGAGGCAGCCAATTGATGATTTTCTCTCATCATTGATGTTTCTATCTCTATCAGTGATGGCGAACCTATGACACGCGTGTCAGCACTGACACGCATAGCCATTTCTGATGACACGCGGCCGCATGCCGAGGATGAAACATTTGCTGCTCCTGAGGATGAAACATTTGCGAAATAATGTTTTTTCCTCAAAGTGACACACTCCCCGAGTTATGCTCAGTTTTTTGGCGAAGTTTGACACACCAAGCTCAAAAGGTTGCCCATCACTGATCTCTATCTCTCCTTCTTCCTTCCTCTCTGAAATCAATAAAAAATATATATTTAAAAGAAACACCCGGAATGAGGAGTTACTCAGGCAAAAACCCGCACGCGTGCACATCTCGCTTTCCATCGGCCTCACATCTCAAGGGCCAGCCCCCCCCCCCGCCCCCACCCCCCCCACACACCGTTTCTGCTGCGCCGGGTCACTGCTCCCGCTCCCAGATGGCGGCATTTTGCATGTTGTCCCCGTGGTATCTTGCTGTCTGCGGGGCACGCAGTCGGGTCAAGCTCCCCCACTCTTCCCAGAAGTGGGCTCTTCCAGCGTTAGACTCTAACATCCAGGCAATCTGAGGGGTGTCAGAGGCTACCCCATTGTGGGTTTAATTTCCATTTTCCTGATTACCAGCGAGGCTCATTTATTTAGAAATACCTTCTCCCCAGTCTGGCGGTAGGACGCGGTATCTCGTTTTCCCTCGCGTTCGTCTCATTGCACGCTCCCCACGTGCCCGTTAGCCATCTGCGTTTCCTGTTTGGGGAGATGCCTTTGCCAGCTCTAGCAGCAGATTTTACATTTTCTTATCGACATGCAGCAGTTCTGCAGACACTGGGTATTATTATTTTTTTTGCCCGTGGTACATTCTGCAAATATTCTCTCTCTGCTGTGGCTTGTCCCTTCGCTTTTCGACAGTTGGAAGCAAAATAGAAGTTTAAAACTTTTAATTTTGTCCAATGTACCCCGTTTTCCTTTATGGCTTCCCCCTTTGGTATCGTGAGAAGCCCAGATGTTCACAGAAGTCTCAATGACAGTCTCCCGTGCCTTCATGTCGTACACCCTGGCGACGGACGTGGTCCTGGGGACGTGGCTTTGCTGCAGGGTTTGAGGCAGAGAATCGGCACCGTCCGTTGAAGAGGCTTCTCTCTTGCGCGGTGGGTTTGCGATGCTCACGCTCACACGTTAAGTTGCAGAGATACACGGCTCCGTGTCTGGCCCAGTGTGTGTCATTTCTCTCTGTCCCTCAAGTCAACAACCTTCTGTGTCATTAGTATAACTTTGCATTCACTGGCAGAGAAAATCCTTCACCACCATCTTCTTCTCCATCTCCGCCTCTTCCCTCCCCTCCTCCCCTCCCCCGTCTCCCCTCTTCTTCATCTTGTCTATTATTGGTCCTCTGCTCTTCTATTATATTACCAAATCTTTCTAGCAATAGACAGTGAACATTTCTCTATTTATATCATTGCTCTTTATTATCTTTTTATGATTTTCCTCGTAAGGTCATACGACTCTGAAGTAAATTATTTTCTGTTGCTATAGTTAGTTTTATATGTTTTTTAAGTGTGTCATTCTTTTTTTTAAAAAAATATGTTTTTATTGATTTCAAAGAGGGAGAGAGAGAGATAGAAACATCAATGATGAGAGAGAATCATCGATTGGCTGCCTCCTGCACGCCCCCACACTGGGGATCAAGCCCACAATCTGGGCAAGTGTCCTTGACCGGAATTGAACCTGGGACCCTTCAGTCCACAGGCTGACGCTCTATCCACTGAACCAAACCAACTAGGGCAGTGGTCGGCAAACCGCGGCTCGCGAACCACATGTGGCTCTTTGGCCCCTTGCGTGTGGCTCTTCCACAAAATACCACGGCCTGGGCGAGTCTATTTTGAAGAAGTGGCGTTAGAAGAAGTTTAAGTTTAAAAAACTTGGCTCTCAAAAGACATTTCAATCGTTGTACTGTTGATATTTGGCTCTGCTGACTAATGAGTTTGCCGACCACTGAACTAGGGCTATGTTTAAACCACAAAGTTTCTATTTCTTGCTGGTGTCTGTAAGTATAAATGCTTTTTGTATATCCTGCTAAATTCTATTCCTACATTTAATACATTCTTGTTGTTTCTTTTGGGGTCTCTGTGTAGCTAAGTACCTCGTGTGGAATAACGATAGCATCATTTCTTCCTTTCTGCCTGACATGTGTTTCTCCCTTCTTGTCTTATTGCTTTGGCGAGGATCTCTAGTGTCATGATGGACACACGGGAGAGTGAGCAGCCACCTCGTTCTTCATTTGAAATGGAAGGGTTCCAAACTATCACCACCAAGTAGGAGTTTTCGGTAGGTTTCTGATAGGTGTCATCTTTCTGTAAAGTTCCTAATCAGAAACCGTGGACACCGAGGAGCTGGCTGCCCTGGGTGCTTTGGAAGATAAAGGCTCAGGAAACAAAGGTGCAGGGCTGGAGATTGGGGTTAAAGCCGCTCTTCCTCTGCATCTCGTCCCTGTGTGTCCACTTCATAAGGACAGAGCACTTCCCAAAGGGTAGAGGTTTGTTCCAGGTTTGCAGGATGTTTGCTGACCACCCCCTGCCTGGACCATCCCCGGACTGGACCACCCCCCCTGCCTGGATCTCCCCCTGCCTGGACCACCACTACCCCCGCCCCCCTGCCTGGACCACGCCCCTCCCAACCTGAACCATCCGCCCCCCCTCCCTGCCTGGACCCCCCCCCCTGCCTGGACCCCCCCCCCCCCCGACCTGGACCATCCCCCTGCCTGGACCCCCCCCTGCCTGGACCATCCCCCTGCCTGGACCATCCCCCCCCCTGCCTGGACCATCACCCCCCCTGCCTGGACCCCGCCCCTCCCCCCCCCCCCCCCCCCCCAGCTGGCTCACTCTGGGCTTCCCAGGAGGTTCAGTTCTCTCTCCGGCTCCCCTGGCACGTTCGCACGCAGCAGCCACAGGAGACTTGACAAGTGTAACCCAGAGCGCCTCACTGCCCAGTGCAAAGCCCTCCACGGTCTCCCAGCCTGAGGGTCAAATCTGAAGGTTTTCGTGGCCCGGAGGGCGTGGCCACGGCTACGGCCTTCAGGGCCTCGGCTCCCCCTCTACCCCCTCCCCCTGAGAGCCACCCTAGCTCCACTCAGTGGCCCGGACACCCACGCTCCTTCTTCCTCAGCAACCTGGAATCCTGGTTGCAGCGGAAATGACACCTCCTCCCAGAAGCCCTCCCTGACCATCCGGCTAGAGGCGCACCTGGCATTTCTCAAAGCGCTTGTTCTGTTCGCTTCTTTTCTTGGTGCTTCGTGAGGGCAGGGGCCTGCCCACTTGCCACTGGGGTGTCCCCGGCCTCAGCACAACCCCTCCCCCAGCATAAGCGGGACTTGGCTGTGCTGGGAAGAAATGGCTGCCGTGACCTTCACCCTGACCCTCAGGGGCCGTGACCCCGCGCACCTACCTCGGGATCCACGGCCGGCGGGGTCGGCCTCCAGGGCCCGGCTGCAGGCCGCCCGGCAGTCCTCATAGCGGCCCCCGCGGAGCAGAGCGTCGGGGGAGAGGGCGTTGCTCCAGGTGCCCCCGGGGTCCAGGGCGGCCAGGAGTCTCTGGCCATCGGCCTCCCGCTGGCCGGTGCTGTCCGCGGCCTGCTGCCGCCCGGCGACGTGGGCCTGGAGGACGCTGACCAGCACGGGCAGGTAGGGGCCGCTGGTGGGTGAGGACGAAGGCCACGGTGCGGTCCGCCGCGGAGGCGAAGGCCTGGAGGTAGTCGGCCAGGCCGGCGTCCACCTGCGCCCCCGACAGGACGCGCGCCAGAGCGCGGGTCAGCCGCAGCTCCAGGCCCTGCTGGGAGTGCGCGGCCAGCAGGGCGCCGCAGCGCCGCACCACCTCCCCGTGGCGCCCGCGGGCCAGCAGGCCGGCCAGCGAGTGCAGCGCCGCGGCCGGGTGGTCCGGGCACAGCGTGGCCAGGAAGGCGCAGGCCAGGGTCCCGGTCAGGGACACCACGGCCATGCCATCCCAGTGGATGGCGGGGATCTGGCTTTCCCCTCGGCACCAGGCCTCCAGCGTGGCCACCACGGCTGCCCCCCGGGCCTCGGCCAGGGCCGCCCGGACGCTCCTCACTGCGGAGGGGGCGTGGCAGCTGAAGGCAGCCAGGTAGAAGGCCGTGGCCAGCGGGGGTTCCCCCAGGGCCAGGTGCTGGTCCCCCTCCCGGCAGAGGCAGGCCACAAGCTCCTGGGCCGACATCACCGCCGTGCGCCCCGCCAGGCCATGTCCAGTCCTCACGCCCCTGCGGTGGGAGGGGGCGCGGTCAGTGCTCGCAGCCGTCAGCCCGTTGGCCCTGTACCCCCTGCCCTGTGCCCCCCGGGCCTGTGCCCCCCGGGCCTGTGCCCCCTGCCCTGTGCCCCCCGGGCCTGCTCCAGATCAGCCTCCTGCCCCTCCACCCGAGCCCCCGGGGTCAGTGCTGGGCCCTGAGCAGAGAGGGTGAACCGGGCTGTTGGGGGGTTGGCCTGCAGGTGGGCTCCAGGGTTTGCCGGGGGCGGGGGGGGGGGGCTCCAGACCGGGATTTGCCTCTGGCCTCAGCTTCCTCCTCTGCAAGTGGGACTGTGGCCCTGCCCAGCTGGGCCGGGCTGTGGATGGTGCCCCTGAGCGCCCAGCGGGGAGGAGCTGGGTGGCCGGAGGGGTCAGGGACCCCGAGCCTCCGCTCTGCAGCCTGCCCCTGCGTCCTCAGGAAGGCGGACCCCTCAGTCCAGGTCATACCAGCGTCCCCAGCCTTCTCAGCGCTGAGATTCAACAGGCCCAGCCAACCTCAGGCCACACTGCGCTCCTCCCACACCCGCACCACCTGCGGGGGGCGGGAGGGGGGTGCTGGGCTGCCGAGGGGCGCCAGCCTGGCCCTTGGGTGGCGCTGGGGAGCAACTGGCCCGGGCCAGGGGGTCGGTTCCGCGGTGGGTTTAGGGACCGGCCCGCCAGGCCCCTCTCCCCCCCGAACTTCCCCTGAAGTAGCGGCTCAGCCCTCTCTCTCCCGGCTCCCAGGGGCCTGCAGACATGCCCCACCCATCAATGCTCCTGACACCCACAGGCACGCACAGGCCCGCGGAGACCGGGCGCACACGCACCCACCCGGGCACGCGCACAGGCTCACACGCACCTACTCACACGTGCGCACACGGACACGCTGGTGCTCGGAGGCTGTGCGGGGCGCACGGGGAAGGGCGAGGCGCGCTCCCCTGGAGGGGGTGCCGGGCTCCTGGGAGGGTCCGCGGGCTGGGCTCCCAGGCGCCCCACCTCCGCTGAGCCCGAGCCGGAGCCGGAGCCCGAGGGCTGGGGTGAGGGTGCGTTTCCCCGGAGAGTGTCAACACCCCTCCGCCCGCTGCTCAGCTGCGCCCCCAGCAGCCGGTCGGCGCCACTGCCGGCCCCGCCCCCGCCCCGCCCCCGCCCCGCCCCCTGGCCTGTCGATCGCTCCCCAGCCCCGGGGGTGGGGTGGGGGGGGGGGCGCGGGGTCGGGGCCCACGGGGAGGCGGAGGGAGAGCCACCCCTGAAGGGCGGGGCCCCGGGCAGCTTCGGAGCAGACCGCGGGCTCCGGTGCGGGGCCCCTGGACTTGGGGGTGGAGCTGACCGCGCTTCAGGGCCCCCCTCACTCCACAGCCTCACAGTCCTCGCAGCGGAGGACGGAGCTCCAGGGAGGTGGGGGCGTCCTGGCCCCTGCACCCCCAGAACAGCCGGGTCCTTTCTGCCCGCCTCCTGCGCATCGGGGGTATTTTAGGAGCCTCCCTCCCCTTCCAGCAGCCGAAGGGCAGCCCAGCCACCCGAGGGCCCTGGGAGGGGAGGCAGGGGAGTGGCAGGTCCCTGGAAAGATGGTACTGTTTTGGGCCCAGATGCCAGGCAAAGCCCGGGTCCTTGGCAGGGCCCAGGGAGCCAGCTGGGTGCCACGTGGGGGACGCGGGCGCTGCGAGGCAGGGCGGTGGGCACTGGGAGGGGGTGCTGCGTCTCCGGTTTCCTTCCCGGGTCTGGGCTCTTGGGATCGGGCCTGTTGGGGAGTCTGGGCGAGGCCTGGCCGGGCGGGCAGCTGGGTCAGCAGGGCCCGGTCCTCCTGTCCGCCCGGCCAGGCCGGCTCTGCAGCTCCTTGACCTTCACCCGGCGCAGCACCGGGCCGGGCAGGGACCAGCAGTTGGAGATCTCCCACTGCTCTGAGTCCTTCCCGTTAATTACCCTAATTAGGCAGAGCCGTGATGGTGATGGAGCGGCTGCCACCAGGCCCAGGAAGGCCCGGGGCCAGGAGGCGGGGGCTGCCCTACCTTCGCGGTCACATTAGCCCTGATGGGTCCCCCGAGTTTTTGCCTGAGCCCTGTGCCCCGGGCACTGGCCGACGAGCCGGGTCTCTGCACGGCACCCGCAGTGCTGGCAGCCCCGCCGCGGGCGGCGCACCTGGTGCAGGTGACCCAGGGCTCCCGCTTCGTGCTGGGGGTCTGGGGGGGGGGGGGTGTGCTCCGGATGCAGGGCCACGAGCAGGTGTGGAGGGTACAGCCCCGGGCGAGGCCCGGATCGGGACGGGGGCTGTGTTAGTCCTGAGGGACCCCGCAGCGGCGGGGCCATGAGGCGCGCCTGCCCTTTGCACGGCCGTGCCCAGCCGACCTTACAGGACAGGTGCATTGTGGGAGGTTCACGGGGCGTCCACGGCTTTAGGGGCAGGTGCCCACCGTCAGCAGCCTAAGCGCTGCCCAGGTCCCGCCGGATCCCAGCGCTGGGCCAGGAGCCAGGAGGTGGGCGCTGGGCGAGGTCCCCGCCTGCAGACCCCGCCTCGGCCAGGAGAGTCTGAGCCCCCTGACACCCTGAGCCAACGTCCCTGCCAGGGCCCAGGGCAGGGCTCCCCAGCCCCCCACCCCCAGTGGCACAGGAGGGAGGACAGGGCCCACAGCTTATCTGCCCCCATGGGCTCCCCAACCAGGAGGCAGACTCATCCCCTCAGCCAATCCCCACGAGGCAGGAGAGCACTTAGCAACAGCCCAGGTCTGTGGCTCCTACCCCCCTCGGCTCCCCTCCCTCCCCGGGAGCCAGGTGCAGCTCTCACCATCCGCGGACCCCGGTGTTCACCCAGAGCCCCTGGCTGGCAGCCCTCAGGACACCCCAGGACTCAGGCCGCGCTTCGGGGCTTACCTGTGGCTGCAGCGGCTGGACACCTGCGGGACCAGGGGGGCCGGGGGCCTGGTCGGCAGGGCACCCGATGAAATTTCAGCCTCTGGTCCCGGCCACCAGCCAGGAGGGAACTGTGGGCGGAGGGCACAGTCCTGGGGCGGGAGCCTGGGTCAGGGGCTCCCCTCTCGGACCCTTCCCCTGGCCCCTGACCACCCCGGCCCGACCGCTCCCCTTGCCTCGCCGGCCTCGCTGAGCTTCCTGCGGGCCTGGCAGCGGGCAAGGGGGCGGGGCACACCTGCCAGGTGGCTCTCCTGTCCCTGATCAATAATGCAGCGTCCCCACCCCCCACCCCCCCGCCCACCTGTCGCTCGCGTGTGTTTTGATCTCAGTGACAGGGCTGGTGGTTTGCCGGGGCCCCCTCTGCGGTAGGGGTGCTACTGTGGGCGAAGCTCCTGTCCGGGGAGCGGGTTGGAGAAGCCACGTCTTAGTGCCGTGGAGACGGCCCTTCTGTTTTTATCAGGCTCCCGGGCTCCCCTAACTAACAGCTCTGCTCCCCTCTGCTGCCCACCTCCCAGCATCTTGGCCACTCGGCCCAGCCACACGGCTCCTCTCTGTGCCTGCCCCAGCCCGTTCCCTGCCAAGCCTGTGTCTGCCCCAGGACCTTTGCACGGCCCCTCTCCCCCCACTTCCTCCCTCACTTCCCATTGTCCCTCCACAGAGAGACCTCGCTCAGCCCCTCTGGCCGCTCGCCTGCTCAGCGTCTGCCAGCCTTCTCTCTCTGGGACGCTGGCTCTGGGAGGGCAGGGTGGGCTGCACAGCCCGCAGGCACCTGGCAGGTGGGAGAGAGGGAGAAAGGAGGGAGGGAGGAGGGAAGCTGGGCCCCGTGACCTCGGAGCTGCCCTGCAGGGAGGACCTGGACTCCGGCCCAGGGTCGGCCTCCGGGAGTCACAGGTCTCCCCCAGTTCAGCACCTTAGACGGTCGGACGGACGGACGGACGCCCTCTGTCCTGGCGTCAGAGTTGGGGAGCCCTGAAAGCAGGATGTGCGGGGAATTCACTTCCCCCAAAGCCGCCCAACTTTCTCCTCTGCCTTTTCCTGTCTCGGAAACGGGGTAACCAGCAGGGACGGAGATGGATGGGCCCGGCCCGCCGGCCGGTCTGCGCACCAGCCGACATCGGTGCGCACTAACGGAGTTTATCAACCGGAGGCGCGGAGCCATTAATCACGCAGAAAAATAACGCGGCGAAATGACTTTTCCAAATGTCGCCGGTGTAATTATCATCGCGCCGTCACTAACCGCCGCCGCTCTATCCGGGCCCAGTATGCAAACAGTAATTAACGCCGTAATGAACGCCCGGCCTCCCCTCCCAGAGCTCATTTGCATGTTAATGATCATTAGTGACCAGGGAAACACGTTATAAACAGCCTAATTAGCAGCCTGATCATTTTTACAAGAAATCGTGTGCACTTTGACGCGCGAGCGAGCGTTGGATTAATGCAGCCGGGCGAGCTGCCTCTCTGGGGGGGGGGGGGGGGGGAGATGAGGGAGGGGAGGGGCAGGGGCCCTCCATGTGGGGGCTCTGTGGCCTCGCTGGCCTTGGTGGCGTCCCCAGCAGGGCGTTGGCAGGACTGGGCACCTTGGCTTGTAGCAGAGCTCGAGGGGGACGGTGCCCAGAGGGCGGGCGAGGCTGAGACGTCAGGTGCCCCCTGACGCTGTCCGGGGCTGGGCCTCCCCCTCCCTCCGACCCAGCTGTGGTCTCGGGGTGGACAGGAGGGGCCGAGATCCGGCTGGGCTGCCTGAGACCGGGCGGGGGTCAGGGTTAGAGATAAAGTTGTTCTGACACTCAAGGAAGCCATTTTAAAAAAATACATATTTGTATTGATGTTAGAGAGGAGGGAGGAGAGATAGAGAAACATCCATGATGAGAGAGAATCATCGATCGCTGCCTCTTGCACGCCCCCCACTGGGGATGGAGCCCGCAACCCGGGCCAGTGCCCTGACTGGAAATTGAACCCTGACCTCCTGGTTCATAGGTCGACGCTCACCCACTGACCACGCCGGCCGGGCTGGAAGTCTCCATTCAGGACACTGCGGCGGGGCGAGCGAGCGCCGCTCCAGACCACAGGCCGAGGGGTGGACAGCCGGGCCGAGGTGGCGGGGGTTGGGGTGGGGGTCCGAAGAGGAGGAGACATCAGTGGGGCGTTCCTGCCAAAGGCAGGCAGGGAGATCGACGTCAAGGGTGGGGGCGAGGAATTGGATCAGATACCAAGGGTTGGGGAGTTGGGCCTGGCTGACAGCAGGACTCTAGCCACCCAGGGACTCAGTGGGGGAGGCGGGGCCCGTGGGTGGGGGAGGCGGGGCCCGTGGATGGGGAGGCCGGGCCGTGGATGGGGGAGGCGGGGCCCGTGGATGGGGGAGGCGGGGCCCGTGGATGGGGGAGGCGGGCCCCATGGATGGGGAGGCGGGGCCCGTGGATGGGGGAGGCAGGGCCCGTGGATGGGGGAGGCGGGGCCCGTGGATGGGGGAGGCGGGGCCCGTGGATGGGGGAGGCGGGGCCCGTGGATGGGGTGGTGGGGCCCGTGGATGGGGGAGGCGGGGCCCGTGGATGGGGGAGGCGGGGCCCGTGGATGGGGGAGGCGGGCCCCATGGATGGGGAGGCGGGGCCCGTGGATGGGGGAGGCGGGGCCCGTGGATGGGGGAGGCGGGGCCCGTGGATGGGGGAGGCGGGGCCCGTGGATGGGGGAGGCAGGGCCCGTGGATGGGGGAGGCGGGGCCCGTGGATGGGGTGGTGGGGCCCGTGGATGGGGAGGCGGGGCCCGTGGATGGGGGAGGCGGGGCCCGTGGATGGGGAGGCGGGGCCCGTGGATGGGGGAGGCGGGGCCCGTGGATGGGGGAGGCGGGGCCCGTGGATGGGGTGGTGGGGCCCGTGGATGGGGTGGTGGGGCCCGTGGATGGGGGAGGCGGGGCCCGTGGATGGGGTGGTGGGGCCCGTGGATGGGGGAGGCGGGGCCCGTGGATGGGGGAGGCGGGGCCCGTGGATGGGGGAGGTGGGGCCCGTGGATGGGGGAGGCGGGGCCCGTGGATGGGGCCGGTGGAGAAAGGGCTGGAGACCAGCCTGAAGTGTGGTCAGGGAGACAGCTTCGTCACCATGACACCCACATTCCCCGGTTTTGCCCCTGCCCTCCCGGACCCACGGGTCCTCGGCCAAATGCCGGTCTAGCTTCTCACAGGCGGTGCCTCTGCCCAGCTCCCCGTCCACGCCCGGCCTGCGCGCTTCTCCCCTGCAGAGCAGCCTGGGCGGTGCCGCCTCCTGGCTGTGGGTGTCGGGGGCCTGCCCCGCGAAGGTGTCATCTTCCCCATCATCGCCCCCGGCCTCTGGAGGGGCAGGAGGAGGCCTGAGGGCCCCGGGGGTTCAGGGAAGGGATGTGGACAAAGCCTTGGTTTTCAGTGGCAAGCACTTTGCTATTAAACGTGTCTATATGTTGAGAGGCTAATATGCTAAGTGCCCCTCTGCCCGCCCGCCCGGTCGCTGTGACACAGACTGACCACCAGGGGGCAGACGCTCATCGCAGGAGCTGCCGGGACGCGCACTGGCCATTTACAGGGAAAGGGCAGCGCGGACCTGGCGCTCACAAAGCAACACCGGGCTTCCCCCAGGTGGGACACAGGCCCCGCCACCAGCCGGAGCGACAGCCCACCCAATCGCAGCCGATGCTGCCGAGACCACGTGGTGCAAAATGCGGCCCACAGCCCAGCCCAGCCCGGAAAGGGTGGCTGTGGGTGCCGGGTAATGATGTCACGTAGCAACGCCCGGCTTCCTCTCCCTAGCAACTAGCCTCCTTGCAGTTTCTTCAGCCCAGGAACACGACTTGCTTTATAGCCAGGTGCAAACATTTTACACTGTAACCAAATGTCTGTGAAGCGTTTTCCCGTGCCTCATCTCATTTGATCCTCACAGAAGTCCTGGAGTAGGTAGATAGGAGACTCGGTGGAACCCCATTTTCTTTTTATTGGCCGGAAAACAGAGATTTAGAAAGCTTAGAAACTTGACCCGACTGAATAGAAGTAAGAAATGTGGACCTTGAAAATGACTGCAGGTTTCCTCACTGCACAGAATATAGTCAGACACGGCTGCAGTTAAATATTTCACCTTTGTTCTCCCTGCGTGATCTACAATAATCACCTGCTTCGTGTTGGTATTTACTGCTGTGTTGCGGACAATTACCTGGAAGAGAAGTTGGGGTGCTTCGCTGGGCTGGGAAAAGTTCAGCTACATCAGAAAGCAGGTCTAATTAAGCAAGTTTATTCTATATATATCTATAAAAGGCTAAGTTGACTCGTGCACGTGTGATACATATAAAGCTCTTGCTGGCGCCAGCCGCACGCGTGTTTCCATCTGTCATTGTCGATCGTGAATTCGGTTGACACGTCTGTTACAGAGAAAGGGCGAATAGCGATATTGAAACATTTCTTCTAATTAATTTCCTTTCAAGGTGCACGAATCCGTGCACGGGGCCACTGGTTTAGAGATCAGATTCCTCAGCTGGGTCTGGCGATGGGTCCCTGCGTGAGGGTCACAGGGGGCAGGTGCTGCTGCTCTCACCTCAGCGGCTCCGGGCGTCCAGCCCCGGCAGAGGGCTGCCCGGTGCCCACGGCCACTCCGGGCACGGCACGGGCACGGCACCGCCCGCCTCTCCTCCAACCGCCGGGCTGGGTGGGGCAGAACGAGAGCCCCAAGCGCCTCGGCCTGCGAGTCCCGGGCCTGTGGACGGGGGACCTACAGGGGAAGGAACTTTGGAGGCGGGGTTACCCTGGCCCACGTCACCGCAGGGGCGCGGGGGACACAGTCGGAGAGAGGTGACCCTGAAAGCCGAGGTCAGAGGGGAGAAGCCGCGCTGCGGGCTCTGAAGGCGGAGGAGCGGCCCCTCCCCCCAGAACCCCCATAGGGCCCCGCCGCCCACCGGGACCTCAGCCCAGGGGGTCCCTCAGCCAGGGGAGCCCTCAGCCAGGGGGGCCCTCAGCCAGGGTGGCCCTCGGCCCAGGGGAGCCCTCAGCCCAGGGGGACCCTGGGGCTTGCTCTCAGGTGAGATAATCGACTGCAGGTGTTGGTGATAATTTTGGGAGAAGGGAGGGGCTGTGGGCGGTGCCAAGTGTGCTCCAGGCCCCGCCCTGCACGTGTGCTCGCATCCCATTGGCTAAAGCACCTCAGAGCCACACGTGTTCTTGGATCCCATTGGCTAAAGCACCTCAGAGCCACCCACGTGCTCACATCCCATTGGCTAAAGCACCTCAGAGCCGCAAGTGTGCTCGCATCCCATTGGCTAAAGCACTTGTGCCACACGTGTGCTCGCATCCCATTGGCTAAAGCACCTCAGAGCCGCACGTGTGCTCGCATCCCATTGGCTAAAGCACCTCAGAGCCGCACGTGACTCCCAGCATGAAACCGTGAGTGGAAGCCGGGGACCCCAGCCTCGGACGCAGTGTTACCGCCTCAGGGACACGGGAGCGGGGAGTCGGTCAGGAAGTTGGGGGGCGGCCGTGGGGCTCCGGGCCTGCGGTGCGAGCCGCGCCTCGTGTCTTCCCGGGAGCGACGCGAAGGGCACGGGCGCCTGGGCCGCCCCACAGCCGGCGGACTGCCCCCTGGTCCCGCTGACCGCCGATCCCGGCGGCTGGGGGCGGAGGCCGAGCTCCGGCCGGAAGGAGGACCCGACTTCCGCCCGCGCCCGGGCCTGGGGCCGCCCGGCTGGCGGCTGTCAAAAGCGGCCTCGGAGCGCGAGGAAGGGCGCTCGGGAGCGGGTGGGCGAGGATTCCCCCGGGGCCTCCGTCCTGTCCCCCCGGAGGCGGGCCGGCAGGGGGCCCCGGCCTCGGCCACGCCGCTGGGGGAGGTCGGTGCTGCGCCCTGAGGCTTCATGCCCACAGCCCAGCCTCCCGGCAGCCTCTCAGCCCCGTCCGGGGCCCAGGGCCTCCCCAAGTCTGTGAAGCGGCTGGATTTTTAAAATGTGAAGCTTCTGTGTCGGTGTTAGTTCGTCAGATAACGTGTCCTTGCGCGCGCCTGGGAGGGAGGTGTGTTTCAGAACAAGAAATCCTGAAGCCGGAAGTGACGTCATTCCCTCTGGCCGGGCGGCGGGAGCGGCTCCTCCTGCAGAACCGGGGGCTGCGGTGGGAGAAGCCCGCTGCCCGACCCTGCGGAGGGCCTGGCTCCCGGGCCCCACCCTCTCCACCCTCTCCACCCTCCCCGTCCTCCCCGCCCCGAGCTCTCTAAGCACCAGAAACACGCTGACGCTGCTGGCACACGTGTACACGTGTGTGCCTGCATGTGAGCGTGCATGCTGCAGGTGTGAGCATGTGCCATGCATGTGAGCGTGCATGCTGCAGGTGTGTGCATGTGCCGTGCATGTGTGTAGGGGCAGGGACTCCTCGGCGGCCTCCGTTTTCTCTCCACGCGGGTGACCCTGAACTCAGCGCCAGGGGCTCAATGAACGGGCTTTTCCGGGAGTGAGTGTAGGTGGCGGGCAGTGCCGTCCGCTCTGCACCCTCTGCGTGTGGGTCCTGGATGGGGCTGGAGGCCAGGTGGCCGGGAGGGGGGTGGGGGCCGGCAGCCAGGCCTTGGTGGCCCCGCGCTCAGCGAGCCGGGCCTCTGGCAGGGGTGGGGTGGGCGCCGTCCGGCCGGTGTCCCGTGGCGGCCCCGCTGAGGAGCGACGGGGCACAGTGGACAGAACCCGCCCAGCCTCTGCTGTTGGGACAGATGGACAGCCATCTCTGCTGTTGGTTCCTGCCGAGGCCGCCAGCGCCTCTCCGGGGCCAGGGGCTCGCCCACAAGGGCCCCCCATCTGCCTGGCTGGTGAGTCCCATGGTCGCCAGCTACACCCTGGAGTCTTGGCCGAGGTGGCAACCGGGCGTCCAGGTTCCAGGGAGCAGCCGCCAGGCGGGGGACCAGGAGGGTGCCGGGGCCTGCGGTGGCTGCTGTGGGAGTGAGCAGCGTGGGAGTGTGCGTGGCGCTGGACGCTGGCGGGGGTGGAGGCAGGTCCTGAGCGCAGAGCCCCCATCGGGGAGGGTCCGGGGAGGGGACGTCTGGGAGGACCTCAGCTGACCTGCGGGTGGTCAGGGCCGGGAGCCGGAGTCCAGGGAGAGGCCCTGGGCCCGACCCCGGGGGCAGCAGCTGGCACCTCTCGCTCGGTCTGTCCTGGGCTTCCAGGCCCCTCGCAGCTGCTGGAGGAAGAGGTGTTGCGGGTGGGAGGGCGGGGCCTGGCTCCTCCTCCTCCCTGGCACCAGGTGCCCCCTCCAGAGCGCCCAGACCAGCAGCCTGCAGAGGGCAGAGCTCCCGACAGGGCCTCGTGCCTCAGTTTCTCCATCTGCGCAATGGGGGGAGGGTGATAACCTTGATGCTTGAGTGGCTCTCCCCTCAGCTCTGATCCGTCTCCATCTGTGCCTCCATTTCCTTCCTGACCCCGAGGCTACCCGCTCTGCTCACAGCACGCACTCCGTGGACACTGGTCTGTGCATCACGGCCTGCGCCGGGCCTTGCAGGGCTGAGTCTGGGCTTTGGCCAGGGTGGGGTCTGCCTTCACAGCCCCCCCCAAGGCCTGTGGATGAGCCACCAGGTGACGGCCCCCACTGCCTCCTGCGGTCATTGCACATGTGCGCCAGCAGAGGGCGCCCGTGCTCCACACACCGATGGCCTGGCGCACGGTTCCTCCTCCCAGGTGGTGGCTAGGGAGGGCGGACAGGCCTCAGCCTCCGCCACACAAAGGGGGGGTGGGGGTCGGCCACCTGCAGGGACTGGGAGGCGGAGACCAGTTGTCTGAGATGTCACCATGGACGGGGTGAGAGGCTGCTGGCCTGTCCTCGGAGCCTCCACACATGGCCTCGGGGAGCCTGGTGGGGGGCAGTGCCTGGAGGGGAGACTGAGGCAGGCGGGCCAGGGCCTTGCCTAGGGCCCTGCAGACACGTCGGGAGCTCCTGGCTGGGTTCTACCTACGGGAGGGTCGGGGGAGGGCCCGAGGGCCCGACTATTGATCCCACGGAGACGGGTTTTCCACGCTGCCGGCCTCCGACCCACGGAACAGTGTCGGCGGGACACGCTGGGGTGGGGTGGGTGCGGCCGCCGCCCTCTGCGCTTCAGGATGTGGTCCTGGCTGGGGCCTCCGAGGGACAGAGGCCAAGAGGTGGCCCCGACCGTTAGGCTGTTCTCCGGGAGCTCGCAGCCCAGGACAGGGTGAGGGGCAGGGGCGGGGCGGGGGGCTCCGGGCCTGCCTGCAGGTGGCCGCGGGCGTTAGCCAAGGTGTCAGTCAGGTGAGAACACGGCTCCCAGCACATCCCACGGCCGCGGGCGTTAGCCAAGGTGTCCGGTGAGAACACGGCTCCCAGCGCTCCCAGCACGTCCCGCGGCCTCGGGTCTGGAGGTCTCTCCTGCGAGGCCACGGGCTGTCACGTGGAGCCGGGCCGCGGGCTCGCTCGCTGAGCGGAGGGCGAGCCGGTGTGTCCGAGGGGGTGGCAGGGGCAGACCCCGCAGAGGGGTCAGAGCTCAGCCTGAGACGCTCCTCACACCGCCGAGGGCTCCATCCCGGAGGTGAACTCCGACAGACTGGCCTGGCGTCCTGCCAGCCTCAGGGACCCGCTGGCCCTGCGCCCCCCCCCCCCCCCCCCCCCCCCCGCCCCAGAAACAAAGGTGAGCCGCGTTCGTTGGAAAAGCCCCAAAGCAGCAATGAGACAAAACAGAGCTTCACGTCGTCAGGGCTGTTCAGGAATGTCAGGGTCGGCCCGGCCGGCGGGGCTCGGGCTGAGTGTCAGCTAGGAACCAGGAGGTCACGGTTCGATTGATTCCCCGTCAGGGCACATGCCCGGGTTGTGGGCTCGATCTCCAGTGGGGGGCGTGCAGGAGGCAGCTGATCAATGATTCTCATCATTGATGTTTCTATCTCTCCCTTTCTGAAATCAATAAAAGTATATTTAAAAAGAAAAAAATATCAGGGTTTGACGAAGCCAGGGACACAAATCCACATAACCAGGTGTGGGGGGACCCCCCGCCCCAGGGAATGGGACCAGGACGGACAGCGTCCCGGGAGCGCCTGGCGGCTTCTCTCGGAATCTCTGCTCCCCACTCCCTGAACCCCGCCATGCCACCCGGCCCTCCAACTAGCCCCGCCCTGTCCTTGCCACTGGAATGGTTGGCCACTGGGAGGAAGGTTTTCTGAGGTTCCTGCAGGAAGTGGGGGGGTGGGGGGGGAGAGGAGGGGGAAGGGAGGGGAGCTCTGGGGCTGAGGATCCGGCGCCCTGCCTGCTCAGGCCAGTTGTTCACCTTCCGTGAGCCTGGACACTGGGGCACAAGCCCTGCCCCCCCCCCCCGAAGTTCTCTCCTGAGTCTCCCCGGCCCCCCAGCTTCCCGGGCCTGGAGGAAGGGACGCCCCAGCTTCAGCCTCCGCATCAGCCCCCTGGGCCTCGGGGCCGCCCGAGCCTCGTCCTCCATGTCCGTGACTCCACGTCCCCAGCTCGGCCCGGAGCGCAGGCCTCATCCCGTGGGCACGCCCCTGCCGAGCCTCGAGGTCGCTCTGGGGGGCCCAGTGCCTGCCCCCCACACCCGCCATCCCCAGGAGGGGGCGGGGGAGCGACAGCTTCGTCACAGGGAGCGGTCCCTCCGGCTCCTGCTGCCACCTGGGTCCCTGGGGACCAGATGAGGCCCCGGCGGTGGGTCTCGGGTGGGCTCCGTCGCAGGGCGGCCGGGGCTTAACGAGCAGCACGTGTGGGCCCCGCCGGGCATCCTGTGCGCTCCCCGCGCCCAGAGGACGCGTTTGTGGCCAGGGAAGAATTTGGCTCCTTTCCCGTGTGCCCGCCACGGGGGTCTCCGCCCCGGCAGCGAGGGGCTTGGCAGCGGAGCTCGGCAGACGCGGCGGGCCGGGCGGCGGCGCCCACATCTGGGTGGAAATCAGGGCCGGAGCCGCGCGGGCCCAGAGGTGCCGCAGCCGAGGAGCCATTAACCGCCAGGTAACAGATTTGATTAATTTTGTGCCTGGAGGGTTTTTTTTTCTTTTCCCAAAGAATCAGAGAAAACAAAATATTTTTCTAATTAAATAAATCTACGGTGCACGCTAATGGAGCCCGTCTGCGGGCTCGTGACAGGGCAGGGGAGCCGTGGAATAATGATTTTATTTTTTCATTAAATAGAATTATAGGCAGTTACTCAAAGCAACGCCGGGCCTAATTGAAAGAAACCCATTTCTCCTTAATTCACTTTCACGGTTTGGGATGATAAAAGAGTGTGTTCGCTGGAAAATTAAATAAAAAACACAACCCAGGAAGGCCTTCAGGTGCGGCGGCGGCTCCTTCGAGCTGTGAGTGACGGTCGCCAGGCCCAGGTGAGGGGGGCTCGGGCCGGGTCCCGCCCGGGGTCTCGGGGTGACCACCAGGCCCTGTGGGTCACGTCCCCACCCCCTCAGGCTCCCCTGGGGCCCCATGCAGCCCGGGGTCTGTCTCAGCCCCGCCCCTCCTGCTTCCCTGGGGTCTGGACCTCCCTCCCGAAAGCATTTCCGCTGCTCAGGATCCTCAGGAAGTTTGGGGCCATCGAGACGGCCGGCCAGAGCGTGCGCGTGGGGTCCGTGCGCCCCTGGGCCAGTCACCGCTGCCGGTGCCCTTGGAGGTGTGTGCTGTCATCCCGACCAGCTGCCTCCACCTTTCTCTCCACTCACTCCTCAGCCCTCACTGCCCGCACCACTGCCCGACACCACCTCCTCCAGGGAGCCCTCCCTGACCACCCCTCCCGTTCACTCCTCCCACTCCGCCCAGTTCTGGGTGTGCCCCCAGCAGGCAGCAAATGCGAGTGCAGCCCTTTGAGTGGATACTGAGCGCCACTGGGCTCAGGAGAGCCCCCGGGGACTGCGGTGGCCGGGACACCCAGCGCCGCCTCCCAGCTTCCTGCAGCGCCGGGACCTCTCGTACCTGCGCCGTCCAAGGATGGCCCCCGGCCCCGGTGTCTGCCGAGCGTGGGAGATGGAGCCAGTGTGACTCAGGAGCTGAGTTTTAGACTTTGTTTGTTTTAATTAAGTTGAACTCGTCACGTCCGGCTGGTGGCTGCCGTCTTGCATGTTGTCCAAAATTCTGGCGACACCTCGTGCAGCACCCACGCCGGCCCTCCTGGAGGAGGCGGGGAGGTCCCGGCTGGGTCTGGGGTCAGCAGCCACACCTGGTGATTGACCCGTGATGCGTGATTGATTAGTGATGTCTGCCATGGGTGTGGGATGGAGCGTGAGTGGAGGGGTGAGTGTGAGTGTGTGTGTGGAGGGGTGTGTGTGTGTGTTTGTGTGTGTGTTTGTGTGCATGTGAGTGTGTATGTGTGTGCATGTATGTGTGAGTGCGTATATGTGTGTGTCCCTGGGTCCCTGGGGACCAGATGAGGCCCCGGGCGGTGGGGATGGAGGGCCAGGGGAAGGCCATTCCCCGGGGAGCCATCTGCACCCCCAGCTGTATGTGTGTGTGCATGTATGTGTAAGTGTGTATGTGTGAGAGCACATATGTGTGTACGTATGTGTGAGTGTGTATGTATGTGTGAGTGAGTGTATGTGTGTATGCGTGTGTGTGTGAGTGTGTGTATGTGTGTGAGTGTATATGTGTGTGTATGTGTGAGTGTGTGTTTGACTGTGTGTATGTATGAGTGTGTGTATGTATGTGTGAGTGTGTATGTATATGTGAGTGTATATGTGTGTGAATGCGTGTGTATGTGTGGGACTGTGTGTGTATGTATGTGTGAGTATGTGTGACTGTGTGTGTATGTATGTGTGTGTGTGTGTGTGTTGGGTTGGGAGGTGACCAGAGCCAAGTAGTGTATCCCACCAGGTGCCCCACTGGGTGGAGGGCACCGTGTGCTCCCAGTCGCGGGGAGGAGGAAACGGGGGACAGGAGAGAGCCCTGGTTTTACTGGCTGAGCCGCAGGACCTGGGGTGTCCAGGCTGCCTGAGCGGGAGGAGGCGCTGGGTGAGGATGGGCTGTGCTGGGCCTCAAAGTCTCGCCTGAAGTCTGCACCCCAACTCCTCCGCCCGGGCGAGCTGAGGGGAAGGGAGAGTGGCGGTCAGCGGTGCCCCCTCCGGACTCCTCCCGCACTGGCCCAGCCTCCGGGGGCCCAGCCCCTGCCCTCCGGCCCCCACACCATGAGGGGTGAGACAGGTCCAAGCCTCCGCCCGCGGCAATCCAGGGGTGCAGGCTGCCCCCAAACATGTTCCTCTGTGCCCCACTGTGTCCAAAATTCTGGCGAAGGGGGTGGCGAGGGGTGTGGGGCCTCAGTCTCGGCCTGGAGGAGGGTGGCCGGGCTCGGACAGGGGTGTGGGCGCTGAGCCGGGCGTCCCTCGGGGGGTTCTCGGTGCCCCCACCCGTGCTTCCTCCCTGGTGGCCTCAGACCCGGGGCTGGAGCTGACACCGCGGGGACAGTTCCCGGGGAGGCTGAGGGCGGCGGGGAGGCCACGGCGTGATGAAGGGGCCGCCGGCCCGCAGGCCTGACGGATGCCTCGCTCCCCGCAGCGCACTGCGGATCCTCTAATCTCCGCGAGGTGCAGGCCATTCCCCTGTAATCACAGCATTAAACTTTCATGCCGCGTTAATAAAACATGCGCTGCCTAATAGAGCAGCTGAGCAGGCCGAGCGGGCGGCCGGGGCCGGGGTGACGTCTCTGACTTCCCGCCTGCGGGTGCGGGGCCAGTGGTGCCCAGCGGGTGGCGCCCAGGGTGGGGCAGCCCCACGGCATCGCCTGAGCCCTTTCTCCGGCGGCAGCAGTCCGGGGGGGGGGGGGGGGCTCTCCGAGTAGGTGGGCGGGGCCGGGGCCTCCAGCAGGGCCTGTGTCCCCCCCCCCACCCAGGTAGAGTGTGGAGAGGTGGCCCCACTCATGCCCACGTGCTGCCGGGCGCTGCCGCCCAGAGGGGTCATGAGAACAGTGTGCACGCGGGAGGGCAGGAGGGGTTCCCCGCGGCCGGGACCCTGAGTGTGACCGGAAGGCTCTTCCCCTCGCCTCTCGCTGTCCGGCCTTTGTTCAGGGAGCTGCGCCCCGCCCGGCCTGCTCGCTGTCCCCCGAAGCCAGGGGTCAGGGACACGGTTCCTGGGGACTCCTCACCCGCCTGGGTCAACGCTGCTGGGCCCTCCCCACTATGTCCCCCTTGTGCCCCCCATGTCCCTCTGTGCCCCACTGTGTCCCCCTGTGCCTCCCCATGTCCCCCTGTGCTCCCCCTGTGCCCCCCGTGTCCCCGTGTCCCTCTGTGCCCCCGTGTCCCCCTGTGCCCCACTGTGTCCCTGCTGTGCCCCCCTGTGCTCCCGTGTCCCCCCGTGACCCCCTGTGTCCTTGCTGTGCCCCCCTTTGCTTGTGGCCTGAAGATGCCCTGCGGCGGGGGCAGGCGCTGGAGGACGAGGGACAGAGGGAGGAGGCACAGCTCCGGCTGGGGCCCCGCTGGCCCCCGCCGGCCCCTCCCGGCCTGGGCGGTGCGGGGCTGTGGGTTTCCGGGGCCGACCCGCGTGTGTGGTGACTCGAGGTCGCACATCCGCCTGCTCCCTGCCGAGAGGCGTGGCCGCTACTGCTGCTCACCCGCACGGTCCCCGCCGGTGGGACGGGGCGATGGGGCGCCGTGGCGGGAACGGGCGGCGTCCTGCCTCGCTCCCGCTCAGCGGCGAGCGGCTCCTCCAGGCGTTTGGTGCCACGACGCTCAGGGCAGCCTCGGGGGCTGCCGTTCGAACTGGCCCGCGGGCTGCGTGGGGAGCGCCGTCCAGCCTGCGTGCCGGCCTCGTGCGGCTGGCGGGGCGCGGGGAGTGGCCAGCTTTCCTGCCTCGGGCACCGGACAGCCAGGGAGGGCCAGTGCCCGTGCCCAGCCCTCCAGGGCGGCCAGGCCTGGCTTCCTCCTCCTCCCCCAGGGCAGCCTGCGTGGGCACTGGGAGTGGAAGGGGCCGCTCCTCGGGTCTGCAGGCGGCGGGGGGGGGGGGGCACGGAGCCCCAGCCCCAGCCCCCGGCCTCGAGGCTTGAGGTGTTTATAGAGGCGCAGGCCAGGCAGGAAGGGGGACAAAGAGGCTTTGCTGGGAGGAGCAGCCGGCGGGACGGAAACCTTCATGGAAAATGTGCTGTGGCTCTCCAGGCCGCGAGGGAGGGCGGCGGGCGAGGAGAATGGGGCTTTGTGCGCGCTGCCCTCTCCCCGAACCCCGGGGAGCACAGGGCTCCCACCTGCCTCCCGCCACCCAGAGCCTCCCCGAGGCTGGGCCTCCCCGAGGCTGGAGCCCGCCGTGTGGTTGGGGTACGAGGCCCCAGGGGCCCCAGAGGTGGTGAGTTCAGGAGTGTGTGAGTTCAGGCTTCAGGACCGGGTGCTGGGCGTTGGGCGCTGGGTGCTGGGCGTTGGGCGCTGGGTGCTGGGCGTTGGGCGCTGGGTGCTGGGTGTTGGGCGCTGGGTGGGGAGACAGACGGAGAAGGAGCTGACAGTGCCGGGGATGGCGGGCCAGGGGGAGTCCAGTCCCCGGGGAGCCATCTGCACCCCCAGCTGGAGCCCCACCAGCCTGTGACATCAGAGAAGGCACGTGGACACGGGGGCAGGTTCAGCTCCAGGACTTTCCCTCGCACCCGAGGCGTGAATCACAGTCCTGCGGCTTCCAGACCATTGTCCCCACAAGAGCCCTTCAGCTGCGGCCTCCCCCCGGCAGCTGTCCCCCAGGGCCCTGCCTGTGAGACCACGCGGTCACCCTCTGCCACGCGCCCGCCTGGTAGTGCCAGCTCCCCCTGCGTGTGGGGCCTCAGGCTTGGGCCATGGGCCCCGGCACCTCCAGGGGTCTTCAGCGCCGCGGTTTGGACGGAGCTGCCCCAGGGTGAGGGCTCAGACTGACTGGTCTCCACAGAAACCCCATCACGCAGACCATCGGCGCTTCCTTCCGAGGTCCGCTGGCCCCCAGACCCAGCTCCGGACCCGGGGGCGCTGCCTGCTGTGACCCCTGTCACAGGCTCGGAGTCCTGGAAGCTTTTGCATCTTTTCCAAAACCAGCTCAGGGGCCTCCAGTGACGGCAGGGAACTTCGTTGCTACTTTGTTGCAAACGGAACTTCGTTGCAATTTGTTGCGAACAGAACTTCGATGCTACATTATTGCGAACGGAACTTTGTTGCTAACGGCTGAGGTGAGATTGACATCCGAGCACCCAGCACGGTGGAGCAGGTGCTCTGCCCGCTGGCCGAGGTCACGAAGCCGACAGGCCTGGTGAGGACGGTGTAGGGCGGCCCCGCTCGGTCCCGCCGTTGGGAGTCCTGGGACTCGGGCCGCTGAGACGTAGCGCCTGGCCCCTGTTCCGTCACGGGAAACTCGCCCCCGCGGGTCTGATGTCAGAGGTGGTTGGGAAGAGACGGGAAGTGTCTCTTCATGCCGAGTGTGAGCCTGAACTCGCACAGCTGCGCACAGCAGGCGGGGGGGGCGCGCTCAGGTCACAGCCTGGCGGAGGGTGGGGGCTCCTCTCCCTGCGCCCTGACCCTCCAGCCCAGGAAGGCACCGGTGAGTCGATGCCACGTCAGCTGTGTGCCAAGAGCCTGGTGCCGGGACGCAGCCCGAGGGGGGGGGGCGGAGCTGCTGGTGCCGGGACGCACAGGGGCCTGGGCCCTCTGGCCAGCCCGGGCTCCTGGGGGCCGGCAGGGCCCTGCCCGGGGAGACGGGAGAGAGGCTGAGTTCAGGTGCAGACACGGGAGGAGGGAGGAACGTCCTTGGGGCCCACGGGTCCGCTCAGGCCCAGGCCCGGCGGTGTCATGCTGGACCTGCTCTGACGTGGTCCCCTCGGGGCTGGGAGGCACAGCTCCCAGCGGCCACCTCGGCTGCGTGTTGGTGGGGCAGCCCACCAGCTGGGGCCTAGGGCCTGGCCAGGGAGGGCAGTGGGCGCTGGAGACGGGGAGGGGGCCTGGAGCCGGTGTCACTGCCCGTCACAGTTTCCCGGCTCAGCCAGGAGGCAGAGCCTGAGGGCCGGCCCGCAGCGGCCTGGGATCCGGCCTCGGCTTCGGGGCGAGCCTGCCCGGAGGGCCCCACTCAATGGGGCCTTGGCTGGGACTCTCCTGTGGGGGTTCCTTCCCGATCCATGGACTGTTCTAGAAAAGCCGAGGCTGCCGGCCCGTGTGCCCCAGGGGGGTGGAGGCGGACGAGTGATTTACACTCCTCGGCTTTAAGCCCCGGACTCCATAAACAGGCCATAAACCAGGTCACGCACAGCAAGGCCCGGCGGCCCCGCAGGGCGGCGGGCAGCACGGAGGCTCAGCCAGGCCGGGGTCAGGGCGGGCAGGCCTCCACCTGGTCCCCAGCCGCTGGGCCCAGGCCACCGGCTCTCCCCTGGGCTGGGTGCGGGACTTTGAGGAACAACAGCTGCCTCCACGAAGAGCCCTCATTTCAGTCTCTCCGGGCACCCCGGCTGCCAGGCGGGGTCCGATCAGCGCGATAACACGCGGCGCTGGGATTCCAGCCCCGAGCGCGAACCCGCCGCTCCCGCCGCCGGAGTGTAGGGTTTCGGTGGCTCTCGGAGGCACCGAGGCCAGGGCTCCGGCCGCCCCCGAGGTCCTGCCGGAGGGGCCTCCTCGCTCTCCTTTCCTCTCCGCCCCTCCCGGAAGCTTCCAGACCGGCCTGGACTCCCCGCTAGGGGCCGCAGTGGGAGCCGGGCCCCCCCACCTCGCCCCCTCGCCCGGGGAGCTCACCGGTTCTGCGCCATCGCGCCCTCCGTCGCCTTCGTGCGAAACGTAATCCACAAAATGCTTCTCGGAAACCCTATCTGCGCGGCGATAGCATCTCCCGGCCCGACGGCAGAACCGGCCGCATGGAGCCAATCATGCGCTCGGAGCGGGCGGCGGGCGCGGGAGGCGCGGCTGTAATTGGGAACAGGTGAACTTCCTCGGAGCGGGATTAGGGGGAGACAGGCCTTGCCCGCGAAGATTAGTTTCAATTAGACGGGCTGGAGGCGAAAGGCCGGCTGGGGAAGATTAAAACAAGGAGGCGGTTTCCGTGGCCGTGGCTCGGGGCCTGCGCGCGGCCAGACCCACTAATTGAAGGCAGCGCGGGCACGGCGGGCGCGCGGAAGGACTGGCCTTAATCGATTCGCCGCCGACTCTGCCCCTCCACCTCGGCCCGCGCCGCCCTCCACGCCCTTTCCAGAGTCACGGTGCCTGAGCCGGGGGACGTGTGTGAGGGGGGAGAGGGACAGGCCGCCGGGGGGGCGGGGGCGCAGGGGTCAGTGCCCGTCGCCTGGGGATCTTGTCCTTGGCTGGACGCCACCGTGTGGGGGTTCCTGCCACGGCCGCTGCGCCCTTGGGAGAGTTCATGCAACGCCTTTTGTAAAAAATAAACTTTTCTTTTATGTTTTTATTGATTTGAGAGAGGAAGGGAGAGGGGGAGAGAGAGAAACATCAATGATGAGAGAGAATCATGGATGGGCTGCTTCCCGCACGCCCGGATCCAGCTGCAACCTGGGCAGGTGCCCTGACCTCCTGGGTCATAGGTCGGCGCCCGCCACATCAAGAGGTTTGGGTGCTGCTAGGCCTGGTGCTTCCTTACCCTGAGGGCGGGGCCCAGCTTTCCTCCTCCCCTTCACCTTCCTTCCTTCAGAGAGGGGCGCCCTGGTCCCGGCTGGGGGTCCCTGTCCCGCCCCCTCCCTGGCCCCGGGAGCGGCTCCGTGCTCTGAGGTGGACGCAGAGGCCGGACTGTCCTGGCCCGGGAGCCGCCGCAGGTGCCCGGTGAGGCTGCGCTGCCCGCACGGGGCCTGGGGGCAGGGCCAGCCGCCTCCCGGCTCTTCCCAGGGTCCTCCCCCCGCAGGCCCGTCAAGCGCGTAGAGTGCTCGCGTGTTTTATAAATCCTCCCGCTGTAATGACAGCTAAATTATGGAAAATGCATTTTCACAGCTGGTGAGAAAAGCCATTAGCATTAATCAAGGCCCGGCCGCATCGGGATCAGCGGAGTTGGGCTGGTGAAGTTGGGGACGTGCTAAACAGTCATTAGCGGGGTCCGTGTGAATCGGGGCCGGTCGTCCGTCTTCACGCGATATGCAGGGAGCCTCCTCGCTCGGGGCCCAGGGCTGAGCTCCCTGCGGGCACCTTGAGGTCTCACTCTGTCCCCACCCTTTGTTGGGGGACCCTCCCCCCTACAGCTGAGGGCCCCCTTTCTCTCAGAAGCCGGGGTCTCAGTCCTGGGTGCCTGTGGCTCGGTCACCGCAGGGGACAGGCCGCCAGCACAGTGAAGGCCGCCCTGACCCGCGGCCGCCGCCGATGCCCGGATGCCGAGGGGCGGCCGCAGGAGAGCACCAGGCTGGGAGGCTGTGAAATACACTCTATTTGGACATCATTTCTGGTGAACAAAAAAGTTGCCAGGAATCCAGAAGTTTCTGGAACCTTCATCTTTTCAGGATTCTTTCTAAACCCCAGGACTCTGGGTACCCTTGAGAGGCACCCCCAGACTGGGGACCGTCTCCAGGACTCCTCACACCCCACCCAGCCGCCCCCTTCGTCGGTGTCAGGGACACAGCGGGCGTGGCAGCAGTGAGCAGGGCGCCCAGACTGCGGCGGGATGGGGTGGGGTGGGGGGGCTGATGTTTTCTGGGGCAATAAGCACCACGTTCTTTTCTCCCCGTGAACTGGGGTGTCTGCCCAGAGGCTTGACTGGGCCCCACCGAACTGGGTCGCGTCTCCCAGGGAGGAACGTCCATTCTTGTTTTATATTTTTAAATGTATTTTTATTGATTTCAGAGAGGAAGAGAGGGGGAGAGAAAGACAGAAATATCAATGAGAGAGGATCATGGATCGGCTGCCTCCTGCACGCCCCTGACTGGGGATCGAGCCCACAACCCAGGCATGTGCCCTTGACTGGAATCGAACCCGGGACCCTTCAGTCCGCAGGCCGATGCTCTATCCACTGAGCCACACCGGCCGGGGCTGGGACATTCATTCTGTATCCGCAGGAATGAGAGATCCGCGTGCCTCCCGTTGGGGCGATTTGCGCTGCGGTTGTTGCCACGATTCACACCTGGGGACGCCCGAATGCTGGGCTGACCGGCACCACGTCTGGGTCATCCCCAGCGCCCAGCAGACGCCTGCGCGGGGGCCTCTGTGAGGGCGCTGGGCCGGCAGTGAGTGCGCGTGTGACATTAGTGTGCGCTTCGCATCAGTGACCCGATGAGCCAGGGACGTGAAGGCTGTTCGCTCGGGCCAGAAGCTGGCAGCCAGGTGTCAGCTTAAAAACTAGGTTTTTACTGATTCCAGAGAGGAAGGGAGAGGGGGAGAGAGAAACATCCATGATGAGAGGGAATCATGGATCGGCTGCCTCCTGCACGCCCCCCACTGGGGATGGAGCCCACAACCCGGGCCTGTGCCCCGACCGGGAATCGAGCCGTGACCTCCTGGTTCCTAGGCCGACGCTCACCCACGGAGCCGTGACCTCCTGGTTCCTAGGCCGACGCTCACCCACGGAGCCGTGACCTCCTGGTTCCTAGGCCGACGCTCACCCACGGAGCCGTGACCTCCTGGTTCCTAGGCCGACGCTCACCCACGGAGCCCCGCCGGCTGAGGCCCGCTGCCCAGACCTCTCTGTGAGGCGGGTGCTCGCTGGGGGTGGGGGTCCCGGAAGGGGTCAGTGGGCAGGCTTCCCGTCTGAGACGAAGGCCACCTGGTTGCCCCCCTCGAGGACCTGCTGGGGGGCTCCATCCCAGGGGCGTCTGTCGCCCTGGCGCTCCTCGAGGCCTGGTGGCCGACCCACACAGCACTGACTACAGAGCTGGCGGGTCCTCCCTGCACCCCCTGTCCCTCCGCACCCCAGCTCCTCTGTGACTCGTACAGTGCCGTGTGGGTCGGCCACCAGGCCTCGAGGGACAGGGCAGCCAGATGTGCCGCAGTGTTCAGCCGTGACCTTCCCCAGGGAGGCTCTGCCCTCCCCTCTCTCCTGTGGCCCAAAGTGTCGCGGAGAAGCGAACCCTCAAAAGCAGGAAGTGACGGGAAACCCAGGCCAGAGGCGCCGCCGGCTGCCCGCCCAGAGGGCAGGGGGCCGCCCGGGCATCTGCACTTGGGGGGCAGCGCTGGCAACGGGGAGGGGGAGGGAAGAAGTCTTCCCTGGGGACCCTGGGGATCGCCCACCCCCTGGGGCTAGGCGGGGGCGGCTGGGGGAGGGTCTGGGGCCTGAACCAGGCCACCTTGCCGGCTCCCGAATCCTAAATCCCACATCCGGCAGGGACACCGCTGGTCACGCCCGGGGGGGAGCGGCTCTGCAGTGCGGCCTGCGGGGAGGGGTGCGGACACAGGACACACGGTCCCCGCAGGCCCGGCGGGGCCGGCACCAGGCTGGATCACGGCCCGTGGCACCAGGACCCGTGCCGTGAACAGTTTTTTTTAAAATCTTCACCCAAGGATATTTTCCATTGATTTTTAGGGAGAGTGGAAGAGAGAGGGAGAAACAGAGAGAAACATCAATGTGAGAGAGACACATCGACTGGTTGCCTCCTGCACATGCCTCGGCCAAGGCCCAGGCCAGGGAGGAGCCTGCCACTGAGGTACATGCCCTTGACCAGAATCAAACCTGGGACCCTTCAGTCCGCAGGCCGACACTCTATCCCAGGCATCCTCACACTACGGCCCGCGGGCCACATGCGGGAGTTTTTGCTGTTTTGTTTTTTTACTTCAAAATAAGATATGTGCAGTGTGCATAGGAATTTGTTCATAGTTTTTTTTAAACTATAGTCCGGCCCTCCAACGGTCTGAGGGACAGTGAACTGGCCCCCTGTTTAAAAAGTTTGAGGACCCTTGCTCTATCCACTGGGCCAAACCGGCCAGGGCCCGTGAACAGTTCTGAGAATAAAACACAGATGGTCCGGGCGGGGGTGTGGGGGCTGGAGTCGCTTTCAGAGCCGGTGCCCGAGGGGCAGAGCCCAGGTGGGCAGGCCTGGCACCGGGTGTGGCCTGCAGGCGGCCAAGCCCCAGCCTCGTGGGGGAGCCTCCCGGGGCCCCCCACCCACTGGGCTCCGGGCCCGCTGCTGAGTCCAGCCGCTTCCCCGAACTGAGGCGCACGGTTTCCCCAGGAAGGGAAATGGATATCAACAAACTCCCACCCGCAGATCAAACCGCTTCCTCCGCTGCCCGAGGACCTCGCGCCCGCCCGCCCATCGCCCTCCCCCCGCCCAGGTCCAGGCCCTGGAGCCTAACAAGGGCAGCAGCAGGGGGCTGGGGAGCCCACCCGGACAGGGGCTGCCCACAGCTGCGCCCTCGATGGCCGCAGTCTGTGGGGTCAGGGAGGCCCTCGGAGGCCGCAGCGTCCATTGGCCTCTGAAAACCTCATAGGAACACCCGGCCACGCGGCCTGGAATCTGCCTTCCTGTCCTGGGACCAGCCGTGGGGGTTGGCACTGACCCTGGGATGTGACCTTTGGTGCCAGGCAGCTCGGCCCCCACCGCTGGCCCAGCAGACACGCGGGCCCCGTAGCCGGACTCACGCCTCCCCGTCGGGGCCGGGGCAGAGCATCCAGCATCTCTGGTCTCGTCCCGTTTAGAAAGTCGGCGAGGCCCAGCGGCGTGGCTCAGGCTGAGCATCGACTTACGAACCAGGCGGTCACGGTCCGATTCCCGGTCAGGGCACAGGCCCGGGTTGCGGGCTCGGTCCCCCAGTGTGGCGCGTGCAGGAGGCAGCCAGTCCCTGATTCTCTCCCTCTCCTTTCCTCTCTGAAATCAATAAAAATATATTAAAAAAAGAAAAAGCCAGCGAGTGTGGGAGTCTCGGCGGCCACCTGGGCCCCCTAATGACCACTTTCCAGAAAATGCTCCTGGGTGAGGGGCCTGCACAGGGCTCGGCTCACCTGCACGAGGCGGGTGGGTGATGGAGCCTCGTCGCACGCTCTTCCCCTCCCAAGATCACCGGGGGAGGGCCCAGCCCCGGGCAGGGGCCCCTCGCTCAGCCCGTCCTGGGCTGTGGGTGAGCTCGGCGGCACCGGAAGGCCCGGGAGTGATGGCCCGGCAGACACACGGGCGGCCCAGACCCAGACCAGCTCCTCGGTCTGCGGCCCTGCCCGCGCCCCTGGCCGGACTCCTGCGCCCTGTTTGGTTTGGCAAAGCCAGACCCCACTCTCTGGGTGGAACTCCGGGTCGGCAGGGCCATTGTGGGGCAGCCCCCCCACTCCCCCACTTTGGGGGTTTGGTTCTGAGCAGGTGCCCGGACCCGCCCCATCAGTGAGGCCTTGTGTCTCCCACCTGCAGGCCCTGGGCAGGCCGAGGGGACGAATGGGGGTCACGGCTCCGCTCTGATGGGCCCTGGAGGAGGCGGTGCCCACGGAGACTTGGAGGGGCCTTGCTCACGGCTCGCGCGCTGCCCGAGAAAGAGGGGACCATCCCCAGGCCATGTGCCCCCCGATGGAGCTGGAGGAACAGAGGCACAGCTGGGATTTGGGGGATGGGAGCGGGAGCGGGAGCGGTAAGCTGCCCAAAGCATTGGTCCTAAAACCCTCACTCGGGGTGGGTCCAGCCCTGGGTCCCCGACCCCCGCTTTGGTCTGGGGGCTCAGAGGAGCCTTGCAGGAGCGTGGGGAGGCGGGGGAGGCGGGGGGGCGGGGGAGGCTGGGGGGGGGGCGGGGGAGGCGGGGGAGGGGGGGGAGGCGGGGGGGGGCGGGGGAGGCGGGGGAGGCGGGGGAGGCGGGGGGGGGGGGGGGGCGGGGGGGGCGGGGAAGGCGGGGGAGGCGCATGGACCTCGCCAGCCCGTGCCCCGGGGCCTGAGCCGCCTGCCTGTGCAGGACCCCGCGGTCTGTAATGCCGTGGCCGGATGGCGTCCATCATCATGCCCGCCGCGACAAGGGGCCTACGGGGCCAGCTGGCGGTGCCAGGTGCTTCTGGGTCACCTCACCCCCACCCCCCACGGGCTCCAGGGGCCTGTGTCTCACTCTGAGGAAGCCCAGGCCCTGCTGGTGGGGAGACCCTTCCCGCAGGCAGCTGGGCCCCACAGCCCACGGTGACGGGCAGCGACCCAGGAGCGGGTCAGACCAGCCCCAGCCAGTGGAGCACCCGGCCCCCACCCCTCACAGGCCCCACCCTCCGAGGGGCTGAGAGAGGCCTCAGACGTGTCTGGGGGGCCGCTGGCCACGCCGGGCTGGTCCCCTCGGGCGCATCTCGGCCGCAGGGCCCTGTGTCCGCCGTCCTGCACCCAAGGCCGCAGGCGGCCGGCCGGGCTCCGTGGCGTCCGCCCCTCCGCGGGCCGGGCGGGCTGTGTTTATTTAGACTTCCTAAAGCTGACAGCTCGAATCAGCCTAATTCACCTGAAGCTCACCAAGCGCCGCCTGTTTACTTTACGCTCTTCCACCCGCGTAACCCAATCCCGCCTCTCCGCGTGTTTACGCGCCGGGAGCGCATCTGCGGCCCACAGCGCTCCTGCCTGCCAAGGACACAGGTTTCTGAGCGGAGCGGGGGCGGGGGCTCGGCGGAGCTGCCCGAGGGGCCCCCCGCGGCGGCAGGGGACGTGCTATGCGCCCTCGGATTCGGGGTGCGGACCCGGCCTGGCGCCCCCTGAGCCGCGGGAGGGGCCTCACCTGGTGTGGGCGCAGCGAGGGGCGGACGGTGGCCCCCACGCGTGACGCTGCGTTTACCCAGCTTCCCTCTGGGCTGGATGCTCCGTGCGTGCCGGCCCGACCCGCCTGCGGCCCATTTTACAGAAAGACCCTCAACGCAGAGTCACCGACGAGCCGGCGGGGAGCCGAGTTCCAGGGCCCGGCGGCGGGACCAGCTGCCCGGGCTCAGAGTGGGGGTAGGGCTGGCGGGGGAGCTGGACAGGGAGCCCCCACGGCGGGGCCCGGGCTGCTGGAGCACTAACACCCCGTGAAGGGGACCCACACCCCGTGGGAGGGTGGGGGCGAGGGGAGGCAGCCATGCCCTCGGGCCTAGTAGCTCCAGTTCGGGGAGCACTGGGCAGGCGGCGGCTCTTGTCCCGAGGGCTCTCGCGCTGTGGTGCTTCTGCCGGGGCAGGCGGCAATGCGGCACGTGTGTGTGGCTCCTGGCCGGATGGGTGGTGGGTGAGGCTGATGGGACGCCTGTGCCTCGTGTCGCCCTCTGGTGGCGGGGCCGCACATTTCAACACAAATGATAAATGGGCACACTCCTTTCAGAGGGAAGCTCGAAGGACACCACACAGTGAAATGCTGGGGTCTGGGGTTCGGGCGACCCAGGGGCAGTCAGGAAGGGCTTCCTGGAGGAGGTGGCGTTTATGCCACCGCAGGAAGGTCTGGGCAGGAGTCTGGGTGGAGAGAGGAGCTGTTGCAAAGGCCCTGGGTGAGACTGATCTTGGCGTCGGAGGAACGGAGCCGTTTTTACCCCAAAGTATGACACACACTCACCCCCCAGAGCTGCCGGCTCCCCTGTGTCCCTGAGCTTCAGTCCTGACGGGGTGGGTGCTCTGCCGGGGTCGGTCACCAGCTGGATGATGGGGCTCAGCCCACCCTTGGGGTCCCCGTGGTCTCCCTAGGACCCCTCGAAGCCCTGGCCCTGGAGGTCTGGCCAGGGAGGAAGGCCGGCCTCCGTTCCCCCCACGTGCTGCGCACACGCTGGTGAGGCCCAGGGGGCCCCGCGCACCCACAGAGGATGTGGGCACCCACTCCAGGCCGGGGGCCGGGGGCTGCCTGGGGAAGAGGGCTCCTCAGTGGCCCTTCCTGTGGCCACAGGGCCTCCGTGGCCTGAGCAGACCCAGCCTGGGGTCCAGTGAGGCCCCGGCTTCCACACTGAGGCCTGCCGAGCCCTTCCCCGGGACGGGGCTGAGGGCAGCGAGCAGAGGTGAGGAGGGCGGGCCAGCGCCGGGGGCAGGCGGGGTGGGGCGATGCAGGCCGGGCCCTGGGTGGCCGCCGACCGCCCGCACGCCCCTCCTCTGCGGAGCGCTCCCCCCGGGAAGGGGCCCGGCTGCACGGAGCCATACATCTCTGTCAGAATCTCTATGAATAAATTAACCTTTTTAAAGATTAGTGCACTCCAGTACCTCAGGGTTTTAAAAACAGAACAAATGCTAAAAATATTTTGACAGAGCTCGCCGAGTTTGCAGGCGGCTCATCAACAAAGCCCAGACCCCAGACCCCGACCCAGACCCGGCAGCCTCCCGGCTTCCTGGCCCCGATGGAGTCGGGGTGCAGGGGATGTGCTGTGTCCACCCCCAGTGGAATGGGGGTGCAGGGGATGTGGCTGTGCCTGGCCCTGGTGGAGTGGGGGTGCAGGGGAAGTGCTGTGTTTGCCCCCAGTGGAGTGGGGGTGCAGGGGAAGTGGCTGTGTCCACCCCCAGAGGAGTGGGGGTGCAGGGGAAGTGCTGTGTCCGCCCCGGAGGAGTGGGGGTGCAGGGGGAGTGCTGTGTCCACCCCCAGGGGAGTGGGGGTGCAGGGGATGCGGCTGTGTCCGCCCCCGGAGGAGTGGGGGTGCAGGGGATGCGGCTGCGCCCGCCGGGAGCATCTGACCTGGGGGGCTGGTGCCGCCGCCATGGGCTCCGTGGTCCGGGGCAGTCCTGCTCTCTAGGGCCAGGAGTGCGGGCATGGTGGGCGGGGCGCTGGCCTTAGAGGGGGGGCGTGGGGGCTGGCGTGGGGCCTCCTGTCCAGAGGAGCAGGCTTCTCCCGTGGCGGGGAAGGGATCGTGTCCCAGGCCGGGTCAGCCGTGCAAAGGCCCAGAGTCAGGACGCGGGGCCTGGGGAGCGGGGCCTGTCCAGGCTGTGGGCGTCGGGGAGAGGGTGTGGGGCACCACGCCCCCAGAGAGCAGCTCGGCTCTCAGCTGGGCCCAGGGAGCCACAGGAGGCTGTGGAGGAGGGGGACGGGGAGCCACAGGCGGCTGTGGAGGAGGGGGATGGGGAGCCACAGGCGGCTGTGGAGGAGGGGGGACGGGGAGCCACAGGAGGCTGTGGAGGAGGGGGGACGGGGAGCCACAGGCAGCTGTGGAGGAGGGGGACGGGGAGCCACAGGCGGCTGTGGAGGAGGGGGACGGGGAGCCACAGGCGGCTGTGGAGGAGGGGGACGGGAGCCAGGACCAGGCACCGGAAGGACAGAGCTCGGGTGGCCCAGGTGAGTCCACGAGGCCCAACATGGGGGATATGGGCCCCCCGCCCCCAAGTCCTCTCCTCGCTCCAGGGCCCCCTGCTTGTTCTCAGTGGCCAGACACAGGCCTGGCACGTGGGAGGTGCTCAGTGGCAGCACCCGGCTGAGAGTGCCGCCCCGCCTCGTGTCCCCAAGTCTGCCTGCCCGGGCCCTGGGCTCCTGGGACCCTGAGGGCCCGGACGCGGTGCCTGTGCCTGGCGCAGATCGGCGTGGGGGCACCCCCATCAGAGAGGGGTTGGGTCCCTCCTGAAAGTGCCCTCCTCTCCCGGGCGAGGAAACGCCGGGGGGGACCTGCATTCCGTGGAACCCGGGGCCTCTCCAGGCTGAGAGCAGTGCCCAGGCACCGGGCGGCAGGGGCCGCTGGGGGCTCCACCCTCAGAACCCAGGGGCTCGGCCAGTCCCCTCGCCTGCACCACGTGGAGAGGCAGACTCCCAGGGGAAGGAGGCAGGACCCCCAGGGGAGGGAACGGGGAGGGGCCTTGGGCACAAGGTCAGCAGGTGGGGTCTGAGCCGCTCCTCTTGTGGGCCAAGCCCCAGGCTCTCACCAAGAGGGGCTCTGCTGCCCTCTCTCTATTCCAGAGAGGAAGGGGAAGGGGAGGGAGAGGGAGACATCAGGATGAGAGAGAACCATGGATCGATGCCTCCTGCACGCCCCCCACTGGGGAATCGAGCTCGCAACCCGGGCCTGTGCCCTGAGCGGGAATCGAACCCTGACCTCCTGGTTCCTAGGTGGACGCTCAGCCCCTGAGCCCCGCCTTCTTTCAACAAACATTCTGTGTGAGTCCGAGGTGAGCTGGCTCTGCTCCGCCGGCCTGGTGTCCTCTGCCGCCTGCACAGAGGGCGTGGCCCCAGCCCCAGCCGCCGGGGGCGGTGTCCTGGCTCGGGCCCCACCTGCTCTGGTCCGACCAGCCCGGAGGTCCAGGTCTCCTGGGTGCTGACCCTCCTGCTCCTGACCTCTGTGCACGGCCAGCCCCGCTCCGCCTGCCTGTGAAGGCCTCTTCCTCCAGGCAGCCCTCCCTGACCCCCTGGGGCTGAGCTCCTTCTCAGCGTCTCTGGGACACGGCAGGGCCGTCCCCTCTGACAAGCCTCCGGTGCTGGACGTGCGTTTCCGGGAGAAGCCGTTGGTCCGGCCGTTGCCGGACCCTGGGGATAGGGGGCCCTGGGGGGCTGAGGGCAGCTGCCTTGGGGTGAGGGGTCAGTGTCCAGCCCACCCTGGCTGCATTTGCTTTGGGAGGGTCCTGTTCCCCCCCAGGCTCCAGGGCCACTGGACACCCCGAGACTGGGCCAGCTCCTCTCTGAGTCCCCCCAGTTATCCCCTGTCCAGGGGAGCCCCTCCCCACCTCTCCTAGGCTGCCCTTCCCCGAGGGTGCGCCGGGCGCTCGCTGCCCCGAGGGTTAATCCCGAAGGACGGGGCAGCCGCTGTCGCCGGGACCCAGAGCCCAGGGCGGAGGGCCTGGTGTGGCCTTCGCCGCCCGCCCGCGGAGGGCCACGCCACCGGCAGCAAGGTCCGCTGGGAGGCCGCAGGCAGAGGGGCCGCCGAGAGGGAGAACCCAGTGGCCCGCCCAGGAGTGTGCTGAGCCTCTCGGAGCCGCCCGCCGGCCAGGTGCGCGGGGCTGCGCGGGGTGAGTGGCCGGGGTCCCCGGGCCCCCCCCACCCGCCTCTCCAAGCTCTGCCCGGCGCGGTGGCTCCGTGCCGTGGTTGCTGGGCTCCGCGAAACCCACGTGGAGGGCTGGCGCCCTGCCTTCATTTTGTGACCCGCAAACACACCAGCTCTTCAGCCTGAGCCGCTTTATTTTAAAGACGCAGCAGCCGTTTTCACATGGAAACCACCAGGCCCTCAGATGTACCTTCCGTGCAGGAACCGGGCGGGGAGGGGGGGGGGAGCTTTGTGGTGATGGTGTGGGGGCCTGAACCCTGAGTGTCTCAGGGAGGGGGTGCCCAGGGCTGGGGGGTTAAGCCAGGGGGGCTTCTTGGAGGAGGCGGCACGTGTGCTCAGGAGCCGGGAGTTTTACTCCTTCGGTCTCTGTTACCGTCTCCGTCCACGGGGAAGTTTATACCCCAGGGCGGAGGGGGGCTCGCTACCTCTGTGGCACCATTCAGAGGTGCGGTGAGGGAAGGGGGGCGTGGCCATGGGGACACTGTGTTTGAGAAGGCCCTGGGGTCAGAGTGTACAGGACCAGGGGTCCTGAGGGTGGGGCGAGTGAGGGGTTTGGGGCTGGGGAGGGGTTTGGGCCCTCAGGTTTCTGTGCTGTGACGTGGTTTCCCTTCGCCGGCTGGTCTCGGAGTGTCTGCAGACTCCACGTTAGAGTCGGGGTGCCCTGGCATTGCAGAGACCCATCGGGGTGGGGGGTGGGCGAGACTTTCTGCTCCCAGAGCAGCCGGGCCTTTCCCATCACTCCCGTTGGCGGGCAGCGGGGAGGCGCACGGGGGTGGCCCGTCCAGCTGCGCCCACCCGGCTCCGTCCCGGGCGGCCTGTCTGGAGCCCGAGGCAGGACACTGTCCCGACAGCTGGCTCTCATCTGTCGTCCGTCCTCGGCTCCCCCGTCCCACCTCGCCTTTCATCGCCGAGCAGGAGTCCGGGGGCGCTGGGCTTCCGCAGGAGCTGGCTCCTGGGGTGGGGACCCCCGTAGGAGGAGCGGCCTGGTGGGTCCCGCAGGGCGAGGGCTCACGGGGGTCCGCCTGGCGCCCTCGGTCACCGAGCCCCACCCGTGGCCGACACAGAGACACGGCGTTTGCACAAAAGGTAATTCAACAAGTTTTGGACCAAATCCCGCTATTTGCTTACAAGGACCTATTTATAGAGCCTCCCCCTCCGGGGTCGGTCAGCCATCCGTGCATGTTCGGGAGTTTATAACGATTATTAAATTTAACGTTGGCTGCGGTTTTAATTCAGAGCGAAAACTGCAAACCGGAATGTGCTTCGGGGTGACTGCCAGCAAGTGTGTTTCCAGCACCCGCCCCCCCCCCCCCGAAGGCCCAGGTGGGTCTGGGAGCCCCGACCCCGAAGGGACTTTCCGAGTCCTGAGTGCGCAGGCACCCAGCTGCCTTCTCACCCGTGTCCGTGGCCCTGGGCAGCCTCCCCTCCTGTGTCCGTGGCCCTGGGCAGCCCGGTGTCCGTGGCCCTGGGCAGCCTCCCCTCCTGTGTCCGTGGCCCTGGGCAGCCTCCCCTCCTGTGTCCGTGGCCCTGGGCAGCCTCCCCTCCTGTGTCCGTGGCCCTGGGCAGCCTCCCCTCCTGTGTCCGTGGCCCTGGGCAGCCTCCCCTCCTGTGTCCGTGGCCCTGGGCAGCCTCGGGGTCATGAGCCGTATCTGGTGGCTGCAGGAAGGGTTCAGCCTGGATTTCGTTTGCTTTGTCCTCTTTGTGGCTGCCCGGCGGCTCCCAGGTCCTCGTGCTGTGGCCCGGAGCCTCAGGGGTCCTTGTGCCCGGGGACAGGGGCGGCGGTTGGGCTCCAGACCCGACCCTGTGCTGAGCCCCCGGAGCTCCTGGGCATTGCTCTAGCACAGGGGTCCTCAAACTTTTTAAACGGGGGCCAGCTCACTGTCCCTCAGACCGTGGGAGGGCCGGACTATAGTTAAAAAAAAACTATGAACAAATTCCCATGCACACTGCACATATCTTATTTTGAAGTAAAAAAACAAAACGGCAAAAACACCCGCATGTGGCCCGCGGGCCGTAGTTGGAGGACGCCTGCTCTAGGATAAGGCTGGCTTTGCACGCAATGGTGCAGAACGGGGTGCAGGGCTGTGCCCGGGCATGCTCAGTGCCAGGCAGGGGCTCGGATCAGCACCCGCTGTCAGGCCATTTCGGTGCCTCCTTCCCTCCCAGCTCTGGACCGGCCGCACCCACCTCCTGGGAGAGCGGGTCCCGGGTGCTCTCCCGCGGCCCTGCCTGGGCGGTGCAGTGGGGAGGCCCAGGTCACAGGTCACAGGTCACACAGCCGACAAGTGACGACCTAAGGCTCACAGGGGTCGGGCGCCCGAGGTCAGGGCCTGAGTCCCACCTCCCAGACGGCACTGCCGGGCAGGGCGGGCAGCAGGGGGCAGCGACTGTGCCACGAGGTCGCCCCCACAGCCCGGTCCTGGGGGTCCTTGGCTTGCCAGCGCCCGCCCGGCTGGCCACCCCTTTCTCGCCACGGCCTGCTGCCCTCGTGGGGTGCCGGGCAGCTTTATCTCCGCGGTCACAGCGAGAGGCTGGGCGGCAGCAGAGGGGCCGGGCCCTCAGCCCGGCGGGCGGGCGGTGCTGACGGGCGGCAGTCCTCGGCGTCCACCCATCTGCCGGTGGCCGCAGAGCCGGAGGCAGGAGGGAGCGGAGGCCTGGGCTCCGGGCGGCCGGTAGGGGGTGTCCCCGGCCCGCTTTCCCGCCTCCCCGCCCGCGGCCGCGGCGCCCTCCGCACAAGCTGGGCGCATCTGGAAGTGTTTGATTTGACAGAGTGTCGCTTTACATTGCCGAAACGAGCGTAAGCGGTTTCTGACCCACCAAGTGAGAAATGTGATCTGGGTTTACTGCCGACCCTTTAAATAAAAAACAGATCGCTTATTAAACCATTATCTCTCAGGGGTGGGGGGGCGGACCATCGGCGCAGATGGGAGCGGATGCGGCTCTGTCTGCGGCCGGGCGGGGGCCACGGGTCACCCGGTCACTCCGGGATGAGGCCTGCCTGGGCGGTGCACCTTGGCCGCCTGGCCTCCAGGGGAGGTTCGCCCACGTCCTCACCGGGGGAGGGCGCAGGCGTCTCTGCAGGGCTGCTGCCTGAGGGTCCCGACAGGGGCCCCCCTCGGGGGGCTGAGAGGCCTGTCCTGCCCGGGGGAGGGGGGGTCAAGGCCCGGCCCAGGACAGAGGGCGTGGGCTGGCCGTGCCTGCCGCTGAGATGCCGGTGGACACGAGGAACCCACTCCCCGTGGTCTCAGCCGGAGCACGTGGCTCTCAGGACCGGCAGGGTCTGTGTTGTGGATGGGCAGCGGGCGGCCAAGTCCTGGGCCCTCCCCGCTGCAGGCGCCCCTCCCAGCAGGGCCTGCCGGCCGGGGTCCTGAACGACGATGGAGCCCCATGCATGGAGCCGTGCCCTGTTTGCAGGGTGATACTCGTAACGGGGTTCAACAGCCCCTCCTCTTTCCTGCGCATTTCCGTGAGCGCGTCTCCATCCTGCTCCGTGGAAGTGTCCTTGTCCGCTGACCAGAGGCCACGGGAGGACGTGAGGGGTGAAGGAGCTGTCCTCCCGGGCGGACCAAGGCAGCTGGACAGGGGCCGAGGGGGCCAGGGAGGCTGGGACGGCTCAAGGGCACCGACAGGGCTGACAGGGGCGCGTCTGAGGTCAGAGGCCACCGCACACGTGAGGGGACGGGAGCTGGCCGGGTGCTGCGCCTGGGGGCCCATCTGCTTCAGTCCTAGGGGGTCCGCGCGTCCTGTGGCCGTGGCCGTGGCCGTGGGCGGTGATGCTCACCACGGGAGGAGACGGACGCACGCAGATGCTCATGTGCTGGGCCGCGGGCCTCGCTGAGGGGGACCCTGGGGCTGGGCGGGGGGATGGGTGCCAGGCTGTGAGAAGCAGCATTGTTATCATCCGCCGAGCTCTGTGGGGTGGGGGGTCGAGCCCCAGACTGGGACGTGTCAGGGACACGAAGGACCCGCACACGCATCATCTCATGTCCCCGTAGCGGTGGGGAGGTCCCCGAGCGCCAGGCTGGCGGTTCTGTCCACCACCTGGCTGCGCAGGTTGGTGGCGGGGCTGGGCCTGGGCCTGGGCCGCCAGCGCTGCCTCTCAGGGGTCAGCGAGGGGCAGTTGGATGGTAAACAGAGTGGCCAGCGGAGCCGGGAGACCCCATGGGGTGTGGGGCGGCCTGGGGTGGGGATGGCATGAGACGTGAGGGAGCCCTGGGCTGGGATTCTCTCGTTCCCGACGGGGCGTTACAGACAGATTAGTGCATTCAGTCCGAGGAGGGGGCTCCCCCTCTGTGCACGTGAGCGAAAGGCGGCCCAGAGAGGGCCAGGGACTGGCCCCGGTCACACAGCCGACAAGTGACGACCTAAGACTCGATGCTGCAGGGCCCCGGGGGTCGGGCGCCCGAGGTCAGGGCCTGAGTCCCACCTCCCAGACGGCACTGCCGGGCAGGGCAGGGCGGGTGGCAGGGGGCAGCGACTGTGCCACGAGATGGCCACAAGGTCGCCCCCGCAGCCCGGTCCCGGGGGTCCTTGGCTTGCCAGCGCCCGCCCGCCCGGCCACCCCTTTCTCGCCACAGCCTGCTGCCTCGTGGTTGCCGGGCGGCTTCACCTCCGCGGTCACAGCCGGGGCCGCATGGGCCTGCCGGTCTCCCTGTGGGTACAGTGACAGCCGGGGCTGGGTGCGCTGACCTCACGGCCGCTGCTGACCTTGAATGGGGCTCCCATGGCGACAGAGCCCCTCGGGTGGGCGGGGTGGTCAGGTCCCCCAATACAGGGTGTGGGCTGCATCTCCATGGGCCTGGGGGCGCCCAGGCCTGAGGTGGCTGGGACAAGGGTCTCCAGGTGACAGTGGGACGTGGGGCTGCGTCTGGCTTGGGGCAGCTGGGTCCCTGGGCTCCTGGTGGCCCAGTTCCAGGGTTGAGCCAGGCAGGCGGCTCCGGATGCTGCCCCCGCTCCAGTGCCCCCTTTCCTCCGGCCGCTTCCTCTTGTCCATGTGTCTGACTTCCCCACCCAAGCTGGGCTCTGGCCGTGGGAGCCTGGCCCCCCCTTGTCCTCCCCGGCTGCCCCCTGACCCGCTTCTTGTCTCACTGCCCTGGAAGGCCTGACTTATGGTACCTGCTGATGAGCCATGGGGCCTCCTGGTTCCTTGATTGCCAGGAACACACTCACAAGGGCAGGCACACTCACATACACTCATGAGACATGCACACTCACACACTCACGAGGGCGTGCACACACACACATGAGGACGTGCGTGCACACACTCACGAGGACACGCACATGCACACACACGAGGACATGCACACTCCTCTCACGAGGGCATGCACACACACACACGAGGGCATGCACACTCACTCTCACGAGGGCATGCACACTCACACACACTCACGAGGGCATGCAAACTCACTCTCACGAGGGCATGCACACTCACACACACTCACAAGGGCATGCACACTCACACTCACACACACATGTGAGCATGCCCTTGTGCATTCACTCTCAGTGCAGGAGCTCCTGGCACTGCAGCCTTGCACCCCCTCCTCCACCTCGAGTCCCTGACTTGAAGCCCCTCCCTTGCCCTGCCCGGCCCTGGCCGATGTGCGGGTTACACGCTGGAGTGTATTCAGGGCTGATTGTTTTCACTAGAATAAGGCGAGTCTGTGAGGAGAGAAACTGTGCGGGGGCTCTGGGCAGCAGGGGCTCCGGGCAGCAAGGAGGGGCTCCGTCCTTCGGGACGGAGAGAGCACAGTGGCTTCAGCCAGAGACCAGGGCGGGCGCGGGGCCCGGGGACAACCGGGGCCTGGGCAATGGCCTGTCCAGCGCACGCGTCCAGGACGGAGGGTGGACACGGGGGCAGCTGCTGGAGGGCCGCGGGGCTGGTGGGAGGTCTCTGGCCCCACGTTGGCCACAGAGTCTCCCTCCCCCTCGGAGCCTTCCCTCCCACATGTGGGGGCGGGCCCGAGGGTAGGAGCTCTGAGACCAGTGTCCCCAGAGAAGCTGGGCTGCACGGCACCCACAGAGGAGGCCAGCAGCCTGGCCGCGCCCACTGCAGGGGCCTGAGCGGACAGCGGCTGGCGGTGACACCCGGGCACCATGCTGGGCAGGGCCCAGGACTCGCTGGCTGTTCCTGGGAGGCCCACGGCTGCAGGGGAGGCGACGTTCCTGGACCTCCAGCGAGGACCCTGCCCGCCAGCCCACAGGACGCCTTGGCTGCAACCTCAGGGCCGGGGCTCCGGGGCCAGTTCTCAGGGCACGAGGGTGCGAGCCCCATGCCCCTGGCTGCCTGGGCTGCACCCAGCGGAGGCGCACGGGCCATGCCCCGGGCCTGGGCGCCGGCGGAGGTGCCGGCTCCCCCCACCAGCCCGGGTGGGTGAGCCGCAGACGGGGGCAGGCAGGCCCACCTCAGCCCGCAGTCCTCCAGGGCCCGCCCGCCACAGCTGCCGGCGCGCGGAGGTTGCGGTGTGAACTGTCCCACCGGGAGGGCAGACCATGTCCCGCTGGCCCGGTGACGGTGCAGCCACAGGGGAGCCCAGGCCAGGCCAGCCCTCGCCGGGCCGAGCTTCTGGGAGGGCACGTGACGGCGGCTTCCGAGACCCCATCTCGCCACGGGTCCCAGGAGCCGTGGGGGCTGCGTGGGGCCCCCTGGCTCTGTCCTGTCCTGTCCTGCAGGGTCCAGCTGCCCTATGGGGCCGGGGTCACGGGGCGCCTGCCCCTAATGCACACCCGCCCTCCCGGGCCAGCAGCCCTGGCTTCATTACCTCTCAGTCCCCCGGCCCGGAAGACACCCCGAATGGAGCCGGCGCCCGCAGTGTGATCCTGTCGGGCCTCTGCCGGGCCTGACACGGGCTCCCTTCGTCCGGCTTCCATGCCCCACGGCTGTGCGGACGTGAGCGAGGCCGGTGGGTGGTCAGGGCCAGCGCCATCCAGCCTGCCCCTCCCTGGCCAGACCAGAGGGCAGCAGGTGGCACACGGCGGGCGAGGCAGCCTCAGCACCCCCCGGGCTGCTCTCTGCCTCACCGTGGACACGGCAGACGCCAGGAAGGAGGGCCCTGACTGCGGGAGCCTTTCTGGCCATGTATCCGGTGGAGCCGGGGTCCATCTCCAGCTGGTCTGCGGGGGGCCCGGGTCACTGACCCCCAACACCCCAGAGCGGGGACACCTTGGGTCAGACATGAGTGGGTGGGTCGCCGCCCACTGCTGGTCCCCCCATCCCTGTGGACCCCTTGATTGACTGTCCCTGTGCCTTTAACGGTCTCCCCGGGTGCGGGCTGCGAGCCCCTCCCCGGCCGCGCTGCCCCGTGCGGCTGAGCTTGGGAAAATCTATTACGGCCGCGTCATCAATCTGGGGCTGCCGCCGCGGGCGCTCTCGGGGCCTCGATTTAATGGGCCGCTTCCCGAGCGCCGGAGCCTGCCGCGCGCCTCCCTTGATCAGCTTTGTTTAATTATCAAAATATTTGATGCAGAAAATTGACATTCGTTCTGAAGGTTCTGCCCTCCTCCCCCTGCCCGGCTCCTGGTGACACCGAGCGCCTCGGCGCTGCGCCCTGAGCCTCAAAATAGCAAGTGGGCCGCCCAGCTCTGCTCGGCCAGGCGGACACGCAGGAGCTGCCGCCGGAGCTGGTGCGCGGGGGCGGGGCCCCGGGCCCTGCCAGATCCCTGCCCGGGGCACCAGGGTGCACACCCCGCGCCACGCCTGCGGCCAGGGCAGCTTCGGGGAGCAGCTGGGGCTGGGACGTGGCTTGGCGGGGCCACCTCAGCTGGGGGCTGCTCCCGACCGTCGACAGCACAGGGCCCCAACCTGGGTGCCCCCTGGGGCGCCCCACCTTAGGTTGTTGTCAGGGCCTCGCCCCGTCTTCAGCGCCCTGTGGGGCCCTGTCGGTCAGGGGCCAGGCTGCCCTGGGGCGCAGAGCCCTCCTTGGGGCCCGGACCGGCCCTCGTGGCCAGAGGCCGGGGCAGTGCCTGTGGCGGGAGGGGGCGCACACTGGGGCGCTGTCTCCTGCAGCCGAGCGGTGCCGCCTGCGCGGGCTCAGGCTGTTCCCTCCGCGTGCTGGGCCCCGCCCGCTAGGCTTCATCCCGGGGCGGCCGGAGCGCCCCTCCCCCACTGCGCTCCTGGCCACACTGGGGGCGCCCACCCGGCCCTGGTCAGGCCTTCGCTCTGGTCCTGGAGCCCTGCGTCGGCATGCGTGTGCTCCACGTGTGCCCGCGTGAGTCCTGCGTGTGCACATGTGCGTGCCCGTGTACGTGTGTGACCACAGTGCATGTGTGTGCATGTTGCCGGCTAACCCAGGGCCATGAGTGCCAGCCTCAGGGAGGCCCCTCCTGACTCCTGGGTCTGGGTGAGCGGCTGCCGGGTTTGGTCCTGGTCCGAGGGGTCAGGCTTACGACCCGCAGGGGTGCCGGGGGCCAAGGGCGCCGCGGTGGGCTTAGAGCCGCCTGGGGAGGGGCGGCCGAGCAGCAGCCACCAAGGCCGTTCATCGGCGGGTGCTCCGTCTGCCGTGGCCCGGCCGGCCGCCCCGAGCGTGGCTTATCCAGGTGGCCGGTCCTTTCCAAACAGAAAGCACTTTCGAGGCTGAGCAGGCGCGTGATGGAGAGCACGCAGCGGCCCAGCCCCCACGCGAGGCTTCCCTCGCAGCCGGGCCCCGCGAGCACGCGTCACGGAGTGTCGCCATCGGGTCCCCTGCGGGAGAGGAAACGCGCGGGTGAGGCCGGCATGGGCCCTGGAGCGAAGGGGTAGCCGTGGCCGCGGGCGCCGGCCCCTCCAGTTACACCCCCCTCCCCCCCCGTGTCTCATGCCACCTGTGCCATGAGTGCCGTCGGCAGACGGGGCGTGAGTCCTGGGCGAGACGGTGCCACGTGCTGCCTTCCGAAGTCGGGGGACGCGGTCTTATTTGTTCCCGGTCCCCGCACCACTTCCCGGGCCTCCCTGGTAACCGTCACGCCCGCCCAGCGCAGCCAGCTGTGGTGCCGCCCCCGAGGAGAACAAAGGCCCCGTGTGCCCGGCCGCCTCCACACAGGCCTCGGGGGGTGACAGCAAGGGGAGCCCCGTGTTCCGGGCAGCGGGTCCTGGGCGGATGACTTTTCCTCAAACGCCTCCCTGGGTCTCTGCTGACTCTGCGACGGGGGAGCGGGTGCGCCGTGTGGCCAGGGAGGGGAGGGGCTTTCAGGGGTCCTGACACTGGATTCCCAGGCAGGGACGGGGCCACCGGGTGTGCAGGGAGGCTTGGGGCGCCACAGCCGTGGGGACCACTTTCCTGGGGGGCCGAAGCAAAGTCCCACAAGCTGAGGGTTAACGTAAGGGAAATGGACTCTCAGTCCGGGGTCAGGATCTGAAATCCAGGTGTGGGCGGGATGGCCCTCCACAGGCTCGCGGGCCCGGCAGCTCCTCCTGCCCCTGCCAGCGTGGGGGCTCCGGGCATCCCCCCGCTCTACGCCTCCACCACCCCATGGCCTTCCCCTCCCTGCCTCCTCTGGGTCGGGCCCATTCTAAGTCCAGAATGTCTCATCGCAAACCCTTAACTAAGTCCATCTGTGAGACCCTGCTCTCAAACAAGGCCACGGTCTAGGGTGCAGGTGGACATGACTTTGGGGGACACCATTCAAGTCTTACACGGGGAAGTGGTTTCCCTGTTTTCACCGAGTAACAAGCAGCCGGTGTGATGGCCAATGTGGAGCCAGGCGGGGCGGGGGCCAGAGACCAAGGAGGCTGCAAGTGGGGCTGCGGTGGGCGTGGCTCAGTGGTGGGCGTGGCTCAGGGGTGGGCCGGGTACATCTGTTATCAGACCACTTTTTAATTTAAAAATTTTAAATGTTTTTATTATAGTTATACACACACACACACACACACACACATATATATATATATATATATATATATATATATATATATGTTATTCATTTCAGAGAGGAAAGGAGAGGGAGAGAGACAGAAACATCAATGATGAGAGAAAATCATGATCCACTGCCTCCTGCACGCCCCACACTGGGGATGGAGCCCGCAACCCGGGCCTGTGCCCTGACCGGGAATTGAACCGTGACCTCCTGGTTCATAGGTAGACGCTCAACCCCTGAGCCGTGCCACTGGGTAAGTGACTACTTTTTAAAATCACGGTTGAAAGGAGCGTGTGGGGTGAATGAACAGACTGGTGAGTAACCATGGTAACGACCTGCCGCCCCACCGCCGGCCCGAGGTCAGCACCGCATCGCTCCGGACGCTGGGCAGGTGCGGGGCAGGTGGGCTCTGCAGGCGGTTTTTACACGAAGGTGCCTTCCGCTCGCGGCCTGGGGGACACTGAGGGCGGGCGAGGGGCAGCGTGTCCGCACGTCAGACCCTGCCCCCCCCCCCCCCCGTGGGACGCTTGTATTTCCGGCTTCCAAAGCGACACCCCGCCGCCCGCACAGCTGGGCCCTCCCGGGAGCGGAGGTCACGGCCCCGGTCACCGTGTGGGAGGCCCTGCTTGTCTGTCCTGCGAAGGGACGGCCCGGCCGCCGGACACGCGGGGGTTAAGGTCTCACGCGCGGCGCTGGCGCCCGGGGCCCCCGTTTCCATTTAGATTTGTTTGTGGTCAGAAGCCGTCACAGGCCGGCGGCCGAGACCCATTTCCTGTGCGGCCGCCGCTGACCCAGCCGGACCCCGGCCCAGGCGGCACCGCCAGCCCCTCGCTGTCCCCTGCGCTGTCTCCACGGCCTTCTCCTGACGAGGACACCCCGCAGCCCTGGGACCCGCCCCGCAGCTCAGCGCGCACCTGGGACCGCAGCCTCCCCCAGACCCATCCTGTGAGGCGCTGGTTTCTCCCCGGCTGTGGGCCCCGGCGTGGACTGCACTCGGCTGGGCCGATGGACCCGGCCACGCAGACGGCGCCATCCCAGCCCCTCTGCCGTAGTGGGTGACGTCACCTGGCGTGGAACCTTCTGACCTGAGAATGGGGAGGGGGCAGGGGCAGGGGGCAGGGGCAGGAAGGGATGGAGGGGATGGTGTAGACAGGCATTCTCCCCCCCCCCTTATGCTAGTTCCTAAATGATGCCCCCCCAGCCCATTCAGGCCCCTCACCCGGGCACACCTGGTCACCCACAATCCCGCATCCCACACATGCCCACGCCCACGCTCACGCCCACGCGCCACTTGGACATCGCCTTGGTGAGCCCCCTCCCCCGGTGCCTGGGGGGGTGCTGTGTCGGGGCTCCTGCCCGGAGCCTGCCAGCCCCGACGGGTGCACCGCCCCGGCCTCAGGCCCTCTCGGAGGGTGGCTGCCGGGGCAGGGACTCTGAGCCGGCTCTGCCCCCTCCCCCGCGGGGCGTCCGACTCGCGCGGCCTCACTGCTGCGGGTGCTCTGACGGGTCCCACCAGGGGCTCGGGCGAGAAGCTTCGAGCTGTTCCCCTGGCCGAGGGGAGCCTGCCCCCCCCCCCCGCCCCGTGTCCCCTACCCACAGCCACTCCCCGGGGTCAGAGGTGGTTGTGGTGGGAGAGGGGTGAGCCCTCGGGGAGGCCGGGCCCGACCCTTGTCCCCTTGGTCCTGCGAGCCCGCCGAGCCCCCCACATCCCGGGATGAACTCTCCCGGCCCCAGACACCCCTCCTGACCTCCTGACCTCTTGGAGGCCCCCCGCGGGGGGGAGCCCAGGGTGGTAGTTCCAGGACCCCTGTGCCCCCGATGAGGCCAGAGGCTGAGTCCTGACGTCCGCTCGGATCAGGCGACAGTGGGGGAGCCCCTCTCCCCGTCCCACCCCGGCCGGTGTGGCCTGGGCTGCGGCCCTGACTTCGGCCCAGGAGACACCGAGGCCGCCCAGGCTGTGGGGGCGCCGGGGGGCGGCCGGCCTGGACGCCAGGCTCTGGGCAGAGAGGGCCGGGCTGGGCCCTGAGCAGGTGGGGAGATGAGAGCCGGGAAGGCGGGAAGGGACCAGGAGGGGACCGGGCCGAGGAGGGGGGTGGGATCAGCACCGAGGCAGATGCCGCCATGGGGGACGCGGAGGGCGGACAGAGCAACGATGGGGGATGGGTGGACGAGGACCCCCTGACGCTGGTTCCGGGCGGGGCCGTTCCCAGGCCCGGCTGGGGCGGAGGGTGGAGGGGCGGCTGGGAGCTGGCGGGGCTGTGGGGGAGCCTTGCTGTCAGGGCGCTGGCTCCCCACGCGGTTACCTCTCTCCTGGCCACGGTGCTCCCTGCTCCAGGAGGGGCAGGCCTGGGGGCGGGGGGGGGGGGGGGACCCTGCCACCAGCAGCTTCTCCCAGGGGCTCTCACCCAGAACAAGGGGGTGGAGCCCAGGGCCCGGTCCCCGAGGACCCGGGGTGGGGGGCTCCTTATAACAGGCCCCCAGGCCCAGGCCCAGGGGGAGGGGGTGCGTCCAGACCCTGGAACAAGCCCCTGGGCCTCGCCCTCCGAGGGGGCGTCAGGCTGTGGTGGGGCGGCCCCGGGAAGAGGGAAGCCGTTATAATTCACCTGGTTACTTATGTAGTTAAAAATGTTTTTATTGACGTCAGAGAGGAAGGGGGAGGGAGAAACATCCATGATGAGAGAGAATCCTGGATCGGCTGCCTCCTGCACGCCCCACACTGGGGATGGAGCCCACAACCCGGGCCTGTGCCCTGACGGGAATCCAACAGAGATCTCCTGGTTCATAGGTTGGCGCTCAACCACTGAGCCCCGCCGGCCGGGACTCTTGTGGGGGGCACGTTCTCTTGGCTCCCCTAGATTCCCCCACGTGGCCCCGCAGCCATGTGCACCCCCGCAGCGCACTGGACTAAGAGACGGCAGCCAGCCTGATCGGGCTGCACCCGCTGCCCGTGGGACCGGATGGAGGCAGTGGGCCGGTGGGAACCCGGGTGACCCCACGCCAATGAGACCCTCTCGTCCTCCGTGCCGGCCTCAGAAAATTCTGTGCCCCAGATACGCGCGGACCCCACCCCAGCGCCCGGGGGAAGGGTACCCCATTTCCATCGGAAACATGGGGACCTCTGGCCCATCCTGGAGCCCCCACCAGCCACCTGCCCCTCCCGGCCCGGTTTGATTTCTGCTTAAAGTTCCGTGGCCTGGAGCCCGCCCGGGGCACTCGCTATGCTAATGAGCGTGCATATTCGATGAGCGTGTCAGCGTGAGGCTGGCTGCGTGCTGAAGGCGGGTAATGAGCCCGGCGGGGGTCCCGGGCTGTGCGACGATCCGTCACAGTCCGGGGTGGCCAGGGCGTGGGGGCCCTGGGCACTGCAGCCCCGGAACGTGGGCGCCGCCCGAGGAGGAGGCGGGCCGTGGGCCAGGGTCCCCGATGCTCCGCTCCCGTCTCCTGAGGCGTCACATGTGCCTGCGGCCCTGGGCGGGCGGTCAGGAGGCCTGGTGGGTGCCGGAGGCGGTGCCAGGCTGCCAGGCTGTGGTCTGGGGGCCCCCCTCCCACAGGGGCCCCGGCTGCACGGAGAACTTCCCCCGACCCCGCTCGGCCGCTGTCCCAGCCTCAAGTGTCTGGGTTCCCCCTGGCCGGGACGTCGCGTGGGGACTCCTCCCCCCACCCCAGCTCTGAGCGGAGCGTGTCCCCTGGCCCGGAGGACCCGTGGGCCGCCCGGGCCCCACCCTCCGGGCCGCCGCTGGCCGGGCTCGGGTGCCCAGCGTGGGCAGGGCGAGCGGCAGCCCACCCACCGGCGGCAGCGGGGCCTCCGTGCAGGCGCCATGAAAACGCCTCGGCCGCTGCCGCGGGACGGAGCGGGCGGGTGCCTGAAGCCGTTGCGGTGATCCGTGGAGGCCGGGCCGTCTCTGGGAGAGAAATATGGAAGCAATTACCGTGAGGGCCGTCGCTGAGCAATTCCCTCCGAGACGCGGGGGCCGGCGCGCTCGGCCTGGTGCGCGGCGCCCTAATGAAGCAATTAAGGCAAGGGTCCTCCGACTTTGATCTCGATGGGGTAATTTCTACAAAAACATCACGGAGTGATAGATACCCATAACTCAGGGTCCTTAATTGTACTTAATTTGTTTGGAATACGAATGTGCATTTAATTAGAGCCCGGCCCGGCCCGCGGCCTCCAGGAGGGCTGTCAGGGGAAATTAAGACCGGTTTGCTTTCAAAGTCGCTGGTTTCTATCAGGCAAGGACAGCGGTCCTCAGCAGAAGGTTAGAGATAATTAGGCCGCGAGCTCCGCCCGAGAGCGAGGGAAGGCTCCGCCGTGGGAGGGGTGGGTGGGGGCACGCAGCGGGCCTGGCCCATCCAGACCCAGGATCTCAGGGACGGGCTGGGCCGGAGGCGGAACACGCCCACCGCGGGGTCTCGGCCCTCAGGGTCCCATCGCGGGGACCTGCGTCTCGGCCCGCTGGTCTCTGGTGAATTTCGGCCACCGGGACACACGGGAGACGTGAGCATGCCCCGGGCCACCCTCCGACGGGAGGTGGGGAGACCGAGGCGCGAGGCGGGAGCCTGTCGGCGACCGCATAGGCCGCTGCCGGAGGAGGATGGCGCTGCCCGGTCGCATCTTTCCTGCGGCCGTCCGTCAGAGCCGGCCGGTGGCGTGGCCTTGGCTGGCCGTGGGTGCTCAGCTGCCTGTCCGTGGACGTGGGGACAGGTCTGTGGGTGATCCTGGGCACGGGCGGGTCCAGCCAGCAAACTTGACCGTCACCCCCGGCGCGGGGCGGACAGGTGAGGAGGGGGGACGCAGCCATCCACACCGACAGCCTGGCCCTGGCCCGGGACGAGCGCGGTCGCTCGGGGACCTGTGGGCATGACGGCCCCGCTCTGTGCGGAGAGCCCGGCCGTGGGGCAGCCTGTGGGGGCGGAGGGGCCAGGTCCAGGCGGAGCCGGGGAGAGCGAAGTCCTCTCTCCTTTCTAGTCTGAGTTAACGGCACATGCGACAGCACACATGCGAAATGCACACACATGCACACAGATGACAGAGGCACCTACCCCCCATGCACACACTCAGGAATGCACACACTCAGACATGCACATACAATATACATGACACAACACACATGACATGCACACGGCATAGGCACCCCCACACACATGCACATGCTCAGACACACATGCAACACATGCACACAACACGCCTGGGGCCCACGTGCCTAGGAGCTTGCTCTGCCGGCCTGTGCGTGGCCGGGCGTGGGCTCCTGGCCTCGGCGGCTCTCCGGCTGCCCTGCGACCGGTCCCTCCCGGAGGACACGGTGCCGAGGGTGACAGAGCGGCGGGGCCTGGGCCTCACTGCCCGGCCACGTGGGTCTGACAGCGCCCCTCGCTGAATGCCATTCTCTCAACACAAGTGTGTGTCGCTGTGAAAAAGCTCCGAGATTTACTGAATTTCGAGTCCTGCCTGCAGTCACCTGGCGGGGTCAGACCAAACGATTTCGAGGGCCTTACGGGCCGGACGTTCCCCACCCCTGTCCTCGGAGATCGGCTGCAGCGTCAGGCCACGTGCTGGGGTCGGGGGTCACAGAGCAAACTCCCGGCGGGGCGGTGCTGCCTGGCCGCTGGGGCTTTCCCACCCTCGGCCTGAGGACGGGCAGTGCCTCCCGTCGCCGGTCCTGGTGGCCTGCAGCCCGGCCCAGGTGTGGGCGGGCCCGGCGTGTGGGTGACGTCCTGCGGGAGACGGCGGAGGCGGTGCCGACTCGCCTGCCCTCCCGGTCCTCGGGCCGCTGCCTCGCTGGGCACCTGTCCGTCCGGGGGCCCCTGTCCGTCCGGGGGGTCTTGTCCGTCCGGGGGGTCTTGTCCGTCCGGGGGCCCCTGTCCGTCCGGGGAGTCTTGTCCGTCCAGGGGTCTTGTCCGTCCGGGGCGTCTTGTCCGTCCGGGGGCCCCTGTCCGTCCGGGGGCACCTGTCCGCCCGGGGGGTCTTGCTGGCAGCGATGTGAAGCCCCCGCTTGGCGACTTGCAGACACACGGTGAGTGCGGGGACAGAGGTGCCGCCAGCACCGATGGGCGCTCAGCACTGAGGACCTGGAGGTGCGGGCACCGGGCGTTCCCTGAGCTGTGGGCCCACCCCATCCCTGCTTCGTCCCCGGGCGTGTGCTGTGTCCGGCCGGCGGGGCTCAGTGGCTGAGCGTCGGCCTAGGAACCAGGAGGTCACGGCTCGATTCCCGGTCAGGGCACAGGCCCGGGTTGCGGGCTCGATCCCCAGTGTGGGGCGTGCAGGAGGCAGCCGATCCGTGACTCTCTCTCATCATTGATGTCTCTCTCTCTCTCTCTCTCTCCCTCTCCCTTCCTCTCTGAATAAAACTATATTTTAAAAAAACCCTCTTGCCCTGGCTGTTTTGGCTCAGTGGATAGAGCGTCAGCCTGTGGACTGAAGGGTCCCGGGTTCGATTCCGGTCAAGGGCACATGCCCGGGTTACAGGCTTGATCCCCAGTGTGGGGCGTGCAGGAGGCAGCCAGTCAGTGATTCTCTGCCATCATTGATGTTTCTTTTTCTCTCTCCTTCTCCCTTCCTCTCTGAGATCAATAAAAATATACTAAAATAAAATAAAATAAAATAAAAACCCCTCCTCTTTTATAGGGTCACCCGTCACATTGGATATGAGCCACCTACAATGACCCCATTTCCAACTGAGCTCCCACCTGAGGTCCTGGGGCTGGGCCTTCAGCAGAGGGGTTTGGGGGACGCGGCTCAGCCCCTCACAATAACCCTCGCAGCCACCTGCCACGGGAGGTGCTCAGACCGGCCGTGCGCATCCGGGAGCCCCTCAGCCACGCGGTGGGCGGGGAGCAGGGCCAGCGGGGTGACTGAGCACAGGCGGCAGCGGCCCCAGCAGGCCCCTCTCCTCCGTCCCCGGCCCTGTGTCCCTGAGGGGGCCGACCCGCAGGCTGGTCACGGGCTGAGCCCCCCCAGGGCTCCCCCCCGCCCCCCACACTCTGCAGGGGAAAGGCTTTGCGGGGACTCCCTCGGGGCCATGGCGCCTGGCGGCTCTCGGAATGGAGTGTGGAATCTTTGTTAGCGGCAGGGCATACATCTTCTCAATTATAAATCGATAAATAGTTAATTCCGGAGGAGCGCTCTCCTGAATATTTCATGCTGCGCACGCACCGCGGCCCTCGGCCTGGGTGCTGACGGGGCGGCCGCTGGGAATTCGATGCAAATTCCCCCCCCGCTGCCCCCCCCCCGCTCCTATTAGCGCGGCGCGGACTCGGCGTGGGGAGGGCACCGGCGCGTGCGTGATGCCCAGGAGGTGCCCTGGGAGCCAGCGCCTCACTGCCTGTCACCCACCGTGGCTCGGAGGAGAGAGTTCTGTCTGTCTGGCCCGGCGAAGGCCCCGCCCAGGGCCCCCGCATGGCCACACGGTCCCAGAACCACTCGGGGTTCAGACACCAGCGTCGGCGCCGGCATGGCCGCGTTGAGTCGCCCCCCTTCCCCCCTGAGGCTTGGGTTCACCTCGGACCCTCAGGCTCTTCTTCGGTGAATGTTCCCGGCCTTGGTTCCGTGCCTGGAGCGGTGAGCGGGCGTCCAGCGGCCGCAGTGGCTGAGGCTGTGTCAGCGGTGACCGTGTCCTGGGGCCTCCTGCCCGGCCGGGAGGAATGGGACCCGTGGGTGCCCACCCGGTGCCCACCCAGCCCCACCCTGTGCCCACCCAGTGCCCACCCAGCCCCACCCAGTGCCCACCCGGTGCCCACCCAGCCCCACCCTGTGCCCACCCAGTGCCCACCCAGTGCCCACCCAGCCCCACCCAGCCCCACCCAGCCCCACCCAGCCCCACCCAGTGCCCACCCAGTGCCCACCCAGCCCCACCCGGTGCCCACCCAGCCCCACCCAGCCCCACCCAGCCCCACCCAGCCCCACCCAGTGCCCACCCGGTGCCCACCCAGCCCCACCCTGTGCCCACCCTGTGCCCACCCAGTGCCCACCCAGCCCCACCCAGTGCCCACCCGGTGCCCACCCAGCCCCACCCTGTGCCCACCCAGTGCCCACCCAGCCCCACCCTGTGCCCACCCGGTGCCCACCCAGCCCCACCCTGTGCCCACCCAGTGCCCACCCAGCCCCACCCAGTGCCCACCCGGTGCCCACCCAGCCCCACCCTGTGCCCACCCAGTGCCCACCCAGCCCCACCCGGTGCCCACCCAGCCCCACCCAGTGCCCACCCAGTGCCCACCCGGTGCCCACCCAGCCCCACCCAGTGCCCACCCAGCCCCACCCAGCCCCACCCAGCCCCACCCAGTGCCCACCCAGTGCCCACCCGGTGCCCACCCAGCCCCACCCAGTGCCCACCCAGCCCCACCCAGCCCCACCCAGCCCCACCCAGTGCCCACCCAGTGCCCACCCGGTGCCCACCCAGCCCCACCCAGTGCCCACCCAGCCCCACCCAGCCCCACCCAGCCCCACCCAGTGCCCACCCAGTGCCCACCCGGTGCCCACCCAGCCCCACCCAGTGCCCACCCAGCCCCACCCAGCCCCACCCAGCCCCACCCAGCCCCACCCAGTGCCCACCCAGTGCCCACCCGGTGCCCACCCAGCCCCACCCAGTGCCCACCCAGCCCCACCCAGCCCCACCCAGCCCCACCCAGTGCCCACCCAGTGCCCACCCAGCCCCACCCAGTGCCCACCCAGTGCCCACCCAGTGCCCACCCAGCCCCACCTGGTGCCCACCCAGTGCCCACCCAGCCCCACCCAGTGCCCACCCAGCCCCACCCGGTGCCCACCCAGCTCCACCCCGGGGTTCTGGTGCCAACCTGGCCCGAGGAGGGTCCGCCCTGTCGGGGGCCTGCGGCGCCATGGGGCTGGGCCTCGGGGGCGTTGGGTGACCTTGTGTTGTCTAGACAGCGGTCACCAGCCTCTCGGACCTCACAGACCACCAGTGGCCCGCGGACCCGGCTGGCGACCGCTGGTCTAGAAGGCGGGGAGCCCGGGCCTCCCCCCACACCTCCGAGCCCTCCCGGCTGCTCGGTTCTTGGCCAGCACCTGTGATGAGAGTCTGTTTGCTCACACCCTCGTGTGGTGGTTCCTGCGTCCCCGCCAAGGGAGACGCCCCAGGGCGGGCCCACCGGCATCTGCAATGCCCCGGGTGCCGAGCCCCCCGCGGAAGCTAGCACGTGGATGGCGTGCTGCGGCCCGGCTGGGGCCACCTCGCCCCGCGGAGGACGGTCCCGGCAGTCGGCTCTTTGTCTGGTCAGCACCCCTGGCACCACCCGGTGTGGGTGGGCTCAGGTGCAGGCCGACAGTGCGCCCTGAGCGGCGTGGCTGCCTGCGGTGAGGGGGGGCGGTGGTGCCCGAGGCTTCTGGTGAGTGGGCGGCCTCGTCTGCTGGGCTGGCCCCGGTGCCACGGGCGGCGTGTGCCCAGCCAGGCGCTGTGGGTCATGGCTCAGTTGCTGAGGTCGGGGAGCAAGCCCAGCCCCTGCTGTGGGACACGAGTTGGAGAAGCTGGGGTCCAGGTGGGGGAGGGACAGCTGGCCAGGGGCACCCCTTCACTGCCGGCCCGCCTGCCCTGCCACATACCCCCGGTCCCAGGATACCTGACCGTGAGAGGCACACCCACGGCTGGGCTGGTGGGTATGCAGTAGGCGCCACATCACTGCTCAGTGCGTCTCCTCCTCTGGACCAGGAGGGACTCGGGCACCAGTGCTCTGGGCAGGCAACCCCGGCCTCCACGGGGCCTCTGAGCTGTGGGGGGAGCAGCGTGGGGGTGTCGGGGGTCTCCACAGGGGGTCCGAGCCCACAGGCCACTCCCACTCGCTCCTGAGTTGTCTCCGCCCCTCGTCCCTGTGGCCAGTGCGGACCCAGGTCCGGCGGGAACGCTGTGCAGGAGGTCCCCACCCTCTCTCTGTGGGGCGAGGGACGGGTACCCCAGTGAGCCCTCCAGTCTGGGGGTGCGGAGAGACCCAGGCATCACCCCAGAAGACAACAAACGGGGCCCAGGCGAGGTGGCTGGAGTCGTGGGGTCGCTCAAGGCCAAGAAAGGCTGCCCACGGGGACCCGCCGCGCCCGCAGGGCAGAGGGCAGCCCCCCGGGGCGGTGGCTCAGAGCAGGTGCCGGCGCCGCGGCCGGCACGCGTCCCCGCAGCCCTGCCTCCGCGGCCGTTAGCTCCGTGACAGAGCTGTTGCCGTGACAGTAGATTAATATCTCTTTAATCAGCCAAAATGAACATGGCACGCGGTGACAGTCCAATTTTCTGCTAACAGATTGTGGTCCATCCACCGCCGGCGCTCAGCTGACTTTTATTTCTGCGGAGATAATTCAGCGCGGGCGGACCGGCCTCGCCGCCGCCTCCCGCTCAATAAATCTCGCCGCCGCGCGCCTCTCACGCACCTGTCAGGCGGCCGCGGGGACCGCATGAGCCTCCGCAGGCCCGTGGCATTTAGAGGCCGCCACGGAGCGGGGGGCGAACGTGTCCACGGTCGGTGCTGGGCCTGGACCTGGCTCTTCCTGCGAGTCGGGTGGCGAGTGTCTCAGAGGCCACGGGAGACGGGAGGGGCTGTGGGTGTGTGATGGGAGCGCATGTGTCGTGCACATGGGTGAGTGAGCATGTGGGAGTGTGTGCATGTGTGAGCATGTGTGATATGTGTGTATCATTGTGCATGTGTGTGAGCATGTGGGGGTATGCATGTGTGAGCACGTGTGATGTGCATATATCATTGTGCATGTGGGTGTGTGCATGTGTTAGTATGTGTGATATGTGTGTATCTGTGCATGTGGGTGTGTTATCATGTGGAGTTGTGCACATGTGATGTGTGTGTATCAGTGTGCATTTGGGTGTGTGAGCGTGTGGGGGTATACATGTGTGAGCACGTGTGATGTGCATATATCATTGTGCATGTGGGTGTGTGCACATATGAATATGTGTGATATGTGTGTATCAGTGCATGTGTGTGTGAAGATGTGTGCACGTGTGAGCATGTGTGCACACAGGTGTATGAGTGTGTGAGAGTGTGCATGTGTGTACAGTGTGTGAATGCATGTGTGCACATGAGGGTGTGGTGTATGTGCATGTGTGTGGGTGTGTGAATGCACATGTGAGCATGTGATGTGTGGGTAGCAGTGTGCACATGGGCCTGTGTGTGTGGATGGGCACATGTGTGCATGTGTGATATATGTGTGTATTGTTGTGCATGTGGGGGAGTGCATGCATGTACAGTGTGCGTATACCAGCATGCACATGAATGTGTGACTGTGTGCACATGTGAACATGTGCATGTGCACACACATGAGCATGTGCACATGTGCATGTTGGGTCCCGATGTGGCACAAGCTTCGTGTGACCCTGGCTGCCTCTCTGAGGCTGAGGGAAGTCCCTTCTGTCTCCTGTTTTCCCTGTGGGAGGCGGAGGGCAGTCCCGTTCACGGCTCAGAGAGGAGCGGCCAGTGACATGGACGGTGGGTGCTGGACAAGCTGCCCGCTGGCCCGCTGGCTCCCGGGTGAGGCTGGCCGCCCCGGAGCGGATCGCCGGCCTCCATGACGGACTCCTCAGGGGGCTCAGGCGCTGCTGGGTGGCGGCCCCTCGCACCCGCTGGCTCTGCCCTCAGGCGGCTGGGGGCACACAGCCTGCGGGCAGCCCTTCCCCGAGGGCCCGTCCAGCAGCTGCACCTGCTCGGCTGCACCGGGGCCCCGATCCCTGCACATCCTGGCAGCCCAAGTCCAGGCCCTGGGACCACCCGGTGCCTCGAGGCTGCCCGGCCTCCCGTGCACGGGACTGCTCCCCTGGGCCGGCTGCGCCCCGCCTTCATGGGCTGGGACCTTGCTTCCCGAGTCGCCTGGCCGACCCCCCTCCATCCTCACTGGCCCTCTGCTGCCTGAGCCGAGGGCGTGGCTGCTGGGCTCCGCCGTTCGCTCCGCCAGCAGACGCTCCCTGTCCGGGGCGCTCACAGCCTGGCGGGGAGGGGCTCAGGAAAAGGTCCGCCATCTGCCCTGTGCGGAGCTGGCCGTCAGGCCATCACCGCCCCTCTGTGTCCAGGGCGGACATCACGAGTGGAATGCCGCCCCCAGGCCCCTGGGCCCTTGGCGATGCTGCCCTCCGACTCCAGCGCCAGGTCTTGGGGACCCCTCCAGGCCCGGACCCCTCCAGCCCTCGGACAGACCACCCTGCACCGGGGCCTCCGGGGACCGTCTGCCACCTCCCCGGGCGGGGACCCTCCTGGCGGGCCAGCTGGGCGGCACATGGTGTGTGACAGCGGCCTGTGCACTTGCGTGTGGCTGTGACGTGTGGGGAGGACCACAGTGCGTGTTCACGCTGCACCCCGGCTCCGAGCGTGTGCACCCCCTGTCTGTGGCTGTTACACCTCCTGTCCACACCTGGGCTCATGTGCCCAGCATGGTGCTGGGGCCCGGGCCACGCCGGGCAGGGGGGCAGCTGGCTGGGGCTCCGGCCGCGTCCACCAGGCTGCGCGGTTCCGAGTCGCCGCAGAGACGGGCGGCGTGTCCCCGCACCGGGCTCCCGTCCGGCAGCCCCGACCCGAGCTCCGAGGCCTCTTGTCCGCGGGCGGGTCCCGACCCCCGGGCCGCCCACCTGCCGCCGCGTCTCCCGCCACCGCGGGCTGACAGCTGGCATTTCCCTCCCGCCGCTCTTTCCTCTCCTGTCACGCCGACAGGCGCAGCCGTGCTCTCTGACAGACGGAAATACCAGCCCTCGGGACGGACAGAGCCGCTGTGAACCTGAGCGCGAGGCGCTAATGGAAACGCAGTGTAAGGGTCCCTTCGGACGCGGGGGCTGTCCGCCGGAGGAAAAGGGCCCGAAAGAATACATGCGCTGCGGCGTTTCAGGCTTTACACGCGTGAATATTTAAAACACGCCAAAGTGTGGAAGACGCACCTGCTGAGAAAGAAAGGAAACACGTATTTAAGCCCAACATGAACACGTAAAGGAGGTGCGGGGCCGAGATGGGGAGACCAGCTGATGGGGCTGCATGTGGGTGCATGTGGGTGCTCTGCCCGGCTGTGGGGTCTGCCTGGCCGTGGGGTCTGCCCGGCCATGGGGTCTGCCCGGCTGTGGGGTCTGCCTGGCCGTGGGGTCTGCCCGGCGTGGGGTCTGCCCGGCCGTGGGGTCTGCCTGGCGTGGGGTCTGCCTGGCGTGGGGTCTGCCTGGCGTGGGGTCTGCCTGGCCGTGGGGTCTGCCTGGCGTGGGGTCTGCCCGGCCGTGGGGTCTGCCCGGCGTGGGGGTCTGCCCGGCGTGGGGTCTGCCCGGCGTGGGGTCTGCCCGGCGTGGGGTCTGCCCGGCGTGGGGTCTGCCCGGCTGTGGGGTCTGCCCGGCCATGGGGTCTGCCCGGCTGTGGGGTCTGCCCGGCCGTGGGGTCTGCCCGGCGTGGGGTCTGCCCGGGTGTTGGGTCTGCCCGGCCGTGGGGTCTGCCTGGCGTGGGGTCTGCCCGGCCGTGGGGTCTGCCCGGCCGTGGGGTCTGCCTGGCGTGGGGTCTGCCCGGCCGTGGGGTCTGCCCGGCCGTGGGGTCTGCCTGGCGTGGGGTCTGCCCGGCCGTGGGGTCTGCCCGGTGTGGGGTCTGCCCGGCGTGGGGTCTGCCCGGGTGTTGGGTCTGCCCGGCCGTGGGGTCTGCCCGGTGTGGGGTCTGCCCGGCGTGGGGTCTGCCCGGGTGTTGGGTCTGCCCGGCCGTGGGGTCTGCCCGGCTGTGGGGTCTGCCTGGCTGTGGGGTCTGTCCGGCCGTGGAGTCTACCTGGCATGAGGTCTGCCCGGCTGTGGGCAGCAGGAGGCTCAGCACCTGCCCCCAGCCTGGTCCTCTCCTGCCCGCGGTCTGCTGACTTGCTGTGTGCGGATTGGAGTCCCAAACACATTCCCGCCGCCTCCTTCTGTTCCGTCACCCTCGTTTCCCTGCCCCGCTCCTTTATTTAGTGCCTACTGTGTGCCCTAAGCCCCGGGCCGTGGGGGCTCCTGGGGCTGCTGGGCTGAGAACGAGGGAGAGTTCTTCCCGGGGGGTGAAGCCGGAATCCGCGGTCCGGGCGTGGGCAGGGCCGTGTCGGGGGGTGGGGGTCGGGCGCTTCCTGCCTCTCCCAGTGTCGGGGGCCCAGGCGGCTCTGGGCTGTGGCCGCGTCACCCGCTCTCCGCCTCCGTCATCACGTGGCTGTCCTCTCCGGGTCCCTGTCTCCTCCTGTAAGAACAGCAGCCCTGCCCCGGCCGGGTGGCCCTGTGGGTGGGAGCATCGTCCCGTGCACCAAAGGTTGCGGGTTCGATTCTCGTGGGGGCACATACCCGGGTGTGGGTTTGATGCCCGAAGGGGTGTGCTTACAGGAGGCAACTGATCGATGTTGTGCACATCAGTGCTTCTCTCTCTCCCTTCTTCTTCCTAAATGTACCCTCAGGTGAGGATTAAAAAAACAGAGTAAAATAAGTAAAGTGCTGATTTCAGGAGAGAGAGAAGAGCAGAGGTCACGCTGGACCCGCCCCGCCCTGAGCCCTTGTCTTGACCCGGCCGCACCCACAGGGGCCCCGCTTCCCTCACCCCAATACCACGGCCCTCCTGGCCTCTGGGGGCCGGGAGCCCAGGTAAGGGGTGAAGCCCCGCACCCAGGCCCCTCTGCCTGTGGGTGAGGCATGTTGTGGGTGCTGCCCAGGGACCCCCCTCCCAGACTCCCATCAGCCAGGGGGTCTCCCGCTTGGACTCCGGCCCCTTGCATCTGGGAGTGGGGACGGGCGTTGGGAGATGTTAGGAGGCACGAACCCCTGCTCTGAGCTCCTGGTGCCTTCAGTGCGGTGGGCCCCCAAGCCTGGCCGTGTGGTTCCCTCTCTTGGGATCCCGTCCCTGCTTTTGCAAAGACATTTACAAACAATCTTTATAGCTGAAAGTATTACATATGCCCCCTTCCCCCCCCTGACCGCCCCCCCAGGCCCTCGCCACCCCACGGTGTGTCTGTGCCCGTGGGCCATGCACACAGGCACACAAGGTCTTTGATCCCCTCCCACCCACCCAGCCTCCCCGCCTTCCCTCCGAGACCCCGCCCTCTGCTCCCTGCTCCGCGGCTCCGGATCCACCCCGTTCACCCGTTTATTTTGTTCCTTAGGTGCCACGTGTGAGTGAGGTCACGTGATGCGTGTCCTCCTCTGACGGACTGATTTCGCTCCGCACGATGCTCTCGGGCCCTCCGTGCTGTGGAAGGCATTTTGGAGACCCGTGGCCACGTGGGCTGCCTCGTGGCACCTGGCTCTGCGTGGCCCCCGAGGCGGATGGGCGAGCTGCGGCCGGAGCCTGGGCCCCGTCTGTGCCTCCCACACGCGGTGACGGGCGGCAGGCATCCCAGCTCCCTCCTGCACCGGACGCGGCACAGAGTCCCCCCGGAGGGCTGCTTGGGCGGCCGGGGACAGGGGCGGCGGCTGACAGACAGACAGACCCATCGCTGTGGGCTTCTCCTTCCCCGGGGCTCCCTCGGGCTCTGGAGGAAGGTGCAAGCAGAAGGTGGTGCGCTCAGCCTGTGAACCAGGAGGTCAGGGTTCAATTCCCGGTCGGGGCACAGGCCCGGGTTGCAGGCTCGATCCCCAGTGTGGGGCGTGCAGGAGGCAGCTGATCAATGACTCTCTCTCATCATTGATGTTTCTGTCTCTCTCTCCCTCCCCCTTCCTCTCTGAAATCAATAAAAATACATATTTAAAAAAAGGAGGTGTTTTCCAGGGCGTGGCCGGCCCCTTTGCTAATGATGGTGATGTCGACTCGGCCCTGCAGGAGGGGAGCCCTGGGGGGCTGAGGGGCAGAGGCAGGTCCTGGGGGCACCGCCCTCGCTCTGTGCTGGGGTCACCTGGCCTGTGCACTTGGCCACCTGCCCGGCTCCATCACCCCACGTCCCGGGAACCCGGGGGCTCGTCCCCACGGTTCCTTTTGCTCACACACCTGGAGGGTCGCGGAGTGACGGTGAATGACTCACGGCCTGGCCTCCCGGGACGGAGCGGCGGGGAAGGCGGGCCGACAGGCTCGCGAGGGCCCGGGGAGGGCTGCTCACGATGCCCATTAATGTTTAAACGGGGTCACGGCGCCCAGCCCCACGACGCGGCCCTTTAGACCCCCGGGTGGGGAGGCCGGAGGAACCGCGTGGCCGGGGCGTCCTCCCGCAGCCGGACCCCCGGCTCCGGTGGAAGAGCTGCCGGATCTGGAAGCAGCGTGGTCGGTCCGAGTGGGAGTTCTCCGGCCGCACAGCCCCGGCCGGACGCGGCCCCGGATTATCACGTTTGCTCCTGCGCCCCCGGAGGCCGGGCAGCAGCCAGGGGAGGGAGCTGCCGGTTCCGAGTGGGGAAACCGAGGCGGGTCCAGGGGAGAGTGCTCTCCAGGGGCTTCTTTAGACGGTCCCTGGGGCCCAGGAGGGGGGTTGGCAGCGCCCCCCGCCCCCGGGCAGGGAGGCGGGTCCTGAGTGGTTCCCTGTGCGGCCGCGGCAGCCGGGACTCGGCCCAGGCCTCTCATTACGGCCAGAGAAACGGTACCACTAACAACATCATTTGTTCCAGCAGCGCCGGGGCAAACCGGCTTTACAGCAGTGTTTTACACGCTACATGGGTGCCATAAATATTTCCATAAAAACATGCATTAAAATATAAAAGTGGGCCCCAAATATGTGTGTGGGGGGTGGAACCCACAGCAAAGCCTTGTGCCGGCGGCCAGGCGCGAGCAGCTGCTGAGGCCTCCCGAGGCGGGGGACAGGGGGCCCCCACGGTCAGCACCCCACCCCGCCCTGTCCCGGTCTGGACTGTGCCGAGGGCTGTGTCCCTGCCCCCCGCCCCTCCCCCCGGCCAGTGCCTGGGGCCAGGGCTCCCCTCTCAGGTAACCCCCGGGGGCCTTTCTGACCTCCGTCACGGCTGTGCCTCCTCGGCCCCCGGATCATGCATCCCCCAGTCCAGCCCTTCCCAGCCAAGCCACCGTCATGGTGGCCCGGGGGCAGGGCTGGGCCCCCCTCAGAGCCCGGGCCCCTCCCTGCCTCTGTCCAGGCTCCGCTCTCCCAGCTGTAAACAGCGAGAAACGCATCTGCCCCCCAGGTCCCCCGGGGAGGTGGGCACAGAGAGGGTGGGCGCCTCGCCCAGGTCACAGCAGGAAGTGCAGGAGGCGGGGTTTGACCCCTGAGGCCCCTGAGGCCCCGGTGCTGCTGGAGGGGTGGCCCCTCCCGGCCCAGCTCTGACCACCCCAGGCCTAGTTGGCACCCCACCATGGCCCCCTGAGACTCTGAGCCGAGCCCTCCTCTCTGACCACCGCTAATGCAGGCTCCCCGATCCAGGGGCCGCACCTGCTTGGTCGTTACTGCCCCCCCCCCACCGGCTGTGCCCCCAGGATCTCGCCTGGCTCAGGGACTTGGCTACGTCTTGGATGCTGGGAGGGGTCCCGCCACTGGACCCCCACTGTCCGGACATGTGTCCCCCCACATGCTTGTTTTGGTGACTTCAGTGATGGGCCCTCACAACCTCCGGCACACCCAGCCCCAGTCTCTCCCCAGCTCCCATTGGGGCCAGGCCCGCACCCCTCACTGCAGGCCCCCCCCCCCCCCACAGAGGGGCAGCCGACAGAGCTCGAACCTGTCTGCACCCCTCTCCTCCTCTCTGCCCGTCGGGAGCTCCTGTCTCAGCTCCGGGACTCTGCCCGAAGGTTCTGGAGGCCACGCCCCCACAGCAAGCTGGCTGTTGGCACGGGCTAGGCGTTTATTTGAGGCCAAGGGGGCTGCTGGGGGAAGGCGGGGCCCGGGCACCTGGCATAGGGCAGGGAGATGGGGGCGGGGTCACAGGCTAACGGGACTGTATCCTGAGGGGGACAGGGCCCCGGGAGGAGGGACAGGAGGCAGGGCAGGGGGCCCACAGGGTGTGGCTGTCACCATTGCTGGGCTCCACAGAGACGCAGAGCCACTGAGGTGTAGGAATCGGGGGGCAGGGCCCTGGCCAGTTCAACGCTCGCCACTGAGCCACACCGCCAGCCCCAGTCTCTCTCTTTTGCTCCCCCCACACCCCGTGGCCAGTGTCTGTCTCCAGAGAAACCCCAGGTGCCCACGTCCCTGCGCAGCAGCCCAGCGACTGGTCTTCAGTGTGACCCCCCCACACTGCGGGACTCCCTCACACTAAATCTGACCACCTGCCTGGCCGCCTGCCGTGGGCCCCACACGCAGGTCCCAGGACCCCGGGAAGGCTCCCATAGGGGACAGGCCCGCACCCCTCACTGCAGGCCCGCCCCCCAGAGGGGCAGCCAGGTCCGGGACGCTCCCACACAGAGCCTGTGCGGGCGCGGAAGCTCCACGGGCTGAGCTGAGCCAAGCTGCAGAGCCAGGAGGAGGACCCGCGGGCACAGCCAGCGCTCGCCAGGCACCTCCTGCCCAGGCGGCCTCCTGGTCCCGGGTCCCAGGTCTCTGGGGGCCACGCTGGGCGCCCAGGAAACCTCCATGCCCGGCGCCCCCTGGTGGCGAGGGGCTGCCACTGCAGCGGCCGGTTCCCTCCGGACCTGGTCCCCTGGGATCGGCCTTCCCGGGGCCCTGGGACCTGCGTGTGGGGCCCACGGCAGGCGGCCAGGCAGGTGGTCAGATTTAGCATGAGGGAGTCCGCAGTGTCCGGGGCTCACACGAAGATCAGTCGCTGGGCTGCCGCGCAGGGACGTGGGCGCCCTGGGGTTTCTCTGGAGACAGACACTGGCCGCGGGGATGTGGGGGGAGCAAAAGAGAGAGACTGGGGCTGGCGGTGAGGCTCAGTGGTGAGCGTCGACCTATGAACCAGGAGGTCACGGTTCCATTCCCGGTCAGGACACAGGCCCGGGTTGTGGGCTCGATCCCCAGTGTGGGGCATGCAGGAGGCGGCCGCTCAGCGATCCTCTCTCATCAGTGATGCTCCTCTCTCTCCCTCTCCCGTCCTCTCTGACATCGATAAAAACATTTCACAAAAGAAAGACACTTGGGCCCGCGCTGGACGGTCTCCAGCCGAGGGCGGCCGAGGGGCCGTGGGGGGCGGGGCCAGCTCACACCTGGGCCAGGTAAACAGTCAACGGAGCAGGGGAGGCCTGGGTCACTGGGTCCCTGGGAGGGACACAGCCCCTCTCAGGCGGAGGCGGGGGGGGGGGCGTCACCCTGGGAGGGACACAGCCCCTCTCAGGCGGAGGCGGGGGGGGGGGCGTCACCCACCCCGCCTGCCCCTCGGGGACGGTGCAGCGGGTCTCCCAGCTGTAGCCGCCCACTGCCCATGGCCCATTCCCGAGGCCGATGGTCCGCGAGCCGGCGGGTCCCTTCGCTTCCCGCGGTGGCTCTGGACGGAAGCACCGAGTCACAGGCCACCTGCCCCGTCCCTCCTGGTCCATCACACAGGAGACGACGCTGCGGCCACAGCGTAGGGGACAGCCGAGCAGGGGGCAATGCCTCCAAGACCACCCCCCCCCGGCCCCCGTGAGCGGGGCTGGGAGGCTCCCCCAGCGAGGTCAGCCTCGTCCGTGATGGGGGCCCCGTTCTCTGTTCTCTCTCTGCCAGGGGAGCTCAGCCGCTGAGTGAGGGGGCAGAGGGCACGGGGCCCCAGAAGGCGGTCAAGGGCCTGGCCGTGGACCAGGGAGGATGGGCCCTGGGAGGACATTCAGGTGGGCCCGGCCGCCCTGTCCCTGACCCAGGGCCGCTGTCCTCGCTCCGGCCTCCTCAGCCTCTGGGTCTGCCCTCTCTCTGGACACCTCTCTCCACCCCCTGCCTCAGTTTCTCTCTCTCACCACGGGTGCTAGGCCTGGCTGCTGGGTCCCCGCTTCTAAGGAGCCCCCAGACCCCCCCACTCCCCCCAACCAGAAGGGATTCGCTCTCCTTTGGTTCCAAAGCCTCACCCACACCCCGCACTGTCATCAGCTTCGGGATTTATAAGGGACCCCCACGAGGGTGCCACACCGGCCCAGGGCCTCGGGGTCCCCCCGCCCCCTGCCGTCCCCCTGAGCCGTGAGCGGCTGGGGGCCGGATGGCGCGGCCAGCCCTGCGCACCCCGGGGTCAGGGGATTCGCCACGCCGCGTAAAACCGCCCGGCCGCCGTGGTTCCTGATTGTTTTACAGTAAAACCCGGTGTCAGTGTTACGCTTTGAAACATTTAAGAAACCGGTTTATGGGCTCAGACCTTTTCGCTTCGGAAGACCAGACGCCCCGCCCGCGCGGCCGGGTCGCCGTTTGAAATTCAGGAGGAGGGCCTTGGTGTTGCCGGCGGGAGGCCCGTGACGAGTGCCCGGACCCGCGAGCTGCGGGTTCCCGGCTCCCGCGGCGGAAACCTGCTCTCGGGCGGGGAGTCAACACCCACAGACACGGGGTGCTTTAGGCCGAGCACCTTCCGGATGAAACCGCCCGCGGTGGCGGCCCGGGGGCCCGGGAGGGGGCAGCTGTCTCCCCCGCGTCCTGAGTGCTGGCGCCCGCCTGCCCGCCTGCCCCGTCCCTGGCGACGTGATGTCCTGGCCGCAGGGCCCGGGGAGCGTGTGCACGCGTGTGCGTGTGTGACCGGGTGCGGACAGGGCCCGGGGGAGCGTGTGCACGCGTGTGCGTGTGTGACCGGGTGCGGACAGGGCCCGGGGAGCGTGTGCACGCGTGTGCATGTGTGACCGGGTGCGGACAGGGCCCGGCTGGGTCTCGGGCGGCGCGTGGGGTGGGTGACCAGGGCCACTGGACGTCCCCTCGTGCGGGGCTCGGGCTGCGCGGAGACACTGTGTTCACTCGCAGTCGGCGAACCGCGTGAGGACCTGCAGGGAGTCCGTGCGGCCGCTGCTCTCGTTTCTGCAGGAATTCCCTGCAGAGGTGGCGGCTGGTGCGGAGGCCCCACCCCCACCCCGGTCTGCGCCGGCCTGGCGCGTCGCGGGATGCGGGAGACGCTGAGGGAGATGATGACGGAGCAGTTACAACCCCCCCCCCCCCAGCTCAGCACCTGCTCCTCGCGGGCGGAGGGCTCAGCAGGGAGCCTCCGGGAGCTGCCGCCCCGGTCCTCACGCGGCCGCCGCTGTGTGTCCGTGTCCCGACCTCCGGGTACAAGGACCCCGGCCGGGCCAGCCCGGTGACCTCATAGTTGAATCCGCTCTGGCGACCTCACCTCCTCACACAGTGACGTTCTGAGGCCCTGAGCCTGGGGGTCCGGATCCCCACGTACCTTTTGGGGGACACACTTCACCTACGAGTCTTCTCGTGCGGTGTTTTGGACGCACGCAGCCTAAAAAGACTCCTTGCTCGTCTAAGATTCTGACGTAACCGCCCACCCTGTGATCTGTGCTGAACCTGGCCACGCCGCCCACGGAGCCCGGCCGGGCCCCCCTCCCGCCAAGACGCGGACTGTGCCCGGGGACTGAGGGCTGGGACCGGAAAGCCCTGGGCGGGCGAGGTCAGCACTGGCCTCACTCAGGGGTCAGGGGGGTGGAACCCTCTGTCCAGGAGGAGCTGCAGTGGGTCAAGTCTGCAGACCTATCCTTGACCACATATAGGTACATGCACACACACGCACACACGTGTGACACACAGCACAAAACACACACATGCGCTCACACGCACACACTTTCACACATGTGTACATACATGCACACACATGCACACATGCACACATGCACCCCCCACGTGTCACACACATTGGGATCCCCAAGCTGCAGGCCGTTGTGGGGCGCTAACGAGCTGCTCCGAGGCCCCGAGGAGATGTGGGCGGCAGGTCGGGGTTCGGGTGGCTGATGACGGCAGGGAGGCCAGGCTGGTTACCGTTGAGGAAACACACGGGCCCGCGTCTCCGGTCAAAAGGCAGCGAGGAAGGGGGTGAGCGGCGGCGGCCCGAGGGGTCACAGTGCGGCCTCGTCTCCGGATGCTGCTCCGGGAACCCGCCTGGCGTAGCCTGGGCCCCGGCAGGCGGCCGGTGTGGCGGCAGCGGTCCTGTGGCTGCAGGCCGTCCGCTGAGGGCCCGATGGCCACACGGCGCACGGCGGCCCTGGCCCCGCCCGGAGGTGGGAAGCGTGGACACGAGCCGCTCGCAGCCGGGACCCGGCGGCGTTAGCTCCGCGCCGGCGGCCAGCGCGTCGCTGTGGGTGCGCCTTTGATCGGCGGCGGCTTCCGGTTTACGGCCTCGTAAAGCCCGCGAGCAGCCCGGAGTTTATGGTGCTCAGTGAGATTCTCCTGTGAACACGTCCGGGGCGGGCGGGTCTTTATTGCCCGCTACCAGGTCTTCCCTCCTGGGCCCTGGGCCCGGATCCTCCGTCCACATGCGGCTCCCAGATGTGTCTCCCAGAACATCTGGGGTGGGGGCCTGCTGTGCGCGGGAGCCCTGCGTGCCGGCCCGTGCAGGCGTGGCCGGAACACGGGCCACTCAGGTGCTCCCGCGCAGGCCGGGCGGGGACCTCCTGTGCCCGCAGCCTCCGTGTGCTCGGGGTGGGGCTGTCTGTGGCTCCTGTACAGGCGGGGAGGGGGGGAGTGGGGGAGTGGGGGAGCAGGGGAGCGGGGGAGCAGGGAGGTGGGGCCCTCACCAGACCAGAGCCAGGCCGCGGGGTTGGCCGGGGCAGCCCGCCGGCACCCAAGGGACAGGAGACAGCACGCTCCCTCCTGTCCTCACCCAACGCACATTACCCACGTGCCAGTGCCAGGGCTGTGGGCACAGGGCAGGAGGGGCACAGGGCAGGGATGGGGGCACAGGGCAGGGATGGGGGCACAGGGCAGGGACGGGCACAGGGCAGGGATGGGGGCACAGGGCAGGGACGGGCACAGGGCAGGGATGGGGGCACAGGGCAGGGACGGGCACAGGGCAGGGACGGGCACAGGGCAGGGACGGACACAGGGCAGGGACGGGGGCACAGGGCAGGGACGGGGCACAGGGCAGGGACGGGGCACAGGGCAGGGACGGGGCACAGGGCAGGGACGGGCACAGGGCAGGGATGGGGGGCACAGGGCAGGGACGGGGCACAGGGCAGGGACGGGGGCACAGGGCAGGGACGGGCACAGGGCAGGGACGGGGCACAGGGCAGGGACGGACACAGGGCAGGGATGGGGGCACAGGGCAGGGACGGGGCACAGGGCAGGGACGGGGGGCACAGGGCAGGGACGGGGGCACAGGGCAGGGACGGGGGGCACAGGGCAGGGACGGGCACAGGGCAGGGACGGGCACAGGGCAGGGACGGGCACAGGGCAGGGATGGGGGGCACAGGGCAGGGACGGGGGCACAGGGCAGGGACGGGGGGCACAGGGCAGGGATGGGGGCACAGGGCAGGGACGGGCACAGGGCAGGGATGGGGGCACAGGGCAGGGACGGGCACAGGGCAGGGATGGGGGGCACAGGGCAGGGACGGGCACAGGGCAGGGATGGGGGCACAGGGCAGGGACGGGCACAGGGCAGGGATGGGGGGCACAGGGCAGGGACGGGGGCACAGGGCAGGGACGGGGGGCACAGGGCAGGGACGGGGGCACAGGGCAGGGACGGGGGGCACAGGGCAGGGACGGGGCACAGGGCAGGGACGGGCACAGGGCAGGGACGGGCACAGGGCAGGGACGGGGTCACAGGGCAGGGACGGGGCACAGGGCAGGGACGGGCACAGGGCAGGGACGGGCACAGGGCAGGGACGGGGGCACAGGGCAGGGACGGGGCACAGGGCAGGGACGGGCACAGGGCAGGGACGGGGTCACAGGGCAGGGACGGGGCACAGGGCAGGGACGGGCACAGGGCAGGGACGGGGTCACAGGGCAGGGACGGGGCACAGGGCAGGGACGGGCACAGGGCAGGGACGGGGCACAGGGCAGGGACGGGGGCACAGGGCAGGGATGGGGGCACAGGGCAGGGACGGGGGCACAGGGCAGGGACGGGGGCACAGGGCAGGGACGGGCACAGGGCAGGGACGGGGGCACAGGGCAGGGACGGGGGCACAGGGCAGGGACGGGGGCACGGGGGAGCGGCCTCCAGCAGCTCAGGCCCCGGCAGGGCCAGCACGGCCCGGGGCGGGTAGGCACGTGAGCAGCCCTGGCTGGGGTCTGGGAGGCGGCGGTGCGAGGGGGCAGGTCTGGGCGCTGTGGGAAGGCAGAACCCCGGTTTCCTGGTGATATCCCAGGGTGGGGTTCCGGACGTGACCCCCAGACTTGGCCTCTGGCCCCTCCCAATGGCAGCTTCTCTCTTCCTGTCTGTCCCCCTCACCCCGACCGTCAGCATCTGGGAGTGGGGGCAGGAGCCTCCTTTGTGGCCTCTTTTGATTTCATTTTATTTTTTAATTCTCACCAGAACACACATTTTAATTGAGTTTTAGAGAGTGGAAGGGAGGGGGAGAGACGGAGAGAGAAGCATCGATGGGCTGCCTCCTGCACACGCCCCAACCAGGGCTGGAGATCCACCTGCAACCCAGGGACGTGCCCTTGACCGGGAATCGAACCCACGACCTGTGGGTCTGAGGGCTGAGGCTCTAACCACTGAGCAACTGGCCAGGGTTATTTGCCTCTTTTACAAAATGGTCTTTATTTTGAAGAGCAGGTTCAGGTGCACCGAGACTGAGCAGGTGACGGAGCCCCCCCCCCCACCCCCCGCCACCATCTTCCCGTGAGCTGCACCGGCCACAGTGATGGGCTGGCCCGACGCCCTCACTCCCTGCGGCCTCGGAGCCCGGAGCCTGGAGCCCAGAGCACGGAGCACAGAGCACAGAGCACAGTGCACAGAGCCTGGAGCACGGAGCCTGGAGCATGGAGCACAGAGCACGGAGCCTGGAGCATGGAGCACAGAGCACGGAGCCTGGAGCACAGAGCACGGAGCCTGGAGCACGGAGCCTAGAGCACAGAGCACGGAGCACAGAGCACGGAGCACGGAGCACGGAGCATGGAGCACAGAGCACAGAGCACGGAGCCTGGAGCACGGAGCACAGAGCACGGAGCCTGGAGCATGGAGCCTGGAGCACGTAGCACAGAACACGGAGCACAGAGCATAGAGCCTGGAGCACGGAGCACAGAGCACGGAGCCTGGAGCATGGAGCCTGGAGCACGGAGCACAGAGCACGGAGCACGGAACCTGGAGCACGGAGCCTGGAGCACGGAGCACAGAGCACGGAGCCTGGAGCACGGAGCACAGATCACGGAGCCTGGAGCATGGAGCACGGAGCCTGGAGCACGGAGCACGGAGCCTGGAGCACGGAGCACGGAGCACAGAGCACGGAGCCTGGAGCATGGAGCCTGGAGCACGGAGCACGGAACACGGAGCACAGAGCACGGAGCCTGGAGCACGGAGCACAGAGCACGGAGCCTGGAGCATGGAGCCTGGAGCACGGAGCACGGACACGGAGCACAGAGCACGGAGCCTGGAGCATGGAGCACGGAGCCTGGAGCATGGAGCACAGAGCACGGAGCCTGGAGCACAGAGCACGGAGCCTGGAGCACGGAGCCTAGAGCACAGAGCACGGAGCACAGAGCACGGAGCACGGAGCACGGAGCATGGAGCACAGAGCACAGAGCACGGAGCACAGAGCACAGAGCACAGTGCACGGAGCCTGGAGCATGGAGCACAGAGCACGGAGCCTGGAGCATGGAGCCTGGAGCACGTAGCACGGAACACGGAGCACAGAGCATAGAGCCTGGAGCATGGAGCCTGGAGCACGGAGCACAGAGCACGGAGCACGGAACCTGGAGCACGGAGCCTGGAGCACGGAGCACAGAGCACGGAGCCTGGAGCACGGAGCACAGATCACGGAGCCTGGAGCATGGAGCACGGAGCCTGGAGCACGGAGCACGGAGCCTGGAGCACGGAGCACGGAGCCTGGAGCACGGAGCACGGAGCACAGAGCACGGAGCCTGGAGCACGGAGCACAGAGCACGGAGCCTGGAGCATGGAGCCTGGAGCACGGAGCACGGAACACGGAGCACAGAGCACGGAGCCTGGAGCACGGAGCACAGAGCACGGAGCCTGGAGCATGGAGCCTGGAGCACGGAGCACGGACACGGAGCACAGAGCACGGAGCCTGGAGCATGGAGCACGGAGCCTGGAGCATGGAGCACGGAGCCTGGAGCACGGAGCACAGAGCACAGTGCACGGAGCCTGGAGCATGGAGCACAGAGCATGGAGCACGGAGCCTGGAGCATGGAGCACGGAGCACGGAGCACAGAGCATGGAGCCTGGAGTCTGGAGCACGGAGCACGGAGTACGGAGCACGGAGCCTGGAGCACGGAGCACAGAGCACAGTGCACGGAGCCTGGAGCATGGAGCACGGAGCATGGAGCACGGAGCCTGGAGCCTGGAGCACGGAGCACGGAGCACGGAGCCTGGAGCATGGAGCACGGAGCACAGAGCACAGTGCACGGAGCCTGGAGCCTGGAGCACGGAGCATGGAGCACGGAGCACGGAGCACAGAGCACGGAGCCTGGAGCACAGAGCACGGAGCACAGAGCACGGAGCCTGGAGCCTGGAGCCCGGAGCACGGAGCACGGAGCACAGAGCACAGTGCACGGAGCCTGGAGCACAGAGCACGGAGCACGGAGCACGGAGCCTGGAGCCTGGAGCCCGGAGCATGGAGCACGGAGCACAGAGCGTCCCTCTCCTGTCGCCGCTCAGTGCTCTCTGCTCGTTCTGTGGTTTGGAGGGGCCTGATGGCACGTATCCACCTGATTTCGGGGTCACAGGGCGTAGGCACCTGCCCCCACACCCCTGTGCGGCACCCATTCACCTGCATTTGCCCACCCCCAGACCCCCCTCCCTCCGTGCCTGGTGCCAGGCTGAGCCCCCGGCTGGCGTGGCGGGTGGCTTTCTGGTTCGGAACGGAGCTCGGGGTCCCTGGGCTCGCACGGCCGTGCCGGGGTTTCCCAGGGAACTTGGGGTGCAGGGGGGCCTGGTGTGGGCGCTGACCGCTGAGTCTCAGCCGGGAGACCCTGGAAGTCCCTTTCCTTCCCCAAGACCCGTGTCCAGTCGGAGGAGCCGTGAGGCCGGCGAGGGCCGGATGCGGCCGGTGCGGGTAAGATCCGGGCCCTCCCTGCTGCCCCCCAACCTCTCCCTCCGCAGAAGCTCTGCACTCAGGGGCCGCAGGTCCTCGGATGTTCGATGTTCGCCTGTGGCAAGTGGGAAGCCGCCGTCTGGGCCTCGGGCCGCCGATCCCCTCTGACCCCTCCCGTAGCCGTGGTTCCGGGTCCTGCGGGGAAGTGACGGCCACCAGGTCACGCGCCCTCCATCCGGGGGCCGCATGGGGCCGGTCCCACGTAAGGGCTCAGTGCCGCGGCTCCGCTCTGCGCTCCCCTCCGGCCTGAGGGGGCCGGGGGCCCGGGGCAGGCTCTCCCGGTCTTCCGTGCGGGAGGGTGTCCGGGTAGAACCAGCAGACGGACGCAGTGGGGTGGGTAACGGGAAACAACAACAAGCAAAGCCTGAGCCCGGCCGGCGTGGCTCCGTGGCTGAGCGCTGACCTCTGAGCCAGGAGGTCACAGTTCGATTCCCGGTCAGGGCACAGGCCCGGGTTGCGGGCGCCATCCCCCGTGTGGGGGTCTCATCTCTCTGGTCATTGATGTGTCTCTCTCTCTCCCTCTCCCTTCCTCTCTGAAATCAATAATGAGAATATATTAAAAAAACAACAACCTGACGGGCCGGCCAACACACCTGTGCCCGCGGCCTCCGCCCGCCGTGCACGCACTCCTGCGCATTCGCCACGGGCCCGCCAGCCGGCCGCGGCGCTCACGTGTCGGCGGCCTCCAGGAAACCGGAGCCTCCCGGTAAGTATCAGATGAGTTGCTAATGTTGGAAAAAAAGCGAGAAACATGTCCCGGGCCTCTGTTTTACGGCCGCTCTTGAAGTCGGAATTGGCGATTGAAACCCAACGCCGCCCGGGCTGCGCGTTCCCAGTGCCGGCGTGATGGGAAGTCCAGACGCTGGGCCGGAGGCTCCGAGCAGCTGAGCCCGCGCGGGCCCGCGGGAGGGGCGGTGGCTGCTCCTGGCGGGCGGTGGGCCCCGGGCCGCCCGCGCCCTCCCCGGCCCCGCCCCTGCAGCTTGGAGGAGCCCGCGATCCGGGCGGCCGGCTTTGTCCCCGGCCTCGGGAAGGGGCGCTGGGCCCGGCGTCTCATCTGTGTCTGCTGCTTCCCAGGAGGCCCACACCCCACCGGGGGCCCCGCGGCGGGCAGGAGCTGGGGCCTCCCCGGGGCCTGTCATAAACGGCATTGCCCCCCCTCAGGACCGCAGGAGGCGGCCTCGCCTGGGAACGGGTCCTTGCAGATGAACTGGCGGGAACGGGGTCAGGACGGGGGGTCCCTCAGCCACAGGACGGGGACCTTGCAGAGGGGCGAGGTGGATGCAGGCGTGCACACAGGACGGATGTCATGGAAGACGGAGCGGAGAGGGGTGATGGGTCTCGGTCAGGGGGCGCCTAGGATGCGGGCAGCCACCGGGAACCGGGCCCGGGCCGGGGCCCCCTCGCGGCCTGAGGAGCCAGCCCGGCGACACCTGGACCTCAGTGCCGGCTCCAGAACCGGGAGAGAAGGTCCCGTTGTTGATGCCCGGCCATGGGCTGTGTCCCGGATGCCCTGGACACACACACACACCATGCACACACACACACACACACACACACACGTGCATACACACATATACACATGCACACACACGAACATGCATGCGAGCATGCACGCACACACGCACGCAGCGCACACATGCACACATGTACTTACATGTGCGCACACACATGAACACACACACACACGGTGGGTGCTCAGAGCCGGGGTGGCCCAGAGCTTCCAGTGGACGCCGGGGTGCGTTTGGGCCTGTGTGTGGGGAGATGCCGTACCCTGGGGGGCGGGGTTGGGTGGGGAGAGCCCAGCCTGGGGTGAGGGCTCTGCTCCGTGCCTTTGCCGTGGCTGGGCCTTGGCGTCCCGTGGGCGGCGTGTCCTAACCCGGGTCTGGCTGTGGCTTCCAATCGCACGCCGGCAGGAAGCACCCTCGCTCAGGGCCGCCCGCCATTGCAGGAGGAGAACTGCTTCTGGAGAGACGGGCGGTAGACGTGGGACCCAGACTGCACCCCCTTCTCCGCCCGCTCGGACCCCGGCCCGAGGTCATGGCCGGGAGATGGAGGCCGGAGCCTGTCTCCACCGCGGCGTGGCTCTGGCCACCGGGAGTCACTGCGGGTCTGAGCGGCTCCGCTGGGCCGCCTGGGGGCCGCGTCCCGTCCCCGCTCCTCCCAGGCCGGCCGCCAGCCGCTGCCCCTCCCCTGCAGGCACCCACGGCGAAGAGCTCTGGGGGTGCAGGCCCTGCGCCCACATCTCGGACATGACCCTTGGTGGGCCATTCTCGACGCACCCCCTAGAGTGAGCCGCCAGCAGCCGGCTGGGCCCCCAGCCCATGCAGGGGTGCTGTCCCCGTCCCCCTCCACAGCACCCCATCTCCGACCTCCGGGCTGCACACCCTGGCACCTGTTCTGATGGGTCACCCTCCGGACTCGGCTCCATGGACACAAATGCCGCTGGGATCGGGGGCGGCGTGGCGACGTGTTAACGCCTGGCCCAGGCCCGCCCCACCCTGCTTGCTTCCCTGTTGGGGTCCCAGGACAGGGACGCACAGCCCAGCTAGCGCCTCGGGGAGAATCAAGGCGGCACATTGCTGCCTTTCTGTTCGAGGAAGTCTTGGGGAGCTGTGTGGTCAGGGGAGCTATGTGATCAGGACAGCGGTGGCCACCACCCCCTGCGCCTGAGCCGCCTGTGGCCGTCGGGCAGAGGTCCTGGAGGGAGATGCCGGGGCCCAGCCTGCTCCACGGGGAGCTGAACACACTCGCACATGCTCACATGGGTACAAGGCATGCACACGGGTACACACACACACACACATGTGCACACACGTGCACATATGGGTGCACACGTGCACACACCCTCTCTTTAGCAGGAGGCCTGGGCTCCCTGGAGAGAACCCCACTGCCAAGGCAGGTGAGAAACCGGTGTGAACCCTGGGAGTGGGGGGCTGGGCGCACCTGGGAGCCGGGGCAGGTCTCCGAGGGCCCCCAGGTGTGGCCTCGTGGACACCGGGCCTGGCAGGTGGAGGAGACAGAGCTGAGCGTGCCCAAGCTCCCCACCCCCCCCCCCCACACACACCGAGTTCTGGAAGCCTGAAGCGAGGGGCGGGGTGCAGATTGTAGCGAGCAGGGCAGACAGGCCAGCAGACGGCCCACCAGCTGCAGCTGGAGGGGGCCTTGGCTCTGAGGAACCGTGGGAACCACGGCACCCACAGGTGCCACCCTGGGCTCCAGATGTCACCTGGGGCGTGGGAGGGAGGGGGCCCAGGCCGATGCCCTCCCCCTGTGAGCACGGAGCGGGCGGAGATGGAGCGGAGATTGAGTTACCGCAGAGGCACGCTCACGGCTCGCCCACCGGTGGTCTCGGCCTCGGATTCCTGCCCCCAGAGATCCGTGCGCTTTTCTGGCTGCGGGGGGGGGGGGGGGCCGGGGGGCGGAACCTGGCCCCGGGGTCTGAGCAGGACCATGAATCGCGGCATTAACGGTGGAAGATGGAGTGGCCCGGAGCGTGTCTGGGAGGGGCCGCCCCCCCTTTCCGGCCGCTCCGCGCTGGCATCTCCGGGCCTGAATTCATTACCCAGGAAACGTGCCACGCAGGAGGGGCCGCGGATCACACGTTTTTACAATTAGCCATTCTGTGCACCGGCCGGACCCCGCGGGGGGAGGGGCCTGGCGGGGTGACCACGCACCTCCTGTTTGGGCCAGAAAGGGGGGAGGGCAGGAACTACGGGTCGAAGGTGAGTCCACTGCCCCCCCAGCCCCTGTCCCCGGCCCCGGGGTGCGCCCCGAGCGGCGGGTCCGCAGGCGGCTTCGGGCCTGAATTGGACCTTTATGAGCTGGGGAGCTTGCCTGGGGGGCTGGGGGCTGGCGCCCTTCGAGGCTGGTTATGAATGGGGGCCCTCAGCCGTTTCCTTCTCATTTAATTTATCATTTGTGCCGTCTTTCAGCACCCGGCCCGGCGGCGCTGCTGGAATGCGGGCGCCCAGAATCCTTCTGCGGGAGGAGCGGCCGAGGAGAGGGCGGGGCGGGCGGGTCCCCTCCAAGCCCACCGCGTGGGGACAGTCTGGCTCTCGGGCCGAGGTGGTGCCAGGGAGGGGGGGCCCTGAGACCCTGCGGCTCTGCCCGCCTGCCGCCCTGGCCCTCGCTGGCTCAGTCTCTGGCCTCAGGGCGATGACCCCCGTGCCAGCCTCCAGGTGAGCGACGCCACGCCCTGCTCTGTCGCAGCCACGGCGGCCACGGCGGCGACGGCACGGGTGTGGCCTCTGGGCCTCCCTCTCGACCCCGGGTTTGTGGCTCCGGTTGACTTTGGTTTAAGGAGATCGGGATTCCGGCGTCCTGAGAAGGGGGTAAGGAAGGGCCCAGTGAGCTCGGTGCCGACGTGTGGCTGGGACAGGTCCGTGCAGGGACCCACAAGGGCACCTTGGGGACTCAGGGAGGCCAGCAAGGCCCTGACGTCAGGACCGAGTGTCCTGTTGACAGGGTCTGATTGGAGGTGAGAAATAGCATCACTTCTCTGGGTCTTACTTCACTTCCTGCTGTTTTCTGCCCCAGTCAGCACCTTCAGGGAGCTGAACACACACCCACACGCTCACACACTCACACACCCACACGCTCACACACTCACACGCTCACACACACTCACACACACACAAACACACATACACACACACTCACACACCCACACACTCACACACTCACACGCTCACACACTCACACGCTCACACACACACTCACACGCTCACACACACACACTCACATGCTCACACACTCACACGCTCACACACTCACACACACACGCTCACACGCTCACACACTCACACGCTCACACACTCACACGCTCACACGCTCACACACTCACACATACACACTCACGCTCACACACTCACACACACAGATGCGCGTGCACAAGGAATGTACATGGGCACATGTGCAGACACTTACATGCACAACACATGTGCATGCCCCCATGCTTGCACAATGCACATACTTGTTTATATGTGCACACGTGTGCACACACATGCATGCAACATGTATGCACATACACGCACACACTCTCTTCAGCAGGAGGCCTGGCCTCCCTGGACAGAACCCCACTGAGAAGGCAGGTGAGAACCCGATGTGAACCCCGGAGTGGAGGGCTGGGTGCGCCTGGGAGTGGGGGGGTGAGGGGGGGCAGGCCTCCGAGGCCTCCAGGTTGGCCTCGCGGACACCGGGCCCAAAGCCGCGGCTCTGAGCCCACACGTCCCCCCAGCGGCCTCGCAGAACGACGCAACGCGGGCTCCCTTGTGCGGCTGAGGCTCCGCGGCCCCTGTGGCCACTGCCCTGGAGGCCTGCCTGCGTCCACGGGCCACTCCGTGGTGGCACGGCGGCAGGTGGTGCCGTGGGTGTGGCCTCGCTCAGGGCTGTGGCAGAGGTGCCAGCGGCTGGCTCCCAGCGCCCTGTCGGCACCAGGGCTGAGACTCAGGCTAACGTGTGAGGACCTGTGTCCAGTTGGGAGGGGAGGAGCCCAGGCTGTGTGGGCCTGTGGTGTGGTCCGCACACCCTCCTGAGGGTTAGGGGGGGCCAGGCCCCACACGGAGCAGAGACCAGGATGCCCACGAGCCTCCCCGTGCCCACGCCGTCCTCTGGCAGCGTGGGGACGTGGTCCCTGTGGCCTTGAGCCTGCTTTTCTCGGGCGCCGTTGTAGGTCACGGCCCCTCCCAGGCAGGGCCAGAGGGAGAGCGTGGGGCGGGGGCATTGGAGGTGCCCGACCTTGCAGGCTGGGGATGCTCCGTGTTCCCGTCCGTCCCCACAGAGCCCTGGGCTGCCCTGGGCCGCGCAGACGAGCTCACCCACCTGCACACGCAGGTGACACGCAGGTGACACGCACCTGATGCAGCAGGAGCGGGGAGCTCCCGGGAGCAGGTGGAGAGGGCTGGCCCGGCCTGCTGCCTGGGGAGCCCTGGGGTCCTGGGACGACATCACCGTCCACTCCTTCTCCTGGGTTTACCAAGGAGCCGGGTCAGCCACACTCAGCCACAGCGACACCCAGTGCCAGGTGGGAGGGCGGGCAGGGGCGGGACGCGGGGGGCAGAGGGGAGGTAAGGACTGGAAGCTGAAATCCGCCACTTGCCAGACCACTGCGTCACCCGCCCCTCAGCCCCGACCCGGGAGGCCCTGTCAGTGCCCCTTGGAGGCCCTGCCCTGCCCCCCGTGGACCTGCCGTTGGGGGAGCCCCAGGGGCACTCGGGGCTGTGACACGGAGGAAGTGCTCAGAGACACCCACACGGTGGGGGGGGCACGGCCCCTGTCGATGGAGTCTCCCTTCACGGGTTTTTGTGGCGTCGGTTTCAGGTTCACTCGCGTTACAAACGTGCGGAGGGCGCTCCCTGCCGCGCCGCCCGAAGGACTGTGACTTCATTTCCTCCCTGAGCAGCTTTCCTGCTCGCCTGCAGCGAGGACAGCCTCACACTCACCGCGCGGTTCCTGGGCGGCTGCCAGTACCGCACCCTCACAGGATCTTCCTGTTCGCTGTGAATGCTCACCAGAGGACATTTCCCGCTGATTTTCAGAGAGTGCCCGGGAAGGGGAGAGACAGAGAGAGAGAGAAACGTCGATGTGAGAGAGACACACAGATTGGTTGCCTCCCACACGCGCCCGGACCCACCGGGGCCGGGGATCGAGCCTGCAACCCAGGTCTGTGCCCTTGACCGGAATCAAACCCGGGATCCTGAGGGACGCAGGCCAACGCTCTAACCACCGAGCACACCCATCGGGGCTTTCCTTAGACTGTCTTAAAGAGCTACAACGTCTCTGAAAAATGGCCAAGGGCCTTGGCTTTCTGTTCATTTCATTTATTTCCTTTTCTTGGATCACTGCGCGGTTTGGGACGCTCATGAGTGACCTTCCTCAGGACACACGTGGGAGTGGACGGTGCTGACAACGTTCTCCGGGGAGACGGGCGTGAGTCAGGACAGTCTCGGACCCGAGACGGAAGTTCGCCCCGTTAGGCCGCCGGTGCAGGGGCTGCTGCCACCATCATTCCGGAAATCCCTCTTTTTTCCCCAGGGCAGTTTGCCGCTCTGTTGACTAATGAGTTTGCCGACCACTGCCTTAGGGGTCGAATTCCCTGTTTCCTAGACCCCATTTCATCTTTTTTTGTTTGTTTGTTTACGTCCTTGGTTTCCTGGAGCGCGCCCTCAAGTAGCTTTCTGAGAAAGGGTTGGTGGAAAGTCAGATTCTGAAGCCTTTGAATCTGGCGTTTATTCCACCAACGCTCCTGACTGGCTGTTGCCTGAAGACTGGATCCGGGTGGTGTCGCCTTCCCTTCAGACTTTTTGAAGCATTGCTCTGTGGTCCCCCATTTCCCGTGGCTCTGGGGTCAGACCCCATTTCACTCCTGATCCTTCCTACCAGGTGCACCGGTTACTAATTCGGATTTTTTTCAATAGATGGAGTTACACATATGTTGACATATATGCGACTTGACATGTATGCTATTTTGTTGGTTTGATAGCAAGCTTCAAAACTTCATATGTCAAATTTTCTGACGGTGTTAACCTCATAGATATTTTTAGGTTTAGAAATGTCGAATTTCGTGCCAAAAAAGAGCATTTGCAGGAAGTTTTGATTCATTACTTCATTTTTGAATTTTTAATTGTTTTTCCAGAAAAAAATCCGCGTTGTTAGCCGGTACAGCTGGTGCATCGCCTGCTTTCTCCCCTGATGGAAGCTGTAGGGTGTGTCCCCTCAGGATGGTGACAACCCACGGGCTTCTTGGTGCGGGGACGTCCTCGTTCCTGGCGTTTCTTTATTTTCTTTCTTCCCCTCCCGGGTCCGCAGCTGGCCTCCTGGGCTGCTGCTCCAGCTCAAACCCCGCCTGCCTTCTCCCAGGGTTCTCGGGGCGCGTGGGGCTCACCCATGATGACGGTGACTCGAAACGTCTCGCTGACCCTCTAGGCTTTTGGTTTTCAGACGACTCCCCCACGGAGGGGCCTCGGGAGGCCAGTGGGCTGGGCTCTGCCGTGTCACCGTGTCAGGGTGGGGTGCTGGCCTGGGGCCTGCGGAAGCTGCACCGTCCAGTCTTGCTCCCCTTCCCCGGGGTGCACCTGAGCCTTGGGGCCTGTGATCAGGCTCTGGGCCGAGGGGCCTCCTACCGCCAGGCCGTCCTCCTGGGCGTGTCTCCCGGGCTCCCCGTGGGAACAGGTGCCGCCATCTCGGGCAGGGTGGGGCGGGGCTCAGTTCCAATCCTGGGCCTGGCTCGGGGACTTTGGGCAGGTCACCTCCCGGGGGCCTCCGTTTCCCCCATTGACGGCCTCACGGACCCCCGAGGGCCCGCTCATGTCTGCCTCCGGATCAGCTGCCCTGTTCACAGCCCGGGGACCCTCCAGGCCCAGCAGCCCCTCAATGTAGGGGTCCCTGTCACCCGGGCACATCCCCCGTCATCGCTTCCAGCCCCACGCTGACCACCGAGGCTCGCCGGAGACAAAGCTAACGTCTCCCCGGTCCCACCCCCACCAGCTCCGGAGCCACCCTGGACACGGGCCGGCTCCTGTTGTCCGCGGCCCTGCTCCGCCCTGGCCGGGCGCCAGTCTGGAAAGTTCCTCCTGATTTATTGTCTCTGAAATGACCCGCAGATGTGGCCAGTCTGCTGGCTGTTGCCAATTAGAGTGCGGAGGGCACTGGCCTCCTGGCCGCCTGGCCTCCCTCCCGGGGGTTCGGGACGGGAGAGGCCACGGGGGTGGGTTTAGGGGACGCTGCAGGGGCTCCCGGACGCGGAGCCGCGGACCCGTCGGTGGGACGGTTCGCTTCCAGGATCCACGGATGGAGGCCCCGGACCTAGAAGTAGACCCCGTGGCCCACGGGGGCTCGCTGGCCCGGGTGCAGCCACCGATGGTTGCCCACAGGCCTCAGGACGCAGGGTGGGGACCCCTGGCTTCGGGTGCCAGGATTGCCACTCTGGACGGAAATTGCAACCGTGGTGTGTGTGTGTGTGTGTGTGTGTGTGTGTGTGTGTTGGTGTGTGTGCATGTGTGTGATCCAGTGCCAAGGGGCGTGGGGAAACGTGTGACTTGCGTGTTTCCGCGTGTGGGTTGCCTTGAGGAACCCTAATTTCCCAAAGTGCACAGAGAGGTCTGGCCCGGAAGGCCGTGGCCTGCAGCTCCTGGGGGCGCGGTCAGGGCTGGCCTGGGCCACCAGCCGGGCAGGGACGGACGGGCCGTGTGGCTCACGGAGGAGTCTCCCCAGTCCTGGGCCCTGGCGGCATCGGGTGCGGACGAGGCACAGGCCTGCTGGACGCATCTGTTTGTCTCAAACGTGGGCTCCCGTCTCCGCGGGGCGCTGGCCCGCCAATGGCCAGTGGACCGAGCACCAGCCAGGCCCCTCAGGACAACAGTGGTGGCGGGAGGCGGGCGGGGCGTCCCTGAGGCGCCCCAGCCTTCTGTTTGCGAGCACAGAGCCGTCCACCTGGCGATGTTGTTAGTGGTTTTTAAAGGACTGAATTCGTTAAGAATCCAGCTATACTTGGAGGCCAAAGGCCCCGAGCAACCAAATTGATGTAAAATTAAACGAGAACGCCGCGAGCACAGAAACAAAGCAGCCCGATGAGCGCCCGCGGCCGCCCGCCTGGAGGAGGTGTCCGAACGCGTCCCAGACGGACGCTTTGCTGTTTCCTGGGAGCGGAAGCCCAGCTGTGTGCATGCAGGGGGGGCCCCCTTCTTGGTGGGACGGAGTGTGACCCCGGCCCGGACCCACCTGCCCGGGGGGGATCCCCTTCTTGCTGAAGACATTCACCGAAACTGGGGGCCGTCAGCTCCGGGGGACGCAGCCTCAGGACGCCTCTGTCCCTGGGGCTCCCTCACCCGTGGGGATTGAGGCGAGTGACCGGGCAGGACAGCTGATGGGGTGTCTTTTCCAGAACCCCCAAACCGGCAGTGGGCGAGGAGGGGCCAGGGCCGGCCGCCCCGGGACCGGCTCACGTGGACGTGGGTCCCGGCTGCAGGTCTGACCGCGCGGGGGGCGGGTGGCGGGCGGCGGGGGGCGGGAGGCGGGCCAGCGCGGCTTCTGTTTCGGATGGCGCCCTGGGCGCTCGGTTTAATGGATTAGTTAAAATGATGTGAAAAAATGGATCTGATTTATGACCTGCAGTTTTTGCTGACTGTGGTGTGTTTTCCCCGCGCCCGCGTTTTAACGTCTCCGGCACATAAGGCCTTTGTTGTTCCCCTGGTTTTGCCCTCGGGGTCCCTCCGTGGACCCTGTGCCCACGGCCCCTCCAGACCTTTAAAACAGGAAGTTTAATTTTATAGAATTAAAAAAGAGAAAACGGTACTTAATTATCTGGCTGTGAAACAGCCCTACCCTTTCTTAATTTTAGGAGCTAATAAAAGGCCGTCCCACAGTTAACTGCTTCTGGCCCGAGCGCGGCAGCCCGGCTGCGGGGAGAGGACGTTTTATGAACTGTTATATATTGCACTACGGTTTTTAAGCTCCGCTATGACATATTTCTCTCCAGATTTATTAGGAATTTTTATTTAAAACAATATATTAAATAGGGGAGAAAAAGTAATCTTAGGGAAAATTCAAATATTAGCAAAACATAACATGGACCCAAACCTCTTTTATTTGAAGTTGTCCCCTTCCGCCTGCCTGCCCGCCCCCCCCTCCCCGCCCGCCCCGCCCGCCACACCTCCGCTAATAAAGCGGCCGGGGGCGGGGCCGCGGCGGCGTCATTGAGTCAAGGTGGGTTCCAGCCTGACTCCAATTTCAAGGCCCGTTGGCGCTTAAGTGACTTTACGGACACAGAGCGATGACCTGGGCCCGGCGGGACCCCAGGTGCATTCCCGGGTCCCACCGGGCCCCGAGGATGACCACACGGGTCTGTGCCCCGGGGTCCCCTGGCCCCCCAGCCAGGAGTGGACTCCTCGGCCAGGCAGGGCCACCGCCTGCCCCACCCCGTCCTCCCTGCGACCCCTTGGGGGCGAACGTTCTTTCCTCGCCTTGCCTGTGGCGCCCCTACTGTGTGCAAGTGCCCACTGTGGAGGCAGAGTGAGGGCCCCCCCCCCCCACCTGGAGCATGGCGAGCCTCCCAGACATGCGCCAGGGCCCCGTCAGAAAGCACTCATTCAGGCCCTGGCTGGTGTGGCTCAGTGGATAGAGCATCGGCCGGCGGACTGAAGGGTCCCGGGTTCAATTCCTGGTCAGGGCACATGCCCGGTTGCAGGCTCGATCCCCATTGGAGGGTATGCAGGAGGGAGCCGATAGATGATGGATGGTTCTCTCTCATCATTGATGTTTCTGTCTCTCCCTCTCCCCTCCTCTCTGAAATCAATAAAAATACATTTTTTAAAAAGAAAGCACTCATTCGGCACAACTTCCATGGTAACACGTCACGGTTTCATTTCGGTGTGAGATGGTGACAGCAGAGCCTGGAGCTCGGCCTTGGAGCCTGGGGCCCTCAGGTCCGACCCGGAGTCGCCGCCCTGGGAGGGGCCGGCGGGCTGAGGCCGGGCCTGGGGTGTGGGAGGCTCGGGCCCGGAGCCTGCAGCCTCAGCGGGCGGAGTGTCCCCTCTTCCCCGGCGGCCCAGGCGCAGGGGGGACACCCAGGGCCCCGCTGTGCCCTCTGCGCGCCCAGCGGCGGTCACTCCGCACCCGCCACGTGCGCGGGGCCGAGGGCCGGGGCAAGCTCCCGGCCGCGTGGCGAGGCGAGGAGTGTGACGTTTACAGCTCGGGGTTCAAGGTGATGAGGACGGTGCACAGGGCGGGGGTGAGGGTCAGCAGGGCCCTGGACCTGAGGTCTGAGACACCCCCGCTGAGCTGGCGTTTCTGCTGAGACCCAGGGCCGGCCCGAGCGGGCCGCAGGCAGGGAGACCGGGCTGGGAGGCCGCAGACAGGGAGATCGGGCTGGGAGGCCGCAGGCAGGGAGACCGGGCTGGGCGGCCGCAGGCAGGGAGACTGGGCTGGGTGGCCGCAGGCAGGTGCGTGATGGACGGTAAGGGGCGTGGGAGGAGCTGGGCGGGGATCCCCTTGGGCCCAGACCCCTGAGGGCGGCCGGGGAGCCCGCAGGCCGGTGTCCCGGGGAGCAGGCCTGTGCGGCAGGTCCTTCGCGGGGCAGCACCCCGCGTGCAGGCGGGCGCCCTGGGCAGCTCGGCTCGCTCTCCGCCCCACTGGGCGAGGCCGGGCCCAGGGACGCTGCCCCACCCGCCCAGGGCCAGCAGCTTAAAGGAGCCTGGGCATCAGTTCCCGGTCCGGCGCTCGGGAGGCCCCTCCCGGCTGCGCGCCTGCCGGATTTGTGGGCGCTCAGGGGTTTGAGCAAATATCGACCTTTGGAGCGAAAGGGCCCCCCGCACCTCTCAGAATCGGTTATTGGGTCCTCGCCAGGCCCGCTGAGGTCAGCCGGCGGCATGGCGGGAGTGGCCTGGCCGAGCGGTGGTCAGGCTGTGGGGTGAGGCCGACTCCCACCCGGGGCTGGGGTGCGGGGAGCCCTGGTTCCCTGTCCCTGCCAGGCACCCTCTGCCCGTGGCCCCATGGCCCCTGCCCCTGCCCCCAGAGTTAGGGTGTCCCCGCTCAGGGAGGGAGTGTTGTGCTAAGAAACAGGGTGGCTGTGTCCTTATGACGAGGGGCGGACACAGATCCGGGGAGGGGAGGGTGCGTGCTGACGAGGCAGAGGCTGGGGTGACGTGACGAAGCCGCCAGCAGCCGGGGAGAGGCAGGAAGGACCTGCCCAGGAGCCCGCAGAGGGAGCCGGTTCGGGGTTCGGGGCTCCGGACAGTGAGAAAGGACATCTCAGCTGGGAGTCTGCGGCCTTGGTCCCCGCGGCCCCAGCAAACGCGCGAGCTCCGTCCAAACAGACTCAGTGGGTTCCCGTCCACCCACAGCTTCTCGGACGTTTGGACCCGGCCAGCTCACCCCGTCTCACTGCAAAGGGGGCGCGTCCCCTGGCCTTCCGGGACACGTTGTTGTCTGTCCCCTGACGCGCTCGCGCCCTGGCCCACCCCAGCCCCCAGGTGGCCCCCCCGGGCAAGTCCCCAGCGGCCCCGGCTGCCGCCTGGCCGGGCTTGACCACAGTCCTTCGCTCCTGGCCTTGGGCAGAGCCTGTGCCCTCGGCCGCGAGAACACTCGGGGGGCACGTCCTACAGAACCCCAGGAGCCGTGTGGGCCCAGGAGGCCCTGGCTGTCGTTTTTATTTTATTTTTTAAAATATGTTTTTATTGATGTCAGAGAGGCGGGGACAGGGGGAGAGAGAAGCATCAATGATGAGAGAGAATCATGGACTGGCCGCCTCCTGCGCGCCCTCACTGGGCATCGAGCCCGCAGCCCGGGCCAGTGCCCTGACCGGGAATCGAACCCTGACCTCCTGGTTCATAGGTCGACGCACGACCACTGAGCCACACAGGCCGGGCCGGGCTGTCGTCCTCAATTAGGAGGCAACGAGGAGAAGCTGAACCATGCTCTTGGCCCCAGACCCCGTGGGCGGCCTCCTCTCTCTCTGGGTGTTGGGGGGTCAGGGGCAGGGGCGGGGGGCATAGAAACGCGTGGCCTGGTGAGGAGCGCGGTGAGATGATGCGGTTTGATGGCGCCTGTGAGCCCTGGGGCCGGGGTTTGGAGAAGGAGGTCCATCTGGGCTGGACCCTGGGCCAGCGAGCGCCCGGGCTCGTCCTCGGGGAGAGAGAGAGGGTGCGGGGGAGGGGGCGCAGCGTCCTGGGCCTCTGCAGGGTGGGGGACCGCGGAGGGAGGCAGCCGGTGGCAGGGGACGGGGTGGGGCTCTCGGGTTCCTGGCTTCCTGCTGGGCCCCAGCACCCAGCCCGCCCGGTGCCCCCCCCAGCCCTGCCCCTCCCCCCGCACAAGGCAGCGCGGGCCTTCGGGACCCTGTGAGGGCTCCCGTGGGAGAGCGCCCTGCGGTGGCCCTGGCTGCGGGCACGCCGCGGCCGCACACGCCCCGTCTCAGCCTCGCCGTGTTTGGGCCACGGGAGGTCGGCATCGCTTTCCCTGGAACCCGTCTTCGCTCGGAGCTAAATGGAGCCTCCGGCCTATTTTGGGGGACCCCGGGCCGGAGCACGCCTGTGGAAGGACACACGCCCGCAGCGCTGCATGGAGGGCGGCTCCAGAGGCCGACTCGGGGTGGAAACGGGACCCGGGACCCTGGCCGGGACGGCGGGAGGAGCGGCCGGGGCCACGCTGCCTGGGAGTGGAGAGGAGAGCGGAGACGGACCCCAACAACTGCGGCAGGAATCCGGGGGGCGGGGAGCCCCAGGGCCCGAGTGTCGCGGGGATGAGAGACGTGCTGGCCCGGGGAGCCGCGGGCCTGGCCGTGTGGAGAGTGTGCCTGGCTGGCGCCCAGAGCCGCCCGCTGCCCGCCCCTGCCAAGACCCATCCCGGGGGGGGTGTGTGTGGGGGTGGTGCGGGGGGAGCTGCCACAGGAGCCGGGCCTGCCAGGCCTGGGGCTGGGAACGCAGGGAGAGGGTCCGAGGGAGGCTGCGGACACGAGCCCGGAGGAAGAGCCCGTGCTGGGCCCCCCATCCCGGCCCCCAGGACCCCCCCCCGCCGCGTCCACAGTGTGCTCCCCGGTCAAGCGTGTCAGCAGGAGCTGAGGAGCGGGCGAGCGGGGAGATGGCAGCCGTGTCAGCCCCCATATGGAGCTCATTACGGCGGCCGGAGGAGAGGCTTGTTGGGGCTCCAGTGTCCAAGGTGACAGCCTGTGCCGCCGCCCGCCCGGGGGGTGGGGTGGGGGTGGGGGGTGTGGGGGTGGGGTGGGGGGAGGGGTGCAGGAAATGGCGAGGCTGCTCGCAGCCCCAACAAAGCCCGGGCAGCGTGCCGGCTCCGCGGGAGGGGCTCCCTCCGGTGCCCGGGCTGCCAGGCTGGCCCACGGGCTGGGGGACAGGCACAGAGACGAAGGAGGGGGTTCGCGTGGGTCAGCGTGGAGGGGGGCGCTGGCCCTGCCCGAGTGCATGGGCACACGCAGCCCCTCTCCCCGGCTCTCCTTGCTCCGCCGCCCTCGCCCCCGGCTGTGCTGCCTTCCAGCTCTGCCTCTGGCCGCCTGCCTCCTCCTCGCCCTCACTCTGTCTCCTCGCTCTCGCCCCCTCTCCCTCGCCCTCACGCCCCTGCCCTCGCCTCGCTCTCCCCCCTTCGCTGCAGGGCTCAGAGGCTCGGGCCCAGGAGCAGGTGGCCCCAGTCAGCCAGCAGCACCGCAGCTGTGACAGGCCGGGGGGCCGGAGCGGGAGCTGCGGACGGACAGACGGGAAGGCTGCTCTGGTGACTGGTCCTGCCATGGGAACCCTGGCCCCCAAACTGAGGCGGGTGCCACGCCGCCGCGGGGCCCTGGCCACCCTCGCCCTTGCGGGGTGCTCACGGTGCCCCCCCCTCAGTCCATGTCCTGAGCGTCACGGCTGTGTCCAGTCCGTGTCCTGAGCGTCACGGCTGTGTCCAGTCCGCGTCCTGAGCGTCACGGCTGTGTCCAGTCCGCGTCCTGAGCGTCACGGCTGTGTCCAGTCCGTGTCCTGAGTGTCACGGCTGTGTCCAGTCCGTGTCCTGAGCGTCACGGTTGTGTCCAGTCCGTGTCCTGAGCGTCACGGCTGTGGCCCGGGTCTGAGAGAGTGACATGTGAGCCAGGGGAAGACTCCCGGGCACAGAAAGGGCAGGGAGGTGATTCCGAACGGCCCCCCCACTGAAGGCAGACACCCGTGGAACCAGCGTGAAGCAGGCCGTGAGGAATGAGAGGAACTGGACGCAGAAGAAGGTCAAAGGGGGGTTAGTGTTGGAGGGTGCTTCTGCGCTGGTGCGTCCGCTGATTCCGGAAGAAGTGGCCGGGGACTGGGGATCCTTAAGTCATCACAGGGCCAGAGCCTGGACCAAGGTCGTCCTGGCCACCGCGTCTCTTCCCGCTCGGAGAGACGCACGCGTTCTGGAGGAAGGGAACGGCGTGTTATGCCTCAGATGGTTTCTACTTGTCTGTTTCTGGCATCCAACGAACATAACCATGAATGTGAGAGGTCAGACAGTGTAACTGGACACCGAGAAAGCAACAGGCGATAGACACAGACCCACAGGAGCTGCAAATAGTGGAACGATCAGCCACAGACACTACAACAGCTCAGCTTGCTGAAGTCCAGGCAGTGAGATGGATGCGTTAGAATTTTATCAGAAAACGGAAAACTGCGGAAAAGAACCACATGGAAAAATCAGGAACTGGAAAACAGAGGAATAAAAATTAGGAGCTCAGTGGCCATATTGGACGAGAAATTAGACACAGGTGGAGGGAGAATTAAACAACTGGAAGACAGAGAAGGAGAAAAAATCCAGATGCAACATAGAGGAAGAAAACTATGAAAAATACAAATGAGAACTTTAGGAGAGAGTAAAAGATGAGAATTTTCAAGAGAGTAAAAGTACTCAGTAACTTCAAACGTTGACAAATCAAGAATGAATGCTGTAGTCCTCAGAGTAACCACTAAATGGATATCTAGATTTGGTGAGATAATGGGGGTGGAGTAACAAAAAAGTTGAATAATCTGAAAGAAGCAAGGAAGGAGAAGAAAAGGACCATGGACAGAAAACAGCCTATCTAATAAAGAGGTAATATGCAAATTGACCATCACTCCGCCACAAAGATGGCAGCACCCATAGCCACAAGATGGCGGCGCCCAGTCCTCTCAGCCCCACCGGAGTCCCCCAGTCCCGGGGGGGTGGCCACTGAGAGCGGGCAGTGTGAGCGGCCTGGCGGAATGCTTGCTTCGTCACCGTGGTGATGAGGCAGTGTTCCACCCTGGCACGGAGGTCCTCTGGGCAGTGGGCATGGAGTGGCAGGTGGGGGGGGCGTGGAATGCTTGCGCCGTCGCCCCGGTGACGAGGCAAGCATTTCGTGCCCAGCTGCAGAGGGCCTCTGGCCAGGCCGGACGCGGAACGCTTGCATTGTTGCAGGCTGGGCTGAGGGACCCCCTCCCACCCCGCCCCGTGCACGAATTTTGTGCACCGGGCTTCTAGTATTTAACAATTTCATTAACTACAAATAAATTAAATGCTCTCATTAAAAGACAATGATGGCCATGCTCAATGAAACCAAAATCCAAATGCATTTTGATGATAACATCTGCACAAACGAAATCCAAGTATAGATTTTTAAAAATAAAAGCTATGACTTAAATATGATGATAAAGGCGGGTTGAAATAAACATTGAAAACGGGTCTGTGAAAGGTTAACAGTGGATGGGTACATGGGCGGGCTCTTGCACACACAGGAAGATCAACAGTGAAAAGCGGCTGCACGGAGGTCAAAGTAAGTTTCAAGGCGAGGAGCATTGCCGGGGAGAGAGACGGGCGTTCATATGTTGGTGAAATGTTCAATTCGCTGTAAAGACGTGGATTCTGAAAGCATAGCCCCCTAAACGAGTCTGGAAACGAGTAAAGCAAGCATGGGGAGGATGAGGAGAAGACAAGGACAGATCCACGGAGGGAGTGGACGGCGTTGACACAAATCTCTCAGTAACTGATAGGAAAGCAGACAAACTTTCATGAAGGAAATAGAAGATTTAAATGACATGGTCAACAACTGAGCCTAATGGATATCAATAAAGAATGCATCCCAAAGGGCAAACATACATATCACACATGAAGCATTTAAAAATGAAGTTCGTGCAGGGCCATCAAAAAGGTTCCAAAAGAATCTCAGAGGATTGAAATCATGTGGAACTAAATTAGAAATTAAAAAACCCACACACATAACAACAAGAAAAATATTGCAAGTTTGGGAGTTAAGAAGGATATTTTAAAGTAACATATCAGTCGAAGAAAAGAATCACTTTGGGAATAAAAATATTTTAACTTTAATGACAGCAAAAGTACATTGCACCAAAGTGAGTGGTATGAAAGTGAACTTTTCTTTCTAATTAGACTCTAGAATTATAGTGTCTAATGCATTAAAAAAGAGAATAAAAATTGGAAAATCAATTATATAAGCAGTCATCTCTACAAGTAATTAAAAAAAACCTCTAAATAAAGGGAAAAAAGAAAATAATAAAGAAAAAGAAGATATTGACAAAAAAGAAAAAAGGTAAAAAAGTAAAGCCCAACGTGGATTCTTCACAAGATTAAAAATTAATAAACGAGAGAAAGAGAGAGAGAGGACACAAAAGTGTAAGTAGTCTACGTTAAAGATCTAAATGCCCCGAGAGAAAAATTACTGCAGATTCTGGAGGCATTAAAAATATTTTTATGCTAATCAATTAGAAAATGTGAATGAAAATATTCCTTGAAAAAGAAAATTAAACCATCACAAGAAGAAACTGAAAAAAATCTATGTGGTTCTGTAACTGGTAATGAAGTTGGCCCCGGAATTAAAATCCTGCCCATGAAGAACGTCCCAGGCCCAGATGCGCTGCGTAAGGAATTAGGCGGATCTCACACAAACTCCTCCGGAGAATACAGGAAGGCCGTCGCTGGGGAGAAACGGGGGCGATAACGTCGTGCGAATGGGACAACAGACATGTGGGTGTGTCCTGCTCAAACAAATATTTGCTCACCTTTCTGAGGGGAACAGCATGAGCAGAGACCACGGGCTATTAATGGAATTAACAGCCACTTAGAGAAGCTAATGAGAGCATGTGGGGTGGTTGGGGCAGTTGCTGGGCAAATACCTGCCTCTTCAGGGTCGGGGTGCACAGGGAACTCGGGGCTGTGCCTGCGGCTCCTCTGGGTGTTGGTGACCTGATGTGGCAGAGGCCTCCTGCCTGCTGGGCCTGGGCCCTGACAGCAGCGCATCTGCAACAGGCCCAGGCTATCCATGGCGTATTTCTGTCACCCTGACGTGAGGGTTCAAACCCCTCCTACTCACCCACCGTGTCCCTTCCCTTTTCCGTGTCCGCCATCACTCACTCATTCCCTGAACACCTTTCACCTGAAGGGGCAACATGAATAAGCAGTTGTTCACTCGTCCACCCATTTATTCACTCACCCATCTACTCATCCACCCATCCATCCACCCGCCCATCTACCCATCTACCCATCCATCCACCCGCCCATCTACTCATCCATCCATCCATCCATCCATCCATCTGCCCTTCTACCCATCTACCCATCTATCCACCCGCCCATCTACTCATCCATCCATCCATTCATCCATCCATCCATCCATCTGCCCTTGTACCCATCCATAATCTACTCATCCATCCATCCAACTTATTCATCTATAGTTTCATCCATCCATCCATCATTCATCTATCCATCTATCCAGTATCCATTCATCATCCTTCCGTTCACCCATCCATCATCCATCATCCATCCACCCACTGTCCTTCCATGCATTCACTCAATAGTTATTTCCCAAGTGGTCACTGACCGAGCGCCATGTTGCTCAGGCATCTGGTGTGGAACAAACCTTAAGCCTGTGCCTTTGTGGAGCTCATGTTTTGCAAGGACAGGCACAATCCAATCCATGGCTCAGAATTATGAGACAGAAACAGAGAAATGGAGCGGACGTTCTGGGGAACACTGTGGGGGAGGCCTTTCTGAGGAGGCACATTAACCCGACACCTGCAGTGGGCGAGGGAAAGGCCCTGGGCGGGCGAGGGGTCCGAGGCTGCCTGCGCTGTCCCTTGAGCTCACCGCCGGCCTTGGCTCAGGTCCCCCAGGAAGGACAGGATGGAGAGAGCTGGGGAGAGGAGGATGGAGGGAGCTTTCCCCAGGGAGACTTTGTGGAGCCCCCTGTACTGGGCTGAGCAGTGTCCCCCCCAATTTATGTCCATGGAAATGGAATGTAACCTTTCTTGGAAACGGGGTCTTTGCAGATGTGATCCGGTTAAGAGGGGGTCCCATGGGGTGGGGTAGGCCCTGACGCACTGACAGGTGTCCTTAGAAGACCAGGGAGATTGAGACGCACCCACGAGACACGTGGGAGCCGGCCACGGAACACCGAGGGGTCTCCCTGGCATGAGGGAGGGAGCCCGGCCCTACTGACTCCTGGCTTTGGAGGTCTGGCCGCAGACGGTGAGAGAAGACATTTCTCGTTGCTGGTGTTTGTTGTGGCGGCCGAGACGCGGGCGCATCCCCTGAGGCCACAGGCCGTTCAGGCCGCTGTACCTGGGCTTGCCTGTCGGGGGGCAGCCGCCCAAGGCTGGGTTCTTGACCCCTCATCCCCCTGTAGGCTTGAGCCACATCTCAATGGGGGCCCAGCAGCTGGCCTAGTGCACACAGTAGGTGCTTTATAATGTACACCCAGTTACCTCACTCTCACCTTTCACTTTTCTGAGAAACTCTGCCCCTCCTGATCACGTGCCTCCCACCCCCCGCCAACCAGTCCCCGGGCCGGCCAGCGGGTGGGCTGGCGAGGCATCTCCGTCCCGTCTGCAAGGACACATCCCGAGGAGGGCTGACCCCGGGGCGTTGGGCTTCCATTCAGGGGACATGGTTTATAAGAGGTGTGGAGGCCAAAGAGGCCACCTGGGCAGCAGGCTGCAGACAACACGGTGACCAGCAAGCTCCAAGAGGCCCGTGTGCGGTTAGGACGCCTTCCCGGCCCCCCTCCGCCCCCCCCCCCCTCACCGGCTGCTGCAGGGTCTGGTTTGGTGCCGGGCTGAGCCGATGGGCAGACACCAGCCATGGCCACAGAGCCCCACTTCCCCGGCACCAGCCGGCGTGGCTCCCTCGCAGACACCTGGGGTTCCGGTCCCATCTCCGGCCCCGTGTCTGTGAGCCCCCGGCGGGGGGCAGCCAGGGTGACGGGGGGAAGATCCGGGCACTGGGGGCAGAGCAAGGACCCCCGCATGGGCGGTCAGGATGCCCGGCATTTGGGGGAAGCACTGGTCGCACCTCCAGGGGGCTGTGGTGTCACCGCTGGGCTGTCCTCGCCAGGCCTTCGGGCACGGACTGCCCAGGGGGAGCCGGCCTCTCCCCCACAGGAGGTGTTGGGGCTCACACGGCACCTGTTGCCGGTCACTCCGGGGAGTCCCGGGCGGTGGAGCCGGTGAAGCGCCTGGGCCCCATGCCCGGTGCACGGAGGGACCGGCTCCAGCTTCCAAGCTCCCCCTTCCTTTGGGGGTTCCTCCTCCTGCCCCAGCCTGAACCGAGCCCCGACCCCAGAGGCACTCGACACAGAATGGGAGCCCCTCTTAGGACTCCTGGAGGGTCCGGGCCGCTGCCTGTTGAGGATGAACTTTCAGGCAAATGTGGGGGTGTCTGGCCTGGGCCGTCCCAACAGCGTTCGCCTCCAGACCCGCCGAGTTTCCAGACAGGATGGGGCAACGTGGGGGATGGAGGTCTCCGCAGGCCTGGGCGTGGTGCTGGCGGAGCTGAGGGCCGTGGCCGGGCTGAGCCCCGTGACCCCAGACGCCCCGCGTTTCCCGGCTGCTGTTCCGAGGGCAGCGGCAGCGATTGCCCGTCTCCCGGCTCCGCAGGGACAGGCAGAGAGGACGCTGGTGGGCGGCTGCTACTCGGCCCGAGCCGCCGGGGAGCTTCCATTTGGGGAGGAGGGCTCTTTCTTCGCCGCGATGCCTCCTCCGGGCGTGGGGAGGGCCGGCGGCTCTTATCTGGGCTCCATGTGCTGAACGCTTATTAAAATCAATACCGTCCATTAGCCGCCGAGCTCCCATGTTTAATCAGCTATTGATATACGGCCTGAGCTTTTATAGGACTGAACAAATTTCCGCTCCCGCGCCCCACTGCGGCCGGGCGGCGGGTGCGGGCCGGGACGCACGTGTTTATTTACTGCCTGCCTCCTGATGGGGACACGCTGGTCCCGGGCTCAGGTGGCGTCCACACGGGAGGCGGACCGCGCTTCCTGCTTCCCAGCCGCGATGAATGCGAGGCTTTGTGGGCGTGCTCGCGCCCTGCCCGGCCCGGCGAGGCGTCAGTGTGTATCCATCCCTCCTTCATCGCGGGGAGCGGGGACCTGGTCCCAGCTGGGGCTGCCTCTCGCCCCGCCCCGTCCCCCCAGAGCCCGGTCCCCAGAGCATTTGTGGGGGGAGCGAGGAGGTGCGGCAGCCTCGGGGAAGGTTTTCACGGCGGATCCTTCCGGAATGAGGCGGGTGTGTGTGTGGGGGGGAGTGTGCCCTGCACATCCCTGCACCCCGAGGCGGCAGGACAAGGGAGCGGCCCTCCGTCTCCCGTCTGCTCACTTGCCCTCCGCGCCCGCCGCCCTGGCCTGGCCACGCCCCTGAATTCTGTCCATTTCTTTAGAGCCCACTGTTCCCAAACTGGACCCACCTGAGCCCGGCCGGCGTGGCTCAGGGGTTGGGCGTCGACCTAGGAACCAGGAGGTCACGGTTTGATTCAGGGCACACGCCCAGGTTTCGGGTTCGATCCTCAGTGTGGGGCGTGCAGGAGGCAGCCGATCCATGGTTCTCTCTCATCATGGATGTCTCTCTCTCCCCCTCTCCTTCTCTGAAATCAATAAAGAGACATTTTTGTTAAAAAAAAGAGCCGCACTACGTTGGGCCCCGGGGAGCTGAGACCCGCAAACCGCCCGCCCCTCGCTGTCCTGGTGCCGGGAGGCCCGGGAGCCCCGGAACGGCACCGAGTGAGGCGGCTGCCTCTGTGCCGGCCGCGCAGAGGGTCCCCGTGCGCCTGGGAGGCCGCTCTGCCCTGGGCCCCGGCGGCCAGGCTGGTGGACCGCCCGCTGGCCGTGCGGAGGGGCTCAGGCCGCGAACAGGAGGGACCAGGGCTCCCTGTCTACCGCGCCCACCCACGCCGACGCCCACCCACGCCGGCGCCCACCCACGCCGGCGCCCACCCACGCCGATGCCCAGCTGCCAGCCTGCTTGTCTGAAGCTCCTGGCAGGAATCCACCCTCGGCTGCAGGTGCGCTGGTGCCCGCTGCCCCGGGGGAGGCGGCTCGGAGCAGAGGATCAGAGGACGAGGTGCCAGGCGGGGGACACGCACCTTGGACGGCAGCTCAGACTCTGCGGGGGCCCCTCCTCCTGCGGCTGCGGCCCCAGGGGGCTGAGCTGGCCGGCGCGGGGCTGGCTGACCCGGTGCCAGGCCGGCCTCAGGGCGGGGCCCCTCCTCCACGAGAGGCTCACGTCCCAGCACTGGGGGCTCCCGGCCTCGGCCACCGAGCGGCTTCCCCGCTGCGTGCCAGACTCTCAGGGGTGGGGGTGCCCAGGGGCCGGGGGAGGGGGCACACGGAGGTCACATTCTGGGGCTACAGAGCCGCCTTCCTGCCTGCCCTTTACTTTTTATTTAAAAAAAATATATGTTTATTGATCTCAGAGAGGAAGGGAGAGAGGGAGAGAGAGAAACATCGATGGTGAGAGAGAATCATGGATCGGCTGCCTCCTGCACGCCCCACACTGGGGATCGAGCCCGCAACCCGGGCCTGTGCCCTGACCGGGAATTGAACTGTGACCTCCTGGTTCCTAGGTCGACGCTCTCACCGAGCCCCGCCGGCCGGGCTGCCTGTCCTTGCCGTTGTGGTCTCAGTCCAAGGGTGCGGTGGGCAAGCGGAATCCTGCTGGTGAGACGGGCGAAAGCACTGATGGGTCGGGTCTGGGGAAACTGAGGCTCAGGTGCCTGATCCGCTCACAGGAAGAGACCGAGGCACGGGGAGGAGGCCCCAGGCTCCCCGGGGTCACACCGCAGAGGGGACCCCGATGTCCAGGCGGAGGGCGTCAGGGAAGGGCGTGGGTCTGGGTGCAGGGACCAGGCTCCTTGCGCCCAGGGGCACTGACCGCCGGGTGCCCCGCCGGCCACCCAGCGCCCGACAGCGGCCGGTGAGCCGAGGCTGGGGCGGAGCGCGCATCTGTGACCCGTGGCTTCGTAAACCGCCGTCTAATGAAAGTAACACGGGCGGAGGCAGCGGGCAGCCCTCACGCGGCGCTGCGTCGTGGAGAAATGCGCTTGTTAAACGTGTAATGAGAGACATAACAAATCCCCAATATCGGGCAGGGCCGTCGTTAAATCCCTTAATGATAGCGTGTGTTCCCTGGTGCGCCGTGTGCGCGGCCTTTATGGAGCCTCTGGCGTGGTGTGGGGGGCGCTGGGGAGGCGGGGCAGAGCGCCGGGGGCAGGGGTGTCTGGAAGGCTCTTCCCGGAGGCCGAGCACCCCCCTCCCCCCCCCCCGGTCCTTGTTCCCTTTCCGTGGTGACCGGGACGCCCAGGTCTCGCCTCCCCCGAGGCTGGGCCCGCGCTGGACAGAGGCGCACTCGGGTCACAGAGCCGCCACCCTGTCGCCCGCTGAGCGCCCGCCCCGTGCTGGGCGTTGGCACAGGCCTGACGCCCCCTAGGCCTCCGCCCTGGGCCTCCTCAGCGGACGCCCTGAGGCCCGAGGGAGTCTGTCCCCCGGCCACAGCCGGACGCTGCTCAGAGCCCCACGTGGAAAGGTCCCAGTTGGAAATGCAGCCACTGCTCCTCCGGGTGGCGGGTGCCCAGGCACCCTCGGGTCTCCTCCGCCCGCCCCTGCCCGCTGGGCCCCCCCTGCAGGCCCTGGGAGCCGTGATGTCCACACCCCAGTCCTGGAACCAGGGTGCAGGCGGCAGAACCTGCAGAAAAGGCACTGCGGGGCCCTGAGCCCCCGTCCCTCCCCACCCCCTCCCCCGTCCAGCTGTCCTGGTCACAGTGGGGTTCGGGTGCACAGGCTGGCAGTGGGGTGAGGAGGGTTCATGGCCAGGCTCTGGGCCTGGGGCTGCAGAGGTGACTCCGTGGGAGGGTCCCAGGCCGGCTGCACCCCAGCATCCTCACTCCCACCCTCCCGGGACTGACCCTGGCCTCGGAGGTCCGTGGCCGCCTACGTGTGCCTGGGGAGGGCCCCCACGCAGCCCCTCCTCCTCCCTGGAGGGTGAGTTGGGAGGATCTGGCCCCCAGAATCCTCTGCGGCCGCTGGTGACCAGCATCCTCTGGTGCGGCCTGGGGGCTGGGAGGGAAGCAGCCACCCCCCCCCCCCCCGCCCCGCCAGGCCCTGGGGGCGCACAGCCCTGTCCTACGGGCACCTCCTCATCCTTCACACCTGGGTGCGGAGGCCCAGGAGGCGGGGCAAGGCTCTCCGTCCCCACAGACTCCGCAGGCGGCCGAGGGGAGGACGGCCCGGGGCCCACGGGGGTCCGGCTGGGCTGTGGGCATGGTTCCCGCGCGTCCAGCCCCGGAGCCTGGCCGTCCAGGTGGGCAGGGCACACGCTTCGCTGCTCGTGGTCCCGCAGGTGAGCTCGGGACGCGGCGATCCCTCCCGCTGGCGCGTAGGAGGCCTGCGCAGCCCGGGCCACGGCGGGCACGCCGCTCCCCTCCGCCCCGGCCTCCTCAGCTGGAAGCAAGCCCGCCGCCCGCCCCCCCGCGCTGTGAGCAGTGGACGGCTCACCCTGGGCAGGTGGGTGAAGGAGCAGGTGGGCGTTCCGCCGTGTGGGTGTTCTTATTAAAGGGGGGTCCACGGCCCACGGGCCTTCACAGCCTCCACGTCCAGCGTCCTTCCAGAAAGATCTACCCATGCCCGGCCCCGGCAGGAGACCCCAAAGGGCCCCCCAAAGGCTGGTGGCCGAGGGGGAGGGTGGGCCGAGGACAGGCCGGGCAGGGTCCCCTCGCCTTCCTGCAGCCGGCTGTCCCACAGGCAGCCCCCGCGGCGCCCCCGCCTGGACGGGGCTCCCCCCGCTGCCGAGGACCCCGGTGCGGAGGCGTTTAATAGCGCGTGACCTGCCTCCACCCTTGGCGGGTGTTAACGGCCGCGTGTTCTGCAAGCACATTACCAGAAAGAGTCCCTCCGGAGCGCAGGGGTTTGTGGGCAGGTGTCAGACACCGGACACAGGGCCAGCCCCCCGCTGCTGAGGCTTGGGGCGGAGGGTCGTGTGTCCCCCAGAAAGACCGCCACCCCACCCCGCGCCGCCCCTGCTGAGGGCGGGCGAGTGAGCAGACGGGCCGGGCTCCGAGCACCCCTTCCTCAGGGGGTGCTGGGCCCGCTCACCCGCTCAGCTCCCTCCGAGGGGGCCGGGCACAGCGGGCTCTGACTGCCCATCGTGTCCATGCGGGTGCCGGGGCGGCATCTTAGGAACCGTAAGGGGGCCGTGAGGCTGAGGGGCCCAGGCACCCCGTCCTTGGAGCTGGCTGACACAGCTCGGTCCACAGCCGGGGGGCGGGGGGCTGAGGGGACAGCATGGCAAGGCCTGTTCTCAGCAGGGTCAGCAGCTCCCACCTACCCAGCCGGTGCCCCTGCCGAGGCTGCCGGCCCTCGGGGGCCACACACAAAGCTGGCTGAACTGTGGGCGCCGTGACCCTGGGGAGCCGGTGGGTGGACCACGGGATGCCGTCAGAGTGGGAACCAGCCTGGCCAGCCTGGAGGCCCCCTCGCCCCCCCCCGGCCCTGCAGACCCCCCCTCTGCTCCAGACCCAGCTGCCCGGGCTCAGCCAGGGGTTCAGAGGTGCTGCCCTGAGGCGCCCTCCTCGCAGAGGCTGACCGTCACCCCACTCTGCTCCTCGGAGGAGCGGGGGACCCGGGAGGGGCCAGGACCCGGTGCCAGCTCCGAGTCAGGGATGGGCCGGGGCCGGGGAGGGAGTGCACGCGGGGCTTCGGGCTCCTGGGCGGCTTCCGCCCTCAGCCAGCTCTGAGCCTCACTCCGCCTTGCCGCTGCCATCTGGGAAATGGGAGGGCGCCCACCTCCAGGTTGTGTGCGTCGCGATTACACGCGAAGAGACGCCTTGCACGGTGCTCTCCGGGGGCGTGTGCTGAGCACAGAGCCAGGTGTGTGTCCCGGGAGCCAGCCCCGAAGGCGGCCTGAGAGCCCTCCACATGGCCGCCCCCCGGGGGGTGCCTGACGGGAGCCGGGGCTGTGGCCGGGGGCCTCGAGACTCACCAGGCGATGCCCGGCCGCAGGGTGGGGACGTGGCCCTCTGGGCATGGGAGCCAGGGTGCCCCGCGGAGGCCCCGGACCCGTCAGAGGGGGCTGCAGCCGGGCCAACGGCGGGGAGCCTGCGGGGAGCAGACCCCGCCCCCGTGAAGGCCGAGGGCGTCTGTGAGAGCTAACGGGCCCCTTAGAAAACGACAGTTTGCCGCGCTGGCAGGTTCTCATCTGACAGCAGCGGGAGGCGGCTGTTTTATTATTTGGAAAGTCCACGTCGGGAAGGCGGCCTTGTCCTGTCCCCGCTCCAGCGCCTGCCCCTCCCCGGGGACTTAATTATTTTCTTAAAATGCAACTTGTACTGTTAGTTTAAACATTCCAACGGTGTTCACACCCTTTAAATCTTCAGTAAACGCGGAGTTTAAATCACTTGCAGATAAGAGTAATTCTGCGAGGGCGCGAGGGCGGGCGGGGAGCGCGCACGGGGAATGAAAAGGCCATTGACGGGGTCTCCACCTTCCTCTCGGGTCGCGGCCACGGGCTGCAGCCACCTGGGCCCGGCGCCCCGGCCGGAGCGGCTCACCCGCCCTCGCGAGCTGAGGGGCGGCCCAGGCGGGGCCACGTTGGGGGCAACACAGGACACTTGCCTTGGTTGGGGGTCACCTCGGGGTCTCGGAGCTGGAAGGCTCCCGAGGCCTGTGAGGGGTCAGTGGTCTGGGGTGGGCAGCGCTGGCCTCTGCCCGGTTCCCTTGTCCTCAACCCCCCCAAACCTCCCTCCCCCCACCCTATCCCCTCCCCCCCCCCCCCCCGGCCTCCGGTCAGATGGTGCCCCTGGGGCCTGCGCAGGGCCAGCCATTGGGAGTAACACTCGGGCCGGCCTTCCTCCCCATAACTCAGAGATCAGAGGAGACGGACCCGGGAGCCGGCCTCCAGGGGGCGTGGGGTTGGGGGGTGGGGACAGGGGCACGAGCTGGGGGCCGGGGGGCGTGGGATTGGGGGGCGTGGGGTTGTGGGGAGGGAACAGGAGTGTGGGCTGTGGGATTGGGGGGGCGTGGGGTTGTGGGGAGGGAACAGGAGTGTGGGCTGTGGGATTGGGGGCGTGGGGTTGTGGGGAGGGGACAGGGGCGCGGGCTGTGGGATTGGGGGGGCGTGGGGTTGGGGGGGGGGGTCGGGGCGTGGGACCAGCTCCTTCTCTGTGTGGAGGGTTTGGTTTCTGAGGGGTTTCAGGGACCCTGAGCTCTGGCCACCAGCCCTCCCCCACCTCCAGTCCTGGGGCGCCAGGGCTCTCGGGGGGATGTGTGCCGTCCGGGACGGTCCTGTTGGTCCCGAGGGAAGTGGCCGTTGGCAGGGAGGAGGCAGCCTGCAGAGTGCCCGCTGTCCAGCCCCTGGCGCCCCTGTCCCTCTGCCCAGTGCACGCGGCCCCGCTGGACGCTCGACCCCGCTCCTCCCAGCACCCTTTTCCCGGGAGGCCACCCGGGGGGACGCAGGAGCTGCCTCATCCTCCCCAGCCCTGTGGGTCCTGTCACAGCTGCCACAGGACCATGGCCGCAGGGCACGGGTCACCTCCCTGCCGACTGAGACCCCGCCCCCAGGAAGGGCCAAGCCGTGTGCCCGGGGCCCCAGGCGCAGGCCAGGCCCCGACCGGGCTCAGCAGGCTGTGGTAGGAGGGCGCCCAGGAGCTGGAGGGGACAGGAGGCAAGGACAGGTGTCCCACACACACGCGGGGCCCCTCGTGCTGGGCTGCACAGTCCGTACATGCCAGGGCAACGTCTACTGGGACAGAGCCCGCTGTGGGGTCCAGGCACCCCTGCACCCCTAGGGCACCCCTAACCCCACCCTCAGTCATGGGACTTCCGCTGCAGCCCCCTGACCTCCCGCCTGGGACCCCCGGCCTGTGTCCTCACCAGGGGTCTCCTCACCCCTTAGCACAGGGGACATGGCAGGCGGGGACAGCCCAGGACGGACAGAGTGACCACAGGCTCTGGGAGTGGGGAGGGACTGGAGCTCTGGACGGGCCCCCCTCGCACACCTGCCAAGCCGCTGGGGTGGGAGGCTGGAGCCCAGGACCTCGGCTGTGTGTGCATCCGTGGCTGAGTGTGCGTGTGAGCGTGTTGGTGTAAATGTGTGTGAGTGTGCGTGTGAGCATGTTGGTGTAAATGTGAGTGTGAGTGTGCGTGTGAGCGTGTTGGTGTAAATGTGTGTGAGTGTGGGCATGTTGGTGTAAATGTGAGTGGGTGAGTGCGTGTGCGAGTGAGTGTGCAAGTGTATGTGCAAATATGAGTGTGCGTGTGAGTGACTGTGAGTGTGTGCGCAAGTGTGTGTGAGTGTACAAGTGAGTGTATGAGTGTGTGTGAGTGCATGTGAGCGTGCAAGTGTGTGCATGTGCCAGTGTGTGTGCGAATGCGTGTACGAGTGTGTGTGCATGTGCCAGTGAGGGTGCAAGTGTGAGTGCACGTGTGTGAGTGTGCGTGTCTGTGTGTGTGAACGTATGTGCAGAGCCCAGCAGGGTCCACTCCTCTTGCACACAGTCCCCCCTGGGGCCAGCAGCCAGGGGAGGAGTGGCCGGCCATGCCCGGAGACAAGGGGCCGCCCGCCTCCCTCTGCCCCTCAGGGTTCTGCCGGGCGAGGTCTGGCCGAGGCCCTGCTCACGCCAATGCCACGCACGGTGGTGCCGGGCCAGCGCCCTGGCCGCCCTCCACGGCGCTCGCAAACGCTTCGCGCCCCATTTCCCACGGCTTTGCAGCTACTTTGGGGCGCGTTGGTGCCTGGCTGGCTCGGGTCCCTCCGTCACGCTGGTTTCCCCTTCCCTCTGGGTGTGGGGGGCACGCCTGCCGCCTCCTCTGCACCCCAGCACGACCGCCGGCCTCTCGGACAGAAGGAAGGTCGAGCCGGGCGGATCCTCTCCAGGTGCCGGGAGCGAGTCCCCTGGGGGAACTCCGTGTGGGCGTCTCGGCCGCGCCGTGCTCGTGGCCGGGAGCTGTGGTCCTCCCGCCGCACGGGGGAAACCGAGGCTGGGGGCGTGGACCAGGCGGCTGCGCAGGGCTGCCCTCCCCGCTGGGCGGCACGGCCCCTGTCCCTGCCCTTCCCTGGTGTGGGAGGCGTCGCGCAGACCGGTGACGGGAGCGGGCACCCAGCTGAGGCGCGGGGCCGGGCGGGGGGAGATCGAGGTCAACGGGAAGGCGAGCAGAACCATGAACGGCTCCAAGAGTAACCCAGCGACAGTGAGACCCGGGCGCCTCCGGGCAGCGGGGCTCGGACACGGGCGCGCCTCCCCTGGGTCCCGCGGGCAGGGCTGGCCGGGGGGCCGGGCGCCAGCCAGGGCCCGCAGCCGGTCTGCCATCCTGACGTGCTGTGCCAGGCCCGCCTGTGCGGGCAGCTGGATGGGACTCCAGGGCCGGAGGGAAGGGCCAGGATGGAGCCCCAGGCTCCTCCCCCTGTGGCGACAGCAAGGCCCTGGCCCTGGTGCCCGTGGCCCGGTCTGCGGACAAGGGCCGGCTGCCCCCCGCCTCTCCCCGCCCCCATCTGCGCGGACACCTGCTAGTCTTACAATGACTGTTTTCTTCAAATTCTTCCCACCTGGGGAGGCTGAGTTAGAAAACAGCGGCAGGTGGAGCCGCCATCTCGGCCGATTTGAAGAATCCGTGAGCGTGGGCCCAGCAGCAGCCCACGTGGCCTCTGGCCCTTCCCAGCTGCCCCGGGGCCGTCGGCAGGAGCCAGGAGCCAGGAGCCGAGCGCCCGCCCCCCTCCTAGCGGCCCCGGAGGCCAGGCGGGCCCAGCTCCGCCCTCTCACCCGCCCTGAGCTGAGGGCTCCCCGCGGGTACCCCCTGGGGCCCCCACAGTGGACAGCGGGAGCAGGCCCTGAAGCGAGGCCCTCGGAGTCCCGGGAGCGGCCGGACACAGGTGAGTCGTGAACCTGCCCAGCAGGTGTCTCAGGCAGGTCAGCCCTGGTCTGGGGGACGCGGGGCCCTGGCCCCGAGGGCTGGCCCGGGAGCCTGGAGGAGGTCCCCTCAGAAAGTGGCCCCCCCCGTGGTAGGCCACGCGTGGCCCCTGGGCCTGTGTCTCTCCACAGAGCAGCAGGCGGCGGCAGCCGGCGCGTGGCAGACCCTGGCGGCTGTCTTGTCCTCTCACTGGCGTGCCAGCTCCCCGCGTGAGAAGCCGCAGGGGCCGGAGAGAGGGCAGCCCGCCAACCTTAACCGTGGCCGCGTGCCAGCGAGACGCCCTTTTGGGGCAGAATAGCCGGGCGGCCCGCCCTCCGGGGCCTGTCCCGGGGCTGCGAGGACGTGGGGCTGACTGAAGGGGCGTCTCTGTTTCGTAACGCCCGTCGGAACTCGCCGGTGCTGGTGTTTGTGCGAAATGACCTGCTCGCCACGCCGCCCGCCGCGGGTTTGCTTGGCGTATTTAACGTGGTTGGGGCTGTGTTTACGTTTTAACTGCCTGGGCGAGGGGGCCCTGACCTGTCCCCCACCGCGGGAGGAGGCCACCCGCCCTCCGTGGCCTCCAAAGTTCACCTTCTTAACTAACCGGCCTCGGAAAGGCGCGCTGGGGCCCCGCTCACCCCGGCCTCGGGAGGGGTGCTAGGGGACGGAGGGTGTGGGTGGCTCTGCGGCCTGCGCCTTCCCCACCCGAGCCGCACGCAGGGCAGGGGAAGGAAAAGGAGGAAAAGCGGTGAAATGGGTTCTGAGAACGGCTCCTCGCGCACGTGGTTATAAGACGGCGATTTACATCAGTGCCTGCTCCCTGTTCGAGCCTCTTGGACCGTGGTCGGCAAACTCATGAGCCCACAGAGCCAAATATCAGCAGTACAAGGATTGAAATTTCTTTTGAGAGCCACATTTTTAAAACTTAAACTTCTTCTAACGCCACTTCTTCAAAATAGATTCGCCCAGGCCGTGGTGTTCTGTGGAAGAGCCACACTCAAGGGGCCAAAGAGCCGCAGTTTGCCGACCACGGCTCCTGGACATGAAGGCAGCTGCTTGCCCTGAAAGAGATGCTGCTTTACTGTCCATTCAGCATCCCTTCCTGGGCAGGTTCGCTGGGGAGAGGCAGGCAGCCCCGCGGGGCGGCGGGGGGGGGGGGGGGGGGGGGAGGGCGGGGGCGGGACCCTGTGTGCCCGGCCTGCCTTTCGACCCGACGCCGGCCGCGTGTGTGCGGGGAGGCCCAGGGTCGGACACACACTGGCTCAGATCCCGGCGCTGGTGCTGAAAAGCTGCGTGACCGTGGGCAGGTGGCTCCGCCTCTCTGAGCCCAGGTCCCCCTGCGCAAGGTGGGGTGACAGGGACACCCTCTGGCACATGGAGCTGTCACCGGGTTAGAAGCTGTGCCTCGTCCAGGCTCGGCCCGCCCGCCAGGTGGACGCGCCTGCCCCAGGCCAGGTGTGGGGACTGGGGCCCACTGCCTGTGTGCGGCCCAGAGCCCCCCTAAGGCTCCCCGGGCTGTGGCGGCTGGTGGTCCTCCCCGGAGAGCCTGGGAGGTGGCACGTCACAGCAGGGCCGAGGCGAGTGGAGACGCCGAGGGCCAGACGAGTGGAGACGCCGAGGCGGGGAGGTCCGCGGCTCTGGGCAGTGAGGGCCTCGCCAGGCCGGGGAGTCACCACGCGGGGCTGACCCCAGCGCTTCCAGGGTCACATGACATGTTTGTGAAGTGCCACCTCGTGAGCTCCAGGCACACGGGGCGTCTGTCATACGTGTCCGGTCGTTCTAGCTGGGAGACCCAGGGCTCAGTGCTCACCTAATGGGAACCACGCCCGGAGGCGCCCCCTTCCTGGGCACCAGATGCGCTCCCCAACTCCTCTGCCAGGAGCAGAGAAGTGACACCGGAGCCGGACGGCGTGGCTCCGTGGTTGAGCGTCGGCCTATGAACCAGGAGGTCAGGGTTCGATTCCCCGTCAGGGCACAGGCACAGGATGTGGGCTCGATCCCCCAGTGTGGGCCGTGCAGGAGGCAGCTGATCCCCGATTCTCTCCCATCATGGATGTTTCTATCTCCCTCTCCCTTCCTCTCTGACATCAATAAAAATACATAAAAAGGGAAAAAGGAGAAATGACTTAGGAGATGGGAGAGGGGATCATAGCACTGCCTTCCTGCCGGGGCCAGTGGCCAGGGGTGGGGTACCCGTGTGATCCCCAAAACCCACCAGTGGCAGGCCTCCACGCCCTGTCCCGGGTGGCCAGGCGGGACCACGGCCTTCACGTCCTGGGTCCCAGTCCTGAGTCGAGCACCCGTGTGGCTCCTGCTCGCTCCTGGGGGGACACCGCTCCCCCGTTTACAGCCTCGGCGCGGAGGCTCCGGGGACGTCACAGCAGAGCCCAGGGCCTCGGGGCGCACCTGCCTGCGACCGGCCTCAGATGGGAAACCACAGACAAGCTGCGGCCTCCTCGGGGTGCGGGTCACGCAGCTCGGACCCTGTGCTCCTCCTACCCGGCCCTCCGGCCGCAGCCCCACGAGGCCCCGCAGCCTCCTCTCCGACGTCTGTCTTCTCCTGCGCGGAGAAGGGGCGACAACTGGAGCCCACCCAGGGAGCCCGGCAGGGTGGGCCGAGGGCTTCCCAGAGAGGAGGGGGGGAGCCGGGGACGGGGCGCTCTGGTGCGGCCCTGTGTGCGCATCGGAAACGCGATCCCCTCCGCTGTCCGCCCAGCGGGGCCTGTGGAATGGAGACGCAGCCCCAGGCCTAATCGCTGGTGAGGGACGCGGCCAGCTGCCCGTCGGCCGCCCAGCGCCGCCGGAGAGGACACCAGCACGCGTGATCCATCAGGCCCCGCGCTTCTCAGCATGGCTCTCGGGTTACACGCCGCAGGGTGATGTCATCGCGGCGGGAGCAGGCGCGGAGAAGAAAGAGGCTCCTGTGTTCCCAGCTTCACGGCCCCAGGCCCCGCCCCCCGGCCCGGGAGGGAGAGGCAGAGCTGGTGTGTTGGCTGTGTCAGACAGAGGAGCGACGTATGTTCACTACAGACAATTTACAAAACCTAGAGAAGCAAGAGGAAGAAAGGGAAGATATCCAGAATCCCGCTTGGTTATATTGCCTTCTAGTATTTTCCATCAATAGCTCCACTTACCTATCTACCTACTACTCGTCCATTCATGCATCCATGCACCCACCTGTTAGTTCATCCATGCTATCCACTCTTCATCCATCCACCAGCCACCATCCATCCATTCATCCACCCACCATTCATCCACCATCCATCCATCCACCTTCCACCATCAATCCACCATCCATCCACCATCCATCCATCCATCCATCCATCCATCCACCATCTATCCATCCACCATCCATCAATCCATCCACCATCCATCCACCATTCACCATCCATCCATCATCCATCATCCATCCATCCACCGTCCACCATCCACCATCCACCCATCCACCCATCCACCATCCATCATCCATCCATCACCCACCATCCTCCATCCATCCATCTACCATCCACCATCCATCCATCCATCCATCCATCCACCCATCCACCCACTCATCCAGCCAGCCAGCCAGCCAGCCACCCACCAGCCATCTATTCACACATCTTTCTGCCTGGCTAGGCCCCTCAATTTGCCTATACATGCTTCCTAAATTCAGCATCCCTCCATCCATCTGCTATTCACCATCCATCCATCCATCCCTGCTCCATCAACCAATCCATCCATCCATCCATCCTATCCACTATCCATCCACCTATCCACTATCCACCCTTCTATCCATCCATGCACCATGCACCATGCACCAATTCATCTATACATCCACAGATTCATCTATCCATCCTACACCCACCCATCCACCCACCATCTATCCATTCATCCATCCACCATCCGTCATCCACCCCCGCCAATTTATCCATCCATCCATCCATCCATCCATCCATCCATCCATCTACCCACCATCCATCTATTCATGCGTTCTTTTTTCTTGACTGGACCCCTCAATTTGCCCAGCCATCTTCTATAGATTCAGCACATGAGCAGAAAAAAAGGCAAATAAAATAATGCTCTCCTAACGGGGGGTGTGGGTGAGAGGGGGGATGGTGGGCACCTGCAGCTTTGTGTGTGTAAGCGTGTGCATGTGTGTGAATGTATGTGTGTGAGAGTGAGTGTCTGCACATGTGCAAGGGTGTGTGTGCCACCCTGGGAAGGAAGGGGGCTGGGCAGCGTGGCTGACAGACGCGGGCCTGAACTCTGCCTGGCCTCCTGAGGAGCTCTGGGCCCTGCCCTCAGCCCAGAGCCCATTTGTCAGGCCCCCCGGGGAGCTGCCTGCTGCGCTCGGGCCGCGGTGCTGGGCGCAGGGCACACCCAGAGTCCAGATGCATGAGCGCCTCTGCTTGTCTCGCGGCGGCGTGCGTGCCGGCGGCCGCGCCCCCACACCTGGTCCACGTTAGCCGGCCCCGGCCTGACTTATGTCCGTGAAGCGCCGGCCCGGTGGCCAGTCCCCGCCCCCACCGCCAGCCCACCTCCGCTTCTAATTGGGCCGCAAAGCCATTTAATGGTGTCTGCGCGGCGGCAGGGCTGTGGGTCAGAACAATGCGCTATTCATGTCCGAACAGAACGCCAGTGAGCGGGCTAATATCTTTAAGCTAAAACGCGAGGCTTAATTGGAACAGATGCTGCGCATTCCAGTGCCAAAGGCCAGCTCCTGTGTGATCGAAACCAGGTATGTGCCAGGGGTTCATTTTAATAGCGGCTTTTATTTTTTTATTGGCATTTACAAAACTTACGAATACTCCGCACCACAGACCAGCCACGGGCTCCTGGACACCTCCCGGCGAGGGGCCCGCAGAGCGGCTGCCAGTGTTTGGGTGACAAAGGGGATGCCCCCACTCACCCGCTGAGCCCTGGCGGGCGCTGGGCTCTCCCGTCCTGGGCCCAGGTGTCGGCCTTCCCAGGCCGCGGCCGCCCCGGGACATGAGCCCGCGTGTCCCCTGGTGCGTCTGCCCTGCCGGCTCAGGCCCAGAGGTGAGGCCTCAGAGGGTCCGGCCCCCCTCCCACACCCGCTGCCTCTCTCAGCAGCGCCCCCGCCCTGCAAGCAAGCTCTGCCTTTGCTCGGAAGCTGTTGCTGCTCCGTGGCGTCTCCTGTGTTTAATCTCTAAGCCGAGTCGTCCAGTCCAGGAGGAAACTTCCGGAAGTCAAGGCTGAGGTTACGTACGGCTTCCGGGACGGGGCTGAGCAGAGGGGGCTCTGCTGCTCCTGCCTTCCACTCCCACAGAGAAAACACGAATCCCCAAGCCCCGGCGCCTCTCAGGACTCGGGAAAAGCCTGTCTCCATGGCGCCCCCGCCTGCCTGCCCCTCTGCCCGGGGTGGACGTCAGAATTTCCCCGCGGGCGCCTGGGCTGGGGCCGGAAGCCGCCTGGCCCAGGGAAGCAGCTTCCTCGGGGGCTAAGCTGTCGCCCTGAGCGGGCTCCCTGAAGCCTGGAAACTGCCCCAGGTTCCTTACAACCGTTCCATCGTGAAGCTACACAGGAACGCTTCCTGGGGATTGAGGACCCTTTCATTGGACTTCCGAGACCCCAACGGAGGTGTTGGCAGGATTTACCTGAACAGATGCCTCAGGCGGTAACCTCAGCTCAGGTAGAGTCCACAATCCAACCTTCCATCCATCCACCCAGCCATCCATTCACCCACCCATCCATCCATCCACACATCCATCCACCCACCCACCCACCCATCCATCCATCCATCCACACATCCATCCACACATCCATCCACACATCCATCCATCCATCCCCTGTCCATCAATCCATCCATCCATCCATCCATCCATCCATCCACCAATTCATCCATCCATCATCCATCCATCCATCCATCCCCCGTCCATCCATCCATCCCCGTCCATCCACCCATCCACCCATCCATCCATCCATCCATCCATCCACCCTTCCATCTATCCATCCATCCATCCATCCATTCATCTATCCATCCATCCATCCACCATCCATCCACCCATCCATCCATCCATCTACCCTTCCATCCATCCATCCATCCATCCATCCATCCATCCATCCATCCATCCCCTGTCCATCCATCCATCATCCATCCATCCATCCATCCATCCATCCATCCATCCCCCGTCCATCCATCCATCCCCCGTCCATCCATCCATCCCCCGTCCATCCACCCATCCACCCATCCACCCATCCATCCATCCACCCACCCATCCATTCATCCATCCATCCATCCATCCATCCATCCATCCATCCATCCATCCCCCGTCCATCCATCCTTCCATCTATTCATCCATCTATGTATCCATTCAATAAATATCTACTTGGCTCCTTCTAGGCACCTGGCCGGTGCCTGGGTTTCCTTCCTCCCAGCATGCACACGGCACATCCCTCCCAGCTGCTGGGTGGGTGAGGAGGTCGGCTGGGGGACTGCACTGGTGGCTGGTTCACCTGAGGCCAGAAGCTCTAGGAAGTCAGTGAATAAAGTGCATGAGCACAGAGGTCAGAGGCGGCGCAGGCCTTGTCTCTGGGCCCAGAGCCTAGCACCTGAGGCCCTTCCAGCAGAAAGGGCCTGCCTGACCCAGCCCCTGAGAAGCCACTCCTCAGGCCAGGGCTCCGGAAAACCTCCGAGAATCAGTGGACAGAGAAGCGGGGCTACTGCCCGGGGAGTGAGAGTCAGGGGCCATTCGCTGGGGGTGGCCCAGGCTCCTCGGCCTCCCTCTCCTGCCTGCTCCACGCCCCAGGCCAAGGACACGCAAGCGGGGCCCTTCTGTGACCCCCGCCAGGGTCCCTGCTGCTGGCACCCGGGCTCAGCATTCGACAGGCCTCAGGGTTCTGCCGCCGACTCTCCTTCACTCGGCGGGGCCTTGCCCAGGGTCACACAGGTGTGGGCAGTGTCAGCTGCGACCAGGGCCCAGGTGGCCCAACACGCGGCGCCGCTGAGTGGGATCAGAGGCCCGGGAGGAGGCTTCCTGCCCCCGTGAGCTCCGCGTGCCTCCTTGCGTGTCATCCCCGGGCGGGTGTCAGAGGGGTTCGGGGGTCCCCTGGAGGCCGGGGGAGATGCCGCCGAGTGCAGTCAGAGCTCCGGCGTGACATCGGGGCCTCCCCAGGTTTTGCTATTGTGAACGACACGGACATGGGCGTCTTGCACACCAGTCCTTGCACACACCGCGAGCTTTCTACGGGGCCTGCCTAAGAGTGGGACTGCCGGGCCGGCCTGTCTTCCCCACCAAACTCGCCAGGTGACTCGGTGAAGGTGCCACAGTAACTTGGTGCCTCCAGCCCCGGGGGTAAGTGAGGTCACCCAGGCCTGGCGTCGGCAGACCTCGGCTGATGCCCAGCAGTCTCGCTTTGATGAGCCTGTCCCTCGTGACGGGCGACTCCGAGCATCTCTGCCCAGGAACCTGGAAAGGTGCGAGTGCTCGCTACGGCCTTCACCCCTTTTCCTATTGGAATGTGTTGCCTTCTCTATTTTTCCTTGTTGCAGTTCATTTTTTAAAACAAGCGTTTTATTTAAAGACTAGAGGCCCGGTGCATGAATTCATGCACATGTGGGGTCCCTTGATTTGGCTGGCGATCAGGGCTGATCGGGGCCATCTCGCCCAGTCCAGGGGGAAGGACCGTGGGAGGTTGGCTGTGGGAGCACACTGACCACCAGGGGGCAGCTCCTGTGTTGAGCATCTTCCCCCTGGTGGTCAGTGCACGTCATAGTGACCAGTCAACTGGTTGTTTGGTCGACCGGTTGTAACGGTTGCTTTGGCTTTTGTATATATAGATGGCATACCACACAGAAAAAATGCAAAAGTCACACATGCGCACGCCATTGTGTGAACTTTTCCCGAGTGGTCACACCGTGTATTTGGCATCCAGATCAGGACACAGAACATTCCAGAACCCAGGGGCCCTGGTGCCTTCCCGTCACCACCCCATCTTCCGCCGCAGGTGGTACCTGTCCTGACCCTGGACTTAATGCGAGTAAATCACGCGCTTGCGCTGGGCCGTCTGATTCCTCAGTGCATGTTTCGGGTGTTGGTGTGTTCCGTCCCGACAAGAGTCCTCGCTTAGGTGTGTGGTGTATTGATCAATCCCTTTTTTTGAACCCTCACCCGAGGATATGTTTCTATTGATTTTAAATATGGTTTTTAAAATTGATTTTAGAGGAAGAGGAAGGGAAAGAAAGAGAGAAACATGGATGTGAGAGAGTTGCTTTTCTCTTACTGCTTCTAATATTATCTTTGGCTTTTGAAAGTTTGACTGTAATCTCTGCGTTTATTCTATTGGAGGTCATTGAGCCTCTTGGATGTGTAGATAAATGTCTTTCATCAGATTTGGGAAGTTTTTTGCCATTATTTCTTCAAATTTCTTTCTGACCTTTCTTCCTCTCATTCTGGGACTCCCATTACATGTACATTGCTGTGTCATGGTGTCCCTTAGATCTCTGAGGCTCTGTTCATTCTTTTGCATTCTTTTTTCTTCCTGTTTCTCAGATGCATTGTCTCAATGTATCTAGCTTCGGGTTCACTGATTTTTTTTCTTCTGCCAGCTCAAATATTCTGTTGAGCCTATCTAATAATTTTTCTCATTTTAGTTATTGTACTTTTCAACTTCAGAATTTTTATTTGATTTTAAAAAATAATTTCTATCTTTCTATTGATGTTCTGTATTTGGTGACACATCATTCTCATGATTTCCTTTAGTTCTTTGAACATTTAAAATAGCTGATATGAAATCTTTGTTTAGTAAGTCCAACACCCGGGCTTCCTCAGGAGCAGTTTTTATCGATGGCTTTTTTTCTTTTTTTCTTTTTTTTTATCCTGTGTGGGCCACACTGTCCTGTTTACTTAAATGTATCAAATGTTGTTGTTTTTTTAAATGGGTGTTTTAGATAATATAGTGTGGCAACTCTTGAAAATCAATTTCACTCCCCTAACATTTTTGTTGGTCATTGCTGCTCTTTGTTTATTTGGCGACTTTCTGAACGAATTCTAGAAAGTCTGTACTCTCTCGGGTGTGGCCACTGACGTCTCTGCTTGGTTTGCTTTGTAGTCAGTTAATGTTTGGACAGAAATTTCCTTAAATAACTGAAGCCAATAAGTCTTAGACTTTGCTGAGGAGAAGGTCATGGTCCCAGGAGGCAGGTGACACTTCTGTCTTAGCCTTCAATGGCTCCTTGTGCTGAGTCTCAAGGTCAGACAGAGGTGAGAGGTCAGAGCCTGCTCAGGTGTTTCCCGGGCACGTGCACATCCTTGCACATGTGAGTGGCTTTCTAGATTCCCAGGGGTGCGGTGGGCCCTCCCCTGCAGAGGCTGTTAGGCTGTTAGGTTTCCAGCCACCGGCACGCTGCCGGTGTGCAGGCCGCCGTGCAGCTGGGGCGAGGGGATGGGATGGGGCAGGTGACAATGCCCAAAGGCTCTCCAGTCATTCCAAGACCCAACCATTTTCTTGAACAAACACTCGTTAACTTTCTGGAGGCCTTGGGTGAATCTCCAGACTTCTGAAAAGTTGATCCTGCACATTTCTGGGCATGGCCTCCTTGCTTCTCCGGAGGAGCAGAGGTTTGGGGGTCCTTGCTCCATTGAAACGCTCCTCTTCAGGAGGAACTTTTAACATTTTTATCCCCGTCCAAGCATGATGGACAGCGTTCCTTGTGATCTGTGTGTGCTGGTAAATGGATTTTATTATTATTATTATTATTATTTTAAATATATTTTTATTGATTTCAGAGAGGAAGGGAGAGGGAGAGAGAGAGAAACATCCATGATGAGAGAGAAGCATGGATCAGCTGCCTCCTGCGTGATCAGGGAGTGTACCTGCAACCTGGGCACGTGCCCTGACCGGGAATCAAGCAGTGACCTCCTGGTTCATAGGTCGACGCTCAACCACTGAGCCACCGTGGCCAGGGTGGCCAGTGGATTTTTGTGTGGCCATATGGTTCCCTGAGGACGTAGCAGGAAGGGTGGGTTTGTGCAGGCCTGCGTTCCCGTGCTTGCCCTCTGCGAGGGGCCTCGCCCCTCCCTGGGGGCCCACGTCGAGTCCCTCTGCACCAGCACCCGCGTCGGGGAGCCAGCACGGCATGAGCTCACCTCACTTACTATGTCGGGTCCTGTTCTTCATTTTGGGGCCCCCGGAAATTTCCATTACTCGTTTGCAAGCTTAGCTCTCCGTTCAAAAGATGTGTATCATATTTCGCCTGGCATCTCTGGACTGTTTTTTTTTTGTTTTTTTTTTAAAGCAGGAGTATTCTTGGGTTATGTTGATTAGAATATTCCCGGGGAAAGGAGCCCTCTCCATATGTGAACACACACACACGGCTGCCAACACGTAGCACGTAGAGGCAGGAAACATCAAGGTATGGTGAGAACAGCCCGGCCGGCGTGGCTCCGTGGTTGAGCATCGACCTAGGAACCAGGAGGTCACAGTTCGATTCCCGGACGAGGCACGTGCCCGGGTTGTGGGCTCGATCCCCAGTGTGGGGCGTGCAGGAGGCAGCCGATCCCTGATTGTCTCTCATCATTGATGTTTCTCTCTCTCCCTCTCCCTTCCTCTCTGACATCTGTAAACAGATATGAAAAAACAAAGGTCCCCGGAGAGCTCTCTCGTCCCTCCCACCGTGTGCGGACAGAGAGAAGTGGGCGCTCACCAGACACCAAGTCCGCCAGCACTTGGACATCCGGGTGCAGACGGTGGGAAGATGTCGCTGCTTCAGGCCTCCCGCCCACGGGGTTCTGCTGGGCGGGCCGAGCGGAGGCGGCGGGTCCCTGGGAGGCCACCTGGTGCTCCTTTCTGAGCTGGGCGTGGGGGCGCTGCCTGGGCGACTGTCCGAGGCCTCCTCCTGCTACGTGTCTGCCTCCTGGACTTCGAGGTCCAGCGGCGAGACATGCGACCGAGGACAGGTGGGCGCGGCTGATGTGTCCTCGGCAGAGCACGGGCCTCAGTCCCTGGGATGTAAGTACACCGCCTCGCGCCCAGCCTTGCAGCGTGGGCACATAGATGGCCACGCGTCCCACTTTCCTCGAGTTCCCTCCGCTTTCCGACCACTTAGCCGTCTCGTAACCTCTGAGTTTAGGAAGCTGCGGCCGGGCTGGGATTAAGCTGCAGGCGCTGAGGCGACGGCCCTGTTCTTCCTCAGATCTGGTTGTTGGAGAAATTGGTGAGAGGATGGAGGTTGAAGTGACAGAACCAAATTTCTTCTTCCTCCTCCTCCTCCTCCTTGTCTTCCTCCTCCTCCTGCTCCTCCTCCTCGTCCTCTCCCTCCTCCTCCTCCTCCTTCTCCTCCTCCTTCTCCTTGTCCTCCTCCTCCTCCTCCTCCTCCTCCTCCTCCTCCTCCTCCTCTTCCTTACCCTCCTCCTCCTCCTCCTCTTCCTCACCCTCCTCCTTCTCCTCCTCATCCTCCTCCTTCTCCTGCTCCTTGTCCTCCTCGTCCTCCTCCTCGTCCCCAGTGATCGTGGCTCCCTGACACCAGGACTGTACCGTAGCTTTACAGGCACAGTGCCCTTGAAACCCTTCAGCCTCCTGGCATTTCCATGATCCGAGGAGATGCCCCTGGCTCCTGGCGAGACAAGCGTCCATGTGGGGTCATGCCCTCCTGGGCTCAGCCTGTGGCTCAGCCGGACTCCGGTTGGGAGATGAGCTCCAGCTCCGGAGGATCCCCAGACCTGCACTGCTCACAGGTGGGGCCCCACGCTAGGGCGCGGTCACCGCCAAAGCTGCAGACCCCTGCCCCAGGGTCTTTGGAAGGCTGAGCGGGACCCCCTGAGTGAGTGGGAGGGGGGCATCCACTGGGGAGGGGTCCCCTCCACTCCCCACCACGGGCCCACGAGAGGCAACCTCGCTGCGGACAAAACCCCTTTCCCCTGGAGGCGGGACTCCACGAGAGGCTACGCCGCCGCGTCCGGCGTGAAAAGCGAAAGGCTGGTCCCGCGTGGCCCCCACCCGGACACACAGCCTTTTCTTTCTTGGCTGGAAACCACGGCGGCCGCACATGCAAAGAGCTCCCTCCGTGTTAGATTTTAAAGGATTTGAATGAAATCTGGATCCTTCCGGGCCCCGTGCGTGCCTGGCTATCCATCACGGGTGCCGGGCAGCGGGCGCCTCCAGGGACCGCCCTCGGCCAGATGAACCGTTTAAAAGCCGGCGCCGGGCAAGCGGGCTGGCGGGAGCGGACACCTCTGTCCACGGGAGCGGCTGTCCTGCTCTGCCCGCCGGCCGACCTTTCCTCCAGGCGACCCCGCCGCTGGTGCCCCCTGTTTGCCAAACATTGATTCCCTCCCGGCCCAGCCTGGCCACCACGCAGCTACCAAACAAGCCTCCTTCGTCCGGGCCCAGCACCCAGCCCCTATCCTGCGGCTCTCCCACCGGGCGCCAGCAGGGGGCAGGAGGCCCTCTGTTTGAGGGCCACCCCCAGGGCGCTCCTGTGGGCTTGACCTCGCTCTGGGGCGAGGGGAGGCTGCTCCCTGAGAGCGGGGTGCGGGGAGCAGCCGTTTGTCCGGGGACTTAGGCCAGGGCTCTGGGGAGCAGTGAGAAGGGCAGCCATGGTGGTTACGTCCACGAGGCCCGGAGGCCCCGCTCACCGCCCGGAGCCAGAAGAGGCCCTGTCCCCCCCGGTCCCGCTGGCGGGGCGCCCTCCGCAGGTGGCCGCAGGGCGTTTCCCTGGATCCCAGCGGTGCGCGGAGCTGCCAGCAGGAGGCGGCGTCCCTGCTCCCAGCGGGGGAAACCGAGGCCGGAGCGGCTGGGACTGGCTCGGAGCTGCCAGAGCGTGACCCTCCCCACCATCCTGGCACTCGTCGATGCCCCCGTGCGGGCGGCTTCCAAGATGGCGTTTGGAGACGCGGGCATGTGCGCCTTTACATCCCCTCCCGGGGCCTGGGCGGCTGGCTCACGTCTGACCGATAGGAACCCGTGGGAGCCGTGGGCCGGCTCCTGACTGGTTATTAAAGGAGGCGGCTTCCATCCTGGGTGCGCACTCTCTCCCTCTGTCTCTGTCTCTCTCTGTCTCTGTCTCTGTCTCTCTCTGTCTCTCTCTCGGTCTTTCTCTCTCTCTGTCTCTCTCATTCTTCCTTTAAGGGAAGCCAGCTGCCACGTCAGGAGGCCCCTGGGAGCACCCCACGTGTCAAAGGGATGAGACCCGCCAGCAAAGGGGGGGGTGAGGCTGGAAGGAGCCCCTCCCCTCCTGCAGCCCCTCTGACAACGGGCCGGCCCCTCAGGGGGGACCAGAGCTGGGGGCACGGGGCCGGCCCCCTCGGGAGAGACCAGAGCCGGGGGCACTGGGGGCCGGCCCCTCGGGAGGGACCAGAGCTAGGGCACTGGGGGCCGGCCCCTCGGGAGGGACCAGAGCCGGGGGCACGGGGTGGGGCCCCCTCGGGAGAGACCAGAGCCGGGGGCACGGGGGAGGGGGCGCCCGGGCCGGTTCCAGACCCAGAGAGACCGAGATGGAAAGGTTTGCTGCCTTCAGCGGCTCCGCGGGGGCCACCTGGTCACGCAGCGATCCATGGCGCATGCGGCACCTTCCCGCCGCGGGGAGCAGGCGCCCCGAGGGAGCTGGGCTCCCCTTTCCCACTCACGCTCTTCGCACCAAGGCACCCAGTTCTCCCCGCAGGTCTGTGGGTGAACTGTGTCCCCCGAGTTCTCAGGCTCAAGTCCCACCCCAGCGCCCGCGGAGGCGACGCAGTTGGAAGGGGGTCTTGGCGATGACCTGGTCTGGGTGAGGCGCCAGGATGGGCTCTGACTCGGGCCCGGTGCCCCTCTGAGGGGGAGAGGGGGCCGCACGCACAGGAAGGGGCCGCACGGAGGCTGGGTTACGCTGCCGCCCCCCACGGAACCGCCCGGAGCTGCCGGAAGCCTGGACGGTCCGCCTGGGCCTTCGGAGAACTGCGGCCTGACCCCGAACGTCCAGCCCGAAGGACCACAGACAGCACCGCTGGCTCCTCACGGAAAGGGTGGGGGTGCCAGCCCCCCTCAACATTGAAAATCTGAGGACGTTGGCTCCACAAGGAGGAAGCTCACGCCGGCCGCTAAGGGAGGGGAGGTGGGGAGAGGAAGGGAGAGAGGAGGAGGAGATGATTGAACAGAAGGTTGGCTGGTTAGGTGGGTGAGTGGGTGGATAAGTGGATGGGTGAATGGATGGATGAAAGGATGAGTGGGTGAGCGGCTGAGTGGGTGAGTGAGTGGCTGGGTGGCTGGGTGGGTAGATGGATGAATGGGTGGGTGGGTGCATGGATGATGGATGAAAGGATTTGTGAAGGAATGGGTGGGTGAGTGAGTGGCTGGCCGGATGGATAAGTGGGTGGGTGGGTGGATGATGGATGGATGAATAGGTGGATGGGTAGATGATGGGTGGATATATAGGTGGGTGAATGGATGGATAAGTGGGTGGGTGGGTGGGATGGGTGGATGGATGAATAGGTGGGTGGATGGATGGATGGATGGATGATGGATGAAAGAATTTGTGAAGGAGTGGGTGGGTGAGTGAGTGGCTGGCTGGATGAATAGGGGGGTGGGTGGATGATGGGTGGGTGAGTGAGTGGATGAATAGGTGGGTGGATGGACAGATGACTCATGAGTAGACAGATGGCGGATGGAGAATGGATGGGAGGGTAGGTGATACAAGCGCCATCTTAGAGATTTAAAAGGCCCGGCTACCGGGAAGATGCTCAGGGCTTTGGGCTCCTCTGGAAACGACCGGGCACAGAGGCGGGAGATGCTGGGCGCACCGTGGCCCTGGAGGGGCACGGCTCCTTGCACACGCACGCGCACACACACGCACACGCACACGCACACGCACGCGCACACGCCATTCTCTCTCTCGCAGTGGCAGTGCCCACCTTGCCATCCGCGGTTGCCTTTCCCTTCGTTGCCAGTGGCCACCGGGCCAGGCCCCCAGCAAGCAGGGTCTGGCCGCCAGATGTCAGCCGCTAATGAGCCCGGCTGCTGGCCACTAATTGGCTGAGGGTCTGGGCGCCAGTGACACGGGGACCCGGGGTGACGGGCGGAGCGGCCCTCGGCCCGGGCTTGGCTGGCCCAGTCGCTGACCCAGGGCAGTGGGAAGCGGACCCCGGGCTGCCCACACCCAAGTGTAAATGCCTGGCCGCCTCCCCGGTCCCCCAGGTCTGTCCGCCCCGTCACGGGCTGGGGCTCCTCCAAGGGCACGGGCGGGGGGGGGGGGGGCGTGGGGGCTGAGAGGCCGGCGGGCGTGACCGCCGGAGCAGAAAGGAGCACCAGCCTCCGTGCGGACGGAAACGGACGCCGAGAATGATCGCCGTCACGGTGGCGGCCTGCCCTGCGGAGGGAGATGGAGTTACAGCCAGTTCGCCCATAAACTCGTTCAAGCGATTTACGAGGCCGCCGGCCGGGGTGGGGGCAGGGCAGCCGGCCGGGCCGGCTTCTGGCTGGAGCTTCTGGCTGGAGCGGGAGCGGCCACCGTCCTTGTGGGAACGGCCTTCGCGGCGAATGCCCGGCCGCGGGGGTGTCTGGCGCTGCCCATGGCGTCCGCGCAGGGGCCGGGACGCCGGACGCGGACACCCGCACACGGAGCCCTCGAGGTGCACGGGCCAGGTGGCCGGGCCGGGGCGGAGGCGCCCAGGCCCCCGGGAACCCGGGGTGGGGTTTCTGCCCCGCGGGGCGCTGGGAACCAGCACAACGTCACGTAGGCTGTGGCTCATAAACCCCCTCCGGTGTCTCAGGGCACGCGGCGTCCCCCCCCCAGAGGGCCCCCTTCTTGGGGTGGGCCCCAGGCCTTCCTGCCGCTCTCCACGGCGGCCTGTGGGCGGTGGGCACTCGTGGCCGGCAGCAGCCTTCCCCACCCGGCCAGCCCCGGGGGACCTGGGCGAGGAGCGGGCGGGGTGTCTCCTGACGGGATCTCTGTCCCAAGTGGGCGGCGGAGAGGAGCGTGGGGACAGCGTCCCAGGGCCGCTCGGCCAGGCGGGCGGGGTGCCAGGGCCGGGGTGCCAGCTCAGCGGGGAGGGGACGTCGGGAAACGTGTCCTGGAAACGCTCAGGTGGCTTTGTGCAGAGCCGCCGCCCCGATGGCCGGCCTGGCTGCCCGGCGCTGTCCCCAACCGTCTGAGCTTGTCTGGGGGCCGGGGCCACCGAGGGACGGAGAATGGCTGCGTCACAGGCTGGTGACGGGGGAAGTGCCCAGACCTAACCGAGGCCGGTGTGACCCGCGCGTGGGTCAGAGGCCGCTGCCGGACACTGTCACGCGTTCCCGTGGCGGGGTGCCGCGCGGCCTCGGCTCGCCCTCCCCAGCCGGTCAGTCTCGGCCCCGAACCAGTGCGCATCCCTCCTCTCCGCCCGCCCGGGCCCGGCCTGACGCAGCTCTGTGACCTCCCCGCCCCAGGCCTCCTTGGGGCCAGGATCCAGGGGCCTCGCCAGCACGGCTCCCGACTCCGCCGAGTGGCGGCTGCGAGGGGAAGAGGCTCACGGAGGCCGAGCGAGCACGCGGCGTCAGGGGCGTCACGGGTGGAGCCCGGCCACAGGGTCCTGTTGACCAGCCCGTCCTCCCGGCCGCCTGCCTGCCAGGGCCACGCGCCCCCTTCAGCGCGGGACCCGGATCTTCAAACCCTCCCCGTGGGGGCTGGGGTGTCTGGGGTCACGTCACAGCGTCGACCTGCCAGGCGACGGACTCGGCTCCGCCGGGAGGTGTCCTCGGGGAAAATCTCCGTCAGGACAAAGGGCTTCATTCCCGGCCCCGGTGGCTCAGAGGTCGACCTGTGAACCGGGAGGTCGGGGTTCGTTCCCGGTCTGGGCACATGCCCGGTGCGGGGCGTGCAGGAGGCAGCCGATCCGTGGTTCTCTCTCACCATGGTGTTTCTCTCTCCCTCTCCCTTCCTCTCTGAAATCAATAAAAGAATGTATTAAAACAGTTTTTATTGACCTTGCCCAGGCCTCGGCCCGGTGGGTGCGCAGAAAGCCACACGGGTCACTCGTCTCCACCGCGTGACCAGCCGCGGGAGGTTTTGCTGGGGGGTTGGCCGGACGTGCAGCGAGGAGCACAGGCAGGAGGCGGCGAGGGCCTGAAGGGACGTGGCCCTGGGGGAGTCCTCTGGGCGCGTCCGGAGGGGAAGGAGCCGGGCGGGGCTGGGGTTTGGAGACCTGTCCCCCCCTGGACCACCTCCCCCTCCTCAGGGAGCAGTGAGCCCAGTCCCCAGGTCTGACTGGTGCCCCCAGTTTCTTCCTGAGCTGGAAACCAGTCTGAGCCTGGTGACCTGGTCATTTCCGAATGTGTTTCAGTGGCCGTGGCCGTGGCCGTGTGACCAGCTCCATCGGGGTGCCCTCATGAACCCTCACATCCCCACTGTGTTCCCAGCCCCACGGACCACTGCAGGGAGCAGGGGGCGCTCTGACCTCGACCCAGCGCGGGGACGCGTGAACCTGGAGAGGCAGCCAGCAGGCCCGGGGGCTTTGCTTAGCATCTGCCCGTGGGACAGAGCCAGGGCCCTTGGGGTGAAGGAAGGAGAAACCCCCGAGGGCTTCCTGGAGGAGTCTGACTTCAGAAAGAATGTGCTCAGCCCCTGATGCGAGGAGGTGTGGCCATCAGGCCTCCCACCTGGACCGTGTCTGGGGCCTGGTCACTCCTGAGCAAGGGACTTGTGCTTGTCACTCCACAAACCGCGGCTCCGTGGTCCAAGATGCCCGCGGGCTGGGCGGTCCAGGCGGGCTGCTTCACTTGGTCCTAAGGCTGGACCTCAGGCCACAGGCTGCTGGGAACACCGCCTGGGGGGCATGGCTTGCCTTCCCCGTGAGGTGTCTCCCTGGTGGGGGTGCCGGGGGCTCTGAGCCCCGCCCCCAGGCCCTCTGACGCTGGCTGAGCACAATGGTTGCCTTGGTTACATTGTTACACCTGTGACCACCATCCCTCAAAGCCTCAGCGCCGCCCCGGGAGGGGAGCGGGCCTGCGGGCGGAGGCAGGGCTCCGGGGACCCGCCGTCTGCTAGCCTGTCTGGGAGACGCCCCGAGACCCGCGGAACCCCAGGCCCTTGAAGCTTCCAGAGGAGCCTCTGGTGTCACAGAGTGGCTGCGAGGGTTCCGACCGGGCCGGATGAGGCAGAGGCGGGGGGCGCGACATGTTTAACCCACACGTGTTAGACGTCCCGGCCGTGATTGTGGACAATGGGTCCGGACTCTGCAAGGCGGGCCTGTCCGGGGAGATCGGGCCCCGCCACATCGTCAGCTCCGTCGTGGGGCACCCCAAGTTCAAGGCGGCCTCGGCGGGGGCCAACCAGAAGCAGCACTTCGTGGGGGAGGCGGCCCTGCACAAGAAGGAGGCGCTGTTCCTGCGCTGCCCCATCGAGCGCGGCCTGATCGTGGGCTGGGACGACATGGAGGAGCTGTGGCGCCACCTGTTCGAGTGGGAGCTGGCGGTGCGGGCCAGCGAGCGGCCGGTGCTCATGACCGAGCCCTCGCTGAACCCCCGGGAGGCCCGGGAGAAGACGGCCGTGGTGATGTTCGAGACCTTCCAGGTGCCCGCCTTCTACCTGTCGGACCAGGCCGTGCTGGCCCTGTACGCCTCGGCCTGCGTCACGGGCCTGGTGGTGGACAGCGGGGACGGGGTCACCTGCACCGTCCCCATCTTCGAGGGCTACTCCCTGCCCCACGCGGTCGGCAAGCTGTACGTGGCGGGGCGGGACGTCACGGAGCACCTCACGCGGCTGCTGCAGGCGGGCGGGCGCGCCTTGCCCTGCGCGCTGCACAAGGGCCTGGTGGAGGACATCAAGGAGAAGCTGTGCTACGTGGCCCTGGAGCCGGAGCAGGAGCTGGCCCGGCGGCCGGAGGAGGTGCTGCGGGAGTACAAGCTGCCGGACGGGAACATCATCCGCGTCGGGGACCAGCTGTACCAGGCGCCCGAGGTCCTGTTCGCGCCCGAGCAGCTGGGCGTCCAGAACCCGGGCCTCCCCAGGATGGTCTCCGGCAGCATCGCCAAGTGCGACGCCGACATCCAGGGCACCCTCTACGGCGAGATCGTGCTGTCGGGCGGCAGCACCCTGTTCCAGGGGCTGGACGACCGGCTGCTGAAGGAGCTGGAGCAGCTGGCGGCCAAGGGGACCCCCATCAAGATCACGGCGCCGCCCGACCGCTGGTTCTCCACCTGGATCGGCGCCTCCATCGTCACCTCCCTGAGCAGCTTCAAGCAGATGTGGGTCACGGCCGCCGACTTCCAGGAGTTCGGGACCTCGGTGGTCCAGAGGAGGTGCTTCTGAGGGGCCCCGCGCAGGGGGCGGCCCCGGGCGTGGCGAGCTCGCCCCTCGGCCTCGGCGTGGCGTTCAATAAAAGACAGGACGGTGCAGTCGTTGGCCACGTCGGGCTCGGTTCCTTCCTGGCGGCACCGGCGTGGTGTCTGACCCTGGGGGCAAATCTCATTTCGGGGGCCCGCCCCCCACCACCTCCTCCTCCTGGGAGAGCCCTGGGTTATGCGTGGAGGCTGTGTCCACTGGCAGTCTCGGGGGGTCTAGACCTCGTGCCGAAAGCTCGTGCCGGGAGGGCCCTGGCGTCTGCGTCTAAAACGGGTTTCGTAGGTGGGCTGGAGGGTCCGGGAGGGGGTGTGGCGGGAAGAAGCAGGGGTGCTCGCTGCCCTATTCTGAGGTCAACAAACCCTCGCCTGGGCCGGTGCTGAGCAGAGCAGGGCTCTCACTCTGCTTTTCTGGGGCTGGGCAGCCGAGGAGGAGGGACCCCTTAATCTGGGCACCTGGGGACGGGGCAGAAGCAGAAATCGCCACCTGTTCAGGACTCGCTCGGGGCCTGCTCCGGGAGCGTGTGAGAGTCCACTTCTCCACTTTGTTTATTGTAATCTTTTAAACAAAATATTCAAACTAGAGGCCTGGTGCACGAAATTCGTGCATGGGGGGTGTCCCTCAGCCTGACCTACACCCTTTCCAATCTGGGAGCCCTCGGGGGATGTCCTACTGACGGCTTAGGCCCGCTCCCCATGGTTCTCTGCTCTCTGCGGGGCCTGCCTGCTCCACACCATGGCGACTGCCAAGCAGGCCTTGCTGGGAGCTGCCTGGGGGCTGCGCTCCACTGCTCCCGGGTCTCTGAGGCCGTGCTGGGTGCTGCCTGTGGCTGCACTTGCCTGCTCCCGGGTCGCCGCGGCGACGGCCAAGCAGGCCTTTTTGCACTCTGCTGTCAGTCTCCACCGAGGTGATGAGGTTAATTTGCATACTCACTCCTGATTGGCTGGCGGCGTCACAAAAGTACAGTCAATTTGCATCTTTCTCTTTTATTAGTGTAGACTAGTGACCCGGTGCACGAAATTCGTGCACATTAAAAGGGGATTAATTAGAAGAAATAATTTAATATTGCTATTTGCCCTTTCTCTATAATAGAAGTGTCAGAGATGAAAGAAAATTAGTAAAATGTATATGAAAATATTTCTCCTGTCAGAGTCTGGGGTGCACCACGGGACCCAGACTCAAGTCCCCGCCCACCCACGTGCTCCTCAAAATCACGTGAGACCCAGACCCGGCCGGCCCCCCCCCGCCCCGCATTGGGCTAGATCCAGACCCGGCCAGTCCCACCTTTGTCAAGCCCTGCCGGGCAGGGGGCGTAGCCTCAGGTCCCCCGGCCCAGCGCCAGGATGGGGGCGTGGCCTGAGGTCCCCCAGCCCAGACCGTGGTGGGGTGTGCCTTGAGGTCCTACATCAAGCCCCACCAGGTGGGGGACATGGCCTGAGATCCCCTGTCAAGCCCTGCTGGGTGGGGGGGCATGGCCTGAGGTCCCCCGTCAAGCCCCGCCAGGCAGGGGGGTGCAGCCTCAGGTCCCCCGTCAAGCCCCACTGGGCGGGGGTGCGGCCTGAGTTCCCCCGACCCAGCACTGGGGGTGCACCTTGAGGTCCCCCATCAAGCCCTGCTGGGTGGGGGGCACAGCCTGAGGTCCCCTGTCAATCCCCACGGGGGCAGGGGAGGATGTAGCCTCAGGTCCCTGCTGATTGCTTGTTAAAGCTCCTTAAGGGAACTTGGCCTCAGCTGTGGGTGCATCCATCTTTGTGATGGAGTGATGGTCAATTAGCATATTCCCTCTTTATTAGATAGGATTATTAGATAGGATTCCCTCTTTATTAGATAGGATGTGTTTTTGGCAGTGTTTAGGGGCAAAATCCTGGAGACAGAGTTAATGACCATTAATGAAGTAACAGTTGAATGAATATGATGGGAAAAATCTATGTCACATTCGAAGTGGAAGTGAGCATGTGCTGTGTTTGAAGACAGAAGATAGTTGGTCATCTTCAAATTCCTGGTACCATCCCTGCCTTTTTACTCGGTGTATTTAGACAGTTTACGTTTACAGTAATAGGTTCTGTCTTCGGTCTGCCATTTTATTTCCTGTTTGTTTTCTATTCCCATTCTTCTTTTCTTTTTTTGTTAATCCTCCCCAGAGGGTATTTTTCCCATTGATTTTTAGAGAGAGTGGAAGGGAGGAGGAGAGACACAGAAACATCGATGAGAGGGAGAGAGAGAGCACGCTGGGGATTGAGCCCATAAGCAAAGTATATGCCCCCGACCGGAATTGAACCTGGGACCCTTCAGTCTGAGGGTCGACACTCTATGCACTGAGCCAAATTGGCCAGGGCCCCATTCCTCTCTCTTTACCTTCCCGTGGGTTACTGAAACATTTTTAAGAATTCTATATTGCGTTACTTGTGGGTTTTTGTATGATTTCTTAATGATGGTCCTCGTTAATGTAATGACCCACTGGGACCAACATTTCACCACTTGGAGTGAAGTGTAGGAGCCAGATTCTACTTAAGTCAACTTTACCTTCCCAACTTTTAAAAAAAATATGTTTTATTGATTTTTTACAGAGAGGAAGGGAGAGGGAGAGAGAGTTAGAAACATGGATGAGAGAGAAACATCCATCAGCTGCCTCCTGCACACTCCCTACTGGGGATGTGCCCACAACCAAGGTACATGCCCTTGACCGGAATTGAACCTGGGACCCTTCAGTCCGCAGGCCGACGCTCTATCCACTGAGCCACACCAGTCAGGGCCCTGCCCAACATTTAAATCAAAACTGCCTTCCATATTTCTTCTGTGTACATGAAGCACAGCCTCAGACGGGGCACCCCTCTTTTCCCCCCACCCCAAGTTCCTTCGCTCTTCCTGAAGTCCATGCCCTTCCCGTTCTGCTATGTCCTCCCTGTTGAGAGAGCGGCTTTGGCTGCGCTACAGGATAGGTTGCTAAGCAACAGGCTGTCCGTGTTTTCTGTCGCCTGAGCATGCCTTTATTTCCCCTTCATCCCCAAGGACATCTCGGCTGGAAGTACCATTGGTGGTTAGCTGCGCTCTTGCGGCACTTGGGGAACGTGTGCCAGGCCCTTCTCCGTGGCCTCCGTGGCTGCAGGTCCACAAGCACCTGCCATTTGACAGGTGACCCCCTGCAGGTGACCCCCTGCGGGTGACCCCCTGTCATTCCTCTCAGGCTCCGTGCGCGAGTGTCTCGTTGTCTTCCGCATCCAGAAGTTTCATTACGTGTCTTGGCGTGGATGTTTTTGGTTCGTCCTCTGTGGGATTCATCCAGCCTCTTGAATCTGTAGATTTATGTCTTTTGCCGAATTTGGGAAGTTTGATGCTGTAGTTTCTTCTAACACTTTTGCGGTCCCACTTTGTTCTCTCCTTCTGGGTCTCTGAAGGCACGAAACTCAGACACCTCGTTATCGTCCCACAGGCCCCGGAGATTTCGTCCGCCATTTTTCAGTCGATCGTCCCTGCGGTTCAGGTTGGGCGAGTGTGTCCACCTGTCCTGAGATTCACCGAGTCGGTCCCCTATCACCTCCCTCTACGTTTGAGCCCCTCCAGCCCATTCCTTATTTCTGTTGTAATCTTCGGTGTGATAGTTTCTGTCTGGCTCTCGCTTTATAACTTTGAATTTTTTGTCTCATTTGGGCACTTGTTTCGGGGAACGTGTGATCACTTGTGGAAACGTGTTCATGGTGGCTGCGTGACAGCCTGCCCTGATCATCCCAGCGTCGGAGTTCTCTCGGCTCCACACTCACGTCTGGGCGTTGCCTGCTCTCCTTCACGTACCGTGTTTCTGTGTTTTGAACATGTTGAACATCTCCAGCCTCCTGTTTAATGCGACGTCTGTAGCAGGCGTCCTTCCGTCGGGGTGCAGCACGAGGCAGGTGGATGGGTGCTCAGTTTCCCATGGGCCCCGCGGAAACCACCCCAGAAACCTGGGCTCTGATGCCCACGGCCTCATGGTAGAGAGAGTGGGGGTTCAGCTCCTTGCTCGGCTCCAGGGAACCTTCCGGCGAACGTGGCACTGGCGAACCCCACCCCTTCCAGGTAGGGGGGATGCTCATCGCCCCAGTGGGCCCAGCCGACCCCTGGGAAGGGGAAGGCGGGGTGTCCACTAGCCCGCGTCCCTCCACCTCCTTCCACCTGCTAATGCTGGGCGGGGCTGTAGGCGGGGCTGAAGGCTTAGGCCCCCACTGGCCTCACCAACATCAGGGGAGGGCTCACACCCCTTGTTCAGTCTCATTGCTGCCCGGTGGGTTCAAATCACCCCTGAACCCCATAAACACTACCCCAGCATGGGAATCGGAGAGTCACCGACTTGTGCTGAGCGGGATGAAGCCATTCCCTGCTCGGTCCTATGGCTCCACCAGCAGGGCAACTGGAGACCACCTCACTCCCCACCAATTCCATCCCATCCCACCCCCACCCCACCCCACCCCATCCCCACCTCACTCCCCACCGATTCCATCCCATCCCACCCCCACCCCACCCCATCCCCACCTCACTCCCCACCCCATTCCATCTCATCCCACCCCACCCCACCCCCTCCCCACCTCACTCCCCACCGATTCCATCCCATCCCACCCCCACCCCACCCCATCCCCACCTCACTCCCCACCGATTCCATCCCATCCCACCCCCACCCCACCCCATCCCCCACCTCACTCCCCACCCGATTCCACCCCATCTCACTCCCACCCAATTCCATCCCATCCCACCCCCACCCCACCCCATCCCCACCTCACTCCCCACCCCATTCCATCCCATCTCACTCCCACCCAATTCCATCCCATCCCACTCCCCACCCCACCCCCTCCCCACCTCACTCCCCATCCCACTCCCATCCCACCCCACTCCCCACCCCAATCCCCACCCCACTCCCCACCCGATTCCATCCCATCCCACCCCCACCTCACTCCCCACCCCCATCCCCATCCCACCCCACTCCCCCACCCCACCCCATCCCCATCTCACTCCCCACCCTATTCCAACCCATCCCACTCCCCACCCCCTCCCCATCCCCACCCCACTCCCCACCCCACCCCCTCCCCATCCCACTCCCCACTCCCTCCCCTCCCCCTCCCCCCTCCCCACCGGAGGCGTGGCCTGAGGTCCCAGGGCCGGCGCGGGGAAATCTGTGCACAATGAGCCTCACCTGCTGCCGTGGCCGAGCACACGGCCTGCTGATGTCACACGGGAGGGCTGGGCTTCGTGCTCTGGGAACTGAACACAGATAACGGGCGAACGGGAGCTGCTGTGGGGGGCCGTACATGAAGCCAGGAACCTCCCCAGAGGCCCGTCCTGGCCCCGCCCCCTCCGTGCTGACTCAGAGGGGCTCCCAGGTCCTGGACGGCACAGGAGGGGGTCCCCAGACCACAAGGCCCCGGGGGCGGAGCAGGCCTGACTCTCCGGCTGCCGCAGCCATGGACAGCGCGCTGTGGTCCCGGGTGTGACGCCGGCACCCGCTCAGGGCGGCACCCACCCGGAGGCCCACGTGTGTGCGTGGGGGTGCGCCTCGGGCTTGCTGGGTGGACAAGCTTCCCGGAGCCGAGGTTTCGGGGACCCGGGTGAGCGGCACGGACCGGGTGTGGCCGGAGGGCAGGCGCGTAGCCGCCCGGGGCTGGGGCAGCGCAGCCAGGGGTTCGGGCAGGAGCTGGAGCCAGAGACCGGCCAGGCCCGGCTCAGCCGCACAGCCCCCTGGGCCCGGTCACCCGTGTGCGCGCCAGGTGGGGGCCCCGAGGCCGAGCCCCGAGGAACGTGGTCGGCTACAGGCCCGGCTCGCGGTGGCCTGAACAGGCACCGGGCAGAGCGGGCCCCTGTCCTTGGAGGAGCAGGAGCAGGTGTGACCGAGGCTGCAAAGAGGGGGAGACAGGCGCCCCTGAGGGAGCCACAGCTGTGCGCTCGGGCTGGTCGGGGTTCAGTGGCTCCCGGGGCAGCGTGCCTGGGGGGGGGGGGGGAGGAAGGAGTTGGCGCTGCAGCAGGGACCCCGCTCCGGGAAGGCCGTCGCTCACCGTCCCCGGCGGCCCTGGCTGGAGCCTCTCTCCTCCTGGGCGGTGACCTCACAGGCAGCCCCGGTCGGCCGCTCCTGCTCTGACACAGAAGCCAGAGCCGGCTCCAGGCTCACGGCTCCACTACAGACCAACCCGCTGCCTCCCACAGGGACACCCACAGCTGTCACCGGGCCCTGTGCAGCCGTCGGCGGCCGAATGCAGCCCGGCTTCCTGGTGAATGCCCAGCGCCCGTCCTGTCCTGGCCCCGGGCCTGTGACGATGCCCCGACGGGAACAATGCGCGTATTGTCGCGGCCGCCCTGGCCCGGAGCTCGGAAACCTAAGCCGCCGCGTCCCTGTTATCGCCCTCCCGCCCGGGCCGGGCTCCAGCGGCACGAAGACATAATAATTTTCTCCCATTATTCAAATCTCCTGTTTCCTTGTCTCGCCCCACCTTTTGGCGGCAGCGGCGGGAGGAGTGGGTGGCGGGGCTGTGAGCGGCCAGGATCCCAGGATCCCTTCACACCTGGGCAGCTGGGCCGCGGCCAGGCCCGCGGGGACCAGGGTGGCCGTGGCCGGGGTCCGGGCACCGCTCCCTCCCCCGTGTCCCTTGACCGGAGGCCACGGCGCTGGCAGGGCCGGGGATGACGCGGGCAGATGCAATCAGAGGGCGGAGGCCTCCCGGTGGGCCGCCCGCCCGCGCTGGCCAACTCCGGTCAGAGGTGGCCGCTCCCGCCCCCCCGGGGCCGAGGGCTCCGTCCGCCCCTGCCAGCCGGGCCGCGGGGTCAGGGTCCCCGTGGAGCCCCCGCCGGAAGCCAGGCTGGGGCGGTGGGAGGCTGGCCCGCCAGCCACGGGCCGCGCCGCGTTAGGCCTGGCTGAGAGGCGTCAGCGAGTAAGCGGATACCTCGCAGTTACGCAACCGGGCGGCGAGGACGGCCCGCCGGCAGCCAAAACAAGCGCCTCCGGCTCCAGGGTGTGAAATCGTTGGGCCGGTTAAAGGGAGGCGCGGGGAGGGGCGCGGCGAGGACAGTCTCCGTGGGAAGGGCCCTGGCTCGGCCGGGACGCCCCCCAAGGCCAGCCTGGCCCCCCGGGCAGAGAGGGAGGCTTACCAGAATGTTCCTTCCCCCAGCCACACGGGCAGGTCCCACCAGGGCCTGCGTGGGGGGGTGGGGGGGGCTGCGGAGACTCTGGCTGCCCTTGGTCGGCGCACGCAGAGCCTCAGCCCAGCCGTTTACGTAACTCACAGAACATCCGTGTCACCGGCCCAGCGGGCCCTGCATTTCCCACCGACTCCCGGCCCCAGCCTGGGGGTCCCCCGAAGTTCACGGTGTCAGGGGCCACCTGGGACCCAGGGGAGACGGGAGCCTGCCCTCCATCCCGTTCACCGGGGTGTCCTGGCGTCTGGTAAGGGCCCACCACGACCCGAATGGAGGGCCGGGGAGGGGCTTGGAGCGAGCGGGTGAGGAGTGTATGTGTGTGTGAGTGTGTGTGTCTGTGTGTGTGTGTGTGTGAGTGTGTGTGAGTGTGTGTGTGTATGTGTGTGTGTGAGAGAGAGTGTGTGTGTGTATGTGTGTGTGTGTGTGTGAGTGTGTGTCTCTGTGTGTGTGTCTGTGTGTGTGTGTCTGTGTGTGTGTGCCTGTGTGTGTATGTGTGTGTATGTGTGTGTGAGTGTGTGTATGTTTGTGAGTGTGTGTGTGTGAGTGTGTGTATATGTGTGTATGTGTGTGTGTATGTTTGTGAGTGTGTGTGTATGTGTGTATGTGTGTATGTGTGTGTGTGTATATGTGTGTGTATGTGTGTGTCTGTGTGTGTGTGCCTGTGTGTGTATGTGTGTGTATGTGTGTGTGTGAGTGTGTGTATGTTTGTGAGTGTGTGTGAGTGTGTGTATATGTGTGTATGTGTGTGTATGTGTGTGTATGTTTGTGAGTGTGTGTGTATGTGTGTGTATGTGTGTGTATGTGTGTGTGAGTGTGTATATGTGTGTGTATGTGTGTGTGTGAGTGTGTGTGTATGCCTGTGTGTGTGTGTGTGTGTGTGTGTGTGTGTCTGGAGCCCGTGACGTGCAGTAGGGGCTTCGGGTCTCGGTGCAGGGATTCCAGGGGTGCGGGCTGGAGGTCAGAGGGCGGGGGTCCTGGGGGGTGAGTGTGGGAAGCGGGGCCGGAAGCGGCTTCGTGGCGATGTCCGAGGCGGGAGACGCTCCTTGCGGCCGGAGCGGGCGGCAGCCTTGATCCCACAGGCTCGGCCGCCGGCGGAGGGGCAGCCTGCGGAGCGGAAACGCCGGGTGGCTGTGCCGTGGGGGGTGAGGCGCTCCGAGGGCCGCTCTGAGGCCCCGGGAGGCGGGAGCAGCGCGGCCCGGACGCCAGCCCTGCTCCGGGTCCGCGATGGGGCGGCAGAGACTGTGGTCAGGGGGTCCTGCCTGCACGCCGCTCCCACCCCACCCCCACCCCCACGCTCCTCGGAGCCCGGAGCCCCGCAGCAGCTGGGGGAGGGGGCACTCCAGCCCCTGTGCTGGCCTCTCGGCTCCCAGCCGGCCACGGGGACGAGTGACCTCAGCCAGTGCTCCCCGGCCTCCTTAGTGCCCCACCTCACTTGGAGCCGCCTGCCGACCTCTCTCCAGAGCAGGGGGGCGGGCACCCAGCAGCCTCTGTCCTTTCTTAGCAGAGAGAGCGGTGCCCAGAGCCCGGACCCCGGGCAGCGGCTGTGAGGGCAGAGGCTCAGCCCCAGCCACGTGCCCCCAGCCGGCCCTTGGCTTCCCTCGGCGGGAGGTCTGGCTCCAGGGCTGGGCAGGCGGCCATTAGAGGTGACCATGGACCTGGCAAAGTGCAGGCAGGACACTGGGCGGCCCCTGACTGAGACCCCGGCCCCAGGTCCCGCCACCGTGACAGGTGTCTGCCTACAGGCCTTGGTCCAGGGACACGCCCACTCCCCCAGCAATGCTCTGCTCAGGGCTTACACACATGCAGATACACACACATGCAGATACACACACATGCAGATACACATACATGCAAAAGTATGTGCACAGTGTCGCACGCGCACACACACACACACACACACAAATGCATGCACCCCATGTATAGAAATGCATGCACCCCATACATGCACACAAATACATGCACCTCACAATGCACACATGTGTATGTGCACACATGCATATATGAACACATGTGCATGCACATAGGTACCCCCATACACATGCGCACACCCTGAGCGAGGCCACTCAGCAACAACCAGCTCCAGGTCCACGTTGGCCCTGACTCCACCCCGGCCCGGGCAGCCACGCCTCCCTGCGCGGCGAAGGCAGGGTTTCCAGGGAAGGGGCCCCTGACCGTAACCGCCACGCAGGCCAGTGACCGTGACCACGTGGGGCCCGGGGCCTGACGCGCCCGTAGAGCCGGGCTTCTGGGACACGCGGGCAGGGCGGGGGCCGTGAGCCCTGCCTCGTGTGGCTGCGCCTGGGCACGGCAAGCACAGGGTCCCACGACCCTCCCCTCGGGGCCGAGCACACTGCGTGGGTCCCCAGGGTCAGCAGGCCGGGGGCCCCGGATGGCAGGAGCCTCCAGAACGGGGTGCCGTGGGGCAATGGTGGGAAGCTGGTATTCAGACCTCACCGCGTGTTCCCCCTGGATTCTGCCCCAGGCGAGGTGGCCCCGGGAGGAGCGGGCGGGAGGGACGAGCGGGCGTGGGAGGGGCCGAGGGCCCGGGGTCACGACTGCAGCCGGGGCAGGAGGACCCGGCATCCTGCGGGCAAACACCGGTGCGGCTCTCCGGACAGCGACCGCTTTAGGGCGAAGGGCGGCCGGCTGCAGGGAGAACGGGACCCCCCCCCCCCGCCCCCGCCCCGGTCAGGAGCACCCCCGGCCGCGCCCAGACCTGCGGCCAGCCCAGGGAACGCCTTGCTTTGTTGTCTGAAATCCGGTTTCGGGACTGAGATGCCTGGACAACGCGTCTCTTCTCAGAACGAGACGGCAGCTGGGGCTCGAGCCTCAGGGTGACGATCGCTCCTGACCCAGGAACCGGGCGCCTCTGTCCCCGCCCGTCCGGGAGGGTCTCCTCCGTGGGGCCTGCGGGCTCACTGGCCCAGCCGCGTGCGAGGGCAGGGCCTCCACGCCACAGCACGTGGGCGTGCGGGGTGGGCCTGCGTTCTCGCTGCGCTGCCGTCCGGGGGGACCGGGGGCTCCTTCCCGGAGCCACGCGTGTGGATGGAAAACCCCGAGCCCGTGCGGTGACCCGCCGGCGGGACCTGGTGCTCCACGGGTCACGCGGATCCTCTCGCGCCCGAGCCCGTCCAGCGGCCCCTCCCGCGGAGGGGGGCTGGGCCTTCCTCAAGGGACGGAGCTGAGGGGACCCCCAAGGCCCGGCCCCTCCAGGGCTGGTCTCCAGACGCGGGTGCGGCTCCGGGCACAGACCCGCAGGGCTGCGGGGGGCAGTGGCGTGGGAGCGGAGGGAGGGGACCTGCTGGCTGACGGTGATCCCGGGGCCCTGTGCGCTGCGGGACACGTCGCCACGTCCAGGAGCGGATTTACAGGAAGCGACTGGAAACGCTGGAGCGAGGCGCGATGGAGGCCGTTCGCAGCCGGCGGGCGCGGGGCGCCGTGGGGATGCCGCGGGCTGGCCGGGAGCGTCACAGAGACGTCGGGCTCTGGTGCACGCACTCAGCAGCCTGCCAGGCGCCTGCCGTCCACAGGGCCCCGGGGGACACGACAGTCTGCATGGCGCCCGTGGCTGCAGAGGCCAGTGACCGGCACCCGGCGGCTCTGGGTCTCAGCAGGACCAATCCGGGGCCTCTTCCCGGCGGGGGTGGGGAGGGGGAGGTCAGGCGTACAGGGGACCCAGGTCCAGGCCGAGAGGGAGGCCGCACCCCTGACCAGGGCTCCCTCCTTGACTGGGCTCTGCTTGGCCTGCTCCTCCCAGGCGTAGCGAGAACCCCCTCTCTTGACCCCTCGCGAAGGTCCTTTGTCCCGTCATCCACTGCCCCGGCCGCGGCCTCCGGTCCCACGTCCGCGGTGCTGGGTCGGGAGCTCTGCACTGTGTCCCCCGGTGTCCCCACTGCGGGAGTTCAAGGCCAGCCCGTCGGCGGACACGTGCCCTCGGAGTCTGTGACACCCGGAACCCAGAGGGCACAGGCCTGTGGGACGCTCACCCCCCGGGACCCGTGTCTCGGCTCCTCGCACGGGACTCTGTGCGGCCTGGACGCGGCCCTCCCTCCTCGGCTCGGAGGCCACCTGCTTGGGGACCTGAGCGGGGAGCAGCGGCTGGCTCTCAGGTCTGGGCTCCCCATCGGCTCCATGGGGGCCTGGGAGCCCCTCACTCAGACCCTGGGACTCGGCATGGGCCCCTCTGCCTGCGCCTCAAGGCCCCGCTGCCCCCGGCGGAGGGTGAGGCCTCAGGAACACAGCCCCTGCCCCCCGGACGCACTGGCCGCTCCGGAGGGACAGCTGACCGCAGGCTCACCTGGGGCAGGGAGATGGCCGCCCTGACAGAGGTGGGGGTGGGGGTGGGGGTTCGGTCCCATCAGGGAAAAACTCTAACTTAGAAACGGGCAGGAAAGCTTTTTTTAAAAATATATTTTTATTGATTTCAGAGAGGAAGGGAGCGGGAGAGAGATAGGAATATCAATGATAAGAGAGAATCATGGATGGGCTGCCTCCTGCACACCCCACACTGGGGATGGAGCCCACAACCCGGGCCTGTGCCCTGACCGGGAATCGAACCCTGACCTCCTGGTTCCTAGGCCGACGCTCAGCCCTGAGCCCCGCCGCCGGGCCCACATCTTCTTTCATTAATAAAAGTCGTGGCTGCATTTCTCACTCCTGGCACTTGACCCTCCCGTGCCCTTGGGTGGGGGCTGGCTTTCCGCTCGGCCAGTCTTCCGATCACACCCGCTGTCCGAGCGGACCTGCCGCGTGGAAGGCCTGAGCGCCGTTTCCCACGATGGGCCCCGGTCCTGCCCCCGGTCCTGCCCCCAGGGCTCTGCGGCGTCCCGTGCTCAGGGGGCTGAGCCCTCAGCTTGGCTCTTCTTCCAAAATGTGTGGGGACCCTGTCACCCCTCCCTCCACGTCCACGCGGGAAGTCGTCAGCGAGGCCCCCGACACGCTGAGGCGGTGCCGGTCGGAGCCGAGTCCCGCTAAGTGAGGCGGTGCCGGCGTCGAGGTGAGGAGTCCGTCCACGGGCCCACGGACACGTGTCTTCCCGTGGGGCGTCTTGTTTGTGCTCCGCGACGGGGCGCCCTGCGGGGCTTCGCTAGCCCGAGCCCGGCCCTCGCTCCTCGCTCACGGGGTGGCCTCCGTGTCTGATGCTTCTCACTGCCGCTCGGAGGCCCGCCGGGCGGCCGGAGCTGGCCTGCCGTCTGGAACCTCACGGCGCTCTGTTGTTCTGCGGTTGCCAGTGTGTCTGTCTGTCAGCTCTGCCGGCTCCACAGAGGCGGCCATCAGACGGACGCCCAGCTTCTGTTACCCCCGCTTCTATTTTATTTTATTTTATTCTGACAAATAGCGAGAGGTTGAGTCCTTCCTTCCGACTCTCCGATGCCTTATTTCTTGTTTGCGTGGAGGTGGCAGGACTTCAGGGCCCGCCGACCGTCAGGGCGTGGGGGTGGGGGCTCCCCTGCCCTTGGCCACTGAGAGACGCCCGATCCTCAGCTGAGAAGCCGTGGCCGGCGTTCCGCAGACCCGTCACCCGGTGAGCGCGGCGGCGCCCGCTCCCAGCTCCTGGCAGTGTCAGGACGGCCCGCGTGCGGATGGGGATCGCACACGCCTTCGGAACCTGCTCGTTTCCCCTCAGTCCATCCAGGTGGGCTGGCCGATTTTCTGAATTTAAAACTTCCTTGCATTCCTGGATAAGCAGTACTTGATTAGGAGGTACTTTTCCCGACATTGTATTATGCAAACTTTCAAGCGTACAGAAGGATGGAACTTTATAGTGAGTTCCTATATCCCCACATCTAGATGAATATATTACTAATAAAATGTACGAATGTTTCTCACCACTTACATCTGCAAGGTGGCTTGGGGTATCTGCCTCAGATGTGTGCAGATAACAACATGGACTGTGGGCCCTGCCTCAGGGTGTGAGGGGACCAGGTGGGCTGTGGGACCTGCCTCGGGTGCACACAGGGGACCAGGTGGACTGTGGGACCTGCCTCAGGTGTGTGAGGGGGACCAGGTGGGCTGTGGGACCTGCCTCGGGTGTGTGAGGGGACCAGGTGGATTGTGGGACCTGCCTCGGGTGTGTGAGGGGACCAGGTGGGCTGTGGACCTGCCTCAGGTGTGTGAGGGGGACCAGGTGGGCTGTGGGACCTGCCTCGGGTGTGTGAGGGGGACCAGGTGGGCTGTGGGACCTGCCTCGGGTGTGTGAGGGGACCAGGTGGATTGTGGGACCTGCCTCGGGTGTGTGAGGGGGACCAGGTGGGCTGTGGGACCTGCCTCGGGTGTGTGAGGGGACCAGGTGGGCTGTGGGACCTGCCTCAGGTGTGTGAGGGGACCAGGTGGATTGTGGGACCTGCCTCGGGTGTGTGAGGGGACCAGGTGGGCTGTGGGACCTGCCTCGGGTGTGTGAGGGGACCAGGTGGGCTGAGGGACCTGCCTCGGGTGTGTGAGGGGACCAGGTGGGCTGAGGGACCTGCCTCGGGTGTGTGAGGGGACCAGGTGGATTGTGGGACCTGCCTCGGGTGTGTGAGGGGACCAGGTGGGATGTGGACCTGCCTCAGGTGTGTGAGGGGACCAGGTGGGCTGAGGGACCTGCCTCGGGTGTGTGAGGGGACCAGGTGGATTGTGGGACCTGCCTCGGGTGTGTGAGGGGACCAGGTGGGCTGTGGGACCTGCCTCGGGTGTGTGAGGGGACCAGGTGGGATGTGGACCTGCCTCAGGTGTGTGAGGGGACCAGGTGGGCTGAGGGACCTGCCTCGGGTGTGTGAGGGGACCAGGTGGATTGTGGGACCTGCCTCGGGTGTGTGAGGGGACCAGGTGGGCTGAGGGACCTGCCTCGGGTGTGTGAGGGGACCAGGTGGATTGTGGGACCTGCCTCGGGTGTGTGAGGGGACCAGGTGGATTGTGGGACCTGCCTCGGGTGTGTGAGGGGACCAGGTGGATTGTGGGACCTGCCTCGGGTGTGTGAGGGGACCAGGTGGGCTGAGGGACCTGCCTCGGGTGTGTGAGGGGACCAGGTGGATTGTGGGACCTGCCTCGGGTGTGTGAGGGGACCAGGTGGATTGTGGGACCTGCCTCGGGTGTGTGAGGGGACCAGGTGGGCTGAGGGACCTGCCTCGGGTGTGTGAGGGGACCAGGTGGATTGTGGGACCTCCCTCGGGTGTGTGAGGGGACCAGGTGGATTGTGGGACCTCCCTCGGGTGTGTGAGGGGACCAGGTGGATTGTGGGACCTGCCTCGGGTGCACACAGGGGACAGGTGGATTCAGGGAGAAGAGGGAGGAGCCCACCTCGCAGCAGGGGGCGCCCGTCGATGGTCACCTGCTTCCATCCTCTCCCGGGAGGAGAGCGGCGTGGGCTCTGAAGGCTGCGCTCCTCTTTTCCATGCGAGGGCGCGGGTCTCCGGTAACGGTCTGAGCCGCGCGGTCCCGAGTGGGCAGTCACCCGAGCCTGCTGCCGCTCCTCCAAACCACACTGCTGTGCTCCCTGCCCAGGCGGGTGCGGCTCCGTGTCGCTCAGAGTGCGTCATCTGCGTGTCACTGCCCTGCCCCATGGCGGCCCCACTCACCGTCCCCAGAGAGCCCCCGGCGGCCGCGCAGGGAGGGACTCCAAACTGAGGAGAGCTCTGGAGAGTCCCCCGAGGATGAGTTCGGAGGCCTGAGCTGTCACCGTGGTGATGTGTGAGCAGTGTCATCGACCTGGGTCCCGGGCCGGCATCAGGGACTGGGGCTGTGTGAGACGTTAACATCGGGACAAGCTGAGCAAAGAGGATCTTGGAACTCTGTGTGCTCTTCTGCAACGTTAAGAGTGAAATAGAAAATAAATAGTTGTTTTTTTTTTAATGTCTAGTCATTAAAAGAAGCAGGAATGTAGGAGCATATGCGCCATAACCAAGAGAAAAACTAATAATTAGAAATAGACCCATAAATGACACTATGGACAGAAATACAAGAAATGAATGGTAAGGTAATAATTTAAATATAAGTGATGTTATCAAAAAGGCAGAGGAAGACATAAATGGGATAAGGAGAACCATGGAAGATATAAAAAAGACTCAAAATTAATTTCTAGAGATAAAAAAATACATAAGCTGAAATGGGAAAATACAATAAGTGGGATTAACAGCAGATTAGATACTGCAGACAATTGTTTTAAAAAATAAATGAGCCCTAACCAGTGTGGCTCAGTGGATAGAGCATTAGCCTGCAGAATCAAGGATCCCAGGTTCGATTCTGGTCAAGGGCATGTACCTTGGTTGTGGGCACCTCCCCAGTGGGGAGTGTGCAGGAGGCAGCTGATCGATGTTTCTCTCTCATCGATGTTTCTAACTCTCTATCCCTCTCCCTTCCTCTCTGTAAAAAATTAATAAAATATATTAAAAAAATAAAACAAAATGTTTAAAAAATAAATGAGATCTTTTAAGAGAACAATAGAATTATCTGAAATTATATGTAGAAAAAAAATGAATAGAACAACAATGATCAATGGGAAACAGCCTGATATACGTGTCAATGGAATACCTGGTGGGGAGGAAGGAGAGGAAGGACAGGAAGTACCTGAAGACACAGGTGCTGAAAATATTCAGAATTTTATTTGAGGAAACTCTCTAAATTCACCGAGTCAAGGATACCAATGAACCTCAAGCAGAGAAAAATAATCAAACTGCTGGGGTAACAGATAGGACATCTTCTAAGTCGCCGGAGAATAGAAGGCAAGTGATCAAAGATAAGTATATACATAAACGTATCATCAGCAACTGCGTAAGGCAGGAGACAACAGAGAGACTTCTCCAAAGTACCAAAGGAAGAAAACTGTCAACCCAGAATTCTATACCCAGCAGAAATGCCTTTCAAAAGAAGGCAAAACAAATAATTTTCAGTCAAAATAAAAGCTGAGCAAATTGATGGTCAGCAGACCAACTCTATTGTAGCTATCAAATAACATTCTTCACACAGAACGAAAACTATACGAGACGGGAATACGGACCTACACAGGAAAATGAAGGATTCTGGGAATGATAACTATGTGGGTAAATATAGAGCATTTAAATTAATTTCTTAAATGTCAAACATAAGTAACTTCTCAAGGAAAGTAGTAACAAGGTATTAAAAAGCTGATGAGAAAGTAAAATTTAGGACAGTAGCACAAAGAACAGAAGGTACGTGGAGGTACACCATTGTACAGTGTTTGCACTGTATATGAAATGGTGTGAGAGTACGTGAGGGCATTTTGGTAAGTGGAAGATGCATATTGTAAACTGGAGCATTCAGTAAAGGAAAGGGGTAGCTGATAAGATCATATTGCGGGCCAAATGGATATTTGAAAACATTGGACTCAAGAGGACAGAAAAACAGAACAATGAAGAAATGAGACAAATCAGACAATAAATAGTAAAGTGATACGTTTAAACAGAACCATATATAGAATCATATTAAATGTAAATGGCCTAAACATTCCAATTAAAAGGCAACAATGGTCAGATTGGATTAATAAGAATGAAGGCTCCAATGGATCAGACTTCAAGAAACCCACTTTAAACACAAAAAGCACAGGTATGTTAAAAGTAAGGGGTTGGAATCAGGTATATCCTCTCTCTCCCTTCCTTTCTGAAATCAGTAAAAATATATTTTTAAAAAAGAAATTTTACCATGGATAAGGATGACCATTTGATAACGATAAAGGAGTTAATTCTTCAAGAGGACACAGTGATCTTAAACATGTCTGTACCTACAATAGCAAAATACACATCCTTTTTAAGTGCACATAAAATAGTAACGAAAGACCATATCCGAGCTATCAAATCCCAATGCGATGAAAAGGATTGAAATCATACAAAATGTGATTTCTAACTATAAGAGAATTAAACTAAAAATCAGTAACTGACCATACCTGAAAACCCCCAAATATTTGGAAGCTAGCGTAGGAATATCTAAATAACACATGGGTCAAAAAATAAATCACAAAAGAAATGAGAAAATATTTTGAATGGAATAAAACCGAAAACACAATATTTAGAAACCTGTGGGATGCAGTTACGCAGTGCTTAGAGGAAAACCTGTCCCTTTAAATTCTTATATAGAAGAGAATGCCAGATTAATCATCTGTTCTCCCTTCTGAATGAACTATAAAATGAGCAAAACATTAAAGTAAGCAGAAGGAAATAATAAACAGGAGAGCAGACATTAAGTAAAATAGAAAACAAAAATAGAGAAAAATCAATGAGACCAAAATCTGTTCCGGAAAAGGTTTATTGGTAAACCTCTGGCCAAAACGACAAAGAAGAAAAGGGAGAAGATTCAACAGCCGATGTCTGCGACGAAAGGGGACGTCGCTGCCAAGCCTACAGACGAAGACAGAATAACAGGACTGCCGGGCACACCTTCAGGCGATACGTTGGAAAGCTGAGGTAAAGGGATGATAAGGGAGTGGGTGTGGGTGGAGAGGGTCAAGTGGGGGAGGAAGGGGGACATCTGTAATAATTTTGACAATAACGACACATTTTTAAAATAAAAATAAAATGCATTCTAAGAAAAGACATTTTAAAATACATAAATAAATAGAACTGCAAACAGAAAAGGGGGGTAGTTAGAAGCACAACTAAAGGAAACACAAGCTAGTGGTGCCCACTTAGAAATAAACCGGCGCCGATCACACGTCCGTCCATGGAGAAAACGCAAAGGAAAGGACAGAGGAGCTACAAGAACTAAAAGTGAGTTTAGCGAGATCACAACGTGCAGAACTCAACGGACAAAAATAAATTGGCTTTCTACCCACTGGCAATGACCATTGGAAATTGAAATGTAAGAAATTCTACAGAATAAAAAAATATGGTACAGTTAGCAATCCACGGAACCCCCCAAAAGTGTCAGACTCCTATACTGAAAACAACCAAATGTTGCAGAGACCAATGAAAGAAGACCTAGGCAAATGGAGAGAGAGGCTGCGTTCATGCATTGGTGGGGGCAGTACTGTTAGAATGACCATTTTCCTGAAACTGGTCTACAGATCCAAGCAACACCAACACCAACAATCCAAGAATTCTCTCTATGGAATCCGACAAGCTGGTGAAGACCCATGGTCCTCGGGGCCAATTCAGTGCCCACAGGGATCCCCCATTTGGGGTGCAAAGAGAAGGACACTCCATCCAGTGCAAAACAGCTCAACGGTGATGCAGAGCCCAGGGGAGCTGGCTCGTGTGAACAGAAGTCCCCACCCCTGGTCCCTGATTGGCCGGTCCTCATGCAAATGAGGACTTCAAATCCTCACAATTTGATTGGCCCAAAGGCATCCTGATGAGTCAGAATACAGCCCTTTTGGTTGGTCGGAGCCGTGCGGTCTGATTGGTTGAAATAGGATTCCACGCACTCCCCCAGAAGGGCTGGCTCTGAAGGCAGGCAGGTGCAGCAGGTGGTTGGGGGCCCAGCAGGCAGGTGCAGCAGGTGCTCCCTGAGTGCGGTTGCGGGGAGAGGCCCTGCGTGGACGTGGCTGCTGTGGGCGCGCAGGGTGTTCTGTTGTGTTTTGTCTTCATGTGAGCCCCGTTAGCCCCCAGGGGCCCTTCTTACGGGGTGTCCTCTTCCTCGGGGCCCCTCTAGTTTTAATGGGGACGTGGAGATGCGGGGACCTAACGCAGCCGAAACAGTTGTGAGAAGGAAGGAGGCGGGAAGACGTACCCCGTGTCTGAGGCGCCTGGTGGAGCTGGAGTCACCGGGAGCGGGTGGAGCTGGCGAAGGCCGGACCCACGGCCGGTGGAGCGGCATCCACACACAGACCCTGCGCGCTGGGCCGATCCATTTCAGGCACGGTTGCCGAGGCAGCTCGGGGGGGGGGGGGGGGGGGGAGATGCTAGACGTCTCAGAAAATGATGCTGGAAGAATTGGACACTCAAATGCAAAAAAAATAAAAATAAAAAGAATGTTGACCCTTATCTCACACTGTACAAAAGACAACTCCAAATGGATCTTCAATCCGAATAGAAGAATGAAAACTGTAGCCCTGACCGGTGTGGCTCAGTGGATAGAGCGTCGGCCTTCGGACTGAAGGGTCCCAGGTTCGATTCCGGTCAAGGGCATGTACCTGGGTTGTGGGCACATCCCCGGTGGGGGGGGGGTGGGCAGGAGGCAGCTGATGGATGTTTCTCTCTCATCGATGTTTCTAATTCTCTCTCCCTCTCCCTTCCTCTCTGTGAAAAAATCAATAAAATATATTAAAAAAAAGAATGAAAACTGTAAAAGTAAGATGCTGCACTAGAAAATCCGGGTGACATTGGGCCAGGCCAAGATTTTTCAACGGGACAGACACAAAAGCACGACGTACAAACGGGGGAAAGGCGTTGCTGAAATTAAAGGCGTGTCCTCAGAAGACACGCAGGAAAACTAAAAGGTGGGCCCAGCCGGGAGACACCCCTCCCGCCGCAGACCTGGGAGCGGGCGCTGGCTGATGCCCGTGGGCGGGACAGGAGACCCGTCTCCCTCCTCAGGCCCCGGCACAGTGGCTGCCCTGGCGCCAAAGGCAGGTGCCCTGGCTGGCGTGGCGAGCGCTCCGATGTTGCCCCATTTACTCTTGTAGCCAATCCCCATGTTTCAGGCGTCTGAGCCGCTCACCAGATGTACTCCTTGGCTGGAGGGTCCTAGTGGGCGAGGCCGCGCCCCCCCATCATTACCCCCACCCCCCGCACCGCCGGGCTGTGCTCACCCACGGGGCAAGAAGCTCCCCAAAGTCACCGAGACAAAGGGGACCGGTGAACCTGGGTCCCCTCGCACACCTGGATGTCTGCCAGCGTGGGGACCCCCCACCGGGCCGGGCCTGTCCTCCTGGTCGCCCCCGGCTGGCCGGGCCGGGGCTCCTGGGAAGAAATCCACCTCGGAGGCGGTCCGTGTGGCTCTCCTGGCAGAACTCGCCGAGAAAAATAACGTGCTCTTTATAAGCGAGTCGGCGGAACGTTTTACAGCCCCCCCCCACCATCGGCCAGGCCATTTTCACAACATAAAACCGGCAGAAAGTGTAATTATTCCAAGGTGTCCTTCACCCCCAATTCACCGGAGGCTCACAGCTTAGGGGTTTTTAAAAATATATATATTTAAAGCAAATATTATTGCAAATGACTACTCTGTAATTTGGATTAATTGCTTTGGTTTCTTCTGGAAATAAAATCTTTAAGGCAAACCCATAAAACCCTGCAGCGGTTCCTGCAGCGGCTGGTCCAGCGCCGAGCCGGGGGCTGCCCTGCAGGGACCTCGGGGGTCAGAGCCCCGAGGGGGCCAAAGACCTGGGAGGAGGCCGGGCCGCTCCCAGCACTGCCCCCCCCCCCACCTCCCCCAGGACAGCCTGGTAACACCCGGCTGGGGTGACGCCTTGTGCGCCTCAGGCCTGGTCTCAGGCCTCCACCAGGGAGGGCCCACGAGGGACCCTGGCCGGGTTCATGGCCATGCCCTCTGCTGGCCCGCGGTCAGAGGCTCCTCAGACCCGCCTCCGGGAGAACACGCTGGTGGGGGGCTGGAAAGAGCCGGGCGCAGGCCGTGGCCAAGGTCAGAGGAAGCGTGTGGCTGTGGTATGTTGAGGGGGGAGGGCGTGCAGAAAAGGCGGACATAGGGACAAACCCCACACTCTGGCGCCGCCCTGGAGGCTGCCTGCCTGCCTGCCTGGGCATCTGGGACTCACACCCAGCCAGACCCTGCCTCGGGGAGCGGGGAGGGTGCGTGTCCATCTGGGGGAGTGAGTTGGGTGTGCATGTACGGTGCCCCGGGGGCGTTGCAGGAAGATGAGGGGGGCGGGGGGACCGGAGAGAAGTGTCCGCAGAACGGCACACAGGGCAGTGCCCGGCAGGCAGGGCACGGGGTCATGTGACCCCATTGGCCTGGTCCCTTCAAGCCCATCGGCTCATCTGTTTCTGAGCGGCAGCCCTGAGC